>NC_138166.1:10736215-11936215 GCF_964165515.1 Mesoplodon bidens
AAATAAATTACAGGGAAAAATACACTAATGATGAAAAATCTGAAAGAGAAATTAAGGAAACACTCCCATTTACCATTGCAACAAAAAGAATAAAATACCTAGGAATAAATCTACCTAGGGAGACAAAAGACCTGTATGCAGAAACTATAAGACACTGATGAAAAAAATTAAAGATAATACAAACAGGTGGAGAGATATACCATGTTCTTGGATTGAAAGAATCAACATTGTGAAAATGACTATACTACCCAGAGCAATCTACAGATTCAATGCAATCCCTATCAAATTACCAATGGCATTTTTTATAGAATAGAACAAAAAATCTTAAAATTTGTATGGAGACACAAAAGATCCCGAATAGCCAAAGCAATCTTGAGAAACAAAAACGGAGCTGGAGGAATCAGACTCCCTGACTTCATACTATACTACAAAGCTACAGTAATCAAGACAATATGGTACTGGCACAAAAACAGGAATATAGATCAATGGAACAGGATAGAAAGCCCAGAGATAAACTCATGCACCTATGGTCAAGTAGTCTATGACAAAGGAGGCAAGGATATACAATGGAGAAAAGACAGTCTCTTCAATAAGTGGTGCTGGGAAAACTGGACAGGGACATGTAAAAGAATGAAATTGGAACACTCCCTAACACCATATATAAAAATAAACTCAAAATGGATTAAAGACCTAAATGTAAGACTGGACACTATAAAACTCTTAGAGGAAAACATAGGAAGAACACTCTTTGACATAAATCACAGCAAGATCTTTTTTGATCCACCTCCTAGAGTAATGGAAATAAAAACAAAAATAAACAAATGGGACCTAATGAAACTTAAAAGCTTTTGCAAAGCAAAGGAAACTACAAACAAGGCGAAAAGACATCTCTCAGAATGGGAGAAAATATTTGCAAACAAATCAACAGGCAAAGGATTAATCTCCTAAATATATAAACAGCTCATGCAGCTCAATATTGAAAAAACAACCCAATCAAAAATGGGCAGAAGACTTAAACAGACATTTCTCCAAAGAAGACATACAGATGACCAAGAAGCACATGAAAAACTGCTCAACATCACTAATTATTAGAGAAATGCAAATCAAAGCTATGAGGTATCACCTCACACCAGTTAGAATGGGCATCATCAGAAAACCTACAAGCAACAAATGCTGGAGAGGGTGTGGAGTAAAGGGAACCCTCTTGCACTGTAGGTGGGAATGTAAATTGATACAGCCACTATGGAGAACAGTATGGAGGTTCCTTAAAAAACTAAAAATAGAAGCACCATACAACCCAGCAAGCCCACTACTGGGCATATACCCTGAGAAAACCATAATTCAAAAAGAGACATGTACCACAATATCCACTGCAGCACTATTTACAATAGCCAGGTCATGGAAGCAACCTAAATGCCCATCTGGATATGAATGGATAAAAAAGTGTGGTACATATATACAATGGAATATTACTCAGCCATAAAAAGGAAATTGCGTCATTTGTTGAGACGTGGATGGATCTAGAGACTGTCATACAGAGTGAAGTAAGTCAGAAAGAGAAAAACAAACATCATATATTAATCCATATATGTGGAACCTAGAAAAATGGTACAGATGAACCTGTTTGCAGGGCAGAAATAGAGACACAGATGTAGAGAACAGACGTATGGACACCAAGGGGGGAAAGTGGCAGGGGAGTGGTGGTGGTGTGATGAATTGGGAGATTGGGATTGACATATATACACTAATATGTATAAAATGGATAACTAATAAGAACCTGCTGTATAAAAAAATAAAATTCAAAGTTAAAAAACAACAACAACAATAGTAACCATAACAGAAGCATTTTTGTCCCCACCCCCTACCAAAAATAAGCCATTGTAGGGCAGGGGGTGGGAAGTGGGGGGCAGCGATTGAATTTTGTCAAGCCTCTAGATATGACTCTACCTACCAGTTTGCAGGAGTATGGAACATGTTAGGGGAATACAATGCCACAGAAATACAATCAGAAAAGTCCAGAATGTGGAAATCTCTGCAGGACAAATAATCTGGCTTTTTCAACAACAACAAAAAAAAGTTGCAAAAAAAAAAAAAAAGTTGAAGGAAGAGGAAAAAAGAAGGGGAATTTGTTGGTTAAAAATCTTGAGAGACAGATCAACCAAATTTGACGTGTGGGCTTTGGATCCTGATTCAGACAGACCTAAACAAAAATATTATTTATGATACAATTGGGGAAATGTGAATACTTACGGGATATTTGATAGTATTAAAATTATGGTTAATCTTTTCAGGCTTAATAATGTGATTGTGGTTACATTTGTCCTGTTTTCTTTTGTTTTAAGGGTCTTTATCCAAGAGATAGATGCTGAAGAATATGGATGAAATGAGGTAATGTGTGGGTTTTTTGTCAAAATGATCATGTGTGTTGTGGAAATTGGGGAAATGGGGAGTGGAAGGATATAGGTGAAACATGATTGGTCATGGATAATTTTTTAAGCAGGGTGACGAGTGCATAGGAACTTATTTTACTGTTTTTTCTAATGTTGTATGTTTGAAAATGTCCATAATCAAAAGGGTGGTTGTTGTTGCTTTTTTTTTTGAGCAGAAAACTTTATCCTTCAAAAGATTTGAAGGTATAATGTACCTAACGAGCATTTCATTCACCATTAATTGAACACTTCCTGTGTGCCAGGCACTAAGCTGAACTCTGGGGCTGCAGAAATGGGTCAGTCATGGTACAGCCTCCTTGAAGCTAGCCCAGGGTCTAGTGGCCAAGCAAGCATGTACACAGAAGAAATATACGCAGAAAAAACTTGCTAAGTACTGCAAAAAAGGAATGGGCTGTCTGTCTAGGACAGAGTTTCAACAAAGAGTTCATCTTCAATGAATCCATTCCCACCGACCCTGACTTAGATGCTTGACTCAGCATTTACAGCCGGGTCCCCCAAGGCCTAGCATAATATAGGTTTGAACTTGTGTAGAAAGTACGACCTCAAACTATTTGAAAAACTCCATGTGTTATGATATGACTGGAGCTTTCCCAACGTTACAGAGGGGCTCAACTTCATGTATCTACTTCATGCTTGTCTTAGTCAGCTCGGGCTGCCACGACAAAATACCAAAGATGGGGTGGCTGAAACAAAAGACGTTTATTTCTCACTGTTGTGGAGGCTGAGTCCAAGATCAGGGTGTCAGCAGAGTCGGTTCCTGATGACAGCCCTCTTCCTTGCTCAAAAGTAGCAGCCTGCTGGCTGTGTCCTCACATGGGGAGAAGGAGTGAGTACCTGGGTGTCTCTTCTCCAATCCCATCACGAGGGCCCCAGTCTCACGCTCTCACCTAAAAGCAGTTATCTCCTAAAGATTTCATCTCCAAATATCATTGCCTGGGGGTTGGGGCTTCATCATGGATGGGCATTTGGGAGGGATACAGTCAGTCCATAGTGGTGGTCTACTTCAGTGTATCTTTATGGTATGATCCATAGACCCAACTGCATCAGCGTCACCTGTTGAGCTTTTTAAAAATATTCAATATCAGAAATCTTGCCCCAGATTTGGTAGGTCTGAGCTGGGCCCTGGCATCTGACTTTTTAATAACCTCCTGGTGAATGTCTCAAGCATGCTAGGTGAGAACCACTGACTTAGAAATGGCTAGTCCATTAGGGGTGGCCACATCTGGGGGGAGGGGCAACTTAAACATTAAATTTCATAAGGTCAGTATTTCCATCCCCCAATTTCTACTTTCTAATTATTTTAATTTAATTTTTATTGGAATATAGTTGATTTACAATGTTGTGTTAGTTTCTGGTGTACAGCAAAGTGAATCCGTTATACATATACCTATATCCACCCATTTTTAGATTCTATTCCCATATAGGTCATTACAGAGTATTGAGAAGAGTTCCCTGTGCTATACAGCAGGCTCTTATTACTTATCTATTTTACTTACAGTAGTGTGTATATGTCAATCCCAATCTCCCAATTTATCCCTCCTCCCCCCACCTCCTTTCCCCCTTGGTAACCACAAGTGTGTTTTCTATATCTGTGACTCTATTTCTGTTTTGTAAATAGGTTCATTTGTACCATTTTTTTAAGATTTCACATATAAGTGATATCATATGATATTTGTCTTTGTCTGACTTACTTCACTCAATATGACAATCTCTAGGTCCATCCATGTTGCTGCAAATGGCATTATTTTGTACATTTTTATGGCTTAGAATTATTCCATTGTATATATATATATCCCACATCTTCTTTATCCATTCCTCCGTCGATGGACATTTAGGTTGCTTCCATGTCCTGGATATTGTAAATAGTTCTGCAATGAACATTGGGGTGCATGTATCTTTTCAAATTATGGTTTTCTCCAAATATATGCCCGGGAGTAGGATTGCTGAATCATATGGTAGCTCTATTTTATTTTTTAAGGAAGCTCTATACTGTTCTCCATAGAGTACTGTTCTCCATAGTGGCTGTATCAATTTACATGCCCACCAACAGTGCAGGAGGGTTCCCTTTTCTCCACACCCTCTCCAGCATTTATTGTTTGTAAATTTTTTGATGATGACCATTCTAACTGGTGTAAAGTGAGTGATACCTCATTTTAGTTCTGATTTGCATTTCTCTAATAATTAGTGATGTTGAGCAGCTTTTCATGTGCCTCTTGGCCATCTGCATGTCTTCTTTGGAGAGATGTCTATTTAGGTCTTCCACCCATTTTTTGATTGGGTTGTTTGTTTGTTTGTTTGTTTTTATTAAGCTCCATGAGCTGTTTGTATATTTTGGAGATTAATCCCCTGTTGGTCACTTTGTTTGCAAATATTTTCTCCCATTCTGAGGGTTGTCTTTTCGTCTTGTTTATAGTTCCTTTGCTGTGCAAAAGCTTTTAAGTTTCATTAGGTCCCATGTGTTTATTTTTGTCTTTATTTCCATTTCTCTAGGAGGTGGGTCAAAAAGGATCTTGCTGTGATTTATGTCATAGAGTGTTCTGCCTATGTTTTCCTCTAAGAGTTTTATAGTGTCTGGTTTACATTTAGGTCTTTAATCCATTTTGAGTTTATTTTTATATACAGTGTTAGGGAGTGTTCCAATTTCATTCTTTTCCATGTCCCTGTCCAGTTTTCCCAGCACCACTTATTGAAGAGTCTGTCTTTTCTCCATTGTATATTCTTGCCTCCTTTATCAAAGATAAGGTGACCATATGTGTGTGGGTTTATCTCTGGGCTTTCTCTCCTGTTCCATGGATCTATATTTCTGTTTTTGTGTCAGTACCATACTGTTTTGATTGCTGTAGCTTTGTAGTATAGTCTGAAGTCAGGGAGCCTGATTCCTCCAGCTCCGTATTTCTTTCTCACAATTGCTTTGGCTATTCAGGGTCTTTTGTGTTTCCATACAAATTATTAAATATTTTGTTCTAATTCTGTGAAAAAATGCTATTGGTAATTTGATAGGGATTGTACTGAATCTGTAGATTACTTTGGGTAGTATAGTCATTTTCACAATATTGATTCTTCCAATCCAAGAACATGGTATATTTCTCCTTCTGTTTGTGTCATCTTTGATTTCTTTCATCAGTGTTTTATAGTTTTCTGAGTATAATCCTTTTGCTTCCTTAGGTAAGTTTATTCCTAGGTATTTTATTCTTTTTGATGTGATGGCAAATGGGATTGTTTCCTTAATTTCTCTTTCTGTTCTTTCATTATTAGTGTATAGGAATGCAAGAGATTCTGTGCATTAATTTTGTATCCTGCAAGTTTACCATATTAATTGATGAGCTCTAGTAGTTTTCTGGTAGCATCTTTAGGATTTCCTATGTATAGTATCATGTCATCTGCAAACAGTGGCAGTTTTACTTCTTTTCCAATTTGGATTCCTTTTCTTTCTTTTTCTTCTCTGATTGCCATGGTTAGTACTTCCAAAACTATGTTGAATAAAAGTGGAGAGAGTGGACATCCTCATCTTATTCCTGATCTTAGAGGAAATGCTTTCAGTTTTTCACCATTGAGAATGATGTTTGCTGTGGGTTTGTCATATATGGCTTTTTGGTTTGTCATATATGGCTTTTATTATGTTGAGGTATGTTCCCTCTGTGCCTACTTTCTGGAGTGTTTTTATCATAAATGGGTGTTGAATTACTTTCTAATTTTGATTTTGGATTTAGCTTGCGTTTCTTTTGCTTTTATAGTTCGACTGATTACTGACAAACTTCCTCACTCTGGGTCCCAGGACCCAAACTTCTCTCCTGGGCAGGTACTAATTCTTCCACTTATCATAATATCCCACTTCTGAACATATTCACTATTTTGTACTCATCTTAGTTAATTCAACTTATACCTACATTATTTTCTTTGGCTGTAGCACTTCAGAAAGCAGCATGAAGTTTTGGGGTTTTTTTTTCCTTCCCAGAATTAGAAAACGCTTCTTCAACACAGGACCTTAGTATTTTCTTTCCTGGTTTTTCAACTTCATTTAATACCTTTGCACCCACCCAAGAAAAAGAAAATTTTCTAGACTGTTTCAAGGGATTACACACATGATTTATTAAAATATACATTCCTTATAAAACTGTGACTTTGCTTTAATTCACAAAATGTGAACTAAATGTCAACAAATTTCATGGGATTAATTTCTAAAACACTTTTGGGTCTTGGGATGGGTTTCAAGAAGCTACAATTAACTTTTTTTTTTTTTTTTTTTTTTTGCGGTAGGCGGGCCTCTCACTGTTGTGGCCTCTCCCCTTGCGGAGCACAGGCTCCGGACGCACAGGCTCAGCGGCCATGGCTCACGGGCCTAGCCGCTCTGCGGCATGTGGGATCTTCCCAGACCGGGGCACGAACCCGTGTCCCCTGCATCGGCAGGCGGACTCTCAACCACTGCGCCACCAGGGAAGCCCCTACAATTAACTATTGATTAGTTGCAAGTTGATTTTTTAATTTGTTGAAAATTTCGCTTCTTCTGCCTGTTTCACTGTTGCCTGCCTGTATTGACTTCCCAGCTTCAAACCGCCAACCTAAAATGATAGAGTTCTTTGTCCCCTATGTGCCAGACACAGTGAATAACAGTATAGAAGGAAAATACACATCCCCCACCTTCAAGATTAAAATGCAGATGGGGAGAGAAGAAATCACGAGGGATTATAAGAACAGTATAAGGCAGTTTATACAGTAATGACCATGCTCCAAGTTTTTCCTTTTTTAGAATCTATATTAGTCTGCCAGCTTAACTGACTAGATAAACTGAGTGATTTGTTTTCTTCATTCCTCTGACCAAGCATGGGCTATCAGGGAAGGCAAGCCGGCATTTTCTCAGGGGCCTATGAAGTAACTTGAGATTTGTATAAATTTTCAGGAAAGAGAGGGAATAGTCATGGTCTTCTATTGCTGAAACTTTTGCACAAAAGTTTAGGCATCATTGGAGTTCTTTATGGAGAGAGGATTTGACTTCCAGGCAGTGCTTGGAACAGGCCACCATCAGGGACATTCTCCACCCTCCTCCCCGTTCTCTCTCACTTCAGTCATTGCTGTTATGTAAACTCCGTCATTTTTTCCCTTCCAGCTCAGGTTTGCTCATCTGGGCAGTACCTTTTTCCAATGGGCTGGCCTTCTGTAACCTCTGCAGGGAGCTTTGTCACAAACACAGGTCCTGATTCACCTCGTGTACCAGCCAAAGAATTCTTAAACTCTTATGTTTAAGAACTCGTTTCTTTTAAAGCAATATTTTATAATTATCAGACTCTGAGAAAGGAAAATCTTACCCCAGGACCCAGAGAGAGGCGATTTGAGAGCAGGCTAATGAGTGTTTCCTTTGTTTTAAATAGCTAGCTGGTCTCACCATTTCAAAGCGCTGACTTCGATTCTCAGCACTTCCTTCTTGGAATCTGCCAACTGCACAACATTGTAGGACAGCACGATCTGGATCTTTGGTCCTCAGGTCAGGCTCTGATACTGTGCACATTTGATTTTACAGCCTCTTCTTATTCAATCAGGACATAGACATAAAATGCCTGTTTCATGGTTACCGAATTCCCCTTGGGAAGAGAATTGCAAGTGGTAAGAGCATTAAGTTCCCAAGAACTACATCTTAAAGGGTGCAGCTGGACTCCAGGAAATTTGCCACCTGGCCCGCTAGACAGAGATGTTCAGTGGGCTCTTCATGTGATCACAAGTGCCCTGTCCACTAAACACTCCTTGAGATTTCTTTTGACTGTAAATCAAATTTACACGGAATCCAGGATTTCCATCTGTTTAGTGCTGCTAGAAATTCAGAATTTCTGACTTTCTTACTGCGTAGATGCTTGTTTGCCTGTTGCACTAAGATGAGCCATGTGACCAGTATCTCCGGGAAAGTGAATGTTTGCTCCGGTTATCTTGTCGTCATGACAAGATGAAAACTAATTTTATGTTTGTAAAAATTGGTCAGAACCACATACTATATGATTCTATTTATATGAAATCTCCAGAATAGGTAAATCCATAGGTACAGAAAGTAGATTAGTGGCTGCCTAGGTCTGGGAAGTTTGCGGGGAGGGGAGGAATCAGAGTGGCTGTTTATGGGTATGGGGTTTGTTTGGGGGGTGATGAAATGTTCCAAAATTCTTTGTGGTGATGGTTGCACAACTCTGTGAATATACTAAAAACCACTGAGTCACACATTTTAAATGGGTGAATGGTATGAAATATGAATTATATGTCAGTAAAACAGGAAATACACAGGCAGCATCGGGGAGGGTGTATACACGAACTTGTTCCAGTGAAGGAGACAGACTACCACGCATCACTGAAGGAGTAGTCTGGTCTCTTACCCTATTTACCCCGACAGTATATACAGTTTCTATTTGGGGCCTTTTTTATAGTCTTATTACAGTTAGTGAGCAACAGTTAAAAACCACAGTGAGGACTTGGTTACAGCTCTCCTTTGTTTTCCATCAACAAGAAACATGACTAATGTCACCAAGGCTCAATTCAACCACATGTGTGGATTCAGGAAGTTTTGCCCTCACACTGTGGGCTACTGGGCCTGACCAGCTGGAGATTTGGCTCCTTGGAGAGACAGTGGTTGGCTAAACTTGGGCTCTGGAGCCAAGATGTTGGTGAAGGCTGGGAAATTGTCTTCTTCTGACCTGGGGGTGAAAGGTTGCTGTGGAAGGAAACCTGAGGGCAAAGAGAATTCTCTGGCTTGTGGGCATACAGGCTGGGAATTCATGAGAAGAGCAGACTTTTTTTTTTTTTAAGATTTTTTTTTTTTTTTTTTTTTTCTTTTTGCGGTATGCGGGCCTCTCACTGTTGTGGCCTCTCCCGTTGCGGAGCACAGGCTCCGGACGCGCAGGCCCAGCGGCCATGGCTCACGGGCCCAGCCGCTCCGCGGCATATGGGATCCTCCCAGACCGGGGCACGAACCCGTATCCCCTGCATCGGCAGGCGGACTCTCAACCACTGCGCCACCAGGGAGGCCCTAAGATTTATTTATTATTTATTAATTAATTTATTTACTTTGGCTGCGTTGGGTCTTCGTTGCTGCGCACGGGCTTTCTCCAGTTGCGGCGAGCAGGGGCCACTCCCCACCACGGTGCACGGGCCTCTCACTGCGGTGGCCTCTCCTGCTGCGGAGCACGGGCTCTAGGCGCACTGGCCTCAGCAGCTGCGGCACGCGGGCTCAGTAGTTGTGGCTCGGGGGCTCTAGAGCGCAGGCTCAGCAGTTGTGGCGCATGGGCTCAGCCGCTCCGCGGCATGTGGGATCCTCCCGGACCAGGGCTTGAACCCGCGTCCCCTGTATTGGCAGGCGGACTCCCAACCACTGTGCCACTAGGGAAGCCCAGAAGAGCAGATTTTGAGCCCAAAGTTCCTCTAGTTAACTTCCAGCCCAGCACCCCTCTTCCACCTCCACCCCCCCTTCACTGACCTCCAGGGGAAACCATACCTGATCAGGGGCACAGGCCGGGGGAACCTATGATGAAGTGACTGCCCCAGAGAAAGGATGCAGCCAGAGCAAAGAATATGAGATAATTCTCCCCTGTCACTTAGTGACAAGGGTCTATGATGGTTACTTTTATGTGTCAACTTTGCCGGGCCCCAGTGCCCAGATATTTGGTCCGACATCATTCTGGACGTTCCTGTGAGGGTGTTTTTGGATGAGATTTACATTAAATCAGTGGACGCTGAGTAAAGCAGATTGCCCTCCATGATGTGGGTGGGCCTCATCCAACCAACTGAAGGCCTAAACAGAACAGAAGGCTGACCTCCCTGCAGCAAGAGGGAATTCTGCCAGCAGGCTGCCTTACCACTTTGTCAGCAACATCAGCTGTTCCTGGCTTGCTAGCAGAACCCGTGGTTTCAAACCACAACTGTTTCCTGAGTCCCCAGTCTGCTACTGGCCTCCATTGTCAGATTTTGGACTTGCTAAGCCTCCACAGTAGATGAGCCAATTCTTGAAAATAAAACTCCTTTGCTGTATATACACATCGTGTTAGTTCTGTTTCTCTGGAAAACCCGAACTAATACAGGCCCATACCTCTCTCTCTTCCGGAGTGACACTTGGAGCAGAACAGACATACAGCTTTGATCTCACCGAAAGGAGACTATAAGAGAGCAAGCCAGGGACAGGGGCTTCCTAAGTAGGAGCTGAGGTCTCAGTGCAGTGACCTAGTGAGCACAGGTGGTGGGAGAGCCACATGAGAAAGGCTCATGGTGCCTCCAGCTAGAGAAGAGGTGTTGGGAGACCATACTTCTAAGCAGTACCCACAGCTGGTGTAGCCTGGAGAAATGTGGTTTCGCTGAAATAGTAAAGCACGTCCTGCTGCCCAGCTGGAGTCTTCGTATAGAAAGCTTCTTATAGGGAGGGTCAGTTGAGGTTGGCTCTCCAGGCTTGGAAGGGGTCATTTCAAATTTCTGTTCTTTGTGGACGAAGCTCATCAAATACTCATGAGCCATGGGTAGCAGCAGAAATCTCCACGGTCAGCTTCTTGAGCTACCTTCAGACAGTGGAAGCTCCCCTAACAAACAACAAAGAGAAACTCTGGAGAGTTCTTATACACCTGGGACAATGTTTGGCCATCAGCAGGGGCTCACGTCCTGAAATAAATAAATGACATACATTTGGTCCCGCTGGCTGCAAACTGTGAGCTTCCTCGAAACTTACAGACACATGCCTCTCCTGAAACGAGCCGCGCTGGTAAACACATGGAAGGAGAAACGGGCTTGATGTTTAGGAGAGAAGGAGAGGAGCGCCAGGTGGGCAGTTCCACGGGAGACGCTGTGGAGGAGCAAAGGAGGAAGCAGGGGCAAGGCCGAGGCCAAGGCCAACTGAAATAGGAAAGTCAGCCAGAAAGCACATGGCCAGGTCTTTGAAGACATTTCCTTCGAGCCCTGCCCTACCGCAAAGCCTAACAATGCTGGTGTGGTGAGTGTTCTTGCTTCGGAGCCTCTGAGACACGCGCTGTCCATGCTGCTCCTTTGGTGCATGGCATGGTTTTCTGGACCAATAAGCATTTCTGTACAAATGTCCTGATTCTTCAGTTAAATTTAAAGGCAGCCACCCCCGCCCCCATTTTTGGAATAGTGTATCCTTAGTGCGAGAAATATGAACCAGACTAGGATTTAAGCACAAAAGAAATTAATACAGCGAAGGTGGTGCTTATAAAATAGTTCGAAGGGGCTTCCCTGGTGGCGCAGTGGTTGAGAGTCCGCCTGTCGATGCAGGGGACACGGGTTCGGGCCCCGGTCCGGGAAGATCCCACGTGCCGCGGAGCGGCTGGGCCCGTGAGCCATGGCCGCTGAGCCTGCACATCCGGAGCCTGTGCTCCGCGACGGGAGAGGCCACAGCAGTGAGAGGCCCGCGTACCACAAAAAAAAAAAAAAAAAGTTCTAAGTACTGAAGGAACAGGTATCTGGGCTGGTGCCTTTTGGAATGACTCCCTGAAAACCCAGAGAACAGGCTCCCCCCAGCCCCACCCCCCCTGCAGGAGCTGTAACCTCTCTCCCACTTAGGAGGGTGGGGCATCAGGGGGCTGTCCCTGGAGCTACTGAGTTCATGAACACACTGCAGTTGCTGTACTCGAGAAATGTGCAAGTTAGGATTGGGAACGCCCCCTTGCCGCTATGGACATGAAGCTTGACCATGCAAGCTTGACCAGAGAAGGCTGAGGGCTTCTGACTGATTTCTGCCCTCTGAAACTCACACAGTCAGTGAGCTGCACAGGCTCAGCTACAAGGGAGTCTGCGAGACGTAGCTGTGAGCTTTCCAGACTCTGAAACAGAGAGAGGCACCCCAGGAAGAGGTAGCAATGGACAATCCAATTCAATGACAAGACCTTTCCCTCGCGAGTAGGGATTATAACCGGGATATTATCCTTGCCCTGGCTCACGGGTAATCTTGCACTGGTTCTGTTCAGCCCCAGCCAGGATCAACCGCAAGGCCTTTCTTCCTCCTCCACCCCCATGCCCCTAGAGGTCCAGGGTCCTGACTTCCTTCAGGCTGATGAGCATTCCAGGCTGTTGCAAGGATGGATTGTCCCTGTGGAATAAGGAGTTCAGAGACCCAACAATTTCTCCTGCCTGTCAGGCTATGGAGGAAGCCTGGTTGCTGTCAAGTGTAAGTCCTCACCAGACACCTGCCAGAAGGCAACCACCGTAGCCCCTTGGCACAAAGCCCAGAGCTCACTCAGAGGCAGGCTGGCACTCAGTTCTGGCCCCACCTCTCTCATCACTTCCTTTCTATCTCCCCTCACTCCTCAGCTGGGGAATACTTCCCTAATCTGGGTGAGGAGCTTTGCTTTCACTCCTCATGTTTTCTGAGTCTGCTGCGTCTATTGTCCTCTCCAGTCCATAAGGGCCTAGACCAATGGTTTTCAAAGGTTGCTGCATCCAAATCACTTGGAGGGCTTATTAAGACAGACTGCTGGGCCTCCTCCTCAGAACTGCTGATTCAGGTCTGGGTGGGGCCCAAGAATTTACCTAACAAGCACTCAGGTGATCCCCAGGTAATGCTGCTGCTGCTGGGCTGGGGACTGCGCTTTGAGAACCACTGGCCCAGGCTTTTGAAACTCCAACATTCTGTGCTTTGTGCTCTCAGGTCCCATCCGTTAGGTATGAGCAAAGAATGATTTGTCTGTTCAGATGGGGAGGTGGCACAAGCGGAATGAAAAATCTTGGAGAAAAAAAAAATCAATGTTTCAGAAACATAAAAGAATCCTACCGCTCAGTAACAATAACGGGGACCCCTTTGTTATGCTTTCAACGTTTGGAAGAGTGGTGCTTAATTCGTTGAAAAATCTGGCTCTTGGATGGTGCAAAATCATTTTTTCTTTGCCCCTGGAATCTTCTATCTGTCCCCACCAGGTATATCTCGGAGGACAGAAAGGAGAGAGTCCTTCTCTCTTCTCTTCCTCTCCCTCCCGGGCCGTTCAGTCTCTCCGCCACCTCTCTGCCCCGTCAGGGTCTTGCTCCCCCCTCTCTCTGTTCCTGGCTGGCAGTGATGTAGCTCTATCCAGTCTTCTCCCAAGTAGAAGGGCTTCAGCTACCACTTCTGGACACTGTGCTGAGCCACGTACGTACGATACCTCATTTAACCCTCACAGCAGTCGTGCAGGATGGTATTTTATTCTCGTTTCACAGATGAGGAACTGGAGGCCAGGGAGGTCACACTGCTAGGAGCTGGTGGATCCAGGATTTGAGCCCAGCTTTGTTTGGCTCCCGGTCCTGGGCCCTTCCCACATCTTCATGATCTTGCATCATTTTGCATCCCCCGCCCATAGGACAGAGACCTTCCAAAGGAGACCCGCAGTCACTGCAGGGGTGCTGAAGGAACCCCATGGAAGATGCCATTCTCCAAGCCAAAGCTTTTTGGGACACGTCATTCACAGTAGGGGCTGTAGGACCATTGTTTCTACCCAGGAGACTCCTTCCCTGGATGTATGTTCATTTCTGGTACATTCTTTTTGAAAATGAACTTGGTGGGAACTTACGGTTTCACTCCAAAAAAATCCCACAAAATTCCCAGCAAACCCCAAATCATGTAGGTTGTAGGGAGTTAAGTATGTTATTTTTGGCAGAAATAGTTGTAGTCTGGCAGTAAGCTTCTAAAAACATAATAAAAGTGCTTTTTAACATCCTGTTTTTTCCTCCTGTTGTTGATTTTTGAGCATTTCTTCCCAAGCAAGGAGTTATGCAACAAGATTTCAAAAGTTCCCAAACTTTTGTTTTATTGGTAGTTTTATTTGGTTCCTTTTCTATGTTTCTCTGCACCTTATCTGCTTTAAGCTTTAACCTAGGAATTGAGGTGGCCATAAAACACGCTGAGAGTGGCCTAGAAACCACATGGGGCTGGATAACAGTTTCCTGGAGCAAAGTGAAAAGCTCTGAAAAGCTAATTGCAGGCTATGAAGGTCATCCATGGTCCCCTGTCAGTGGGTAGGCAAGCCTTAAGCCTAGGAATATGGTTGTCTGTGATAACTGGTCCTTGATCTTCCTGAACCAAAATTTTCAGATCCCTGTGTCTTTTGGGGTTTCAAAAATGTCCATTCCCATTTCCCATGAAAGCCAGTCTGGTGCACGGGTTAGGAGTATCGATGCCAGAAGTAGACAGCTTCATCCACATCCTGGTTCTGTGTCTTCCTAGCTGTGTGATCTTGTGCAAGTGACTTGACTGCTCTGTGGCTCAATTTCGTTATAGGTAAATGAGGATGATAAAGCATCTGCTTCACAGGGTTGTTGTGTGGGTTGAAAAGGTTAATGCATATAAAATGCGTACTCAGAGCCGTCTCTGGTGTGTAGTAAATGCTCAGCTAAAGTTGCTCTCCTTATCATGAAATTGCTTTTGCCCTGGGATGTACATCAGATCACAGTATGTGACTACACCTGTGTACATCTTTCTGGTTTCCAGACTGGTAATAGACTCACACAGTCCTGGTCCTTGCCAAAGATGGGTGGTAACAGCAATTCTTCCAGAACAGTTTGCTGCTTATAAGCAGTATTTGCCATACTTGTAGTGAGGCCTCTCTTGCTGCTCCATGTCAGAGATTAAAACCACGGGGGCAAAAGTCATAGATTCAAGCAATCTAGCTTGCCATCAAAAGCCCTGCTGTGGGCTTCCCTGGTGGCGCAGTGGTTGAGAGTCCGCCTGCCGATGCAGGGGATGCGGGTTCGTGCCCCGGTCCGGGAAGATCCCACATGCCGCGGAGCGGCTGGGCCCGTGAGCCATGGCCGCTGAGCCTGCGCGTCCGGAGCCTGTGCTCCGCAACGGGAGAGGCCACAACAGTGAGAGGCCCGCGTACCGCAAAAAAAAAAAGAAAAAAAAAAAGCCCTGCTGCAAAATGTGGCCTCCCTTCTTTCTAGCCTACTCGGGGTGGCCTGGGCACCATGAAACTTCAGTCCTGGCCCTGCCATTAACTAGTTGTGTGACATGGGACACTTCAGTTCTTTGAGTTTCAGCTCTAAATAGTAAAATTAAAGACCTGGGCCAGAACCCTAAGATTTGGAGCTTCCTAGATCCCAGGGAGACCTACATGGGCCCGAGAGCAGATGGATGGCTGCACTCAGGTGTAAAGTTTGATCGTTGCCAACAAGCCAAGTCTACTGGTAGCCAAGCCAGCTGAAGTAATGGAAGCACAAATAAGAGAGGCAGAGACATCAGTTTTCTAACGGATGGTGTCCAAGGCCCACTGGGAGGCCACAGAGCTGAGATTCTGCACAGCCCCAGAGGTGTGCTTCCCCCGACAAACATAAAGCGCATGGGAACCATGTAGCGGCGAAGTGAATGCTGCAGACCCTTGGGCTGCGGTTAAGAGTATTTACCCGGTGTGATATTGTGATTTATAATAAGAAATAGATATCTGGTCTTTGTCCCTGTTCCTGGCATAGTGCTCCAGAAACCCTTGGAATTTCCTAAGTGATGAGAGTGATAAAGGTGCATTTTGTTAAGTCAAAGAGATAACTTTTAGATCCCACCTAAGGACGGGGACTGGCTGCCAGGAGAACCAGCAACGTGATTAGAGGGTTGGAACTTTCAGTCCCACCCCCGCGCCCCCGACCTAAGGGGAGGGGAGAAGCGCTGGAGGTTGCGCTCAGTCACCAATGGCCAGTGATTTAATCAATCATGCTTACGTAATGAAGCCTCCAGAAAAAGCTAAGAGGATGGGCTCAGGAGAGCTTCCGGGTTGGTGAACAGGTGGTGGAGGCTTGAGGACAGCGGCACGCTCACAGAAGGTATGGAAGCTCTGCGCCCTTTCCGCCGCCTTGCCCTCTGCAGCTCTTTCATCTGGCGGTTCCTGAGTTACATAATAAACTACTAATCTGGTAAGTAACATGTTTCTCTGAATTCTTGAGCCGCTGTGGTTAATTAATGGATCCCAAGGAAGGGATTGGTGGAAACTGCAATCTATAGCCAGTCGGTCAGAAGCACAGGTGACTACTGTTCTTGTGATTGGCGTCTGAAGTGGGGTGGGGTGCAGATTTTTGTAGCACTGAGCCCTTAACCTGTGGGATTTGACGCTATCTCCAGATAGATGGTGTCAGAATTGAGTTGAATTGTAGGACACCCAGTTGGGGCCTTAAAATGCTTGGTGTGGGGAAAAAACCCGCATGTTGGAATTGAGAGCAGAAATAAACCCGGCATCAGAAAGATCTAGGTTCAAATTCCAGCTGTGCTGTTTATTCTTTGGGTGACGTTGAGCAAGTCGTTTAACCTCTCTTAGTGTTGGTTTCTCCAAGTGTCATAGTCATTAAATAAATAAGTATATTAAACACCTAAGACAGTTTCTGAGAGACTAATCTTTTTAATTATCATTAATTACTGTTATTGTCATCAACATTTTAGCAGCATCAGCTGGTGGGAAGAGGCAGGCTGGGGAGCAAACTTGGCTGGCTAGGCTGGCTCTGGAAAAGGTACTCAGGTGGGCTCAGTAGATAAGGCAAGCTAGTATTTGGTCCAGGCAACCATCAGTACCTTCAGGGAGCAAAGTAAGCAGGGGGAAATGACTGGATGGTGAACCAAAGTCTTGAAGGAGTCATGGCTCTTAAGCAATTGACTTATACCCAGCAGAGTCCCAGCCCATGGGGGCAGTGGCAGGGTGGATAGGGACGCATATAGCTGGCAAAGAGCCAGACAGAGTAACCTCAGCTAAGGGGCAGGTCTTTGGTCCTAATGAGGGGAATTGAGGCACCAGGCACAGTGTCACGAGCTAGGTCCCATCACTGCAGGGCGGACCTCCAGTAGAGGAAGGAAGGGTGGAAGAGCTGTGATGTGGGAGACCTCACGGGCTCTCAGAGCTCTGCCTGACGAGTCACAGCTAGCAGTGACTCGGGCTCTCAGCACACCTCCCAGCAGTGTGATCACCTGGTGGCCAGGGAGGAGAGTGGTCGGTATATGGCAGTCTGAAGGAGATAGGAGTAAAAGGAGAACAGTCCTCAACAGTGACAAGGGCCTGAGCTTGGAAGAAAAAGACTTTTCTTTTCTGCCTAGGATGCACACGTCGTTTTTTCTTGGAAAAGAGAGCTCCTGGGTCTATCCCAGCTCTCTACTCGGTTTTTTAACAACTGCTGAAGCAAAATGAAATGGAAAGATTGGAGGGTAAGAATAAATAAAACTACTTGGCCTGCAGATTTGATGGAATTTCCCCAAATAGTTTACCAAATATGAAATGTTTTAGGCTCAAACTGGGATTTTTTTGTTTTGTTTCTTTTTAATTTAGAAGCAAGCCTGAATACTTGAGCCCTGTTATAAACCATGTTACCAGAAGTCTGGAAGTTTATACTTCAAGTTTCCTGTCATTTTGTTTCCTACTCATTTGTTTGTAGTCATGCACTACTCATATGAGAGGAAAAAAAAACAAACCTGGGCTAGATGGCAGTTCTTCTAAATTTCCTAGTTTTTTTTAACCTGCTCATAAAATTTTCATTTACTTTAACGTCTGTTTATGGTACTTACCTGTTGTTCCTCTACAAATCACTATGTGATTTTGGCCTCAGCTTTGTCTGAGCTTACTGAACGTTCTTGTTTATGCTGCCTGTGACCAAGTGTCTATATAAGGCCCCCTCAGCTCCAGTTGTGTGTCGTTGGATTTCATCTACACCTCAACTTTGAAACAAGTTCCCTAAAGGCATTAATTCTATCTCCTTGCTAATGAAATGACTAACAGCAGCAACACCATTTCTTTTTATTTTTTTCTAAGAGGAAATGCTTCAAAGTCTCTGGTTTGAAAAACGGGAAAAGCTGGCTCATATCTGTACAGATTAAAATCTCAGTGCAGATTCTAGACTTGGGTTTTTTTTGTTTTTGTTTTTTTTTAGCTGAGTTCATGGTCATCATCGAATGGTTTAAAAATACTGATTTCTCATACTTCTTATAACTATATCTGAAATATCTTCCAACTCCCTCTGGAACAAAAATTTCAACTTAGGTGTAGGATCTGAGGAGATAGTTTGGGGACAAATGGGTAAAGATTATTTTTTTGTGGATTTCATTAAAGGCTGTTTTAAAAATATTGTGCTATTAAGCTGTTTTTTGGAGCGATAATTATGTGGGCCTAAAGTTTTACATAAATAATCAGGTTTTATATTTTCATTTAGCAGTGCATAGATTTTTATTACTTATTAATGGAATACAAAGTGTTCTTGGTAGCTATTTTGGTTTCAAGTTAGTTTCCTATCTTCATAATCTTTATTAGATTTAACTGGTCTAAAACCAGCTAGAAAAAAATTCCATTATAGCTCTAGTTTTTTGGTTTCACATTTGCAGAATCAGAAGCTTTTATAGAGATCTATTTTATTGGTAAATAATGTCTTGGTCTCACCATTTTCATAGTCCTTCCTTTAGACTTTGTCACTGTAAAGAGATACGTTTTGGTACTGGCAGAAATAACTTTGGGGCTTCCCTGGTGGCGCAGTGGTTGAGGGTCCGCCTGCAGATGCAGGGGACACAGGTTCGTGCCCCAGTCCGGGAGGATCCCACATGCCGTAGAGCGGCTGGGCCCGTGGGCCGTGTCCGCTGAGCCTGGGCGTCCGGAGCCTGTGCTCCGCAGCAGGAGGGGCCGCAGCAGTGAGAGGCCCGCGTACCGGAAAAGAAAAAAAGAAATAACTTTGGTTAGGAAGTAAATTTTGGTAGATTTATTCTTAGTTATTGAGTTTTATTTGCAGATGATTAAAAAGTGAATGAGAAATTTTTTTTAAGAAATAGAGTAAATGTAAATGGGTTTCCTCAAGTCATCATAAAAACATGTTTAAAATAGCATTTCCAGACCAACAATGAGAGTTGTGTCACAAACCGGGGATAATCACTGTTTTTACTCTGTGCTCCTGAGGTCTATTTAAAAAATAGCATATACACATATTGTAAAAGAGAGAATCCTAAATTTTGCCTTACAGTGTGCATACTTGCATGTGTATATAGCGGTCAGGAAGTAGTATTTTAGACACAAAAAAACTGAGAAACTCTTAAGGGGTGGAATTATAGTAAACATGCCAGAAGGAAAGGGAGAAAAAAGGTGAACTAAAAAAAAACCCTGATAATATTATTTCATCCTGTTCAGTGTTGGTAGAATGGTAAAAAGAGGTTTCTATTACATACAACTAAAAAGGACCAATTAAAGTGCAGAGAAGTGGTCTTTGCATAGTCAAATGCTAGGCAGGGAGAAGTAATGTCACCAGAAATTATTCTCGCAAATTTCAGTGGAGGACTGCAGAACAATAAAGCTTTGTTAATCCCATACCGGGTTATTCAAATAGTGTGCAATTCAAAGCAATTGCTGCTCCCCAGGCAGGAATTTACAATTGCTACATTGGAAGGGAGGATAATGTGTCATTCCAAGGGGAAATCAGGTCTGGAAAAGGCCTCTTGGTTGAAGAACCTCATATGTCCCAAAACAGCTCCAAAGCAGGCCAAGTCAAACAAACTGCGAACCACCCTGTGAAGTCAGTCGGCCTTGAACTAAGCTGTATTTCCCTTGCTTCTCTCCTGCCTTTTTGGTGGATGGCAAAATGTCCCCAGAGCAAGGAGCAACAGGGGAGGGGAGGCAGAGAAATTCCAGTCCTGGATAAGCTATTACATAGAAAGTGACTGCTTCCCCCCTGGCAGGGGCATACAACGTTCATTCAAGAAAACTCCATCATCCATGTATGGGCTGTATGTATATTTAATTATTGATAATAGTGAGTACAGAGCATCCTCCCTTGGCATAAAAACATTGGACAAGAGTCAGACATGAGTCAACTGCAAGAGGAGGCTTGAATCATATTTTGAACAATTTTGGTCAACAGTCCTTCAGAGAACAATCCTCCAGTTTTTTTTTTTTTTTTTTTTTTTTTTTTTTTTTGCCGTACGCAGGCCTCTCACTGTTGTGGCCTCTCCCGTTGCGGAGCACAGGCTCCGGACGCGCAGGCTCAGCGGCCATGGCTGACGGGCCTAGCCACTCCATGGCACGTGGGATCTTCCCGGACCGGGGCACGAACCCATGTCCCCTGCATCGGCAGGCGGACTCTTAAGCACTGTGCCACCAGGGAAGCCCAATCCTCCAGTTTTATGGTGTCATTTTTGTGCAATTAAATGTGAACAGCTTAAAATTCCATCACTTATGAAAAGTCAGCTTTGATTCCAGTGATCAATCGATCCATGCTTCCAGGGACACCAAGCTATGTTAGTCCCCCAACACCCTATGGTGAGGCCATTCTGGGTGACCAGTTCTTGTGAACTAGCTAATTAGGCAAATGAGCAGGTGGTACCAGTAAAACCCTTATGAAGAACCCTCCTTAAATGGGGGGGCGCATTTTTGACCCGAGAGCTGCCTGTTAGGCACTCAGGAAACCGATAGGGAAGACCCACAGATGATACATCTCGGAGGATTTGGATTCAAACGATTTTTCCACGGTCTGGGATTCTGAGCTGCCGTTACGTGTTGCAGCACGCGCTTGGCGTTCGAGTGCTGATAGGGCAGGGGCACTGGTTGCTTGCCAAGTATCTGCATGCTTCCCCGTCAGTCACAGCTGCTCTGTAGTGTGTTCTGTCCAACCACTGGGACAGAAGTGAACTGTGTCACTTCCAGGCTGTGCACAGGAGAGTACGTGTGTGTTCTCCACTTGTTCTGTTCCTCTCCTGCCAGCCAGGATGATGGAGGCCCAAGACTCCAAATGTCAGAGCCTCTGTCAACCAGGGCTGTTGAGCAGGATTCCCTTGTGTCTACCTTCCACTCTACCACCAACCTGTGCTGGTCACATAAGGAAAGCAAGAATACATTTTCATTGTGTTGAGCCAGGATTCTGGGCTTAACTGGTTACTGCAGCATAGTCTAAGGGAATACAGCTGCTTTTCTAGATCTTTTTGTAAAAAAAACAAAAATCCATCTGGGGAAGGGATGAATAATCTGAGTGGTGCCATCCTTGAACCAACCACGGAGGCTCTGCCAGTTTGCCTTTGCATCACGTGCCCCCAAACTTATTCCACTCGGTGGGTTGTCACTGTTCCTGTAGGGCGTTTTGAGGGAGGAAGTGAGGAAGAGCCCTGGCCGGTGGGGGGTGGGGAGGTGTATGGGACAGTTCCCTTCTGATGGTTTCTCTTCTGATTCACCATCCTCCTCTTGGGATTTTAGGCTTGCTAAACATACGGTACAAATCAGTGAAATTATTCATTGTGGTTTTCATCTGAGTGAGCTAGTTTCCGCTCCTAAGAAGGGTCTTAACACAACAGGAAGTTTTTCTTGGATCTAGAAATGGAACTCTGCCTTCTGACATGAGTTTTTTACCAACTTCTGCAAATCTCAATTTTCCTACTTCCCTGTCAAGAGGGTGGGGCAAATGGAAGAGACGAGATGAAACCAGAAAATGCTGATCTGTATAGTAGTAGAGTTAGGACTGATTGGCTTTGGTGGGGAGAGGGGGAGAGAAAAATGGCAGCCTGACCAAGCCAGACCACCTCCCCGCAACTGACCACTTTATCTCCTACCTCTTCCACCACTTTGGTCTTGGCAAAGAGGTATGAAGAGAGAAGTGAAGGGTCAAGGAACATTCTGATAGTTGGTAGTCACCCCTTGATAGTAACCTTCGACATGTGTGTCCCAGCTGACGTTCGTCGAAACATTGTGCTATGCCTCACCCATTGGATTCCGCTCCATGGGGGCAAGGGGACATGTCCCAATACCCACCATGTAGAGGGCACCCAAGAGTGCCTGGAGGAATACAGGAAGGAATACTTGATTCTCATGACTATCTTTATAACGGGGAGTGAGAAAATGAAATACAATTTCTATTTTATGTATGGAAAAATGGAAACATTAAGAATTTGTTACTTGCTCAGAGTCACACAGGGGTCAGTTAAGAGGTGGAACTAAAATCCAAGTCTCCCAGTTTCTATTTTCTTTCAACTGTTTAACCAGTTGAAAGTCCTTTCCCCACCCCACATGATGATATAGACCATTTATCATCACTGCCATCGTGTAATGTAAATTATCGTCCCAAGATTCTATGTCGTTTGTGTCATTTGTAGTAGGTAAGTCTATCAGGAAAGACATCAAAATCCTAACATCATTATCACTAGGGGATGGAGTCTTACTATGCTACTCCTTAAGTTCTTACTGATTTGTATTTTCTACTCTTTGCCCAAGAATAATAATATTATTACGTAAGAATAATAAATAGCATTTATTACCTATGCTATCCAAAAATAACAGAGGAGGTAAGACTGTTTTCTGTGTATAAGGAATTCAGTGGGCTTCTAGCTCAGCACTTTGGATTATTCATCAGGTAGGTTTGGAGTGGAAAAGCACAGGAAGGGAATCATGGCAGGAACTGCTAGGTGCCCTCCAGTCTGAACTTTTCTTATATTATATATATATATATAATAGAGTTTCTAGCTGGACACCGTCACCAGTTTCCCATCCTCCCTTGCAACTAGATGTTGCCAAAGTTGGGAGGAGAAGTGATGTACACAGCAATTCAGATTGTTGCCCTCACCTTCTCCCTTTCTGCTGGAGTGTTGATGTGAGGGCTGGAGCTGGAGTAGCTATCTTGGACCATGAAATGGAAGCCATGTATTGAGGGTGGCAGCACAATGAGAGACGTGGGGCCCCTGACACTGCTGAACCGCTACTGCGTTTTGGCATCTCTGTTAGTGGTTGAACCCGTATCCTAAGTAATACAGATCTAAACATTTAGTAGCACAGTGCTCCGACTTCCTGATCCTGAAAACAAATGTGCTCTTTGGAAAGAACATACTATTGAGTTTGTCAAGCTTTCTTTTGTTTATGGGCACAAGGACCCGATTCTACCCTGGGGATCAAGAGCGAGTCCTTAATCCAGAACATGTTAGTTATATAATACGGATAATTAAGAAACTGCAGATGGGCTTCCCTGGTGGCGCAGTGGTTGGGAGTCTGCCTGCCGATGCAGGGGACGCGGGTTCGTGCCCCGGTCCGGGAAGATCCCACATGCCGTGGAGCGGCTGGGCCCGTGAGCCATGGCCGCTGAGCCTGCGCGTCCGGAGCCTGTGCTCCGCAGTGGGAGAGGCCACAACAGTGAGAGGCCCGTGTACCGTAAAAAAAAAAAAAAAGAAAAAAAAGAAACTGCAGAAACTCATCTGGTATTTTCGGCAGATCATATATACTTGGGTTCTCACTTTCCAGTTCTTTCTGCCTGATACTAACCAATCCATCCCCCCTTTATTCCATATTCACCCTCCACCCCGCTCCAATTCAGAACTTGTGCACATGGTGCCGGGGATTTTGTGCAGGATGGCTGCTCAAATGAGCCTGTCTGCCGTCTAACCTCTCAGGCAACATCGTGAATTCAAGGCCACATCTGCCACTTAGTATACATTCATATGAATTATTGAAAGTGAATCATATATTAACAAACACGATAAGTTGAGTTAGCATAAACCATGGAGCAGCAACTTCTTAAAAGAAATTGAGTTTTCGATGGCTCTTAGGAACACAAATATGCTTACCTTCCAAGCTGAGTTGCTCACTGACCAGATTCCAGCCAGAGACTCTAGTCTGTGACTTTCCTGGGTCATCCAGAGCCCCTTTGTTTATAATCTATAGCCAGAATGTCGTAATTTAGAGAGGTTTGCGAAGCCTCCCAACCCAAGATAATTAGCAGCTCTGGTCTATTCATGGACATGTGTGACACATCCAGGCTCCTCCAGATTAAAATACCTGAGTGAATGCTGGAAACATTTCATGGTTGTGTTTGAGAATTCCCTCACAACTTCCAAGGTTATTCTCTGATACCATGAAGGTAGTTGATATTATTTCATTTCCCCCATTTTCCAAGAAAGGGATCTGAAAAGTCACACAGCAGCATCGGGGTTTAAACTTTTCTTTGTTTAAGGCCAAATCCCATTTTGTTTCCAGCCCTCACTGAGCAGAGTTGGTCCAAAGGGTGGAAAAGATATTCGACAGCATTCCAGCCCCGTCAGCATCCTCACTGAGTAGCTTTGTTATTTGCTGTAAACAGTTGTAAATTTCCAGAACCGCAGACACACCCCTTTAAAAATGTTAATGACTAAAATGCCTCGTAAAGCCAATGTAAATGAACAAACAGTGTGTTTAAGTCCCACTGGAATTCGGTCTCTGGAGTCCCTCCACCAGCGAATAATTGAGAACACTGACAGTATGAAATCTGACCCTGTCATTTCGTGAAACTTCTTAATTATGGAGAAGATGATGGTGGATGATATGCTTCAAGCTACTGATACTTTTCAAACCTGTTTTGCTAAGGGAGAAACAGGCTTGTTTAAAGAACAATGTTTCCAGGCCCCCAAGTTCTGCTGAAAGTCTTGCAGAGGACACATGTATGGGCAGCTCTGTTGTTAGTGCTTATGCCTTCTAAAAGTT
Organism: Mesoplodon bidens; assembly: GCF_964165515.1. NCBI lineage: Eukaryota > Metazoa > Chordata > Mammalia > Artiodactyla > Ziphiidae > Mesoplodon > Mesoplodon bidens. Next base: position 10,761,027 of record NC_138166.1, read on the forward strand.
CCAGACACCATAGCTTCTGGTGAAGTGCCCTGCTGGAACAGCAGGCTTTAGAAAACAACAACAAAAATCCTATTGGGATGAAAAGAGGCTCATTTGTTTTCAAGTTGTGGCCCTTCTACACTCCAGGCAGCCCACCCCGCCAGGCCTGTGTCCGCAGCTGATTTAGAATCTCCCACCCACACGAGCCTTGGCGTGTAAACCTGGAGGAAGCTTTTAAGGACAAGAGAGAGTTGGGAATGGCGGGGAAGGAGGGAGGGAGTTAAAGAGGAGGTAAAGCAATTAGACGACCACATGCTTGGCCCCAGTGGATGAGCACATGTGCTGGGGAGGCCCGGCTGAGTGAAGGACTGCTGAATGTGGTTTCGATGGCCAAGACGGTGCCTTTGGTTCTGCGGCACAGCTTCCAGTTGGGAGAGTTCATTGCCCAACATGCTGTGACCAGGATGGCCTGCGAGTGCACACCCCTCCCCTTTGTCAAGATTATTTTATATGCTTGCACAGCTAGATGTCAGTGTTCCCAGCTGTAAGGCTTGGGAGGTGCAGTGTATCCCCTGGAGGGTAAATAATAACAGCTGCAATCTTCTGCCAGGAAAGAAGTTGCTGCCCCAGCTTGGAGATTCAGTGGATGATGAGGGCAAAAGGCTTTCTCAAATAGAAAATGAGATACCCCATGGGCCAACCTTCAAAAACCGCAAGGTGCCAAGCAAATGTGAACCATCATGGTTTTAAAAATGATCATTACGGCAGGGCTGGACAGGTGGGCTTTCTTGAAGGGAATAAGCCTCAGGACTGATGGCTGAGTGCCTGAAGGGAGTTGCAAGATTCTCCCTGCACTTCTAAAGGCTAAGTAACTCAAAATTCTCCCTTTGGGAAGTGTTTCTGATGCAGTATTGAGGCCATGGGCTCTAAAGGCTGCCTTGAGTTGGAAGTGTGGCTCTGACATTTATCTGGGTGACCTAGAGCGATTTTTCTCTTCTGGAAAATGGGGATAATACCCTCTGCCTAACTGGGCTGTGGTTGTGAGAGTTAGAAGTAATGTACGTGAAATGCTTTACATAGTGTCCAAGCATATAACAGGGCTTCAATAAATGGTCAGCAGGTAGATGTTCAAGAAAAAATCTGATATAGCACTGAGGCAGGTAGAAGTGGAGGAGGAACAATACTGACATGCCTAATATAAGACACATAGGAAAAATAAGCATGGGGACATTTATTACATACAAGACCAAAGACTCCAGAGGCATTCACGGGGTCGGAAGCACCCAGTGCTTTCTTCAGGTAACCGGGCTCTTGGGGAATCTAGGAGGTGGTGATGTTAAGCACCAAAGTCCAAGTCTGTCAATGCAGGAAAACTAGAGAAGGTCTCCTAGAGGTGTGTCAGGGAACATAGATTTTGCTGTATAGCCTAAGCAAAACTGGAGTTAGGTGAGAGTGGATGAGAATTCTGGAACCTACTACCTCTTATTGATTTGTAAATCCTGGTTCACATGGGTTCCACAGTCAATCATGCCTTCACACTGTACATGGATAACAGAAAAACTGTCCACAGCCCACTGAGAAACCACACTAAATCCAGAAAGAGGCATTTGAAAGCTCTGGCTTACAAAACAAGTTTGAATCCAAATCTTTAAACCTTTAAACTAACTATTTTCTGTCGTTCAGCATTTTCTAGGTTCAACCAAAACACCATTTACCTTGAATGTTAAAACAAGACAAATATTTCTTAAGGGTATGTAATTACAGGTACTGTGAAGGATGCAGAGCAATTTACCATGCTTCCAGACTTGAGAATTGGAATGAAATGACTCAGTAACATGAGACCAGAGATGAGAATCACACCTAGACTTCTATTCTTTATCTTTTAAGCTACTCATGAACATTCTTCACATTCCCCAACCACCAGATTATGATACCTGAGTCAAGATGGATTACTGTCTTCAAGCATGTTTAGTATTGACTGGATCTATTAAATGTAAAAAAAAGATAGCCAGCAATGAGCACGCTCCTCGTATGTGCAGGGCATCCACATTAGAGTTCTTGTGATTATCATGCTCATTTTACAGATGAGGAAATTGAAGCCCAGAGATTAAGGAACTAGTTAGTGCAAGGTCACAGCCCAGTGAGTGTCATGACTATGAAATAATGTGTATGTGCAGAGAGGAATCAGTGTCTTTGGATGTCAGGAAAAGAAACAAGATCAATCACACCGGGAAGGTGGATTGAAATTTACATTTTATCCTCTTCCAGTTAACAGCTTGGCAAGGAGAAACTATGCTTTTGTCATTTAAAAATAGTGCGCTAGAGGGCACCAAATACGCAAGCTGTGACTTTAAAACTGTTTTGATAATGCAGTTCCCACACTGCTACAAGATATATAATCAGTAACGGATTCAAGCCAAAAGGCCATCCCAGAAAGAGTACGATGCAGTTTATGACAATTAAGCAGCTGTATTTTTAGCCCCCAATTAAAAAACAAAAACAAAACCCTCATGCTTTATACTGAGCAATTTGTAATTTGTCTCTACTGATTTTTATTCAAAGTGCCTTTCAGCCAGGTTTTCAAATTTCTCTTTGTCCTGCCTGCTGAAGGGCAAAGGGAAGAGTGTGAAGGGAAAGGAAGAGTAACCTGGAAAGGGTAGGGCCACACGGATGAAAATAAATTAAAAAAAATTACACACAGATATATTTCACCTTTTAAAATTTATTTAGCAAAGTAAAACGTACATATATTTTTTAAAAAGAAAAGAAGAACCCCACACTTATATCCAAGAGCTTAAAATGAAAAGGAACATGACCCCATCCTCAGCCTCAAGAAGCAACATCTTTTAGAGGTAACTCCAGATTCCGAAATAATATGTTTATGTTTCTATTTCTTGATTTATCAAACTGACATTATTTATTTACCTCTATGGAAACTGAGGAGTTAGCTAACAGAATATTCATCTCTTATAAGTCACACGGGCAGTTTACAAAATAACTTTTATTTTCCACTATTATAATTGCAGAACATTTAAAAAATACACATAAAGAGGAAAATTACCGTTTTGATGCATATTCTTATGCATTTTTTTTTACAAAAATGAGATTACCTTGTACATGTGATTTCATCAAACTATACAAGATGCTCACCTTTCCATGCCATTCAACGTTAAAAATGTCATTTCATTTTTGGTTTTTTATTGTAGTATAACTTACGTTAAAAAAAGTTCTTAAGTATAAGGAACCTCCACCTCTTTAACCGGTGTAAGGATCAGATAATTTCACTCCACAGTGGGAACTGTGGTGTTTGAAGGTATCATCCAGTCTCAAGTTATGCTGCAGTGAGAATAGTTAGGGTCTGAAGGGGCAAGGACTTAAAAAAGAGTCCTGCTGGGAATGCAGAAATCAATCGAAACAAACAAGTTAACAACTCAGCCCGGAACAGAAAAGTTCTAATTATTCTTCAACATGTCAAGACTCAGTGAGACTCAGTGGATCATGAATGAGTTGGTCACAGGTTTGGAGTTTCTCCATTTTTTGGTGAAAAATAATAAATCTTTTGTACGTTTAATTCTCTATCATTCCCTTATAAGTTATCACAAGAAGCACAGACAACTACTAGAGTCATTAGCGCAACTAAAAAAAAAAACCTAGCATCTTTCTCTTGATCTTTTTTCAAAACTCCCCCCCCCCCCGCCTCCAATCTGCACCTGGTTGCAAATGGTAGGGGGCCAGGGTTGGGAAGCATTATGGCCTGTCAGGCAGCAGCCTAAAAGGTACCTGGGAAGAGGCCTGTCTACCTGTTCATCTCCATTCTCCCTGTGAAATGAAAACACGATGATACTACAGTCATACCAAACCCAAGCTTGTGCACCGTCCCTACAGAATACTCATCCAGCACAAAGCTCTGCAATAGGGGAAAGTCACGTTGAACACGAGCAGAAACTTCCTTAGGAACCAGGAGCTTGAAAGGATGCCTGGGAGCTGGTAAACATACTGAGAAACCATTAGACAAACACCAGCTCTTTCAGGTGGGAGGCCATACCTATGGGGACGGAGAGAATCCTTACCTAACGCAACCAACATAATATTGAGCAAATAGGTGCTCGAAAAATCCTTTAAACTTCTCCTTGTTTTTACTTAACCTTTATGCTAGATACCGCTCTATGCCAGGTATTGTTCTAAGGGCTCTGTATGCTTTACCTCGTTTGATCCATCTATAAGAGACTCAGCGAAATTAAGTAACCTTTTAAATTTGGACACAGCTGCTAAGCGGTGATAGGGGGCTCAGAATTCAAAAGCAGGTCCTTCCCATAGCAGGGACATTATTGCTCTGGCCTCCCCTAGTAGAGCATCGAGAATAACGAGCAGTCATTTCCGCTCTGCACACAGGACGAGGGGCATATGACAGCTACCAGCATTTCCGAAGATGGCGGTTGCGCCGGGTTCAGTTTGAGCAGTGTGCGCCACGGCGAAGGGGAAGCGGCATTATACGGGTTTTGGAAAGAACGAGGAGAGGATGGCGTTAAAGGGTGTTAAGCAGGATAATGAATCCCGGAGAAGCTAAAGCTCTGGCCCGGCGGCCTCAGGAAGCAGCAGGCGGAAGTGGGGTCGGCCGCGGTGGAAGCGCGTTTACGGGGCTCCTCCGCGACGAGGCGGGCGGGGCGGCTGCTCCAGTGGCGCAGCGGCTGCGCGGGACGGCCCTCCCCGCCTCCGACCCTGCAATGCTGCTGGCCGCCGGCCGCCAGGAAGGCTCTGGGGAGGGGAGAGCGGCTTTCTGGCGCCGACCCCTCCCCCGGCCGCGAGGGCGGTGCCCCTGCGACGCAGGAAGAGGGCCGGCTGCGCTCTCGACGGCGCTGGCCAGCCGGCCACCCTGACGAAAACTCCAGGTCCCGACTCGTTTGGGCAGACGGCCAGGCCTCGAGCCTAAATCTGCTGCGCAGCCACCCACAGCGCGCTCTTCCAGACGGGGGAGCCAATGTTTGGACGGCTTGGTAGAGGTCATGAGGGCAAATACCACCCCACCAAGAGCGAGCGAGATCTCGATGAAGAGAAAGGGGGTCTTGGGTGTGTCCAAGGTTATGATTAAGCCCGTTTATCATGGACACAGTGAAAGGGGCTATTTCCACAAAAGGCCAGCAGAACTGGGTGACAGAACCTCTCCCTCCTCCGCTCAGACTGAAGAGGGCGAACTTCTTTCTCTTTCTGTGTCCAACTAAAGAAAACTTCCCCACTGTGGCTTCTCACCTCAGCCACTTGGAAGCGAGCTAGGTTCTCCGAAGTCAGTTGAGAGAAGGGGTTCTAGAACAGGGTGCTGGGGTAACAGCAGTTACAGGCCTCATTACGTAGCCTTCTCTCAGAATTGTGAGCCGTGGCAACGGATTGCTAACCACGAGTCCGCAGACAGAATGAAGAGTTGCGTGTGCACTATGTAGCGCACATTTACAGCATGCTGAGAAGGGATCATAGGCTTTATGGCGCTGTCAAAAGGTCACGGCACAAAAGGAAGTATCTCTGGAGGAAACTCAGGTTAAGGCCATTTAAGCTTACTTTCTGGGAGCTTGAAACAAAAGAATCTTACCACAAATAATTTGGTTCCATGAAACCATCAGAAAAGGAAGGATTCTGAGGATTTTTTTTTTTTTTTTTGAGTTAAAGAAAAATAGCTTTATCTTTGCCAGGGAAATGGGAAAACACAGCATGCCAGCACCTCAAGAACTGTGACCGCCTCCCCTGGGGAATCAGGGGAAAGTCTTAAAGGTGGGGCTCTTAGTCCGGGGTAGGTGATACGGTGAATTGCTATTTTAATCCATACTTTGGAGGTGTTTTGAAGCTGTATTCCTTATGTACAAAGAACCTGCTTTTTGCACCTGGATTCCCCTCGACTATTTTCCAGTTAATGGTTGGGTTCACAGATTACTAATGTAACTGTTAAAAAAAATTGTAAAGACTACCAAGGACTTGGGTAGCAGTATCAGATTGTTTATGTTGAACCCATCATGCAGACAAATAACTTCCTTTTTGATACAAATTTTCTTGAACATTGTTAATCCCATTGTTATTTTAACTCCTCTGGCCAGGTGAACCCGCCCCCAACATACACACACACACAGACACACACACACACAACTAATCTTGGAAAGTGGTATCATGATTCCCTGACTTCTACAGTTAAGTATCTTTTTTACATCAAGTTACTTTAATCATGTAGTTTTCCTGTGCAACAAGAATAGTGACGAGAGGGGACTATCAAATCTCAGATGTGATGCAGTTCATCTGTGTGCAGCTCAAAATAGCAGTTTTCTCTCCCTTCTTTCCCTGTAGGATTGCACTGTAAATTCATAGCTCCCTTAAAAAACCATGGTTGCTCAAATACACTCCCATTTACATCTGTTCATGCTAGATAGCCTATAATATTTGCATTCCTCAAGTCTTGTTAAAATATTGATCTGGGTTTCATAAAAAACATCCCATAAATGAGGAGCCTGATATTATGGCATCATTTCTCATAACTATTTTAAGACACAAGCTCTTCATTGCAGTTTCAGTATCTCAAAAAAGGGGAACATTTCTTTTGATTATAGTTACCTTTTCAAAATATAGGACTGATTTTGATTTTAGCTTGGTAGGTTTGTCAAAAACAGGAACTCTCAACAGGCACCACAGGTAATTCTGCTACAGGTTGACCCAGAATCCCCATTTTAAGAACCACTGGCCTTTTAAAGGCAAATACATCATGGTTGCTTGGAATCATTTCTCTGGTTAGTCCCGAGTTATCCTGATTTTATATAATCAGAAAACCTAGGGAGGCCTGACAGCCAACAAACTGAGGAATTTATGCAAACGTGCAAATCTGCTTTGGAATTTCTTGAAGTTCTACCCTATTATAGGGAAGGAACACAGCCAAATAAAATGTGCTGGATAGAAATGAGGCCTTTTTATAGAACGACCTGTTTTTACAAATGCTTTATGTTGTTTATTCAAGATGTTCAGGCTCAGAGATAATGTATTCCGGGTTTATTAAACCAGATTAAGTTCTCCTCCACCTATATATGATTAAAATTTACAATTCTTTATTACCCTAATAACGCTGACTAAGGGCCTGGGTTGAGGGAAAGCACTGGCGCATATCAGGCCTTTGCGGGCCCAGGACCTAAATCAAGATGTGGGGAAAAACAGACCCTGTACTGCAGTCACAGCTTGCCAAACACCTGGTCAAATCAGTGGCTAAACCCAGTGAGACACTCCGCAAAGACGTTAGCTGCTCTGTTTCCTTTATAGCTGTGTCCCTCTGGGACAAGCAGCTACAAGGTTCTTGGTACTACCAGTCCTCTACCCAGTGGGGCCTTGCCACAGGTAGAAGAACAGACAATCTGATCATATTTGCTACTTCCTAAGCAAGTCTAAGAATATACTTGCTAAGTTTGTATATGGCCCACAACTGCTGAATTGTTCTGCATAAGAAAGACGACTTAGAGGAGGACATTTTTAGAAAGACTGGGCAACTGGAAAGTGAGAAGCAAAAGCTTAGGAGAAACAATACTGTACACTTTAAAATTTAAGAGGACAGACCTCATGTATTTCTTTTACCACAATTAAAAAAAAATCTTAGGAAATAACTGCATGGGATTTTTGTGAGCAAAATAGGATAATTTTTGCAATATAAACTCCCTACTCAGTCTCCCCTGTGAAGTTGTCAGTAAAATATATTACTTTTAATCCCTCATCTCTTTTTGGTGAATGTGATTAAGTACACAGCCCTGTTTTAAATTTTAGGATGAGTCAAAGGCTGCCCAAGGAGGGCAACCTTACATGGTATGTACATGAACTGGTGACCAATTTTTAAGTCCAATATAGCTTTAATAATTGCTTTATAAAATGCCGATACCTCACTGAAGAGTCCATCGTTTTAAAAGAATAGCTTGACAATGCTTATTATGTCCGATTAACTTTATTAGTCTACCAAGTAATAAAAAGTAATCATAGTAATTTCTGATTCCAGTGCATTAAAACTTTTACTTAGTAGTACCGTATTTGAAGGTTAAATTTTCCTAGTGGGGAGGTAAATAATCCTTTTCCGTTTATTAATGTCACATCCATTATTCTTTTTGAATAGTGAGCTTGATTCAGGCCTTGACTCACCATTTCCTTAACCTATCAGTTTCTGTTTAAAGGTAGCGCCGACATGATACTTCAGAGAATGCTGCTGCACAACCAATTACCTAGCACTCAGTGGGTAAGAGACTAAAACCCTCACCGCCACAACAGACGCATGCACTGAATCAAACATGACTTTATATTTGCACTAGTTGCTGTGATACGTCTTCTTTAATTACATTTTTTCCCTATATGTCACTAAGACATGGGGTATAAAGCCTTATACTAAGTTTAAATATATCAAAAACATTTTTACATGTTATAAGTTCATTTTAATTATAGCATATTAATCATTACTTGTTTTTAGAAGTCTTAAGTTCACAATATTTCCTTTAATTGCTCTAGTTCAGGAATCCACACATTTTTTTCTGTATAGGGGGCCGCACAGGAAACATTTTAGGCTTTTCAAACCACAAACAGCCAGTCTCAGTCACATAGGGTCACCCCCCCACACACACACAATAACCCTTTAAAAATGTGAACAACCTTCTGAACTGCCCAGCTATAAAAACACAGACAGTGCTTGCTATAGCTTGCCCATTCCTGCTCTAGTCCTTAATGGGAAAAAGGGTAAAGAAAGCTCAACTTCATGCATGCGTGTATGATCACAGTAACTTAAAAGTGCTGGCTGGATATTTAATTCAACATGGTCTTCACCATAATGCTTTTTGGCATCTGAAAATATCACTGAGTGCTTGTTTGGTCAATTAGTACAGCAAGTATAAAAACATACTCACACTTTACCTTGGGTGAAAAGACTCAATGATTATAAAGTAAGAAATAACTCAAACTGAGATTTAAGTTTATTACAACATGCGTTCAATAATTACATACTTATGTGTATAATTTTAGTTTTACATGCAACATCTTTAATCTCGGATAGCTCCTAAAACTTGCTGTAATTCTACTAAGTAACGTGGAAGTTGTTATTTTATGAAAATATTCCCAAAGATTTAAAAATAACATTTGAAAAAAAAACATTAAGGTTAAATTTCTCAAATAGCTTCCTGTTTACTTGGTTAGTCTACTTATGGAGTGAGCTACATGTCCAAATAACTTATGCTGTTTGCCACTTACCTACCCAGTTCCTCATTTTACTCATGTTTTGTGGGACAAAACCAATTTGGAATAATGCATTCAGTTCTAGGGATCCAGAGGAAAAAAGAGTTGACCAAAGATGCAAGGAACTGCCCCAATATCACGGTGGCTATTTAAACAGAGGTCAGTCACTTGTTGAGCAAACTAATGCATGCATAAAGAGGGAGGGAGAGATAATTAACACTGGATACCTGAGAAGGTTTTAGGCTAATCCTAAATTCTATCAATCTCTGCAAATATTTGTTAAGCTTATGCTGAATGGAGCAAGATTGACCACTGTGAAAGCCCACAGATATACCTACTCTCTTAAGGTATACAATGTTTGAGAGGAATTTTAATGGAGTGTTCTTGTTCATGTATTTGGCACTCGTGTAAACTAAGCCAGGTTCTTCTCTTAAGACCCATAACTCCATCCTTGTCTCTGCCCTTGGGTGCTTATATGGCACTTTATTTTCAACGGCAGCGACTCACAAATTATTCCTCACTGCCTCTTTGAACAGAAAGAATGATTAACTCAGTGGAATGTTGGAAGGACTAAATTCCACACATTTGTCCCTTCAGACGTGAATTTATTAGGCAGGAGGTGTTAAAATACAGCCACCTTAAAAAGATTTCTTCCGATCTCACCCCATAATTCTTTATCTTATCCATACATTCTTAAATGCAATCGTGTTGTCTTTTGCCTTTCAGGTTAAAGAATCCCATAGCTAATGACATGACTACTTTGGTTTCCAATCTGAGGCAAATCTATGCTTTAATTTGAAGGAAAAAAAAAGTAAAGAAATTCAATTAAGTGAGATATACACACTATTATATATAAAATAGATAATAAGGACCTACTGTATAGCACAGGGAATTCTACTCAGTACTCTGTAATGACCTATATGGGGAAAGAATCTAAAAATGAGTGGATGTATATGTACAACTGATTCACTTTGCTGTACAGCAGAAACTAACACAACACTGTAAATCAACTATACTCCAATAAAAATTAAAAAACAAAACCAAATCAATGCAGTGAGGGTAAGATAAGGAGTAGCTATGACTCTTTAGATAGCCAGATGCCTCATCATCTAAATAGTGATGCCTATGAATACAACCCCCACTGCCCCTACCTAGTATCCATGGAAACACTGCCAAGGCAATTAGCTTGGCAGAATCAGCAGGCAAAGACCTGGATGAGCTTAATTTTGATCTAGGATAAGTTAAATTTTACATTTTCTATTCCTGGTTAACCTTCTGGATAATATGGTGACATAGTGGGAGTTCCTTAAGACTAAAACATATATGTCAGTCTTCTCAGAAACAACCTCCCTCTCCCTCACACACACACAATGTTTACTACCAGCTTGATGAAAGAATGAATTCTTGGTATACTATTTACTATATTTCATATGTATCTCCATATGCTGTATTATGAATTTGCTGAAGTAATTTCTAGTTCTTTATATTTGGCATTTATAAATAATTTAAAAGTCAAAAGAATGTTTATCTAACATATAACATCAAAAAACCTGACTTTGTTAATAAGCACATCGGTATCTCAGTCTGAAGGCTCAGTAACCAAGGGACAGGTGTGTTAAAACTGATCAATCAGATGATTTATTTTTTTAATGAAGAAAAGACGCATGATTAACTCTTTGGCCAGTAGTTTCCTCCAAGAAGGTTAATTATATAGGAAGTCTAATTATATGCATAAAGTTGCCTGGTAAACATGATACCAAAACATGTGAATTATATGAGAATATTTACTGGTATTGGGACTGGATTTTTTATGTTGAAGTGAGTCCTTAAAGTCCTAGCTTATGACATCTAAATTCCTTAAGATCTACTACTCTTAAGTTACTAATATTAAGTGAAAGGATGCTTCTTTCTACTCTGAGTTGCACTTCTGGAATTTAAAGTTACTGGTTTCACCTTTAAGGGAAAACAGTAACCTTGGTTAAAAGATCACACTGTCTAAACATCTTAGAATAATTAGCTGTAAAAGCAGGATGGGGCTTCCCTGGTGGTGCAGTGGTTGAGAGTCCGCCTGCCGATGCAGGGGACACGGGTTCGTGCCCTGGTCCGGGAGGATCCCACATGCCTCGGAGAGGCTGGGCCCGTGAGCCATGGCCGCTGAGCCTGCGCGTCCGGAGCCTGTGCTCCGCAGCGGGAGAGGCCACAACAGTGAGAGGCCCGCGTACCTCAAAAAAAAAAAAAAGGCAGGATGAAATGTCACTATGTTTTAAGTAACAGTTGATAGCTCCTCCCCGTTTAAAATGCTCCTACATATTAAGAGGGGAGGAGTATAGAAATAAGGCTTCTTTTCCACAAAAAAACCCTAAACACTCATTAAAAAGACAGACTGATTCCCAGTCTAACAAGACTTGACCCTTATCTGCTACAGAAAAAAAGGGTCAGTCCATCAGAATATTCTAAATTTCTTAGAAAACAATTTACGTTGCTGTTCTGATGAAATCTCCAAGAAGAAATGAAGGAAATGGTTCACGCCAATAGTACATCCAAGCTTCTCAGGTTGGAGACGTCTACTAGTACAGCAACACTCACCAAAAAAGAAATGGGTAAAACAAAACTGTCCTGGCACTGTAACTTTAAATACACATATTAGTGCAATGCTTCATTCCATGTATCTAAATGTTTATCAAAGTAGCAATTTGCATGAAAAGTACCTGAGGATGAGGGTCTGTGAAAACTGCAGATTCCTGGGTCACACTAAGGAGTTCAGCATATGGTTCTTAATGAATTGCTACATTCTTAAGAAAATTGTGAATGATACATAACATCTTGTTTGGGGGAACTCTGGGTGGAGCCCTGGAATGTATAGTTAACAAGCTTCCCAAATAATTATGGTAGTCAAACTGGCTTGGGAACTACCGACCAGCAGTTCAACATGCCTGTAGTAGGGAAACTTATTTTTTAAAGTGGATTTTTTTTTTTTTTAAAGGCTTCGTAGCCACGACTATAACCCTGGGCGTTAAGAATTTGCCTTCAATGAAAAATCAATTAAGTTGTTAGAAATGCAAGACCAACTAAGTTCTGCCTTGAGAATTAAATGTGTGATATTTCTACCAGTTCTTTATGTATGTAGTACTTCCAACTAACACTTTGGAAAAGAAATTTGTTGGTGTCTGTGTAACAGAACATATCAACTTTTATGTTACAAATCTTAGGAGTGATTTTTAACTTAGTGCCAAACCTGCCTGAAGAATATAAAATTGCTTGTGTTGTGGAAGGGATTGGTTAGTACATTAATGGATTCAGCTTTATAAAAATGGGTATCAACATCATCTGTTGATTGTAAACTGTTAAGAATTTAGACTAAGTATCTTTCTGTGCAGAGATAAACGTGTTTTTACCATGCCATTTTGGGATGTTAGTCCCTAGGCTTGTTGCTGCATATTGGTAAGCATCTATAATCTCCATCCGTATTTGTGGGACCATAGCTATTCCTTTGAATAAGCTACCAGAATCTAGCCCTGAACTTCCATCGTGTTAATAGGGTTGCTGAACTGTTTAGAAAAGTTAGCAGTGGGAAGGTTCTCTTCTCTAATTAAGTTAAAGTACCTGTGCAGTTATTTTTTTCTTATTATTATCATGCTTTGGAAAGGCAGATTAAAGCTGAAAAGTAAGAATTTATAACCAAACACCAGAGGATGGATAGGAATTTTCAATTTTCTCAACACAACTTAACACTTTTTTTTTGAAAGGAGGCTTTTATCTGCAATGGACAGAGAAAAGTACTAGGATATGCTTCACTTGGGATTGTTAGTCTTTCAAAGACTAATTGATGTTCAATTATTTTCTTTTTTCCCCCCCTCTAGAATAGAGTGGCTTTGTTCTTGGTCACAAATCATTACCAATTTTAGGTTTCCTAACTTTTTTTTTTTTTTTTTTTTGCAGTATACGGGCCTCTCACTGTTGTGGCCTCTCCCGCTGCGGAGCACAGGCTCCGGACGCGCAGGCTCAGCGGCCATGGCTCACGGGCCCAGCCGCTCCGAGGCATGTGGGCTCTTCCCAGACCGGGGCACGAACCCGTGTCCCCTGCATCGGCAGGCGGACTCTCAACCACTGTGCCACCAGGGAAGCCCTAGGTTTCCTAACTTTTAACTACACAAATACATCTCTAACCCTCTTTCCTTCTCTTCACAAAGTTCAAGAGCTTTTACTATTTTGCAGACTCATACTCACCCCAAAACGAGAAGAGACCTAATTAATTAAAACATTTGAGTACTTAGAATATGTCCTGGGAATTAATGCAAGCTGTATGCATTTATCTGAGAGAGAATGCAAGGTAAACACTGCCCTTCAGGGGCTCACATTCTAGCAGGGTTGAGGAGATTCTAAAATCATGTGGGTTGGCCCAAAAGTTCATTCAGGTTTTTCGTAAGATGTTACGGAAAAACCCAAACAAACTTTTGGGCCAACCCAATACAACAAACTGCTATAACAGAACTGAGTAAAAGGTACATGGAATTATAAATAACAACAGACTTCTTGGAAGAGCACCATAGACAGCTTCAAAGAGGAAAAACATTTGAACTGAAGGATGCATTCACAAGGGGGAGAGTAGGGGGATTCCATGAAAAAGGTAATAACAAAACGAAAGGTCTGAGAGAGCAAGGTAAGTTTAGGGAACTGAAAGCAGTAATGTGGGTCGAAGCAAAAGGAGCAGCAACTGGATCTCTGATTGGAAAAAAAGGCGGAGACAACAAATCAGAGGGCTTTCCTTTACGCCATTCTAAGGAGCATGGACTCCATTGAAATCATTTCAAGTAAGATCAGATTCACATTTTACTAAGATCACTTTGAAGGATGACAGATGGATTAGAAGGGGCAAGATTAAAGAAGAGTAAACGACATCACCACGTAGTTATATATAAAGACTCGTTTATTTAGCAAATAGTCAGGGTGACTGACTACTCTATGCCAGGCCTGAACTAAAGTAGTGGCAATGGTCATGAACACAAGGGGGGGTCAGACCAAGAAATAAAAACTCAGAATGGACATTACTTAGGGACATAACAAAGTATTAAAGAATTGAGGATGGTTCCTGGGTTCTGACAAGTTGTAGACCATACTGTTTGCATCCCATTTAAAAAAATAATATCCAAGCATTTTGCCTTATCATTACAAACTAGAACAACTTTGAAAAAAATGCTTTCTGGTAATATCTGTCTGTTGTAGAAAATCCATCTGTATGCCTACAACCCGGAGAGAACCAGTGAAACCATTGTACTTTACTTCCTTTACCCCCATTTCTATGAAAGCAAACACAATATACAAAAGCCCTACAAATTGTAATCTGATTTTCATATTTTTGTTACCATTTCTTTGTAGTATGCGATGCCCTGAAATGATTCTTTAAAAATAATTTTAATGGCTGTATTCATGGACATATCCTCATTTAAACAGATTCTGTTGAAAATTTATAAGCCTTTTACACATTCGTCTAAGACTGACTTGTCACAATTAAAATGAGAGTTGAGATACATGAATGAATCACAAATAACAATCTAAAATGAATTCTGGATAATTTTTCATTATTCCACAGGAAAATGAGAATAAGAACAATGTAGCAGGTTTTTCAAAATAATTTAATTTTTTTAATTAAGAGACTATGTCCTTATTTGCTGTTAACACCCATTTTTTAAAACCAAGGATATGGTGTTGCTGTTTAGAGAACTAAAAATAGTAACTACATTGGTTTCCATATTTATCATTTGATTCATTCAAGAAATCCCAAAGTCTAGGAACCAATGTATTTGATTAGGTCTAAAATCCTGCCAACTATTTCTTTTTAGTTTGCCTCTCCTACATACTGGATTGCTACATTCTACCAAAAAAATCCTACAGAATAATTATTTAGCTTTGTTGACTCATATCTTAGATATCTATGGACACACATTGTTCGATGTGTCCTAAATCCTTGAAGTCAAAACAATGGCTCTGTATTCCAGGGATATATAAAGTGTGAGCTTTTCCCACCTTAACCATTCTATATTATAAAGGCTCGTATGAGACACAAGACCTAGATTATGAAGCTGAAGTCCTTGATTTAGAAGGAACAAATCTAACCCGCTTGTTGGGAAGCTATCTAGTTGCTGACTGCTACTAATACATCAGGGAGTTACCCATGCACCTCGACAGACTGTTTATTATGATTAACAATTACGCGGTTCTTATAAGTACCTTTCTTCCAAGTAGCTTAAAGACTTCTGGTACACAATGCCTCTTTGATGCATAGTAACAGAATGAGCAAGCAAGGAAATAAGTTCTGCCAGTGAGAGGGAGAGGCTGCAAGGGAATGAATAGTCAACTCTAAAAAATGAAACTACTTTCAAGTTCATGCTTTAAGTCAAAATAGCCTGTGATGTCAAAACTCTTCCTACACCCTCAATCTAAACAGGACCAGTACCGTACACATTTACCTTCACCTGAACATTCTGGGGCCCCAAGTTTTAAGAACTTTGCTGGTCTGGCTGTAATTATTGAGTTCTAAAATACCAAATTTTATGACTGCTATGAAGATATTTTTTACGATGAGAATTCCTTTCCAAAGAGATTAAAAATGTATATATGAATGATTAACTGACCTCTTCCCATCTTCTTAAGCCTTACCTCATGACTTGATTTTGTAATCTGGTTCCTTCATTTTACTTTGCTAATTCATATTTCGGAATGATTATATTTTAATTTTCACACAAATTATAGTTATTTCACAAAAATGCATCGCAAGGAAAAACGATTTCAGTTTATTTACAAATGGAAAATTTATTCCAAGCGGAACATATGACTTGTTTCACAGTTTTAAAAATGGAAGACATAGCCTAATATTGTTTATTACTATTATTTTTGGCATACATGATGGCAAGGGCTGGGGGAGTTTATGCATAGAAAACCAAGCATCTGCTTCTCTTCCACAAATAAATAATTTTACTAAGCACATGGTACAGAAAACTTAACCATGTGTTTAAAGAGTTTACCTTAAAAAAATTACACTTTGAACTAGGCCTCCGATTAAACTCCTCTCAGAATTTAGTCCTTATCCTTGAACATAATTTGATAATGACCATTTGGCTGACAGAAAAAAGGCAGGGATACACAGAAATAACTATGCCACAGCTATTGAAGTCTCATAATCATGAAATTTTGATTTTCATGACATAAACCTCTACTACTTCCAATGTTTTCTGTTTTGTTTTTAATTACAGAGACGGCTACTTGGACCTAAAGCTATGAATTAGGAAGTAATCTACTACCTAACTTCAATTTAAGGTCAGTTTACTTTGTAGCTTAATATGAGTAACGTTTAAGAAAGTCTTAATCTCCCCCTCAATTTAACTATGCTAACCTCTGGTCATCTTTACAGAGGCTGAGGGCTTCAGTAATACCAAAGTTTGATTTGTTAGTTAAACAGAACTAATTACTGCCTACAGAGGTAAGGATAACAAATTAAAAACACTTTGACACACATATATTTGAAAAGTATACAGTGTTTTATATATATATATATATATATATAGAAATTGTATAGTTACCAAGAGGGAAGTCTGTAGAGTATAGGGGTGGAAAAAAGGGGGAGCCAGTAAGAATGGGAACCAAAAATCGGGTGCCTACTCTATGTTAATGATCACCTAGGAAAGCAAGACACAGGATAAAGTACTGAAAACAAACACGAATGACTTACTTAACATAAGCATTGATTAGGTGACTGAATTCATATAAAAATGAAGGAAAAAAGAAAATATCAAATTTGATCATACCTAGGAAAATGAAGTACTTAAAACCAAGTGATCTTGATGGATATTAATTTCCTCATTTGTTAAAAGCCTAAATCAAAATAAGTCTCTTCTATCACTAAAAACTAATTTCTATAAGACACACCATAAGGCAAAGGTAACACAAGCTCAGCTGACATACATTAAGTACAACTGTCCCTCCATATCCTTGCCCCACGGATACCAAGGGATGACTGTATAAACGGTATTCATTCTTAGCGTCTTCTGACATTTAGCTATCTGTGGACATTTACAATGATGACTTTGGTATTTAAAATGTTAGTCTCTAACAAAACAAAACAGTTTTAAGCACGAACTACAAATCAGACCCTTGATATACAAGCAGTATTAAGTCAGGCTTTGTTTTTCAAAATGTGCAACTGTTGGAGCCTTGGAGGGCTCATTCTTCAAGGTAGCAGAACAACCTTCAGAAACAGCTGTAAGACCAATACAGTACCATATTTAACAATACCTTACGTGCTGAAACAAGGGCTTAACACATCACCTAAAAAAACCCTTAAATTCTATCATTTCTTCTGACTGCCAAATGTTCACGCATGTTCTAAAAGCCATTAAAAATGCATTTTGCATGGGCATAATGAATTTAAGATGTACAAACATGAACAAAAATGCTAACCTGAAATTTGAAGCATTTTAATAAAAGTTTTTGGGAGCCTAGCATTTTAATAAGGAAGTAAGGAATCAAGATATGTTTCCTGGGAATTCCCTGGCAGTCCAGTGGTTAGGAGTCTGCGCTCTCACTGCCACGGGCCCAGGTTCAATACCTGGTTGGGGAACCAAGATCCCACAAGCTGCATGGTGCGCCCAAAAAGAAAAAAAAGACGTATTTCCTGATGTAGCAAGAAAATTATAAGTTCTGCCTTTTGCTATATAGGTATAAACACAGGTTGCCTGTGCTACATGGATTCTCAGCATAAAAGTTAAAACATCAAGACCTGAGTTGACGTTTTAGCAATATCTGGGTGCCAAACCTACTGTGAGACTTAGGCCAGTCATTTGCCTTTGAGACTACTTCCTCAAAATAAAAGAGGAAAAAAAAAGAATAAATGGCTTGAGCTTCATTGGCAAAAGGACTCTAGATTTAAGAAAACTAATGAAGTCATCTGGTTTTAATCCAGCTTCTTTTCCTGTCTCATCTCTCAATGTACTTCATGCAAGACTAGTCAAACGGGTTTCTTATACTCAGAACATGTTTTTTCTATTCCTGTTCTATGCCTTTGTACATAAAGCCATGCTGACGGCAAATACACTGTGTTTCACTGTCCCCACCCCATCCATTATTGAAATCCACAAACATTTTGCCTCCTAGTTCAAAAATTCGATTTCTTCTACGAAGCACATTACCTGTTAACTGGGGTTCCTGGCTGAATGCTTACAGTAAATACCTACGTGGCTTAATCCCAAACTAGGTTATAAATTAATAGAGTAGAATTAGTAACAGGTACAAATATTTAAGTGAAGAGAACCAGGTGGCAGAAACCAGATTAGAGGGCTAACACCACTGGCAAAATAGGTGTTAAATGGGGCAGGGGAAACAAACCCAAAGTTTTGTAACATGATGGTATGGAATCAACCAGAGCATTTTGCATCCATTTATATATCCAACTGAGTTGCTATTATTAACAAAAACACATGCTATCGCGAAATTTTCAGGCACTTAGCATCAAAGCATATTACGTTATGTGTACAACAAAACTGAGTGCCTATTACATGCCAGGAACTTTGCACTTTAGCTACAAAGATGAGACACTGTCTACCAATATCTCATAAACTAACAGAAAAGAGGAACATGAACGTGACAGTGTGATAGATACAGAATTAACAAAGAAAAGGGAATGTCTCATTTTCTGGAGATAAAAAGAGCAGCTATGTAGACTTGGGTCATTTTAACTTTACTGGTGGCCCATGAGGCTCATAAGCAGGAGGCAGATGAACGAGCCTGCATATCATAGGGTGTGTTCTAGCTTGATCCTCAAATGTGATGAACAAGCTGAGTGTTTTAAGCAAAAAAAATTGTTTGGAAAGATGTTTGATTATATAAGTTAACCTAGAAGGGGAGAACAAAAAAATAATAAAATAAAAAAAGGGAAACAAAAGGAGAAGTTTAAAAGAAAAAATAGCTCAGTTTTGAATTTGTTTAGTTTGAAGTACCTAAGGGACAGGTAAGATATTTAGTAGTTCCAATTGAGTTCAGAGATGATAAATTCTGGAGTCATCAATAGGTAAAGGTGTGGGAATTGATTAATTGGTGAAAAAGTGGCTGGGGTCACAACACTGGGAAATAGCAACAATTAAGAAGCAGAGGAAAGCAACTAATGAAAACAGGCAGGACAGGAGTAGCAACTAGCAAAGGGTATTAGCATATAAACCATGGTATTTTAAAAAGTTATATTCTAAGGAATCAACTGCTATAGGTTATATAAGACCACCCACACCTGGAGCATATAAGAATACAAGACTTTCACAAAATGTTATATAGATGCAAATAATTGCATATAATCTTTTCTTATTCCGTAAGATAAAACTTACTTAAAAGGCTGTTTGTGGAGAAAGGGAACTAGTTAACTTTTAGACATTTAAAGTCTATAGCTGGCACAAGTGAACCCTTGACCTCTGATGTTATGGGCAGAATATCTCCTCTCAGCCATCTAATTTTTCAAAGGATTTTTGTAAACTACTGAGTAGTTTATCTTGTCAACCTAACTGAAAAATGTTAACAGCTAAGAATTATGTTCCAGGTATCTTAAATATGGTAGGAATGCAAATTATTTGACTGAAATTAGAGCTGGAGTTCCAATCTGTCCCAGGAACAAAGAAACTGGAGAGGGAAAACCAGAATATAGTTTTAAGTCTAAGACGCAAATACTATTATACTTTGGGAGGGGTACCTTTAAATACTTATGAGAATAAAAAATATTAAAGTGACACCAAAAAAAATATTAAAGTGATATAATCTCTAGGAATAAATCACTACAGAATTTAACTTGCTTTCAGTTGTATGAAATACCATTTACCCTGGGTCCATAACCAACTTATTAGGACCAGCACCATATAAAAGATAGTTGTTTACGGAAGGTATATTCTGTACCTCAAAAAGACAATGTTGACCATGGCCTTTTCTGTTTTGTGGCGTGCATACAATAAAGGAGAAACAAAAAAAAACCCAAACCCACTTTTCTTTTGTAAGAAATACAAGTGCAAGATAAGCATTGAAGTATGCAGAGTTTATGGCAATCATAAGCACTGAAGGACAAAATGGCATAAAATACTTTTCTTGGACCACTCCAGAGAATGGTGAAATCTGTAAGTTTTTGCTACTTCCTATCTGCTTCATCTAGGCAGAAGCAGAATAGTATTAGTTTTTCTAGTTTGCAGGTGAAATCCCGTACTTACAGATGTTTCAAACTTTAACTAAACGTAAACAGTCAACAGGGAAGAGACTATGGACCTGATCTTTTTGGATAGCAGAGGGCAGGTAATTTTCAAAATGGTTTTTAGATACTTAGGAACAAACTTATTACCTCTCCTCAAGAAAAATAATCAAATTGACTCAAGGTATCCACACCCTGGAAAGTTCTTTTGACCACCATTTGCAAATATGCATTTTAGGTTTAGTGTTAACACCTTGCCCAGGAAGAACGAGCGATGGCATTTTATTTTTTTCAGGAAGTTAAACTAAGCAGGCTGTAATGCTGTTTAACCATAACATTTTACGGTATACTTAATGGTTTCGACTCAAACCGTTCTCAGATATAAACCTTTTCATTCTACATTTAAAGGCCATTAAAGTCAGGGGTGGGGTGAGGCAGAGGAAAGTTTTATATAAAAACAAAATCCAGTGAAAGTCACATGTAATTCTGAATATTTTTTTTTTACTTTGAATTGTTTCAGCAAGTATGTCAAAAGATAAATAGACAATGACTATTCAAAAATCCCCCCCAAAACTTTAAGAGCAGACAAAAGCGTTATCAGTGTTTATGCCAAAAGCCCAAATTTGACTTACTGCAGAGCTTCAGTTTACATACAATTTTAATAAGCCCTATTACTGGAATGCCAACCTTATAATACATAAAACACATGTAGCTACTAGTGGCTGGCACGGTGACACATAAATGACAAGAGGAAAAGTGACAAAAATACAGGGGCACAACTTATTGGATCCTCTAGTATCAGAGCAAGCAGTACTACATAACTTGATAAACCCCCAATACAACAAGGAACTGTAAACCCAAATAACAACTGGTGTTTGTATGCTGTTGAAGTTTGCAGGTTAAAATGTCTGGTAGATGTGAGAAATACGGATGTTGAAAACTACGAAGGCCAGCTGTCTTCCCACCCTCTCGTGGGGCAGCACTATGGCTGTCCCATCAGCTGCCTCCCCCCATCTCACATGTGAAAGGGGACAGACAAGAGTCTGTCTCATCAATCCTCTTCTACCTCTTTTCAAAACTCTGGTGATCAAAAGACGGGTTTTTGTTGTTGTTGTTGTTGTTGATATTACAGTTTGGAATAAAGTACCAAGCATAAATATTTTTATGAGTTCAGGAAGCCTGTGGCCCCTGGTAAACCTAAACACTGCATCTGCGGCTCTGAGATGAAAATTTGGGTGTTTCATTAGAGAACAGGCACAAAGGAAATTGTCTAGGGAGAACATATTAATACAATGCAAGAAGATAGACAAAGACAAGAAGTAACTGCAAGTAGTATTTTAAATGCCACAGGGGAGTAAAGAAAAATTAGAGCTCAAGAGGTTCGTGGGTTTGGCAATTACGAACAATGAGGACCCAAGCTACTTAAAAGTACAAAACAAAACAAGGATTTGTTTCCATTAGCTTGCAATGCGGCCTCTTTTCCTTATTAAGGCACAGTGAAGTTAGAATCTTCTGAAAATTGCCTTTAAATCTACTGACTTCATATTTAGTTCCTCTTTTCTAAGCCGTAAGAAAATTGCTGTAAGGGTAAGGGAGTCGTTACTTACATGTAATAGACCCCTGAAATTATTCAAGAATTCTTATATAGGTAAAATGCCCAATTTATATTCATAGAACACACAAAAAAGTTTTGAACTTTATAATCTTTGTAGTACTTAAAATAAATACTAAAAATTCAATGTTGTTTTCAAACTACCAAGTCTACAGCTAAGACTAAAGGAAACAGCGCAACCTTGACTCCAGGTTAACTCATCTTTTCAGGTCCAACAAGCATTTCCTCCAAGCATCAAATATAGGTGTTCAGTCAAAAAGCAAGTCAGGTGTTAGGTGGAAAAGTCTCTGTTGAATAACTCGCAGCTCTCACTCAACACCACCCAAGGAGAGAAGCCCTTTTAAATCTTCTCTGGTTCAGTTAATGGCTACTAGTTTGGCCAAGTGGGAAAAGACAAAAACAAAATTAATCTTTCTTACTGAATCTGCCAATATTGACCATAAGAACTTCTGAGCTGCTGGAGATCTCTATCTCCCAAGGTTCCAAATACTAAAATTAAAATTCATACTTATACAAAAGTGATTTATAGAGGTACGCTTTAATATTTCATACTGGTGCAGGAATCTTAATAGTATTTACCGAAAGTGATTATAATTTCATCTTTTATTTTTAAAAACCACAGTAAGAGGGCGACGGAAAAACAGAAGACTAAGAGTATTGAAAACAGCCTCACAACTTCATGTACAACACTGGCAACTTTTATTCTGTATTCCTAATCACGTCTAAATTAAAAAAACAAATCCACTGATAAGATTTCACATTCTTGTAGAACATACAGATACGGAGGAAACGGGAAGAAAGTAAATACAGACGGAAAAAAACAAGTTTGAAGAGGGCCCCTCAAACTTCAGATGATACACTCCTTGGTTTCTTCTTTTAGGTAACTAAAAGTGTTCCTGGGTACTATCGCGCCTTTCACACTCGTTTCCAAACTTACGGAATATTTTGCCATTCGGATCTGAGAAACTTTACGTTTTCTCAGAAAATAATCGATACTCCTCGGCGCTGTGGCCCAGGAACTAGACTCTCCTGTTTACTCAGTCCAGTGGCCCTTCGGGACTCACGGTTGATTCCGACTCCCACGTTAGGGACCAGCCACCTTAAGTAAATACACCTCGCAAGGAGAAAGGCAGGTAAGAAAAGAGGACGCCAAACCTTCCCCTCCACCAACAGCCGTCACACCCCCTAAGGAGTGTCCCTCCGGGGGCTTTTCCCAGAGAGCCGCCGCTGTTATAAGCAGTCTGGGGGAGGAGAAGCGCCCTCAACAGTCAACTCTTCCTCTTCAGGCGGCCGACGCCGACCGCACCACAGTCTCCTCCGCCCCAGCCCTTTCCCCTCCCCCGCCCCAACCTGGGTCTGAGCCAAACCCCACAGGAATGCAGCCCGGTCACATGCGCTGCGGCGGCGGTGGACGTGCCTCTCCCCCCGCGCCCCAAGGAGACCCAGCGCCATCTTGCCCTGACGCAGTTACTAAAATCATGGGAGAATTTGTGTCTCCTCGTCCACGCCAGCACCCCGAAGTTTCGCAGAGGCCGAGCCGGGGCCCTCACCTCGCGCAGGGACAGGAGAAAATAGTCAAGGAAAAGCCTTGAGATTCCCTTCGCCACCGCTTGGGTTCCATACCGGCCGCGGCAGCAATGATCACCATCGCCACTGCTCTCTCTCTGCAACAGCCTCCCCCGACGGCTCTGGCCCCACCCGCTGCTGCAGCATGAGGTCACCGCTAGCCAATCACGACACGCCCGACAGAACACCTCGGGCACTGATTGGCTGCACGGACCGCCTCTGCCTCTCCCGACTCTGCTTACCAAGCGCTCCGGGAGGCTGTGGAGCTAGAAGACGGAAACCGCCATTACGGGGAAAGACCCCGAAAACAGGAGCCGCAATCACCGTGTCATTTTTACTGGGGAAACCCTTTATTCTTTGGCTTGCCCCTTTGTTCTTCGAGATAACCGTCTCTCTGACCCTCCCTCGTTTAATCACCGCCGCATAAAGGAATTCCCGCTCCCCTCCCCGCACATTGTCCCACCGGCGGGGAAATCCTTCCCCGGGGCCAAAGTAGGAGGCACAGACGGCAACTGCACCGACGGCAACGGCAGCTTTTTACCCCGATACACGGTGGCAGGGAGGCGGCGCTGACGGTGGCTGTATTTTTCCTGCTGCTTCTCCCCCCGACCTCTTCCGTTTCTCGCTCCTCCATCGAGACGGCGCTGGACTCGCCAGCTCCGCTTTTATCCGGTGCTCGGAGCCTGCGCACTGGAACCGCCTCAGCCCCTAGTGGGCGTCGAGTGACACCCCAACCGAGTTCACACCGCGCTGGAGGCTAGACTGAGGAGGGGGAGGGAGAAGGGCAGACCAGGGCTGAGGTGGTTTGGGGAGTGGGAGAAAGTGCATGGGGGGGGTCTTTCCAGGGCCTCCAGTCATTATCCTTCCACCCAGCAGTGGCGCGCCCAAGCTCACCGAAATCCAGACTTGAGGGCTACTCAGGGAAAGGGGATAAAGAACCAATCCCATCAAATTCCGAAACTTTCCCAAACCTTCGGTGAATTGTTGAATGCATCTGTTGTGAAATAGCCGGAGATTCTGTCCACCGCTCTGCCTCCAGTTGGCTGTCTTCTAGCCGCGATGGAGAGGGAACGGCGGGCGGCAGCCCACAAGCAAAATGGCGGCGGACAGCTTCGTCCCCTCCCCCTCTGCCCCTGCGGAGCGGGGCGGGCGGGCCCCGTGCACTTGCCGCCGCCGCCGCGGCCGCCGCCGCCGCCGCCGCCGCGGCCGCCGCCGCCGTCAGCCGCCATTTTCCCAGAGCAAGAGGCAGTGACACTGAGCGGGCGCAGGGGGCCGAGTCCGAGACGTTACCTGAGTTCGGGAGCGGCAACAGAGGGGGTATAGACACTGTTGAGCAGCCTCGCCGTCGCCTCTGCGTTCCTGTTGACTTTCTCGGTGCCCCCTCCCCTACTCCTTGGTTGCTGGTGAAGAGGCTGCGCGCTGCTGTTTGGGGAGGGGGTGTGTGGAGCCGGGTCCTGAGTCCGCAGTGGCTGCTGTCGGGGGGTCGTCCGACCGCGGAGGTGTGGACAGACTCCTTGGGGGTCGAGCAAATAACGGGGTTCGGGTGTCTGGTGTGTGAACATCACAGGTCAGTGCTTGTCGTCTCCTTGGGAGTTCATGGGGTTTGCGGGGTGGAGGGACGTGTGTTTCCAGGGGTAGGGGGCTTTCGCTTCTTTATCCTTCCGGCGGGGGGGGTGTCGACGTTGGCTCTCAGGTGTCTTGGCGGGGGCAAGACGTTGGTTGTTTGAATCGAATTTATCCTTTCTCTTCTCTGTCCCTAGAAAGGGAGCATTATGGCGGGTTTTAGGGTTGGGGAAAGGGAAACTGGCAGTTAAACCCCCTTGAGAGTGGGAGTTAGGGAGGGGGCGCGCTCCTCGCTGGCAGCGGGTTAGGGCCGCTCGGGGGAGGAGGGAGGCTTGTGACTGTTAGTAGGGTTTGTGTCGAAGTGGTCCCAGGAGCTGCCAGCTCTCCCTGTCCTCTACCGCATCTCGTTCAGGTGCTGGGAACCCGTCTAGGCCCCATTTTCTGCTGCTGCTTCCATTTCTCGCCTGGCAGCCTGTGGTTTAATTTTCTCGTAAATACGAAAGGGCTGGAAAGAACGCCCTGGGTATCTCCCTTTGTGGGAGAACGAGACAGCTCTTCATTCTCCCCAGGAGAGGGTAAAGCCGCCCCTGAGGTGGTCACCCCAGTACCCAGCCTTCTCAGTCTCCTCCCCCCCTCCTCTCGCATTATCGCCGTCCTTTACTGTAGCGGAGGCTTAGAAGCCACAATATGGCACATTTCAGGGAAGCTGATTTTGACCAAGGGATTGGCACAAACACTGTGGCAGCCGACACAGAAGAGAAACAAACGGTTCACTGTGCTAAACGGGGGAGGGGGAGAGAGAAAACAATCCGGAGGGCTCTCTTCCACCGGCCTTAGCTCCGTAGAAATCCGTTCTTGCTAGACTCTGTCTTAAGAACGATGCAGTTTCAAGGCAAAGGGAAATCGCTAGAGTTAGCTGTAGAGTAAACCCCGTTTTGCCTGTTTCCCCCCTTTTTAGAGATGTGAATAACGTAAGGTGTTTGGAGTTCTGGAGACCTTGGAGAGAATTAAGTGAGGTGCATTCAACTCTGGGGTGGAGACATCAATACCTAATTGGAAAACAGTCCATTTTTTCCTTTAATCTCCGAGATGGGCAGTAAAAAGTGAAATTTCCCTCTTTTGTCCTTTACAGATTCTAAAAATGGCGGCCCCAGGCTGATGTTGTGGTAATCTAATCAGCTCGGGTCCTCCACACCCCTTGCAGTGCGTTTGTCTGCAGCATATTACAGGCTTATTATGTTTACATGAAAAGGCTGGGCTTTTTTTCTTCCCCAAACCGTTTACAGAGATGTGTTGATTTTACTGCAAATTACAATGCTGTGTCTTAGTTGATTAATTTTATGGGTTTTTCCTGAGAGGCAAATAAAATGACACCACTTTTGAAAAAATAAACACACTCAGGTGTTTTTAATAGAAATTTCAGTAGTGAGGCCAGGTGCTCTTACATATTAAAAAATTATTTAGGGGCAAATAATAGTTTTTGTTTGGTTTAATCCAAAGCGTCTTTTATTCAATAAGCCAAAGTAAATTAAAATGTTTAGTAAGTGTGTAAGTACAACCTATTTTGTGTGATTAGGCATTTAAGTCTAGAGTGGAACGTTTCCCATCCAACTTTTGACCAATTTTGTGAATTTTGGTTTTTGTAATCTTTCAAATTTTTAGGGAGCTGTACAAACAAGCCTAAACCTGTTACTCCACTGGGTGTGGAGATGCTTGTTCTTCTCACTATTATATTTGGCATCCATTTTTCCCATATATTTAAGCATTCCGTAGGAATTTTGTAAGTTGAGTGTGTATTTGATAAAGTGGAGCTCCATGCTTTGCTGCCTTACAATTGTCTTACAGCATTCTGTTATAATTATGTAAGTAAAAAAGTAAGGCTCTAGCTCTTGATATTTTTCCTTCCCAAGCATGCCCATTTATTTACCCTTTATGGGATGTGGAATTTAGTCTGTTTTAATAGACTTTAAATAAAAGCCATATCATAACAGGGTTTTGAATCCATTTTATGCTATTTTCAAAATCTTACAGATTGGGGCAGGAAATTAAATGACGTCATTTAACTTTATTTTTTAAAGTGTGAATAATTAGAATTCATCTCTATAGTGGGAAGTTGATCTTTTTTGGCCTGAAGTAAGCAGTGAGGTAAGAGTGGGCTATTAATGGCATTTAATGACCATTCTGATTGTGGAGCAACTGGAAGATGAGTGCCTTTCAATCCAGTAGTGCTTAAGGTTGGAGAGGATACACCCTTTCAGGATTCTCTCATTTCATTGTAAATTCTGCTCTAAAATACTTACAGTGGAATAAGAGGTTTATGAAGTTCATATATGAATTAGACTGATGAAAAATTTCTAATTTACAAAATAATAGTAGAAGTTACCTGCTTAGGGAGTTTTATCATGGAAGACTGAGCATACAACTTTACTTAGAATCTTTGACATATTTTATAAGATGAAGTGTTGGTGGGTGGTGGAAGAGTTTGTGTAGGGATTTGGGGTCAGTACTCATTTGTAATATGCTCTGACTGATCATATAATTCAGATCCTTAACTGCTGTGTAAAGATTGTACATTTATTTTATAGACTAAGTGGTTAAGATCTGTGGTTCAGAAGGTTGGTACTTTAAACTTACTATCTAATGTAGGTAATTAGTATACTCTTGGGAAAACTTGGTTTATATAGCCATAGGAGGGAACACTGTTTTTACGCATGTTTTTGTTGATCTTGACCTTGATCACATCTAGACTTATAAGGCATTTGGATTTATTTGGCTTCAAACAAACAATATCAAGTTAGAAATGATAAGAAAAGCTGCCTTCACTGGTACGAGCTTTCTTCATACTGGCCTGTTTCATTGCTTTGTGGTTTCTTTTTGTTTGTATTGATATGTTTTTGGTTCCTATAAAGTGAGTCTGGCTTTTTATTTATTTTTTGTATATTGCACTTTATAAATAACATGGTTGTAAATGTTTGCTTTTATTCATGTATACCCCAATTGACTATCTGTGTTTTGGATTGTCAAGGCAAATTTATTAAAAGGTGAGGCATAATTTTTGTTCCCAGAGAGTTTTGAAACATTTGGTGCCTTGGGGCAAAACTAGTCAAATGGTCTTTGTTCTTAGAATAGCTGAATTTGAGGGATTAGTTGTTTATCTGTTTAAGTGGATTTGTAGAAAATCATAATGTAATTGGAGAGCAAATTTTAGAGACCACATTTTGATCATGCTTCCCTTTTGTTGTCAGTATAAGTTACAGGATCCCTTCGATCTCAATTTAAGTTTAGAACCTTTACAGGACTTCTCATTTCTCTTCAACTCTTTAGGTCTCTGATAACTCTTCTACGATTTTCCCTCATCTGTTTTCCTCACTGCTTCCAGCTGGAGAATTTTTACCATATATACCGCAGTAAGCTCTAGGATTTCTTGAATCTAAAAATGAGGAAGTGAGGGAAAAAGCCAATTAATAAGTTAGGAGAAACTCTTCCTCTCAATATATACTGTAGTGGTCTTAGTGAAATTAGAACTTATTAAATTGGTTTCTTATCTCTAAGAATAATATTGCCCATTTTTATGCATCAAACTCTTAAAGAAGGTTATGGTTTTATTTTTTAAAGTGTATTTTATAAATCTTAACAGCTCTTCTTTTCTGGAAGTTACTACTGGGACTTAAAATGTATACTACCATTGTGTGTTTAAAGTATTGTATAAAATCAACAGGACTTTGAAGAGCTATCAAAAAAACTGCTTAAGGAATATTAGTATGGAATCTTCTTAAGAGACATTATGTTTACTTTTTAAAAAATATTTTAATAATATATAATAGCTTCTATCTCCAAAGGATTCATTCTTAGCAGATAGTAGGTGCCCAATTTTTTGTTCAATTTAAAGCTTTTGTTAAGTGAACACATTTATACATCTCAGGTATTCAGGGTGATCAGGGACTGTTCCTTGTCATGTGTGAGAATAAATGTTAAATACATGTATTCTGTGAGATTTACTTTTTAATGTTGAATATAGAATTATTTTTATTTTGTGATAAAATTATTTTTTGTGTTGACTGGCAAAATAACAGGACAGGTACTCTTTGAGATATTGCTGTGTAAATGTTATTCAGTTTGTAGGCTGGGTTTAAAATTGGAGTGGCTTACTATCTCTTTTTTACCGCCTCTTTTGTAATAGTGTTGGGAGTAGCCTCATTTTTTTCCTTAATATTGAACGAAAAAAATATTTTTGTATTACCTAAAAATTTATTTAATATGGAAGAGCAATATTTGTGGTTGAAAATTGTTTTTAGTGCAGTAAAATTTTGAAGTAGACAGTATTTAATGGTAACAGTCTTGCCATTGCAATTTAAGGATGAGTATTTTGTAAAGAGGTAGGAGTTGACCAAAAGAAATTGTTTTCTGTTATTGTGAGCACTTATGATGAGTGCCACAGGAAAAATCAAATGGTAGTGACTCAGGCTAGGTTAATTAGATCTTACTTGTATCTTTAAGAATATGAGAGGTTTTTATTAACCATTGGTAACCAGGATGCTTTTTACTTAAATCAGAATCAAGAAGATAGTTTTATATGTCACTTGATATGTATTTTTGCTTGATATCACTTCAGTTCTTGTGGATAGCTCATAAATCAAATTTTATTTTAAATTCCGTAGGAAAGCCATGTTTGTATTGTTAGGTAAATTTCACACCTTTGTTGAAAATCTCATTTGGTTATTTACCAAATCTATTTAAGCTTTTAGGGACGTTGGACATTTTCCATGCAACAGGTCAGTCACAGATTTCTTCTTTGGTGTGTTGCATTAAGATGCCATCAAAACAGACATTATGCTTTTTAATGAGTAAATAATTAATAATTTAATGAGTAAATAATTACTTGTCCATCATTTTAAATTAAAATACCTATTTTTGCATTTTAAAACTATCTCAAATGTGAAATCTGGGTTTAAGGAAGGACCTATATACAGGTCAACATGAGATACAGAATGATAAGTACAGCTTTCTTTATACAGCTGGAGGAGAGATAATTTTCTACTAACTCTTAGAAGATTGTGCAGTTTAGAGTTAATCCAAACGTATAAACATTCTTGGTCCTGAGGTTTATTATTGAGAAAGATAATATTGAGTAATCACACCTGTGTTATAACCGACACGGGTGCACCATTTAAGGTCTGAGCCTGTGGCAGGAGCTAAATAATATAACAGTGGGATTGAGTTAGTTTTGGTTTGTGGTATTTATAAGATAATTTCAAGTTCACATAATTATGTTATCTAACATTTTATCTGAGACCAGAAAATTAAAATTTTTTTAAAATCTTTGTTGAGTTTTATTTTCAAAAAGTACTTAAAACAATTTTTTATTTAAAGACTTCAACAAAATTTACCATGATAAATTAATTTAAACTAAATAAGTTTAAACTTTAGAGCTATATGTTTTCCATTTTTCTCACTGTTTGGTGTAAGAATTAGGTAAAGCCTAGTGTCAATGGTTTTTGGCAAAAAGTGAGGAATGTGGTGGAAATTAACCATTATCACTTAAGATATTGTCCGGAAAGCACAGGTTTGTTTTTTCAAAAGTTTACATATCAGGAAACTATCTGTGAGAAAGATACGCCCTTCTAATACTTTTTCTTATATCACAGACTAATAATGAGATCATAGTTTCTATTTTTGATTTTACAGAGAGACCTCTTGCATTTCTCTTACCTTATTTTGTATGTCATTTAAAGAAAGACAAGTTTCAGGAATTTGAAAACCCATTTCATCTTTATAATCATGTGGCAAAAGATGATTAAACATTTTTAACAAATTAATTCATTTATTTGTTTTTGGTGCATTGGGTCTTCTTTGTTATGTGCGGGCTTTCTCTACTCTCCATTGCTGTGTGTGCACTTCTTACTGTGGTGGCTTCTCTTGTTGCGGAGCATGGGCTCTAGGCATACGTGGGCTCAGTAGTTGTGGCTTTTGGGTTCTAGAGCACAGGCTCAGTAGTTGGGGCGAATGGGCTTAGTTGCTACACAGCATGTGGGATCTTCCTGGACCAGGGATGGAAACTGTGTCCCCTGCATTGGCAGGCGGATTCTTAACCCTTGCCCCACCAGGGGAGTCCCAAGATGGGAAGATACTTTAATAGCCATAAATTGATGGCCCGGCAGTAGGGTCTGCGGTTGGTCTGATACATAGTAATTCTTCTTGAGAAAGTAAGATTGTTCCTTTTGGAATTATTTGCTTTTCTCTTTAAATGAAGCTGCATAATTGGTTGAATTTGACACAGCCTTATTACATTTTAGCATTAAACCCCTACCTAAACACTGTTTTTGAGGCACAGACGAAAGATTAACTTGAGTAGCTACTGTTTCCCTTGCACCATTTGTTTCTATTTCTCAAAAGCCTACTGTTTTAGGATTTGTTTGGGTGCAAGGAACAGAAATCAGCTCCAACTAGCTAAAGTAAAAGATTTGTTATAAGGCTGTAGGAAAATCTCACAGAACTTATTTGAAAAAGTACAGTTGGGCCTCACAGGAATTGGCAAGGTGTCAGAGAGCCAGTATTCTCCATCTTGATCCCTCTAATTAGCTGTGACTGGTTAAGGAGATGGTAGTGGGGTGAGTATTTAAGGTATGAGTGTGTGTGTGTGTTGGGGGGGGGTAGTTTCCTTGTATGGAGAGCAAAAGAAAAACACCTCTAATTCATCTGAAAATAATTGCCTTTTTTCCGCAGATACTCAGATATATCTTGGAGGGCCTCTAAAACTAAATAATATCAAATGATGATTCTATTTTTTAACTTAAAAATGCAAATATGGTATATATATATATATATATATAAATAGATATGAATGTTGACCAATGTTCCCAAAAAAACAGGTTTCTTTGGGGGGTGTTAATTTTTTATTTTGTAATAATTTCAAACTTCCAGACAAGTTACATGAGTGGTATAAACTTGCCTTGTATCCTTCATCCAGATCCCCTGATTTTTAACATTTTGTCACTATGTGCTGTTCTCTCTGTACGTATAAAAAAAAAATTCTGAACCGTTTGAGAGTATATTGCATACATCATGCCCTCTTAGAGCCCTTAACACTTAAGTATGCATTTCCTAAGAACAAGCATCTTTTCTTAGGTAACCGGAGTGGTTAAATTCAGGAAATTTAGCATGCGTGTAATACTTTTATCTAGACTATTGTCCATATTCCATTTTCATCAGTTGTCCCAATTATGCCCTTTATTAGTATTTTTTTCTGGTACAGTAGTTAATCCAGGATGGTAGATTGCATTTAGTTCTTAGGTCTCTTTAGTTTCCTGTAGTCTGAAAGAGAGTTCCTCAGTCTTTTGTCATAACTTTGGTAGGCTAGATATTTATTCAGTTCCTCTCAATTTGGGTTTGTCTAAGTTTTCTTCATAATTAAATTCAGATTTTACATTTTGGGCTGGAACACTAGATAAGTAATATGTGTTTTTCTCTCATCTGGAGGCACTTGATGTTTGTTTGCCCACTACCAGTATGTTCGTTTTGATTGCTTGGTTAAGGTGTTGAGGAGTTTCTCTATTGTATAGTTACTGTTTCTCATTGTGCCATTATTAAGTAATTTGTGGGGAGATATTTTGAAATTGTGTAAATATCCTGTTCCTCATGAGACTTTCCTCTCTTAGATTTAGTGTCTATTGATGATTCTTACCTGAATAAGTTTTCACTATGGTGACTGCACATTTACCAAGGTTTTTAGCAGTGGTTTGTTTCTGGGTAATTGGTATTGTGGGAGTTTCTTTTTCCATTTTGGTTTTTCTGTAATGCATATAGGTTGCTTTTGTAATCACAACAAATAAATGAATTTTAAGGAAGAAAAGTGTAGATAATTTAGATAGTATCGATAGTATTCCTGCACGGCTTTCCACACAAATGGGGATTTAAAATAGTTTCTTGAATCTAGCCTAATTTGAAATTCAGAACACAGAAATTAAGTACTTAGATTGTTAAAAACATTTTTAAATGATGTAGTTCCAATTCCTCATTCAGTTTTTAGAATTATTGCTAAATGAGCCTTTAACAGTTGTTTAGGTTTATCATTTGTTACTAATGCTAGCAGTTTGATTTCTAACACAAGGCTAAAAATACATATTTTAATTATGGTGCTATTTCCCTTCTTCCATTAAAAAAATTCTTCCTTTAAGTAATTTTTTTAAAGTTAAAGTATTTTTTTCTGAAATCATTGAGACAGGTTCTTTTCTTCCATATACACAAGTCAATGCTATTTAAAAAGGGGTTGGTAAGATGGTAATACAGCAGAGCATCAAACATCTATAACCCTTAGGTCAAAGCAGTGTATGATTTTTGGAACCTTGTAATGAAAGAAATACTCATTGTAAAGAAGTTCAGAAGAACAAGAAAGGGACAAGAAACAAAACACATATTTAGACTTTAGTTACATTGTGATGACACTTTTATCAATTTGGCATATTTCCTTTCATTGATAGCAAAATATTGGTAGTGAATTTGGATGATAATTTGAATGTTATACTGATTCAGGTCCTGGGTAACATATTGAATGAAAATTATTAATTTAATTTCTTGGGAAATTTTCAGAGGGACTGGTAGAAGAAAAGTGTTGTGAATGCTTATAGAGTGGAGATTTTATTCTATAAAACTTAAATTCCCTTCTGAGAAAATTAAGATGATAATATTTCAGAATAGTGAGGATTAACAAGATGATACAGTGGATTTGTAGCATTCTGTAGGTGCTTTGTTGACTTAAAACTCATTTGAATCAACTGTATCCAACTGTATCTTAAGAGAAGGAAAGTTCAATTTGTAGCATTACCAAATCTTAGCCCGTTGTTTTAAAAAAGTATAAAGGGAAAGGTGCAAAAACAAGTCCCATGTTGAATTAGAGGATTTTCTTTTAGGCCCAAACCCCCAATCTGGACATGTAAAGTAGCACCCTATCGACTAAAGTTAAGAAACTAGAGTTATAATTGACTTGGGAGATCTTTTGTTTAAATATTCTTAATGTGACCCAGGGACCACATGTATCATTTACATGGAGTGCTTATTAAAATGAACATTCTTGGGCCCCATTCCAGACCTACATAATCACATCTAGAGGGGCCTTGAATTTGCATTTGAGTACTAGTCTCAGCTGATTTTTACACTATTTTAGCTCCTGTCTTTTATATTACAGGTAGCCTCAGCCCCAGGGAGGTTAAATAATTTTCCCAAGATCATATTAGATTATGGTTGATCAAGAATTAAAATTTAGATCCTGATGCTTGGTGCTTTATACTTCTCCAAGAAACCATGCTGACTCTTCTCTTGAGAAGCCAGGCTTCTGGATTCTCTAAATGAGGAAATACTGGTCTTTGTGCAATGTCATGTGACAGACTCTAGTGCTTTTCTATATCCCAATTCAAGATGATCTGTTGGTTTCTAGAAGAGTCTTGGATTGGAATTACAGCAGTACCAATTGGGATCAAGTTGTGGTGAGTCTTGAATGCCAGGATAAAAGAGTGGCTTTTATGGAAGAGCCACTGAAAAATTACCCTTGGGGAGTGATATATTAGGACATGCTTATTTACTCCTTAAAACTGTTAAGATTATGAAGGTAATATATGCTTATTAAAAGAACTCAGTACTTCTTTAGAGGCCGTGCAGAGGGGTGAAGAGTAGAAACTCTAGAACCACGCTGCTTTAACTTGACTGCATTCAAACTAGGTTGTACTCCTGTGTGACCTTGGGCAAGTTACTTACCTTTTTGTGCCTTAGGTTCTTGATCTGCAAAATGGACATAATAATAGAGCCTATCTTATAGAGTCTTTTTTATTAATTGGAATATAGTTGATATAGAGTTGTTTTGAAATTCTATGAGTTAATACGTATAAAATCTTGGTAAGCTCTATAAGTTGTTGCTGCTATAGTTGTTTCAGGAAAAAAGTGAGTCTCTGACTCCCATCCTTAGCTTCTCTCTTATGCTGAGGTGATGACTGTTTCTAGTTTCTGTATTTTTCTTTTGGTGTTTTATGTAGATGCTGTAGAAGTTTCTTTTAACCTTCGTTTAACCAACCTTCAGGATTAGTATTCCTTCTGTAGGGCTTCCCTGGTGGCGCAGTGGTTGAGAGTCCACCTGCCGATGCAGGGGATGCGGGTTCGTGCCCCGGGAAGATCCCACATGCTGTGGAGCGGCTGGGCCCGTGAGCCATGGCCGCTGAGCCTGCGCGTCCGGAGCCTGTGCTCCGCAACGGGGCAGGCCGCAGCAGTGAGAGGCCCGCGTACCGCAAAAAAAAAAAAAAAAATTCCTTCTGTAAAAACGACAGATGCCCATGACATGTTGAATGATGTAAATAAACTACTCTCTGCCCCTGCCACTAGTTGAGTTGAATGTTGACAGTAGTCTTGTTTGTTCCCAAATTGGCGAATCCCATTGTACTTGTACTGTGTGTATATTAGGTAGTACATAAAACAGAGGTAAGTGAACGTGAAGAGAGAACTGTTCAAATGAAAACTAAGTTAAGTGCTTTGGAAAACTTGATAAAGGCAAATTAATTGCTGAAGAGAATTGTCAAGTTAGGTATTGGTAAGACAACTAAAAGATTATGGGGAAAAATAATAAAAATCTAGAAGGAAGTCTACATTCACACCGCTGCACAAGTGTCTAGGTGATTTCTTACCTTGGAATAATCTAAAACCAAAAACCATAGGTAATACATTATAGATATGGTTTCTACAAGAACGAGAACCCAGAATACGAATTAGGGGAGCCATATTCAAAAAGTATTTTGACTTGACACCAAAATATTGATGGATGATATTATAAATTAAAAATACAGTCTTTATAATAATATATATTTATATATAATTTTTTCATGATTCTCCATGTTAAATGACTGACTTTGATGAACTCAAACTTCTAGTCCCTATTTTTTGTATATAAATCCAGATTTCAATGTTTAATCCAAAACAGGATGGATCTTAACTGTATTCTGTAACTTTCTTTTTTCATTTAGTATCTTGTAGATCTAAAAATGTTCTTTCAGAATTAGACTCAGGTTTGTCCAATGGGGTTTATATGACCCTACAAATGACAGATTTCATTTGTCTCTAGAATTTAGCAGATACATTGACATGTTAAGATCCAATAGCCTTTGTTATCTTGTGAGATTTAAATAGTACTCTTCTTTAGGAGAGTGAAGTATTATAAATTAGATTCATATAGTGGCATATAGTTGAATGCCCTCTATGTGGAAGCATCATGGTAGCTACTAATTTTGGCTTTGCTGATCTTGCACATATTTCCTAAGGGAAGTAGCTGATGATTGTGTTGGCTAATAAACCTGGGATCAGTTTGTTTCATTTTCAAATTTCAGCCTGTAATTGTTTGGTGTGTTGTAACCTAGTTGTTCTATGTTAGCAGTAACTGTTTAGTTTTACATTAATGCAGTAACTGCTTGATTTTTTAATTCCGTGTTAAAACTGGCAGATTTTATGGATGTGGTGTGGTTGTGCCAAAACACGAAAGTTCTTTTGTTGTGTATTTACTTTGAGAGTATCTGAGAAGCTGTGGTATTTATCATTTAAATTTAATCTAGAGTCATGGTGGAGATTTCAGAAGACATTCTGCTGGTATAACCTAAACTATCACTTAGAAGAAGTTTCAGGTTTATGCTTCTTTTTTTTTTTTTTTTTTTTTTTTTTTTTGCGGTATGCGGGCCTCTCACTGTTGTGGCCTCTCCCGTTGCGGAGCACAGGCTCCGGATGCGCAGGCTCAGCGGCCATGGCTCACGGGCCCAGCCGCTCCATGGCATGTGGGATCTTCCCGTACCGGGGCGCAAACCCGTGTCCCCTGCATCGGCAGGCGGACTCTCAACCACTGCGCCACCAAGGAAGCCCAGGTTTATGCTTCTTATAGACTGAAGTAAGTGGTTCATTATGGATTTGGGCAAAAGTGTTTCTAGTTCGGTCCCTGATTTCACACAGCAACTTCTTTCTTCATGTTCAAATGACTTTTATAAGAGTGGCTGCTCAGCTCAGTACATGTGGATTATTTTTCATTTAATCTCTTCACATAAAGGTCTTTACAATGAAGTTTGAAAGTGAAAGTGGGTGCAGCCTGTCTTATAGCAAATATACTGGTCACTATAGAGCTCGTTGTATCTACCAACGTCATTCTTGACATTTTATTTCTTTATTGTAAAATTTCTCAGTGATTATATGCCTCTAAAAGCTTTTCTAATAGAGACTTAGATCTGTTAATGCCATAGTTCATTTTTGAGTAAGATACATAGACTTTTTCTCTAAGTTTCAACTCTCTAGTAGTAATACACCAGTCCTCCATTTCTAGGTTTTGGTTTTTGTTTTTTTTTTTTTTTTTTTGCTGTACGCGGGCCTCTCACTGCTGTGGCCTCTCCCGTTGCGGAGCACAGGCTCCGGACACACAGGCTCCGCGGCCATGGCTCGCGGGCCCAGCCGCTCCGCGGCATGTGGGATCCTCCGGGATAGGGGCACGAACCCGTGTCCCCTGCATCGGCAGGCGGACTCCCAACCACTGCGCCACCAGGGAAGCCCCTGGTTTTTGTTTTTATATTAACATATGAAGAGGAGGAAGCTGATCTTTGAATACTGTAAGCCCTGGGATCAAAGGACTGGGAAAAATTACATAAAAGTAAACGGTTTAAACATGGAAAGTATTTTTCCTTTTTTTATTCATTTTGGTCTCTTGCTGACTTTGTAGGTTGTTAGATACTTAGAAATTAAAGTACTCTTATTTTAGACTTAAGATTTGATAGTAAATTTTTAAATGTATTTATTTATTATTTATTTATTTTTTGGCCTGTGTTGGGTCTTTGTTGCTGCGCATGGACTTTCTCCAGTTGTGCTGAGTGGGGGCTACTCTTTGTTGCGGTGCGCAGGCTTCTCATTGCAGTGGCTTCTCTTGTTGTGGAGCACGGGCTCTAGGCGTACGGGCCTCAGTAGTTGTGGCTCGCGGGCTCTAGAACGCAGGCTCAGTAGTTGTGGCGCACGGGCTTAGTTGCTCCGCGGCACGTGGGATCTTCCCGGACCAGAGCTTGAACCCGTGTCCCCTGCATTGGCAGGTGGATTCTTAACCACTGCGCCACCAGGGATGCCCCCAAATAAATATTTTAAATACATGTATTCTTTAACCATTTGTTCTTTCACGTGTTCTTTCACCATTTGTATGTCCTTGGTAGCCAACAATATTTGGACTGGAATTGATTAAATCATCTTTGGATTGGAAAATATAAACTTCATAGCTTTAATTCTTTTTTTTTTTTTTTTTTTTTTTGCGGTACGCGGGCCTCTCACTGTTGTGGCTTCTTCCGCTGCGGAGCACAGGCTCTGGACGCGCAAGCTCCGGACGCGCAGGCTCAGCGGCCATAGCTCACGGGCCCAGCCGCTCCGCGGTGTGTGGGATCTTTCCGGACCGGGGCACGAACTCGTGTCCCCTGAATTGGCAGGCGAACGCTCAACCACTGTGCCACCAGGAGAGCCCCCATAGCTTTAATTCTAAGAGGCACAACACTAACATCCATAAATGAGTATCTACAGTGTATTTACATATCTCATTTTCTCTGCACAGCAACTCTGCCGGTAGATCTTTTACCCATTTTTCATGAGAGGCCTAGACAGTCTGAGGGTCACATAGCTAAAGAGGGACTGATCAAGAATTTTAATTCAAGTCATTTGAAAATCATCATAGCTTTCCACTGATCCTTAAAAAGGACTAGTTCTTGGCATGGTAATGAGAATACACAAATTATTAATCCAAGGCAGTTATTGAAGAAAACTATTCTAAGATACCCTTGATTATATTAGATTGTCATAGCTCATTTGAGGTGTCTTAAGAGCAACTTAATTTTCTCCCATCCTGAGGGTTGTCTTTTTGCCTTGTTTATGGTTTCCTTTGCTGTGCAAAAGCTTTGAAGTTTCATTAGGTCCCGTTTGTTTAGTTTTGTTTTTGTTTTCATTACTCTAGAAGGAAGGGCAGCTTAATGTTGTTCACTGCTCCTTCCCCAGCACTTAGAACAGTATCCAGGGAATAGTATGTGCTCAATAAGTATGTTAAACGAATGAATTTGAATTTATTGTATTTTGAAAGAATAGTTGCCATAATTTGGCTGGAGTAATGCTTAACACTCAAGATTTCTTACATTGTTTGGAGACAAAGTACTCAGAACTTGATGGTGATAAGCTGGAAGAGTTGTTGGTCGTTGGAAGTTATTCAGACGATGAAGATTGTGGTGGGGGCCACGGAAATTGAGGAAGAGTGAATCTGAAGCACTGGGGAGGCACAGAAGACGGGGTGACCAAATGTAATAGACTAGAGAAAAGAACGATTAAAAAGAGAACTGGGGGCTTCCCTGGTGGCGCAGTGGTTGAGAGTCCGTCTGCTGATGCAGGGGACACGGGTTCGTGCCCCGGTCTGGGAGGATCCCACATGCCGCGGAGCGGCTGGGCCCGTGAGCCATGGCCGCTGGGCCTGCGCGTCCGGAGCCTGTGCTCCACAACGGGAGAGGCCGCAGCAGTGAGAGGCCCGCGTACCGCAAAAAAAAGAAAAAAAAAGAGAACTGGGAGAAAAGCATACTAATAAAAAATGGAATGGAAGAGGTGTGTGAAAAAGATTCAGTTTGAAAGTTTGATTTGTGTAGTGATAGCAGGTATTTGAATAGATATATATCTTGTAGATGGCTAGGAATAGGAAATCAGGAATTAATGGTTATGTCCAAGATTGGTGGAGACTAATAATGGGGAGGATTGAGCCTTAAAGGACAACCAGATTTTAGAGTAATAAGGGAGAAAGACGCAATTTAATAAAAGGTTCCTAGGGCTTCCCTGGTGGCACAGTGGTTGGGAGTCCGCCTGCCAATGCAGGGGACGCGGGTTCGTGCCCCGGTCCGGGAAGATCCCACATGCCGCGGGGCGGCTGGGCCCGTGAGCCATGGCCGCTGAGCCTGCGCGTCCGGAGCCTGTGCTCCGCAACGGGAGAGGCCACAACAGTGAGAGGCCCGCATAACGCAAAAAAAAAAAAAAAGGTTCCTAAAGGAAATCAGTCACTAACATTCTTTAATGGCAGATTTTTTGCTTTGTTTTTAAGGTATGTTCACGTTCATCTAAAAGGAGAGGAGAGGATTAAATGTGTTAAAGAAAGTGTGGTTTAAGCAAGAATAACTTAGGTGGTATCTTAGCCACTGTGTTCCAAGGCTTGAGAGCTAATATATAAATATTTCAGTTCTTGCTATAGAGTGAAGTAGGTGATCTATTTGGGGAAGCTGTATATCTAACATTTGTTTCCAAAAAGTGTGTCAAAATATAAACCATTGGTTAAAAAAATGTAAGTAATATATTCTTCGGGAAGTTAAGAAGGGAAGAGATTAGTGTATAGGAGACCTTGTAGCTGTAACAGTTTTTTGAGTTAACATAGTCAAATTTTTGTTTGCAGATAAGGAAACAGTGCTCAGGAGGTTGATCTGCTTGAGATCTCAAAGCTAGTTTTGTGGCAGAGATGTCAAAGTTGGGAAGTTGAGGCTTCAAGGAAGTGCTGGTACTTGAACAATCCTCGAAGGTTTAATAAGATTTTTATTTATAGAGTGGGATGGATATAAATAGAGGAAAATGACTTTTGAAAACTTGAAGGAGAATGAACAAGGATATGCCAACAATCACAAAAAGACTGACATAATCAGTGGATTTATATATTGGGATATTAGTATGGAACAGGGTAACCTGATAATGCCAAGATTAGGAATCTGTTATTACTGTGAGCTATTATGCTTTTTTTTTTTTTTTGCGCAGTACGCTGGCCTCTCACTGTTGTGGCCTCTCCTGTTGCAGAGCACAGGCTCCAGACGCGCAGGCTCAGCGGCCATGGCTCACGGGCCCAGCCGCTCCGCGGCATGTGGGATCTTCCCGGACCGGAGCACGAACCCGTGTCCCCTGCATCGGCAGGCGGACTCTCAACCACCGCGCCACCAGGGAAGCCCGCTATTATGCTTTTTTGAAGAGGGCAAAATTAGGAAACTAGTGGGCTTTGAAGTATATTCAAAGTTTCAGCAAGTGTTCTAAAATAGAGCGCTGGAGCAAATGTCTTTCTTCTTTCTTTTTTTTTTTAAGACATCCAGGCCACATCCCAGACCTACTTAATCAGAATCTCTAGGGTGAGGCCTATGAATCTGTTATTTTCAACCCCTAACCCCAGGTATATGAAAAGCGGCATTTTGTGGATCTGTGTTTGAGAACCACTGGTTTAAAGGTCAAGTCAGAGTAGGACGAGAGACTACTTAGAAACTTATTCTGGTAGCCTAGGTCTGAGATAAGAAAATGTAGACAGTAGGATCAGAAAGGTTTGCTTAAATCCTATTAATTAATTAGATTTGATGCACATTGTTTTTCTATAGGGAAATGAGAGGATTCAAGGTTCAGACTAAAAGAAATGATTGAAATAGTGATAGAAGGAATACTTAGTTCATCCTGAAGAGTGAGGACCTTGTTTTGCTTGAGATCAGAATCAAGAATGAGAGAATAAAATTATTGCCGAGTTTGTTTCAGTCAAAAAGTATGCCTTTTCCTGGTGACATACTTATTTGAAAGCTAAAAAGGCAAGAATGAACCAGCTTGATTGTATAGGTTGAGTGACTAAAAGATAAATGCAGGATTTTTATTGTTGACTTTGTTTGATTTTTAATTACAATGTTTTAACACTACTTTTTGGAAGACTGTTTTTTTGTTTGTTTGTTTTTGTTTTTTGCCTTTGGACAAGAGAATTCACCAGTGCAATAAGGTTTTTATGTCACATGTTGAGTCAATAAGTATTTTCTTTTAGCCAATGATTTTCAAACTATTCTTCAGGAATTCTTAGGTTTTTAATGGAAGTTAACTGGTAGGTGGGAGGATGTTCAGGCAGGGACATTCCCTTGCCACCTTCTTTAACTGCAGACATAGCAAATAATGAAGTAAAAAAGCAAATAATGGGCCTACTGTGCCCATTAACAAATATCATTAATCACTGGGGCCACCTCCCATTTGTATCTGGCTGTAGCCTCCTTAACACAACATTTAAAGTTGACACTAGCAATCACTGGGAAAAGCATAGGAGATTAAAATGTTTTTTTAATCCTAGAATAAAAATAGATGATTAGATTTCTGTGTAAGATTTTATTTGTAGGAAAGTTTCTATCAATAGTCAAAGTTTGAAGGCCACAATTTTAATGTCACTTTTAAAAGTTTTAATTCTGAGGCAATTGTAAGAAATAATAGAAATTCTGTATCCTTTCCCTGGTTTCCCTCAGTGGTAACATCTTGCAAAACTGTAGCACAATATGACCACAATATTGACATTGATTCAGTTCACCCATTATGTTCAGATTTCCCTAGTTGTACTTGTACTTGTGTGTGTGTGTATATAGTTCTTTTCATTTTTATCATATGTAGGTTCGTATCTCCACCACCACAGTTAATATGCAGAACAGTTCTATCACCACAAGGATCCCTGGTGTTGTGCTCTTACTACCACACTGTTTATTCTTTGTTTCTATAATTTGTCATTCAAGAATGTTAGATAAATGAAATTATACAGTATGTGTGACATTTTTGAGATTGGCTTTGTTTCACTCAGTACAGTTTCCTTGAGATTCATCCAAGGTATTGCATGTATCTGTAGTTCATTCCTTTATAATGCTAAGTAGTGTTCCACTTAATGTTATTTTCTCACTTCGTAGCTACCCCATAGAACATGCAGCTTCAGACTTTTCCTTTTAAACCTGCAGAACATATTGTCTCTCATTTTCTTTTGTTAAGTTCCCTGACTCTGTTTTCTTTTATTATCTCAATCCCCAACTCTGTTAGGACTATTGGGAGCACAGTTTAAAAATTGCTCATGTAGACAACAATTTCTTTCTTTTTTTTTTTTTTTTAACTAAAGGAAGGTTTAGAACCCACTGAAGGTATGTGGTGTTATGCTTTACAGTACTCATTACTTTTGAACATAAAAGTAAGATTTTAAGGAATTGGGAAGATGAAGTTCTTAAATTTGAAGATTCTTTTTCTTCTGTGTTTGTTTATCAAGCAGTACATTCTACGACATATAGTCGTGGGCCACATGGCAAGTAGAAAGTGGGAATAGGTAACTGTTTAGAATGAAATCACTTTTGTTACTTATATAGTCGGGTATGAACAAAGACTGAACTCATTCTAGAAATAGTTTGTGTGTGTAGGAAACAGAAATTGTACATTTGCACCCAGAGACTAACCAGTTACCAATCACTGAATTGCTTCAAAGGCTGCATTTTATTAGATTTTACACCAGAGGTTAGTGAAATCCAACACTTTAGGGAATGATGAATACTGTTTTAAAATAATGACGTGGTACATTAAAAAACTGGATAGTATTGAAATTAATTAATTTATGAAATTAATTATTTTAATTCAAGGTTGTTTTGGGGTGGTAATGGAGGAGTGTACCAGTACTTTGACAGATTGAAGAATTGGTGTTCAGAATAGCTTCCCCAAACCTCATTATATGATGCCAAACAGTTCACAATATCATATTCACCATCAACATTTCTCATCATTATGGTACATGTGTTACATTCTATGAACCAACATTGGCACATCATTATCAACCAAAATTTACACTAAGCCTCACTCTTTGTATTCATTTTTTTTAAAGGTTGTACTTCTAGATACTTTAATTTATTTTGATTACAATATCAAATCTCTAGTGAGCTGAAGATAAGGTAAACTGGGTTGCAAGGTAAGCCAGTGTGAAGTAATGCCAAATACTGGCTGATTTGGGAAAGTGCCTCATTCTTAGCTGTATAGGGGTGGTTTGGTGCTTGTTGGGTAATATCATGAGGGTTGACATTGGCTTATTCTTTAAAGAATTTACTCTTACTAGAGCCAATCTTGTTTTGACAAAAATTCTGTAAAAAGGATTTCAAGGGCCTGATGCCCTAGTTATTTTAACCATTACTCTTGTTTTTATTTTAAGAAAATAATCAAAACAGTATGTTTAGAGTTTATAATAAAGAGGTTTGGCTGTTGGCTTTTTTTTTTTCCTCCCTTCTCCTTTTTTTGGCCATACCACACAGCATGCGGAATCTTAGTTCCCCCACCTGGGATCAGCCGGGCCCCCTTCAGTGGAAGCGTGGAGTCTTAGCGGGTGGACCGCCAGCGAAGTCCCTGGCTGTTAACTTTTTAAGTGAAGCTACTTCTATCACATTCTCTGATTTGCAGTCCAACACGGAAGCATCCTTTCTCCTTTACTGACAAGAATGGATTCTAGAATAGATCAGAAATTCTTAATAGTTTACTTGACTTTTACAAGTATAATAGCTGAGAATTGTTCTCCAATACTTTTTTTTTCTTTTCGTTTAACTGTTTATTACAGGATATTGACTATAGTTCCCTGTGCTATACAGTAGGATCTTGTTGTTTATCTATTTTATATATAGTAGTTGGTGTCTGCTAATCCCAAACTCCTAATTTATTCCTCCCCAACCCCCTTTCCCTTTGGTAACCATAAATTTGTTTTTTATGTCTGTGAGTCTGTTTCTGTTTTGTAAATAAGTTCATTTGTATCATGTTTTAGATTCCAGTGATGTTGTAAGTGATATCATATGGTCCAGTACTCATCTTTTTAAGGACTTTTCCTAAATATTTAATTCCCAGTAATGTTATCTGGTTATCATAGCTAATACTTAAGTGAGTGGCACACAGATTCCTTGAAGCAAT
Source organism: Mesoplodon bidens (assembly GCF_964165515.1). Classification (NCBI taxonomy): domain Eukaryota; kingdom Metazoa; phylum Chordata; class Mammalia; order Artiodactyla; family Ziphiidae; genus Mesoplodon; species Mesoplodon bidens. The sequence goes on from NC_138166.1 coordinate 10,805,915, forward strand.
TCAGAAATATGTTTTATGATTATTCCTATTTACAGATGAGGAACTAAGGCTTCAAGAGAATCAGTAACCATTATTAATAGGTGGCAGAGTGTGAAAATTGAAGCATTGCTATTTTGATATTGAATTTAGAACTAGTGGTCGGAATTGTACTAAAATACGATATGGTGAAACTCTTTGAAACTCTCGTACAGAGCCAGAAACTGTGTGTTTTGAACACTGAATTTCATACATAGGTTTCCATTTTTCATGTAGGTCCATCAACATTAATCCTGACTACCAGAAGAAAGATTTTTTAAATAGAGAGTTTCTTTGCTATAAAAGCTTATAGTGTAAGTTGAATTGGTGAAATTCTTTATCTCTAGGAATGAAATGGTTATCAAAGGGAGGGAGACTCAAGTTAACATTCAACTGGTTAGGTAGGTGGTCTTTGCTTAACAAGTGGGTGTATATAAGGAATTGAGTATGCTTATGTGTACATTAGTGTCTCAGGTTTGGAGCCTGGTTCCCTTAACTTTCGGGTTGCTTTCAGCTCACTAGCAAGGCATCTGTTTGTTCCTGAAACATAATAGGGAATTTAAATATTTTTATCCTTTGAGTATGTGCTTTGCACTGTCCCTGAAATATTTTAAATGCAAATTTTAGACTTTGAGCCCATGCATCTTTACTTAATTTGTACTGTTTTAATGCATTGCTGTGGAATGCATGTAGGTTTATTAAGTAGATTAGGTTTTGGGGAGGAGCAAAGTAGATTTTGTTACTGTTGTTTCATTTAGTGTGCCAGAATGAATGCAGTCCATATGTTCTGCAGTGGAACAGTTATGTAGTTATTTAATTTCTCCTCTTTTTGAGCGAGGCAGTTGTCAGTTTTTCCCCCTTAACTGTAAATTCTGGATTTTATTTTATTTATTTTACCAGTCATCTGGCAAAGTTTAATTTCAGGGAAACTACTGTGTAGGTTCTGGAATCAGACTGTTAGGGTTCAAAACCTGATTCTTCTATTTATTAGCTATGGAACTTTGGACAAGTTTAACTTCTCTGCCTTATCTGTAAAATGGGGTAATAAATGTACCTATGCCATAGGCTCATCGTGAGGATTAAGCGTTGTAAGCAGTATTTATCATCATTATTATTATAACCTCTATTTGGGGACGTTTGAGTATCGGGTAAGTGCTCATAGAGCACTGGCTAATACTAACATTAACCCAGTTAGAGAAATACATAGTTCATTCTATTATTCTTTTTAGAATCTGATATTTATCTGTCATTTTGATTATCAGGACTAATCTGTTGGGCTTCCCTGGTGGCGCAGTGGTTGAGAGTCCGCCTGCCGATGCAGGGGACACGGGTTCGTGCCCCGGTCCGGGAGGATCCCACATGCTGCGGAGCGGCTGGGCCCGTGAGCCATGGCCGCTGAGCCTGTGCGTCCGGAGCCTGTGCTCCGCAAGGGGAGAGGCCACAACAGTGAGAGCCCACGTAACAAAAAAAAAAAAAAAAAAAAAAAAAAAAGGAAGGACTAACCTGTTAATGTGATTGTACAATTTAAAGTGTAAGATGATCAGCCTAACCTGCCTCCATTTATAGTTGAAGCCCAGAATAGTGAAATGAGTTGACCAAAGTTTCGTAGGTAGTAACTTGGTAATAGATTTTGATTAACTAGTATCCTTTTTTGTTATACCTTAGTCAAAGCTATAAGTAAAATTAAAATCATAAATGAATAATGAGGGCAGTTTAATTTCTGATTTATAAGAAAATCTCAGGTATGTGGTACCTCACAATTTCTTTCAAGTTTCTTTGTTTCATTTCTATTAGTAATTCAGCCCCAGATTCACCTGCTTATTCTCTTGTTACATGTCCAAAATGTAAACATGGATTTAATTTTAAATATTTATTGAGCTCTGTGTAAGGTGTTTATTAAGGACTGAAGGGTAATAATAAATGACCCTTTCCTCGAAGAGATTATGTTAAATTGGGTTGGGCCCTTTACTTGTAATTTTAGAAAAAAATTTTCCTCATATTTTCATCTTTTTTGCCTTTTGGGTATCATATTTATCTTTTCAGTGGTATTTTTTTGTTTTTTGAACTTCTTAATGTGGTCTTAAAAGCAGCCTCAGTTTTCCAGTTCTTCTGATAAACTGTTTTCTAATTTAATTGCTTTTCCTTCTTGCCTTTTATCTCATTTTTGCTACTTTAGGGTTTTGTTTGGTTTGGTTTTGGTATCAATGCCTCTGCTAAATCTGTGGGGTTGTTTTGTTTGTTTTTTGTTTGTTTTGTATTTTTTGTTTTTCGTGTGTGTTTTTGGCTGTGCCATGAGGCTTGTGGGATCTTAGTTCCCTGACTAGGGATTGAACCCACACCTCAGCAGTGAAAGTGCAGAGTCCTAATCACTGAACCACCAGGGAATTCCCCTAAATCTGTTTTTAATATCGGTGTTTCCCAGTTTCTTTCCAGTTTGATTTGGTATTTAGCATTGTTTCCTTTACTTGTGTTGTTTACATTCATTTGTATAAAAGAGTGAAGAATAAATTTATTTTTTTAAGAATTAGTTGCTGTCTTTGATTTTAGGTTCCATGTTAGAAGTGTCAATACCTATAATTTTATGCCATTTATAAACAGCTCAATACTCCTATGTTCACTTGGTTTCTAGGTCTATTCTGGATAGCAGGTTTTGTGAAGACATTTATTCTTTCTTGGACCTCAGATTTACCAGACATCTCATGGTATTTCCTTTTATATTATTTCTTTAATGGCTGCCATTTATTCTCAATGTATTTTGTATATATTTTACTTGCCAGTTGTATAACCAGTTTTTTGTTCACATGTAAGATATGAAAGCTTTGTGGTAGTTGTTTGTATTGTGTTGAATTTTTTTCTCTAGTTATGCCTATGTTATAAGCTCACATCTTTTCCGTTTACTACATTGTCTTTCCCTTTCTTTTTTTCTTATTTTTAAAGACCCTAATGAATTTATGCTTTAAGTATCAGCTGGATTTTTAAACAACGTGAGTTTTCTGGCTATGGAGTTTTTTTTTTTTTTTTTTTTTTTTTTTTTTTTTTTTTTTTTTTTTTTTTTTTTTTTTGCGGTACGTGGGCCTCTCACTGTTGTGGCCTCTCCCATTGCGGAGCACAGGCTCCGGACGCGCAGGCTTAGCGGCCATGGCTCACGGGCCCAGCCACTCTGCGGCATGTGGGATCTTCCTGGACCGGGGCACGAACCTGTATCCCCTGCATCGGCAGGCGGACTCTTAACCACTGCACCACCAGGGAAGCCCTGGAGTTTTTGATATTAATGAATATAGTGAAATATTTGCCACTTTATGGTCTCAATAGATATGACCTCTTGCCTTCTTAGCTCTTGTGAGTAAATTTGTGAGATCATCTTGTTTGCTGCATCAAACTCAGAGTCTGTGGTTCTGTTACAGATGTGATGATGAGTTGTTATCCTGGGGATGAGCTTCTGTGATTCTAGATGAGAAATGCATTTCTGGAAAAGGTGTCATGTGGTTGTTTTTTTTTTTTTTTTTTTTTTGCTGTATGCGGGCCTCTCACTGTTGTGGCCTCTCCCGTTGCGGAGCACAGGCTCCGGACGCGCAGGCCCAACGGCCATGGCTCACGGGCCCAACCGCTCCGCGGCATGTGGGATCTTCCCAGACCGGGGCACGAACCCGTGTCCCCTGCATCGGCAGGCGGACTCTCAACCACTGCGCCACCAGGGAAGCCCATGTGGTTGTTTTTATAGCGTGTAATTGTATAGGTTGATAACTCACTTGGTTAATGAGGCCAGAACTGCAGTTTCATCCTGGGTGCTCTAATTCATTCACCAGTTCTTTGTAGAGTGCCTTTTATGTTCTACGCACTGTGCAGGATTTGAGAGACAGGCAGTAATCACAAAAATATAAGCCATTGTCTGAAATTAGCTTATGGCAAGCTCTTCACTGCTATTTAAAAACAGCTCAAATATAGTGTTTATTGAGGACCGTATATTTATATAAAAATGGGGGACACTATTAAATACGTATTCAAATAAATTGTTTTAGGTTGGAAATATTACTCAGTTACCTAAAAGAATACATAATTATTTGACTTCTGCTTTCTAGTTTCTGCCTCTGGTTTTAAGAAAAAACATACAACAAAATATTTAACAACATAATACCTAAAATATAAGATTTCCTATGAGTCTAATGTTAAGGTAAGCTGAGCTAAAGAAAACTTCTACCAACTAGATGCTACCAACAGGAGGAGAATTTTTGTTTTTAATTTTAATTATCTGTTCTTAGGTCCAAGTTTTCAGTATTTTAAAGAAATACAGAATAATATAACATTTGATTTATATATTGCTTGCATTTTGTCATTTAGAATCTAATTTTATAATTTTATAGCTTTGTGCAGGTTAATAAATATAGCTTTTTATGAAATAATTCTAAAACAGTTGCAGGTACAGAAAAGGAGGTAGGGCAGTTTTTCCTTTTCTCACCCTGCTTTAAGTGTTTTTAGAGGATGATTTTTTTTTTTTAAGAGGATGATTTTAATTTGGTGAAAACTGTAAAATCGTAGCAAATAGAGAACCATAATTACATACTTTATTTTCAAAAACTATTAGGAGATTCTCTTTAAATGAGAGCTAAAGAGTTTTTTATCCACACAGTTTTTTGGTTATGAAATAAGAGCAACTCTTCTTATGTGACTACCACTTATTGATTGCTAAATATGCATAATGCAGTGTATGAAATGCTTTACAGTCATTATTTCATTTTCTTCACAGAAATCGTAGGAGGATATATACCCATTTTATAAACAAGGAACCTGAGGCTTAGAGTGGTTAAATAACTTGCCTAGCTCACACATCTACTGTTAGAGAGTTAGAGATAGGCTCCAATGCTCATGTTTTTCACTTTTAAGTGCAATTGCCTGTTATTGTATATTTTTGTTATAACTTGAAATCTAGTAGCTCTCCCCCAGTTATACATGGTTTAAAAGTAAAGGCTCGTTTTCTTAGACAATTCAAACCCCTATTACCTCGTTATTTCCATATTTTAGTATTTTTTTTCCCATAAGATATGAGCTCGCAGTCTGCATCATCTGTGAAATAGGAATTAACCTGAGTAGATATTCTCAAGCTTACTTGTAAAAATTAAAGGTAAATACAAGAACTGCTATTTGAAGAAACACTTCTCTTCAGTATTTCAGGTATAACCTGAGAGGGACAATGCTGACTGTTTCTCTTGTTTATATGGTTATCTCTATCTGCTTTGTTCTGAGTTGTACCGTATCATTGCTGAAAATATTTCGAGTAGATATTTCACATATAGTACATATAGCAGGTGTTAAACAGTGAATTTAGATTCGAAAAATTGTTACGGAAGCTGAATATGTTTTTGTTACTATGGTAAGTTTGTTTAAAATAAGTATTCAAGTATATGACAAGAATATTTAAAAATATTCAAGTATATTTCTCTTCTAATTGTCTGTACTAGGGATCATTAACTCATGGGAGAAAACTGGAGAAATAAACTCCCTCCATATACATGTATTTATGTCGTATGGAAAATCACAGCCACTATAAAACAATTGACTTTATTACAAATAAAATAGATTTTTAAAAAAATATATAAACAATAGAGTGGAATTGGTTCAAATTCTGGTTTTATCTCTTAAACTGAGCAACTTTGGTTATGTTATTTAACCTTAGTTGCTTTTGAATTCCTCGGTGGTAAAATGGAGATCCCTATCTCAGAGTTGTGAGAATTAAATAGACCATCCATGTAAAAGCTTAGTATGGTGCTTAGTCCACAGTAAGTCTCAATATTAGTTAGTTTATTGTTAAATCATTCACTGAACCAAGAAGACTTATTTTTGGATAGTGCTATAAGAAATTCTGTCTTATCTTTCAAAATGAATAATATTTGTTGGTTCCTCACTAAGCAATATGCCTTAGTAATCCTTCTTTTGGCATCCTAAATTCATTCCCTAAGGAAGATTATGATTCAGAAACTTTTCTTTTGATCATAATCTCATAACTTAATTCCAGAAAAATAAACAAAATAGAGACCCCTTGAGCAAATTCCAATTGGTATTGATACTTTAATAAAGAATGCTTTCTTCATGTATTTTACTTACCTTTGTTATAGGTTGACTGTTGCTGGGAATATGAAGATGATTCTTAACTTTTGGTTACCTTTTCTTTTAAATAGGGTTTGTGGATGCACTTAGATGTTTGCAATGAGCACTGTGGCTGGCATGCCCCAGTGTTTTGGATACCAATGCATAGGACTCCATAGTAATCGAATTTACCAGAGGCGAACGTCATGAGCATAGTGATCCCATTGGGGGTTGATACAGCAGAAGCGTCATACTTGGAAATGGCTGCAGGCTCAGAGTAAGTATTTAAATTAAAGGTATTTTGGATAGGGAAGGGCAAAACATTTCATGTAATTATTTTAGCACAACCAAGCACTGCTTGATTTGCATTTATATTTTTTCTCATTTTAGACTCTTGGCTAAAATAAAATGTCAGAAGGTTAAAGGCAAAAATTCCTTTAACTAGACTTACTTTGTAAATAACTTTTGAGCCAAAATGCTCTATCTTTTTCAGATTTTTTTTGTCTTTTCCATTTGCTAATTGTTGACATCAAGAGTCAAGGTAACAGGTTATTGTTTTTTTTAAATTGTAAGATCTTTCATGTTTATATTGGAAAATTAATTTGGTTTTAAATTTGAATCTTAAAAAATTGTGATATCCATTTAAACACAGTAATTACTTCATTTTTTAAAAAGTTGAGTTGAAAAATAAAATTCAGGCCATTTTTAAATAAGAAAAAGGGAGTATTTCCTTCTAGATGTGTACTTTGCCACTTACTGCTCTTTTGGGAGCCATTTCTGAGGGATTCAGTGAAAGGTTCTTCCTTGCCTCTAACTCTTTGGTCTTGGCAGTTGTGTGGATAGACTTCATTTTATTTTGATCTTGAAAGACCACTACATTATTAACACTAAGTCATTGCTGTGAAAATTGATTGTTTTTGGAAATTGCAAGGGGTTCATGTGACAGTGTTGGAATCTAAAGGATGGAAAGATGCATATGTTTGCTCTCGGATTCAATATGTAGTTGTATTGTGCTAAATGGGACGCTCATTGACCAGAAAGCTGAATTCAAGTTTAAAAAAAAAAACAACAAATTTATTTATTTTTGAGCTCCTAAAACTGGTATGTAGAAAGGACAAAAACTGCAGTTAATATTCTCCTTTTGATGGCATTTCAAATGGTCTAGAAGTGTTTTCACCACTCCTGCTTCTGCCATTGAGAAAGACTCAGGGATGCTCTCTAGTATTCCTGTAATATGCTACATAGTCCTTTTAACTATATGATTATTATAATACAGTTTTTAAAAGCCATTTTTTTACACTATGCGTTAAGTTATTTTTGTTGTAAAGTAATAGATTCCCAAACATGGCACTCTTATGACAGTTGATTGACATTCATTCCGCCCAGGTAGTGACACTGCTAAGGAAGGAAAGAACCTGGAAGCAGGGCTTGACAGGCAAGAGGTTCCCAGGCTAAAGCACTAGTTTTTCTTAATGTATAGCATCTGATAGATGCAAATCTATATCTGATGATAGTTACAGGCATTTATTGGTGATAATCAAAGATTCTTTGCTTCCTAAAAATATTCACCTTGACAGTCTTTTTTTAAATTGGCCTCTTAAGCACTGAATACAAGATGTAGTTTATGAAATATTATTTATATACCAGGTAGGAATTAGTCCAGTATACAATGTGAGATACACCTTTGCCTTGTTTGCATGTTTAGTATGTGTACTGTAAGGCAATTCACAAACAGAATGAAAGCCGCATATTAATTATACAGTTAAAAGAGAATGAATAATATATTTAAAGAGGGCAGGTAGGGGATTGCTTTCTGCCTATGTTCTTTATTAAATGCATTTATAGAGCATGTATAGAAAAAGTATGATTTATATTGTGGAGCCAAATCTTTCCTAATACAAATGTGGCCATTTTTATTATAAGAAAATGATCAATTTGTAGGTAGTTACAGAATGACTTTTTTTTTTTTTTTTTTTTTTTTTTTTGGTACGCGGGCCTCTCACTGTTGTGGCCTCTCCCGTTGTGGAGCACTGGCTCCAGGCTCAGCAGCCATGGCTCACAGGCCCAGCCGCTCTGCGGCATGTGGGATCCTCCCAGACTGGGGCACGAACCCGTGTCCCCTGCATCGGCAGGCGGACTCTCAACCACTGCGCCACCAGGGAAGCCCCAGAATGACTCTTTTTTAAAGAAATTTCTGTTTTAGGAAATTAGTTTTTTCTATTCCACATACAAGTATATATGTCCTTTGGGCATAGTATCCTCTACTCAGTGGACACAGAAAGGATAGCTGGTACCAGTTTCTATTATATGACAGCTATCAGAATTTTTGTGGTTTAATTTTCAAACTTAAAAACTTTTCTCTCTATGTATGTATAAATATATAAAACCTGGAAGCTTAAAAAGATCCTTAAATCACATCAGCCCACCACCCATTCCCACAGATACATAAAGCTTTTGGAGCTGTTTTCATAAGAAATGTTGATGGAATTAACAAGTTGCTTCCTTTATTTCAAGTACGTAATCAGAAGATACTATAGTTGTGTTGATGCAGGATCCTGTGAAGCTACATAATTATTTCAAAATGTTTTTTAAAAAGAGAGAGAATTACACTTTATTACACTCATGTGGCTATATAATGTTATTAATTATATGTTATATATTTTTAAATATTGTACTGCTAAATTATATCACTAATAAATTAAACTAATTTAAGTTTAGGAGGTACTTGATGATTGCTTATTGAGTGAATTAGTGTACTAGACCAAATTTATACTCACTTCTGAGGCTGTAAAGGGGAATTTATTTGATCTCTTAATGTTCATCTAGTCTGGGTTCATCTAGATAGAGTTCATGCTATCTGTAGCATTTTATAGATAGGACATTGAAGGTCTGGTTCAGGATCTATGAAGAATGGGTTTACTAAGCTCTAGTCTGGTATTTTCATACTCAGTAATGTTTGCTTTTGGATTATTGTGTCTCTAAAATAAGACTCATTATTCCCATCAAGTCCAGCTTCTTTGTTACATATTTCTTTTCCTCTCATTACTAAGTTTTAAAAAATCCTGGGTTTGTTTTACCTTTCCTGCAGAGTTAGGGATCTTGTACTTTGCTTTCTTCTGTTCCCCATTACCCTGCCATGAGTTGGTTTTACACATCCAGTGCCTCTCAGTTCAAACTAGCCGCATTTCAGATGTTCAGTAGCACATGTCTAGAGGCTGCTGTATTGGATAGAGAAGTTCTAGACCAAATAACAAAGTATAGGCTCTCAGGAGAGAGAAGAACAGTGAAGCCTAGGCTAGTTATAAAAATTCTAAGTGAGATCTTAATGATCTGTTTCTTTCTGAATAAGAAAGATAAAGATGTAAGTATGAGGTGTAGATATTATTTTCAAATTATAGGTGAGGAAACTGAAGTCACAGAGCAGTTAAGTGGCAGAGGCAGAACTTATTGATGTGTTGATTTTAGGCTTATTTCTATTATAGCTCCTTTTCTAATACTGTTACAAAAAGTGATATATGTAACACCTGATTTATTTTGATACATGGTTCATGTAAGTAGTAGCTTCAGTTTTAGGAGTAGTAAATTCAGTGTAATACATGACTGCATGTAACAAAGGTATTCTCCTCAGGTCTCTGCTCAAAGATAAGAAATATGAAAGAAAACCTAGACTCCATTACCACTAGATAGATAGGAAAGTGAGCCAGAGTTTGGCCATTTATTAGAATTGTGTGTTTTTTATCCTAATTGGTAGAAATTGACCTGTTCTGTTGCTTCTTACCTATTTTACGTCTGACATTCCATCTGAATTACTAAATTGGTTAAAGAAGCAAAGATGAGAAACCCTTCTGGAGCTGGGAAGTGGGAAGAGGTATAAATGGGGAGTGTTAAATGTATTCTTTCCTAGCCTTTTTAAAAAACAAGAGCTAAATTACTTTTTCCTCTCAGACACTGGGAACATGATTGCTAATGTTGTATTCCTTTTAACATCATTATTACTACCAAATATTCCTATAGAAGTCTTTATAATGAGCTTTTATATAATTATGTGTATTTTTGGATGAGGTAGACAAATTAGTAAATGTGACATATCTAAGTTGTAGGTGAATTATTTTGGAGGAGGGCTTTTAGTACTATGCCTGGCAATACAGTAAATGCCTCTTTGTTGACTTGAGAGTACTGAAGAGAGATATCTGGGTTTTCAGTTTTGTTTTGCCACTAACATACTTAATTATGGTAGACTTACTTATGGTAGACTTAAGCCACTTAATTATGGTAGGCTTTTGTGTCTTCATTTGAAAAACAGGGCTTGGATTGAAGTATTACTGTGACTCTTTTTGACTCCAAATTTCTGAGATTCAGTACATTTTTACTATCTATATTTTGTTTATAGTATTTGATACTAAGTTATTTCAGTGTCACTAGAGCCACCTGCTGACAGAATTGATTAATTTGTTGAAGTGTTTGGTTGCTTTTAGTCTGAATTTCTGTAGTTGAAGATACTAAAATGTTTTGTATATAATGAAATGTTTTCAGTAGCTTTTTACTTGTTCATGTTCCACTAGTACTTAACATTTCTGCTTATGATTTCTTTACATTTAATCTACTATCAAGAAGCTAATACTTTCTGCTGCTCTTAAAGTGTTGATTTGCTTATCCTAATTTGGAAGTACTTTCATTTTAATGTGATTTTGTTTTAATATTCACAAGCCTGTTTTAAAGTACTGTCTTAGCATTGTTTAGGACGGTTCTTAGAATGACGTTGAATTTCTCATTTGCTTTATACTTAATAATAAAAACATTTTTTCTCTAATTTTTTTTCCCACTTGTGATACTGATTACAGAGCTCACTGCATTCATAGAGTTGTCTGTAACATACTGTGTAATACCTCTTCATAACCCCAGCAAAAAGTTGGGCAGGTATTCCCATTTGGCAAAAGAAATGCAGCTCAAGGAGATAACAGACTTAATTAACTAAGGCCATAGTTAATAAAAAAGGCCATAGTTAATAAAAAATAAGAGAGTTAAACCCAAGGCTGCTTGGCTCCAGATCCATTTTGCCACATAGATCCAAAGAGCTAAGTTTTCTTAACGGATGAGTTAAATGAAGTAAAATGCCACATGTGATAAACTGATGACAATTGTCACACCAAACCTCTCCATTTAAAAACATTTCTTGTATACTATTGTAGTTTGTGTAATTTTAATATATCTTTAAAAAGTAATATAACAAGAATGATAGACATGTTTTGATCACAGATCTGAAGGAGCATACTGAGAACTCATGGAGATCTTTCACATTCATTACTATAACAATTAGGGAGCCAGTCTGTCCATGTGCAGTTACTGATACCCATGTGTCTGTTATTGAATATTTTAACATTAAAAGGAAAATTAGAGGTTTCACCTAAAACAGTGGTATAAGCTTCTCATTAAAATCCAACTATATTTTGTAGGTTTATACAGGGAAGAAATTAAATTTTTTTCTTTTTTTTCTTTTTGCGGTACACGAGCCTTTCACTGTTGTGGCATCTCCCGTTGCGGAGCACAGGCTCCGGACGTGCAGGCCCAGCGGCCATGGCTCACGGACGGGCCCAGCCACTCCACGGCACGTGGGATCTTCCTGGACCGGGGCATGAACCCACGTCCCCTGCATCGGCAGGCAGACTCTCAACCACTGCGCCACCAGGGAAGCCCTGTTTCCACATTTTGCATATCTAACTTCACACTCAAACTCAGTTTACCTGTACTTCTCAGCCTCCATAATTATGTGAGCTGATTCCTTATAATAAATTATATATATATATATATATATATATAAAATAATTCTTATTTACGCAGCCTTTTATTTAACATGGGCCTTCAATGGGCTGGATGAAACCCACTCACATTGGAGAGGACTGTATGAAACCCACTCACATTGGAGAGGACTGTATATATATATATATATATATATAATTGGTTCTGCTTCTCTAGAGAACCCAGACTAATACAGACTAAGAGTGGTTCCAGAGGAAAAGAACTCCCGTTGCGGAGCACAGGCTCTGGACGTGCAGGCTCAGCGGCCATGGCTCACGGGCCCAGCCGCTCCGCGGCATGTGGGATCCTCCCGGACCAGGGCACGAACCCGTGTCCCCTGCATCGGCAGGCGGACTCTCAACCACTGCGCCACCAGGGAAGCCCAGAAGTTAAATTTTTGATGAGGAAGAAGGAAGTCATAAAAGTCCAATTTCAGGAGGAATCAGAGCTTATTTTGATCAATCATTCTATTCTTTTTCTGTAAATGCCTCTCTTAATTTAATGATTGGCTTTTCTCTCTTTTTATATCTTCAGTTCACCTGACTACTTAAACGTCTGCACTAAAATGTATAACGAATGATGATTTTTGATGGCTGTTTAAAAAATAAGGATATTTTGATATAAACAAGGTTTTAAATTTGTAAAGTGTTTCCAGGAAAATGTGGTAACATCAGTTAGATTACTGTAAACAAAATGGTAGTCATCCTGCTTTCTGAGTTTTCAACAATAATCTAGAACTGTAACATATTTGAAAATAGCCTATTTTCGTTTTTAAGAATGGAAATATTACATAAATAATTTCAACTTTAATGACCAAAATTGTTCTCCATATTTGTAAAGTTTGTAAAGTAATGACAATTAAAGTGACATAGATTCAGAATTACCAGAAAGCAGGCTTTGTGTAACTCTAATAAAATGACACATAGTACTGTTTTGTAATACAGATATGAGGTATAAAGCTGTTTACCTCATTAGATCATTAATCCATAGGCATAAATACCACTCTGGTAAATTTCACAGGAATAGTGGGGATAATGCAGTTTGGTGGGAAAAGTACTAGACCAACATAAGAGATATGGGCTTTAGTATTTTCTTTGCTATTATAATGCCATGTGACTTAGAATTAAGACTTCATTTTATAAGTGTGGAAACTGAGACCCAGAGTGATTATGTGGCATGTCCCATGGATACACAATGACTTAATAATTAGGGCTTGGATCTAGAGTTTGTGGCACTTAGATCAGTCATCTCCTGGTCTGTAAAACTGGAGGTTGGATGATGTGATGTTTAAAATACCTTCTAGAACAGTGCCTGAACATCACTTTAGAGCAGCAGATACTCTGTTGCCCTGAATAGTAGCTGTCCTACTGCACTCTATGCCACACCAAGCAGGACTCAGCAGCTGATCCTCAACCCCTAGCTTCATGACAGCATTGTCTGGGGGTCCAGAAACTGCCCTCCACATTATGCTTGTCTAGACTCAGCAGGAGCAGATCTACTACCACCAATTCTAGGCCAGAACAAAACTACTTCCAATCTGAGGGAAAGAAACCATATCCTGACACTCCCTTGGGGCCATATACAGACGAGCCTTACTATATCTTTGTTCTATCTGCTCTACTAACCAAGTCTTAGCAACAGCCTTTTACCTTTTCCAAGACCCCTGTATCACCTCACGGGGTCAGAGGTAGGTTCTGAGAGTGGGTAATTCAGATTAAGTCTTGACCTTTTGTCAGTATTATCTGTGCCACTCATTCCTGTAATTCCTTGTGCACTGTCTAAATTGTAGGCCCATTCAGATGATTGAATCTTTGCATCGTCCACCCTTTTATTAATTCTTCCACTTGCTCCATACAAATCGGCTTTTACTTTGACCATGCTACTGGCCCACTGAAGCTAATGCATGGTTTTCAGGCCTCGTATTGCTTGCTCTCTCAGCAGGACTTGATGCTATTGATTCTCTGTACCTTTTGGCTTTAGTGAAACTATCCTTTTGTGGTTTTCTTTCTTTCTTTCTTTTTCTTAAATTTTAGTAAAATATACTTAACATAAAACGTAGCATTTTATTTTTATTTTTTTATTTTTTTTAAAACGTAACCATTTTTAAATTTAACCATTTTTAAATTTACAGGTTGGTGGCATAAAGTACATGAAGTACATTCACAGTGTTACCACAGTGTCCAGGCAAGAGATGACAAGGGCTTGGACTAGGAAAATGGTAGAAATGGAGAGAAGTGTACTGATTCTAAATGTATATTGGAAGGAGACACAGGATCGACCATAGAATTAGTGTGGAGGGTGAGGGCAAAGGAGCAATCAGGGCTTCCCTGGTGGCGCAGTGGTTGAGAGTACACCTGCCGATGAAGGGGACACAGGTTCGTGCCCCGGTCCGGGAAGATCCCACATGCCGCGGAGCAGCTGGGCCCGTGAGCCATGGCCACTGAGCCTGCGCGTCCGGAGCCTGTGCTCTGCAACGGGAGAGGCCACAACAGTGAGAGGCCTGTGTACAGCAAAAAAAAAAAAAAAAAAAAAAAAAAAAAAAAAGAACACATACAAAACAATATATGAATGAATACAAATAATCACACTCTCTTTGAAAAGTGACATCACAGTTACGTAAGTGAAATCTTATTTGCAGGGTGAACACAGCACCATGGTTTATGTTTTGATACATAATTATTTATAGAAATATTATACTAATGTAGTTTCTCGATGGTAAATGTTATACCTGTGTATTAACTCAGCATTTATGTGACAATGTAAATTGGCTAAACAGAGCCCTGAAGCAACTATTTACACAAAAACTTACTATTACATATTATCTCTTTAGCCCTGCAGTTAAAAATTTACTAAAGCTTTATGGTAACATTACAGGAGATTTTGAGGAAAACTCCTTTTTAACCATAATGTAGTGACTTTTGTTACCATGAGTTCTTGCTGTGCTGTTTGTTGTCCATGTGTAAATATGGTAGGTTGCTCAGATTTAGTCATTTTCTATTGATTGGACATTCAAATGATTTCTACTCTTATATCTAGTTTTATGAATAGTATTAAAAAGAATATCTCAATTCTTCAGGTTGTTATTTAGTGGGAATTACTTTCTTAGGATAAATTTCCAAAAATGGGGTTACTGGATCTAAAGGATGTTTGACTTTTGGTATTTGTCACAAAGCTGTTTTCAGGTTCATTGTGTGCTTTGAGGATGTTTAGCACCATGGGACTTCTTAGGGAACATTTCTAAGGATGTCTGGTGTCCTTTTTTGTTTGTTTGTTTTTTTGTCTTTTTTTGTTTTTCTTTTTAATACTATCTTACAGTTTGGAAAAATCCTTAAAATATGTCAACCCATTTTTTTTTAACAATTGTTACCTTCTTTTTAAAATTACTTTTATTAAGTAGCAGCATTAGAAATGAGGATCTTGATGAAGTATTTCTGCCTTCTTGCATTGCCAACTTGTTAGTATTTACAACTTCAATTTTTTATTTTTTAATATTAAAATATAGTTGATTTACAGTGTTGTGCTAATTTCTGCTGTACAGCAAAGTGACTCAGTTATACACATATATACATTCTTTTTTATATTCTTTTCCATTATGGTTTATCCTAGGAGATTGGATATAGTCCATGTCCTATGCAGTAGGACCATGTTATTTATCCATTCTAAATGTAATAGTTTTCATCTACTAACCCCAAACTTTCGGTCCATCCCTCTCCCTCCCCCCTCCCCCTTGGCAACCACAAGTCTGTTCTCTATGTCTGTGAGTCTGTTTCTGTTTTGTAGATAGGTTCATTTTTGTCCTATTTTAAATTCCACATATAAGTGATATCATATGGTATTTGTCTTTCTCTTTCTGACTTACTTTACTTAGTATGATAATATCTAGTTGCATACAAGTTGCTGCAAATGGCATTATTTCATTCTTTTTTATGGCTGAGTAGTATTCCATTGTATATATGTACCACATCTTATTTATCTGTTGATCTGTTGATGGACATTTAGGTTGTTTCCGTGTCTTGGCTGTTGTGAATAGTGCTGTATAGCTTTAATTTGAATCATGAGGTTATGCAAAGGATTTGTGGCTTGTTTACATGCTTGAATTTATCTATATTCACTGAAAGTCTTATTTTTTTAATTCCCACCCATTATCTACTCCAAAATACAAATTTCTTGCCACACTCTAAATCCCTAAGAGTGAATCTTTCTATAATGGCCACAATTCCTACATCTTGCTTTAGTAGGTCAGGAATTGCTAAAACCCCATTTCTTCCCTCTATGTATTTTTTTTTTTTTTTTTTTTTTTTTTTTTGCGGTACGCGGGCCTCTCACTGTTGTGGCCTCTCCCGTTGCGGAGCATAGGCTCCGGACGTGCAGTCTCAGCAGCCATGGCTCACGGGCCCAGCCGCTCCGCGGCATGTGGGATCTTCCTGGACCGGGGTACGAACCCGTGTCCCCTGCATCGGCAGGCGGACTCTCAACCACTGCGCCACCAGGGAAGCCCCTTCTATGTATTTTTAAAAGAATTCTAAAGGAATCAATATTGTAATCAAAGGTAGTTTGGCAGTATATTGATTTTATGTGCATTTACCCTTTTGTTCAGCATTTCTGCCTCCAGGAATCCATGTTGTAGAAATACTGCCATGTAAGCAGAAAACAGTGTATGGAAGGGTGTACAATTTCACTGATACCTTTAACACTGAAAAATAGAAACAATTTAAACATCTACCAAAAGGGAATTTGTTAAATAAACTATGGTACATTCATATAATGAAATAATCAGTTATTACCAAAAATAAGGTAGATAGATATGTGTTGACAGTGAAAGATTGAAAAAGCAAATTATAAATACATATTGTACATTCTCATTTTTTTTAAAAAAAACAACTGTTAGATGTATTTATGGATAGACAAATTTCGAGGGGGATAAATGGCATCTTAACATGGTTGTGTCACGTTTGGATGAAGACATGATCTTTCACTTTCTTATGTACCTCTGTTTTAAAGTTTGTACAATGAGCATGTATTAAGTTTGGAATTAAGAAACACATTTTTAAAAAAGATTAAGCAAGTAAAATTTTAACATAACAGCATAGATAATAGGTGAGTACTGGTTTTCTAAATATTCAGAACATTTTGGAGACTCTTCTTTTGTAATCTCCTTCAGAACCACTTGACCTCAGTTTGTGCCTCCTCTCTCTACTGATTTTAGCACACTGGATCCCAAGCAGCAGTCACTTAGAGCAAAATTGATACTTTCTGCAGGGGATGAGTGGAGGGGGGCAGTATATCAAGAAGTAATTGACAATAGTAATTTGACCAATTAGATTGTAACTGCATTAAGAAGACAAACCATGAAGAGTGCAAGTCGTACTAAATTCTAAGGGAAGGTTTTGAATAAGAGGTAGCATAAGGGTTATGAACAAATCATCTCAAAGGGTGGCGTTGGTAAGAATAAAGGCACAGAAATGAGTCATGTTGTGTGTGTGCAAGGGAGAAATTAATTTCAGTGTGAATTGCCCTCAGAAGTAGGTTCACTACCACATTGATGAATAGGAATTATCAGGCTAGGGCTCAGGAGGATTGATATAAGTGAAGAATTTGGGAAAGTGATAAATGTAAAATGCTAGGCCAGGGAATTTATAAGTCAACCACAGCGGGTGAGTTGTTACTCTCAGTTGTATCAGTGGTTGGTCAGGTCATCATCATTTGGCCATTATCAGGCCAGAAATGCTGATCTTACACTACCATAGGCTGCTAGTTACATTTTTTTCATAAGCAAACCTTGGTTCATTGTGAGGTTTCCTGTTCCTTAGGTTTTCTGATATTTCCAAGGCTTTGTTATATCATGACACACTAACACATACATGAAGCTTTGACATTGAAATGTATACTTCACATTCAAATTGGGGTCCATGTGGATTCAGTATGTCCTTAGTCTTGTTTAAATTATTTCTACCACTTTTCTCCATCCTGTGCATAGTGTCCCCAGTGCCACTGGGTATATTAAGTAATGTTTAATCTCTACTAATTTTTTTTAATGATAGGGAAACTATATCTGAACTTGAAGGGGGGACATTTATTGTACTTAATTAAAAGTTTGTTTTAATGATGCAGATTCTAGATAGGATATATCATATCCACAGGGTGTCTTTGTTCTAGACATTTTAAAGACATTTTATTTGATAGCCAATAAAATAAGTGCTTATAATTTTAAATAGATTGAAAGGAAAAAAATCAATGCAATTCTCTTTGATGCAACTTTTTTCCCTCCAGACCAGAATCTGTAGAAGCTAGCCCTGTGGTAGTTGAGAAATCCAACAGTTATCCCCACCAGTTATACACCAGCAGCTCGCATCATTCACACAGTTACATTGGTCTGCCCTATGCGGTAAGTGTCAAACATTTCTCTGGAAGGGTATGTTTTATATCTGTATATAAATCTATATATATTTTTTATATCTAGAGGTTGAAAGTTGATGTGTGTGGTATTGTGCCTAAAACTGAATATTTAAAAAGCAGACTTGTTTTATACTATCTAAACAATTAGGTATGTAATTCGTAGTTTAGTTTTTTCATTGATCTAATTATATTTATTCAAGAGATTAAAATTCTATAAGAGGAATTCCCTAGAAGTTTTTATATTATTATTTGCTTTTTTATGCTATTGATAATTTAGTATTATAATTCTTTACCTTCTCTATAAAAAGACTGTAGATAGAATTGTACTATCTACTGTTGATTCTAAATTATATAGTAATTATATAGTTACCATTTATTTAGCACTTATATGTCAGGCTCTGTGCTAAGCATTTTTGCATATATTATCTAATTTAATCTTCAAAAACAACCTCATAAGATAGGTATAATTTTCATACCCGTTTCATAGCTGAGAAAATGAAAGCTTGTCTAAGCTAACTTATTCAGTGTTGCCAAAACTTTAAAAATCCCTATTGTATGCTTTACAGTGATAATATGTCTTTTGTAATTGTTTTTGTTATTCTTTAGCCTCCAGTTTCCTGAGTTGTTTTTTTTTTTTTAACTACTATTCTCACGTCTTGCATTGTGAAGGTGACCAAGGTTCTCTATCTAATTTCACCAAGTCATTATTTTAAAGGTATTAAGGAAGCAGTGGGCCAATTTCATCTCTCTCACATATTCAAATTAAGGATTGAATTTTATTTAAGTTGTTTCTGTTTTTATTGAACTTACATTGTGATGTATTTGTGATTAATTATCCAGGACCATAATTATGGTGCTCGTCCTCCACCAACACCTCCGGCTTCCCCTCCTCCATCAGTTCTTATTAGCAAAAATGAAGTAGGCATATTGACCACTCCGAATTTTGATGAAACGTCCAGTGCTACTACAATCAGCACATCTGAGGATGGAAGTTATGGTACTGATGTAACCAGGTGCATATGTGGTTTTACACATGATGATGGATACATGATCTGCTGTGACAAATGCAGGTAAAATGTTTCATGCCATTTGCTCATTTTTCTTGAATGCTGCTAACCTTTGTGATTGTTAATGTTGGAAAAAATAAACTGACTTTTGAGGAAATTGATAAATGCGTTTTTTAAGTGGTACTTTTGCTACTGTCAGTGCACTCTGGTTTGCTCCTAGGAAATGCCCCTATGGGAAAAAAGCTATCCTGGAGTTTTTCTTAGAAATCCTCGCTGTTGACTGCGTAATAGGCAGTCAGTTCTGAACTTTATTCATGCAGAATCACATCTCTCTTTTTACTCATTCGGTCGTAATACAACTACATCCAGTAGACAAGACAGAAATGAGAGGAGGATGGAGTCCTGTGTATTTCCTTTGGACTTACTTGTGCTGTATAGTCAACTGTGATTTTCCAGTTCGGGGGAATTATACATTTTGCTTGATGTGTGTTTGACCTGACTCTCTTACCTCCTTTTGACTTGAACCTTGCAGCACTCTGGAGTCTCCTTGAACCAGAACCACAGTCTCCCCTCCCCCAACCCTGGTTCAACCACCAAGAAAGGCCTCCTCCCGTAGAGAAGGTGTGATTGGGAGAGAAAGTGGGGTTTTGTTTTCTTTTCTTTTCTTTCTTTTTTTTTTTTCCTGGTGGGAGGGAGTTGGGGAGGATGGAGAGGGAACAGTAGGATTTCAACCTGAAAGTTACTGAGTCCATCCCCTGCATAGGCTGGGAAACAGAGAGTACTTAAGCAATGTACTGTAGAGGATAAGAAAGTTTGATAGTTTACAGAATGTCCTGGATCTGGTCTTAAGGCATAGCTTCATCATTTTATTTGAAATAGTACCCATACTTGAATGTGAGTGTAAAAATGCATTGTTGAGCCACATAGAAACTACTTGGCGTTATTTGTAATCTTGTTCCCATCGATTAAGTTAGGTGATTAGGAGTGGGATGTTATTGATATAAACAGGCAGTTAGGTTTATATGAAAAAGTTGATTTACCTTTGCCAAAAGGGGGAAAATTAGTCTTAAGTGGAATGTGAAATTTGATGTTATTTTTATGGGAAGTTGTAATATTAATGCTTTGAGTTAATTTTCATAATAAAAATATATTGTGATGCTTTTTAAAATTTAAAAATAAACTTATGGTACATACTCTTACCATAAGCAATCACCTCAGTGAGCTTATTCAGGAGGTGAGTTTAAAAACTCAGAAAATAACTTCTCTGATAACCTGTTTTCCTCATTATTTTTTAATTAGCTACTTATTAGCAAATCTGAATTCATATTTTAACCAATCATATAAAATAGCTTTCTCATTGCTGATTTTGTCTTATGTGATAAATTACATACCATTGGACAATATTTTATTTTAGTGCATAATCTAAAGTGTTTTTGTTTTGATTAATTACAATGATCTATATATAATATAGAATTATATCTATTAGAAAAGAGTGAAATAGTCCTTAGGACTTATACCCATCTACAAATTCTTGAAGGACCAGTTCACGTATTTTGGATTATTCAAGGTATTTGCTTTTTAGCAACTGCTCTATTTGTTATGAACTTATTTTTTGTTATTCTACTTTTCTACTGCTTAACCTGTAGTATACTACAAGGCTTAATCTTTTTTCCTCTATTCTTGTTTTACATTGCCTCTATATATTTTCATGTACCTACTGCCCATACTCATCTCTTTCAAGTTTGACATCTAGAGCTCTGATTATTTATTCATTTTCTAGTTTTATTTCTTCTGTGGTCTGCATGACATTATTAGTTAGCCCCCAAATTTAACCTAATTTGTTATTCTGACTCTCCATGTCAGGTGTTCTGCTTTTCTTTTAAACTTTTTCCCCTACGTCTTTGATACATAGTCCATTACCTTTCACATTCTACCAGTTCTCGTCCCAGCATCCTCAGTTAAGAAGTAAAGAGCAAGATCATAGCAGTTAACTCAGTAGCTGTATATTAAAAGTAGCTCATTATTATATAAGGAATAATTAAGACTATTTTTAGAAACAGGCATATATATCAACTTTAGACCAATTAAAGTCTTGGCAATAAAATACAAAATAATAGCGTTGAGAAATTTGCCTCAAGTTGGTCCATGTATCACATTAAAAATAGAGTTCATAATAGGTTTAGTCTCTGTCTTCATGAAATGACTCTTGGATTCTTTAACTTCATCTTCTCTGCCATCATTCTAGTTCTTTCTGTTGTTCTTTAACTTAGATCTGGAACGTTGGAAAAGCCTCTTAGTTGATTTTTATGCCTCCAGTTTCTTAACTTCTTTGAATTAACACTGTATACCATCAAAGCAACCTATAGTTGTTACCTGTTGCCAATTAGAGGAATGCTCCGCAAATCCTGACATTACAGGTTGTATATAATCTGACTGCATTTTACTAATTCAGTTTGATCCCCCTCTGTTTCTCAAAATGAACATTCTTCTTCAGATATATTAACTGCCTTCTGGCTGTTGCTCCCGGTGTCTGTCTACCTGAGAAAATGTTGCTATAATGAGGTCTTTTCTTCCTAATGTCCCAAATGAGGTTCTCTTCAAGTCTCCATTATTCTCCAGGACTCTTTTCCCATTAATTCCAAGCATTGTGGACATCTCCAGTTTGTGATTTCTAATAATATTTGTAATGTATACCTTTTACATTTTAAAATTATATTTGCTTTAGAAATTTATATCATATATATAATATCCTATTTTTGTCCTCTTATTTTTGCATCTCAAAGTTTTATCTTCCCGAGGACATACTTCTATGAATTCTTCACATTACCTTTTACACTGCTAAACTCAAAGTAGACACTTATTAACGGATAGTTAAATGGAATATCAAATCTTAATTTAAGGATGATTTTAATAATATTTTATATGTTCTGCTTTTCTTTTCTTTTCCTTTTTAAAGTGTTTGGCAACATATTGACTGCATGGGGATTGACAGGCAGCATATTCCTGATACATATCTTTGTGAACGTTGTCAGCCTAGGTAAGTTGTACGTACAATAAAATTGCCAGTCATTTTACTGAGGTAATCTTTAGTTATTAGAAAGTTACGTATGAATTCTAGATTAAACAATTAATGGATGCTGTATTTCATCAAATCTAAGATGGAAGAAGTTTCCTTTTTATGGTTTGGTTTGTTTTTTGGGTTTTTTTCTTTTTCCATTCTGACATCTCTAAAATCAAGAAGAATCTTTCCATTGATAACGTGCCATGGTTTATTTTCTAGGGTTTTTAATGATGCATAAAATAATAGTGCATTTTTTAAGTGATGACATCTTTTTTTCAGTGGACTGCAAATTACATTAAAAAGTTACTAGAAGGGCATTTCGTTAGTTACAGAATTTTGCAGGGCTTATACTATCATTCTGCCTGTTGGCAGTAATGTGTTTTCTTCCCATTTCTTCTTTGTGCTTTTTTAAAAAAATCTTTTTTAATGGACATTTCAAACCTATATAAAAGTAATAGTGTAATGAACCTGCATGTTTCCACCACCCAGCTTCAACAATTGTCAATAATCTTTTTTCATTTACATTGCTGTGTATTTTTCTCCTTCACATATTGTTTTAATGCAAATCCCAAATATATTATTTCATTCATGTGTATCCTTATGTATTTCAGTATGTATGTATTTGTGTATGTGTATTTCAGTATGTATCTATAAAAGAATTTTTTAACAAAAATCTATAACCACAAAACGATTATTATATTGATACATGCAGCAAAATCTATTACATCCAGCCATTCTTAAAGTATTGATTGGTTGCTATACATCTCTTTTAAGTCTCTAGTAATCTAAAGCTACACCCCTTACCCCACCAACCCCAGTCTCCTTTGCAGTGTGTTTCTTTAAGGGACTGAATTGTTTATTTATCCTGGTGAGTTTGCCAATTGCATTATCATGATTTAACAGATTTCTCTCTATAGATATTTCTGTAAATAGGTGTGTGATTAGATTTAAGTCCCTTTTTTTTTTGGGTTAGACTTTCATACACTGTGTTCTATCAGGTGACACATCTTATAATATCTGAATGGGACCCATTGATGGTTATTTTTAAAATCCATTAATTTATTAGGGGTTGCAAATTAGTGACATGTTAATTCTGTTGCTTATCACTTATTAGCTGGACTATTTCTGTAGAAAACTTCCCCATATTAACTGTTCAGTTCTCTTAAGGTATATTTCACTGAGGAAAGGCAGCATAAATGCTTGTTGATTTGTAGGCTTTATCAGTTTTTAGAATAGTGAAAAGAATTTTAAGTGTCATTATGAAATCAGGGATTTATACATATTGGATATCAGTCCGTTGCAGTTATTCCTTTCTTTTTAAATATTTATTTATTTGGTTGCATAGGGTCTTAGTTACGGCAGGCGGGCTCCTTAGTTGCGGCACGTGGGCTCCTTAGTTGTGGCATGCGGGCTGCTTAGTTGTGGCTCACGGGCTTCTTAGTTGCAGCTCTCCAGCTCCTTAGTTGTGGCTTGTCAGCTCCTTAGTTGTGGCACGCAGGCTCCTTAGTTGTGGCATGCAAACTCTTAGTTGCAGCATGCATGTGGGACCTAGTTCCCTGACCAGGGATCGAACCTGGGCCCCCTGCATTGGGAGCGTGGAGTCTTATCCACTGTACCACCAGGGAAGTCCATTTTATCTTTTTTTTTTGGCTGTGTTGGGTCTTCGTTGCTGTGTGCGGGCTTTCTCTAGTTGCGGCGAGCAGGGCCTACTCTTCGTTGTAGTGCGTGGGCTTCTCATTGCAGTGGCTTCTCGTTGCAGTGCACGGGCTCTAGGAACACAAGCTTCGGTAGTTGCAGCACACGGGCTCAGTAGTTGCAGCATGCGGGCCCTAGAGCACATGGACTTCAGTAGTTGCTGTGCGTGGGCTCAGTAGTTGCAGCACGCGGGCTCAGTAGTTGTGGCGTGCAGGCTCAATAGTTGTGGCTCGTGGCCTCTAGAGTGCAGGCTCAGTAGTTGTGGCGCATGGGCTTAGTTGCTGTATGGCACGTGGGTTCTTCCCAGACCAGGGATCGAACCCATGTCCCCTGCATTGGCAGGCAGATTCTTAACCACTGCGCCACCAGGGAAGTCCCCCTATTATCCTTATTTATGTTCAAATTTTGTCCCATTTTTGGTCAGTGGGAACCACTTCAGGTTGGCTTTGCGGTCCTTTTGAAAATACCCTAGTAGTACTTGCTAGCTTTGTGCAATCTAATACGACAAGATGTCTCGGGCTTATCTTATACTTCTGTGCCCCACGCTCAGAATTGGTTTTCAAGACCAGAATCTGAGAGCTAGTATTGCTCCTTCCTCCGGAACTACTCAACGTTGCTAGGTCTTTTTAGTAGATGAACCTAGTCTACTATAAGTTTTGTCTGTTTGTTTATTTTTAAGATAAAATGCATGAGTTTATACAGATAATTGCAATTTAAATTTAGGAATACAGTTGACCTTTGAACAACATAGGTTTGAACTGTGCATGTCCACTTATGCATGGAATTTTTTCAATAGTAAATACTACAGAACTACACACTCTGCATTTTGGCACCCCAGCCCTCACATTGTTCAGAGGTCAACTGTGCAAGGTTTTCATTTAACTGTTTCTGTATTCCATCTGTGTCTCTTTTTATCCTAGTTCTCAACATAACATACAGTAGTGTAATTAGAGTACCATGTAATTTGCTCAACTGCTTAATCCCATAGAAGAATGTAACAGTCTCAGAGTAACAGTACCAACAATAGCACCTGTAACAATATGATTATGTAAAACAGTTTAGAACTTTTTTTTCCTGTAAGATATTTTCTACAGGGATGTATAGTTAATTTTTTGTGTTTAAAGTCTCTTGAAAGAATTTTATTGTGTGGTTATAACACCAACTGGGTACACACTTCTGGGTTAGGTTATTAGTTTTATTTTTTTATTTTATTTTTTATTTTAAAAATAAATTTATTTATTTTATTTACTTATTTTTGGCTGCGTTGGGTCTTTGTTGCTGCGTGCAGGCTTTCTCAAGTTGTGGCGAGCAGGGGCTACTCTTTGTTGCGGTGCGTGGCCTTCTCATTGCGGTGGCTTCTCTTGTTGAGGAGCACAGGCTCTAGGGCGCACGGGCTTCAGTAGTTGCAGCATGAGGGCTCAGTAGTTGTGGCTCAGAGACTCTAGAACGCAGGCTCAGTAGTTGTGGCATACAAGCTTAGTTGCTCCACGGCATGTAGGATCTTCCGGGAGCAGGGCTCGAACCCATGTCCCCCTGCAATGGCAGGCGGATTCTTAACCCCTGCACCACCAGGGAAGCCCTAGTTTTATTTTTGATTTTTTAAAAATTAAACTTTTGAAGTAATGTGGGTTTGCATGCATTTTTGAAATAATACAGAGATCCTGCGTATCCTTTATTCAGTTTCTCCCAGTGGTCCTAACATCTTGCAAAACTGTTAATACAATATCACAGCTAGAATATTGACATTGGTATAGTCAAGCTACAAAACATTTCAATCACAAAGATCCCTCATGTTGCCTTTCCTAGCCATACCTACCTCCCACCTCTTACCCCTCCCATCCCTGACCTTTGGCAACCACTAAATCTGTACTCCATTTCAGTAATTCTGTCATTTCAAGAATGTTACATAAATGGAATCACACAGTATGTGACCTTTTGGGATTGGCTTTTTTTTTTTTTTTTTTTGCGGCACGCGGGCCTCTTACTGCTGTGGCCTCTCCCGTTGCGGAGCACAGGCTCCAGTTGCGCAGGCTCAGCGGCCATGGCTCGTGGGCCCAGCTGCTCCGCGGCATGTGGGATCTTCCCGGACTGGGACACGAACCCATCTCCCCTGCATCGGCAGGCAGACTCTCAACCACTGCGCCACCAGGGAAGCCCTTGGGATTGGCTTTTTTTTACTGAGCATAATTCCCTGGAAAGCCAGCTAATTTGTGGCATATAGCAGTATTTCACTTTTTTCTATTTTTAAGTAGTGTTATGTGGTATATATGTACCAGAGTTTGTTTAACTGCTCACCTACTGAAGGACACTTGGGTCATTTCCAGTTTTTGGCTATTACAAATAAAGTTGCTCTGAACACTTGTATACAGGTTTTGGTGTAAACCTAAGTTTTGTTTTCTCTGGGATAAATGCCCAAGAGTGCAATTGCTTGGTCATACGGTAGTTAGTTGCATGTTCAGTTTTATAAGAAATTGTCAAATTATTTTGCAGAGTAGTTGTATCATTTTTCATTCCTACCAGAAATGGATGAGTAATACAGCAATTTTATTTTTAAGGATTGCTTTTTATACTTTATTTTTATAATTATATGCTTGTTTAATTACGTAAGAAGTAGTCACATCATTCTAAAGTCAGATATTTAAGACAAGGTACATTCAAATAAGTCTAACATACACGACCCCTGTCCCTTCCACTTTGGAAGTAACAATTTTTAAAAAATTGATTATTCCTTCCATTGTTTGTTATATTAGAAACAGATATGCACATATATATATATATTTGTATTCCCCTCCTTACTTAGATAAGCAGTAGTATATTATGTAGAGTTGTTGCCACATTAGTTTTTTGTCTTAAAAATATATCCTGGGGCTTCCCTGGTGGCGCAGTGGTTGAGAGTCCACCTGCCAATGCAAGGGACGCGGATTCGTGCCCCAGTCCGGGAGGATCCTACATTGCTGTGGAGCGGCTAGGCCCGTGAGCCATGGCCGCTGAGCCTGTGCATCCGGAGCCTGTGCTCCGCAATGGGAGAGGCCACAACAGTGAGAGGCCCGTGTACCGCAAAAAAAAAAAAAAAAAAAATCCTGAAGATCACTTCATAGTAGTAACATACAGATTGACTCATTTCTTTCTGTAGCTTCAAGGTGCTCCATCTTCATGTACTATAGTTTAGTCAGCCCTTTGAGTGGACATTTGAGTTGTTTCCAGTCTTGTGTAATTGCAAGTGAAGTGGGATTATTCAGTAAAAGGGTAAATGTATATATCAAATTTTGTCAGATATTGCCAAATTCCCCTCCAGTAGCAACTGTCCAGTTTTGAATTCCCACCAGTCATGGATAAGCATGCCTATTTTCCCCAGCCTCACAGTAGAGTTTTTGATGGACTTGGATTTTTGCTGGTTTAACTAGGTGAGAAATGGTAATCTCAGTGTTTTATTGATACTTTTCATTGATACTTTTCATTTGTTTATTATGAGTGAGGTTTTTCCTTTTTTTCTTTTTTATTGGAGTATAATTGCCTTACAATGTGTTAGTTTCTGCTGTACAGTAAACTGAATCACCTGTATGTATACATATATCCCCTCCCTCTTGGACCTCCCTCCCACCGCACCCCCCCCATCCCACCCATCTAGGTCATCACAGAGCACCGAGCCGAGCTTCCTGTGCTTTATAGCAGGTTCCCACTGGCTATCTGTTTTACGCTTGGTAATGTATATATGTCAATCCTTATCTCCCAGTTCATCCCACCCTCCCCTTCCCCCGCCCCGCCCAGCCATGTCCACATGTCCATTCTCTACGTTTGCGTCTCTATTCCTGCCCTGGAAGTAGGTTCATCTCTACCATTCTTCTAGATTCCACGTATATGCATTAATGTACGATATTTGTTTTTCTGACTTACTTTTCTCTGTATGACAGACTCTAGGTCCATCCACATCTCTACAAATGACCCAATTTCATTCCTTTTTATGGCTAAGTAATATTCCATTGTATATATGTACCACATCTTCTTTATCCATTCATCTATTGTTAGACATTTAGGTTGTTTCCATATCCTAGCTATTGTAAATAGTGCTGCAGTGAACACTGGGATACATGTGTTCTTTTGAATTACGGTTTTCTCAGGGTATGTGACCAATAGTGGGATTGCTGGGTCATATGATAGTTGTATTTTTAGTTTTTTAAGGAACCTCCATACTGTTCTCCATAGTGGCTGTATCAGTTTACATTCCCACCAACAGTGCAAGAGGGTTCCTTTTTTTCCACACCCTCTCCAGCATTTATTGTTTGTAGATTTTTTTTTTTTCGCGGTACACCGGCCTCTCACTGTTGTGGCCTCTCCCTTTGCGGAGCACAGGCTCCAGACGCGCAGGCTCAGCGGCCATGGCTCACGGGCCTAGCCGCTCTGCGGCATGTGGGATCTTCCCAGACCGGGGCACGAACCCGTGTCCCCTGCATCGGCAGGCGGACTCTCAACCACTGCGCCACCAGGGAAGCCCTGTAGGTTTTTTGATGATGGCCATTCTGACTGGTGAGAGGTGATACCTCATTGTAGTTTTGATTTGCATTTCTCTAATAATTAGTGATGTTGAGCATCTTTTCATGTGCCTCTTAGCCATCTGTATGTCTTCTTTGGAGAGATGTCTCTTTAGGTCATCCGCCCATTTTTTGATTGGGTTGTTAGTTTTTTTTTTTATATTAAGCTCCATGAGCTGTTTGTATATTTTGGAGATTAATCCCCTGTTGGTTGCTTTGTTTGCAAATATTTTCTCCCATTCTGAGGATTGTCTTTTCGGTTTGTTTATGGTTTCCTTTGCTGTGCAAAAGCTTTTAAGTTTCATTAGGTCCCATATGTTTACTTCTGTTTTTATCTTCATTACTGTAGGAGGTGGGTCAAAAAAGATCTTGCTGTGGTTTATGTCAAAGAGTGTTTTTCCTATGTTTTCCTCTGAAAGTTTTATAGTGTCCGGTCTTACATTTAGGTCTTTAATCTATTTTGAGTTTATTTTTGTGTATGGTGTTAGGGAGTGTTCTAATTTCATTCTTTTACATGTAGCTGTCCAGTTTTCCCAGCACCACTTATTGAAGAGGCTGTCTTGTCTCCATTGTATATTCTTGCTTCCTTTGTCATAGATTAGGTGACCATAGGTGCATGGGTTTATCTCTGGGCTTTCTCTCCTGTTCCGTTGATCTATATGTCTGTTTTTGTGCTAGTCCCATGCTGTCTTGATTACTGTAGCTTTGTAGTATAGTTTGAAGTCAGGGAGTCTGATTCCTCCAGCTCCGTTTTTCTTTCTCAAGATTGCTTTGGCTATTCGGGGTCTTCTGTGTTTCCATACAAATTGTAAAATTTTTTGTTCTAATTCTGTGAAGAATGCCATTGGTAATCTGATAGGGCTTGTATTGAATCTGTAGGTTGCTTTGGGTGGTATAGTCATTTTCACAATATTGATTCTTCCAATCCAAGAACATGGTGTATTTCTCCCATCTGTTTGTGTCATCTTTGATTTCCTTCATGAGTTTTTTATAGTTTTCTGAGTACAGGTCTTTTGCCTCCTTAGGTAGGTTTATTCCTAGGTATTTTATTCTTTTTGTTGCAGTAAATGGGATTGTTTCCTTAATTTCTCTTTCTGATCTTGCATTGTTAGTGTATAGGAATGCAAGAGATTTCTGTGCATTAATTTTGTATCCTGCAACTTTACCAAATTCATTGATGAGCTCTAGTAGTTTTCTGATGGCATCTTTAGGATTTTCTATGTATAGTATCATGTCATCTGCAAACAATGACAGTTTTACTTCTTCTTTACCAATTTGGATTTCTTTTCTTTTTCTTCTCTGATTGCCGTGGCTAGGACTTCCAAAACTATGTTGAATAAGAGTGGTGAGAGTGGACATCCTTGTATGAGTGAGGTTTTTCTTTGATTTTGTTTCACTTTATAATAGTTACTCGCCTTTTTCCAGATAGTTGGGTTTTTTTTTAACATATTAAAATCTTTTCTTTTTAATCATGGGGTAAATATCTGCTGATTTTCAGTAAAGGTTGCTTAAAAACTGACCATTAGGGAGGACAGTCACTTGAGTGTTATCTGCTTATTCTTCTGTGATAACTAGAACTATCAGTGATGCTAGGATAGTTTTATGTCCTACTAGATATTAAGGCAAGTCTTATTACTGAGTAGTAGGTATTTCAGTCTAAAGCTCGTATTCCCCCATCTCAGCTTCCATCTAAGAACTATATCTAGTTATTTGACATTTAGACTAATAAGTTTAGACAGTGAAAATGCTTTGGGGGCAGAGAGGGGGGCAAGTAAACAGTTACTATGGATGATGTAGTTCATGAGCGGAGGCTAGGGGAGGTTAATGAAATATTTTGCCTAATTGTTAAATGTTTAGTGTTTATTATTTCAAAATTGGAAATACATTAGGCAAATAGTAATAATGCAATAATTACACTAACATTTCCCCCCAGACGTTTTGCTTTTTTTTTCAGTTTGGAAAAAAAAAGTACTAGTTTCCAAAGTAAAAAATGATTTTCTTAACACAACAGAGTCACTTAACTGGCATCTACTGCTAATTCTGCTAGATCAAATCTAAACTGTAAGGCAAGTGATAGTACATATATTTTATACTGTACATTTTCAATAAGAACATTAGAGAAATTATAAAGTTTATCACATTTAAAACAAATCTGCTTTATATCTAAATTTATGAAAGTTTATAAATAATCATGTTAATATTTTAATATAGGAGTTTGGATAAAGAGAGGGCGGTGCTACTACAACGCCGGAAAAGGGAAAATATGTCAGGTGGGTGAAAAGGATCTATACTAAATTAACTTCAGTATGATTGAGAGAATAAGTGGCCTGCATATTTTTTAGTCAGACATAAACTCCTTGCTAATGAACGTTGATTGTATATATAATTTACAATCTCAAGTGTAGATTTTAAATACTCTATTTTACATATTTTATAGAACAATAATGTATTTATTTTAGGAAATATGGAAAATAAATAAAAATCTAAAATCATCCATATTTTCTTGCACATAGGTAACCTATTGGTTTAAAGAAGTAAAATATGTTTGCTCTTTTGAAAGATGGTGATCCGTTTGTTGATCATGTGCAATAGTGTTTATTTCATTTTTAGGAACAGGATTTGAAGTTGTAACATATGCTAAACTTCCACTTTGGCTTATAAAACACGTTGCCACCAATACAACTGGTTTTGAATAACCATAGTTTATTGAACTGTTTGATGGACATTTGGGGTGTTTCCAGTGTTTTTGTTACTACAAATAGTAACGTCATGAAACCCTCTTGGATAAGGGTTTTTTTGTACTTTTCCCAGTTTATCTGTGGATAGATCCCTAGAAATGGGGTTGCTGGGTGAAGAGGGTAAGTGTATATAGAATTCTGCTAGATATAGCTAAATTCCCCTTCATAGAGAATTTTGAATTTCCACTGGCTATGTTTGTAAGTGTCTGTTTCCCACAGTCACACCACCTGAGTGTGTTGTCAGATTTTGTATCCTTTCTAGTTTAACATTTGAGAAATATATTTGCAGTTTGCATGTAAACGTGTCTTACTGAGTGAGGAAGTGAAAAAGTTTATTCTTCAGAAAGATGGGGGAATAATAGTTTGTCATGTGGAATGCTGTTTTATTGTTTGAAGTAGAAGTATTACTTGTGCAATAATTTTTATTTTGCCTTTGAAGATGGTGATACCAGTGCAACTGAGAGTGGTGATGAGGTTCCTGTGGAATTATATACTGCATTTCAGCATACCCCGACATCGATTACTTTAACTGCTTCAAGAGTTTCCAAGGTTAATGATAAAAGAAGGAAAAAAAGTGGGGAGAAAGAACAAAACATTTCAAAATGTAAAAAAGTAAGTTTTTCCTGTTTTGAAGATGAGTAGATAGGAAGTCGTAGGAGTAATGGATAGTAGCTAGAGAAGGTAGCAGGATCTAAGCTTCATCACACTCATTTAAAATTTTTAATGTGTTTTAAAGATTGACATGGAGTAGAGAAAATGTTTGCAAACTGCTTTAAATCATCACTCTGATGAGACTAGTCAGAGAAATGCAAAAGCTAAAATAATATTTAGTGAAGGTTGTTGTTTTAGAAAACAGAAATCACAGTTCTAACTTTTTACTAGTTTATAAAGAGGTGGAGGAGCATGTAATGATTGTGAATGGTGGTTTATAGCTGTTTGTCTCTGAGTCACATTTAATCATTTTAATAAGGCTCCACATTTGTTGAATTTCTTACTACCTAGATCTTTCTCACTTAAATTTTTGTATTAAAATATCACCAGGATATGATGGCAGAAAACTGTTTATAAGCCACTTTTTAATAAATTTGTTATAATTGCTAATGAAGTTTTTTGTCATGCAAGGTAAAAGATGCTTTCCATAATGACTATATATTTATTAAAGAGTGAAATTATACGTAGGTATAAAATCATTTTTTTGAGTAATTCTTCATGATGTTATTTAATAGGCAGCATGTACTTTTTTGTTTTTTACATTTAATTAATTTTGGGGGCTGTGTTGGGTCTTGGTTGCTGCACACAGGCTTTCTCTAGTTGAGGTGAGCGGGGGCTACTCTTCATTGCGGTGCACAGGCTTCTCACTGTGGTTGCTTCTCTTGTTGTGGAGCACGGGCTCTAGGTGCATGGGCTCAGTAGTTGTGGCTTGTGGGCTCTAGAGTGCAGGCTCAGTAGTTGTGGCACATGGGCTTAGTTGCTCTGCAGCGGGTGGGATCTTCCCAGACCAGGGCTCAAACCGGTGTCCCCTGTATTGGCAGTCAGACTCTTAACCCTGCGCCACCAGGGAAGTCCGGCAGCATGTACTTTTAAATACCTTTTTCATTTTCTAATTTCACCTCCCTGTTTAAAATAAGTCTTGATTCTAGCAGTCTTCACATATGTCTCTCTCTCTAATTTTGCTATTCTTCTCCCTGTATTTTATTCAGTCTGGACAACTATTACCAAATTCTACCTCTGATTTCTGATATGTTATCTTTACTTAAGCTGTTCCCTTCATTGTTTAGAATATTCTCTTCTCCATCTTTATCTTTTAAACTCCTACTCTACTTCGAGGCCCATCTAAAGCACTACTTTTTTTAATGAAATTTGCTATGATGATCTTTCTTTGCATTTCATCATGGCACTTGAACCTATTATTACAGCACTTAAGCACATTTTGCTTTATTTCATTGTTATTTTCCTTATCTCAGATTGTAACTTATGCAGAGAAATGATTGTCTCTTAAGTGCTTTTTACAATTTAGGAACTCATGTTTAGGTATTGACCTAATTTTTTCATTTACTGCTTTTAAATTATGCCTTCTTTGTTTACTGTATAAAAGTTACTTGGAAACGTTATCCTTGTGTAGTTCTATTTTTAGGTCATCTAGATTAACAAATCTACTTTTTAAATAAAACATAGATTTTGCATTTTCTCTGGCTGGAATGACTTTTGGCTATTTAAAATGAATCAGTTCTGTCTTAGAGCACATCCTATTTGTTTCAGAATATTGTTGTACATTTAAAAAGAGAATTTTTTCTCTCATGTTAAGTTAGTAATACTTGATAAGGATTAGAAAAAAAAAATCCAGGAACTGGGCCTAAAAGATTTAGTTTGCTTTACTGTTAAGTTTTTACTATTATTTGGGGGCAATATGTAGTTAAAAATATATAGCAAAAGGATATATCTAATTTTGCTTTTTATTCAGCCTGTTGTTATGGCTAACTGTTAAAAATGTGAATGGAGTTAACAATAGACATTCTGGACAGATGACATGTAAAAAATACTCATAAAACCCTATTAAGGTATTGTTGGTTGGTGTTTTAGCAATTTAGGCCTTTGGCATGAAGCGTTAACACTGTTAAAGACATGGATTGTGTATTGTGACCCATATATTAGGATTTTAATTTTTTTTAATTTTTAAAATTTTCTAATTTTACTTGAATTTTTCAAACTTGATATTAATTTTTTCATAAAACTATGGTCAGCACATGTTACTTACTTATGAATGTTCTATTTTTCTTTCAATGTTTCCTCTGTAAACCAAACTTGCATCTTCTTTCATCATACTTCAAATTCTTCTTTTGTTTCAGCAGCACAGCCATTATCCAGGCTTAAAAATCTTTAAGTCATGTTTAGTCTTTGACATTCAGAGTTATTGTCAAAAGCACTATTGATTTTTCCCTGGGAATGTCTCTTCAGTATACTGTTGTTTTTCTTCCTTTTTGCTTCTATAAACCCAGTCTACGCCCTTATTACCTCTTGGCAGTACAGTAATATCTTCTTCAATTTCTCCAACTTTATCCTCTTTCTACTTTAGTCCATTCTGCATTTGGTTCTGACATTTTCTGTGAATATCGTCTTTATATCCCTTCTCTGCTCAGAGGTATTTCATGGATCCCTCCATCATAGTGAAGAACATACGGTATTTAAGTCAGAATCTTAAAATGCGACTTTTTAAATAAGGCTTTCATGACCTACTTTTACATTTTTTTTAGCCAGTCTTACATCATAACTATTTTCAGTAGGTAACAAGTGCGGTATATTAGTTTTTCTTTGAATGCAACGTATTTCTTCCTATTGCGTGCCTTCTTTCATATGTCTTTAGTACCAGAATTGTATCTCTTTCAGTTGTCCACCTGTCTGAACATATCTATTCTTCACAGTCCTAGCTCTTTTTCTGTGTTTTACGTGAAGGTTCTTTGCTGCTGCTGCTGCTTCTCCTTCCCATCCTCCTCCTCCTCTTTTTAATAAAACTTGCTGTCTTCCAACATATAGTCTGCACACTAATTTGGAACTTAAATAAATTAGGAACTATATTGCTTACTCTAGTTTTAGTGTTCTTAAGTCTCTCGAAATAGAGTTTACACTTTGGGGAGTGGCGTGGTGAAGTAAGTCTTAGATAACACTTTAGGACTTGGCAGATTAGAGAGCTCCCATTCCATATTTACTGAGTAAGTACAGTTCTTTTCACCACAGTTCTTATAATTTGAGTCCCTACTAGTAAATGCTCAAGTATTACTTGCTAGTTGACTTAGAAATTAAAGTAATAACAAAATTATTTTAACCCACCCCAAAACTTGGCTCATGACTTAAAACTACTACAATATTTTTAATACCTTCCAACTTTTATCACATATTTTTCCATGATTGTAATATTGAGCACACAGAAAATTTAGAAATTTTCTTAGCATTGTATCTTATACATATTTTCATGTTATTTCGTAGTCTGTATTTATTTTTAATAGTAGTACAGTGTTCTAGTAGATGACTTTACTTCAACATTCACCTAGTTCTGGCTATATTGGTTATTACCATATTTTGTGTTATTTATGTGACTTCAATAAAAAGCTTGAGTGAACTCATTTTTAAATATTAATTATATCCAGTTTTTAAAAAACTAACTCAGAATTCCATGTTATTTCAGGCCTTTCGTGAAGGATCTAGGAAATCATCAAGAGTTAAGGTAAACACATTAAATTTAAGCCCTTATTACCAGTTGTCCAATATCTAGGAACTTAACTAAGTGGTTGCTTGTTCATAATAAAGTAAACTGTGCTGTCTTAATTCTGTGTCATTTTATTGCTTACTATCTTTACCAGAAGTGGGACCATAGAGAATTATAATACGGTTAATATACCACTCTTGGAGTTTATTAACACTGTTAAAACATTAAACAAAAGGAGATATATAAGTAATTTCTAATAGTAAAATTTCAAATACTAAAATTAAAAATTTTCATTTATCATTGTATTCCGTGTCTCCAGTACCACTAGTATTCTAGACATAGAAATGCAAAATAATATTTGGAATTTGAAATTTTGCTCTTTTGCAAAGTTGGAATTCTAGTGATTTAGTTGTCAGTAGTTATAAACTATTATGAAATCACCATGGATTCACCGTGTAAGTACAGGCTAGTCACTTGTGCCTTGAATTAATGAGAATACATCCTCAGTGTTGTAGATGCCAAGATGGCTGAGAGAACCAAGCCCCCCAGCTCTGCCTCCCCATAAAAGATAGGTTTCTGTTGGATCACGGAGGTCAGCTGTACAGTGTTACTCTAACGCTCTAGGTTAGGTAGCAAAGGAGCATGAGTATCTCAAGTTGCCAGATATTAAAATAGGATGTGGGAAGCATGTTAGAATACATCTGTTGTCCCCATAGTATAAAGTGTAATAATTATTAGTTATTTCACATTCCTGGAAAACAGATCGTTAAGCAGCTGTCCAATGATTATTCTTGCATAGTTTTGGAACTCTTCCTTAAGAATGTTAATACATGGTGTCACTCAGCATACTGCAAGTCCAAAGTCCTGTAAAATGTGCTGTATATGTTAAAGTTGGGGGTTTTATATTTACTATATTAAACTTGTATTTATGGGACTTTCTCTGACACCAGAATGAAGAGGTCTGAAAAAGGGTTTTTTGTTAAGCTGTTAGAACTACTGATACTCCAGTGGTTTTCCTTTTTTCCCACTTTATCTAATCTGAATAGCAGGCTTAATGAGGAAGGAGCATCTTTTACTTAACTGAAATATTTTAATTTATTATGTAAAGAAGTGACTAAGGAATTAAAATTTGAAAAATGCTTTGTTCATCTTTGAAAATTTTTCGTTAACTTGAATGTGTCTTTAAGATCATTACATTTCTAATAAGTAATTCTGTCATATTAAAAAGGCTCAAGAGATACAGAAGAACTGTATTGAAGAGAAACCAAGTTAGTGGAGGATTTATTTTGGGGGGTGGGGGAAGGAGGGCAAAAAAGAAAACAAATTAAAAACTGAGTAGATTTCTTTAATAAAGGTGATGAAAACCTTATTATGTAGTGTCGTATAGGAGAAAGACAAATATACCGTATATTATCACTTATATGCGGAATCTAAACAATAAAACAAATGAATAAATAGAATAGAAACAGACTCACAGATACAGAGAACAAACTAGTAGTTACCAGTGGGGGAAGAGGGGACAAGGGCAAGATGGAGTTAGGGGATTAAGAGGTACAAACTACTATGTATAGAATAAATAAGCTACAAGGATAATAATAATAAGCAAAGGGAATATAGCCAATATTTTATAATCACTTTAAATGAAGTATGATCAATAAAAAATTTTGAATCACTACGTTGTACACCTGAAACTAATATAATATTGTAAGTCAGTTATACCTCAATATATAAATAAACATAAATAATAGGGGTAGTAAAAAAAAAAGTGATTGTAAACTTTTGTGTCTGTATATAGTATTTGAAAAATATTTTTGTATTATATAAGCCGTATTCACTATAGAAAATTCTGAAAAATAAAAAAAGAATAAAAATAAAGGCCCCAAAATATGTGATATTTCATATTTGTATAAAAATCTGTTCTTTATCAAGTGGTCATTATAATGTAGAATATATAATTCCATAAAAGATCAATTAGTAAAAGAAACCTACCCCTATCAAATAGTTGAGCAACTTACTATCGTTTGTTTCATTATAGAAAAGAATACTTTTTGTAAGATTAGTTACTTATATGGAAGTTGGACTGATGGTAAATTTTAGTAAGTGTTACCATACACATGTACATGTCTAACAGCATATATAAGAACTTTCATGAAATCTATATGTGATTTTAAAATTTCACAGTTATGGTAGGTTGTACACATTATAGAAATAATCTGTCTTCTCATAAAGGTGTTCCATTCTGTAGAAAAATTGATGAACAGCATTTGCAAACAACTAAATTGAAACTTCTTGTGTTAATAAATCCATTATAAATTTGAATTATGCTATCGATAAGGTATATGTTTTTGTTATCTGCATTAATTGATTTTTGTCTTAAGACTGCAAATAATTAATTGAGGGAGTCCAGGCTTTAATAAACTTTTTAAATGTGTGGTAATTATGCCTTTCTATAAGTTGCATTCCAATGAGAAAAGGATTCCCTTTTTGTTTCCTAAAACCTATTGAGAGGTTGTAACTTTTCACTGCTTGGCATTTAGCATTCTTTTTCTTTTTTTAAAAAAATTTTTATTAGAATATTGTTGATCTACAGTGTTTTGTTAGTGTTTGCTGTACAGCAAAGTGAATCAGTTATAC
This sequence comes from Mesoplodon bidens, assembly GCF_964165515.1. Lineage (NCBI taxonomy): Eukaryota > Metazoa > Chordata > Mammalia > Artiodactyla > Ziphiidae > Mesoplodon > Mesoplodon bidens. The sequence continues at coordinate 10,844,068 of NC_138166.1, forward strand.
ATATACATATATCCACTTTTTTAGATTCTTTTCCCATATAAGCCATTACAGAGTACTGAGTAGAGTTCCCTGTGCTATACAGTAGGTCCTTATTAGTTATCTATTTTATATATAGCAGTGTGTATATGTCAGTCCCAATGTCCCAATTTATCCCTCCCCCCTTTCCCCCTTGGTAGCCAAACCATAAGTTTGTTTTCTGCATCTGTGACTCTATTTCTGTTTTGTAAATTAGTTCATTTGTACCATTGTTTTAGATTCCACATACAAGCGATATTGTATGACATTTGTCTTTCTCTCTTTGACTTACTTCACTCAGTCTGACAATCTCTAGATCCATCCATGTTGCTGCAAATGGCATTATTTCGTTCTTTCTATGGCTGAGTAATATTCCATTGTATGTATGTACCACCTCTTCTTTATCCATTCATCCATCGATGGACATTTAGGTTGTCCATGTCCTGGCTATTGTATATAGTGCTGCAGTGAACAATGGGGTGCATGTATCTTTTCGAATTAAGGTTTTCTGCAGACGTATGCCCAGAAGTAGGATTGCTGGATCATGTGGTAGCTCTATTTTCAGTTTTTTAAGGAACCTCCATACTGTTCTCCATAGTGGCTGTACCAATTTACATTCCCACCAACAGTGCAAGAGGGTTCCCTTTTCTCCACACCCTCTCCAGCATTTATTGTTTGTAGATTTTTTGATGATGGCCATTCTGACGGGTGAGAGGTGATACCTCATTGTAGTTTTGATTTGCATTTCTCTGATGATTAGTGATGTTGAGTATCTTTTCATATGCCTCTTGGCCATCTGTATGTCTTCTTTGGAGAGATGTCTATTTAGGTAGTCCGCCCATTTTTTGATTGAGTTGTTAGTTTTTTTGATATTGAGCCGCCTGAGCTGTTTGTATACTTTGGAGGTTAATCCCTTGTTGGTCACTTTGTTTGCAAATATTTTCTCCCATTCTGTAGGTTGTCTCTTCATTGTGTTCATGGTTTCCTTTGGTGTGCAAAAGTTTTTAAGTTTAATTAGGTCCCATTTGTTTATTTTTGTTTTTATTTTCATTACTCTAAGAGATAGATCAAAAAACATCTTGCTGCATTTTGGCATTTAGCAGTCTTATCTTAACAGATTTTAACGGGGGGTATGAGGAGGAGCAGGCACTTAAGCTTAAAGGTCTTTATTTTGTGAGACATTTTATTCTCATGTTGAATTTATCATGTGGACAGTTGATTGTAGATCTTGGAATTATACAAAATTAAGATATCAAAGTATATTTTTATTATAAAACATGTTAAAAGTTGAAGTATTATATCAGAAAATAAGTTTATACTTAATATGCAGTATGTATAGTTTACATAATAATTGCAAATTTATTCTGGTTAAATAGAACTGTGAGTACAGAGTAGATATTGGCAGTCTCAAAAAAATTATTATACGCTATCTTTTTTTAACCGTTAGCTGACAGTGACTCCAAAGTTTTGGGTATTTTCAATTTTATTGAAAGCCCCCATCTGGCTACAGTAGTGAAACTTAAATTTCTGCTATTCAACTTAACTCTGCTTCCTTCAGTTTTCCAACTCGTGTGTCTGGCATCAGTATAAAGTATTAAGCTGCTCACTTATGGTCTTTTTTTTTTTTTCTTTTTCCTACTAGGACCAACTTAGAAAGCCTGTCATTATTTCTGGTTTATATTATATTCTTTTATATAGATTGTCATATTTTGTGTGTGTGTGTGTGTGTGTAAATACTTAAAATCCAGATATTAATGCTTAGCTTGCTGTGATTTTAGGGCTCAGCTCCAGAGATTGATCCTTCATCTGATGGTTCAAATTTTGGATGGGAGACAAAAATCAAAGCATGGATGGATCGATATGAAGAGGCAAATAATAACCAATATAGTGAGGGTGTTCAGAGGGAGGCACAAAGAATAGCTCTGAGACTGGGCAACGGAAATGACAAAAAAGAGATAAATAAATCAGATTTGAATACCAATAATTTGATCTTCAAACCTCCTGTAGAGGTAAATATATCATTTGCCAAGAGATGATAAAGCAAAAACCTTTTTCTACTGTATATCTTAAGTACTTAGACTGAAAGCAGTCTGGTTTTAGTTAATCTCAACTTTTCTCTGATTGTAGAGCCATATACAAAAAAATAAGAAAATTCTGAGATCTGCAAAAGACTTGCCTCCTGATGCACTTATCATTGAATACAGAGGGAAGTTTATGTTAAGAGAACAGTTTGAAGCAAATGGATATTTCTTTAAGAGGTATATTCATTTATTTCTCCATATTATTTTTCTGTAGTTAAGTATTGAATTTTTGGCTGTTTTAAGCACAAAGCTATTGTTTATGTGTATTCTGTCTTCTAAGGGATTATTTTAATATTTAAAACTGTAGATGCAGATATATTCCTTAGTCTCTTTTTTTAATTAATTAATTTATTTTTGCTTGTGTTGGGTCTTCATTGCTATGTGTGGGTTTTCTCTAGTTGCAGCGAGCGGGGGCTACTCTTTGTTGCTGTGTGCGGGCGTCTCATTGTGGTGGCTTCTCTTGTTGTGGAGCACGGGCTCTAGGCACGCGGGCTTCAGGAGTTGTGGCTCGTGGGCTCAGTAGTTGTGGCTCATGGGCTCTAGAGCACAGGCTCAGTTGTGGCACATGGACTTAGTTGTTCCGCGGCATGTGGGATCTTCCCGGACCAGGGATCAAACCCGTGTCCCCTGCATTGGCAGGTGGCTTCTTAACCACTGTGCCACCAGGGAAGTCCCTATTCCTTAGTCTCTTCCCCATCCCTATCTTGCTGACACTTCTAAAACAATCTACTTCAAAGATAAACTGTAGCAATATAGGTGGACATTAATGAAAAAGTCTGATTACCTGAGATTATAAGGAACCCTTTCCATCTAGGACCCTTCCTAATTCCTTATAATTGCTAGAACCTGCAAAGACCACTGGTGACCACGTCCTTCTTTTATCAGAGGATGTTAGATTTGGTCTTACATTATTGTCACCACTTTCAACTGCCACTTTCTTGGTACTGGAAGGACTTTGGAGCCCTCTTCTATCGTTTGTGATTTTGGGGGTGGGAATTGATGTGATCGTGTGATAGCCATTGCTTCCCTGAGGTCTAGAAATATGTTTGCATCTCTAGGGAAATAACATTCTCAGCCTATATACTATAATTATTTAAAATATTTCATATTGTTTATAACTGAGTTACTTAAGTTATGAAAGATATACAAGAATCTTTCCCTTTCGTATAGCAGATTTGATCTGAAACGGTGCTGTAAATCAAACACGTAAGTGCACTGATAGGAACTTTAATGGCATCTCATTATGAATCCTCATGTAAAGGCAGTGGTCACTCCCTTTTTATCATTCTTTGTAAATTTGAATTCCCACCTGAATTAATTACCTTTGGTTTAGGTAAAGTTATAGGAGCAGGTAAAAATCTTATTAGCATGAATTAGCCTAGTGGTTAAGAATGGGTTCTGGTATCAGACTGCATATATTCAAATCTTGGCCTCCCTACTTAGTCTGAGTCTTTTAGAAATTTCTTAAATTCAAAATGTTAATAGTTTCTAATGCATTTCTTTTTTTGTAGACCATACCCTTTTGTTTTATTCTATTCTAAATTTCATGGTCTAGAAATGTGTGTTGATGCAAGGACTTTTGGGAATGAAGCTCGGTTCATTAGGCGTTCTTGTACACCGAATGCAGAGGTAAGCTTATAGAAATCCTTTGGGGAGGCAGGGGTAGGGAGTGTGTGGAATCTGAGTATTAAGCACAAAAAAGTCTGGCGGCCTAAAACAGACCACCGGTTTTTAGTTGTTGATGCATTTTATACTGCCCAACATCTTTCCATTATGAAAATTTAGGTGATAACTGGCTGTGAGGTCTCAAGTTACTTTGAGCATTGAAGAAATTGTGATGTTACTTGTAAGAGAAAATACTGGACTTCTCTGTTTATTCTGGAAGCTCTATTTATGAGTCAAATATATGCTCTGATTTGATCAAGGTAGATGACGAAGCTGAAAACTAAAGTAGATTTTATATGTGCTAGTATAAAATTTTTTATAAAATTATGTTTTAGAAGTGGTGTGTAAAATAATATTTCTGGTTTTGTTTTTCACGTACCAAAATAAATGTTTTCTAGTTATATAATGTTACAGTTAAGAGTGTAGGTTTTGAAGCAAGACTTACAGATTCATGTCTTCTTTTTGATTTACTAGCTTTGTAACCTTGTCTGTGCTTCAGTTTTATCTGTAAAAAGATGTTATGTGGACTAAAGGAGTTAACACATGTAGAGTACCTAGAACAGTGTATATCACAGAAAAGTATAGTGTTAAACTGTACTTTAACTGTATACTTATAAACTGTACCATTAATGCGTTTCATTAAATCAAAGATGCCATCACTTGTAAAACTCCCAATTTCACAGATTTTAAAAGGGGAAAAAATATGCACCATAGAATTGATAAAATAGAGTTATTTTCTTTTTAATGTTCGTAGAGCCTGCATCAAACTTGCATTGATGTGTACCTCCTTCCCAGTTGATAACCACTGATTTAGGTACAAGTCTTGTAATTAAAAGCATATTTTCCATGTTGTATTTGTGAATTACTTTGAAAAGAATAGTTTTCAAAATTGCAAGATGAGATGCTTCTAAAGGTAGAAAATAATTTATAGAGATATATAACTATTTATGGAAATACAAAATTATTCTTTTAACAGGTGAGGCATGAAATTGAGGATGGAACCATACATCTTTACATTTATTCTGTACAAAGTATTCCAAAGGGAACTGAAATTACTATTGCCTTTGATTTTGACTATGGGAATTGGTAAGTTCAAGTCTGTAAATATGATACCTGTTGTTTTGAAATAATTCCTTAATGTCCTTACAAAAATGTAGGTATTGTCATTACTGCTTTAGCTTTTTATTTTTATTTACAATTAGGCAATTAAAAATACTTGGAAACAAGCATTCTGATATCAGCTTCCATTACAGCATGGTTGCTTTGCTCTTCCAAACTTTCTTATTATTGTAATGTAATGCTCATAGTATAATAATTAGTAATCCTAATTGAGCAATACTGACCTTGTTTATGTGAGAATTTTTTCCTTCTTTTCTTTCTTGTATTTTAGGTAGAGTGTAGAGTTTTACTCATTAATTTGGTTAATCAGTAGAAATGCATAATTTCACTTACTGCCCCTCAGAAGAAAAGAAATTGTGCCAAAGTTTCTTTGCAGTATAAATTGAAAGGGTTTGTTGGAGATCGTCCGAGGAAACTCTGAGAACTGTTGTTCTGAAACACTAAAGAAGAGTTAATTAACACTAAGAAAAGTTAATCCTGAGTAGAGAAACTGCAATTTAAATTTTAAAAATTTTACTGTAGGGCTTCCCTGGTGGCGCAGTGGTTGAGAGTCCGCCTGCCGATGCAGGGGACACGGGTTCGTGCCCCGGTCCGGGAAGATCCCACATGCCACGGAGCGGCTGGGCCCGTGAGCCATGGCCGCTGAGCCTGTGCGTCCGGAGCCTGTGCTCCGCAACGGGAGAGGCCACAACAGTGAGAGGCCCGCGTACCGCAAAAAAAAAAAAAAAAAAAAAAAACTTACTGTAAAAAATAGTAATACAAAAGTCCCTGTAGGGAGTTCCCTGGTGGCCTGGTGGTTAGGACTCCGTGCTTTCACTTCTGTGGCCTGAGTGCAATCCGTGGTCAGGGAACTGAGATCCTACGAACCGTGCGGCCAAAAAAACAAAGTCCATGTGCCTCATTTCCAAATTAAGAAGCAAAACATTATCCATTAAAGGCCCATATGTTTAGCAGCCAGATTGCGTCTATCCTCTGTCTTTTACCAGAGATAACTGCCATCTTTAATTTGGTGAGTTTAACATTTTTATGAGTTTAACATTTTTACTATGTCTGTAGACGGCCCTAAATAGTATCGAGTAGTTTTGTATATTTTAAAAATTTATGGAAATTATAATCTGTATTATTTTGCATTCATCTTTTCTCATTCATTACTTTTGTGAGATTCAGTTCTTTTGTTATGTGTAGCTCTAATTCATTTATTTTCACTGCTGATGGCATTTATCCATTCCACTATTGGTGGACCTTTAGATTTACAAAAAATGCTGCATGTGTACATGTTCTCTCCATGATAGGGACGTAGAGGTGGAATTGCTGGGTTGTAGAATGTGTACAGCCTCAGTTTTTACCAGACGTGGGTGAATGACCAGTTGATACTCCCATAGCTTTACTTCCTTGCAACACTTCTTTACTGTACTTTAAAAATCGATGTTAATCTGTGTGAGATAGTATCTTTTTATATTTGTAATTACCATTTTCCATGATTATTTTAAGAGCCCAAAGATCCTTTTATATATTCATTTGTCATTTGGATTTCCTCTCTTATGACTTGTCTCATCATCTGTTCATTTTTCTGCTGGGTAGTCTTTTTTTTTAAACCAATGTGGGTGGAGGCACTTCTTTATATATTCTATAATCTTTTGGGTTATAAGGATTTCAGTTCATATCCTCCTGTATTTTATTTTTAAAAGTTCGTGTGGTATCCATTTTACATGCAGACATTTTTAATGTCCATTATGTTTTCTGTCAGTGAAATCCCTCTTCCTTCAGTATATGCATCTCTACTTGATTGTTGGAGTCAGATTTATCCTGCTAACTAAAGTGTTTCCTTTTTAGCTCTTTCTCCGCCCCACCCCCAAGGTGGAAAATTGAGCATAATAGCTCTTTGCTCATTGCTTTGGGGGACTGTTTCCCACAGTGGTTAAAAATATAAGCTTTTTATAATCTGACTCTCTGGTTTCAAATCCTAGCTCAGTCAGTTATATTAGTTATGTAACCTTGGACCAATTTCATCATCTCTCTCTGCCTCATTACCTCGTTATAATATGAGAAAAATAATACTCACCTAACAGGAATATTTCGAAGATTGAGTTAACACATGTAAAGGGTTTAAAACCGTTCTTGATACAAAATAAGCGCTGAATAAATATTAGCAGTTGTCATCATTATTATTTGCAGTTCTGTTGTCCTAAAATCAAAGAAAATATCTAGAAAAAGTTTCCAGCTAGTTTCTATTACTGCCTGATTTGGAGAGGTGAGGGGTAGACCATGATGTCTGAGTTCTACCCCTGATTCACAGAATTAGACAGTTTGACTTGTAGCTTTCTACCAGTGTTGAAAGTGAATGAGCTGGGCGTATTAGAAACTTGGAAAAGTAAATTATTTTTTATTATGAACAAACTACTCAAAACATGCAAAGTGGGAGTCTTCCATTATTGTTTAACTCTGGTTTGGGCATTCAGCCTATATCCTAGAGATAAACTGACTCTTGGTGGTAGACAGGAGGGCAGAGAGTTAAGAAATACTGAAGAGCTGAAAAGTGTGGGCTTTGGACTCAGACCTGTATTTGAATGTCATCCCTACCACTTAATGTGTGACTTTGGACAAGATACTGACCCTCTGAGCTTTCATCTCATCTGTAAAATGGGAGTAATAATTATCACTACTGTGAAGATGAGAGGTAGTGCAATTATTTTTCAAGCTTCCGTTTATTTGAAAGAGGGAATACCTAAGGGCAAAGGCAAACATGACATTCAGTTTTTTCAAGGTGGCTTTTTAAAGAACCCTGGTTATTGAAATCATTCCTTAAATTATAAGACAAACTAGTTAAGGTTTGATATTTATTGTACCTAGCATTTTTTATTTAGGTCAGATTTAGAGTATTTTATCATATTCTGCATATACACTTTATAGCACTCTGAGGTAACCTGGCGTTTTTGCCTTAATATATGCCATGGTATCATTTGACTTAAAAAGACTCAGTTTTAATTTATTGGGGTTTTTTCCTTCTGTAACCCCTCACTGGTTATCCTTATGATTGAGGGCCCAACCTCTGGTCAGAATTCAACTTCTAATTATTATATTGTTTTTATGAGAAAATTTATTTTGTCATAGTTACAAGGAATGAAAATTAGCGAAAACGGTTGCTTATAATTAGTAATAGCATACAGTTTTGTGGAGGTGTAGCTTAAAATGGATTAGAAGGTATTACAGTCTATATCTTGAACAAATATTTAACTGGTTTTCTTTCCAGTAAGTACAAGGTGGATTGCGCGTGCCTCAAAGAAAATCCAGAGTGCCCTGTTCTGAAACGTAGTTCTGAATCCACGGAAAACATCAATAGTGGTTATGAGACCAGAAGGAAGAAAGGAAAAAAAGAAAAGGATATTTCAAAAGAAAAAGATACACAAAATCAGAATATTACTTTGGATTGTGAAGGAACAGCGAACAAAATGAAGAGCCAGGAAACTAAACAGAGAAAGCTTTCTCCTCTGAGGCTCTCGGTGTCAAATAATCAGGTACTGAACTGTGCTCCGCTGATTCTTGATGAAAGAAGTTAACAAAAGAAAATTAGTTTGTCATATTTTATCCTCTTGTTTACATAAAATGGCTTAAACCTTTTAAGTCCATTCTGTTATTTAATGAAGTACTTACAAATGTAAACTACAGGTTCTGCTAGAATTTGTACAATAGTTGTTAAACTTTTAAGAAACAGCTCACCCAGCAAATCCTTGTAGAACTGAATACAAGATTTTCCTTAAGACTGGGTAATTAAAAACATTCTTCCAGATGCCACTGTCCTTATGTTTATAATAAATGTTCTTATTTAAAGTCTTAAGCCATAATGATTCCTTTCCTTTAATATTTGGGACATAATGAAATCAGTTCTATAGGGGTGACATGATTTTTGAGAGGAAGTTCTTTTAAAAACACATAAGATAAATTTGGGGAAAGAGTTTGGCCCGTACTTCTGCTTCACCAGGAAGTATTTTGTTATATGCCCTCTAAACAAATGGAAGTTAGTTAGGAGGGACCTTTTAAATATGAAGATTAAGTAAGCTTTTATTCGTCTCCAGTGTCTTATCTTCTAAGGATAGTTTCCCGTAAGTGTTAAATTGAACAAACCTCTATTAAGCACTTGGTATTTGTAGGCACTGGGTTTTGTGAAATAATTTATATGTTTATGTGTTGGTAAGAATATAAACTTAAGGCTTTGTGGACTCTATTGATAAAGAACATTATTGACTAGAACTTTGAAAAACAAAATGATTTGACTGCATGATTTTGAAAAGTTTCCTGAATTAGGAGCCAGTTTTAAGTTTCTGAAATGGATTTAAGTACTATTGTAATTTTTATGTTTAATTAGTTCTGGTTGAAAGACATTTAAAATACATGGTTCTGTGCCTCTAGTTTGTAGATGGAGTAGTAGTTTCTATAAAGCAGTCATTTCCATCTTTCAGGAGCCAGATTTTATTGATGATATAGAAGAAAAAACTCCCATTAGCAATGAAGTAGAAATGGAGTCAGAGGAACAGATTGCAGAAAGAAGAAGGAAGATGGTAAGTTGGAAGGCCAGTAGCAGCTTCATGCTGTCACATGGGTTTAGTGACACTGCTCTTCCCAAAATACTTGCTGCTGCTGCCTTTAGGAGGGCCTTTACCTTGTTCTTTGAAGTTAGCAAACATGATGTGTCACTGAGCATTTCTATTTGGCTTTGTCATTACCATTCAAGTAACTTCCACTAATCTTTTGTATTTTCACTGTGTGTTCATTAGACAATTTAGAATTTCTGACATTTAAGAAATAATTTTTTAACATTTTTGAAGCAGAGTACTATTAATAAATTATAATGCCAGAATTACTGTTCAAAATGTTTTACATTAACTAAATGTATCCTTTCTCTTCATAATTTAATGTAAAACAGAAATGGAATTTTAAAGCTTATAATAGCACTAAATAAATGGGTTATGCAAAAAAGAAGAAAACCCACTGTTTGGCAGCTGCTATTTTTGCATCTCATACTGCTATCATAAAATAAGGTTTTCATTAAAATAAGTTTAGTATTTATACTCCTTGTACTATTTATTTGAAATATCTTAATGTATATAAAAACTAGGACAAGATATTTTCTTAAAAACCCATGGTAATTTAGCAATTGATAGAATGTCTACTAGGCCAGTTAAGAAGATATCATGATATAGTTTGCCTTAAGGTTTGAAAATGACTTTATATACCAACTGATGATCTTAGTACGGGTTTTCCCCACTCCCCTTTATATGCTCCCTTGTTTCCTGTTTTAGTGATTTTCATGTTGTATTTCATGGAATCTCAGGTGTCATATACTTAGCGGTAGGATCTTTGGATTTTGGTCATTGTAGGCCTGCTTAAATGTAACTCTCTCTTATTGCCTTGATGGTCATTCCTCTAACACTGATGTATTGTTGATGTTCAAAATTGCAAAAGCAATGCAGAACTGTTTCACAGCCTCAGGATTTCAGAAGCACTGCTCTGATGGGACAGGGTAGTGTTAGGAATAGGAGAGAAGAAAAACAAATATAGGAGAAAATACTGGAGGAGCTTGCTTATAAAGAAAAAGGAGTTCTTCCTCTACCTAAAGGAATTATCTTGAACCTTTTTCAAGATTGGGTTACATCTAATAAATTACCTGTACCTACCCAAATTACCTATGGCCCTTTCTTGACTAGATGTTCAATATTGGCCATTTCATTCCACAGTTGCCACAGCCTTGTCTTTGCAATAATCCTGCAGAAACTTTTAGAAGATCACTTTAGGGTATGATTGGTTTCTGTATGAGGCATGCGTCTGATACAAATACGGCTTTAAGGGCTATAACAGTGCTTTTGGGGGGAGAGAAATGAGAGGAAAAAAGAAAAAAGAAAAAAGAAAACTCAAACCTGGAGGTTTGCTATATGATTCTTCCTTCTTTCAGTGCTGAGAAAGTTAGTGGAACTTAGAACATCCTCAGTTTGAGATCTCAGAAGGAAAGAGAAATGCCTTTTTGTTGGACATGATGGAACTTTGGATAGGTAGACAAAAAGGCGTACTTGGGAATCTGGTTTTGTCCAGATTTTGCCTACTAGTATGCTATATTAATATAAATGAATACTTCTTTTTTTTTTTTTTTTTTTTTTGCGGTACGCGGGCATCTCACTGTTGTGGCCTCTCCCGTTGCGGAGCACAGGCTCCGGACACGCAGGCTCAGCGGCCATGGCTCACGGGCCCAGCCGCTCCACGGAATGTGGGATCTTCCCGGACCGGGGCACGAACCCGTGTCCCCTGCATCGGCAGGCGGACTCTCAACCACTGCACCACCAGGGAAGCCCCATACTTCATGTTTTTATATCTGTTTTAGCATATTCATTTTAATATATGCCACTAAGGTGGTTGTGCAGCTGAGTATTTTTCATAGGAATAAATAATCGTAAATATTTAGAATTTGGTATTTTGAAGGGATATGAAATATTTTTTATTGAAGTATTGTTGATGTACAATATTGTATAAGTTACAGGCGTACAATAGTGATTCACAGTTTTTAAAGGTTATACTCCATTTACAGTTATTATAAAATATTGGCTATGTTCCCTGTGCTGTACAATATATCCTTGTAGCTTATTTTATACCTAGTAGTTTGTACCTCTTAATCTGCTACTCCTATATTTCCCCTCCCCCCTTCCCTCTCCCCACTGGTAACCACTAGTTTATTCTATATCTGTGAGTCTGCTTCTTTTTTCTTATATTCACTAGTTGTATTTCTTAGATTCCACATATAAGAGATACCATACAGTATTTGTCTTTCTCTGACTTATTTCATTTAGCATAATGCCTTCCACATCCATGTTGCTGCAAATGGCAAAATTTCATTCCTTTTTTATGGCTGAGTAGTAGTCCATTGGGAATGGACAACTACCATTGTGTGTGTGTGTGTGTGTGTGTGATATATATATACACACATATATATGTGTATATTGGTCACATCTTTATCCATTCATCTGTTGATGGACACTTAGGTTGCTGCCATATCTTGGCAATTATAAATAATGCTGCTGTGAACATTGGGGTACACGTATGTTTTCAAATTAGTGGTTTTGTTTTCTTTACACACTGAGAAGTGGAATTGTTGGATCCTATTAATTTTTTGAGGAACCACCATACTGTTTTCCTTAGTGACTGCACCAATTTACATTCCCACCAACAGTGTACGAGGGTTCCCTTTTGAAGTAAGTATTTAAAAATCCTTGGCTCCTTAACCTGTAGCCTTCAAAGTCACTGTAATGTTGTTAGTTGTAATTGCTATGTTTGCCTGGATGTTTTAATTATAGAATTTTTGCTATAGTCAAATGACTAGAATGCAAAAGCATGCATCCTAGAATTCTTGAATCTTAAGCTGAAATACAGTGGGTTGAAATACAATAATACGGTAAGTTGAAATACAGCAGGCTGTTTACACTCACCTGGTTTCAAAACCGGGGTACTACTGAGTAACCTCTCCCAGGTCCATGGTAGTTGAGTTGAAGTTAGGTGGCCATAACCTTGTCAGAGGTTAAGTGTACAGAAGGGGGTTAGATATTGGGAAGCTCACCTTGTTTTGATGAACAGGTGGTTGATTAAAGATATAAAACCTTTGAAAGATTTAAATTCAAAAGGAGGCTTGCTTCCCCTCCTTCACCCCACTTATAATGAAATGAAAAGAACCTCCTTTGTAGTATCTTTTAATATTATATTTTCAAAATACTTCTCCACAACCTTATGGAAAGACTACTTTGGGAATATAGTCTTGGTAATATTTGATGGCCTATTATAGTCAGATTGCTTAAACTGGAGTCCCTGCAAGGTGGTTCAGGTGGTCTTCACATGTAGGAGGATAGAAATTTGAGACCAACAAAAGGATATGAAGGGATAGTCACCTAGCTATGAGTTTCTTAAGCCTGTCAAGCATCTAGGACAATCTAGAATTAACTGTATATCACTAGAATATAAACTACGTAAGGGCAAGGATTTATAGGGCTCATTGCCTTAGCCCTAGCTTCTAGGGGAAAAAAAAGGTCTGTATTTTATAAAAGTAGGTGGTCTATAATTGAGCTTATTAGATGTTCCTGGCAGCCATTTGAGGAAAGCTATAGATAGGCCCATGAGTGTGAACTAACTGAAACTTATAGTCCAGGCAGGATGCAGGATTCCCCACAATTTTCTCAGCCTTGATCCTTCACATCAAAAAGTATTCCATGGAACTCTAATTTAAGATGTTTTGTGAAAGAGTTTTGTGGCCAGTTGACTTTAGTAAACAGTATACCTTGCCCCCAACTTCGAGATTTCCAGTATACATGGTGTGTTTGAAACCTCTTGAGAAATTCTGTTTACGTCAGCATTTCCTCAACTTGTACGTCCTTGCAACTTGTCTTTTTGTAGTGACACCTTTGACATCCTGCAGATTTTTATTCCATAGAAAAAACACTCTGAGAAAACACGACCATACGGAATCCATGCTCTTACTAATGTCTCTAGGAAGTGACTTGATTTAGAAGATCAGTTTAGAAGATGCAAAACGATTTTTAATAATAGTAAACTATAGGGAGGGTAAATTTGCCAGAAAATCATCTGACATGTATTGTCCATCTTACTTTTCTCTCCTCAGAGCATGACTAAGTTAATGTTGATTACTAGTTTTAATTTTCTAAAGTCCCATTTTCTCCATCACAGTGTTTAGGAATTGTTTTTCCAAATATGAATAATTAATGAATGGGTAATTAATCATAGTATCGACTAGCAAAAAGGAACCTGTTTATTTTTATAGGTTGTCTGTTCAAACGAAATGAGGATATTCAGCTTCAGCTGCCTTGTAGTAAATTTAAGATTTCCAAAATCTTGTTTAAAGACTTCATTACATACCTTCAAATTACAGTGATATACATGGTTTATAGAATGTATACACAATTCTTATTCACTTAAAAATTTGGGTGTTTGTTATATGCTGAGCACCATTTAAAGTACTGGGTGAACAAAAGAAGGCAAGGTCCCTGTTCTGGAGCAGCTTTCACGGAGGATAGGGTGGAAGGAAACACAAACATCCAACAGGAAAGAGTAACTGTGAAGTGAGACTAGACCAGCATGTGGTGGAAGAGACGGAGACACTTACCCTTTTGGAACAATTTTAGTGGTAAGAATAAATTCCCATTCAAAAGGTTAAGGGAAGTTAGTTGAGTAAGAAGTCTTTTAATTTCTCTATTTCAACGCTGTAAGTAATTTGGTAGGTTGGCCCTGCCATTTCCCTTTTCCTTTAAAAGGCAACTTTGTTGTTTTTGTTTTTAAGAGCCACTTCCTACTTGGTATAGTAAGGTAAAAGAAAAAAAAAAAAAAAGGAAATCACAAAATACCTAAATGTCTTCATTTTGTTTCCTTCTCAATTCTTACATCCTACTACTAGCAAATTTCCTTCTAAAGCCACTGTAAGGCACCTAGAGTACATACGCTTATTTTCACTCAGCTTCAAATTACCAAATATCTCTAATTGGGATGAATTCTAACAATTTAGTCAGTGTAGTTTATTTTTTCAGTTGTGATATTGTATAAAACTTTAATTCGTGTTCTTTATTATGTAGTCCTTGAACTATATGGACCTTAGGTTTTCACCATTTTTTTTTTTTTTCCGGTACGCGGGCCTCTCACTGTTGTGGCCTTTCCCGTTGCGGAGCACAGGCTCCGGGCGCGCAGGCTCAACGGCCATGGCTCATGGGGCCAGCCGCTCCGCGGCATGTGGGATCCTCCCGGACTGGGGCACAAACCCGTGTCCCCTGCATAGGCAGGCGGACTCTCAACCACTGCGCCACCAGGGAAGCCCATCACCATTTTTTTTTAATATAAAAAAATTTATTTATATTTGGCTGTGTTGGGTCTTTGTTGCTGTGTGCAGGCCTTCTCTAGTTGCTGCGAGTGGGGGCTACTCTTCCTTGCGGTGCAGGGGCTTCAGTAGTTGTGGCTCGCGGGCTTAGTTCCTCCACGGCATGTGGGATCTTCCCGGACCAGGGCTCGAACCCGTGTCCCCTGCATTGGCAGGCGGATTCTTTTTTTGGGGGGATTTTTTTTTTTTTAATTAGTCTCTGCTTTACAACAAAGTAAATCAGTCATACATATACATCTGTTCCCACATCCCCTCCCTCCTGCGTCTCCCTCCCTCCCACCCTCCCCATCCCACCCCTCCAGGCGGCCACAAAGCACCAAGCCGATGCCCCCGCGCCACGCGGCCACCCCCCACCATCCATGCACCCCACGCCCGGCAGTGTATACACATCCATGCCTCTCCCCCTCCCCGTAACAGCCCACACACCCCTCCCCATATCCCCAAGCCCACCCCCAGTAGGTCTGTGTCTCTATTCCTGTTTTACCCCTAAGTTCATGACATTTTTTTTCTTAAATTCCATATATATGTGTTAGCATACGGTATTTGTCTTTCTCTTTCTGACTTACTTCACTCTGTATGACAGACTCTAGGTCTATCCACCTCATTACAAATAGCTCATGGCAGGCGGATTCTTAACAACTGTGCCACCAGGGAAGTCCCTCACCATTTGTTGAATAGGGGCTCATACAAGATCTCCATAGTCTCTTCCAAGTACCAAGGTGACATGATTTCAAGTTAAATTTGTGTTCCAGTGTGTTTATACATTGAAGCACAAAATTGTAATAAAAATTCTCACTGTACCCACTCCTCAAGTGATAAAATCCTGTAAAGGGATATTAAGCAGACTTTCTGCTTACAGAAAATTACTGTACTCTTGTGTGTTACTGTAAAGCCATAAACTGAAAAACGTCATAAAAGCAATCTGTAGATCGCATCAGAGATCTCTCACAGTTTGTTAGTTCAGCACCCAACACTCCAGCGTTAACAACAGTGTTGGTGTTAACAACAAAAGTCAAAAGTTGACCCTGTCTGATTCTAATTATATATCAGGGTCTATCAGGTGCCAAGCTCATAGAGAGTAAAAATGACTTTTGAGGTCTGAACAGTCAGTGGCTTGGAATGAGTCCTGATAATGAAACATGCAGGTCCTGGTGGTAGCCTTATGTGACAAGTATCATCTAAACTACATCCAGCTCAGATGTCATGGTCTATGGACAGTCTGCTGGGGCTAATTAAGACTCCTAATTTCTCTAGTCCCCTGCACAATCAGCTGTAACTATCTCAAGCTATATATAAAACTTATCAGTTAGATCTATAAAGTGGGTGGTAAATTTTCAGTCATTACATGCTGTATATCTGGTTGTGTGTGTCAAAGAATACACTGGTGAATATAAAAGCTGAATGACATATGAACCTTAAGGAATTTAAAATAAAAGTAGATTAGTAACTAATGTTTCTTTTTTCTTCACATAATAAAAAGCATGTTTACATTTTCTAAAGTGTGTGTTTTAAGATGAAGCTGGGTTAAAGCTATTGGGATACCTGTTTAGTGCTTTCAGTTAATAGATGTAGTAAATGTAGGAAGAGTGATGCTTTATTTTGCATTATGTAGTGTGTCAGTGGTTGGTAATTGGAAAGAAGAGCAAACCAGGAGCCTGGAAACTTGGATAATAATTATGGCTCTGCCTTTGAGTGATTCACTTAATACACGTGGGCTCTGGTTTCTTCAGCAGTGTAGGACTAGATTATTTTTAAGATCCTGACCAGCTCAAAAAGATCGAGTCATCTCGAAATAAAGGATTTTGCTTTGACTATCCATTAGCTACATTGTTTACCAAGGGAGTTCAATTTTTAAATGAATTATTTTTGTCTTTACATCAAGTAATTCTATCTTTGACCCTTACTCTATCTAAAACAAGTGAATAATGCACCATGTCAAGGAAACTTATTTTGGCATAAATTCGTATTTATCTTAGGAAACCTTGGATAATCATGACATAGAAAATATCTCCTCTGGGTGCCTGGCCCGTGGGTAAATTTATTTTATACATAAAATGATTCTTGCTAAGACAAGTTTGTTTCTTTTGGAAAAATGTACTTTTCCCAGATTTATTTTTAAATTTATAAGCACAATAATGAACCCCTTCTTTTTTCTACCCACCCCCGTTCCACAGGTGAAGCAATTATGAAAATCGTATTTTTTAGTTACTCCAGACTTCTAAATTTAGGGTTTTAGAAAAGCCCTAATATATTGAGACAGGATTTTTATAGAGAGCCATAAATGAGAGGGAGTCGAGTAAAGTGATTTATAAGACCAGAGACATGAATTATCTAAGGAAAGAATTCAGCTTTAAAACTTCCAGTTCCAGTAAAGAGATCCTCTTTTGCCTATGTTCTTTATTTTAGTGTCTTATTATCCATCCCAGACCAAGAGAGCTAAGATGCAGATATGTGTCCATGAACAAGTAATCTTACCTCTTTGGATCTCAGTTTCCTTACCTGTAAAATAAAGAGGGTGAGGATAACACATTTTATAAGACTGACACATTTGAAGTATGGTAGTTTGTTTTCACTAATTATAAAGTTCTCAGAAGAGTTTTGTTTACAAATTTCCCTTCCCTAGTGGAACAATGAAAGAAAAAAATATAGGAAAGAGTAAGTAATAGTTTTCATACTGTCGGTGTCTTAATGCTTGAATCTCTGCTGATAATTACTTGAACTCTAAAGCTCTGATATTGAGAAGACCATGCAGCCAGACCTTGAGTTACTGATTTTTCTCTCCCACATCGATGACAATAAAGGAAGAAAGACGAATGGATCTGAGCCTCAGGACCTGGTTCTTTCCATTTGGAGAACTGGACAGTTGATGGACATGCTTCCTGTTTCTGGTTGAAACCTGAAGCATTTGCCAGGCCCCGTGGCCAAGGCTCTGGGTCTTGCTTTTAATGTTCTCTCTGCAAAGAGAACTCTTGCTGTTTTCCAGTCTCTACCTTGAACTGTCAGTGTAGACAGGAAGAGCAGAAGATAGAGGAATGCCTTATAACAATTATAACGGAGGGCAAGAGAGCCAAAGGAGAAATAATAACACCTAAGAAATGCCTATCATTTTCCAAGTAAGGTTGGAAAACTTCACAGATATTTTATATTTGAACTCATTAACAATTCTGTGAAGTGTAAATATTGTTACCCACATTTTATAAGATGCTCAAAAAGGTTAATAACCAGGGTTGTTACATTGCCTAGGGTCACAGAGATAGTAAATGACTGGTAGCATCATGATTTAAACCCAGGACTTCACCCCACAATATCCTGCTATGACATGTCAATATATTCACTCCTTACGTTCATACGGGTTTAACCTTTTCAACATATTACCTTAGGAACTTTGATCTTATTTTTAAAAGGCTGCCTAATGTATTATTGAGGAAAAAAGATTTTTGGTTTGATAAAGCAGGGTCGTTCTTGAGTCTTTTTTTGGTTTTGCCTCACCTTTATCATTGACATACAATCATCCAAACATTCCTTTCATTGAAATATATTTGTAATGACAGGGTTTACCAAGATGTTTGGGATTCTCAAAGATCTCAAATGAATATAAATGTTTTTAATCCCATATCTACCATCAAAAGAGGTGTTTTGCTAACACCATCATAGAAATTTTTTTTTTAATTTGCCATGAACATTTGGACTTTTGAATTTTACTTCAGAGCAGTATTTATTATGTTACTGTAAATTTTGTAGACAAGAGAAGAAAGGAAAATGGAAGCAATTCTGCAAGCTTTTGCCAGACTTGAAAAAAGAGAGAAAAGAAGAGAACAAGCTTTGGAAAGGATCAGCACTGCCAAAACTGAAGTTAAAGCTGAGTGTAAAGATGCACAGATCGTCACTGATGCTGAAGTTATTCAGGTATTGTTATCCAGGTCTAGTTTGACTGTCACACCTAAGCACTTTCCAGTAGAGTCTCCACAGTGTAAGTCAGCTGTGAAGGATCTGTGACGTGATATGCTAGCTGTTCAATAGCACTGTTCAAATCCTGTGAGAATGCAGACCTCAGCTACGAGACTCTGCTTGCTTTGTTTTTGAGAGTAAGAAAATGTTCGACTATGTCAATTCGATATACATATCAGAATTCATAAAGACATTTGGGGCAGTTAGCTTCTGAAGCAGATTGATGCCGTTAGAGGTCAGCTACTAAGTTATATAAACATCGTATTAAAAGTTCCATTCTCTTTTGAATTAGGAACAAGCAAAAGAAGAAACTGCTAGCAAGCCAACTCCTGCCAAAGTAAATAGAACCAAACAGAGAAAAAGTTTTTCTCGGAGTAGGACTCACATCGGACAGCAGCGTCGGAGACACAGAACTGTCAGCATGTGCTCAGATATCCAACCGTCTTCTCCTGATGTAGAAGTTACTTCACAACAAAATGATACTGAAAATACTGTACTTGCAATAGAACCAGAAAGTGAAACTGCATTAGCAGAAATAATTACTGAAACTGAAGTTCCAGCACTTAATAAATGTCCAACAAAGTATCCCAAAACAAAAAAGGTATGATTCTTAATGAATGTAAGAACTGTCTTTTAACAGATGTCTTATGATGTTAAATATATTCATGTTTTAGGAATCCAGTCTATAACATCTCATAAGGAAGAGTGATAAAGTCATAGTTTTTATACTAGCAAAGTTTTAAACTAAGAATGAGAATTGCAAAACTGTAAAATCAGTTAATAGAAATGTTTGCATCATTAAAATATCCAGTATATCAAGGCTTCCTTGTAGTATTGCAGTTCTGATTTCTAATGATTTAATTTTGCCTACTTTATGTACTAAACTACACTTCTCAGAAATAACTAGTTTGAGATGTGTTATCCTTTCTTTATTCTTTGTAGTTTTTATAAATTTCATGGTAAACGTAGATTACAACAACTAAATGTGAAGAAATTGTTGATTTCCATAGAATGTAGTAGGATGTGAAAATTTATAAGGAAGGGTAGTTTCATTTTAATTTTATTGGAGTGTAGTTGATTTACAATGTTGTCTTAGTTTCAGGTATACAGCAAAGTGATTCAGTTACACACATGCATACATGCATTCTTTTTTCGATTCTTTTCTCATATAGCTTATCACAGAATATTGAGTTCCCTTTGCTATACAGTACGTCCTTGTTGGTTATCTTATATATAGTGTGTATGTGTTCATCGCAAGCTTCTGATTTATCCGCCCCCCCCCCCCCCCGCCATTTCCCCTTTGGTAACCTGTAAGTCTGTTTCTGTTTTGTAAATAAGTTCATTTGTTTCTTTTTTTAAAAAATTAGATTCCACGAGTGCTATCATATGGTATTTGTCTTTCTCTGACTTACTTCATTTAGTATGATCATCTCTAGGTCCTGCTGCAGTGAACTCTGGGGTGCATGTATCCTTTCGGATTACGGTTTTCTCCGGATATGTGCCCAGGAGTGGGATTACCAGATCATATGGTAGCTCTATTTTTAGTTTTTTAAGGAACCTCCATACTGTTTGTACCAATTTACATTCCCACCAACAGTGTAGGAGGGTTTCAGGAAGGGTAGTTTTAGATCAATTTATTAATAAAAATCTTTCAAAAACTGTCACATTTAATAAAGCAATTGTGGTCAACAATCACTGAGATAAACCACCCTGAGTTTTACAGGAAGGCCAGAAATACAGAACACCCTTATGAAGCTTTGTTTTTCTCCCATTCTGAGTACAGCAGATTGGAGCCGAGATACCAAAGTGCAACCCTTAGGCTCTCTGGGCGGTGGGGTGGATCATAAACGGATCCTTCTCACGCCCTTCTACAACAGAATGCTCCGAAACCCACTTTACCTGGTCTTCGTTCTTACCAAACTCAGTATAGTTTGTAGGTACTGTGAAACCCACGAGAAGTATACTTCGTAAGTATCTAGGAGGAACCTGGGAGTATACTTCAGTGGCGAGTCAGAGGATTAGACAGAGACGATCTAAACACAGCTATGATTTGAAGTCTGTGCTCACCTTTGCACTGTGGATCCTGAACAAGCAAGCCAGCACTTGATGTTGACAATGAGCAGTTACTTTTGCCCACTTTGGGAAGACAAAAAGTAGCCGCAGATTTTCTCTGTAATTCGGATTAGTGAGAAAGAAAAAAGATCCATGTTTAAAAGAAAAGCTACTTTTGGGAATTCACTGGTGGTCAGTGGTTAAAATTCTGCACTCTCACTGCTGAGGGCCTGGGTTCAATTCCTGGTCTGGAAACCAAGACCAAGCTGCACAGTGCAGGAAAACAAAAAAAAAGGCTGCTTTCTTGATTACAAATATGACATAGTCCCTGCCCTTAAATTATTAAATGACTAAAACTATTGTGGCACTATAGATTTAATTCCCTGGTCTTGAGATATAGGTTCCTGTATCCTGATTCTCTAAGGAAAAAAAAAAAAAAAAAAAAAGCCTTTTCCCCACAGGTTTTGCGTATGATATATACTGTTATCTTAAACAACATTACTGTTTGACAGAGTACCAAATTATCGTGATTTCCTATAACGTAAAGGCCTTCTTCAGTTTCATACATGGCACTTATTCTGTGCCAGATACTCTATGAAGAGCTTTGGTTATCTAACTCTTGTAATCCTTACAATAACCCTATTTGTAGAGCTCGTTTCTCTCATGACCCTTCTTTTATAGATGAGGATTGAGATGTAGAAAAGTTATGTAACTTGCTTGAGGTTACAGCAAGTGGCAAAGCCGGGATTCACACCGGGGCAGAGTCTGTTGCAGACTCCCAAGTGCTTTAGCCCCACTGTTGCTTGTCCTAGAAAGGAAGTTTACATACATTGAAAAAAGGAAGGCAAGAAAAGATGCCAAAATGCTTCTAGTGATTACCTCTAGAAGACAGGATGTGGGTAGACTTTTTTTAATGTGTGTATTTCTGTATGTGTATTGTGAGAATGTATGTGTAAATACATGTAGTTTTTTTACATATTCTACAAATTACATTTATAATAAAAATAAAAGGAGTACAATTTGATGACTAGATAGAAAAGATATAAATGCCCACACAGCAAAGAAAATGTGCTTGAGCTGAGAAATGTAATCCTTATTTCCATGCCCATTACATCTGAACTTTCCTAAATAACTAGTTTTTTAAAAAACAAAAAGTTGAGTAATCATTATACTTTAGGATCAGGTATATTCATACAGCCAGTAAAGATTGAACTATGTACATTGTAGATGCAAAAAAATAAACAGAATCAAGAAAGGGATTATGTGAATTTTCAAAGCACGGGAACTTAGAGATTTCAACCCCCTTAAATCATTAGTGATTGTCAATGCCGACAGCTTAAAAATATATATATATATATATTATATATATATATGCGCACTGGCCTTATCTGGAGATTCTGATGGGCAGCCAGAGTAGAAAACCACTGCCTAGGGCTTCCCTGGTGGCACAGTGGTTGAGAGTCCACCTGCCGATGCAGGGGACACGGGTTCGTGCCCCGGTCCGGGAAGATCCCACATGCCGCGGAGTGGCTGGGCCTGTGAGCCATGGCCGCTGAGCCTGCGCGTCCGGAGCCTGTGCTCCGCAACGGGAGAGGCCACAACAGTGAGAAGCCCGCGTACCGCAAACAAACAAACAAACAAACACTGCCTAAAGTCTGACAAACTTAACATTTTACACATAATATAGAAGCAGTTTAGTGTTTGTGTTTTTAAGATAGTACTGGGGTCTCCTAGATTTTTACTATTTTATAAAAACTATCATGTGTTTTGTTCCTACAAAGTATAATTGTGTAAAAAAAGTTTAGTAATAAGTGTAGGTAACCAAGGAAATGCAGAATGACTTATATTGACTTCTTAGACATCATATATGAATGATTTAAATTAATCTCTCATTTTAGATAATGTCAGTTACAAGTTTGGTATTAGAATATTCTATAGGAGAATCTGTATAATTACATATATAGTGATCCAGATCTTCCTTCTCTCTAGCACTTGGTCAATGAATGGTTAAGTGAGAAGAATGAGAAGACAGGAAAACCTTCAGACACCCTTTCCGAAAAGCCTCTGCGCATAACTACAGACCCTGAAGTGTTAGCTACGCAGCTCAACTCTTTACCGGGCCTCACGTACAGCCCGCACGTCTACTCAACTCCTAAGCATTACATTCGGTTCACTTCACCGTTCCTTTCAGAAAAAAGGAGAAGAAAGGAGCCTCCTGAAAACATTTCTGGCTCGTGCAAGAAGGTAAACTTTGCTTTGGAGATGAAAATCCAGTACGAGCCCGAGGCCATTCTCATTCCTTAGTCTACCAGGCCTGGTAGTGAAATGCTTTTGGACTTGGCTGTACAGTTATAGGATACGTAAACAGCTACAAACTGATTTCTCTTCATTTATTGTTCTATGTATTTCAGCGGTGGTTGAAACAAGCTCTGGAAGAAGAAAACTCAGCAATTTTACACAGATTTAATTCACCCTGTCAAGAGAGATCCAGAAGTCCTACAGTCAATGGTGAAAATAGAAGTCCACTACTATTAAATGATAGCTGTTCTCTTCCAGGTAGAATTTCTTTTCAGTGTTGTTCTAGTGTGGAGAATGTGGCAGGATATATATAGCATATATATATATATATATTCTAATGATTATGTACCTTTCAAAAGAAGCACATTGTTACATATATTTTCTCTGTTCTGTCCTCCAAAGTTTTAGATGAAGGTAGACATGAAAACCTTAATTTGAAGTACCATGTACAACATGTTGGGGCTTATGGTTGAATTTTGGGCCTAGTTGGCCAGCTGTTTTTCAACAAGATTCAAAAGGACTCTTAGAAATCAGTTAAATTAGCAGCTGTACTTGCAAGATTTCTTAGAGCCCCCCCCCCACCACCAGGCCTGTAAGCCTTCTGGCAAGATAATATGCTTGCTAACAGTGAAAATGACTAAGTTGGGGGGCGGGGGAGAGATTGCTTCCTGTTATCTTTAAAAGACGTGGAATTTAGTTTCGGGGTGAAAATCATAATTACGATTGCTGAAGTTTTCTGATCTTTCCCAGAATGTATTACAGAGTGTAGCAAATGGCAGCAGTATAATCTTGTATTTCACCAACAGATTTAACCGCCCCACTAAAAAAACGAAGACTCTATCAGTTCCTAGATTCTGCTTACTCAGAGACCTCCACGCCTACTCCGTCACCAGATGCTACCCCCACTCACACAGACGTTACTCCTACGGATCCATCGTTTGCCACTCCTCCACGGGTAAAGTCAGACGATGAAGCTTGTAGAAATGGCTATAAGCCCATTTATTCACCAGTTACCCCAGTAACTCCTGGGACACCGGGAAATACCATGCACTTTGAGGTGAGAAAAAACAGAAACAAAAACCCACGGGGATGGGGTTTCTTTAATAGCTGTTTCTTTCTCCCTTTAATGATTAGCGTACTGAGAGCAGAAAAAAAAGTTCTTAAGAATCTAAGAGCGAAAATTTGGAACATGAATTTGTGAATTTAAACTTTATTTTTTATTAAAATGCACATAACTTCCATTTCATCTGACTGATATACAAAAGTCAGACTGAATGACTATGTGTATCAAAGTGACCTTAAAGCAAAATATAAGGGGAATGGAAATAAAAAAGTTTAAGACCAAAGTCTGTGTAGGAGTGTCTCATTTTAAGTTCTCATTTCTATAAATATTAATGTATTAAAATATATTAATTAATATGTTAACATTTTAATTTTCAATTATGATTATTTCTTTTATGTAGAATATTTCTTCCCCAGAAAGTTCTCCAGAAATTAAGAGACGCACTTATAGTCAAGAGGTAAGGAGATATTTAAAAAGGTTTTTATAAATCGGTGACTTTTCCCTAGTATCATTATAAATTATTGGTAGATTGAATGTAACTAGCTTCCAAATGTGGTTATTGTGGTTATTTGTGTAATTTTTTTTTTTTTAAATTCTGTAAACAGGGCTTTGACAGATCTTCAACCATGTTAACATTGGGTCCTTTTAGAAATTCTAATTTAACTGAACTCGGTCTGCAAGAAATAAAGACTATTGGTTATACCAGCCCTAGGAGTAGGACTGACGTCAGTAGGCAGTGCCCTGGAGAAAAGGAATCTGTATCAGACCTTCAACTGGGACTCGATACGGTCGAGCAAGCTGCCTTACATAAAACCATGGAAACACCTGCACATGACAGGACTGAGTCTAACAGCCAACTGGAATCTGCTCACGCTGGACGGGGCCCAATGTATTCTTCCTGGGTAAAGAGTCCCGACAGAGCAGGAGTTAACTTCTCAGTAAACTCCAACTTGAGGGACCTGACACCCTCACATCAGTTGGAGGTTGGAGGAGGCTTCCGAATAAGTGAGTCAAAGTGCCTGATGCAGGATGATACTAGAGGCATGTTTATGGAAACACCTGTGTTTTGTACTTCAGAAGATGGGCTTGTATCTGGTTTTGGACGGACTATTAATGACAATTTGATCGACGGAAGTTGCACACCCCAGAATCCACCACAAAAGAAAAAGGTTACAAATTTAACGATTTATAGTCCTTTTAATAGTGTTTTTTTCATACTACTTCTGAGGGTAATAGTAGTTATAATATGTATTGTGTAAGGCATTCATACTTTATTCATATTGAATTATTGATATGTACATTTTTAAACCTTTTGTAAATGCTCAGTGAATTAGATAATGTTTGCAGAGAGCTAGTGATATGGAAAATTCCTATAAGGAGCATGGTTTCAGAGATCGAAACCTCAAGGTGATTTATTTCACTGAAAGAGTAACTTTTAAAGATAACCACTTCCCAACCAAATAAACAGAATTGAATAACATTTGTGTTCTTACTACGCTTATTTTACATAGAACAGGAAGAAATGCGTCTTTCCTCATCCTTGATACCTACAGTATTTAGGCCGTGGATATAAAAGTATTTATTATATAAATAATAAGTTCCCTGATTTACCACCATTATTTGGTTGGCAGACATACCGAGACAATTAGAATGCCTTATTTCAGATCAGTGGGAGAAACTACAACACGTATTTTATTTGTTAATAGGCTTATTGCTTTGCAAGTCGAAAGAATTTTAGTGATGTGTGCTTTTAATTTTTATAACAGAGTCCAGTTGGCAACTTTGTGGGAAGCAATATAGTATAGTGGAAAGAGCACGGGCTTTCAAGTAAGACCTAGGTTCGAATCCCGGCTCCAACACTCACCAGCTGTGTGACCTTGAGTGAGTGAGTTACTCAATTTCCTCATCTGTAAAATGGGGATGATAATATACCTATTTCATAGGGTTGTTGTGAGGATTAAATGAGATAATGTATGTAAATCATCTAAATACAATGCCTGGCATATAGTAGGCATTTGATAATTGTTAATTATTATTGTCTGTTCAGAATCAAATTATTTTATATAATTTTCTTAATGTAAATATAGTAATTCTCTTTAGAAAAAAAATAGATTGACACTGACATATAAAAACAAGGATAAAAGATTTGCTTTTCCCTTATCTTTCTTGCTTAAGGTTTCTCTATTAGAATACCGGAAAAGACAACGTGAAGCTAGGAAAAGTGGCTCTAAGGCAGAACACTTTCCACTGGTTAATGTATCACCTCACACAAGTGGAAACTTGAGCAGCAACAATGCTGATGGGTGTGCCAATGGGAATGAAAATGGGGAGCAGGCAGAAAGCACTGCTAGCCTACCTTTACCAACACCAGCTACAGTTTATAATGCTACTTTGGAAGAAACCAGCAATAACTGTCCTGTTAAGGAAGCTTCTGCCAGTGAAAAGAATGAACCAGAAGTCCAATGGTAAGCTGCCTGTTGAAAAAAAAAAACCTAACTAACTGGTAACTTTAGAACTACAAGGAATATACCTTATAATGACAGTAGCCTTTGTCATTTTATCATCCAGTCAGGATCTTAACTTTTTACATAGCTGATTTTGAACGGAGCTATATTGGTAAAGATTGGTAGTATGCTATTCTGAAAAACAAAGTTTTTGTTAATCAGCTGCCTTCCTGTTTGTTGTTCTCCTAAAGCAGAGGTTTGCGATCATAGTTTTGACAGATCCTTTTTGCTGATAAGAGTTTTAAGCCAGTTAAGTATTTCCCTGCATCATTAAAGGTCCGTTATATCTACTCCTTGATAATTTTCACACAAATATTCCTCTCCAAAGAACCTTTATCCTAGTCAACATCCGGCAGTTTCTTTGCCACCCTTACCAGTTGCCTTGAGAGAACAGCCATGTTTAGTGTTTCTTCGATAGGAATAGAAGAAGCTGGATACAGAAGGGTCCTGCAAAGTGCAGGAGGCCACATTCATTTTGCTCCATGGTTCCTCTTACCTCGGAGCTTCCTGCTAGCCTTATAATCCAGACCCAAGGTAATTTGTCAGGGGTACATGTGGTCCCTTTGGTAACCTGTAGTGATGTTCTGAATGTTGTTTTGCTACGCCCCCCCTTCAACAGCCCCCTCCTTTTCACCAAGAAATTGCTTAAGACAAAGGAATGGCGTCTGCCTGAGTTCTTCAAATCAATGAGGATAAAAGTCTCCGTTTTGGGAGGTGTAGGGGGCGGGGCTGGGGAGCTGTTTTCAAAGCTTTTCCCCAAAGAGCAAAAGCCTTTATCTGAGAGGCTATGTTGGCCATCAAGGGACACAAACTGATGTTATGACTTGATTTTAAAGGACCGCCTCAACTTCAGTGGAGCAAGTGCGAGAGAGGAGTTACCAGAGAGCTTTACTACTCAGCGATCACCGAAAAGATAAAGACAGTGGTAAGTGAGCTTGTTCCTTTGCCAAAAAGTGGAGTCAGCTCATCACTCTGCACCCCCGTTCTGCGCTTCTAATGTTCTCTTTGGGTCTGCTTCTGCTTCATCTCTAGGGGGAGAGTCACCCTGTGTCCCATGTTCACCGACTCATGTTCCGTCTTCACCTTCATCTCATTCAAATCACATTCCCCAGTTGCAACCCAAGGGCCCAGTCCCTTCTTTCAATGAACTTATGGAAGGTCAGTAAGCAGATGACCTATCATGGTTGTTGTTTTAAATACCTTTTCAGAAAGGAAAGAGAGCGCCTTTATAAGACGTTGGTTTGAATAGTAGAATGTACGTCGAAGTGTTAGTAAAAAGCGGTATTTATCGTGCAGTTTTACATTTTCTGTGGTTCCTTATGCTTTACAGATCCTGATCCTGAAAATCCAGAACCCACGACTACAAGTGAATGTGTATCCCCAGATACTTCCCAAAATACTTGTAAAAGCCCTTCAAAAATGAGCAAGGTAATAACATTGACCTTTGAACGTGGCCCTTCAGAAAAGTGGATGGTAATGTGCACGTGGAGGTTTTTCTCATTTCTGGACGCTTTTCCTGTTAAAGTTCCAATGTGCTGAACGTACTGCAGCAGCTTACATTGGCTCCAAGAGCTCCTTCCCCCTTCCTTATCCTGGTGTCCAGGAAATTCATAGTCTTTTTATAAAATATTTGACCGGCCAGTTAGTTCTCTAAAAACAAACGGTCAGGTGACATTCTTAATTTAAAAGAAATGCTGCCTCTATCCTGGATCATGAAGACATGATAACCCAGTGGGCAGTATCTTTGGAAACTAACGATGAGGAAGGCTGAGATTGATTTTTTCTTTTTCCTTAAAGAACGCTGTTATATATTCAAGTAGTCTATCCTTGGATTACCTGTATTTGAACAATGGAGAAGGTATTACAAATGAAAACAGTTTGGGGGAGCAAGTTTATCTACCCAAGCAAATGTATCCTTAGGTGGAGTATAGACATTTCAGTGACGGAATTGAAACTTGCCTGCAGTGTTTCAGTGTGGTTCTTTCAGAATAGGAGTCAAAGACAGGTTTCACTGCTCAGGGTAAAAAAGGCAGATTAATTTCCTTAACTTGTCTTCAATAAAAATTCAGGGAATTCAGTGGAAGCTTATTATTGGAACTTGCTGAACTACTTAAAAAAACTGGCTTTTTAACATCCCAAGCCTCTGCAGTTGTCCTCCTCTTATTCCCTGCCCCCGTTAAAATGACTATTTAGCTAACATTCAATACCAGTAATAACCTCGGTGTACATAAAATGTTTCTAAAGTTTATATAAATTTGTTTTCTTCTCACAGCCTGGTTCACCGGGACCTGTAATTCCTGCCCAGCCACATGGGAAAATACTCACAAAAGCAGATTCCCATTGGGAGGGCGCAGCGACTGTGTCAGAAGCTGAGAACGGTGTCCACCTGAAGACAGAGCTCCATCAGAAACAGCTGTCAGGCAACACCCAAGCACTTTCGAAGAATCCTCCTGCACAGCCGCTGGGTCGCACTTCCTCTGAGCACCTTTCCCAGAAGCTGCCTTCTGCGCCCGGGAAGTCGCACTGTCCTCCGTCACCTCACGTAGAAAATCCTCCAAAGTCGTCGACGCCTCACACGCCTGTACAACACGGTTATCTCTCACCAAAGCCTCCTTCGCAGCAGTTAGGCTCTCCCTACAGGCCTCACCACTCGCAGTCCCCTCAAGTGGGAACACCTCAGCGAGAGCCTCAAAGAAGTTTTTACCCAGCAGCACAGAACCTGCAAGCCAGCACGCAGCAGGCCCCGGCTGGAGCGCTGTTCCCGCAGACGCCCTCAGGACAGCCCCCGGCAGCACTCAGTCAGCAGTTTACGCAGCCGAGCCTGGGCGGCGCGGCCCCGCCGCCCCCGCCGCCCCCGCCGCCCCCCTCCTCCTCGTACTATCAAAGCCAGCAGCCCTCCGCAAACTTCCAGAGCTATAATCAGCTGAAAGGCAGTCTTTCCCAGCAAACTGTGTTTACATCCGGACCAAATCAGGCTCTTCCCGGCACCGCGGGCCAGCAAGCCGGTCCGGGACACCACGTGACTCCAGGGCACTTTCTGCCTTCGCAGACCCCTCCCGTCCACCACCAGACCCCCGCGGCCGTAGTCCCCCCGCCGCCTCCCCCGCCTCCCGCTCCAGGACCACACCTCGCCCAGCAACAGCCACACTCCGTAGCGCACGGCGTGGGGCCTGTCCACGCTGTCGCCCCTGGGTCTCACGCCCACTCTCAAACGGCTGGACACCGTCTGCCACCGCCCCCTCCCCCTCCCGCCCCGCATCACCATCCACCGCCCCACCCCTCCACGGGGCTCCCAGGTCTGCAAGCACAACACCAGCACGTGGTGAGCTCAGCCCCTCCGCCGCCCCCTCCGCCGCCGCCGTCCGGTGTTCTGGCTTCCGGGCATCATACCCCATCGGCCCCAGCCTTACACCACCCGCCTCATCAAGGACCTCCACTTTTTCCTTCGAGTGCACATCCAGCTGTACCACCGTACCCCTCACAAGCTACTACACATCACACCACTCTGGGACCGGGACCCCAACACCAGCCTTCTGGAACAGGGCCACATTGTCCTTTACCAGTCGCAGGTCCTCATCTCCAGCCCCAAGGACCAAACAGTATTCCCACACCTACCGCTTCAGGGTTCTGTCCTCATCCTGGCTCTGTGGCCCTGCCACATGGGGTTCAAGGCCCTCAGCAGGCATCTCCAGTGCCTGGACAGATTCCAATTCACAGAGCACAGGTGCCACCAACATTTCAGAACAATTACCATGGTTCAGGGTGGCATTAAAATGGACTCCAAAAACATTTTTTAAAATGTTCTGTAAGATAAACTGTATATTTCATATGTACCTGTTAAGGTACTTTTTAAAGCTTGTACATGAAACTTTGTATAAAAAAACAACAAAAAAATACCAGTGCTCTCTCATTGTATTTTTCCCATTTTTGCTTTTTAAAAAAAAAATTCCTTAAAAAAATGTGCTGTTAAGCCAGTGTAGGTATCTTTTATTTTGTAAGTGAACATTCCAGCTGTTTTTCTGGCAGTAGATTTGATGCCACATGATCTTTAAATTTTATTGTTGGAATTAAATTCATTTAGTGAATGTTTTCTATATTATTTTATACATATGCATTAAACACACGGCTAAGTAAGGGCAGTATGAGGATTTTCTATCAATCAGCAGTTCTGTGAGTGCATCTTATGTATAAAAAAATGCAATACAGATTTTTAGTTTGGTGTGAAGATGGCTCATTTTGTTTTATCGGTTATTTGCAAGCAAAATGTAATTTAATGTATAGATGATTTTTAATGTCTCCTGACAAACTGTAAATACTGCATTTCTTTTGCGTATATAATCGCTTACAGCTTTTCTCCTTTGACATATAGCACTGTACATATGACATGTCTTTGCAAACCTGTGTGATCTTTGTGAACGTAGTCCAGTATATGGCCTTTAATTCCTCTATTTTAAATATACTGTCACATTGAAGCACTGGTTGGGCATTTTAATTCATGTTAATAAACCACAATTAGGTCAGTTTTACCAAGCTGTCCTCCACCACTTCTGAGATTGGGGTCTGTTTAGGCCAGTGTTTTCACGGACGTTACCTTTTCCAGGTAGAGTTTGTAAGGAGCCTCCATTGTCCTTCGCAGCTACTACCTCAGCTGGACGGGACTGCAGCGAGGTCAGGAGGCGGTCAAGGCTTGTTCCTGGAAGGTTCCTACATGTTATTGTTTTGCAGGAGCAGGAGCCACGAGAAACTACCGCGCTACGTAAATGCTGCACACGTTTGCTTACATCTGACATCGTACAAGATGAGTCCATGCCATTGAAGCGTCCCATGAGTCAACTACAGACTAATTTACAGCTGTCTGAAAATACGGAATATTTTACCTAAAAACACAGGAATATCTAATTTGTACATGTTAGAACATGACTGAAATGTCCTACTGATGAACCAAAATTAGTTGAAAACCTTAACATTTACTGTCTAGCTATAGAATTTAAAAGAGCAGCAGGAAATTTTACAATTTGTTTTGGGTGTACAAAACTAAAGGAAAAAGGCATTCTTAGCTCTCTCAAGTGAAATGAAAATGGCCTCTCAAGGGAACATTTTATTGCTGAAATACAAAATGCTAGTAATTATTTTGGAATAATAAACTCTTATTCTTTGTCTTCTACCTCTCAGGAGGACTAAGTATAAACCAATAGTAGTGACAGTATCTGTCAACACATAGTTCACCATCCAATTACTTGACATAATTTGACACAGTATACAAATTCTGTGTATTGGAGAAAAAAGTAAACAGACTAAAATGACTAAGATTGGCAGTAGTATGTCATGTTTTACACTTTTAATTTCCATTTCCTTTTGAAAAACAGCTACATTAACACAGCTGTGTTTAGGGCTCAATCCTAATCAAGTTTTAGAAGAACTTAGGTCAACTTTGCCATCCTTGATTATCAAACAAGATTCTACTTACGGTATCTGCTAAAGAAATAACCTGTCCACGAAGAAGTGGCTTTACATCATCCAGTCATCCACCCCACCCCCGCCACCAACAGTTTCAAACAGAAGACAAAGTTAACTAGCATAGTGAACTATGAATATTCACACCTCTTTAAAAGGACTGTCCTACTAAAGATTTTAATTCCTCATAGTTTTAGATTCGCCTACTATATAAATGTATACGGAAGCTTTTCTGTAAACTGCATTAATTTCTAAAAAAGTTAATGGAAGAAAACTGGAATTTAAGAAGTAATTTCACCGGCAGATACAAACTGAAGTTCTCTACCCCAGCTTTTAACTAGCTATGGATGATCCAAGTACGGGAAGAAGCAAGTCAGTAAATCAGTTTTCACCTAGAAAGCTAATGCTTTTTTGAAGCTCCTATTATATCCACTTTTCCTCTGCCTTGGGGCAGTTCTAATTTCCAGACAGCCAGCTTCTGAATCTGCTACCATCACATATGTGATCCACTGCTTGTCATTTTCCATGATGACTTCTCATGGACTAGAGAAAGGAAAAGATAGGACATTCAACTAAAATCACGGAGCTGGCCATAGTGTTGTGCACAACCAGTGGTTCTCGTTTAGCTTATACGCATTCATCATCATCAAGCCACCAAGAATCTGCTAAAACCCATACCATACCTAATACAAATGTATATTCCTTCTAGAACAATTGCTTTTACATTTATAAACTAGTTAGGCTATTTTATCCTAAATGAGAGATCCTTACAAAGTTCGTAATTATCTGGATTATTTTCTAACATGAGCCAAAACTGTATTAGACAAATTTCATTCAACTGTGCCATAACCCTGATAAAAATTCTTATGGACTTAGGGAAGACATACGTGAACTCCGTGGTTCTCGTGAGAATGGTTCCTGTGCAAATTGTGGATGGCATCACTGGTCTACAGCCACTATCTTTCACAGAACCGACAAGGTCACCTACAGCCTCAGGAGAAAAACTGAGCATGCACATTTCATAAATGAATGGTATCTTCCACCTCACAGCGATATGATCTAATGCTAACTCCTAGGAGGATTACGTGTCTTGTTCCCTCACAGTGAATACTGTTAAAAAGAAAAAAAAGAAAACTGACAATGTGCAAACAAAATGTAACTAGTATGTTTTTGATGAAACATGAATGAAAAAGGTTCACAGAAATTCTAGGTAATGGATCTATACTACAGCACCTTTTCTAGATCCATATCCTGCCCTTACACAACAATGAATGTCTTCCTCGTATTAAGCCTTAATGCACGTTCTACAACTACAATTCCTGCTACAGGAATGCTGATACTTCCTTTAGTTCTCGTTACACTACATTAAAAGGATAGCAAATGTTTATTGATTCTATCGCTTCGAGTACAGGCCAACGACCAAGGCAATGTCTGGAAAAGAAACCCAAAACACTTTAATTTTTAAGACAACTGCAAGTACCTCAAACAATGGATTACTGTTACAACACTTGTCATCTTTTCACAATCTCGTTATTGCAAAGGCATATGGATAAATGTTAATGGACAAAGTCAAGAAAAACGAGGCACCTTGAGGAATGTAAAACAACAAAAAATTCAATCCACTGATTTCTAAAAGAGGAAACGTACCTCTCTATATATTACATTCTAAGATTGTATTGCCTACTATGGTTTGTGTTCTGGATTCTACAGTTTGAGGAAATGCATAAACAAAATTGTGTGCAATCTGCAAAGGGAAAAAATCATTTTCTCAACTTCAATGCATGGAAAGACAATGAAAAAGCTAGTAAAGTGTGTTGTAGCCACACACGAAACTGTCTCTGGAATGAATGCAATCCCTGCTACCTCTGAGATGTTAAGCGTTCTGCCCACTGCACTGCAAATTGTACATATCATACCTTGGTTCTAGACAAACACGAGCAAGCATTTCCAAAAAAATATATTTTTTCACTCCACACACTGAACATGTTTCTCTTGTCCAATTTAATCTATGTAGAGTTTAACTTACAGGGCTTGGAGGAGGCAACACCACATGGTACCAGGCTACCACATTTTTAAAGGGAAATTGCTTTTTCCTTCAAAGTACCTTTAATTTAAAATATGCAAAAATATGAATGGGAGTGCTAAACTATAATACGTATTTTAGAATGAGAAGCATGTCTTTTCTTTGTATAAAGTGCCATATAGGGAATGATATAACCCAGAGCCCGTTGTTTAAAATCCAATGCAAAAGGACTGTCACGGAATGAAAAGTTTGCACAACTCCTCGGAGTAGTTAAAGTCCATTACATGCAACTTAGGCTACAAAGCACTCAAGACTGGGTAGCTTTTCTGAAATTTGAGTCCCCATCCCATATTTAATGGAAATTAACATTTACAGGGTGCATTTACATACACTATAATACAGGAATGATGTCCCTTTGCCAGAAGATCAAATTGTACATTTCCTTGCTATTTCTTGGTTCCAACTTGATAATTGCTTAAGATTGTAAATTATATAGTACTCAGCTAAAATATTTCTTCATAAATAGTTACAAAACCTGCCAAAACACAAGGAGGAAAGTATTTTTCTTTCAAAAAAATTGACATTTGAATGTCACACAACACAAGAAACAATGCTTAGAGACATGTTATTGTTTCCAGAAGTAAAGTGGGTCAGTAACTACCAAGCTGAAGACAAAAGACTGCCCTTTCCCAGGATCACAGTGCACGAAAAAGCAAAACGTCAAACGACAGTACCTCAAAGCAAAATAAAAGGTCTGAGGATGGAGCCAGCTCACTTGTAATCCTGTTAAGAACGAGAGTCCCCCTTCAGGGCCAATGCACTGGACAACATGTGCCAGCTCAGAATGCGTGTGTGCAGAATCTGCTAAGAATTCAACCAAGGATGCCGCAGGCATTCGCCAGCTGAGGCTCGTTTTTCTGGAACCATTTCTAACATTGGGATCAGGAAATCTGTAAACTGTGCAGCATCTTCATGGGGCCAACCATACTTTTCCACAAGTACATCAAAGAGGCTCCAGGGCTTCAGCTTGGTGATGTGCCGCAGCTCTCCTACAGGGAAAAACAGGCATGTCAAGAAAGCTCCAACTGTGCATTTCCCATTGTTGGTCCAGCCGGGTTCTTTACAATGAAGCAGATACCTACCTGCTCAACAGTACATGACAACAGAGGTCAGCTTTCCCACAGACGAAAATGTCACATTTCAAGTAAGCTTGGTGAATATAAACAAGGGTTCATTTAAAAAGGAAGAATTCATTTGTATCAGTTCCAAGTTTCTTTAAATAAGCAGAGCATGCTGAGGATGCCCAGAATATTTTCATTTGCAAAGACTGACCCGAGGCACTCTCCCCAACTTGGGATTCTTTGCAATTTGCTTAGAAAAAGCTTTAAGATACGTGGACCATTTTTTCTGCAGGTTACCATTTTCCTCTGGAAGAGCGCTATTCAAGAGAACTTGACAGTAGTGAGAGTGGAGGTGTACTACATAGGTCCTGTCCAACGTGGGCGCTGCCGGCTCAGCGTGGCCACTGAGCACTCAGCACGGGGTGAGTGCAACTAAGGAACAGAAGTTTAATCTTAAGTTTAAATAGCCACAAATAGCTAGTGGCGACTGTAGTGGACAGCACAGCCCTAGAGCCAGCCCAAATCAGATAGCATTCATCTCCACACGTCTGTTGTAAAACCTAAGCTATCAGGACATCCATTTACAAAGCCTGAAGTTATACTTTTCAAAATGTGCTAACTGCAGTATGAAAAGTGTGGGTTATGAGCAGCCCTGACAGAGTGACTGACAAGCTCGTAAATGGTCCACGAACTCTAACAGCCTTGTTCGCAATAGGAAAAAAAGTTATTTTTAAAGTCAAACTGCCAAAAGGACAGGAGGACTGTCAGAAAGAACGACTCGTCTCCTCTGTCTGTTCACAGGAGCCGCGCACCGAGAGGCCTCCTCCGTTTGCCCCGCGGCTCCCCTCGTCCTGGGGCCCAAGCCGCCGGCAACGGGCGCCCTCACACGGAGGCCAGTTCCTCTCTCCGCTGGCACCTGCTGTAACCTCACCAACGAGGGGGTTTGTACACGCGGCGCACTGACAGAGGGTCAGTCCAGGGCTCACAGAGGTCTTCTCGGGAGGCCGGTCTGCTCCACCCAGCTATTCAACCCAGTGTAGATACACACCCCTCCTGCTGCTTTAGTCATAAAGAAGATAAAAGGATATCACAGACAATTACAAAAACAAAGGAAAAAACCACTGGTAATCCACCCCACGATGACTCTTCCTTTGGGCCTACACTCTTTCAACCCGAGTTCTCATGAACTGGTCTGTCTACAGAGTAGTCTTCACGACGTGCACACAACTCTGAATACAGAAATCACTAGAAGATATTTCTCGTGAAAGGGACTGGGTGTTAAGTACGTTCCTGGCTCCCAGGTAAAGACGGGGACAGAGTTAAGCATGGAGACTGCAGGTCAGGTCTGCTGTCCCGGGGCAGGTGGACCCGCCATCGTAGAGGAGAAAGTGTTCCCTCTGCCAGCAGGAAACACAGTGAGAACACGTGGGAGCGGCCACTGACCGTTCACCCCTTTAACCCAGAAATCCCCGCCATAGGGACCCCACCTGAGGAGAGAAACCCTGGCACCCAGCCACCCGCCGTGCCCCCAAACTATGCTCACTGAAAAATGACACACACTCACAAAATTACAAGTGCTCAGTCACCGGAGAACAGGGGTCAAAAACACAGCCAGCCACGGCACACCCACGTGACGAGGAGTAGTTCGCAGCACTCAGTAACGTGTGCGAAAGTGTACGGTAACGTGCTTAGTAGTAACGTGAGTCAAAACTGTGTTCTACACACAGCCCCAGGAGTAATTTTCAAAGTGCCCATCAAGACGGAAAGCAGGTGCTCTGAGACCCCAGCTTTGTTTGAAAGTTGTTTCTTTCTCGTTCTGCATTGTCTCTAATGAAGCTCTATTGATTTTATAGTAGCTGCTCATCTCACCAGGGCGAGGTTAGAGCAAACTAAGAGAGCACAAACACAACACGGCGAAACCAGCTCCGTGGGCGGAGAATGTTATTCTGACCTGGAATAAACGCTCGCCAGGTTTGCAAATGACAGCAACCGCTGAGCTCGGTCTGCTCAGGCCCGCTCAGAACATGGGAATCTGCTCCTGAGGATGCAGTTCTCAGACAGACTAAACTCCATAAACAGGCAACAGAGTACAATCTTCCACGAAAAGAGAGACGCTTTACCATGACAGGTGCCTTAAAATCTATGTAATAACAGTGATGAAAACAATACAAAGGCTGGAAAGCTATACCGAACTAGCCGCCCCGATAAACTGATAAAAGCCATTCCAAAGGAAATCCTAAAACATCTGACACACTTCTGACCAGGTAATCCCACACAAAAAACTGTACGTGAAAAGACACTGTCTGTAATAGGAAAATATGCAGTATGCAAAACAGTCCTAAATACCAAGATACTGAATACATAATAATACTGCAATATAACAGAATAGTGCATTGCCTTTAAAAAGAACAAATATGTGGATCATGGAGATAGGTGGAAAAACTCTATAATCCCAAGAAAGACGAAATAAACTCGCCTCGGCCCTATGATCATATGCACAACTTCTTATATTCAGTTCCATGATAAGAAGAAACACTGTCTTGTAAAAGTTGATAAAGGTTACTTAAAAGCAAACCCTAAGCTCCCAAACTTGCGCGTCTATTGCGAGAAACGCCAAGAACAGGTTCCTCTGATGAGTAAGGGCTTCAAGTCCATTTACCAACTCCAGACTGGCCCATAACACACAAGAAACACGGCCACCTCCATTCCCACCACGTATAAAACAAAAATAAAATAACCAGATAGTACAACATTTTAAAAACAATTTTTTACTATTTGTCCTATTGTACAAGTAGCTTTTACCTTGACAATTTTTTCCCTTAGGAAAATATACCAAGATGTGTTTTGTTGAAACAAATTATGCCAATAACGAACCACTTGATTGTGACAGTCTTTACTTTTTAAACCGTTTCCAGCCTTTCTTTCCTAAAGAATACTGAGTAATACTTAACCTTCCCTCGGCGTCAGCTCTCACCCACACACAGGCCACCCAGACACCAGCAAGGCCAGATGGGCAGCTGCCTCTCAGGCTTCCTGACCCACTCCGGGGGCAGAATCACCCTGACGGATCAGGGAAGGCTGACAGGGAGGGGCCCTGAGGGAGGGCCCCTCCCCTGGAGTAAAGGCTCGGGAAGGCCACTCTACATGCCAGCCTCAGGTCATCAGGGTGCTCTCTAAGGAAAAAAGTTAAGTACTTCCATTATACTCCTCTTGAATATTAAGTGATTTGTGAAGGAAAATGTATTATGTTGACTATGAAATTACAGCATTCCAGAATTACACACACAAGCATATGAGGTTTTACACCACACATGGGGGACGATAAAGGGAAATCCTGGTACTGTAACTCCTGGTAACTAGAAAAGAAACCGTGATATGAAATACATTAGGACAAATTTCAATAGCATACACATAGAAAGGAAACCTATCAATAAATACAGGTACAAAGCAAGACAAAAAAACACAAGAAATTTGAACAAATTCCTACAAAGTACATGTAGGTAAATATTTGAGGTGAAGATCTGTATTAAACCGTACCTCCCACACATAAAACAGATCCTAGACCTAAGAGCTAGAACCATAAATTTCTGGAAGAAAACTGAAGAATAAATTTTCATGACCTTGAAGTAGGCAATGGTTTTTTAGATGGGATATCAAAAGCACAAGTAACAAAAACAAGAAACAGAAAATTGGACTTCATCAAAATTAAAAACCTTTGTAATTCAAGTATCACAACATGTGCATTCAAGAGAAATGAACACATTATGTCCACACAAAAACGTGTACATTGATGTTCACAGCAGCGTTATTCATAATAGCCAAAAACCGGATCAACCCAAATGTCCATCAACTGATGGAGAAACCTGATGTGGTCTATCCATACATAAAAAGAATGGAGTATTGGGCTTCCCTGGTGGCGCAGTGGTTGAGAGTCTGCCTGCCGATGCAGGGGACACGGGTTCGTGCCCCGGTCTGGGAGGATCCCACATGCCGCGGAGCGGCTGGGCCCGTGAGCCATGGCCGCTGAGCCTGCGCGTCTGGAGCCTGTGCTCCGCAACGGGAGAGGCCACCGCAGTGAGAGGCCCGCATACCGCAAAAAAAAAAAAAAGATTGGAGTATTGATTCATGCTACCACATGGACAAACTTGGAATGCACTAGAGTAAATGAAACAGGGCATCACAAAAATCGACATATTGCATGATTCCATTTATATGAACAATCCAGAACAGGCAAATTCATAGAGACAGAAAGTAGATCAGGGTTGCCAGGGGCTGAGGGTAGGGGGATGGAGAGTGAGTGCTAATGGTCCCAGGGTTTCTTTGTGAGGTAACGAAAATGTTCTAAAATCAGAGACTGGTAATGGTTGCAGAGCTGTGTGAATATACTAAAAACTACTGAACAGCACACTTTGAAAGGGTAAATTGTATGCTGTGTAGATTACACCTCAGTAAAACTGTTACTGAAAAACTGGCACAAAGCATATAACAAAATAACTTTAAAAGAATTCCAATGCTGTGTTAAAGGATGCGGTAAAAACAAACATCTCACTACTGAGGAGCTCATACTAAACAACAGGAGTAAATGGGATGAACTGTAATAGAATTTACCTGAACCTGTTACAGCAATTTCATTGTTGTTTTTTTTGTACCACACGCTCAAATTTGAATGAGTAAAACAGTAATTCAAAGCTACTCTGGCTGTGGCTCGTGGTCGGTTATTCCCCACATACCTTTGCTGTGTGTTCTGTGTCACTACAGCCAGCCTCCAGGCTGCAGCACTGTCACTATCACACACTATCTCCACCACAACCCTCGCTGGGAGGCATCTCATGCAGCCTCCAAGCAGGGACCCAGGGCACAGTGAGCCTGCCGCCAGCGATGCCAGGACGACGGGTGCTGCTAGGACCGTCCCAGCACCGAGGGTCAGCTACTGTCCCGCTTCTAGCTCACAAAGACTTCTATCTGAAACAAAGACTGGGGGCTTCCCCGGCGGCACAGTGGTTAAGAATCCGCCTGCCAATGAAGGAGACACGGGTTCAAGCCCTGGTCCGGGAAGATCCCACATGCTGCAGAGTAACTAAGCCCATGTGCCACAACTACTGAGCCTGCACTCTAGAGCCCGAGAGCCACAACTACTGAGCCCGCGTGCCACAACTACTGAAGCCTGTGCACCTAGAGCCCGTGCTCCGCAAGGAGAAGCCACCGCAATGAGAAGCCCGCGCACCACAATGAAGAGTAGCCCCTGCTCACCACAACTAGAGAAAGCCCGCGCACAGCAATGAAGACCCAATGCAGCCAAACATAATAATAACAATAAATTATAAAAAAAAATAAAAAATAAATAAAACAAAGACTGGACTCAGGTGAAGGCTTTCAAATGTACTAAGTCGGCAGGGAGCCACCTTCACCAGGCACCACCCCCCAACCTGGGCTCCGGGCAGCAGGCAGGAAAGGAAGCAGACGGAGCCCCTGCTCGCACGGAGCTCAGCTTCTGAGAGAGAGTTTATCACAGAGAGGGAAAACCAGACCTCTTGTAACACAGAATCAGTGCTTCACATAAAATGAGAGTGAAAGCAGTTTATGTTTTAAAAGTTTTGAGACTCACTAGCATGAAGAAACTTTTCTAGTTCTCTCCAGAACCCAGCTCCCGGGGAGATGGGCCCAGCTCACCCTCCCCCACAGGCCCGTCTTGGCGTACAGCTCCTACAGGACGGTGAGGCCTCGCCGAGGCCTGCGCCCTTCCTCCTCAGTATTTCCAGGCCAGACACCCCTCAAGTCCACAAACTGCTCTAAGCCCACGGGTGCAGTCTGCCTGTCTTCCCTGCCTACGCCACGTGGAAATGCAATGACCGAGAAGGTTTTAAACATGAAGCCACGAAAATCAAGTGGGGCAGTGACCATCCTATCCTGTATGGGCCAAACGCCACAGAGGGGCTTTTCTCTTCACAGAAATAAGAGAATCGGTTGATTTTTAGGTAATTCTGGAGCTAAGTTAAAATCATTCTAACAGGGCTTCCCTGGTGGTGCAGTGGTTGAGAGTCCACCTGCCGATGCAGGGGACACGGGTTCGTGCCCCGGTCCGGGAAGATCCCACGTGCCACGGGGCGGCTGGGCCCGTGAGCCATGGCCGCTGAGCCTGCACGTCCGGAGCCTGTGCTCCGCAACGGGAGAGGCCACAACAGTGAGAGGCCCGCGTACCGCAAAAAAAAAAAAAAAAAAATCATTCTAACAAGTTTCATCTCAACATTAAAAATTAAGAATAGTGCCTCTTTTAAAACCCAGCTCCTGGGATTTCCCTGGTGGTCCAGCAGCTAGGGCTCCACGCTTTCACTGTTGAGGGCACAGGTTTGATCCCCGGTCAGGGAACTAAGATCCCACAAGCAGCGTGGCGTGGCCAAAACTAAACAAAACTAAACTAAACTAAACTAAAAACCCAGCTCCTGAGTTTCGCCCTCCGTTCTCACCCCCTCCTACACTTTTCCTCATCTTCTGCTGGACACCACTTATCCTGATGCCATCCCCTGCAAATGTACTCCTTTGGCTACACAGAAGTTTCTTGCATGCTCTGAAATTCTCCACTGTATTCAAGAGGTCTTCGGTCTGACACATAGTATCGCTCACATATATTACAATACACTCAACGCCCTCATCTAGAATCAAGTACTTTTTCCTTTTTAAAGTTAACTGTCTCCTCTCATACTTCCATTCTCAATACAGCAACTTCTACTAAAATGATGGCTACTGATGGCTCAACAGAGTATTTGCTCGGCAGCAC
The DNA here is from genome assembly GCF_964165515.1 of Mesoplodon bidens. NCBI lineage: Eukaryota > Metazoa > Chordata > Mammalia > Artiodactyla > Ziphiidae > Mesoplodon > Mesoplodon bidens. The sequence goes on from NC_138166.1 coordinate 10,886,099, forward strand.
AGTAAGGTGTGCTCCTGGCTGTACTGTTTTTCTCGCCATCACCCGAGGGCTGGGACACTGTCCCGGGTTTGTGTCTTAGTCCATTCAGGCTGCCTATCACAAAATATGACTGACTAGGGGGCTTACAAGCAACAAGTTCACTTCTCACAGTCCTGGAGGCAGGGCACCAGCACAGGCAGGTGAGGGCCCTCTTCCAGCTCAGAGATCTCCTGTGTCCTCAGGTGGCGGAGGGGCTCGCGAGCTCTCTGTGTCTCTTTGTGAGGCACTATGCCACCCATGCCTTTACACGCCACCCATGCCTTTACACGCCACCCATGCCTTCACGTCACCCGTGCCTTTACACACCTTCCAACAGCCCCGCTCCTAACACTGTCACCCTTAGAGGGTCAGGAACGGGTTTGGAGGGACCCACTCAGACCACAGCAGGACAGCATGGGGACAGAATCCACAGAGGTGCTTACTTCTGTTGGGCCACACCCTGACACCCTGACCAAGATGGCTTTCCTTAAAGACGTTTGGTGGCTAATGCCCACACCCAAAGGAATGACCAGCAGATTCAACCCCAACAGGGTGAGAACAGTAATTATATTCCCAGCCACAAAAATCCAGCTCAGTTTTAATAAAACGCCTGGCCAAGAAATACGTTAAACTAGTAGCAGTCATTTTACCCTGACTTGTAAGCAAGACGACGCCACTCAGCTGCACTTGACCTTCAGCTTTAATGCACAGACCCCCCTCCCCTTCCCTGGCCTCGAGGTGGGGATGGAACCTGCTTCCCACCAGGAGAGCGCAGAGCAGGGAGGGCTGCTGCTCAGCCCTCTCGGCTCCCGCTGCTTTGCCAACGTGGCGTAAGCAACGTAAAAGCGGTTTTCAATGTCACCTTTCTCTATCAGTTCTGGCACAAAGGTGTGTTAGAAAAAATTTAAATGGATACACTTAAGAGTCCATTATTTCCAAAACGTGTATCCACCCCCCAGGCGCCCCGGAACACATCTTTAATGCAACCATCACGCCCCTCATCCCAAGGGACATGGTGAACTCGACTTCAGGACGGGCCCTCATTCGTCATAGTACTATGCCCGTGACTTCTGTGAAAACCCTAAATCCCTTTTGAGTTCCACAGTTACCATAAACAAACAATCATCAGGAGAGAACTTAAGCCCCAATTCCCAGTCATTTTAGGGGATTTCTTGCCTAATCATCCCAAGGAAGGAAAAAAGGACTCTAGTCACCACAGTAACACAAGTCCACGTGTGGTCGGCCTGTCTCTACCAAGGATGCCAGATGCACTTCACTTCCACAGACCACCTTCAAACAAGCTCCTCAGAAAAGAGCCCACGCACACAACCCCTACAGCACACATACGTAACAACCTGACGATGGAACAGCAAGGTCCCGTGCAAGCACTTTATACTCCCATCTGGGTGCAGGCAGTGGTCCACTTGTCCAAGGAGTAGGGAGCTTATGGAAAGGCCAGTGTGAAAGCCGCCCTCCAGCATGAGGGACCCAGGACAAGAGAGCTGTGAGCTAGAACCAAGCACCCGCCAACATCAGTCCCCCAGGCATCGCTCATCAGGTTCGCTCAAGGAGCCCCACAGGTGGGATGAGGAGAGGGCTCCAGGCGCACTGCCGGCTCTGGGCTGGGACTCAGCAGGTGTTGCCCCCGGTCCCTGCAGCTCAGACCAGGGGCAAAGCCTAACAGGAGCAAGAGTCGCAGAGCAGCCATCTCCACGAGCAAACCCGACCACAGGCTGCTGGCAGGGGTACCTCCAAATCATTTGCCTGACTTCACTTTCTCACCACTCAGGGCCCCCCCACCTTGTGTTCCTCTTCAACTTCTTCGCCATTGTGCACAGTACCGGTTCCTCACCCACAGACGACGGACAGGGACGGCAGAGCCCAGCCGCCCTACACAGCCTCCCCACTTCAGAGGGCAGGACGGCAGCGGCACAACTGAAGGCACAACCCTGTGCGCCTCCGCTGGCTGTCGGTCCTCACCACGCCTGGTGCCTGAGGGGAGGAGGGAGGCTCCCACAGCCCCCTGTGCTCGAGGATCAGGGGCTGTGGTCCAGAGCCCTCCTGGGCCCTCTCCCTTCCCCGCCAGGGCACCCGCAGGCCAATACTGCGACTTGCCTGACACATCAGGCTGCCAGCTCCTGGCTGCCCTCCCCCACCTGACCATGGTGAAAGCCATGGCTGGGGCAGGTCATCTACCAGCCAAGTCCTCCTGAGGCCCAGGCCATCTCCCATAGGCTCTGAAAACATTCTGAAATGTGGAAGAAGGAGTCAGTCTGCTTTGATTAAAATAAACACGACTCCCCAAGCCACAGCATCCCAGGCCAAAATAATCCAGAGCTTTCCCTTGCTTCAACTATGTTCAAATAACATTTTCTGGAAACTTCCTAGAAACAGCCCACTCTCTCAGTCATACTGCTGTCCAGTTCACAACGCGCACAGCGTTATCCTGTTTATAACTCTGCTTTAGCAATAACGGAAACAGTTCCTAATGTGCCGCGTGGTGCAGACATCCTCTCACGCCTTCTTGTATCAAGGATGCGCTCACTGGAAGTCACCCCCACTGACAGCCTCGGAGACGATGTGACACGCCATGCCCAGCCCCCCAGCACGCTCCAGCCCCAGCTGTGCCACTGAACACACTGCCCTGAGCACGACTTGAGACTGCGTGCGAGGCTGGGTGTGGCGGGGGACCCTGTACCTGCTTAAGTGACCCAGACTCGAAGACCAGAGCCTCAGAACGAAAATTAATACGTGTCTGAAGAACATCTTTCCTCGACAATGTTTTTTCCTCTGATGAGCTTTAAAAAGGAAATAACAAGATATTGCATCCAGTTACGTATTTCAGAGGCTACCCACTGGGTGTTCCCAAAAAACCTAAGAGTTGTGGCCAACGCTCTCAGAGTACCTGAGCAAGAAACCACTGTCTTGGCATATGGTTCACTCTCAGGCCTCATGCATTCACGGGGAGACGGAATTTAAGGGGTAAGACAGGACTGGTTAGCTGAACATACCAAAGTATATCATAAAAGGTTATTACTCTACAAGAATTCCTTATCTCACAGGAAAGTAAAAAGTCAAATTGGTTTTCCCAATTTGGCTAAAGCAGGGGAGACAGAGTATCTAGTACTTGCAGAAATTTCTAGAAACTCCACGTCCCGCTCACATCAACTTTAAACAGTTCTTTTTTAATGGGAATTGCATCACCCACCCCACCCCACCCCGTCCAAATCAAAGCTGGAAAAACAGGAGTTAAGAGGACTACCTATGCCCACATCAAAGACTATGGCATTGGGGAAGGGCTCTGTAAAAATAAATTCCCCGGGGCTTTTGGGTGTTTTTAAAAAATTGATCCCTCACTAGGGACTACACAGGGCAAGGAGAGTTGTTCTAGGTCATGCCAAGGAAGATCACGAGAAGTGCAATATGAAAATGAATCACCTGCAGGACAGTGTGAGGCAATGCACTGGGAGAAGAACATCTGATTCATAAGAACGTGAGGCACACGGGGCTTCACAGGCCCACCCCCCTACGGAACAGCTCAGACCCATGAAACAGGACGCAGACGGACAGGCACTAAGTCCAGTCTCTAGGCCACCTCCGCTCCACTGCAAAAACACTCTGGTTCCAGGAACGATGTGGGAAATGGAAAGGCAAGCCTAGCTGCTTTCTAAAAATCATTTAAACTCTTTTACAAATACTTGAATACATGAATTGGTGCTTGGCATAAAGGAGAGGTGTGGAGGAGGTCAAAGGATTTTCGGAAGATCGTTCTCTTACAAAATTCTTATTCCACAGATATCAGATGATTCTTTATTTCTTGAGAGCCTTCTTCAGCAGACTCCCCCAGCAGTAAGTCCAGATCCTTCTCCACTGCCCAACGCGAACGCACAATTTCTCCTTTGGGAGAGGATTACGCTGAAAATTAGTGTTGCATAAATACCGTTACCTTTTCTGGTGAAAAACTCCTTGGAATATTTCCCCAACATAGCGTATTTTCGAGGGACTTTCCCCAGCAGTTCAATGATCAATGCTATGTGATCTGCATTGGGAAACAATGCCAGCAAAACAGAAACACACGACAATTTAATCAGTACACTGCATGCAGACACTGCCATCGCCCGCGCAGACAGAAACAGAGCGCAGCGTCAACAACCAGAGCACAGGCTCTGCCCGAGTGGCCAGATTCAAGGCACCGCAGAGGAGCTGATGCACAGGGTGACCGCAGGACGGGGCCAGGCAGGGGCTCCTTCTCAACTCTGAAGTCAGCACAGGAATTCTGCTGGGTTGCTTTTGGAATTTAGGAGAAAGGCCTTTGTCACCATTAATGATACAACCAGCAGCTGCTATTCCATTTCTGTCTGCATCGTGGCGCTTTTCAAAAAGAAGAGGTACTACCTCTGCGATTGAAGAATTCCCGAGAATATTTTCCAGACAGAGCAAAGTGCCTTGGGATACTGCCTAGCAGCTCTATGATGTGGGCTATGTGGTCTATGGAGGAGAGAAAAAAAAGGACACGGGAATGGGAGGGGCAAAGGGAGGGATGGGATAAAAGAAGAGGGGGAAAAATTGAAATTAGTAAAAAATCAGAGATAGAATCAAATCAACAATGTGTGCAGCACATCCACCCAGAGGCTTCTGGGACTGGCAGGCCTCAGGCCCCATCTGGAGCATTAACAGTGACCGATGCCAGCTCACCCCAGGCTACCCCAGCATCGCAAGCAAATAAGCATGGAGATGGTCAGGTCTGCAGATGGGAATTCAAGCCAGAGTTGCCTGGTTTTAAATTCAGCCCCCAACAGGACAGAGAAGTGGGCAGCTGATCAGTGGACAAAAGGTCCACGGAGAGGCTCCGGGTTCATCCGGCCTGTCCTCTCCTGGCCAGCTGGGCTCAGGCCTGCGGGGGCGGGCTGAGGCCCGAGGGCTCTCCAAAGCGTCGCCAGTGCCAGGAGGCTCTCTGCCCAGTCACTGCAGCTGAGGGGGCTTCAGGCTCAAAGGGAGAGCATCTGAATTTGGTGCAAAAAGACAGTATTCTCCAGAAGTTCAGGAGCCTCAGGAGACCCGGACTGAGGTCTCAGCAGGCAGCAACACTCACCTTCGTCTCTGGAATAGTCTTCCCCAGAATGCGGTTCAAACAAGTAATCTCCCGTTGCCAGCTCAAATGCCTAGGATACAACAGATGACATGCTAAGCGCTTCACGGAGACGGGCCCCAAGCCAGCAACTTCTTCTGGTACAAGAGACCTACATTTTATGAGGATCTGAATCAAACCAAAGAGCCTCCTGAAAGGGCTCAACACCAGGCTTTCTCTTCTTCCCAAAAGTTCAAAGAAGCTTCAGAAATATTCTTGTACCTCTGCTTCACGTTGCAGGAAGCCGCCGTGCGCGGGCGTGGCCGGAGCACCGCACTCTAATCTGAGGGCTCAGTCTAAGGTCCAGGTCTGTCTGACCCCAGAGCCCAGCTGCAAGCTGCAGGCTAACCTGGCCCCGGACCACGGCTGCGGCTGTTCTCCTGAAGCAAAGAACTTCATGTCTGAGCAACCGGGGGCTCCTTTCAGCTACTCGTCATCACTTCATTCACTTCTGACTCAACCAAAGGACATTCGAGAACCCAAGAAGCCCCTCTTGCTCCGTCCCCCGGGGCCAGGAGGAACCAGAGCCCCGTGCAGCCCGCCCGGGGGCGGCCAGGAGAGCGGCTTCCTGGTTACAGGGCTGTCCCCACCTGGGTGCTGGGGTCGGGAGGGAACGGGAGGGGCACTGGTTTCCCATCGCTGCCACTGAGCCCACTTCCGTTGTTCATAAGATCGTCTCAGGACTGGGAGCTTTAACTTGCTAACAGTACATAAAAATGAAAACCGCTATCGCTCTGTTGATCAAATACCATGTTTTTTTTTAAAAAACATGTTTTAAATGAGAATTTACAAGAAGTTTTAAAAAGAACAAGCTAAATCCCGTGTTTGGTTTTTCCCATACTTACTTCTCCTGTGCGTTAGATCTCGCTCTTCTGGAGGCCCTCAGGGGCCCGTCCCGCTTCACAGATGCCTGTGAGTCAGCGGCCGGGGCACCGCCTGCTCCTCTCAAGGTACCGCCCTCCCCATGGGCGCCTCGATGAGCCCACCTAGCACCAGCCTGCCCTCTCCGCTTCTGTCGAGGATCACAGGGCGTGGGCAGGCACCCGCAGGGGAAGTCTCGTCTGCCTGGGGCGGGGCCCCTCTCACAAACCCAGGTGGGCGCGCTTAGCCCAGGACCACATCTCTTCACCTTGTGTTTTTCTTTTTTATGAAAGGAGGGAGGTGGGATGCCAAGCCTGTTGCCAGCTACCCTGTGATGAGCACTAGTTCACAACTCGGGATCCCTGCCCTGAACCAGACCTGGGTCTGACGTGCCCAGTCTCAGCACAGAGTACGTCAGGCGGTCCTCTGGGCGCTGCAGGGCCTCCCCGCTCCACCCAACAAACAATAAAGATACTAGGGTCAATCCCAGATCAGGGTAAAACACCTCACATTTGGCCACAGGTCTATGGGGAACAAGTGGATGACACACTGAATGGCCAGAAACGTCTTTCTCATCTGGGACACAAGCCAAGAGAAAAGGGTGAAACCCTAATGGAGAAAGAAGACCCCAGAAGCCGCATGATCTAGCAAAGGAGAGCGCCAGCTGCTCTTCACCGTCCTCGGGGCCTCCCTCACTCTTCTAATGAACGTTCAAAAACATTTCAATCTGGTTGTACGTATATCTGACAGCCTAGCGCTAAGATATGTCCACTGAGTGTTCTTTGAAAGATGACCATTTTGATTAGCACCCATGTATTTCCAAGGAAACACAAGTTGAAGAAGCCTATCAATGAAATGGTTTAAAAGAAAAAAGGAAGAGGCAAGATGAAGGCTCCCCCATCATGTTTTCGGGTCCTGATTCTCTGAAGCATGAGGAGATTTTTCTTAACAACTAGGACACAGACAGCAGGCAGGGTAAACACACATCACAATGAAAACATCAGTCTCTGTACTTTACAGCTTGCTTTTATGCTGGAAACTATGAAACCATGAAAAATTATTGCCTTCAACTCAATAAGTTACTCTCGATATAACCTCTATTGTTATTGTTTATTTTCAATACTTGGGAACTCTGTACTCGGCCCAATCCCCTCAGAGGGCTTTCCCTTGGACCAGCCTCTGTCCTCAGGCTCTGGGGAGACCAGATACCCCCCTTCCTGAAATGCCATCATCCCACATCAAGTATCCCATTCTGAATAAATAAGGTCACGGATGCCTTCTGTGATGTGACCACTGCCGAGAAGTTTGGTGAAATGGGTCAGACTGGCTTTTCTTGTCTCTACAGCGCTGACTGAGGCTCACCATGGAGCCCATGGGAAGACGCCTATTCAGGGACTCTGAAACACAAGTGCAGAGCGACCAATGCCGGGGTGCACACGTCATTTTTAGATCATGCACACTTACATCTGGAGGGCTCCAGAGCTCAAGGAAAAAGAGATTCGACACCTGACAAAGCCCAGCTGCCCTGCCCAGTGGTGAAAGCTCTCCTCCCCGCCAGCAGCACAGGCACTTACCAGTGAACACGGCTACCAGCCACCACTCTCAGCTCCACTAGCGTCTCTGTAAGATTTGATGCCCTTTATAACAAAGAACCCTGGGCTTTACCTCCAAGAACAGTCTGGAGCTTTACTACAGCTTGCTGTTGTGGATTCCATGCACTGTCATACACTTAAACTTCAACGGCAGCGTGGGCTGGGCAAAGACGCCTCACCTGCACCAGGTCCTCTACGAAGAACAAGAGGGGACCCCTCAGCCACGGCCTCCGGGGCGGGGGAGGGGGGATGCAGGTTTGCCCCCGCTCCCAGAAAGTCACCCTTAAACTGATTAAAAAGAGCTTCCTAAGCAGCCCAAGAAGTACTGAGGGGCCTTACGCTTCACTTCCTGGGAAGCGGGGAGGCAAAGGAGATGGAGTGAGTGCTTTTCCTCAGGCGTCTGCTCTTGACGTTGGCGCCCCCGTTCACAGCAGCTGCAGGGCTCAGCAGGACAGGAGGCTGTGTGGAGGGGCAGACCCTCACCTCACAGAAGGCCAGACAGGGAGCCCGGTATAAAACCGCACTGACACCTCCACCATTATCCTACTACATCTGTGATCTTGTCCCGTTTTTCTGATTATATCACCAAAATTCAACACCCCGACTTAGAAGCACAGGATTTCAGAGCTGAAAGCGTCTGCAGAGTGTAAATGAGGGGACACGGCCCCTTCTGTGCTGCTGGGGAGGAGGAGGGCCTGACCTCACCACACCCTGAGGTCCAACAGCCCCGCAGCTCCCACTGCTGAAGGCGCCCCCTTCTGCTGACCTGGCCGCTGCCTCCCACTGCTTCCAGCCCCCAGGCCCCCTCCCCGCTGCCCCCCCACTCGCCCACAGGGAGCCTCACCCCTGTCCACACAGCAGGCCCTGCATTCTAAGGAACCATGACACGTCCACCAATTCTCTCTCTCTCTTTTTTTAATTTAAAAAGAGTTATTAAAAAGAAAAAAGACTAGAGCGACTACCACCCCCCACCCCCTGGCCTCTGGCCCATGATCTCCGACCCCCGCCCTCCTCCCACTCTAATAACCTCCCTCATTCAGAAGTCAGCCCCGCCCGCCCGGGCTGGCCCGGCCATCTGGTCCACCAATTCTTTTAGCCCTCCTTGTCCATACCTAGCAAGGCAAGGGCTCAGTTTTTGATACTTACTGAGAAGCTTAATTTTAAACTTATTCTCTGGCATTACCCGTCAGAGCAACATGGGAACAGAAGGGCACACTGTTCTAGATTTGTTGGGCCATACTGGCTGCAAACTTGAAAAACACAGAACATCCACTTTTTTCATGTTGTTTTAGCAAGCCCTGCTAACAGTGCTATACTCTAACACCCAAAAGAAGTGCTACAGTAACCCGTGGATAACAGACAAGTACACGTATTCTGCATTGCTTTTTTAGTGAGAAGACAAGTACCAAGCTTTACACACATGCCACGCCCTTTCATTTAAATATCAGAGGAGAATTTGGAGAAAAAATGAGGAAAGCATGAAACACCTCGTGAAGCAAGAGACACATGCATCCCCTTCTCCAACAAAGGACCGCAAAGCTCGGTCCACTAAGAGGAAGGTGACAAACTGACCAGGAAACAGGACCAAGAGAGAAACTGAAACTGGCTTATGGACGAGGGACCATTCATGCTTATTCATGCTTATTCATGCTTGTCGGTTCACAGGTAAGGAGCAGGTGAGAAGAGGCATGGTGGGGCTGAGGCGAGTGTAGACACAACCAGACTTCTGATGCACACAAGCGGCGGAAACCATGGCTACACCACGCTGGAGACACAAGAGGCAGCCTGAGGCCCTGAGGAAAACCATCGCTGAGCTGCCTAAGGGAACAGACTCGATCAAACGGGGGACAGGTGGCTGCTGGTGCCTCAGACGTGGCTGGACACAGCCTAGAGCCGAAAGGCAGAACAGTCTCTAGACTCTGCTGAACAGAAGGAGAGAGACTGAACACCGCTATGTGGGGAAATCCTCTCTCTCCAGCAAGGAGACAAGGTCTGACACAGCCCCTCAGACCACCTTCCCCTAAATCGCAGCTGTCTCATCGTCCTCCACGGCCCGAGTGAGGGGACTGCGCGCAGCCTGCAAGCTTCCAGGAGCCACAGGGGCTCCCTGAAGTCACTGTCACCACAGCAGGGCTCCGATTCTCGGGGCCGTGGGCCACAGAGGGCCTCGCGAGGTCGTCTCTCACAAGACCAAACCAAAACACACACCAGGACACGCCAGAGAAGGTCTCTTAAGATACCGCAGGCAGCCACCTTCCCCTCACCCACCCCTCAGTGGACAACCTTCACGGTCAGAAAGCTTCAGCCACAGGCCCTGGTGAGGCTGCCCCACCACGGGAACTAAAAGGATGAGCCTTTACACAGAGGAAAATGGCAAAGGCCGTTCTTACCATACACGCCGTACTCCAAATGTCAGCAGGGGTACTGTAACCTGCTCCTATTAAAACCTCTATGGATCTATACTGACGCGTCTGGATGTCTTCTGTGAAGTGTTTATGCTGGAAGGGAACAGACTGCATTACCGTGGAGGACCACAGACATTAAACGAGAGAAAAAGCATCTTCTAATACATGATCACAACCGAAATGTTTTAGAAAGAAAACTCTACTTACCACCCAACAAGCGTTTCCCAGGTCGGCAATTTTAACTCTAATTTTATCTGCATTCCGTGGGTCCAGGGGATTCACCAACAGGTCGGCTGCCCGGGTTTTTGCTGGCATGAGCAAACAGCAGGACAGTTAGTGCCTGGGATAAGTGGTTTGCGTGTGTGCACACAATGCTTGCTGGGCACAGTCTCCTTTTCTAGAAAAGCGGTGGGTGATCATTTGCCTGGAATCCTGTAAGTTGAACTCAACAGAATTTAAATTCGTGGTCTCCACCTCTGGAAAATACTTCGCAAGAGAGCAAACTGCCCAGAGACCCCATGGACACTGCCTTGCCCTTTCTCCTTTCTCCCCATCCTTCACCGAGCAGGTCAGCCCTGCTTGGTTCCTCTGTCTTTTAGCTGCTCCTCATTAGGCCATGCCAGTTCCCTAATGGACCCCGGCTAGCTCAGAAGTGCGTTACCACTTAACGTGAGGGTAGAGAGAACGCTCCCCAGGGGGTGCCCAGCCCTTCCTAAGTGGCCCACAGCCCTCACCTCTCCCTCTGCCTGGGCCGAGCACAGACACCTCAAGAGTTAGATGATGGCTGATTAACAAATACAGATGGGCAGGGACTAATCAATTCTGGTTTAGCCGTGGACAAGGGACACTCCAGAACAGAGGTCTCTTGAGATGGCCCGGGCCCTCTGAGGTCCCTCACGGACTTGTCAAAGACTCAAGCCACTCTCAACCCCCGGGAACCCTGAGGAATTCTCAACAGTAGGCACGGGGCCGGGATTCTCAGGGCTGCGGGGCCAGAGAAGCTTTTCAGACAAGCACAGACCAGGCCTGCAGAAAGCACAGTTAACCAAGGGGCAGTGACAAAGAAGAAGAATGTGGTGAGGCCCAGACAGAAAAGGCTGAAGTGACTCAGCATCTCCATCAAACCTCAAACTGACCGGCAAGCTGGGATTTCTGGTAAAGATGAGATGTAACCATGGTTTTTCATTCATTTCAGAAGTAATTCTGAAACGGTACTCAGAGACAAAACAGAAAAGCCCGCTCAATGCAGAATATTAAACACCCTTTAGCTCACTCGAAGGTGGGGACTGCTGGAATGACTGTCCCTCCTCTGGGTAGATGCGTGCTGTGGAGCTCGGCACCCCAGGTGGGCGGCAAGGCCAGGCTGCGTGCACCGTGAGCAGGGCAGGGAGTAGGCGACGCACCCAGGACCTGGGGCGCCCACAGAGCTCCCCAGGAGGGGCCAGAAAATGCAAGAGAGCTCTGGCAACGTTTTAACCCTCAAGACCTGTTCCTCAGACTTACGGATCAACCCAAGCCTGCCAGGCCCACACACTCCCTTCTTGCTATCTGCCCTACACCACGTCCCTCTTTATGTGAGGACACTGATCCACAGTGAGGCCTCACCAAAGGCCAGGTATGAGCCGAGGAGAAGAAACACAGGAAATCAGAAATGATAAGGACAGCACCACAAAGGCACACACAGAGAGGCAAGGTGTTCACACCGAACAGGGAGTGGGCTGAGAAACCGAGTTCTAGAAGAAACCTAAAATGCCCACCCAACAAACAGATGGCCAGCACTGGAAATGGCTTAGATGGATCCCTCATGTCATTTAATAAAGGAGACTCGGCAGGCAAGAAAATGGAACGTGAGGTTTGCAGAACTGGATTCAAATCTGTTTCTACGTCTATACGTGACAAGACTCTGGCAAATGACTTAAACTCCGAGGCTCAGTCCTCCGTAAAGGAGGAAGAGGAAGGGACCACCCCTCCTCCGCCAAAAAATAAAAATGGAAAAAGGACCAAACACAGGAGAGCTACGGCAGCGCCTGGCTGCCGGGTCCAGGGGCTCCCGCCTGCCGCCACCAGCCAGACCACCCTCTTGAGGCCAGGGCTTCTGAACGGCCAGTGAGGGACCAGCCAAAGCCCCCGCGGCACAGAGAGGATGGGAGGCCAAGCCGTGGCTTCCGGCACCGCACACCACTGAGATCCAAGGCCTGGCAGGGGAAGAGGATGAGGGGGCAGGTTCTGGCTGAGCTGCCGGCAAGGGTGCTCGAGTGGAGAGAGGGGATCCGAAACCGCCCCCTCCTCCAGGCGTCGTTCTAAAGACATCACGCACGAGCCACTTCAGCTAGAGGACAAGCACCTTAAAAACACAACATCACACACCTTCGGTACAGATCCCCCTCGACTTACGACGGGCTGACGTCCCAAAAAACCCATCAAAAGTTGAAAATATCGTTAAGTTCAAAATGCATTTAATTACACATCACCTACCACACGTCACAGCTGAGCCCAGTACCTTCAACATCACTCAGGACACTTACGTTAGCCCACAGTTGGGCAAAAGCAACGAACACGAAGCCTACTTCATAATAAACTGTGCTGATATCTCATGTAATTTACTGCATCCTGTACTGAAAGTGAAAGGCAGACGGGCCGTCTGGGCACAGAGTGGTGGTACCTGTGCCAGCTGTCCGCTCGCGTGACCGCGTGGCTGCCTGGGGGCTGCCCAGCATCACAAGGTGGGGTCCTGCAGTGTATCACTCTCCCGGGAAAAGATCACAGTTGAAAACGAGAAGCACAGCTTGTACAGAACGCGCTTCGATTTCGAACCATCGTAAAGTCGACTCTTCGTTAATTCAGGGGCCACCTGTACAGTCTCTTTGTATTTAATGTCCCTCGTTTATGAGCACTAGACGACGTCTCTTTGGTGACATGCTGTTATTCTCCTAGTTCGTGTCTATGCGTGGTTACCAGGCGCACAATGCATTCCAAATGATACTAGGGAATCCACCTCAACATTTTAACTGTATTAAGAACGCAAAGGACGTAAAAGAGAACCAGCTTGCACTTCTTTTCCCAGTGTGCCGGTTTCCTGCTCTGGGTAATCTGTAAAAGGTTACCTGAGTACAACACTCAAAAAGGCCCGTTTAAACACAGGGACAGTCACACCTGCTGTGCAGTCGTACGAGTTTTGCTTTGCCCAGAAATCAGATCACCTCCCGTGATTCAGGCGCTATTATGCAACTACCACAGCTCTTCCCTGCTCTCTGCTTCTACCAAGGAGGGAATGAAAAGTGGGAAGAGAGGCGGGAAGACTTCACTTCAGGAAGGGCTGGAGCCCTTAAGTCATTCTGATAACCTGGTCTCTGGGTGACACTGTACTCACTCCATCTGAGGTGATCCTAGGAACCAGCAACATGGCAGCCAGTGGGGCCTCAGTGATGAAACAGCCAGCATCACTCATCTGCAAGGCACTGTGCTAGGCCCACACTGGCACTTTTATGCTTAAAACATCCTTACAAGGAAGGCATGAATACCCTCTTTATACGCAGGAGATTTAGTACCAGCCTGAAGAAAGAGCAGAACTAGGAGATTTAATGCCCAAGCCTGACCTGTGTGTTCACAAATAGGTGCTGTGAGTATCTACTGAGTCCGCTCTACGTGCCAGACGTTACCCTGGCACCGGGAAGAGAATCAACAGGACATACAAGGTTCCGCCACCACACCCCAAATTAGGAAACTCACACACTTGCTGGGAATATGAGTGATAACTAAAATGAATGATTCACACACCATGTCAGTAGCTCTATATGCTAAGAAGAAAAACACAGTGGAGAAAGGAGATGGCTACTGATGAGGGTGTTTGCCCACGGGCGGGGGTGGAGAGGGCGTGTTTCCTGAGAAAGTGGCCTTTGAGGAGAGGCCTGAACAAAGGGAGGCACAGAGGAGAGAAGCCCTGGGCAGAGAGGACAGCAAGAGCAAAGCGCCAAGAGGCAGAGACAAGCCTGCACCCTTGAGGAAGCTCAGGAAGAAGGCAGTGTGGGAGGGGCGGAAAGAGCAGGGGAAATAGAGGCGGGTGGAACGCGGGCGGGACGGACTGCACAGGGCTGTGAGCTTTGGAGGACGACGCCTCTGCGGGTTATGCTACACGGTCGGGGGGCGGGGGGGGGCGGCGGGGAACGTGCTTTAAAAAGCTGTCTCGGGACTGTTCCTTGGGGAACAGACTAGGGGTGAGAAGAGTGTGGAGTCGTGTTCCAGCAGCCTAGCCAAGGACTGCCACTGACATGGGTCACTACTAGGCGAGGGGGAAGGGATTCAACACACACCTTGCAGGTACCACCCTGCTCCCAGGCCTCTGTGCTTCAGATGTGCTGAGCCCAGATACATGCTACGGCTCCAGCAGTAATAACCCAAGAGGAAACCTCCTCTTTTCAACCTTCAGTGGCTACAAAACTACTCCAGGGAGAAGCTCACATCCTTAGCCTGGCATGTAAGTTCTTTCTCAATCTTCTCATCGTGGCCCCAGCTTTTCTTCTACTGTTTCCTAACGTATCCGTTCTGCTATAAAGACAAGGATCTACACAAACTCAGGAAAGGATGTTTCTCTCGCCTCATGTTCTTGTAGTACCTGGTGGCCAACTTCCAGTCTCTAGACCATACCCCTTCCATGTAGGAGACAAAACACCTCCCCTGCGGGAGGCTGTCCATGGTTATCCAAAGACCAGGCTGCAAACCCAAGCCGAGTGCCTCCAGATAAATGACGGGATCAATGAAAAGGTCAGCTTGGTAAGAGACTAGGATCAATGAAAAAAACAGACCTCCTATTTCTCCCTGATGCAATATTCACGCAACAGCCAGGGTGCTGGGGACAGAATGTGTTTTGGACGAAGTAAAATTCTAACTGTGAAAGGACAAAGGTGGGAGAATGGAAGAATATAGCCAGGTATCACTCATTTGTTGGTTCCTTATTCAATAAATGCTTATCTTAGCACTGACTTAGACGCTGAGGATACACAGATAGAAATACACAGCACTCTCCAAGCGTTCACATCCTAGTGAAGAGGAAGACAGTGGAAACGAACAACGAACACACAGTGAAGAAAAGTATGGCCAGTAGGAAAAGAGGAGAACGAGAACTGGGACCTGCCAGGGAACACAGTGAGGACCCAACAGAAGAAAAGAGGTGTGCCCAAACAAACAGGAGGAAGCATTCCAAGCAGGAGGGAAAGCATCAGCAAAGGCACAGAAGCGTGAGCAAGCATGCCATGTTCACACAGACACTTGTTATTATGTCTTAAAAATAAATGGGGAAGAGACTATGCTACACCTGAGATTACTAAACCTTTCCACTGTTTACTCCATCAGTAAAAGATGTTTGAGCACTCATTTCAATATATGCATGTTTATAAACTTTACATATGACTGTTCCTATATATTATGTACATTATAAAAAACATTTAAAAAATATCAATAGCAAAAACTACTTGGAGACATGGCCGACTCCAGCCTGGGGCAGGGAGAGTATGAACCTGGGCACATGGCTCTAGAAGAGCAAGGGGGCACCTGAGGAATCATGGGGTTCTGTCAAAAGGACTTAAGAGCCAACCTGAGGAGGCTCACACAGACCAAATGTGGGATGATCCTGGCATTCAAAAAAAAGCTGTAAACGATAACACACAATTCAATGTGTTAATTAAAGAGAAAAAAAAAAATCCATGAGTCCACGATACGAAGGAACGCGTGAGAGACTGCAGGGAGGGTGGTATCTCCAGAAAGGGCATGGAAGCCTCCCTCCAGTCCCATACACCACGCCCTACACATCCCTTCCATCTGGAGGTTCCTGACTTACATCCTTTTTTGATAAACTGATTATCTAGCAAGTAAACTGTTTTCCTGAGTTCCATGAGCTGCTCTAACAAATTTATCCAACCCCAGGGCAGCGTCATGGAAACCTCTGATTTACAGCTGATTGTTCAGAAGCACAGGTGACAACATGGACTTGTGATGGATGTGGGGGGAGTGCAGGGGGAGACCGACACCGTCTTGTGAGACGGAGCCCTTAACCCTGGGACCTGACACTACCTCCAAGTAGTGTCAGACTTTACTTCAATTGCAAGACACCGAACTGGTGCCGGAGAATTGTTTAGGTGGGGAGACACCCCTACACACACGCTTGGTAACCAAAAGCGTCAGCAGTAATATGGGAGCAGAATGAGAGTACAGGAGACACAGAGGTGGGTTTTTCCTCAGATGAGGCTACACTCCTCGTGAAGGCGTTTCATTAAGCACCTTCGAACCCTCTGGTCAGGGTAAAGGTAAACAGGAGCAGAATGTGTCTGTCCAATCACAAATTGTACATATATACGGCCTTAGGATGCCTAGCTGTGGCCAAGGAGTAACAGAGAAGGCTTTGCAGGTCTCTCGGCTACTGGAATCAAAGGGGCTGCAGAACATCCTGAGCTGCTTGCAGGGCCGGCCCATCACCTGACTCGCCGTGTGTTAACATTCTTGCCAGCAGAGGGAGCAGAGGCGGTTTCTGAGCTCTTCCGCTGCGGGCCAGAATGGAGACCAACTGTGCGCGACACCCAGGGTTTGCCTACTGAAGTCCCCTAGCATGCCCCAGGCAGAGATCTGTCGTGTAGCATTCACCCTCAAAATCAGGGTTTGATATATACATCATCACCACATTTAAACCCACACCGCTTCCTTTAAAATGTCCAAAGAAGAGTCTTATAACCAAGAACGGCTATCAAAATAAAGTAAGACACTTCCTCCTCACTACAAAGAAAGAGCAGGCACACTTTTCCTTGAATAGAAACGAAACAAAACAAAAAACCAAAAACTAAATATAACACTGTCAGGTGGAAGTACAAATTGTGAATTAAACTACCCATGCTAAAAAGCTACAGGGGTAAGACGCTAGGCTTGGAAGGTTTCTGCAAATGTATGATCACTAGCTAAAGACAGGAAGAAGGAACAAAACTCAGAAACGGGATCTGATATGCAAAGAGAAAGAGAAAGCCTAGTGGCACAGAATATATTCAAAATTACACTAACTTATTCATGAGTACAAAAGTAATAAAATGGAAATGGTTAACGCATACATACACGGCTCTACCATCGCCAGCCAATTCCCTTCACAGCGTGTGTCAAGGGTATGACACCGGGGCCACTGAAAGCACACACCGGATGGGAAGGGGCACTTACTTTTTGGCAAATCCCCGGTGCTGGAGGCTGAGACTGTCCTGCTTCTGTCATGGGATGGACTGCTTTCCTCATGCTCAGTAAGCGGGGATCCCTCAGAAAGTGCAGAACCACAAGCCACAGGTTCTAAGGGCCCAGAGAACAACGAGGTGGAAAACTCTGGAAACTGGGACTCGGGCATTTTATGTCGTCCATTTGGCAATTCACCATTGAATTGTTCGTAGGAGCTGCTATATGTGTAATCGCTTTCTGCATGTGGCTCATCGAGGTTATATTCCTCGGGATTTGGGCAATCTTCCTCATCATCGTCTTCATCGTCCAGCTGCTGTTCCAGTAAGAATGGGCCATTCTCAATATGGCCATTGGTTTTGGGTGATTCCATCCAAGTGGGGTCTACGTTCACGAATTCCTGTTCGACATCATCTTCATCTTTCTCGGTGTTTTCTTTTTCAGTGTCTTCTTTCTCCTCCTGGTCCTCAGCTTCGCCTTAAAAAGTTGAAGGGTAAGAATGAGAACATGTCTCTCTCCTTAACAGAGTGCAGTAGGCACTTATCTCCTCCAACAAGAGACAAATTCGAACGTGCTAACTTCATGTGCTACAGAGCAGACACCTCTTGGCCCTCAGGGTAAAATCTTTAGGTACTCTAAATCTTATCTTTCATTTATTAAATAACTGGCCTACTCTTCTTAGAAGAAGTTAGCTCTTAGGGAAAATGGGCATAGATGAAGCTGTACTTCCATTTCTACCCTCTCCTCTATAATTTTCAGAAAAGGTCTGAGGGTACATTACTGTTAAGTAAAAGCTTAATTACAAAATGAAGGACAATCATTAGCAAGATAAAGACATGGTGTTTCTCAGACGTTTGACATTAAAAAAAAAAAAACTATTTTGAAATATTAACATATTTCTGGCACACGTTTTACAAAGCAAGTACCAGACAACTCCCCACGCTCTCCAACAAGGCCTTGGAGAGAACCACCCTCCTGTCTGAAGCATCAGCGCAGCACCAAGTCACCCTGCATGGTGACCTGGCGGGTCCTACTGTGGGAGCTCCTGGGCTCCTATGCAGCCCTGTCTCCAGAGTCCACTGACCATTGTTATTCGCAGTCTCACCCTCGGCTGCCTCCTCTAATCCTGCTGTTTTTAGTTTCACCTCTGGGTGGTATTCATCATCTTGCTCATTGGAAGGTACAGCTGATGTGATGTTTTCTTCTATGATTTTCCTTTCAGCTTCTCGCTCCAATTCTTCTATTTCCTGCAGGCGCTTTTCCAATAACTCAGCCTGCCTTTTCTGCTTCTTTTTCAGTTTTTTCTTTTTGTTTTTAGATATTTTTCCTATCTACAACATGTTAAGAAAATACCACAGGTCAGTTTGCTTCTTTTTAAAGCACTACGCAACAGCGTAAGTGCTGGCAGCATGGCAAATACCAACACAGGCTGTTTTTCTCAGGTCGCATTCAATTAAAATCACATGCCCAGACATGAGATCCACATCACGGTTAGGGTTACAGCCAAACCAGAAAAAAAGAAACCAGTGCTAATATCACGTAACGGGACTACCACCAGGTCTTGCCCTCAGAGGGATATAGCTTAAATCCAGCAAGTCTTTCCCCTTTAAACTCTAAGAAGAACTAAATATGCTGAGATACTCTTGACGTTAAACAAGAAGCACCTCTTGCAAGTTTTATTTGCTGCTGCCTGTCTATAAAGTAACCATGTCCCCTCTCCTTAACTGTCTTACTCAACTGCTGCAAAATCAGGTGTTTCTTGGTCAACAGCACGGTCTGCGTTTGGGTCTCACACACTGAGCTGTTATCAACAGCCAAGACTGCAGGAACTGTAAAAAATGAGCACGTGAAGTAAAGGGAAAAAAGAAAAAGCCATGGTTTCATTCTGCCTCCAATCATGGTGAGCTGACTTGGAAAGTACTGGCAACGAGAGCCTCCAGTCTTCCACAGAATCAGTAATCGAGACAAGCTGCTCAAGCCACAGCAGAACCCAGCAGGCCGGGTGGAATACTTCTTACAGCTCCCTCTCCTACTAGGACTTCCACTCCAAGCTGAGGGCTGCTGGCAGTGCCCTGAAGTCCTGCACATTTCCTCCCAAAACCGTTTGGTTCATAAACATCTTTTAAAACTGGCAGATGACCCATCAACTCAAGACAGATATATATATGTTTTTTCTATGCTTGACTGGAACCAAGCCAGGTTTAGCTCTGCTGCGGTAGGATTTAATTCCAAACAGCTTGTTTCATTTGCTCACACTCAGCATTTTGACAGGACCCCAGAGATAATACTCTTTCATATTTAAGTACTACCTGGAAGTAAAAAAATCAGAACAGCAGCTTCAGAAAAACAGGTAACTTAGAGGCAGATCAGAAATAATATAAAGTGTTTTTGGAACAATCACTCTTAAAACCCTATCTCTATAACCTCACATTTTACCAGACTCAGCCAAGAGCACTCCAGAAAGTGCACGAGGAAAACAAAGATAAAATCTGGGACCACTCTAACTATCCCCCAACTCTAAAAATCACTTCACCTTATCCAAATATTGTCTTACATAATCAAGGATACCCAGCATTTATAAACATGACTGTCTTTTATATTAAAATACACTACAACATCTGTGATTGAGAACGGAACAAAAAAATGCACAACCAATTCCCCCAAACAATCCATAATGAAAAATTGTTGCAGAAAGAAACAAAAACTAATGTTACAATTCGAAAGTTCAATAATGAATAGTCACTTTTGACATGGAGGTGAATATAAGTATAGGTGTAAGTACTTACAGGTTTTTGCTGTGGAGCAGTACTCACTAGAACAAAACAAAATGAAATGAACATTTAGAACGAAATAGATACTTATCTCTATGTAGGTAATCTGAACTGTAAAATGAAATAACTACTCTCTTTTAATGGCTATGCAACTTCAACAACCGTTAAATATTAAAACTTCTGAATCAGAGAGACCTAAAGTTTATCCAACTCAAACAAATGATTGGCTCTTAAAAGGCAAAGCCACAGTGGTTCATATGGAGTCATTTCTCTTACTTATCTAAAATTAAATACGCATTCATTTCAAAAACAGACAATCCCAAAGCACTGACTGATAAGAAAATGGAGAAGAGTCATCCAACCAAATTTGTTTAAAGACAATGAAATGAACAATTCACTTACACAACTATGTTTGAAAACTATTTCACAAGTTTATACAACTAAAGTTAAGTCCAATACTGCGGTAAATATTCTAGAAATCACATGAACAGACTTGGCCAGTGTCAGAAGCTTGATAGACTATGGTTCTGTGATCTAAAAAACACCCCGATGTTAGAAAACGAGATTCAGAAGTGGTGCATGTCCCAAGAGCCCCAGGCAGACAGAGGGCTTTTGCCCTGCAGTCCTCGTGCCTGCCTGGCAACACACTAGGGCAGACAGCACGTGAAGAGAGGGTGAAAGCAACGTCCACACTTCACTGTCGCCATGACACTGCGAAAACCAGAAATAAAACTACATACACCAATACTCAAGTCAGTTGGTCTTCTCCCACCCTGAAGTCTTTTGAAACTAATTCTAAATCCACCAGCTAGACTCAGATTGATGTAGCTGTGCTCACTGGAGTCAAGGAAGCACTCTGACGACTGAACGTCGGCTACGTGAGACCTCCTGCCATAACAGACACTCCTCTGCAGAGAAGTGGGCAACACAGGACAGTGTTCCAAGGAGATGCAGCAGCAGGTAAGAATTCAATAACCTTTTAAGGGAGGACAAAGTAGTTCAAACATTAAAGTACAACTTAACTGGGGCATTTTCCTGCTCAAGAAAAAGGTCTAGCTGCTTCTAGTCATCAGACGCTTACAAAAGCCCCTAATGCATACACATCTGACTCAACTGCCCCCAGTGTACAACTTGGCAGGCTCTCAAAGCTGGCTCAGCCCCTCACCTGCAGACCCCGAAGGAGGAGGGGCGCCCGCTTTCTGCCACTCGGTGGCCTCGGCTGCCATCCGTCTCACGTATGCATCGTCCACGCACATCAAGATGTTTTCCGGCTTTATGTCCGTATGAATGATCTTGCACTTACTGTGTAGATAATCTAACCCCTGAAGGACCTGATCACGTGAAATCAAGAGGAGAGATGACTTATTAATACCTTTATTATTTAACATCTGTTTGTAAAATAGTTAAAATCATTACAAGGCACAAAATACAATGGATACAAAGGGTTTTAGTAAAAATCTTCCTCCCACCCCGGCCCCCATAGGAACCCAGCTCTTTTCCAGAAGCAAGCAATGTGTATCATCCTGGAGATAATTTATGCTCGTGGAAGCAAATGCATCTATACATATACTCTTTTAAATAACAACTTCAGTGAGATATAATTTACGTGTCACACAATTCACCCTTTTAAGAGTACCATTCAATGGTTTCTAGATGTACAGCCCTCACCACTAATTTAGAACATTTTCATCACACAAAGAAGAAACACTGCACACCCATTAGCTGTCACTCCCCCTCTCCTCCCAACTCCTCCAGCCCTAGGCAACCGCTAGTCTACTTTGCTGGGTCTGGATATTTTATATAAGTGGAATGATACAGAGTGTGGTCTTTTGTAACTGGCACAGTATTTTCAAGGTTCATCCAAGGGTAGCAGGTATCAATACCTCATTTCTTTAAATGCCAAATAATATTCCATTGAAAATATCACATTTCATTCACTTGATGAATATTTGACTTGTTTCCATTTTATGGCCATTATAAATAATATTGCTATGAACATTCATGTACAAGTTTTTGTGTGGACATATGTTTTTTATTTTCCTTGGGTATATGCCTAGGAGTGCAGTCGTTGGGTCATATGGTAGCTCTATATTTAGCCTTTCAATGAGCTGCCAAACTGTTTTATACTATGGCTGCACCATTTTACACTCCAATCAGCAACGTGCGAGGATTCCAATTTTTTCATCATGGCCAATACTTGTCTTTTTATTTTAGTCACCCTACTGGGTGTGAAGTGTGTATCTCATTGATCTGCATTCCCATAATGGCTAAAGATGTGTGTACGTTTTTAATATTGCAAGAAAGGAGGATTAAATAGCCCTGGTATCCAGGCGACACTATAGCACTGAACTAAAAGAAAATGCTAAGCCAAGATACTCATGTACTTATTATATATATCATATACATATCATATGTATCACAAAAATTACAGAGTATGGTGACCTAAATGCAAGGCCAAAGTTTTTCTGGAATTATTTCCATTAGAGGGAAATTGTTTCAATTCTTTCCATAAGGAAAAAAATATTTAAAAAATACAGTTCATGTTCCCATACATCAGAAACTCTACAAGCTCAATAAACATTAACATTTGATAAACATCCTCATTCAAACATTTTAAGTCATTTAGGGGCCTTGACGACACTAGACAAGGAAGTGAGAAAAAGACAAGCAGAAGATATATAATATCAATCAGCTCTGACAAGTTCTCAGCAAAAAACCCAATGCTCCTGTCTACCTTGAGTTCCTGGCTAAACAATCTTAACAGACGGCAAAACATTAGTAAGTCAAGGGAAAGAGGTTTCAGAAGAAAATGAAAGGGAGACCTGTCTCTTAAACAAGATGAAAATCCTCACACATATCTAAAAAAACTTTTCCTAGGAAATACTTTTACATGACTTCACTGACTGAACAACAGTCGAGCTCCTGTAACAGACCATACACCCTTCTAGATGTTTGACACATAGCAATAGAAGTTCCCTGTCTCCACTGGGCCTTGACTTTTTACCTTAGAATTAATATTGAATGTTTTAGATAATACTTCAATTAGAATATGTTTAAATTATGTTTAAAATGTCAAAGAACCAATAGGAAGAAAGAGATCATTATATATTTCCATAGAGAATAGGTTATAATCCTGAAGGGAACACAATCCAATGAGCCTGTATGTTATTCACTGGCATTCACGTATCTTCTTTGAGCAAACTGAAATATCATGTGGAGTTTTTATATCGGAATAACAAGAGAAATTATGAGAAGTACAAGAAATTAATGGACAGGTACACTGATGACTTCCAGCCTGCGGAAGTAAAAGGAATTAAGAGCTTTTAGAAACTTTAAACTGTTTTAAATTATTCCAACTGAAACTTCATTTCAATCATCAAATATTAACTCAAAGTTAAAATGTCAGCATCTTTCCAAAAATATCTTTTCACCACCACCCATGCACAAGTTGCTCCTAACTTTTCACCTTAGTTCTTTCATAGTTCTTAGGTTGTTTTACTGTGTGAGAAGCTACTCAGGTAAGAGTTAATGTGATCCAGTATCCAAAGGTGTTAAATGAATTCCAATGACAATGAGGTACTTGAGAGGAGCAAAGTGTTCTCAGTAAGAATTTAAGGTTCCAGATTTTTAATACTGGCTGTTGCACTCAACTGGGTTAACCTTCCTCAAGAAGCACAGCTTGTGTCTGACAATGAACATAAGGAACAGACTATCAACCAGGATCAATTAAGTTAATTAAGATAACACAAATCTTAAAGGAAACAGTTAAGAGACAGCATGGAGCATTGTTAAATCATGACCTTGGGACTCAGACCACTCCTGTATTACTGCTCAATCACTCATTCACTAGGCAAGGTACTTAAGCTGCCTGAGCTTCCATTTTCATATCTATAAAAGGGGGAACATATCCATTAGACAGAAATATGGTAAGAATTAGAAATAATGTATGGAAAACTCACAGATACAAGGTCTAGCTCACAGGAAATTCAAACTAAATGGTAGTAATGAACTAAGTCAGAAGACTTGCATTGATACTGACTTAATAACCATAACTTATTAAATTTCTAAGTCACTTATTAAATTTCTCTGGGTCTCATTTCTCCCATCTATAATATGAATGGGCTCTACCTGATAAAACTCTGATCCTTTTAATTCTAGACTAATATATTTTTTAAAAAATCTTTAGCTATAAGAAGAATGGTTTTATTTTCAAAAACAGTATTTCTGTTCTCAGCCAGTGAAGTTAAAGCAATTCAGCACCCCAGAATCCAGAATCAAACAATAATGATGGGCAATCTTACAACCATTTACACTGAATAATTATGATAATGAAAAACAATAATCAATGACTCAAGCAAGCTTCATGCCCCAGGATAGACCCCTGTTGCCTCACTTGTCTTATCACAGCATGTGTCTCTCTTGTCTACAAACCATACTTAGCCTCACCAGCAGGAGGCCGCACAGGCTGCAGAGATCCTCAGCTGCCATCCGCTTGACCAGGAGTCGGGCGATCAGCGTAGCCACAGAGGGGCCAGGGACGCAGCTGCATCCCACTTAGGGGACGGAGATCACACCCCGGGGCGGGGCCCGTTTTCTGCATGCGAGTCAGCAGCAGTGCAGACCTGGAGGCAGGGTCCGGGCTGGGAGCCAGGAGACCCGGCTCTGGTTCAGGAACTGACCAGCTATGGCTCCCCTCCCCTGACCTCAAATTCAGCCAGAAAACAAGGGCTTGGTCAGCACAGTCTCCAACGTTCCTTTCTAGGCACCTATGAACCGTGTCAGAGACTGTGTGTTACGGTGCTGACAACATCAGCTGGCTCTTCACCTCGGCGCGCTAGAAACAGGTCCTGTCGCAGACATAAAAGGAGGGAGGGAGCTGGGAGCGCTGTGGAGGGTTCGCGTGAAGGGGTCTCCCTGGCCTGCTGGCCACCCAGAGTGAGCTTCCTCCCAAACTCCAAAATGCACAGAGGAACACAAGGACAGCAACTGTCCACACTGTCTCCTGACTCTGGTCACAACGTGGGCACCTTAACAAAGGACACAGGGCGAGCAGACATGTGGAGCGAGGCCTTGTGACGCCGCGCGGGGTGGGGGTGGGGGGGGAACCAGACCGGCAGCACTGCTCCGAGCCGCTGATGCTCACAGGGGTGGAGCGAGACACCAGAGGGCTCTCCTCAAGCCAGAAGCTTTGCGACTGGACAGCGAAGGCACCCACCGGATCTCTGTCCTCACTAGGACGGACAGGAGGTAAATGCTACACGCTGCTCAGACGAGCACATGCCAGACCGAATGGAGAAGCGTGGCGAACACCTGCCTCAATCACAGGGGACCAGAGCCAGGGGACACCGTCCTCATCCGCTCTGTCCCGAAATCGCCCCCTGCTCCTCCTTCTCTCTAACTCTGACTAGTGAGAACTAATGAGAAAATTCAGCAGCTGTACTTCACTCGTGAACATCGTCAGGATGAAAGATAAGACACTGCGCCCAGCACTGAGGAAGCACAGAGGGACGAGCTGGGAAAGGGGCTCAACTCCCTTGAAGGAAGCGACTTCCCCGAATTTCTGAGCTGCATACCCAACATTTTGAGGAGGAGAATTCCAAGTTAGTACAGAATCATATATACTACCACACTGATCAAATCCAAGAACATAAAAATGTTTACCAACTTAAAATTAATTTTCTATTCTAAAATTGAACAATACTGGCTTGATCATAATGCATTCATTGACAAAAGGACCAGTGAGATCATTTAAATGGTAAATAAATACTAAGTGTAGACAAACGTAGAAGTAAACCATTTCCACAAACAGAGACATGAATGCATCCTCTTCACAAGACATGCTATCATTTAAAATGCTCCCCAGTCTTCCTATGCAGACATTTCACACTACCCAGCAGTCAAGAGCATGGATTCTGGATTGCACCACCTGTGTTCCAGTCTTGATTCCCCACAGTAACTGTGGGACTGGGGAAAACTTTTTTTTTTTGTGGTACGCGGGCCTCTCACTGCTGTGGCCTCTCCCGTTGCGGAGCACAGGCTCCGGACGCGCAGGCTCAGCGGCCATGGCTCACGGGCCCAGCTGCTCTGTGGCATGTGGGATCTTCCCGGACCGGGGCACGAACCCAGGTCCCCTGCATCGGCAGGTGGACTCTCAACCACTGCGCCACCAGGGAAGCCCCTGGGGAAAACTTTTAACACCTTCCTCAGAGTGAAGGTAAGAACACCTCTGGCCTCACAAAGCTGTGGTGAGAAATAGACAGCATAATACAAAGAAAGCACTTAAAACTGTGAATGCCTGAAAGAGCATAATAAATGTTAGTGACAAGCATTATAACAGAAAGAGTAATGATAATCCAAAAATCCAGGGCTACACGCTGGACCTACGTATCGTAGCTAAGTCACCACAATCAGAGCCTTGCCCTTACCAAGCTTCATTTAACAGCAAGCAGCCACTTCTTCACAAGGTTTCTGGAAAGGGTAATGAATTAAACCATAAGATTTTAAAAAGTAAAATATCGGCTACCCTTTCGAGTACAGAAGAAAATAAAAGCCACGTTTAAAGAACAGCAACATAGACTTCCCTGGTGGCGCAGTGGATAAGAATCCACCTGCCAATGCAGGGGACACGGGTTTGAGCCCTTGTCCGGGAAGATCCCACACGCCGTGGAGCAACTAAGCCCGTGCGCCACAACTACTGAGCCTGCGCTCTAGAGCCCACGAGCCACAACTACTGAGCCCACTGCCACAACTACTGAAGTCTGCATGCCTAGAGCCCGTGCTCCACAACAAGAGAAGCCACCGCAATGAGAAGCCCGCGCACCGCAACGAAGAGTAGCCCCCGCCCGCCGCAACTAGAAAAAGCCCGCGCGCAGCAACGAAGACCCAACGCAGCCAAAATAAATAAGTTAATTAGTTTAAAAAAATAATAAAGAACAGCAACAGCATTTTAAAACCCCATCACCTGTGGTACACCTTGAATGCACCACAAATAACAAACACTGACAACACAGCACCCTTTTTCTTCTTTCGGCTTTAGAAATAAAAGCTAAACATAAAATAGACTTCAATAAAGCTGATTTTTAAAGAAAAAGAAATAAAAGCTGGGGGGCAAATACACCCCACGCCTGAGGCCAGAGAAGCAGCCTGGGGGAGGCAAGGGGGTGTCCTCACACGATCACCAGAAACCGACGGATGGCCCTTCCTGACCCTGCACAAGGTCACCAGGGCGAAACAAGGACAGTTAAGAACTGATGAAAAGATTGATAATAGTGTATAGGAAACCCTGGAAAAGCAAGTGATTCAACTGTGCTGCGACTTTTCAAAAATAAGTGGGAACCTTTATCTACAAACCCTTCAGATCACAGAAAGGTCAGCCACTTTGTACAGTAAGAATAAGAGGAACATACATTTCTTCTTTCATTTAGGGAAAGCTAACCTCTCAAAAACATTTCTTGACTTTCCACGATGTGAAGGAAGCTACAAAGAGATGTGAAACCTACAACACGTGATCTGGGGCTCCCAGTGCTCAGAATATACAGTTGGGGAGACAGAACGGCTACTCTGTGCTGGTCACAAGCTGGAAGCTTTATCAGCAGTCCCTCCAAACTCACCTGCACAATAAAGCCACAAATTATGCATTATCATCCTGATGTGACAAATGCAGACACAGGCTTACAGAAGTTAAGTGATTTGATCAGGGTCACAAAGTAGTAAGTGCCAAGTTAGAATGTGAAATTAAGTCTACTGACAAGACTTAAGTGTACTCATTACACTTTCCTCTATTCTAGTGGTTCTCAGCAAAAGGAAATTTTGCCTCCTCGAAGACATTTCACAAAGTTCAGAAATATTTAAGTGTCATTGCTGGGGTGGTCCTGGCTGAGACAGACATCTAGAGGGCAGAGGCCAGGGATGCATCTAAACAACCTACAACGCACCGGGCAGGTCCCTACAAGAAAGGACTATCCAGTCCAAAATGTCAGCAGTGCCAGGGTTGAGAAACTTTGGCCTACACTTTAAGACCCTGCAATAATTAAGAAAGGACCAAGTGTAGGCGGCAGCCATCCTTCCCCAAGGAGGGAAGAAATATTGCTCTTAACTAGGGTAGAATGGGAAGCCTTTATCACAGAAGTGGAATTTTGGTTGAGTCTTTATAAACATGGGTAGAATAGAAAGAATGCTATTTTCTACAGCCTAGGACAAAAGAAATAAACCAAAGATGTGGAGCTTAAAAAATGGCAAAGTGAGTACTTTCTCTAAATACCCTACAGAAAACTAGTAAAAATTTATGTATAAAAATTCTGGTAAAACAGCATGTGTTTATAAATGCTTGGGACATCTCTGAATATTCATAAGAAAACCATAACTTGGTTGATTCCAGAAGGGAAACTGTGTACCTGAAGGACACTTAACAAGTCATACCTACTTAAATGATTAATTAATTAATGGGGAAAAATTTACCTGCCAGGAGGTAAGAGCTGAATCGGGGTTTCTAAGGGGAAATACGGGCTTTCACTAGATGGTAGAAGACCTTAAACAGGTTCACAAGAAGAGCAATGAGTTAACTCTTATTGGACATAAACTGAGTACAAGTCCAAAGATATTATTTGCTGCTTGGGAAAATGGTAAATGCATGTGCTCCGAAGCCAGACTACCTGGGCTTGAATTCCTGCTCCACCACATACACTTGTTATTTCTTGACTAGGGCCAAGTTACCTAACCTCAGTTCCACTTCCATAAAATAAAGACAGTAAAAATACCTATTTCATAGACTTACTGTGAGGATTCAATGCATCAAAATTTGCAAAATACTTAGCACTATGCTTGGCACATAGTAAGCACTGAATAAACATTTATAATTATTAATAGCAGTATCCCTTTACATCTTAACAATAATCTAATAATGAAGGTACCATTATTATTCTCAATTTATTCATGATGAAATTATGGCTTAAAGAGATTAAGTAACTTGGCCAAAGTCCTTTCGCTAGAGTAGGGTATACAGTTGTCCCTCAGAACCTGCAGGGGTTTGGTTCCAGGACACCTACCCACCCTTCGTGGATACCAAAATCCACAGATGCTCAAGTCCCTTATAATAAAAGGGCAGCAGTATTTGTATGTAATCTACACAATCCTCCCACATACTTCAAATCATCTCTAGATTACTTACAATATTTTATACACTGTAAATACTATGTAAATAATTGTAAATAAAATGTAAATGCTACGTAATAGCTGCCTGCACAGCGAATTCAAATTTTGCTTTTTGGAACATTCTGGAATTTTTTTCCCTGAATATTTTCGATCCATGGTCAGCTGAACCCATGGACACAAAGAACTGTATTTGACACCAACACCCAAGCTCTTTATCACTCTATACATTGCTTCATGAAAGCCAACAATATTAAGCTGCAACAACAGGCAATGGAAAGCCACTAAAGGCTTCTAGATGGGGATACGAACTATTAGAACAAAGTTTTACTTAGGAAAGTAACTGCCAACAGAAAAGGGAATAAACTGACGTGAGGAAGTAGAGTAAGATGGGCTGGACTCTGGGAGAGTAGACAGAGAGAAGCTTGTGAAAGGGTACTGGCCGGAGGTGATGAGGACCTGAACCTTAGTTCAGGAACAACAGGAGAAACATACATGGCCAGGAGGGATGGACGGCGAGGTGACCAGGGGGCGTGGTGGGAGACAGCAACAGGGGTGAGTGAAACACAGCCAGCTACAGCGGACTTCAAAGGTGAAGGAGGCCACACAGTGAGAGAACATTAGAAAGCTGGCCTACCTTGTCGTGTTATGGGGAGTAACAGAGCCAAGTAGGTCTATTCATAAAGGATCTTCCCAGTACTACCCAGAAGTCAAAAGTACTGAACCCATAGGATGGATCAAAGGGAATGAAGGGAAATTCAGACATATAGATTATTACCTGGGATATAGAACAATTTACTACTTTGAAAGTTACAAGTTTAGGGGGAAAAAATCCAGATTTCATGATATTTTTCTTAAAATTAAAGATGAGTTGACACCAGAGCAAAACAAAGCTTCTATTAACACTACCTACAAGGACTAAGTGCAGACCACATAAAATCAAAATTCCATCTTGAAACCAATAAAACACTACAAGACTTCTTACTCTCTAAGGCACAGTGTACATGAATTAAAGTGAAGATAACACATTCATTCAATCATTTGTTCATTCACTAAGTATGCATTAAAGTTCCATTAAACTCCAAGAATTTCATCTTTAGAGTTAAAGCCTCTTTTACTTGCTAAGTAAGGCAAGATTCTGTTTTTCCATTCTGGAATACGAAATAAATATCGACGGTTCATCTGCTAATTCGCATTCTCCCAACGCTGCCAAGCCTGAGTTATGGTGACACCTAGAGCAACAGCAGACATCTTTGAAAGGATAGGGTTCAAAGGAATGAGAGAACCTGTGTGATATACATTCGAACTGTTATTTCTGAAATTATTTGCTTTTTGTTAAAATATGTAAATCTTTTAATATTTCCAGGATTTATCAGAGATAAATCAGAAATTTTAAATTGGATAATTAAATTTTTTCAGGGGACTTGCCTGGTGGCACAGTGGATGAGACTCCAGGCTCCCAATGCAGGGGGCCCGGGTTCGATACCTGGGCAGGGAACTAGATCCCACATGCATGCCACAACTACGAGTTCGCATGCCACAACTAGAGAAGCCTGCGTGCCTCATCAAAAGATCCTGCGTGCCGCAGATAAGACCCAATGCAGCCAAATAAGTACATAAATATTTAAAAAAAAAAAAAAAGAATTATGGATCAAGGTTTGTATTTCAGGTCTAGAACCCCCAGGCAGGTCTAGCTCAAGCTCTGGGCCTGGGGACAAGGAAGGGCCTCAAACCAACGAGTCGTCTTCTCAAGCAAACCAAGCAACCTCCGATTATTACTTACTCTGCAGAAATATGCATGGTAATTATCCATTATATCAGCATAGGTAATCCAGAATAAAGCGTATCTGCAACTTTCCTAATTTAGGCTCTAAGGGCAATGAGTCAAAGACTGGTATGTTCCATGCAGAAAACTGAATCTGGTAAACATTTCTAATTAGAAGGAAATCTTCCATATGTGTATACTTCCATTCTATAAATATCTGCTGCAGCATCCACACCGAACCACACACTAACGGAAGGTTTTCTATTGTCAAGGCAATTGAACGAAGTACAAATACAATACTCCACATATAACTTAAACATTCCTTAAATTACCTTCCATTTATCCTTCATCCAAATACTTAGAAATAGCAAATAAACACAATACATTATATGTCTTTTTCTGTATTATTTTCTAAGGAACTAAGTGGGACATTTTGTAGTAATGATAATGGATAAAACAATTTCTCATTTTACTGTATCACTTACCTGAAAAAAGATCCATATGCCAAAAGATATATATGCTTGACGTTTACATATTACTCCCTTTACAAGACAGAAGGGCTTATCATTAACTAAATACAAAATTGATTTAATAAGTTCAAAATGTTATGCACTGTGATATATGTATTTATTTCTAAAACTGGAGAGAGAGAGATATATGAGTTTGTGCATTTTTTTTTGTTTTTCTTTTTTGTTTGTTTGTTTTCTTTAAAACAGGAATTCGTGTTGAAAGGCTAGCCAGTTAGGTACTGGGAGCTGGGGGCTGCCGTCATAAGCCTCACCTGTCGAATAATGCTCTTCACACAACGTACTGGGAGGCCTTGGTAGTTGGACTTTATGATCCACTTGAGGAGATGGTGGCCAAGCACTTCAAAGACCATGCAGACATCTGGGACAGGGTTAAGGATCATTTCTGGATACATCACCTGCAGTGACGGAATTACTAAAAGCAGCATCATTGTGGCACTTGGCAAAACAATTATTTCTTTATAAAATGCAACTTCAATACTATCAGTAATACCAAAAGTGGTCATCTGCTGTTCCTCACCTAAACAGAAAGATCTAACACGTACTAAGTACCTACCATGTGCCATATATGATTTAATGTGTACTCATAACAACATAAGGAATGAGGAGAGTAAACCTCGGGGAGTTTAAAGAACCCTCCTGCCTGACACCACCCAAAGGTGGTAGAGTCATGACGCAACCCCACACTTACCCGCGCTCTCAAGCACACTTCTCCTGACAATCAGCCTTAACGAAAATGAGCAGGACGGAAACCTCACAGAAACTGATGAGGAAAAGAATAGAGAACTCTCCCGCCTTAAGTGTCCTGCCTGCCTACCTAAATTTCTATCCTATACATCACATAAAACACTTTATAAAGCAGAAATTTACCAAACACAGGGAAGACATGTGATCTTTTCCTTCAATAATATCTTTCACTGGGTCACTGGATCAATTTTAAGTTTTTAAGTTTTTAAGAATGTATGATCACAATTTAAGACATGGCATGGCCATTAAGACCAACCTATAAGAATGAAATCTCAGGAATCTGGGTTTCGTTTTTGTTTTTAATAGAAATTCTAGTCAACCACTGACCCTCCAGAACTGTGAGCCACCAAAGTCCCTCATATAAATATATTCATGTCATTCATACAGAAAGATTTTGAATGGCTCTGAAACCCTTTGAGAATATTTTGTTCAGCCCTGGAGACCTATATACAGGCCTATAAGAAGGTCAGATGAGTTAATATTTTTTTAAAATATCTGGATCTACCACATCATCATAGTAACTATTGCTTTAAATATCTTTAATAAAAATAAGAAAAATATTTCTATGACACTGGACAGCATATGTGCGACAGACTTATGCATAGATGATCTAAAGCTAGAAGTTCCTTACTATTTCCCAAGCTCAGTAAAAAAATGGCAACTAAGGTCTAAAGTTAGTAGCAGGCATAGAGATGAAGCCCAAGGCTTCTAAATTATTACCTGAGTGTTCTCAAAGCATTGACAAATCTGGACTACTTAACAGTAGAAATAGCCACTGGAATGTATTCAATATATATCAAAAAAACCACCTCCATTTACCTACAAATCAGGTGTTTTCTCCAAAGAAACCCTCTCTCTATCAGCTGTCTTAAGGACTGCCTCCCAGATCTGATGCAAGAGGAAGGGCTGCCCTGCCTGCACATAAACAAACAGGCTCACTTGGAGACCAGGGGCAGAGAAGGACCAGCTCTATCTTTCTATCTATCAAGAGGGGAAAATGCACTTTGCAGCTAGCAGAAAGGATCTTGAGGCAAAGGGTGAGGTCACATCAGCAGTCACCGGAACTTGCTAGTATCCTCAAATCTGATCTCTAGAAGAAATATAAAAACCTCCTCAAATACACAGGGTGTGAAGAAAGTGCTTTCCTATGGGATTAAGACTTAGTAGATGCAGAAACAGGCTATCATTCTGGGGTGTAAGCTGGGAGAAGGCTTTGTCCTCAGGTTCTGGAGCTTGAACAGGTCAAATATCAAAATGTTGAATCTGTTCCAAACATGATAAAGGAAAGAATAAAAGATCAGGAAGGAGGAGAAGAGCCTGGCTCTTGACACACACCCGGCACTCACCAGTCACAAGATAATGAATACACGGTTCGGTCCTCCTGAACCTTGGGGAATGAAGGTATTGCTTAGATCAGGCCCATACAGGGCTATCTCAGAGGATCCAATATTAAAATATGGAAACAGCATTCTGGAAACTAAAGGCATTATCTCTTCTCTCCACTTGCGCCAAAAGCTCTGAGCTACAGGTTATTCTGCTGTCACTGCGACCCCTGCGGCTGCCCTTTACCAATGCCCTGGGCAGAAGGAGGGTAAAGATAAGACAAGAGCTCCTTCCGCACAACCCCCATTCACTTCCTCCTGGGCCCTCCCTCCCCCAAAACTACTAAGCATGCAAACAATACAACAGCAGCCCAATTAAAACTGACAGCCTCAAAAGAGAAAGGGAGGTCATGAGATGCCCTTGCTCCACTTGTAAGACACACTTCTTTTCCAGAATCAGAACTAAGGCCTCCCTATTCAAAAAGCAAAAGGAACAAGTCACCTTATAACTAAGAATCTTTCAAGAATCATATAACATGAAGACGCTAGAGGCTGCATGTGGAGAGTGAAACAGCAAACAGAAGTGTATAGGGATTAAAATATTTCCATTTTTTAAAAGTAAAAAGAAAAACTAGAGTATAACTCAGCCATTAGGAAGCAACAGAACCGTCAGAAAGGATACGTATTCCATTCATGCCTGAAATTTTGAAGTCATCGATTAGCTGTACCACCATGTCTTTATTTGGGTCAGTGGGATCACTTTCTCGAACCTATAGAGAGAAAAATGAATTCAAGAACAGAAGTGTTTAAGACTGAAAGTCATTTCCATTGTACCAACCAAAACTGTTTAATAAATGTTGTAAAAAAATAAAAGATTCAGTATTTGAACTTACAAATAATAAATTCAATTAATTTAGTAAAACCCAGAAAAATCCCTCTGTGAAATTTCATCATTAACCTTTCTGATATCATTCGCATTCTTGTAGTACTTACACATTTGAGCAATTTTATTTCATCCAAGGCTGTCTCTGTATAATGCTGGGCACTTTTTACAACTTTCATTGCAACAAATCTTTTTCCCCTTAAAAAAAAAATGCATTAAAAAATTTTTAACAGAAGTGATCATTTATAATAACTCTAATAAACTAGACTAATAAACTAGACATCATAATGAACTGTAATAAACTCTAATAAATAGCAACTTTCAATAAGCTTTCTTTTAAAATAGTACTTTTCAAATTGTGGGGTTACAGTTAAGCAGTGGGTTCATGTGTCAATCTCTTCTTTGCTTTGTGTTTCTGTTTTGTCCTCATAAAAATCAAGCAGGGCTTCCCTGGTGGCGCAGCGGTTGAGAGTCCGCCTGCTGATGCAGGGGACACGGGTTCGTGCCCTGGTCCGGGAAGATCCCACATGCCTCGGAGCGGCTGGGCCCGTGAACCATGGCCGCTGAGCCTGCGCGTCCGGAGCCTATGCTCCGCAACGGGAGAGGCCACAACAGTGAGAGGCCCGTGTACCGCAAAAAAAAAAAAAAAAAAATCAAGTAGACTAGAGAGATGTCAGAGTTCATCACATATGGTTAAGATCAAGTATGATAACACTTTTGTTTCAATTCACACACACACTACACATGTGTACGTGTACTCTAAGGATGCAGGTTCATATTAGGGGTCATGGCTTTCAAAAAAAGTTGAAAACCACGGACTGGAAAGGCCTAAACATTATTATTTTATATTTGCATTTTTTCTGGTATGGATGAATTACGAGAAAAACAATATGACCCGAGTTTGTGCAATTACAATGAATAAGCCTCAGATATAAAGGCAGAAGAAAATTAATATTTAAAGATGACATGCAAATGAACTTCAAAGTGAGAGGGGAAAGTCTGGGGTGGGGCAGGCCTGTGCCCTGCGCTTTACATGCCACAACAAAAGCAGGTGTGCTCCTCAGCCTTAGCTTGTTGTAAAATAACGATGTTGAACCAGACCAGGAATCAAAAGCACGAATGACAAGGAACACTTACTGCATATCCCAGCACAGCCAGACAGTAGAGAAGTGTCCCCATCCTAACTTCCTAATAACATGATACCGGCCATTGAAGAGGTCTCCAATTTTCACTGGATGATAGCCACCTTTTATTATTTAAAAGAAAGAAAGAAAAAAATAAATAAATTTCAGAAAACTAGTCATGGAAACTCGTTCTTCCTTGTCAGTTCCTGATACCATTAAATAAAACTCTAAATAATAAAATCAGATTTAAAAACATGTTTAATAATACAACATTTTTTCAAGACTACCTTTCATCAAGAGAAAAATGCCCCCTATGTCTTTCTTTTAGGCTTTTTTTTTTTAATTTAACTTAGAAAAGCAATGAACCACCCAGCACGCTGTAACAATAACTGGAGGTTTTATCTGTAAGTCTAGTTGTACATAATATGTATATTCTAGCTCTTGACATTTCTAAACAATCTTTTTTCTTCTAAGCAACAAGTTAAACGCAAATCTTTCGGGGTCAGCATAACACATCTCACCGAAACCAAGGATGCGGACTCGGCATAGTTCTGCATACACCAGAGTTTATGCACAGCCAGCAAGGAATTACATAATATACGACACTCTACCCACCAAAAGAACTTGCTGCTCTCACCACTCTTCCAGCCTAAAGCTCCTGCCAGGAAACAGGATGGAGAGCAAGAGAGAGCACCCAGTGTTAAGGGTGACTCTTGGGGAGGTAAGGACGCTTCACAGGCATCTAAAAGACCTTCACTTGACATGGTAAATAAAATAAGCAGCGCACAAAGTAGCATGCGTAATATGATACCATTTTTTGTGAAACACACAAGAAAAAGTCTGGGAAGATAAGATGTTAGCAGCAAACATCTCTGGATATTAAATTACTCTTTTATTCTTTTTATCTCTATTTTACTTTATTCGTTTTCTCTATCTCTTCCAATTATTTCCTTAAAAAAATAAAAATACTTTTCTACATTTCATTCTTTAACATCTACTGCTCTATTTATTGCAAAAATGTTCTCACTTTTTACCTCTGCAGAATTCTTACAAATCACTCAAGAAAGACATGGATGTTTCATGCCTAGTGTTGAGAGGCTCAAAGCAGGAAGCATCTAAATCACATCCTCCACTATATCTAACAGAGGGCCAGGAGTAGCAGTTCAAGAAGTGTTATGAATGCTGACGAATATTTAAACTGTGCTGAATTAGTAAAGCAGGAATTTGAGCAGATACTAACTTTCTACAATTCTTACTCTCATACCACACTTGCTTTTCCTGGATTTTAATATCAAAGTCTATAACAACAATTTGGGCAAAAGACATGAACTGAAAAAAAAAAAAAAGACATGAACTGAAACAGTAAATTAGGAACAAAATATAGCAAATTATTAAATGAATGAATGGGTGTTAACTAAACTTATTGTGGTAATCATTTCTCAATATACAGATGTCAAGTCGTTAGGCTGTACTGCTTAAACTCACACAGTGCTTAAGTCAATTCCATCTCAATAAAACTGGAAGAGAAAATGGCTTATTACTTACATACAAGGCTAAACCAAAATTAAAGTGGGCTCTGAGTTCACAACACAGTGTTTAAGTCATTCAAATTAACAATGAAAAGGACGAAAAGAAATCGACCATTATTCAAGTAAAATTCGGGATACTGTGCTAGGCACTTTATTTTCAAAACCAGGATCCATGAAACAAAAGTAAACTGAAACATGTTGCAGACTCCCCACAAGGGGAGGGAGCAGGGGCGGGGAAGGAAGAAGGGAGAAGTTCTGCCTGGGAAACGCTTAGCTGAACAAAGCAAGCAGATTTCTTGACCAAAGTGGTTCTCAGAGCCCAGTGTCTTAACACACAGTGGGAACCTCCAAGAGAACAAGACGCTACAAATTCCAGACAGGTCTGCTCACAAAACCATTTCTTCAAGAAACTAGCCACATTTCACAGCACAAAGTATTTAGGGAACACTCATGTCTACTGTTTCTTACAACATGTGTTATTATTTCTACACTGCTGAAGTGGGCAAAAGTCTCAGAGATAGTAAGCAGTCAGTTCAGGGCTGGAAACTGGGTCTGACTCCAAAGCCCACCACACTCTGTTCACCAGTAAGAAATGCACTCCATTTTTAATACCCAGAAGACCATTTCCTGGTCTTACTAAACAGGGACACTGGATAGTTTAATTGAAAGCTACTTACCACTTAATTGCATATTATTGCTAACATGAAGGTTTCTAAATTTACAACTAATTTAATTATGCAAAAAGAGAAAAACCCTGTACCGCTATTATAGGTTTCAGATTTGAATTCTTGAACAGCCAGAGTGTGTACATGTGAGCTAAGATAGACAAGCACTAGTTCCAGTGTAATCACCGCATAAGAACAGCCGTTCCTTTTCTCAACGGGACTGAAAGTTGAACAAAAGAAATTACTTAGTCCAGTTATTTCAAGAGCCCTGACACTGAGAATATTGTGCCAGAAAATAGGCCAACTAACAAAAGGTGCATAAAAGTAAAACTTAAACACAAATATAAAAACAACTGAAAGCACTAAACATATCCTAAGATGGTTTGGTTTTGTTTTGTTTTGTTTTAGCCTTGCCACGCAGCATGTGGGATCTTATTTCCCAGACCAGGGATTGAACCCACGCCCCCTGCATTGGACGTGTGGAGTCTTAACCACTGGACTGCCAGGGAAGTCCCAAACATATCCTAATTTTTATTTTGAAAATCTGACGCACACAGTTTCACATCTGCAGTCCATATTACCGTCACACCCTAACTCCCAGATTTCTACAGGAAATGACAGTCTTTCCGAACATTTTTCAATCTCTTCTCAAAGAACGGTAACTAACACTCAGGCTGCCAGAGGGCGGAGCACATCTCCCCACAGCAGACCACACCAACCGCTTCAACATCCGGGGAGTTAAGAGAAAACGGATAGTCTTCTCCAATTCCCTCAAATTAGCAAACAACACATGCCACGATGGCTATTAGCAGAGGATACCCACAACACTGGCCCACAACACTGTCCACACAAAAGGAATCCTAAGACCAGCCAAAGACTAGACAAGGCCCCCTCCTCCTGCTTCTTCACCATCAGTCAGTACAGAAGCACAGGACAACAGCAGTGCCGCAGAAGGACCCTGCTGATGGCATCAAGCAGAGAACCAGGAAGGGTCCAGCAGCTGAGGACTACCTTGACCTAGGGGTTTGGTTGATACAACTGTACCTCACTACTTATACTATTTAATATAAAAAGCATGCATTTATCACTTAAAAGTTTTCTTCTTTTTCTTTTTTTAATTTGGCTGTGCCACAACTCTTACAAGATCTTAGCTCCCCGACCAGGGACTGAACCCACACCCTCAGCAGTGAAAGTGCAGAGTCCTAACCACTGGACTGCTAGGGAAGTCCCCAAAGTTTTTCTTTTATTCTTAAAAAGTAAATGTTAGATTGGATTACAAATACATGAGAGCAAGTATGGATTGTTAAGCAATTTTTTTTTTTTTTTTTTGCGGTACGCGGGCCGCTCACCGCTGTGGCCTCTCCCATTGCGGAGCACAGGCTCCGGACGCGCAGGCTCAGTGGCCATGGCTCACGGGGCCCAGCCGCTCCGCGGCATGTGGGATCCTCCCGGACCGGGGCACGAACCCGTGTGCCCTGCATCGGCAGGCGGACTCTCAACCACTGCGCCACCAGGGAAGCCCTGTTAAGCAATTTTTAAGTTCACTCTGACTCCTATCTCCCAAGCACACCCAAAAAAAAGCTCTACCTATACCATTTATAAGGCTTCAAAGAAGACAATTCTGAAACTATCCTTCTTAGCTGTTTTGGGGGAATTGTTGGCCAAGATAAAGATGACTCCCTTTTGCTTGCTGAGCAAAAAACAGGTTCAATTTGAACAGTAAATCGAAAGTTCAGAACTCTCTCACAGACAACAGTCTGGAAGAATTTTCAGCAAAGTCTCTATTTTCTAGCAAAAAATATTAAGTAACATTTTCTTTCACTGACCCAAGTTTCTTAGCCCTCTGATGGTGATGTTTCAAATTAAACAACATATAAAAAGGATAATACATCATGACCAAGTAGGGTCTATTCCAAGAATGAAAACCTGTTTAATATTAAAAAATCAACAGATGTAATTCACCATAATTAACACTCAAAAAAAGCAAAACTATACAGCAGATCAACAAACATACAAAAAACATTTCACGATATCCAACATGCATTCCCAATGAAAATTCTCAACAAAGCAGGACTAGAAGAACATCTATAAAAAATCTACAGGTAACATCAGTCTTAATGGTGAAAGACTGAATGCTTTCCCCACCTAAAATCAGGAACGAGGTAAGTATGCCTGCTCTCCCTACTTCTATTCAACACTGGCCTGGAAGCTCTAGTCAGCACAATCAGACAAAATAAATAAATAAAAAGGTATCCAGACTGGAAAGTAAGAAGAACTATCCATAGCCCAGCAGAAGCCTATGGGGCCTTCCCAGGACCGGCCCCTCCCCCATAGCCTCTGTAGCAGCTCCTCTCTGAAGTACCAGATAATAGTATCTCATGCATATTTCCTGAGTTTTTCAGATGCTAAAATCACCAACAAATGTTAGAAATTAACCACCTGATGATCATGAGCAGTAAGCCCCAGACTTTCTGCTGCCTAAGGAGTGATCATCATCAACCCACCAGAGAACTGGGCACGAGCTGATCACATACCCTGGGACGCCCCTTCCTTACCTTTCCTTTAAAAATGCATTGCTGAAATTTCTCAGAGAGTTTGGGGGTTTTTTGAGCTTGAGCCACTCGTTCTCCTTGCTCAGCCCTGCAATAAGCCTTTCTCTACTTGAAAGGTTTCTCAAACTCGACGTTTCTGCTTGACTGGCCTCACTGTGTGTCGGGGACATGAACTTGCATGCAGTAACATACCTCTCTATTCATAGACAACCTGATCGTCTACATGAAAAAGCTTAAGGAAGCTGCAAAAAACGGTACTAAAACTAATGAATGAAGAAGAGTAGCAGGATATAAACTCAAGATATAATAATCATTTGTATTTCTACATACCAGCAATAAACAATGTGAAACTGAAATCTTAAAAACAGGCTTAGGGATTTCCCTGGTGGCGGAGTGGTTCAGAATCTGCCTGTCAATGCAGGGGACACGGTTCGAGCCCTGGTCCGGAAAGATCCCACATGCCGTGGAGCAACTAAGCCCGTGGGCCACAACTACTGAGCCCGCGAGCCACAACTACTGAGCCCGCGTGCCACAATTACTGAAGCCTGCACACCTAGAGCCCGTGCTCCACAACAGAAACCACGGCAATGAGAAGCCCATGCACCGCAACAAAGAGTAGCCCCTGCTCGCCGCAACTAGAGAAAGCCTGCGCACAGCAACGAAGACCCAGCACAGCCAAAAAAAAAAAAACCACACACATATATATAATGTATATAAAATATACATATATAATATATATAAAATGTCTGTGTACACACACACACACTTAGGGGACTTCCCTGGTGGTCCAGTGGCTAAGGCTCCACGTGCTCCCAATGCAGGAGGCCTGGGTTCGATCCTTGGTCAGGGAACTAGATCCCACACGCTGCAACTAAGAAATTGAATGCCACAACTAAAGATCCTGTGTGCCACAATTAAGACTTGGTGCAGCCAAAATAATCAATTAATTAATTGATTGATTATATTAAGTTTAAAAAAATGAAATATGTGCGCGCGCGCGCACACACACACACACACACACACAGAGGAATAAATCTAACCAAAGATGGGAATGGGACTTCCCCAGTGGTCCAATGGTTAGGACTTGGCGTTTTTCCCAGCTGTGGTCTGGGTTCAACCCCTGGTCGGGGAACTAAGATCCTGCAAGCCATGTAGTGAAGCCCCACCACCCCCCCCCAAAAAAAAAAAAAAAGTAAAAGGGTTAATGAAGCATAATAAGCAATGTAATGGGTAAATGCTAACTGTTCTAAATTTAAAAAGGAAAAAAACGTGTTAAAGTCATTTCTGAAGACAATTAGGTAAATTTAAATAAGAAAGGAATTTTAGATGACGTTACAGAATAATGCATTTTCTTCAGTGTAACACAGTGATATCATGGTTACACAACAGGAGAATGCACTTTTTCTTAGATGTTTGCTGAGAATTTGGGAAGTAAAATGTCATGATGTTTTAACTTCTTTTTAGGTAATGCAGCAAAAGAAAAATGCATATACATCACACGTGTATATAATAAAGCAAGAGAGAAAATGTAAGTCATTCCTCAACAATGCTAAAATAGATGAAATGCAGGAATTCCCTATATTATCCCTTCAAAACTACTTTACGTTTGAGAATTTCCACAATAAAGAAGAACGTTATTTTTAACCTGCCTCTTTCTTACTCCTTCCAAAGGTGTGGTGGTGAGAGCAGCTGTCTGGACGACCAGGCAATCACAGAGCAGGCGGAGACCAGCTCCAACCGCTAGGGGGCAGGAGAGAGAGGCCCTGCAGCCCGACTGGAAAACGCATGTGGGCGGGACCCCAAGCGCTCCGAAACAAACTCTGAAAAGGAGGTTGAAGGGGAAGCTGAAATGAGAAGCCTGCTCAGGGCCCGCTCTAGGCTCGTGGCATTCAGGGTGTCAGTTAAGGCAGCAACACGGGGACGCTGTGCTATGGCTTCTATCGAACGCGGGTCGGAGGCGGGGCGAGGCTGCTCACCGGCCGGCCAGCGTCCCCCAGGACGGAAGCCTTAGCGCCGGGATTAGAACCGGGCTCTGCTGGATTCTCAGCACCGCGCTCTTCCTACTCTACCACGACTAAGTATTCACCCCGCCGCTAAAATGTGTGCGCCTTTTCTTTATGACTAGGATTAAAGTATGGATTAACAGTATGGCATTGTGAATGAATAGAGAAAAACTGAAATAAAATTAAAACCGCCATTAAGTAGTATCTATTTTCCCAGTACAAGATAAGCAGTTGGAAATGGTTTGTCTGTCAGCGATACCTAAGAATCTATTTTAACTGACCTTCATGAACAAAATTTTACAACCGTTCTTTAGTAACCATAATTTAGGTTACAAAACATATGAAAATAAATCACTGCTTTAAAATTTTATCACGCATAAACTTGCTAATGTTTGACAGCCACATCACACTTAACAGTTGTGAAAAATATGTTGGTAGAGGACATCAACTAAAACAGTTGACATTAAGAAAACACTATTCTCCTGATTAGTAATTTAAAGTAAAATTTAGATCATGGGCACCTCATTAGAAACATTAATAATAATGCTAAATATAAAAAGCCAGGGGCGCTTCCCTGGCGGGCCAGTGGTTAAGACTCCGGGCTTCCACTGTAGGGGACGTGGGTTCGATCCCTGGTCGGGGAGCTAAGACCACGCGGCCCTGCATGACATGTGGTGGTACAGCACACACACACACACACCACAAAAGCAGCAGGAATAAGGTATAAAAAATAGCCCTAGTATCTACCAAAAAACTAAGCAATAATGAAGCCTATAACACAACTGTTAAACTCCCTTCAAACTGGGGGAGAGTCAATCAGAAAAACTTAATTTAAAAACTCTTGAATGTAAATTAATCTCGGTTATTACATCAAGTATTTCCTATAACACTAATGAATGGGAGAGAGCTGTGGAGGCAAAATCAGAGCAAAAGACAGATGCTCCAAAGACAGAGGATCCCTATTTATCTATGACCTTAAAGAGGTAACAACAAAAATTACTTGAATGTAAGATAAATACGATGGATGGAGAAACAAGTTTTGCAGTTGGGCTACAGAGACTGGAGTAAATAGACTGAGACACCTTGAACATTTGAAATGTTAATACAAAGGCCAACTAATAATTTCAAGCCCTTGCTTCCTGCCGATTGCTTGTACAGATTTGTGCTTAAATTCAGGGATGCTGACTTGACCCACAGCAGTGGCACTTACTACTTATGTTACTAGTGACACTGAGCAAACTACTTTACTTCTCTGGGTACCTGCCCCTACATCTCACTCCCTCAGAATATCTGGGCACATATTAAGTGCCACGTAAGTGTTTACTCTGTTCGGCCACTACCCAAATCCACTGTGACTAATGACACATAGTGGGTCAGCAGGCCAGGGTTATGGGTATTACCTACAGCTATTTAAGATGGTACAACTAAGTGGCCCAACGTGTAATCTAAATCATTATCACAGCCCAATCAGCAAAAGGTGTTTGATACTCCAGATATGATGATAATCTACAGCTGTCAAACGTCAAAAAAAGAAAGGAAGTAAAAGAAACAAATTAATTAACTCATCTTTTTTCTTTTCTTTTTTTATTGACATATAACTAACCTACAACACTATGTTATGTTAGTTCCAGGTACACAACATAATGATTCGATATTTCCATTTACTACAAAATGACCACCACAATTAATTCATCTTTTTATGATCTATTCAAACATTGAAATATCCTTATAAGAGAATTAAGACTTTCAGCATGCAAGTATAAGGTCACCTCACAAGACATAAGGCTGTGGCTTACCACAATCTTACACAGACTGTGGCTTATCTGCTGGGTGCTCTCTCTACCCCTCCTTCTGCCAAGCTGGCTACTTTGCTCTGAGCAGCCCTGTGAAGAGGCCCATGTGGCAAGGAACTGGGGCCTCCCAACAACCTCCTGAGTGAGCAAAAGCAGGGAAATGAAGCAGATCCTTCAGGCTGGTCAAACCTTCAGCTGACAGCAGCCGCAGCTCACAGCTTGAGAGAACCAGATCCAGGTCAACCATATTTCTGCACATGTTTGTGAACACAGACGTCGATGGCCTTTGTGAAGAGCGTTAAGAGTTGTGCAAGATGTACAGGTTTAGACTTTCATCCTTATTTGTGAAAAGAAATTTAACAAGACAGTATATCCTTAGTAGATTTCCCTTTCTCTTATGACCAGATGGGGAAAAGGGAACTAATAATCTAAACATAATATCATATCACATAAAGACACTGCCAAGAGAATTATACAGTTGAAAAATTATATTTTTATTACACTGCAAAACTAAAATGTGTAGTACTTAAGGCAAGCTGGTAAGAAGGATATCGAGCTGTGAAAATATCTGTAAGATGCTGAACTCAGCAATCATGGGGTCCACAAACACTTAAGAGGTTAAAGTACACTAACAGCTCCATACGTTTACAAAGTTGGAATCTGATTCTAGACAGTATCAAATAAAATTAAAGATTTCTTCTGCCTTTATGATCAGTAATCTAGATTTCCTCTCATTTCAGTACTGCAATTTTAGAGCTATAAGCAAAATTTTTCTAAAATACATTGGTACTGGGCTTCCCTGGTGGCGCAGTGGTTGAGAGTCCGCCTGCTGATGCAGGGGACACGGGTTCGTGCCCCAGTCCGGGAAGATCCTACATGCC
The DNA here is from genome assembly GCF_964165515.1 of Mesoplodon bidens. Classification (NCBI taxonomy): domain Eukaryota; kingdom Metazoa; phylum Chordata; class Mammalia; order Artiodactyla; family Ziphiidae; genus Mesoplodon; species Mesoplodon bidens. Next base: position 10,931,009 of record NC_138166.1, read on the forward strand.
ACGGAGCGGCTGGGCCCGTGAGCCACGGCCGCTGAGCCTGTGCTCCGCAACGGGAGAGGCCACAACAGTGAGAGGCCCGCGTATCGCAAAAAAACCAAAAAGCAAAAACAAAAAAAACATTGACACTGACAGAAAAGACCTTCAAGGATGACAGAGCCCACAGTGGAAATGCAACTCGCATTCTGGAGGGCAAGCCAGAATCTAAAAGCCTAATCTCTACATTCTACAGTCTAGAAGATTCCTGAATAGTTTCTTAATCCAGTGAAAAAGGCTTTAGAGCACAGTGTTAAATGAACTTTGGGGGTTGGCAGGAGTCCTTAAAATGCACAAGGAGTTACCATCAAATCATAAATTGCTAGTGGCTGTTTTCAAGAGGCCAAATCTACAGATGTAGTTGACGCTGTACTTTGGGTCACAAACTTTCTTCATCAAACATACACATATAACTAAGTGTTCAGTTTCACTGAAAGTATTTTGAGCATATAAATATTCTACAAATGAAAGATAGTTAACGGACACACTTTGTATCCACTGACAACACTTTCTATCGTCTTAAGTACACAGTGCCAGTCACTGCCATTTGTCTCTTCAGTATGTCCTTGAGAGAAAACTCTTAACCACTGCTCCATTAAAGGTATTATAAAATTTACCTTTAAATTAAAAAATACAGTCTATGGAAACTAAATACAGATAATTTAAAGTCCAATTGGGTGTCTGGTTAATGCACTTCCTTAACAGCAGGCTGTAAGGTAAGTATTCCAGAGGACTGATACAGGCTTAATTTTTCAAGGGTAATCTTGTCTTTTTATGAACTCTTTTTTTTTTGTTATTTATTTATTTATTTATTTTTGGCTGTGTTGGGTCTTCGTTTCTGTGCGAGGGCTTTCTCTAGTTGTGGCAAGTGGGGGCCACTCTTCATCGCAGTGCGCGGGCCTCTCTTGTTGCGGAGCACAGGCTCCAGATGCGCAGGCTCAGTTGTTGTGGCTCACGGGCCCAGTTGCTCTGCAGCATGTGGGATCTTCCCAGACCAGGGCTTGAACCCGTGTCCCCTGCATTGGCAGGCAGATTCTCAACCACTGCGCCACCAGGGAAGCCCTGAACTCTGTCTTTATGTCTATATCTCTCCACTGATTTTGGCTGTTTAAAGACTTTTTTTTTTTTTTTTTTTAAATAGATTCCTCAGAGGGCTCGTGAGAAAAATATTCTCCCAGGGCTAACATATATACTGTGTGTAACATTTTATATGGGACCTTTATAAATGAAGGTCAGTTTGACAGGTACAAAATCTTTGGTTCTTTCTTTCCTTGAGTATATCAAATGTATTGCTCTATTGTCTTCTTGCCCAAAGTACTGCTGTACAAAAGCTTGCTAACAATCTGATTTTTCCCCGATAAGACATGTGGTCTGTTTGCCTAAAAAAGTTTACCACTGCATCAAGCAGGATAAGGCTGCTGGGATGTTTACTGGGATTTTACAATGATTTTCATAGCTTTAATGTCTTCTTTCTTGCTCTTAGCCTTCTCCTTACTTGCTTTGTAGGCAGAGGAAGAGTAAACAAATATTATTTGAGATCTTAAAAGGGGGCTAGTACATGAACTTGGATACTCGAAGATTTTGGGCTTGTGTCTTAGTTCTTAATTATGTTCTGGATAAGCAAAAATACAATATATTGAATTATGAACTGGGGAAACAACCGATCTTGGAATGAGAAAGTCTTGTTAGGTGCAAGTAGAGTTCAGAAATCAGAAGATACCTGAGAAATACTGAATTTCTTTCACAGCTAAAAAAAAAAAAAATTATTTTAGTAACCAAAAAAACTTTTAAAATAAAAGAACTCTGACAACAATTCCCTGGCCATTTAAAACCAAAGGCCATAATTATACACACTCAGACATCAAAATATAACTGAAAGACTAAGTTCCTTCAGTAAGTCAAGACCTACTGTTATTTCACACTTCCATTGCTCATGAATGTGCAAGGGTGCATCACAGCACATAGCAACATCTGACTCAACCACACAGCTACAGGCATGTTCCCAGGTGTACATTACACCTCTTGTAAAAAATAATTCATTGTGAATAACCCAAATTCTCATTATTTCTAAAGGAATTCAAAAAATGGGAAAAGGACATAGGTCTTGGAGATGAATGACTACAAATGCAGTAAGTAAAAAGCTCTTTGACACATATATGGAAAACAGAACTGACTTTTGAGCCTCATTCTAAAGCCCCACCTAGTTTTACAATCCAAGAGTAATTAACGTTTTCTAGTTCAGTCATCATCAGAAAGCCTAACTCATGTACCAACTTGAGCATACCCCTATGGTACGCACCCAACATAGCAAGTTAGATAACAGTCAGTGGACTTTAGGCTTAGGTCTTATAGTCTGTGCCAGACAAAAAGAAGATTAGATAAATTTATGTCTTAGGAAAAATGGTTAAATGATTATACCACAATATAACTATACATACTTCAAAGTTCACAACATCATTTTATTAACTTCTCGCGGCATTCTTCTGGCAGACTATATTCTCCAAAGGCCACAACAGCATCTCCCAAACCACCTGCTCTTCTAGAACCCTGAAGTTCTACTACAAGAAATGGACTCTAATTCTCCTCCTTGTAGATCTGGATGAGCTTCTGATGTGCATCTAACCAACGTAAGGTAGTGGAAGTGGCTGTGTGATTTTTTCGAGGCTAAGTCGTAAAGCAACACAGCTTCCGCTCTGTAAGGTGCACGCTCGCTTTTGGAACTCCGGGTTCCAGGTAACGACTGGCCACGCCCGCCACCGCCCCGGAAGTCGCAGTGCTGTAAGGAAGCCAAGCCACACAGAAAGCATGCAGACAGGCACACCTGTCTGCAGTCCCAGTCTTCCAATACTTGTAGCCTGGGGGGCCAGACATGTGAATAATGCGCTTTCAGATGATTCCTGTGTCTCCACCCTTTGAGATGTCTCAACAGACACCCTCAACAGACACCCCAGATATCATGAAGCAGAGGCGAACCCCCTCAGCTTTGCCCTTTTTAAATTCCTGATCCATAAAACCATAAGCAACATTAAAAGTTGGCTCAATGTGCTAAGTTTTGGAGTAATTCATTACACAACAATAACCAGAGCAGTCTTTATTCTACTCACCGTAACAGTTATACAAAACCTCCTCCCCACTGTTCTACAAGAAACATGTGCCCTCAATCTTTCCAAGATTAACCCACTACCTCCAAAAATTACTCATCTAATTCCTTCCTTGTTGGCTCTCCAACCTTTCCTCAGATTTCTTCTCTTCTGCCTAGAAAGAGGCTCAGGTATCCTGTCTTAAAATCAACTTTCTCCTGTGCATATCTGACCTCACCCCCTACAAGCTACAGTCTTCTCTTCACTTCATTGCTAAATTTCACCAAAGTATCTGTTATGCTCTCTCCAGTGCATCCTCACCTTGACATCTGCATGATCCATCACTGGCCCCAACCAATGGGGACCGTCCCCACAAGTAGCTCACTGACCTTTTCTCAGCCTTCATCTTCAAACTATGGCTTAACTGAATACTGCTATTATTAAATCCTTCCTTCTTGAAAACACTCTTCCTTTTGTGCCTCAGACTTAACAGTCTTGGAAAGACCACCACCATCTTAGTAGTGTGTTACGAAAAAAGGAAAAATTACCATTGTCCTAGGGAAGAATTTTGGTAGCCTGATGAGAGATATTCAGTTTAAAGGTCACAGTGAATTTGGGTGGTATAGTAAATAAAGCCTAGTAGGCTGCTCACAGGATCAATAAAAGGAAAATAGGTAAAATTATTTTAATTAGCATAAAAGTACAAAGAAGAGTAAAGTACAATCAAGACATGAAGAAATTATAATCAAAGAACTAAAACCTCTTTTAAAAAGCCAAATACAAGATCACATAACCCCAAAAGAATAAAAGCAAGTTTTAAAAACCCAATGATCAAAAATAATATGGACACAATTTTTCAAAAATACTAAATACAAATGGCCAGTCTTACTAATAATCAAATGAGTAAAATAAAAACAAGAGATTATTGGTAATATCGTGTAAAGACTGTGGTGCTGCGTGGAGCCACACTGATGTACTTCTGGTAAGTGTGTAAATCAGTATAGTCTTTTTGGAGGGCAACTGGTGACATGTTTTAAAATGAAAATGCACTATGCTTCAAACTAGCTAATCTCACCTACAAATTTAGGCTTAGGACAAAACCATAACTGAATATATAAGGAGTTCCCAGTGGCATTATTTACAATAATGAAAGGTGAGAACACATAAATGTCTAATCACTCACTACAAAGCTACTTAATCAAAGTAAACACAAAGAACAGAGTATTAAGCAGAAAACAATGATGCAGAACTATATGTAGGTTCATGAAAATACATCCACAAATATTACTGAAAGGAAATAGCATAGCATAGTATGGGAAAGCACACGCAGATCAATCTCTTTTATGGAACTTATACATATATGGATATGCATATACACACATTAATTTCTGGGAGGATACCTCTGAAACTTGAAACCCCTTTAATTCACCTTGGAGAAGCTGACTGTGGAACAGAGTGTCAAATACAAAAACTGAGAATTTTAATTTTTTGCTTCCTATTTTGTTTGAATTTTTTTAACACTACCATGTACCACTTTCATAATAATTTTTTGAACTAGCAAATAAGAGTTTAAATAAATAGCTATAGTAGTATATACTTAAGATCACTCAGAACTGCAGGTATGAACCTCAATTCACACAGTACTTCCTAACACTGAAAGCCAACAAGGAAACAGGGGCAGCACAACAGTCATGGTATTAAAAACATCAACAACATATTGTGACATGGTAATGGTACAGCTTTTCCAGGTACTGAGAGTGAAGGAAAACTCTCACGCATCCTCATCATTTGAACATGTGTACTCATGGGCCACAACCTTAGCAATAACACGTGTGTGTGCACGTTTGCACATGTGCATGCACACACACACATACTTAACGCAGCAACTCCAAAGAAGATATATAAATGGCCAATAGGCACATGAAAAGATACTCAACATCAACAGTCATTTGGTAAATCAACATCAAAATCACAGTGAGGGCTTCCCTGGTGGCGCAGTGGTTGAGAGTCAGCCTGCCAATGCAGGGGACACGGGTTCGTGCCCCGGTCCGGGAAGATCCCACATGCCGCGGAGCGGCTAGGCCCGTGAGCCATGGCCGCTGAGCCTGCGCATCCGGAGCCTGTGCTCCGCAATGGGAGAGACCACAACAGTGAGAGGCCCGCATACCGCAAAAAAAAAAAAAAAAAAAAAAAAAAAAAAACACAGTGAGAGACCACTTAAAACCCACTAGGATGAACAAAATAAAAAAGAGGAGGGGGCCTCCCTGGTGGCGCAGTGGTTGAGAGTCCGCCTGCCGATGCAGGGGATACGGGTTCGTGCCCCGGTCTGGGAGGATCCCACGTGCCGCGGAGCGGCTGGGCCCGTGAGCCATGGCCGCTGGGCCTGCGCATCCGGAGCCTGTGCTCCGCAACGGGAGAGGCCACAACAGTGAGAGGCCCGCATACCACAAAAAAAAAAAAAAAAAAAAAAAAAAAAAAAAAAGAGGAACAAACGCTGGTGAGGATGTGGGGAAACTGTAACCCTCGTATAGCATGCTGGCAGGAATACACAGTGATGTAGCTGCTTTGGAAAAACAATCTGGCAGTTCCTCAAGAAGTTACACATGGAGTTATAATATTACCGAACCATTCTACTCCTAGGTATACATCTGAGAGAAATGGAAAACATATGTCCACTCAAAAACTCATATACAGGGCTTCCCTGGTGGCGCAGCGGTTGAGAGTCCGCCTGCCGATGCAGGGGACACGGGTTCGTGCCCCGGTCCGGGAAGATCCCACATGCCGTGGAGCGGCTGGGCCCATGAGCCATGGCCGCTGAACCTCTGCGTCCGGAGCCTGTGCTCCGCAATGGGAGGGGCCCACGTAACGCAAAAAAAAAAAAAAAAAAAAAAAATTAATATACAAATGTTCAAAGTAGCGTATTCAAAATAGCTCCAAAGTGAAGCAACCTAAAGGCACATCAACTGATGAATGGATAAACAAAATGTGATATAACCAGACTACAGAACATATTATTCAGAATAAAAAGGAATAAAGTACTAATATATGCTACGACATGAATAAAACTTGAAAACATGCTTTAAAAAAAAAAAAAAAAAAAAGGCCGGTCACAAAAAGGCCACAGGCTATATGATTCTGTTTATATGAAATGTCCAGAATAAGAAAATCCACAGAGACAGGAAGTAAATGAGTAGCTGCCATGGACTGGGACGAGGGAAGAATGGGGACTGACTGCTCCTGAACCGCGTCTCTTCTGGGCGCGACAAAAATGCTCTGGAACCCATGGCAGTAGTTCCACAATTCTGTGAATATACTGAAAACCACTGAAGTGTACCCTTTAGAGGGGTGTACCTTATGTAATCAATAAAAAAAAATTGTATGTGGGGAAAAATGGCAAATTTTCAATTACTCCTTCCTAGTCAATATAAAATAGACCAAAAAACTCCAACAACTTCTGAAACTTCTTTATTTCATTATAATCTTTTAAATTCCAGGTTGAGACAGGATCCAATACAGAGAGAGAGAAAAATCATCATGAAAAACCTGGATAAGGTACCTAAGAATACACTCCTTTTTTATACTAGCCTCAGATGGGAAACTAAGGAGAAAATATAGACAACAATGATGTATTATAAACTTCAGTGCTGCTAAGAAACAAGATGTTCACTGTTCCCACGGCAACAAAGAAATACTAATTATGTTATATGACAGAGGTGTATGGTGGCAGTCACCTTGCGTCAAGTAAACACCCCGACCTACACAGTGTTCACCTTAAAACTGAAAGGCATCAATTATATCTCAGTACAAATAAATTGCAAGAAAGAGACCAAATAAAGGACTCCAACACGTGCCCCATTACCAGGCCCTGTTTGTAATATGTAGAATCGCACCTTAGATGTCAAAGAAGAATCAAACATGCCTGGGCCTGCCCAGGGAATCAGTGTAAGCCCCAAGGAGGCAAAGTGCAAGAATGTTTCTGTTGGCAGCTAGGAAAAGGAAAGGAGATTTTATGCTCCAGTGAGCCCACAAGGGGGTGAGGGACCATGGGACAGAGAAAGACGAGAAGCGAAGCCGTCGCGCTGACTGTGCACTCTCTCTGAAACCAGACTCCAGGGACCAGCGGTGCAGGCCAGCGGAGAGAAGGGCTGTGGGCCAGCTGGAGGGCCCACAAAGGGCAGGGTGCAGGGGCCACAGGCATGGGGGCATCTGGGCTGGGCCCTCTCACTACCTATGCCACCCAATCCTGCTCTCGTTCTGAGTACAGCGGGGAGAGCCCCGGTGGCACGGACGAGTGCACCTCACAGCGGGTGCCCGCAGCACCACAGGAACAAGGCGCGGGAAAGATCACGACAAACGTCACATGGTGACCCTGGCCCAGATCCTGCGGCGCCTCTTCTGGGGATGTCCAGATCCAAAGGGGCATAGACTATGCAGGGGGCTGACAGGCGGGGACAAGAACCGCTGACGTTTAGAATGAGCGCGAGCAAGACTCCATCTACACTCAAAAAATGAAAATCAGTTTACACAAGGGAACGTGTAGAGGAATTTTTCATTGAGCGTAACAGAGCTGTACCTTCACAGCTCCGCCACCTGCGCCGTCACGGTGAACACACCCCTTTGGTTGCTCTCCTGCCTGCCTGACTGCTCTGTCTGTTCTTCCACTTGTTCTTTCTCCTCTTGTGCCCCACGCAATTTCTCAAAGGCTTCTCACTGAACCGTCTCCCTGCCTCTTTTTTATTCACTTAACACTCCTTATACCATTTGTTTCCCTATCAAATTTATATACTTGTATAAGGTCTGGAACAGTCCACAAGACCACGCTCATTTCTGACAGAACTGTAGGGTCTAGGGGTCCCAAAGGCCACCCTCACGACTGACACCAGCTGCAGGTTTGGAGCACCCAAACAGCGTGCTCAGTTCCAGGAATTAATATGTGACAAGAACTCACGGAAGACACTGAAGGCAGTTAAATCCATGGTTACAGCTTATTATAGCATAAGGGCTATCACGTAATGTCAGTCAAAGGAAGAGACGCCTGGGGCAGAATCACGGAGGGCCCCAAATTCAGAGCTTCCAAGTGTCCTCTCCCAAAGGACACTGTCGATTCCTCCAGTCAATGACACGTGACAGTGCACACGCAGGACTGCCAACCAGAGCAGTTCACCCAAGCCTTGGGGCCCAGAGTTTTTATTAGGGCTCCGTTATGTAGACATGGTGGACTGGCAACATGGCAAACCTCAGGGTTCACAAGTGCCAAAAGCCCCCACCCAGCACCAATCACTGTTAGATTACTTTGTGTGGCCCAAGGCCCCGGTAAAGAAGACACAAACCAGGCAGACATTCCAAGGGCTTAGAGACTATCACCTAGGAGTTTAGGGCAAAAGCCAGACTTCTCTTTCAGCAATGTTAAATTCTTTACTACACCGTCCACTTGCCCTCTCTTCCGAGCCCCAGGTTCGTATCTGCAGCTGCCTTCTTGATTTCTCCACCAGTTTCGTTAAATTCAAATGAATAACGTCAAACTCATCCATATTTCCCCAGACCAACTGTGATTTCACTGTTCCTGTTAATAGTACCAAATCCACTTCTTTTCAATAAAGAATTGAGGCAGTTTATAAAACCACAATACAAGATATAAAATTAGAAGGAAACTGGGGTGAAGAAAGAATAGCCCAGAAAAAATAAAACAGAATAATGCTGCAGTGAAGTTAGGACACAGAATGCATGCTGTAAATCCCTGTTCAGTTGTTAAGAGATGGACTGCACATTTGGCTCTGGGCTTTTGAACAGCCAAATGATATCTGAAACTAAGAAGAAAAGACAAGCAGTTTCAAAATTCAGAGACCTTTTTTTTTTTCCCCCCATGATGCCCAGGAAGTACTATTCTTCTTCCACTCACCCCAGAATTGAAGACTCAGAATTTTTCTCATTGTTGTCCTCTATGTGCCATAGTTTATCAAATGATAAAGATGCTATCTCTGTGATGTTGTTTGCTTTTGTCTTCTCCTTATATACATATTCTCTCTCTCCAACTCCAGTCATTTAAGATTTCAAATTATTCTTCCTTAAGAAGAGCACTTCCCTGTTCAAAACCTCAAATGGTTCCTCACTGCTAAGTTCTTTAAACATTTTTTTCTATCTACACGGAAATATATGCTCAATGCAGAAAACAAATAAAAGACAAAGTTTAAAAAAAGAGAGATAGAGAAATCCAATCCTGCAGTCTAGATATACAATTCCCTAATATTTGAAAAATGTATATGCCCTAATTAATACAAAGAACATTTCTCCAAAATCTTAGTTTCCTGATGTAGTCTCTGACTCATGGTCTTTGTCAACGATATATATTGCAATTATTTTCTCCTACTCTGAAGCTGGTCATTTCATTTTTCAAAATGTCTCTTAATCAGCAAAGGACTTTTTATTTGGATGAAATCCAATTTTTAATTTTTTTAACCTTAATACCTCTTGTATTCTCTCTACAAAATCTTCCCCTACTCCAAGGCTGTGAAGCCTTCTACTTTTTTTCTTTTTGTAAGCCTTATGCTTTTCATTTTATTTTTAAGTCTATGGGATCCATCACAACCTAAGAAACAGATCTTTTTGAAAATCTACACATTTGCTGTAAGATCAGAAACAAGACACGGATGTCCTCTCCTACCACTTTTATTCAATCTTGTGCATGGATGAAGCAATGAAGCAAGAAAGAAACATAAAGAATGGCTAAGGAAAAGAAAACTATTTGCAGTGAAATGATAAATGCTTGTGCAGAAAATCCAAAAACTACACAGAACACACACACACACAAATAGAATTAGCAAACAAATTTAGCATAGTTACAGGACACATGGTCAATGAATTAATTATATTTCTACATATCATCAAAAAACAAAAACAAAAGTGAGGAAAGAATTTAAATATGCACAAGACCTCCACACTAAAAAAACATAAAACATTGCTGAGAGAAATTAAAGACCTAAATAAATGTGTTACCAAGGCTGTGGCCCCAGAATCATATGCCAGCCCCTCCCTCAAATAGAAACCAATTACTCTTTTTTAAAAAAATCTTTTTCTAGAAACCAATTACTCTAAGTTTCAGGGGGACGCTGCAAACAGAAAAAAAAAAGAACCGGTTAGAACCAACAAGGCCCAAGATGGCGGAAGATCTGACTTCCAGCAGACCATAAGCCTCATTATATACTCACTGTAATACATTAGCATGCTAAATGACACACCCCTCAGTGCCTTGACAGTTACGACTGCCACGACAACAACCAGAAAAGCCCAAACAAGGACTAAAGTGGAGAGCTGCATCAGTTCAGGTCCAAACCACACTCCTGTTCTCTGATAACGCATGAATATTCCTCTCACTCTATCCAAATCCCTCCATTTTACCTCTACCCGCCTATAGATTTGGTGTCTCCACCCGGATTGGCTTGAGAAGGTAATTTGTGAACTAAGTTCCTGCTTCTCCTTTCTTTGGCCATTGAATAAAGTGTGTGCTGTTCCAGTCTCAGCAAGGGTTTCATTACGGCTGCATGAATCTGATGGAAAAAGAACCTCTCTGGGCGAGACCAGCAGTCTCGGCCTGGGCTGGAACCCTGGCGTGAATCCAGTTGACCAATTTGGTAATAAATGGACACAGAGATGTTAGTGGTGTCTGGGAGGAAGAAATTTCTTCTACCTTTCTAGGTTGTTCTAGCTGGTCTAAGAATTAAATTGACAGGTTAAAAGGAGAAAATCAAACAACAGTTTAATGACCTGTATACACGGGAGAGGCCCAGGAAAACTGAGTAACTCTCCAAAACGACCAAAGCCCTCATCTTAAATACCATCTTCAGGATGTTGGGGGTAGTGATTTGGGACTTCAAAGGGAAGGAAGGCCATTCACATGGAGATGGAAAAGCAAATACTTGGTAAATGGCTGTGACACAGACACAGAGTGGACTCTGATTTCTAGGCTCTGCTGACTCCCCCATCACACCTGGCCCACATTCTCTGCAGACACCTCTGATGACAGCTCTATTCCTGTCAGGGAACATACCCTCTATCTAAGTTCTTTTAGGCATTTGGGGGAAAGTCCAAGTTTCTTCCTGAGTCTTCTGGGCCTTTTCAGCTGGAAATAATCCACATGCCAAAGAGACTTCAGGGATGGCAAATTTGGCTCCTCTACAATGGATTAGAAGATCAATACTACTAAAGACACGTCTAAAATATTTGTATTTATAAGCTGAGGCTGACATTATACATAAATACAAAGGAACTAGACAAGTCAAAACCCATTCTGGAAGAGAAGCACAAAGTTGGAGGGCATCCACTACCCAGTTCAAGACTTACTATATAAAGCTACACAAATCAAGGCAGTGTGGAATAAGAGCACAAACAGACCAAAAGTGGAATGGAACAGAAAAGAGTCCATAAATAGACCCTAATACATACGGTGAATTTATTTACAAAGGCACCAGGCAATTCCATAGGGAAAGAAGTGTCTTTTCAACAAATGGTGCTACAACAACTGGACATAAAAGTACATAGAAAAGAAGAAACCTCCACACCAACTTCACACCTTACTGCTGACATATTGGTATAGCTAGCTCTTTCGCCCTAAATACATTTTTTTAAAAGAGAGCTGATCATACCAGAAAGGTTCTTTTGCCTTTTTCTTGGCCACACGGCTTGTGGGATCTCAGTTCCCTGACCAGGGATTGAACCTGCACCCTCGGCAGTGAAAGCGCCAAATCGTACCCACTAGCCAGGGGACTCCCAAGGGTTCTTTTTCCATTCTTCCTCCCTTCAGGTTTTTAAAAAATGTATTTCTAGATGACGTTTTAATTTACTTCATGTATAGATTTCTCATCCTCATATCTATCCTCTACGTCGTGCTCCCAAATTACTCTTCAACCTAATCTATATGTTGCCCATTTGGTAGGAAAACAAAAGCTTCTCAGAGACACCTCTCCCAGGCTCCAGGATTTGGCCAGAGAAATGCCCACCCCCATCAACAAAGTCCAATTCTTCTTAACTGGCAAGGCCCCCTTTACATTTTCTATAAAGTCTTTTCTTTTACCTCTAACCAAATACAACTTCATTCCTTTCATATCCTCACAAATTTTCCTTTTTCTCCTCTTATAATTAGTTAACCACACAAAAAAGGTGAAGAAAGGCACTTAAGTACCTTCTTAGTCTAGTCCATTCATTCATTCATCCCATAGTCAACAGGCCACAGATTGTTCTATCTTGGTTCTAGTGAGAAGCAGGAAGCAACAAGATAGGCAAGGCTCTGCTGTGAAGGAGCTTATATTCTACTGGCAAAGTCTATGAGGCCATGAACTCCTAGAAAATACAGACTGTTTCTCATTTATCTTTACAACCTCTGTAGTAAAATACAACACTTTACATATAGGAAAGCCTCAAAGAATTCAATTGTTAGGCTAACTAAAGCTTAGTGATCAATAAATACCCATGTCAGTAGTGATTCACAGCAAGGGGCCTGACAGGTGTTGGAATAGCCTCAGTCTCCAAGAAAGGAATGCAATGAAGCCTCATGTAATAAATTCAAGGGCATATTACCTTCTTCATATAGATAAGCAGAGTCTCTTCTCAAGGCTTCAAGTAAGCCAAATTAAGCCTACTAATTTTTGAAAACGCATACAACCATGGTGAATTAAGTATTCATGCAGCATTAGTGGTTTTAAGGAAAAGAACTGTGAATGAATAAAGGTTATCTTTTACTTATCTCAAAAAGAACAGAAACTAAAGACTACATTTCTGGATGGACCTGGAGATTATCATACTAAGTGATGTAAGTCAGACAGAGAAAGACAAATAAATGATGTCACTTATATGTGGAATCTAAAAAAAAAAAGATGCAAATGAACTTATTTTCAAAACAGAAACAGACTCACAGACTTAGAAAATGAATTTATGGTTACCAGGGGAGAAGGGGGGTGGTGGGGTTAGATTGGGAGTTTGGGCTTGTCACGTACACACTGCTATATTTAAAATAGACAACCAGGGACTTCCCGGGCGGTAAAGTGGTTAACACTTCGCTTTCCAATGCAGGGGATGCAGGTTCAATCGCTGGTCAGGGAGCTAAGATCCCACATGCCTCGGAGCCAAAAAACCAAAACATAAAGCAGAAGCAATATTGTAACAAATTCAATAAAGACTTTAAAAATGGTCCACATCAAAAAAAACACACAAAAACCCTTAAATAAATAAATAAATAAATAAATAAAACAGACAACCAACAGGAACCTACTGTAAAAAAAAAAATTAAAAAGGCTACATTGTCATAAAATACTTGAGCTACATGACACTATTTCTAAGGCAACTTCGTGTAATGTATATTGCTTTTTTTTCCTTAAAATAACAAAAAACAGGGGTTTCCCTGGTGGCGCAGTGGTTGGGAGTCCGCCTGCCGATGCAGGGGACACGGGTTCGTGCCCCGGTCTGGGAGGATCCCACATGCTGCGGAGCGGCTGGGCCCGTGAGCCATGGCCGCTGAGCCTGCGCGTCCGGAGCCTGTGCTCCGCAACGGGAGAGGCCACAACAGTGAGAGGCCCACGTACCGCAAAAAAACAAAAAACATGAAGCTATAAAATAGTCATAAGTCATAGATTCTGGGGAGAGAAACAAGACCAATAAGAAATTATAACCACCAACATTAAATTTTGAGACGTAGTAAAATTCAACCTGTGTAAACTTTTCACAAATGGAAAGTGAACACACATGGGTAAAGGCAATTTGTGTAGAAGGAAGCCATTTGACATTTTTCTAGTGTGCAAGTATTCATATTGTTTATCCTATGTTTTGAAGGAGATATTCCCAAATTCCCACAGAAGAGCTCAGGGGCACTGTGGGTGATTTTAAGAAAATTTAAAGCAGAAATGAAGCATCTGTACTCTGATTTGTGTGTCCTTCATGGCATGTCAACCTCCTCACCCTGACACGCCTTTTCAGATACGCAGGTAACACCAGTGCTGTTCTGCCCTTAGTTGAAGCTTAACACCAGAGACAATTTCTTCACCCCACCAGAAATACTTACTGCACAGTAGATGGTTCAAATGCAGTGGGATTAACAAAACACACAGCCCTTGACCACAAGAAATCTTTCAGACTGAGGAGAAGGAGCTCAGAAACAAACGCAAAAATAAATGGATAATCACACATCATGATGAGTGCTACGGGGGTGGGGAGTGGAGACTACTGTGGGTGATAAAGGAAGAGGCCTAAATAAGATGTGATAGGGATTCAAAGAAGGCATAAGGAAATGACACGCTTCAGTAACAAGTCAGACCACAACTGTGTTGAAATCGATGTCTCCAGAAACGATGCAAGTGATAAACTGTACACAAGGTGCCAACTTATCTAAAAATGATGTAGGAGAGCCACAAAACAGGATCTCTGAGGAGTCAGTCAGGGCAGGCAAGCATGATACACCAAAGCGATGTTCCTACTTCCACCATTTACTCATCCTTGGAGTAAATACGTGCTGAGCGTGCTGGGGAAATTTTAGAACACAGGTAGTTCAAAGCAGTAATTCCCCTTACACAGCAAATCAGTCACACAGTGTGAAGTGAAGGGAAGGGTCACTTCCCTTAGCCACAAATTTGGAGCTTTAGAGGAATGGTACATGCCTCAGGTGAGCCATCCTTACTTTCAATGTGCAGAAAAAATCACTGGATGAACCTGTTAAATACTTGGAGTCCGGGTCCTACTCCCAAGGATTCAAATTCAAGACTTAGAGTCCAGCCTAGAAACGTTCTGATGCAGGTGGTACAGGTCACACTCTGAAAACCCACACTGGACTAAAATCTCCCCCAGCGGAGGAGGTTTTGCCCTGATGAAGAGGCTTTCAGCTTAAAAAAGCGAGCAAGTACAATATTTCACAAGGGCCTCCTAGAACTGTTTGCTTACAGGCTGACCCTGTGCCTGACCCTTGTTATACTCTGGGCTTGGAAGAAAAAGTCGGAATAAACCACACAGCCTGCTGCTACAGTTCCTGCCCCGGACAACCGACCAGAGGTAACGTAGAAAACAAGAAGAGAGAGAAGCAGTGCTGACCACTCTGTCTGCAGAGGCCAGAGAAACAAGCGTACCACAAAGCAAGGCAGCTAAGACCGCTAAGGGGGTCGGCACAAAAGCACAGACGGGGACACGCCCGAGAAGAGGATGATGGAACAAAAACAGAACTAAGGAAAATAAAATCCGTACTTCTTAAGAATCTTCTATGTATCAGGTAGTATGCCCTACTTCACATATTTATCTCATTTTATTCCTCAAAAAATCATCAGTGGGCTTCCCTGGTGGCGCAGTGGTTGAGAGTCCGCCTGCCGATGCAGGGGACACGGGTTCGTGCCCCGGTCTGGGAAGATCCCACATGCCGCGGAGCGGCTGGGCCCGTGAGCCATGGCCGTTGGGCCTGCGCGTCCGGAGCCTGTGCTCCGCAACGGGAGAGGCCACAACAGTGAGAGGCCCGCATACAGAAAAAAAAAATAAATAAATAAATAAAAAAAAATAAAAAAAAGTAGAAAAAAATCATCAGTGATAGGTGCTGTTATATATTCTACTGTATGGAGAGATGATATTATAGATGAAGAAACTAATAAAAAGTCTACAGCAAAGGTAACTTGTCCGAGGATACAGAAATGGAAAGCAACAGGGCCAGATTTTGAACCCAGCTCCTTCAGACTCCAAAGTCTATACTCCCCCCACCCCCCGACTCGTGGGCAGGAACATGCTAGCTGTGAAGAAAGGAAAAGAAGACTCCCAGGCCGCAGAGACTGCCAAGTACAACAGGAAGGAGCGAATAATAATGCATTAGCAATATCAGAACTTTAAATAGTGGCCTTTTTGTTAAAAAGGTGTTAAGTTTCACAAGCTTTGAATAAGGAAAGACTTGAAAAGGTAAAGAGGTAAAAAGAAGGTAAAAAGTTAAGATACAATTTGGTTCGTCATGAATGACTCAGAATGGCAGGAACCCAAATGCTTATTGCAGCTAAAGGGAGGTGATGGGATTCCAGGTGACCTTCCACACTCCGACCCCCAAAATACCTGTAACTCCTATGATGAACAAAAATGTCTTTTGTAAAGAGAGAGAAAAGATGTGGTATATTTTGTTTCCGTTGATGCTTTATTTTATTTCAGGACTATTAAGAACTGGCTGGTGGGGCGGAGGTTCTCCCAGAATGATGTCAAAGGAAACAAGCAGAGACGTGAAGTGACAGGAGAGAGACAAGCCACCTCCACAGACTAGGCAAGACATTCCCTTAGACCGTGAAAGGCATCCCTCCTCTTCCCTCTTCCTGAACTCTCACTCCACGCCCTTAGGTAGTGCCAAGCGACAAAGGACGTCTAAGGACAGGCTAGGTGTTGAGGGGAGGGGAGACGTGTCCAAAACGGCAGTGACATACAAGGAAATTAACCTAGTCAGTAAACAAAATGAGGATAATGACAGCCTAGTCTCTTACTGCCAAAGAAAGAAACTATAGATATGCTAAGGATAAAACTGAGCTGAATCCTCCGGCATTACAGTGGAAATGAGATATATTAAACTCATGGATTGTAATATATGCATAAATAAAAACAGAAATAAATATTTAGAAATATATACATAAAGGAAGTGTGCCCTTAGCTCTGTGCTAAGAGACCTAGAAGCAGTGACATCCCAATACTAATGATCTCATCTAATGCCCAGATCTTGTTTTCTAAATACTGTTCTTCATTAAAAGAAACCAGGGCTCCTTGTGGAGAGAGCTGATTCCAGGGCTGGCGTACAGATAATACAAGATGAACCGGGAACATCTTTCTTTCTTTTCTTTTCTTTTTTTTTTGATTAATTTTTATTGGAGTATAGTTGCTATGCAATGTTGTGTTAGTTTCTACTATACAGCAAAATGAATCAGCTATACATATATCCCCTCTTTTTTGGATTTCCTTCCCATTTAGGTCACCACAGTGCATTAAGTAGAGTTCCCTGTGCTATACAGCAGGGGTCCCCAACCCCTAAGCCTCCGACTGGTACTGGTCCACAGCCTGTTAGGAACCGGGCCGCACAGCAGGAGGTGAGTGGCGGGCGGGCGAGCTAAGCTTCACCTGCCGCTGCCCATTGCTCGCATTACCGCCGAACCACCCCCCCACCCCACCCCCGGTCCGCGGAAAAATTATCTTCAATGAAACTGGTCCCTGGTGCCAAAAGGTTGGGGACCACTGCTATACAGTATGTTCTAGTTAGTAATCTATTTTATACATAGTATCAATAGTGTATATGAGGAACATCTTATTTGAAAGTAAGAAAGGATTTAAAGAATGATAGGGACTTTTCCCATCAACAGAAGAATGGATAAAGAAGACAAGGTACACACACACACACACACACACAGTGGAATACTACTCAGCCATTAAAAAGAATGAAATTTTGCCATTTGCAGCAACATGGATGGACTTGTAGGGCACTGTGCTAAGTGAAATAAGTCAGAGAAAGAGAAATACTGTATGATATCACTTATATGAGGAATCCAAAAAATACAACAAACTAAACAAACTAGTGAATAAAACAAAAAAGGAGGAGACTCACAGATACAGAGAACAAACTAATGGTTACCACCAGTGGGGAGGGGGGTAAGGGCAATACAGGGGTGAAGGAGTGGGAGGTATAAACTACTGGGTGTAAGACAGGCTCGAGGATGTACTGTACACAACATGGGGAATAGAGCCAATGTTGCGTAATAACTGTAAATGGAAAGTAACCTTTAAAATTGTAAAAAAAATTTTTTTAATTAAGTTAAAACATAAAGGTTTACATTTATGCTAAACTAAAAAAAATAATAAATAAAACAAATGACACAGCTTTATACGTACTGATATAGAGTGACTTCTAATATACACTAAGTGAAAAAATAACGTGTAGAACGAAAAAGAATGATATGAACTTTTCAAAAGGACAGAGAATCAACCTGAAGGGGCTCCTCATGGCCAGTTTGGGAAAAATCTAAGCATCAAAACAAATAAGGAGAGTAAATGATTATAACCCACTGAGTAAAAAGGAAATCTATGAATGAGTACATGTGAGATACACAGACAGATGGATGGGAGGGAGGGGTAGGTAGAATACAGGGAGAGAAAGAAAGAAGAGAAAGAAGGAAGTAAAGTTCTTGAAAAAAGAATATTTACAAAGGTTCAAAGTAATGCTCAACAAAATGTTTATTAATTACCAGGGGGTAAAGAGTAACTTTACAGTAGAGCTGTCTGGCAGACACCAACCTGAGCAAGTGACTGACATCAACTGTAGTGGTATAAATCAAAACCACGTACTATCTGATAGGATTCAATGAGAAGAACACTTCTCACAGAACAGCACTACTTTGGTATTCCAAATTGAGAAAACACTATACAAAATAATTGGCCTACATCTTCAAAAATGTCAAAGCCATAAAAGCCCAGCAAAGACTAAGGAACTGTTCCAGACTAAGGGAAAAAGAAAACAAGATGCAATGTGATTCTTCAATGGATCGGTTTCACAAAAGTAACAATACTGGGCAACTGGCAAAAACCGAATGGAGTCTGAGGACTGAATGGTGGAAGTATAACAACATTAACTTCCTGATCTTGATGGCTGTATTGTGGTTAACATAGGAGAATGTACTTGATTGTAGGCAAAACACACTAAAGTACTCAGGGGTGATAAAGCATCGTGTTGGTAACTTAAATTCAACCGTTTCCAGTGGGAAAGTTATCTATTCTATTGGGGGGTGGGGGGCAGTTCTTTTCCCGGACATTCCCAATCAACTCCACGGGCCCCTTGAAAGCATTTGTCAGTTATCTTAAACACCTGTTATGGTCTATACCACAAAAAGAGCTAGGTGTGAGGCAAATATTCTCATTCCAGCAGTGGGGAACCTATGACCCGAAGAGAACAGTTCCTTCACACCAGCCTAATGTTTTGGCCTAAGCAGCAAAATCAAGACAGTTATCCGCATTTCCTCTTCAAATAACTTCATTTTCAAACGAAGAAATGCAGGTTAAGAGGGAGGATGGAAAACATCTTCTTTTCCATATTAAAAGGCATCGATCTTTACCTTTGGGGTCATGATCACTACTCATACAAATGCTAAAGAGTTAGCATCTGTAATGGTGGAAAATGGAAAACATTCCATTTTCTAAGGAAAACATGATTCTATGTGTAGACATCGACACCTATGGAAGATTCCTTCCATAGAGCAGAAGATTCCTTCTTCAACTTTTCAGAGCAGAATGTTAACTTTTGCTTTCTCCTATCTAACATTAACCAACACACAAAGGGCCTGCAATCACTAGATAAATTGATACTAAGATACAATAGAGCCAGAGTCATTAATGCTTTATGGCCTGAACATGTGTGCATCTCCTGCCATCTATTCTTAAGCCGTATAGAATCTGATTTACATTTTCCTTAATTTGTAGCAGATAAATGTCTCATCAACTGTTCAGAAGCTAAGAATTCAGATTGTGATAATTTTCTATTAGAGGGAATTAAAGTCCAAGTGAGTACGAACAGGCAGCAAATGGACTGCCTTTCCTTTCTCCTAGATTCTTGGGATCCAGTCTACACAGCATATGGGGTCTGGATCAAACTGTTTTCAATACTCATCACACAACATGCTTGCCTTTTAGCAGTTTAGCTATATGCTCTTGGTCTTCACGAAACGTCAATACTCCACTTGAATAATTTCTATGTATTCCGTGAAATCACAGCTGAAAACATAATCCACTACGTCACAACGGCAGAACCCACAAACTGTCTTCTTCATTGAGTACAACACCAGGAAACAAATGGACAGACTTTCATTCCACACACAATGAATACTATGTAACTCAATGCTGCGCAGAGAAAGGAACAGTTCCTTAGTAGTCTTAGCAGCCAAGAAGCTCAAATCCAATGCAGAGAGCAGCAGTTTAATTGGCTCCTCCCGTAGGGGCTTCGTACCCTCTACTTTCTGTGCTCTTCTCTTCGCAGATAGTTTACTATGTTTTTATCTTTAATAGTCCTGCTTTACACCATCTTTTTAATCCTACCAGCGGATTTAAATCCTCTTGAAAGTACCCAGCATATGTACCCACACATGTATTTATTTTCTTTCCCTTACAAATTTTCCTTCTGATATCTCTTGTATTTTCAGGTAGCATTCTATACTTAATGATCTAAAAGTTTTTAACGATATGGACACCAAGAGGCTAATTTAATAAAGACCAGGGAGCTGGCGTCATCAACACACCCCCCACCCCCGTCCTCCCCCGGCAGGCACGCGGGCACTTCACCTTTGCAGTAGTCTGCGGGGTCCTCCTGCTCCTCATCGTCTGACCCCAGGATCTCCTCCTCTGGCTCCGGGGGCGCAGGGTCTGCCAGAGGCGGCGGTGGTGGAGGGGGCGGGGGTGGAGGAACCAAGGGAGCTTTCTGTTGAGGCTCCGGCCTGAAACAGAGGAAGGACAATTCCTGTTTACTCAAAAGTAAATCCTGCATTATGAATACACTTGAGAGTTTCTTAATATGGGAAAAAATAAAACTTGTCACACACTAAGAAGAGATGCTGATTAATGTTACTTCAGCCACTTTAGCTGAATTCAAGTAACGTTTCAAAACACAAGTAGGGGGCGGGGGAGTGACTACCCTTATTAACCAAGGAATACTTCTGCAGGCCCGTTTTCACTCCAACCGTCATTATTTCTTAAGTCTTGATAATATTATGAATTGTAAGTGAAAAAGAGTTATCCCCCAACAATACACAGCCTTAGTAGTTAGAACACATCCCCCAGAGATTAGAAAAAGACAGAGGAAAGCAACCCTGGACTTTAAAAAAAAGGGCTTATTTTCCATCATTTTAAAATCAGAATTCCTTTCCCCATAGAAACAGTAGGAATGTGGTTAGATTTCCAGGATAACTCATTAAAGCCAACTAATGTATACTGTAATGTACACCTTGCTTAGCAAGACAAGAACACTGTCCCAAACTGGAAATTAAACAAAGAAAACACCCACTGCAGTCAAATACAAATACAATCCATACATCAATGCAAGACTTCCAATGGTTATTTCTAATTGTTACAAAAAGGCTAAATGTTTAGTATACTCTTTTACAAAAGATAGGAAAACCTATAATACTGAAAACAAACAAACAACCTAAGAGGTTACAGATGTAAACCTTTCAGATATCTAGAATAACTCAGGATATATTAAATACATTTGTTTAGAAGTAAAACATTCATAATGCAATTCTATAAAATCAAGCTTTCACTTATAAAATTTAACTGCTCCTTCTAGCCATATCCCAATGGGGAATCTTGAACCAATAGTCTCAACTGGATGCAGAACCTCTCTTGAGCTGCAAGCTGCCCTAACAACAGGACCACCACTGCTCTCCCTGAGCTGGCCACAGTTCTACAGATAAAAAGTGAAGAGGGAAAAGATACCGAGTGGTAGGGGCAAGGGGGTTCGGCTGATGGACTGCTCCCCAGAGGCAGTTTCAGTGGGATGAACAGAGGGCCTCTAGTCTGGGGAGCAAGGGGAAACTCACAGACACTGATGTGGTAGATAATGGCCATTTTTTTTGGCCTGCCCAGTACTGATGCTCCCTTTCTAAAAGCATGTTTTGGAACACTGCTACTCCCTGCACAATGAAAGGCTGGCTCCAGTCCTCTCTCCTCAGTGTGGTACAGCCTAGGGCACAGAGCCGTGGAACCTTGCTTGAGAAGGTCAGCCATCACAGGGTGCAAACTCATCCTAGCTGCTAGTAAGAGGCAGGGTCAGAGGACCTGCCCCTTTCTAAGCTGAACCTCTAAATTCTTGCCAAATCTAGGAGCCCCCAGATAGCCTTTAGCACACTGCCTTCAGCCTAAGGTAGTTACAGCTCATTTACGTGGGTTGCCACCAAAAACTCAAAGTGCCACAGCAAACGAAGGAAGGCAGTAGAAACACCAGCAGTCATGAGGATGGGGTGGGGGACCACACCCCACAGGTAACCTTCAAGGTCAGCACTGGCAAGTACGATGACCTCTGGCAGGACAACTAAACAACGTTTATCATCTGAAAATGACTTGCAGTGATTTCTACTTGCTAGAATGTACGGAGACTCACAGTTACAGCTCCCTAGGTAACAGACATTAGGACAATGGTGGTGATAACATTCTGAATTAACCATGCCTCATGATGGAGTACTGAAAGGGAGTCATCACAACCAAACACCAACATCACTGCCCGGACCTCCAAAAAAATCCCAAGAGACCTTACGGAAGTGCAGTCATCTTTCTGGCAGCCTTGCAAATGCTCATTTTCTTTTTAACAGACATGCCTTTACTGAAAATAAAACGGTCCTAGGGAAAAGAGGCCTGAGGAAGGGGAGGTAGGAGAGGAACTGCACCAGTTTCAACGCTTCCCCAAAGGGAAGAGGGCAGAGAAAAGATTTACATGACCCATTCCTGGGGGTGGAATCTATCTATCTGACAAATTTGCTCAACCAAAAGCACTTTCAAAGTTGACTATTTCTTCCTAAGAAATTTTATATGCAAAAATGAAGAGATTCTCTAAATTAAAAAACAAAAAACAAAAAACAACACATATTCCCTGTGGAGACTATGTAACAACTAATGAAAAGGGAAGAACTAGAAGATCTTGTTCCACTGCTGCAGGGCACTGCTACGATCAACACCACTGATACTTGGGCCAGGAAACTCACGGCTGTGAGTGCTGTTTCGTACACTGTAGAATGGTGTCAGCCTGGCCTCCAGCCACTACATGTCAGTTGTGATCATCATAGACATGTCCGGAGACGAAGCAACCTAAATGTCCACCAACAGAGGAATGGATAAAGAAGATGTGGTACATATATACAATGGAATATTACTCAGCCATAAAGAAGAATGAAGTAATGCCATTTGCAGCAACATGGGTGGACCTAGAGATTATCATACTAAGTGAAGTAAGTCAGACAGAGAAAGACAAGTATATGATACCGTTTTATATGTGGAATTTTAAAAAAAAGGGTACAAATGAACTTATTTACAAAATAGAAGTAGACTCACAAATGTAGAAAACAAACTCACGGTTACCAGGGGATGAGCGGGGCGGGGGATAAATCGGGAGATTGGGATTGACAATATACATACTACTATATATAAAATAGATAACTAATCAGAACCTGCTGTATAGCACAGGGAACTCTACTCAATACTCTGCAATGGCCTACATGGGACAAGAATCTTTAAAAAAACCAACACTGGATGTATGTATATGTATAACTGATTCACTTTGCTGTACACCTGAAACTAACACAACATTGTAAATCAACTACACTCCAATAAAAAATTTTTTAATCGGCACCAAAAGAAACCTATGTCCAGACACTGACAAGTGGGTGGGGGGGGGGAGGGAGGGGAGAGGGAGGGTGGCAAAATCATGCCCATGTGAGCACCACTTCATCGGTGGCATTTGCTACATATACCTTTACGTCAATGGAACAGACTGTATTTATGATAAGGGAGAAGAGACTCTAATTTTTTCATGCCCATTTTCTCTAGTTTGAGAGGCTCAGGTATCTTTATCATAATGCGTGTCTCTTGGTGAGCTGCCACGTCACTTGCCTAACAAAATTCTCAGACCCTCTGGTGTCAGGGAGGGCCATGCTGAACAGGCAGGCAGATAGTTCCCCCAAAGCCAGCTCTATCAAGTTAAAGGGATGAGTCAGGGTACCCTGAAATACAGAGGACGTTGAGTAATGTTGATGTAATATCTTGACTGGCTATCATATCAAAACATCTGGAACTCTGCTGTCCTCTGGCCCCATGTGGGTGCTGACCACTGAAAATGTGCCTAGTCCTTACTGAGATGTGTTCTAAGTGTAAAATACGGACTGAATTGCCAAGACTTAGTACAAAAAAATGTAAAATATTTTATTAATAATTTTATATTTATTACATGTTAAAATAATAATGCTTTGGATATAATAAATTATTAAAATTAAATTCATCTGCTTTTTTTTTAATGTGGCTACTAGAACACTTTAAATTACAAATGAGGCTCACATTACATTTCTATTAGATGGCACCACTCTAGACCCTCAGGTTCAACAACAGCAGAGGAGTGTCTTGGCAGAGATTCCTGGTCACATCAGTGAATATTTTTTTTCTGAGGCTTCTCCCAGTAATCTGCTTCACACCAATTATCACCAACTGTCAAATTACCCAGTTCATCATAGTAAGATAAGTACACTGTAACTACCAGATGTTACAGTCCAATCACTGACTCCTTTTCATCCCATCCAGCCTTGTTACTGCCTACCGCACAGGAAAAACACAGTAAATTTGTCTTAGGGCAGATGTACGTAAGAGAGAATGATGCCACACTGTCTCTAAGGCTGGCTTCTTCAAAGTGGTCTCTGGTGGCTTCTACAGCACCTCAAAGCCTGGTTAAATCTCAACTGTTTAAAAGATCAAGAGGTGATCTCACCAAGTGTATACTCATGAAATATATCAAGCGATTAAAAAAAAAAAAAAGACAACTTTCACTAATCCTACTGAAAACCATCAAGAAGTTATTTCAAAAAACAAACCAAAAAAGTTATTACATATAAGAATTAATATGGAGTTCCCTGGTGGTCCAGTGGTTAGGACTCGGTGCTGTCACTGCTGTGGCCTGGGTTCAATCCCTGGTCAGGGAACTAAGATCCTGCAAGCCATGCGGTGTGGTCAGGAAAAAAAAAAAAAAAAGAATTACTAGAAGCACATAAGCCGGTGGGGGGAAAAGCTCATAAATATTTTCAACAACAGTGCCAACACTACTAAATGATGAAAGAATAGTCTTTCAACAAATGGTACTGGGACAAATGGCTATCTGCATACAAAATAATGTTGTAACCCTACCTCACATAAATACATAAATATTAACTCAAAATTAATAACTTGGGACTTCCCTTGGTGGTCCAGTGGTTAAGACTTCACACTCCCAAGGCAGGGGCCCAGATTCGATCCCTGGCCAGGGAACTAGATCCCACATGCGTGTCGCAACTAAAAGATCCCGCATGCTCCAACTAAAAGATCCCGTGTGACGCAACTAAGACCCAGTGCAGCCAAATAAATAAATAAAAATATTTTTTAAAAAATTAATAACTTGCAGGAAAAAAATATGAGTAAATGTCGATTACCTTAGGTTTGGCAATGTTTCTTAGATATGATACTAAAAGCATAAGCAATAGAAGAAAAAAAAGATAAAACTGGACTTGAACAAAATTAAGAACGTTTGCGTTTCAAAGGGCACCATCAAGAAAGTAAAGACAGGGCTTCCCTGGTGGCTCAGTGGTTGAGAGTCTGCCTGCCAATGCAGGGGAGATGGGTTCGTGCCCCGGTCCGGGAAGATCCCACATGCCGCAGAGCGGCTGGGCCTGTGAGCCACGGCCGCTGAGTCTGCGCATCCGGAGCCTGTGCTCTGCAACGGGAGAGGCCACAACAGTGAGAGGCCCGCGTACCGCAAAAAAAAAAAAAAAAAGAATAAGTAAAGACAACCCAGAGAATGGAAGAATATATTTATAAATCATACAGCTTTAAAGAAACTTGTATCTAGAATATAAAAAGAAATTTGTAACACGACGATAAAGAGACAAATTTTAAAAATTAAAGAAGTAGAACAGACATTTCTCCAAAGAAGATATACAAATGACCAATAAGCACATACATGAAAAGATGTTCAACATCATTAGTCATTTGGAAAAGGGAAGTCAAAACCACAATGAGATACTACTTCACGTCCAATAGGATGGTTATATTAAAAAAACACCAGACAACAACAAGTATTGTCAAGAAAGAAGAAATTGGAACCATCATACATTGTAGCAGGAGTATAATATAGCGCAGCTGTTCTGGAATATCTGGTAGTTCCGAAAAAGGTTGAATTTAGAGTTACCATAAAACCCAGCAATTCCACTCCGAGGTATATACCCAAGAGAAATGATAACATTTGACCCCACAAAATCTTGTGTAAAAATGTTCATAGCAGGGCTATTCAGAGTAGATAAAATGCAGCAACAACCCAAATGTGCATCAACTGATAGATGGATAAGTAAAACGTGGTATATCCTTACAATGTAATATTATTCAGCAATAAAAACAAATGAAGTACTGATGATACATGTTACAGCAAGGATGACCCTTGAAAACATTACGCTAAATGAAAAACACGAGTCAGAAAAGAACACATGTTGAATGATGCCATTTTATATCAAAACGTCCAGAATAGGGAAATTTGTAGAGTGTATTAATGGTTGCTTGGAGTTGGGAGCAGGGGAAGAGAGAAGAGAAATGGAGACTGACTGTTAATAGATACGGGGGATTCTTCAGGAGGCATGAAAATGTTCTCATGTGGTGATGGTTATACAACCATGTGAATATACTTAAAAAATACTGAACTGCATACTTTAAATGTCTAAGTTGTATGGTATTTGAATTATACCTCAAAAAGCTATTTTTTAAAAAGCAAAAGCCTATACGACTATATAATACCTTTTAATATCCACCTTATACCTTAATAAAGTATATGCTTCCAAGAAAAATCATAAATATCTACATTTAGATTTAAGCAATCTATATGCATGGTCTCTTTTACAAATGCTTAGTACATTCACAGTGAAAAATAACATGTAGTTCTGTAAAAAGTAGAGAGAGTCCATCTAATCATCTGAAGTTTCTATAAGGCACTAGTAATTTAAGAACGTGTATGTATACATAAGAAAATGTACCAACTCAGTGACTGGAATAAAAAATTTAGAAAGCAAAATGCCAACTAGTCATTCATATTTTTCACAAAGAACTATATTTATTTTGCCCTACATAAAACATAACTAAATATTCTAATCATTACTCCAAATAGGGCTATCATAAAAATGCAGGTAAAAAATATACTTTTTTCTTTAAATATTACATTAGAATACTAATATTATTTTATCATGCTCATCGACTTCATATTATATTTTTCATGTACATTTGCTCTATTAGTAAAGTGAGGAAAAACTAAACAACCCTAGCAAAATGCGTACATCATCTGCTCTAAATTGCCATGGCAACCAGATGGGAGTTCTCTGATTTCCTTCCAGCTGCTTTTTCTTTTCCATTCCAGCAGAGAAAAAGAAGTAAACTTCACATTTGGCAGAAAAAGAAGTACTTTCCTTTGTTATCAGCTTAAATGGCAACTGACACCATTTAAGAAATTAATTGTTAATCTTTAACCAAAACATAAAGAAAAGAAATCCCGAGACTTCCGGGGAAGATGGCCGAAGAGTAAGACGCGGAGATCACCTTCCTCCCCACAGATACACCAGAAATACAGCTACACGTGGAACAACTCCTACAGAACACCTACTGAAGGCTGGCAGAAGACCTCAGACCTCCCAAAAGGCAAGAAACTCCCCACGTACCTGGGTAGGGCAAAGCGGAGAGATTCCCACACAGAGGATCGGTGCCAACCGGCACTCACCAGCCCGAGAGGCTTGTCTGCTCGCCCGCCGGGGCGGGGGGCGCTGGAAGCTGAGGCTCGGGCTCCAGTCGGAGCGCAGCGAGAGGACTGGGGCTGGCGGCGTGAACACAGCCTGAAGGGGCTAATGCGCCACAGCTAGCCAGGAGGGAGTCCGGGAAAAAGTCTGGACCTGCCGAAGAGGCAAGAGACTTTTTCTTCCCTCTTTGTTTCCTGGTGCGCGAGGAGAGGGGATTAAGAGCGCTGCTTAAAGGAGCTCCAGAGATGGGCGCGAGCCGCGGCTGAAAGCGCGGACCCCAGAGACGGGCTTGGGCGGCTGACGCCGCCACGAGGCCTGTGTGAGAGCACAGGTCACTATCCACACCCCCCTTCCGGGGAGCCTGTGCAGCCCATCACTGCCGGGGTCCCGGGATACAGGGACAGCTTCCCTGGGAGAACGCACGGCGCGCCTCGGGCTGGTACAACGTCACGTCGGCCTCTGCCGCCGCAGGCTCGCCCCGCACTCCGTGCCCCTCCCTCCCCCCCGGCCTGAGTGAGCCAGAGTCCCCGAAGAGGCTGCTCCTTTAACCCTGTCCTGTCTGAGAGAAGAACAGACGCCCTGCGGCGACCTACACGGAGAGGCGGGGCCCAATCCAAAGCTGAGACCCAGGAGCTGTGAGAACAAAGAAGAGAAAGGGAAATCTCTCCCAGCAGCCTCAGAAGCAGCGGATTAAAGCTCCACAATCAACTTGATTGTACCCTGCATCTGTGGAATACATGAATAGACAACAAATCATCCCAAATTGAGGAGCCAGGAGTCAGTGCTGTGCCTCTGAGGTGGGAGAGCCAACTTCAGGACACTGGTCCACAAGAGACCTCCCAGCTCCACATAATATCAAACGGCGAAAATCTTCCAGAGATCTCCATCTCAACACCAGCACCCAGCTTCACTCAACGACCAGCAAGCTACAGTGCTGGACACCCTATGCCAAACAACTAGCAAGACAGGAACACAACCCCACCCATCAGCAGAGAGGCTGCCTAAAATCATAAAAAGTCCACAGACATCCCAAAACACACCACCAGACGTGGACCTGCCCACCAGAAAGACAAGATCCAGCCTCATCCACCAGAACACAGGCACTAGTCCCCTCCACCAGGAAGCCTACACAACCCACTAAACCAACCTGAGCCACTGGGGACAGACACCAAAAACAACGGGAACTACGAACCTGCAGCCTGCAAAAAGGAGACCCCAAACACAGTAAGATAAGCAAAATGAGAAGACAGAAAAACACACAGCAGGAGAAGGAGCAAGATAAAAACCCACCAGACCTAACAAATGAAGAGGAAATAGGCAGTCTACATGAAAAAGAATTCAGAATAATGATAGTAAAGATGACCCAAGGGCCTCCCTGGTGGCGCAGTGGTTGAGAGTCCGCCTGCCGATGCAGGGGATACGGGTTCGTGCCCCGGTCTGGGAGGATCCCATATGCCGCGGAGCGGCTGGGCCCGTGGGCCATGGCCGCTGGGCCTGCGCGTCCGGAGCCTGTGCTCCGCAACGGGAGAGGCCACAAGAGTGAGGGGCCCGCATACCGCAAAAAGAAAAAAAAAAAAAAAAAAAAAGATGACCCAAAATCTTGGAAATAGAATAGACAAAATGCAACAAACAGTTAACAAGGACCTAGAAGAACTAAAGATGAATCAAGCAATGATTAAAAACACAATAAGTGAAATGAAAAATACTCTAGATGTGATCAATAGCAGAATAACTGAGGCAGAAGAACAGATAAGTGACGTGGAAGATAAAATAGTGGAAATAACTACTGCAGAGCAGAAGGAAAAAAAAGAATGAAAAGAACTGAGGACAGTCTCAGAGACCTCTGGGACAACATTAAACACACCAACATTCGAATTATAGGGGTTCCCGAAGAAGACGAGAAAAAGAAAGGGACTGAGAAAATATTTGAGGAGATTATAGTTGAAAACGTCCCTAATATGGGAAAGGAAATAGTCAAGTCCAGGAGGCACAGAGAGTCCCATACAGGATAAATCCAAGGAGAAATATGCCAAGACACATATTAATCAAACTGTCAAAAATTAAATACAAAGAAAACATATTAAAAGCAGCAAGGGAAAAACAACAAATAACACACAAGGGAATCCCCATAAGGTTAACAGCTGACCTTTCAGCAGAAACTCTGCAAGCCAGAAGGGACTGGCAGGACATATTTTAAGTGATGAAGGAGAAAAACCTGCAACCAAGATTACTCTACCCAGCAAGGATCTCATTCAGATTTGATGGAGAAGAAAAGAAATCCCAAACCAATTTCTTCAGGTAGTATTCTAGGGACATTCACATAAAGTCAAGTTTCTTTTTCTTTCCTCGTATGTCGACAGCCTAAATCTAAAACTCACTCTCTTCCTCCCACCCTCCTTCTCACTCTTCCTCTCTTGGTGGTAATTGTCAGCCTGAGAAACATGCAATCTGGCATTTCTACTTAAGGACAGAATCAATCAGTATACACTTTCTCTCAAAATAGCTTATCTAAAAAGGCTAGCTGCTGTAGCACTGGGTAAAGTCATACAGCTAGGGAGGAAAAAGCCACAATGATTTCATGTATTGCTCTCCAATGAAAAGAGAATTTCTAAACTTTGTATAAATCAAACCTAAATGTGAAGTGTCTGCTATGGTAGGCAGAATTCTAAAATAAGCCTCAATGACCCTTGCCCTGTGTAATTCCCTGTTCCTCTGAGTGTGGGTAGCCCTGTGAATACGGTATCACTCTTGTAATTATGTTATGTTATATGGCAAAAGGGCAGATACACTGGGTGGGCCTAACCTAACCACGTGAGCCTTTTTACAGGTGAGGGTTTTCTCTGGCTGGTCACAGAAAAAGTCAGGGGCGTGCTTGAGCTAGCCTGGAAAAAAGCAAACATTCATGTCAGGAACTGCCCATTAGGGCCACAGAGCAAGGAATTACGGGTGGCCTCTAGCAGTGAGAGTGGTCCCCAGCCAATAGCTAGAAGGATAACAACAACTTCAGTGCAAGGAAGAGTTCTGCCAACAACTAGTCATCTTAAAAGAGGAGTCCAATCCCCAAATGAGAACCGCAGCCTTGGCCAGCAGCTTGGTTTCAGTCCAGTGAGAAATCAGCCACCTGTGCAGCCCTAACTTCTGACCTACAGAACTGTGAGCTAATAAACAGGTATTGTTTTTACCTGCTAAGTGTGTGGTAATTTGTGCAGCAATAGAAAATGAATAGAGCTGCCAAGTTCTCAATAAGTAATAGAGTAGTTCACTTTAAATTATCAGATTTTGGCCTCAACCAAATCTGGGTTTTTTTTAATACTTGAAATGATCAGAGGAATTAAGAAGCTGGGTAATAAGAATGTGACAGCCAATTCTCTTTGGGGCACAGGCAAGTTAAAAAGAAAGGAAAACAAAACCTTATTCCCCAAGTTCTAACAGAAACCATCATAATTCCAAGCCAGACACTACACGGTCCTACTAAGACTGTGTTGTCTTCTAGAACACTGAACATAGTCAGTGAAGATGTAAGTAAATCACACCTGCTTCCCAACTAAACTACACCTTAGACAACAAACCAGTTGACTACTTGACCACCTGACAACATATATATGACAGAGCTATAGACTTCTCATCCACCTGTATTATTAATATTTCATAAAACAGTGTGAGGCCTGGCAGTACATGTTATTACTACTGAAGAAGAGAAAGGCAGACAGAAAAGTTTAATCCAGAGCCCAAAAGCGTGTAAAAATGGCATCCACGGATTCCACAGATACTCAGCATAGCACATAACAGCAGTCCCCAGCCTTTTTGACACCAGGGACCAGTTTCGTGGAAGACAGTTTTTCCATGGGATGGGGTGGGGGGATGGTTTCGGGATGATTCAAGCGCATTACGTTTATTGTGCACTTCATTTCTGCTATTGTTACATTGTACTATATAATGACATGATTATACAACTCACCATAATGCAGAATCCGTGGGAGCCCTGAGCTTGTTTTCCTGCAACTAGACGGTCCCACCTGGGGGTGACAGGAGACAGTGACACCTGAAGTGTGTGGCTTATGTCCAGTCTACTCTGTAAGGTGCAGCTTGTCACTTGCCACTCCCTGATAGGGCCTTGATATGACTCTGCAGGCAGTTGATTTATTACGGTCTCTGTGCAGTCAAACCCTGCTGCTAACGATGATCTGTGTTTGCAGACGCTCCCCAGCGCTAGCATCACTGCGTCAGCTCCACCTCAGGTCATCAGACATCAGATTCTCCTAAGGAGCGCGCAGCCTAGATCCCTCGCATGCGCAGTTCACAGCAGGGTTCGTGCTCCTGTGAGAATCTAATGCCACCACTGAAGTGACAGGAGGTGGAGCTCAGGCGGTAATGCGAGTGATGGGGAGCAGCTGCAAATACAGATAAGGCTTCACTCGCCCGCCGCTCACCTCCTGCTGTGCGGCCCGGTTCCTAACAGGTCAGCAACCGGTATCGGTCCGTGGCCCAGGGGTTGGGGATCCCTGGCGAAGACCATGCAACCATGACGTGTGCCGGGGTGCAAAGGAGCCCAGCACTGAGGGATGCACGGTCTAGCAAGAGGGCTCTAGAGAAGTGCCTGTCAACACGTGAATATGGGAACATAACTGCTCCAAGCGTTGTTACAGAGGCGGTGGTGGCCAGAGGGCTGAGCCAGAAACATCCATGGGCTGGGAGTGATCTTAGAGACAGAACAGAACGAGGCACAGGGGGTGGAGGAGGGTGGCCAAGGCCCAGGAACAGGGTGATGAGAGGCACAGAGGCCTAAGATAGCCCAGTGTGGCTGGAGACAGGGAAGAGGCCCAGCAGCAGCCAGCTGACAGAGGACCGAGCTACAGTTCTAAGGGATTCGCGCTCTATCCTTAAGGCGTGTAGGAGCCACTGAAATACAATTTTAGGACCAGAGAGTTGCTCTCTGCAAAAAACATATGAAATCGGTATACAGAATGGGTAGAAAGGATAAAAGACAGAAGCAGGGAAACTAGTGAGGTGTCGCAGGAGGAAATGATGAAAACCTGAACTCAGAACTCAGTAATTCATTTGCTCGAGGTGGGTGTCTGTCTCCTAGGTTTCTGATAGTAAGACAGTGTTACCATTAATTTGGAGAGAGAACACAGCAGGAGGAGGAGGAATGGCTTACAGTGAAAGCTTACTTCTGTTTCAGCTCATCAGAGTTTGAGGGGCATGTGGGATGTCCAGCATTGTAGAAATACAGTGGACTGCTTGGTATATAGAATCTATAGGTAAAAAATAAAGGTTTAGGCTGCAAACGGAATCAGAGGTCATGACTAAACAGCTGGTAAACAATGCCTCTCCAAGCATGTGAGAGTGCCAAAGAGAACTGAGGAGTTAAACAGACAAGAGCAAGGCCTAGTTAAGCGCTAACATACAAGGTTAGTCAAACTACCAACAGATTCTAGCCTGCCTGGTTGACGATCTCCAAGCAGTGACCCATAGCATAATCACCAAGATAAATTCAGAAATTTCAAGGACAGATTTTGGAGAATATATAAGTTTTACCTCACATAAGCCTACCTTTTTACATTAGGACAAGATATACATATAAAAACTAGCGAACTAAGGACCCGTGTGTTTCTTTCTAAAAGGCTCTGTTGTAGGCAATCTGAAGCCAGCTGGGTACAGGGTAAACTGCTACTACAAAAAAAAAGGGCGGGGCTTCCCTGGTGGCGCAGTGGTTGAGAGCCCGCCTGCCGATGCAGGGGACACAGGTTCGTGCCCCGGTCCAGGAAGATCCCACATGCCGCGGAGCAGCTGGGCCCGTAAGCCATGGCCACTGGGCCTGCGCATCCGGAGCCTGTGCTCTGCAATGGGAGAGGCCACAACAGTGAGAGGCCCGCTTACCTCAAAAAAAAAAAAAAAAAAGGGCGGAGGGTGGGGGGAGAATTGTTTACTAAGACCTGTATGTTGATGAAACTTAACTAGAACAACTGCCTCCTGCTACTCAGGAAATAATGCAAGATGTACCACTTTGAACATGGCTTCTGCACACCTCCGCAAGATTTAAGTCAAACAGCAACTATAATTATATGACACAATAGCCACTGGCCAAATTAAACAGAATAAAATTTAAGATTCAGTCCTTCCGTCACCCTAGCCTCATTTTAAGGGCTCAAACAGCCGTAACCACATACAGCTGGTGACTATGGTACTGAACAGTGCAGATAATAGAACATTTCCATCATCACAGGAAGTTCTACTGGACAGTGCTGCTCCAGGCAACATTTTAGCAACATGAACCTCCTCTAGCATATCATTACTTTTAATAAGTAAACAAAATTAACTGAAAAGAGTTTGGAACATTTTTTTATACAGCCCACCACTGGAAATTTTAGCTGTAAAATTATAAACAGGAAAAGTATACTCATTTTTAATTTGACAGATGATCCCAATATTTGAATATCCTTTAGCTCAGCACACCTCCTTACTGGAATTCACCTGATACTCACAGTGACAATGTCTGCAAATAGCAATATATTGGGGTCTAAATGTCCATCAATGGGAGACTTGTTAATAACATGATGATAGATTATGGCACATGCATACAACATAACTCTTCTATAAAAAACGAGGCAAATGAAATTAAGAAAATTCCATCCACAATAGCATCAAAAAGAATAAAACACAGAGCTCCGGTGGCAACCATGGCCTACACCGGCCTCACGGTGTCTCTCATTCTGATAAGCGTGTTCTGTGGCTTCATCAGCTTCCTGGGGCCCCGGTTCATCTCTAAGGGTCCCAACCGGGGAGTTATCATCACCACGTTGGTGACCTGTTCCGTTTGCTGCTATCTCTTTTGGCCGATTGCAATTCTGGCCCAACTCAACCCTCTCTTTGGACCACAGTTGAAAAATGAAACCATCTGGTACCTCAAGCATCATTGGCCTTGAGGAAGAAGACCTGCTCGCCAGTGCTCAGTCACTGAGGCCACAAAGAGAACCCCTCTAGATGCAAAATCACCTCCATACCCAGACCACCTTCCTTAACTCACCCGTTTTAGCCATCTACTGCCTTAAATGTTCCCACCGCATTTGAATGCCTTATTCTACAATGCAGTATTTTTTCTGGTCACCTTTTTTACACTTTGATGAATGATGTACCTATTTAACCTAAAGTATGCTGCTTCCATAAAATGTTTATGTACTCTTCTGAGATAGAAAGTGCTGTTCTTCTGAGAAATAATGTTACTCTCTCCTTGGAACCCGCGGATTTGAAGATGGCTCCTGCCTGCTCACAACATGGGAATCGGCGAAATGTTTAAAAACTGTTACAAGGCAATAAGACTCCAGTGGGGCAGTCAGTAGGAGAACATGTTCAGAGGGAAAAATCTGTCTCACCAGAATTATACCAAAGTATATTTTCAGGATGAATTTCTTATTTCTGCCATCTTTTAGAATAAATTATTCTTCTGCTTTCCATGGAAAAAGAAAGAATAAAATACAGTTGAACACTGAACAATTAGAGGGCTGGGGCACAGCTGAAAATCGAAGTACAACTTAATAGCTGGCCTTCTGTGTATGTGGTTCCTCCATATACACAGAGTCAACTATCTGTGGACTGTATAGTACTGTAGTACATACTATTAAAAAAAATCCACATATAAGTGGACCCAAGTAGTTCAAACCCGTGTTAAGGGTCAACTGTACATAGGAATAAATTTAACAAAAGAAGTTCAAAATATATACTATCAAAGCTAAAAAAGATTACTGAAAGAAATGAAAGAAGATCTAAATAAACAGAAACACATCCCATGTTAATGGACTGAAGACTTAATTCTGTTAAGATGACAATATGCCCCAAACTGATCTACAGATTCAATTCAACGCCTATCAAAATACCAGTTGGCTTCTTTGCAGAAATTGATAAGCCATTCCTAAAATTCATATGGAAGTGCAATGACCCAGAATAGCCAAACCAATATTGAGAAAGAACAATACTGGAAGACTCATGCTTCTTGATTTCAAAACTTACTACAAAGGTACAGTAATCAACAGAGTGTGGCACCCAGAGTCCAGAAATAAACCCTCACATTACCATCAAATGATTTTTCAACAAAGGTGCCAAGACCATTCAATAAGGAAAGAGCAGTGTTTTTAAGCAAAAGGTGATGAGATAAATGAATACCCACATGCAAAAGAATAAAGTAGGACTCCTAACTCACACTACACGCAAAAATTAACCACAGTAGATCAAAGACCCAGATGTTAAGAGCTAAAACTATTTAAAACTCCTAGAAAAGATGTTCATCATTAGCCATCCGAAAAACAAAAATCAAAACCACAATGAGGGCTTCCCTGGTGGCGCAGTAGTTGAGAGTCCGCCTGCCGATGCAGGGGACACGGGTTCGTGCCCTAGTCCGGGAAGATCCCACATGCCGCAGAGCGTCTGGGCCCGTGAGCCATGGCCGCTGAGCCTGCACGTCCGGAGCCTGTGCTCCACAACGGGAGAGGCCACAACAGTGAGAGGCCCGCGTACCACAAAAAAAAAAAAAAAAAAAAAACCACAATGAACCACAAATTCACACGTACTAGGATGGCAATAATCAAAAAGACAGATACTGGGCTTCCCTGGTGGCACAGTGGTTGAGAGTCCGCCTGCCGATGCAGGGGACACGGGTTCGTGCCCCGGTCCAGGAGGATCCCACATGCCGCGGAGCGGCTGGGCCCGCGAGCCATGGCCGCTGAGCCTGCGCGTCCGGAGCCTGTGCTCCGCAACGGGAGAGGCCACAATGGTGAGAGG
The DNA here is from genome assembly GCF_964165515.1 of Mesoplodon bidens. Taxonomy (NCBI): domain Eukaryota; kingdom Metazoa; phylum Chordata; class Mammalia; order Artiodactyla; family Ziphiidae; genus Mesoplodon; species Mesoplodon bidens. Next base: position 10,967,406 of record NC_138166.1, read on the forward strand.
CCCGCGTACCGCTTAAAAAAAAAAAAAAAAAGACAGATACTAACAAGTGACGGCAAAAATATGCAAATATTAGAACCCTCACAGACTGTTTATAAGAAAGGAAAATGATGTACTCATTTTGAAAAACTAGAAGCAGTTTCTCAAAAGATTAAACACTTACCATATGACCCAGCAGTTCCACTCCTAGGTATATACACAAGAGAAGCTAAAACATACATCAAAAATAAAAACTTGCACATAAATGTTCTTAGCCTCATTCGTACTACTCCAAAGCAGAAACAACCTAATGTCCATTAATTGATGAATGGATAAATAAAACAAAATAGTAATATAATAGAATATTACTCAACAATAAAAAGTAATGGAAGTACTGATAGATGCTACAACATGGATGATCCTTGAAAACATTATGGTAAATCAAAGAAGCTAGTCACTAAAGATCATATTATATGATTCCATTTATATGTAATTCCCAGAATAGAGAGAAAGTAGGTTAGTGGCCGCTTATGGCTGAGGAGGTGGGAAGAAATGGAGGCAACTACTCAAGTGTACAGAATTTATTTTGGGGGTGATGAAAATGTTCTAAAATTAGGTGGCTGGTGATGGTTGCAAAATTCTGTGAGTAGACTGAAACATCTTGGAATTGCACATTTAAAATTTTATGGTACAGGAATTATCTTTCAATAAAGTTGTTACACGAAAATAAAGAGGCTGTCCTCTGTGTACTAATATGGAAGATATGTCAATGATAAATACAAAGGTGCAGTGCATTTGTGTATGGCATGTACCGTTTGTTTTACAGATATAATATAATGCATGCACCTCATGTTAACAGACTGTTTCTGGTGGGAGCACCAAGACACTGACAATAATGGCTCTCCTCCAGGAAAAGGCGCTCAACGACTGAGGGTCAGGGAGAGGAATTAACTTTTCAAAAATCCCTTCTACTCCTCTCATACTTTTTCAGTTGGGCACCATGCGCACGGCAACTGAAATTAAGTATTAATTTGTAAAGACAAGAAAGAAAAATAAGACAAAGTGGATGCTGGGAAAGTGGCTCCTATCTCTGACCCCACCACCACCCCACCCCTCCCCCACCCTTGGCGTTTACTAAAGAACAACAAAATGAACTGTCTAGGGCTGGAAAGCTAGGATAAAAGTCCAGCTCCAAACAGCATGCAGTTTTCTGGTAGAGAGCCTGTGGGTTAGGTGTGAATGCCGGTTCCATCACTTAAAAATCCACGAGAATTCAAGTCAGTGACAACTTCCCTGAGCCTCTCAAGAAAGTCAGAGGTTTATGGTAATTTAAAAGGGATGATACATAAATTCCTTGGTATGGTAACTGTGCACGTGGTAGGCAGTCAATAAAGGTTAATCCTCACGTCCTATTCTCACCTTTCTGGTGTGTGGCTACCATGAACTTGTTTCCTCAGGGCTCCAGCTGTGAGCAATAAGGAGGTACACTCTGATACATTATGCGTGATAGCGCCGTCAGACCTCTGGCCCTTTCTGCTCATCTGTAGCTGTGCTAATGCAAAGGTCAGCACCAATCTACCTCTTCACCTCTCTGCTTCTAAACGCCTGTATTTTATAATCATGATTGGTTATGAGATTTAAGAAAGTTTCAGAAGGACCTCTATTGTTAATTATCACATATTTCTACAAGGCAATATGACAAAATGGGTTGTACTGCTGCTATAACCATCTTTGGGGGAAAAAAAAAAAGATGTCTAACATAGATTTTAAAAATTTAACACGTAAGCAAACTGCTTAATAAACACTGCCCAGTAACACATGACTTGTTCTAACTAGGTCTTTTTGGACAAGTACAGAGTTAAGCCCAATCCTCAAAGTCTTTCTTGTGAACTAGGGTTTCAATGGACTTTACACAACAGAAGTGTTCTCATCTTAAAAACTGTTTCCCGTAGATGGAAAACAAAAGTTACAATTGCTGGCAGAGAATTTTGGTCATCTGAAGAGTTCTTAGTCCACTGCAATACACTCTGCCTCTTTCAAACTTTATAATTTCAGCCATACACATTCTTCAATATTAGATAAATGGCTTTATTTTTTAAGACTGTTGTTTCAATTAGCACTAATGCCAACCTTACTATAGGAATTGTGTCTACCGTTCTTCAAAAATGCTGAAGCACGTTAACATTGTTCTTGTAGGAATGGCCGTTTTCAGAGACTGGTGGATACCTAAAGAAGCTATCAGAAAAACATTTTCCAGAGAAACGAGAGATTCTGCAAGCACCAAATCCAATCCCAATGGGACAGGCTCAAGAATAAGGTTAGGATTCCAGCTACAATTGCCATCCAAAGACAGGTTCTAGGAAGAGACAGGACTAGACAAAGAAGAGCTAGGATCAACCAGTGAGTCCAATTTCGGATACCCACACTTCTCTCGACTAAAGAGGTAGGGGAAATCTCTCCTATTCATCTGCAATCTCAAGCTTCTCCTTGGGCAGAGTTAGCATTTGAATTTATTATTATACCTTGCTAGTTCTGAAACCCCCAAGCCAAGATGGCGGGTCACTGCCATCCCTGGGTGCCTGGAAGAAGTAAAAACAAATCCTCTTGGGAGAAAATGCATCCTCAATCAGGGCTAACTGGGATTCCAAGCAGTCAAGATTGGGTGGGGCAGATGTGATTTAATAATTTTTTTCAAATCACCAAATGAATAAGGAAACAATACCCAATGAGCAAGCCAAAAGAAATAATAAACAGCAGAAGTAACTTCAGATGCTAGTACTATGAAATACAGAACATAAAGTAAATACAATACTGATGGAAATAAAGGAAGGAAACGAAAGCACAAGCAGGAAATTAAAGCATGAGACTTAAAATCATTGATCGATTAGACAACAAACAAGAGACTGGAAGATGGATCTGAAGAAATCATCTAGGATGTATTGGGTTGGCCAGAAAGTTTGCTTGGGTTCTTCTGTAAAACAGGAAAAACCGGAGTGAACTTTCTGGCGAACCCAGTATCACAGAAAGACAAAGAGACTGAAAATATGACGAAAGGTTGAGAAGTGGAGTAGAGAATGAGAAGATCTAACCAGTCTACTCTTTGGGCTTCTTGGTGAAGGGAGAAGAAGGAAGAGCTAAGAATTGTCCAGAATTGATAAGGAACATACATCTCAAATTCAGAAAGCACAAAGTGTTCCAGACAAGGAGAAATCTCCAGAACAATAAAACTGAAGAACTCCAAAGCAAAGAGAAAAAAACAGGTGGGAAAAACAACCAGACTTTCTACATAGAAATGACAATTACACTGTCACTAGAGTTCACAAAAGAAAGAAGTCAAACAACAGTGGTGTAAGATCATCGAAGTGCTAAGAGCCAATGACTGTCATTTTCAGTTATATAACTGGCTAAAGAAAACACGTAGGGACTTCCCTGGTGGCGCAGCAGTTAATAATCTGTCTACCAATGCAGGGGACACGGGTTCGATCCCTGGTCTGGGAAGATCTCACATGCCTCAGAGCAACTAAGCCCCTGCGCCACAACTACTGAAGCCCGTGCACCTAGAGCCCGTGGTCCGCAACAAAGAGAAGCCACCGCAACGAGAAGCCCACCCACTGCAACTAGAGAAAGCCCCCGCGCAGCAACAAAGACCCAACACAGCCAAGGGAGGAAGGGAGGGAGGAAGGAAAACATGTATACATAAAACAAATAAAGGTATTTTCAAATCAACAAAAACTTAGTTTATCATTTACAGACTTCTTCTAAAGAAACTTCTAAAGAATAGATTTCAGGAAGACATGAAACAATGAGGAAGGTCTAAATTACAAGAAAAAATGGTGACTGATAAACTGGTAAACATGAGTTAAAACAAATAATGAATGTATATTTCCAGGGTGGCAATAAAAACACTACTCAAAATAACAATATTTTAAAAATCAAACTCTTAAATAATAGTACTATTCTGAGTACTTTACTCGTATAATTAACTCAGTGCTCAAACAACTCTGAAGTACTATTATTCACCCCATTTTCACAGATGAGGATAATGAGGCACAGGGGGTAAGTTCAAGGTCATACAACTAGTGACTGGAGAGCCAGGAAGGAACCTTGCCCTCCTAGGCAGCAGCTGGAAGCAGTGAAATATTTCCAGACCCAACTTTCTAGTAGAACTAGATCTGCTGCTGTGCCAGTGGACTCGGTAGAAGGAAGCGTACGTGGTAAATAACTGACACGGGTGAGAGGCTTGAACAGGAAACATTGAAAGACACTCACTGGGATGAGATGAATCCTCTGTAGTACTGATATCCACTTACAGCATTCAGACTCCTCCACTCACAGACTGACTCACTAAGACTGAGAGAAGGCCCAGGAACCTGCATGTTTGGTAAGCACCCCAGGAAACTGATGCAGGTGGTTTAAGGGCCACACTTGAAGAAACATTACCAGATTCATATGTAACCACTACATTCAAGTCCTTTAGTCTAAGGTTCTATTTGACTTTAATGAGCTTCTAAACAAGAAAAATCATACTCATGTGTAGTTTGGATACCAGATGTCAACTAAACCCTTAAACAAATAATGTGCAGTTTCAAGCTCACCAAAAGATGACACTAGAAAGGATAAACTGTGGTTAAACAATGGAATAACTACTCAGCAATACAAGACAATGAACAAATACGAGAACATGAATGAACTCAAAAGAACTGTGCTAAGTGAAAGAAGTCAAACTACAGAGTATATGATTCCATTTTAAAAAGGTGAAACTTCAGTGATGGAAAGCTGATCAATGGTTGCCAGACACTAAGGAGTGGGGGAAGGGTGCTAACTGCAAAAGGGCTCAAGGGAACTTTTGGTGCTGATGAAATGTTACCTCACGATTGCGGTTGTGGTTATACCATGTATATGTACAACAGTCACAACTCCATGAACTGTACACTTAAAACTGGTGAATCTTTATTGAATGTAAATCATACCTTAATAAAAGCTGACTCAAAAAAAAAAAAAACGATCACCATAGCCACCAGTGAGTTCTCCCCTGTACACTGCTCTTAACACATGCTCTCATCCCACTCCAGTTGGTTCAGATCAAATACTCTTCACGACCAAATATGAAATTCTGCAAACCCCCCAGTCATGTGTATTAACACATGGGAAACTCACTGCCTAGTTTTAAACCACTCACTAACCTGCAAGGGCAGCACTGAACAGGTAAGAAAACAAAAGCTTTAGTGTTCAACATCAGAGCCTTACCTAAGGTGGAACAGAAATTCAAAACATAAGGTGCTGCTGAGACTAGCACCCATGAAACCAAATGCTACAAATTACTCCCCCTTGTATTCACACACGACACAGTACCATCTCAGTTCAAATTTATCTCACAACTGAGGACTGTCTTGAAAAATATCAAACTGGTATCTCCAATGGGGCGGGAGCTATGAAGTACTCCACCAGTCTGATCATCCCATCGACTCAGATCAAAGAGAACTCAGGGCCTGTGATATTCTCTCCTACCCTTGTGCTCATAAATTCTGTGATTCTACCCTATAGTTCCAAATTCTGCCTGACTACCCACGTACAGAGAAGATACCTCATATTTGTTCAAGAAATATTTATCAAACTATTTTATTGTTAAAAAATGAGTAAAAGCTGTTTTCATGCGTGGAACCGGGTGTCTAACAGATTAGAGCAGACAAGTATACAAATAACAATATAAAACAAGGCAGACCATGGTTCAGAAAGACTATTACCTTAATCACCTCAACATAGTCAAGGTTCCAAGGTCTGGGGAATACAATGAGAACAAAACAAAATACACAGAAAGGCAGAAATGTTCTCTCTGGCTCGTTTAGTCCCCACGAAATCCATAGAGAAAGGAGTGACAACTGAGGCTAACCTGTGAGGAAGGGCTTTTGAGGCAAAAGGGGAACCTCGGGAATAAGCACAGGCATGGCAACAGGACAGTCCAGTTTTGCTGATATACAAGGTACCCACAGGAGAATATTGGCAGAAACGCGAGAAAGAAAGACCGGAACCAGATTCTGACACCCTTGAATGAAGAATATGGAGTTTATTTCTGGTAAGATATAAAACGTCATGCAAAATTTAATCTATATTTATTTTAGGATCTGTAACACAATAGTTCTTAAGACTATACACCATGATCATGTAGAAGCTTTTTCAACAGACAAAAGCCTACAGGCAGGAGATTCTGACTCAGTAGGTCTGGAATGTGGCCTGGGCACATGTCACTAGGAGTCTGACACACACCCACAGTTAAGAATCTCTGCTGTAAGAAGCCATTACCGTATCTCACAGATGTCTACAGGTGGTAATACACTCAAGTGTGCTTATGACTGAAACATAAGCAAGGGAAGCAAATACGAATAGGCACAGGCAAAGAAAGGCAGATTACAAATAAGAACTTCTGATGCTCCAAAAGATTTCAGGAATAGGACATTCCACTCTAATAAATGTATGTCTCTTAAAAAGTTATTACACTAATCAGTCTGTTTTAATCACCTACTTCATTCAAGTGAAACCAAATTTTAGTTAATTCCATCAAAATATAAATAATTATACCATTAAGTATTCAGAGTTCAAACTCAGAAAACCATAGCTAAAGGACTTCTAATTTAAACATGACTGATTGACACCATACATTTTTCTTCTCTCCTTCCCGTAGTAAAAAACAAACAAAAAACCAAGAAAATCCAAAAGAACAAAGACAATGGAATAGTAAAAATCAAGGAACAAGAAATTCAACAACGTTTTTAGAACACAAAGTCAATGCAGGAGGTAACAAATAGGAAGAACGTAAGCACTACAACCGACAGTGACAGACACCGACCAGAAACTAGTCCACCCCAGAGCCTCGGCATGAAAACCAAGGACTGGGGAGAGGTCAGGCTGTTGGGGGGATGCTCCCGAACACACAGAGCTCGGCTGGACAGGGCCATGGCTCCTTCCTTCCCCGCTCACCCCAACCCCCAGTGGAGGCAGATTACAATCTTTCCTGAAGCAAAGACTGCATATTTTGGAGAAAGTCTGCTTCAGGAAAGACTGTGATCCGGCTACAATCTTTTGGAGAAGGTATGGTAAGGTACTGTGATGAGAAACCATTTGGATAATTAATAGAATCTCAGAGTCCTTACTCCACTCTGCCCCCCTGAACAGGAGTAAAGAGAATTCCTTATTGGAGAAACGGAAGAGCCACACCCAGGCCAGGCCCATATACAGTTACAACAGAATTCATTTTTTAAAAATCCTTCTCTTAAAAACTAATGAGTGGGCTTCCCTGGTGGCGCAGTGGTTGAGAGTCCACCTGCCGATGCAGGGGACACGGGTTCGCGCCCCGGTCCGGGAAGATCCCACATGCCGCGGAGCGGCTGGGCCCGTGAGCCATGGCCGCTGAGCCTCCAGAGCCTGTGCTCCGCAACAGGAGAGGCCGCAACAGTGAGAGGCCCGCGTACCGCAAAACAACAACAACAACAACAAAAAGCTAATGAGCATTTAACATATCACACACTGGGTTCTCTCTACACCTTGATAAGGGTCAACCAGCTCCTATAACCCAGGTTCGTGTCAGGCTTTCCAGTGCTGGAGGCTGATGACTCTTTACCAGGTATGACGCTGAGTAGCTGACTGAGGACAAGAGCTAAGCTTTAGTGCCTATGTGCTTATTAGCACGGGTGCTTACTCAGGCAGACATCAAATGATATAAGCTGAATAAAAAATCAAAATTGAAAAGGCGTATGCCTGCTTTCTAAATCATTAAGCCTATAATCTAAAACTTTGATTTCACTATCTTACATTGATTCTGAACTTCAATGAAGTCACAAAAATTTTCTGTATTAAAGAATACATTTCCGGGCTTCCCTGGTGGCGCAGTGGTTGAGAGTCCGCCTGCCGATGCGGGGGACGTGGGTTCGGGCCCCGGTCTGGGAAGATCCCACATGCCGCGGAGCGGCTGGGCCTGTGAGCCATGGCCGCTGAGCCTGCGCGTCCGGAGCCTGTGCTCCGCAGCGGGAGAGGCCACAGCGGTGAGAGGCCCGCGTACTGCAAAAAAAAAAAAAAAAAAAAAAGAAGAAAAAAGAATACATTTCCTAGTCCTTTCTTCCTCCCAGATATGCAGTAAATAATAAGGTGCCATTTGAAAGTATAAGAAATTCTGTTGACTAGAGATGCTACTTCTACATGTTAGGAATTCAGGAATAAAGAATCTTACTAAGGACTTGGTTACAAACTGGTGGCAAGAACAGGCAAAAATTCCCAACTGGTGTACACCTGACCTAGAGGCATCCAAGTTAGACAGTCTATTCATCACTACTTATTCGGGAGAATTTTAGGAACTCAAATTATATATGACTTAGATCCTGAAAAAGTGAAATAAGGTTTCATTTAAATGGTTGTTTTAAAATCAGCAGACAGGGACTTCCCTGGTGGCGCAGTGGTTAAGAATCTGCCTGCCAATGCAGGGGCCACGGGTTCAAGCCCTGGTCCGGGAAGATCCCACATGCCACGGAGCAACTAAGCCCGTGCACCACAACTACTGAGCCTGTGCTCTACAGCCTGCGAGCCACAGCTACTGAGCCTGAGTGCCACAACTACTGAAGCCCGTGCGCCTAGAGCCTGTGCTCCGCAACAAGAGAAGCCACCGCAATGAGAAGTCTGCGCACCGCAACAAAGAATAGTCCCCGCTCACCGCAACTAGAGGAAACCCGCGCGCACCAACAAGGACCCAACACAACCAAAAACAAATAATAAAACTAAATTAATTAAAAGATTTTTTAAAAAAAAAACAGCAGAGGGCCTCCCTGGTGGCGCAGTGGTTGAGAGTCCGCCTGCCGATGCAGGGGATACGGGTTCGTGCCCCGGTCCGGGAGGATCCCATATGCCGCGGAGCGGCTGGGCCCGTGAGCCATGGCTGCTGAGCCTGCGCATCCGGAGCCTGTGCTCCGCAACGGGAGAGGCCACAACAGTGAGAGGCCCGCATACCGCAAAAAAAAAAAAAAAAAAAAAAAAAAAAAAACAGCAGACAAAAACTACATACAGCCCCCCGCCAAAAAAGGTGGAGCTTAGATGTGGCAATAAAATTAATGTTTTATATAATGAATGCTTTAAAGTCAATTTGTTTCTCCTCATTCTTGAATCCATTATAGTACAGTCTGACTTGTGATACCAAGCTAAAATAAAAACTCTTTCAATAGTTCGCTATTTTCTTGGAACACAGTCTCAGGAGTAACTTACCAGGTCAAAGATTTTCCACATTTAAAAATCAAACATACTGAGAAACTGCTATACAAAAATCTGTACAAGTGACACCCTCATCATCAGAGAACATCTTTATTGGTAGTTTAACTGCTTAAGATGAGCTCCTGCACATATTCCACTACAGACATCCTAACAAAGAAAAAACTGTTTCCTTACAATGGCTCATTAACTTTTCTAATAAGTAATAATCCATGCTATAAAAACAAAAAATGCACTATAATCAATAAAGTTTGAAACTTAAAATCTGAAGTAAAATTTGATCAAACAGTAACTGAAAACCATATTCCTAACAATTCAATAAGCATTTTAAGCAGCAAATAGTTTCTAACAGCAAAATTACTGTTAAGTTTTAAAACTTCTATTTTCTTACCTACTTCAGTATCTATTCTGAGTACTGCTAACTCTTTAAACACTATTATTCCACAGCATTGTTTATGTGTTTTCCATCATAAATTACATTTTTGAGAAAGAGCATTCTGGTGCAAATACAGCAACTGAGTGGATAATAACAGGAATTTTAAAACACACTTCCAATAGACTTGCACTTACACGCAACTGTAAGCTTACTGACCATTTACTACATCATTCTCTGTTTGCTTCATCATGAACAAGAGTGATATGGCCGCTGACCTCACAGAGTACTTTGTTGGAACTACACTGGAATCAGAAAAGGGAAGTTTATAATTTTTTTGATAGAAAAAGCCATCTAAACTCTAGTTCCTGCTATGAGCCAGGCATTATCCAAATGCTTTCACATTTATTCAAACAATCTTTAAAAAGACACTAAGGGCACAGAATAAAATTTCACTACTGATGCAATTACTCTTTGTGCAAAATGACCCAGGTGTAAGAGGGGCCAGACCCACCTCGACCCAGGGCCTCTCAGTCCAGAAAAAAACATGTTGAGACCACATGATTTCACAACCTTAACGCTATCTGCCCAGAATGGGCCCAATGGCAATAATTCCACAAATGATCTCTTCAGCTTAAAAAAATAAAAAAATAAAAAAATAAACTGTAACAACTATTCTTTGCCTGACGTCAGCAAAAATGAAAAAGCCTCTTCTGAAGAGATTCCTGAAGTGCTGACCAGCCACAGGCTTTCTTTCCACATTTTAATAATCAGGGCAGAATGCATAATTGAAGGCCACTCCTTGCCCATCTGTCTCTGCCATCCTGCCATACCTCCCTACCCGAGCTGATCTCCTATCCGGATCCAACCCTGTCTCTTCTGCCTTATAAAAGCCATGTTTCCCTACTCCATCTCAGCAGTTACACTCTGCCTTCAACACTCAGGTCTGTGGACCATCGGTCCTCCACAGAGCTCGGCCCTCCTGTAGTTCGGTGACCTGCACACGCGTTTTCCTCTCTCAAGCCCAGGTTTCACCACCTTCGCCAAACCACCCAATTTCTGGTTTGGTGGTTTGGCACATCACAAAATTTCAAAACTCTGTATTTTTTCTCTCACCTGTGTTTTAGACAGTTGCGATGAAGAAGAAAAGAACCCTGGATAACTGAGTTCTTGCTATACAGGTATTTAATCTGTTAGGTCACAGCTAATGTTCAAACATTTAACTTCTTTCTTTAATTTAAAAATATGAAACTACTTCCAAATCCTAAAATTATCTACCTAATCCTTTTCTAAAATAAATTCAATGTGCAAACACAATAAAATTATTTCCTTTCTAATTCTCAATAATATATGTGTGAATTTAAACAAACAAAAAAGCCTTATCTGGAATTCCCACAGGTACTTTATAAAACAGCCTGACCAGGGAAGGGATCAGCACAAACAAGGCTCGTGCTACCATGAATTACATTACAGGAACACCCCAAACCAATAATTTAATCCTGCTCACTGTGAACCACTGTCTGTGTTCTTATTCTAAGTAAAAATATGCTTCCAGAAGTGATGTTTTATCTTCACAAAGTAGTAACTGAACTTCAAAGGCACACTGTAAAAGACTCAAATATTCAATATGTTCGTCATGTACTTTCATTCAACAAGCATTTATTAAAGACCAACTACGTGCCATGCACTGTGCTAGTCAATACACTGATTTACAAACAAAGGGACACAATCTTTGATGATGAAAGACACAACAGACTATCATCTCTGAAGATTTTTAATAACAACTCCAACATACAAAGATGGATGTAGAGAAGCAAAGTAAGTTTCCATTCCACCAGCACGTGCATTCCAGCATGCTCCCAACAGAAAAACGGTTTCTATTTATGGGGTCAGTTGGAATTGCCAACTCTGGGTTTTATCAAATTTCTTTCACATGAAAAGGAAGACAATAAAGTAATAAAAGAATAAACACAACGCTGGCTTCCTGAACCAGCTGCAACTGAAACAGAAGTTAAAATTATAGACCTAGGAAACAGTGGTATTACTTTAAAAATTCTTCTAATGTTTAAGAATGCTAAAGCATGAAGAAGGAAAAAAAACAGATTAACCCAGTACACACTGGTACCTGCGAAAGTTCTATAAACATATATAAATTGTATCATGATACAAACCCAATTCTCTGCTATCATTTCAAGTATCTCCATTAGTATTCAAACAGGTACTTTGTCAAACAATCTTAGCACCTTTTTCTTCCAACTTTTTTTTGGCCTCTCTGCATGGCTTGCGGGATCTTAGTTCCCCAGCCAGGGATTGAACCCAGGCCACTGGACCGCCAGGAAATTCCCCTCTTCCATCTTTAAAGAGAAAATTACCTGCATGGGCTTCCTTGCTGGTGCAGTGGTTAAGAACCCACCTGCCAACACAGGGGACACGGGTTCGAGCCATGGTCCGGGAAGATCCCACATGTCGCAGAGCAACTAAGCCCGTGCGCCACAACTACTGGACCTGTGCTCTAGAGCCCGCGTGCCACAACTACTGAGCCTGCGTGCCACAACTACTGAAGCCCGCACGTCTAGAGCCCATGCTCTGCAACAAAAGAAGCCACCGCAATGAGAAGCCCCACACCACAACGAAGAGTAGCCCCCGCTCGTCGCAACTCGAGAAAGCCCGTGCACAGCAATGAAGACCCAATGCAGCCAAAAATAAATAAATTAATTAAATAAATAAATCTATTTTTAAAAAGAAAATTACCTTCTTAATCAAAAAAAAAACTCAAAAAACTCCTAAGTAAACATAAAAACTAATTATAAAATTTAAGTTCTATTTCTTTCAAAAAATCAAGCTGAAAATGATTAGCATAATCATCTTCCTATGGATAACGTTGACTTACCATTTAGTTCTCTCTGTATGTGCACGTATAACCTAATCCAGCTCTTCTGATTCCCCTTCCAGGGACCACCACCACCATTTATACACCTCAGCAGTGAACAGAGAGCCTGGGGGTTATCCTCAACTTCAGCCCCTGCCCCTAAATATGATCAGCCACCAATGAATTGGCCTCCTTGATGCCTACAGACCCTCCCCCCTTCCCACCACCCTGTTGTACTCAGACCACAAATGCCCCTCAACTGAACTATTACCACATGTTACCCTTAGCCTCCACCCACCCAATTTATGTCCCACACTGTAGTGAAAGTAACCCTTCAAAAACACAAATCTGATCTCATTTCTTTCTTAAATCCTTTTGCCCTTGAGATAAAGCAAAATATCCTTAACATGATAAATACAACTCTGATGATCTGGGCCCGGCTTAAGGGTCCAGCCTCAGCTAACCCCTTTTCTCTTTTTTTCTCTCTCTCTTGTTTATTATATTATATGCCATTATTTCAAACACACAAAACCGGTATACCCACTTGCAATATTAACAGACCTTGATATTTCATCATAACTGCTTCGGATCTTTTAAATGAAGGACTCAGTTATTACAGGCAGAGTTGAAGCCCCCGAATTCATTCCCCTCCTTCAACAGTTAAAAGCTATCCTGAAATTAAGACTCACCATTCCTGTGCATGAGTCTATGCATGCATGTTCATACATGGTTTATACTTTAACCATACAGCTTGTACCAATAAACAATATGTTGTATCATATTGTAAGTCACTTTACCATTTTTTTTCCCACTCAGTTTGTTTTCTGAGATTTACCCATGTTGACAGAGGTAACTCCAGTTCTCACTGTAACTGTCATATAGTATTACATCACCTGAATATTCACCAGTATATTGAGCCCTTTTCTCAATGAACGTCCGGGATGTATCACCTTATATTATCACAAACACGCTGACATTTTCACACACATCTCCTTGTACAGACATACAAGGGTTTCTCAAAGGCAGACTCTGTCAAGCTACACTCAGCAACTCATGAAACCAATATACTTGGTTACAGACCATGTTTTATTAAAAATGAAAGTAGAAAATGCGTGTTTCATGTATAAGAGTACTGCTTCTTTAAACATATTTCAGTTATACACAGACAGGTCAATGTACGCACTGGGTCACAAAAGAATAAAAGATGGAACCCCCTTGCTTGAAAGTGTGTATCTAGAAGTAAAACTCTAATGAGCAGGTTATGCACACCTTCAACTCTGATGCAGTGATGATTCACAGACTTACCCACCTGGAGTTTTTCTTTAACGTGTGAGGTAGGGCTCTGGTACTGGCTTATTCCATATGGATAACCAATTGTCCCAGCAATTGTTTATTTTAGATCAGATTATCAAGTTACACATGTTCAGGGGATTGACAGACTAGTTCAGGAGAAATGGCTTCTGCACAATATTAAATCATTCCAGCCTATGTTCACCTTATGTTCAAGAGGGCTTTTACGTCCTCAGTAATATTTTGTCATTTTCTCCATAAGGGCCACGCATAGCTTTGTAAAGAGTTACTTCTAGGAATTCAGAATCTCTGTCCTTTGTTCAAAAAAGATCTTAACACATTGTGACTACCCAGTAAATATTGGGCTGGCCAAAAAGTTCGTTCGGGTTTTTCTGAACAAACTTATCACTTGGTTAATGTCGCCTCAGGTTTCAGTTTGCCACCATCTTACATTTTTGGAACATTTAGAATTCCAAATCAAACTTCAAACTGTCTGAAAATTTACCTTGCCATTATACCTGATTTTATTTCATGAATTTTGTATGTTGACCTACTATTTAAAAGTGAACTTAAACATCCCCCGTGGCCAAAAAAGTTTCAAATGTTTACTTGCTATGTCAAAGTTAATTTTTTTTCATGAGCAAAAGCCCTGATCTCAAGACACACATGAGCTTAAATAGAAAAAGGGTGTTAAAATATCAAATCAACAGATCCCCTTTCCTAGAATGTTGCCACCATCCAAAAACTGTCGGTAAAATTTGGCTTGCTTTTTTGCCTATAAAGGCCGCGGACAATGGATTTTATTTAAGACTAGCGACTGGCCTCTCCACATGTGCACTGGAGAATCACTGCTGCTACTTACCCCTGGAGCAGGCTACAGACAGCTGCCAACCAGCACTTAAGCTCATCTGCCCTGGTAACTTTCTATTTAAGACTCACACTTGAAGCCGTGAGTTGCTGCTATCTGTGTTACGTCCTGGATGAAGTGCGGCAGGGCTTCCAAATCATCCACCAGCCCCTCTCACAGATGATGGCCACCTTACTCCCAAAGCCACTCAAAGTATGACCCCAAAGCCTATATTTTCACTCAGAACATCTCAAGTCTTCTAAATTTGGTGAAAAACTACCCAGCCATTTTTTACACTGTTAATTAGACACACAAAAAGAAATTTAATTTTATGTATAAAGTTTAATAGGCTGCATCTAGAAAACAAGCACTCTTAAGACTATGGAGGGGACTTCCCTGATGGTCCAGTGGCTAAGACTCCAAGCTCCCAATGCAGTAGGCCTGGGTTCGATCCCTGGTCAGGGAACTAGATCCCACATGCCACAACTAAGAGTTTGAATGCTACAACTAAAGATCCCGCATGTGGCAACAAAGATCCTGCATGCCGCAACTAAGACCCAGCACAGCCAAATAAATACATAAATAAATATTTAAAGAAAGAGAGAGAGAGAGAGAGAAAGAGGGAGGGAGGGAGAGGGAGAGATGTACAGTCCTTTTTTCTTGTTTTTCCTCCTCTGGGTTCCAAGTCCATACTGTGGCTTCAGAGATTAAAAAGTTTTTCAGAAACACCTGTTTATGAATTTGGAAGAATGCAGAATCACTCTCAGATACCTCAATACCCCCACCAAAAATCCTATGGCTCCCTCCCAGTGTTTAAAAATGCTCATCTCTTTCAACGATGCAACTATTCCTATTCTTGCAACTTCAAAAGCCAAATTAACTGTGCCTCAAAATCCAGATTTCTTTTCACAACTCAGTACCCATCACATCACACATCACAGATGTTCTTCACCTTCCATTCAGACTCACTTTACTGCATCCTCAGGGGTCCTCAAGAAATTTACCTATTTGCCTACCACTAAATTCACAGACATCAACAAGAAAAAAACCAGGCTCACCTATTTCTCCACTTGCTATTCCAGGCAGGTAAGAGAAAGAATATGAACCTCTGTGGCCAAACTACCAGTATAAAGAAATAGCAAAAGTTATTTTGTTATAGGATAAAGTACAGTCTTCTTAAAGGATAGTCTCTTCAACAAATGGTCTTGAGAAAACTGGATATCCACATGCAAAAGAATGAAATTGAACCCTTATATTACACCATACACAAATATCAACTCAAAATGGTTTAAAGATTTCAATGTAAGGCATAAAACCATAAAACTCCTAGAAGAAAACATAGGGGGAAAGTTTCGTAACACTGGTCCTGGCAATGACACTAGAAGCTCAGGCAATGAAAGCAAAAATAGGCAAGTGGGATTATATCAAACTAAAAACTTCCATATAGGAAAGGAAACAATCAATTTAAAAAAGTATTAAATGTAATAATAACAAGGGAGATTAAAATGAGTGCTAGGCACTGTCCTAAGCACTTTACCTATGTTCACTTATTCAATCCTCCTAACAACTCTATGATGGATATTATTACTATCCTCCATTTTACAGAATAGAAAACTGAGGCCTATTTGATTTATCCCTGGTAACTCGGGAAGTCAGAATTATATCAAGGAAAAGAATGAAAAAAGAAAAAAAAAGTCTAACAAGACCATTTAACAAGCCTTAAGTTATAGCTAATTCTCCCTACCCCACCCTCCTACTTTTGAATTCATTTTTATACCCTTACCTCATTTGCTGCCAAACAAACTAACACCATATGTCACAGACCACAGGAAATCCATTTACCAGTTAAAGGAAAATCTGTATCTAGAACAAATGCCATTTATTGAACCAGTAACTCTAAACAGAACTTTTTAAGGTACAGAATGTATTAAGGAAGAACATTTTAGATTTTAATGTATTTATTTTGTCATATTTCGTCTGTCAATGAGGTAGATGTATTAAAGGCACTAAAAATATAGTAATTCAATTCCCTCTACCATGTTTTGTATTCAGTGAGAGAGATGATGTAAAAACTGAGTTGCGGGCTTCGCTGGTGGCGCAGTGGTTAGGAATCCGCCCACCAATGCTGGGGACATGGGTTCAAGCCCTGGTCCGGGAAGATCCCACATGCCGCAGAGCAACTAAGCCCGTGCACCACAACTGCTGAGTCTGTGCTCTAGAGCTTCCGAGCCACAACTACTGAGCCCGTGCGCCACAACTACCAAAGCCTGCACACCTAGAGCCCGTGCTCTGCAACAAGAGAAGCCACCGCAGTAAGAAGCCCGCGCACCGCAGCAAAGTGTAGCCCTGGGTCGCTGCAACTAGAGAAAGCCCGCACACAGCAACAAAGACCCAACACAGCCAAAAATAAATAAATTAAATAAATAAATTTAAAAAAAAACTGAGTTACTATACTGTACTCAATTATACAAAAAATGTAATGTTCTATTAATACAAAGCAGTTCTAAGAGGCCAAAGCAATATTTTTCCTTTCTCTTTAATTTAAAAACTATTATTAACAAAAAAGGAGAAAAAAGCACAGCAAACATCTCACAACCTACCTTGACCCTCAGAGAAATGAGGGAGGGGGAAATAAGTGACAAGGGCAAACATCCATATCCACAAGCTATTTTTAATCTACTATTCTTAAAATAGGAAGATTTTAATAACAAAAATATGAATGGTTGCCAAAACCAATATCCTAAGTTGATATAGGAGAAAGAATAAAAAGAAATGGATGAAGTTCACTATAAGTGTAAAACTGACTAGATGTTACTAGAAAAGTACAGTGTCTGGATTTAGATCTTTTGAATAACATTTTAAAATTTTCCATCTGAAGCTGCAAAAGCACATCAACTTTCTGAAAATATCTCTCTTCAAAAACGTTTCAAACAAAAATTTTTGACAATCCAATATCTGGATACTAAAGGGAATTATGAAAGATGCAATAAAAGTTCTTTAGATGTATAATGGGCACAAAGTAAAAATGTAGAAATAATAACATCATTTTTATTCTTTTACTTTGGAGTGAAACTAATACATGCTGTCATACAGCACTTTCTTATATATAACATTGTAGTTTACAAAGAAACACTTTAGTTTCTGCTATATTAACTTTAACTACTGCTCACAGAAATAACAGTCTCTTTGCTGCCATATCACTGTGGAAATGAAGCTGGAATGACGCTAGCCCACCAACAGTTGTTTAAAAAGCAGATACCCAAGAGAGCAAGAAAGCTGCCGCAAGTTCAGCTCAACAAAGCAAGCATATATAAACACCTCAACATTTTAAGAGACATTGTTGCTTTAAAGAGCCATTCTTTTTGTGCTAACATACAAAAATCCAGACATCTAAATATCTCATCATTATTATATCAAACATATAGCCTTAATCTCTGTGACAGAGATATTTCTCTCCCTCCCTCTCATTCAGGGATAAAATTCTAGAGTCAGGTTCCATGATCACAGAATAGGAATACGTCCTGGTAAGATTACTGAGGTTATGTACCAAGGCCAAGAGCTGAGAAATATCAGGCAAGCACATACAGGGCAAAAACACTGAATATACTATCAAGTAAGAGTGGTAACAAAAAAGAAAAATCAAAGCAGAGTCAGTGTCCCAGGGATCTAGCCCAGGAGCGAAGATAAAAATTGCACAATAGCTTTTAATTTAAGAACAAAGTGGTTCCGATGAAAACGATGAGGACTTAGTGATCCAGGAAGGTTTCAAGGGGATGTAGGATTGAACTGGTCCTGACCTGAAGGTAGAATACAGGCACGCTTGGGGAGGACATTTTGCAACAAGAGACTCAGTCCCTCTACCAGCCTTAATAAATTAGAGCAGGAATGAACACAGCCGACAGGCTGCATGCTGTGGGGCTCAGTCTCAGCAAGAGCATCTGAGGATGAGAGTGACCAAAACCACAAAATCCTTTAATAAAAGAGAAAGGTACTCCTTTAATAAGTGAAAAAGATACTTAAGACGGCCCCTTAAGGATGTGTTAAGACTCCGGCAGAAATGGAGCTGAAGCACATCAGGCAGAGGGAAAGCAGTAAGGAGAACACAGGCAAACGCGGGGCTTTAGGCTTGCCAGCAGCGTGGCATCCGTGGAACAGAACAAACTCAGCTGCAAAGATGGTGCACAGAGACGCTGGAGACCACTGCTGGGTTCTGAAATTGGTAGAAAAGCAAGTAAGCAGTAAACGGGGAGTAAGGAAGTGACAAAACCACGTGTGCCTCAGAAGGTTTAATCTGGCACACTTAAGTAAGATGAATGGAAGAACACAGGATGCCAAAAAATTTACCTAGAGTGCACTTACTTTCCTATAAAAGGCATATATATATATATATATATATATATATATATATATATATATACACACCAATGGGATGCCCTTGATTTACTTTTCAAATTTGTTCTACTTTTATTAAAAAACAACCATATACATAGATAAAAGTGTACTGAGGCTTCCCTGGTGGCGCAGTGGTTGAGAGTCCGCCTGCTGATGCAGGGGACACGGGTTCGTGCCCCAGTCCGGGAGGATCCCACATGCCACAGAGCGGCTGGGCCCGTGAGCCATGGCCGCTGAGCCTGTGCTTCCGGAGCCTGTGCTCCGCAACGGGAGAGGCCACAACAGTGAGAGGCCTGCATACCGCAAAAAAAAAAAAAAAAAACCTATCCTGTGACCCTGCCTTAGGAATTTATTCATAGAAAACAATCCAAACATTTTTCAGTTAGAAAGAGTACATAACAATTATAAAGAATCACTGTTTATAGTAGCAAACAATAATATAGGACCTTATGAATCCAATATTCCTGAATTCATTAAAAAATAAGATTTATTTTTAAAATGAAGTTTACAGAGTCAGTAGTACATTAAAGCAAAGATGGCCATATTAAAAACTGTATTTAGTAAATTGTCATTAATCACAAACTTGCAATGAGTTTGCAAAAGAAAGTAAATAACACAAAAGTATTCACAAATGAAGTGACCAGTCATAAAATTAAAGTATCTCTCCCTACTTAAAAAAAAAAAAGACACAGATCTATTTAATGGAGGCATAGATTAGTCAGTTTTTCTCTGAAACTAAGCATTTGATAACAGAATGCAGATATCAATACAATTCAATGAAACTAAAAATCTTGAAAATATACAAGACTTCAAGGGGACAATAAAATCGATATAAATAGTAGCAAAGTTCCTGACAAATGAGAACCTAGCCAACCAACTAACAACTGCAGATGACAAGATCAACAAAAATAATGCATTAAGAGGCTCTTCAAATGAGGACAACATATACATATAAGAATTAGGGGAGGTCACTGCTAAAAGAGATGAAGCTCTCAACTATTTGACAAAATAAGACCCTCAGTAATTCCTGTAAAATTCAAACAGGAAGTGAAATATATTGGAGGGAGGGGAATGGGGATATTACAACAGAAGTAATATTTGAGTCATTCTTTGTTCATTCTATGAACTGGCCTACAGATGCAACAGTGATATTATATTTTGTTAAGTATAAGGTAAAATTAATTTAATTTTAATAGTTTATAGTTATTCTTATACCAAGATAAGGCCCAGATAAACCTTTTTCACCATTTATGTGAAATTTATGTCCTTAATTAAGATAGATTCACATTAAGAAGACTTTTCCTATTTCAGTTATAATCAGGTAAATGAGACTTTATTTTAGTAAATTCATTTATGTAAAAATAAAAAATAGACAAGAAAAGGACTGCAAACATATATACCAGTAGTTGCCACTGGAAGGTGAGGCTGTGGGTGATTTCTTTTCTAGGGGATAGAATTAAACAAATATTGTCTGAAACGATGCAAATAATATTAGTTAATAAAATTTTGAAACATACGCTAATATTACATCTATGGATTACTATTGCTTTTTGATGTGTCCATAGAGAGTGAGGTCTAAATTAGAAAAAAAATCCCTCTTTCTCATTTAAGAAATATATCCTGGGCCATGGGCATATTCCCATTTGCCACTTCATTCAATCCTTACTATAATTCAACAAACTAATTATTATCTTCAATATCTGGAGACTCAAATTAAATAAATTTCTCCAGGTTATAAAACTAAACGGCGGATAAGCCATCCTTCAAACCAAGACTGTCTACAAAGCCCAGGCTCATTACACTTAGTTATGCATTACTCTGTGGAGACAGCCTTAAAATAACTTACACATTAATAGAAGAAATAAAGAAGCTACAGAAAGCAGCAAGCAATGAAGCTAGGTGCACTGATGCTACAGGAAGCAGGAGAAGGGCACTCTTAACCTCGGGGTGGGAAAGAGAAAAGGCACAGCAGATATGGGCAGAGAAGGGTATGAGAGCTTCAAAGAACACAAGAACCCCCAAATGAGGAGAAAGACGTGATAGGCCGTTGCAGGCAGAGAGAACGATGTCGTTTTTGGAAACTACGATTACTATTATCTGGCAATTGCTCCCCGAAATTTTTAAGTGACTTTTAGCTAGAGAGATGGAACAGTCAAATATTCACTTACAATACCTAATATTTAATTTAAATATATTTAATTCACATGACTATTACTCAGAAAGATTGTCTTTCTCACTCTCATGAAGCAAGTTTATTCAAATGTTTCACATGCATCTTTGTCACGACTGTATTCCATTAATAAAGCCACTTCATAAAGTCAGTTTTCCAAAAGATAGCATCTCCATTTTTAAGATTCTTGAGATAAACTGTTTGTTTTTTTTTTACTTAAGTATATAAGATATGGCCACTGAACTGTTATCCCCAGTCGATATAACTATTTCATTCAGGTCAGTTAATTTTCCCATTTTATACACATACCATCTCCACATTACAGTCAATTATTGTTTTACGTTTTTATGTGATCTTTAAAAGGCCTTGGAAAGACGGTCAATATTGGCAACTGTGAGAAATAATTGTAAAATTGGTGTTAAATGCCTTTGTCTTTTTTTTTTTTTTACTACTTCCACTACTGAATTCTAAAAATATCTGAAACGAAGCACTGATTAAAATAATTTTGATTCATAACGTCAGTACAAAGAATTCTATTCAACATAGTTGTTGAGATAGTTCCCCCTCATATAAGAGACGCTATGCAGCGCTCTTTTCTGGGAGATAACTTCTTGAGCAGAGTACTCACCTGATACTCTAGCAGTCACGGTACTTCTATATTAACTTCTACATGCACATTAGAGGAAGGGGAAAAGTGAAATTTAAAATGTTCGACCTAGATCAGTGGTTCTCAAAGTGTGGCACATACTAGAAGCTCCTGAAGAGCTTGTTAAAGCACAGATTTCTGGAGTCTGTCTTGGAGTTTCTGATTCCGCAGGACTGGAGTACAGTCTAAGAGGCTGCATTTCTTAAAAGTTCCCGGGTGGTGCCAATGCTGCTGTTCTGGACACCACGCTTTGATCCAGATTTTGCCAGACCTTGTTCATCATGTTAAGGGTCTGGAGTTTATCCTTAGGCTATGGTTGTCACTGAGGAATTTCAAGCAGGGAAATGAGAGCATAAGATTTGTGGTTTTACAAATATCACTCTTACAGCAATAGGGACAATGGAGCTTTCACATATAAAATATTTCAGTGATTCCAATGCACATTACTTTTTACGTTTATAATTTCCACAAGCAGGATGCATTTTTGCAATCAATGGTGTATCACAGTTTAATAGGCAGTGAATTTTCTTTCTTAGTAGCACGTAAAATAATGGTGTGTTATAATTTGTATAAGCTCCTGATTCTCTGAAAAACAATGTCCTTTCTTCTCATACGGTGGTGCTATAAAAGCGAAAGCAGGTTTTATACCCATTTTACAGATGAGGAAACAGATTTTAGGACAGTGTAAGAGACCCATTCCAGAACACACAGCTAGTAAACAACAGGTGCAAGATTAGAAAATCCAATTATTTATTTATTTGTTTGTTTATTTATTTATTTATTGCGGTATGCAGGCCTCTCCCGTTGCGGAGCATGTGGGATCCTCCCGGATCGGGGCACGAACCCACATCCCCCGCATCGGCAGGCGGACTCCCAACCACTGCGCTACCAGGGAAGCCCCAGAAAATCCAAAAGTTTTGACATATTAAACCAAGCATCTTTCCCCTAATATGATACTGCTTATAATAATGGCCTGTAGTTTGCCTGCCAGACAGAGGGAGAGGAGGTGAGGGCAAACCAGTGCACCATACATATCACCAGGAGCCAAGTAAGATTTTATGGGCACCAGGTGTGAAATACCAAATTAAAGCAACCAAGATAAACTGCTTCAAGACTTCTATTAAGAAACTATAAATAAATGAAAATAGCCAAATGAACCATCTCCAAAAATATACAGATAGAATCAAACAACAGTTTGGGAACACAGTTTCTTTCACACAGTGGTGCAAGATGCAGAATATGACATAACACCTCTGAAGAGACAGACACTGGTTTGAGGATTCACTTTAAATTATAGTAGGTGATACCATCAAGTCAGGTTTCTGACAAAACGGGTCCTGCACCTGAAGAGCCGCCAGAACACTGCATTATCGGCTTCCTAAGAGATGCCAGAAAGCTATTTCAGCAGCAAATAAAAATGACTCCTCAAAAAACCACAGACTGTATGCTTTTGATCAAATTTGGTTTGAGGGACTTCCCTGGTGGTGCAGTGGTTGGGACTCCTTGCTCCCAATGCAGGGAGCCTGGATTCAGGCCCTGATCAGGGAACTAGATCCCACATGCATGCCACAACTAAGAGTTTACATGCCACAAATGAGGAGCCCGCATGCCACAAATAAGACCCAGTGCAACCGAATAAAGATTAAAAAAAAAAAAATTGGTTTGAAAAGGTGTGACTTTCTGAAATACTGTTCTGGAGGCTGCCAAATGATTTTTCAATTCTAAGACTTAAATGAGAAAATTAGAATAGAAAATCTAACAAATACTATTTGTCATAACATCCTATGTATTCCCACTCCCTACTGCAGGTCTACTAATAAAAAGATTCACTAAATTCTGCAATCTCAGCACACTTGAATACCATGACTCTGATAAGTGATGAACTGTCACACAGATGGTGCCTACCACTTTGGTGCTCTATTAAAACTGTAAGCCAGACTTTAAGAACCCAAAGAAAGGACGTCCCTGGTGGTGCAGTGGTTAAGAATCTGCCTGCCAACGTAGGGGACACGGGTTCGAGCCCTGGTCTGGGAAGATCCCACATGCCACAGAGCAACTAAGCCCGTGTGCCACAACTACTGAGCCTGCGAGCCACAACTACTGAAGCCCGTGCACCTAGAGCCCGTGCTCCGCAACGAGAGAAGCCACCTCAATGAGAAGCCTGTGCACCGCAACGAAGAGTAGCCCCTGCTCACCACAACTAGAGAGAGCCCGTGCTCAGCAACGGAGACCCAATGCAGCCAAAAATAAAAGTAAATAAATAAATTTATTACCACCAAAAAAAAAAAAAAAAAAAGAACCCAAGGAAACAGGTCCAGAGCAATTAACAGAAGATATTTCTATTTTTCGTGCTTGGTTTTAGGTTCATTATAAACATTTAAGCCTTGGACTGATTTACAGAAAATCATTTAAATGTTTATAAACAGCCAATAACAGGGGTGGTACATTCTGAAAATTAAAGCTCTAAAAAAGCTACAGTATTATTAGGCTTCACACAACTCACGAGCAAAATAACCAAGAGTTAAAGGCAAGGCATATATCTAAGTCAACCCCTGTCAAAATAACTAGTATTCCATACTCTGCCAGCCAGCCAAAGAAATGACAAGAGGTTCTAAGTAAGGGCTGAATCATGCAGGGTAAACAACAGCAAAGCAACGTTACTTGAGACTCCAACTAGGGGCAATTAACAATCATTTTCAAGTCAAAGTAGATTCCCTTTAAAGGCACCGCGTGCCTCATTCAAATTCCTAATAAATGAATATCAAGATAACTAGATCATCATTATTATTTTTATCATCATCATCATCCCTTGGGTGTAAACTGATGGTAAAAAAAAAATGCTCAAATGGAAGTCACCAAAAAGCATTGCCTCCCCCTCCTGGAGCGGGAGATGTGGTCTGTTCCTGCTCTCTGGAGGCCCAGGCTCAGCTTGGAACACTCTCACTCTCTCAGAGAGTCACTCAAGGGCACAGGCAGCAAAATCAAAGTCGGACGGGTCCAGCTACAGTGGTGGTGTGTCCAGTAGCCATGAGATCCCAAGACTGAGCCAGTGGCATGAGGGTATCTGCTACCTCTCTTAGCTGTCCCTTAGCTTTTCTGTTGTTCCATCACCTTCTTCAATCATTCCAATATCTTCTATTCGTATTGAAAATAGCCAGTCAGTTTGTACTGCTTGGCATGCAGAAGCTTGATTGATAGGCTTTACCATTACACAGTCTCCCTTTTATTGTTGTTAAAATTAAACCATTTTTGAAAACATGTTTAGTTGTTTTGCTTTGGTTTTAATAACAGAATCATTTCGTTTTAGTAGAAAGTTAGAAATGAGAGATCAAGACAGTGAAGAAAGTAACATTATTTATAATTCCACCTAGACAGAAACAACCACAACCATTCTGGAGCACACCTTTCCAAGCTTTCAGTGGAAGCGGACATCTTGACCCCAGAGAAGAAAGCGTAGACACTGTGACCACACTGGAGATCTATGAAGTCATTAAGCCAGGGCACGACGACCACATGTTCATCACCCAATACACTGTGAGAGTGAAAGGGCTTCTTTCCCTCCTTCCCCTATTAATAAGTCAGCCAAGAAAACATACATAAATTGGGGTAATCCCTGGCAAATCCAATTGTACAATTCCCCTACATATCAGAATAGCTGAGCCTACTATTTAGGAACCCCTACTTAAGAAATAGTCCCATTTGTCCAAAGAGGATATGAATTACAAATTCTTCTTACTTATTTAGCACAACTTATTTTTATCACTTGGCAAAAAGAGAAACCTTTAAAAAAGGAGGAGGGGGAAGGGGGAGGAGAAGAAGAAACACCTAAGTCCTAGCAAATTGAAAAAAAAATGTTTCATATGCACTGGGGAATCAAAATATGCAAGTAACTCCGTTTATTTTGATATTTGCTTTACCGCAATGGTCTGGAACCAAACCCACAACATCTCCAAAGTATGCCTGTACGGGTAAAATTATTCCATGGTGTTTGAAGTCAGAATAAGGGTTTTGTTTGGTGCCTAGGGGCCAGGATTGGCTAGGAAAAGGCACTAAGGAACTTTCCTGGGTAAATCTGTACCCATATGTACATATTTAAATGTGCATATGTAAATATTCATTGAGCTGTATACTGAAATTAATACATTTTACTCAGTTAATTGCATGCTTGTTATATTTCACAGAATGTTTTAAAAAGAAAACACCACAAGAACATCATGTTCATTACATTACACTGTATGTATTAAAAAAGAGAAAAATTTAACAAAAAACTTCTTAAACAAAAACCTATAATTAGCATCAGAAAGTACAAAATATAAATAACGCACCTTCCTTAAGTTAGAAAAAAAGTTGATACAATTTATCTTTGCACAGGAAGTCACTCAATAAAAAATACATACAGAACAAAAGACTTTTTCCCTGAATCATCAGGGCACCACTGAAGCAGTACATCCAGTTTTTCACACCCAAAATAAAATAAGGGCATCTTTTTGGTTTTCCCCCCTGTAAGTGGGTCAGAGCCCTTAAGAAGGCTAGAGGGGGAAAATAGCCTGATCATCAAAATACACTGTTTCAAACATACTCCTAGAAGCTGATAAGATGTAATGGGATGAGAGCAGAAAATAAAACATAATTAACAAAATCTAGTTAGACAGAACCAGATATAGGAATAGTACTACTCTATAATATAAAGCAAGAGAAAAATATGAAAGTATGAAAACTTTGAATACAGATTTAAATACAGTGATAAATGGTTGATAAGAATAAGAAAGCCAGAGCCCCTGAGCTTTTAATCCCTCCCACCCACCCCTTTTAAGCCAGGATCTTGCTTTGTAGCAGCTTCACTTTTCTTCACTTTTGGCTTCCTGCCCTAGTCAGCAATTGCTCCTTACCTACAGGCTACCTACTTCCTTACCTCTTTTCTCAAAGTATTCTCTTTTGAAGATGAACCCTGCTCACATTCCCTATCACCACTGATCATATTTTACCTACAGTAAATTCAACCTCTAGATCAAATACACTGGGCACAAACTAAAAGGTCAAAAGTAAATTTTCTATAAACTTATTTTTATCCTTTTATGGAGCAATAGTGAAATAATCATTTTATCTGGAAGCAGTATGGAATGAACTACTTTAAAACATTTCTTCAAAACTGAGTCCCAAGAATATAGAAGAGGTACAAAAAACACGCAAGGCAGCATACATTATGCCTGGTTTATAGAGTCCCCTCCATATAAATCCTGGCCAGAAATTACAGTCGGGGACAAATGGAGGGAGAAGAAACAAAAAATTTTAACTTTAAAAGCCTAAACATAGATTGTAGTTTCAGAAAGTACAGGGTGAGCTAACAGCTGACCTTTGAACCTCACTAGTCTCCAAAAATGGAAAGATTTCTGGGCGATGAGAAAGAATATTGCTTTGAAACGGCAATGTCTAAAATACCTTTTCTCCATGTTTTATATTAAATATGCTCTTGATTTATTGTAGGACTTTACCTACTACAAATGAAAATATTTACTTGATATTTACCAAAATGTTTATTTATCAAATATTTCTACCTGATATATTTATTTACTGAATATTTACCTAAGTGTTTAAGGTACTTTAAATAAAAGTAACCTTTGGCAGCACTACTCCAGTTCACAGTCTGTAATCTTTATTTTTATTATCATTTTGTTTCAGTTTTTAAAAATGTTCAATAATCATTTTGTCAAACTGGAGGGAAGAGTTGAAAGGCAAGAAGATGCAAGAACTCTAAGTGAAAACAGAGAAATGATGTCAGAATACAAAATAAATTAACTTTTTAAAAAAAGATTGTGTGGTAAGAATGGGATGTATATTTCTTTTGGTAATTTTGCTTCTAAAGAATTCTAATCCGGGGCTTCCCTGGTGGCGCGGTGGTTGAGAGTCCGCCTGCCGATGCAGGGGACGCGGGTTCGTGCCCCGGTCCGGGAGGATCCCACACGCCGTGGAGCGGCTGGGCCCGTTGGGCCATGGCTGCTGAGCCTGCGCGTCTGGAGCCTGTGCTCCGCAACGGGGCAGGCCGCAGCAGTGAGAGGCCCGTGTACTGCAAAAAAAAAAAAAAAAAAAAGAATTCTAATCCTGATACCAAAATTAGATGGTGGCAAATTGTGGTATTTAACAGGGCTGATGGGCTAAATTTCGACGTTCCTTCTCTGCAGCATCTACCAGCTCCTAGACCATCTACTGAATTGTTATCTTGTCCTAAACACTTCATATACATTATCTTCATGTACATTATCTCAGTTAAATTTCATGAGTACCCAACTGCTATGCATTCTGATATTTGCTTTATACAGAAACAGAAACTGGGGCCCAAAGAAAGTTAACTACTTGCCCAAGGTAAACAAAGTCAGTCAGTGATCCGAGCTCCATCAAAAATCTGGCCTGGGGCTTCCCTGGTGGCACAGTGGTTGAGAGTCTGCCTGCCAATGCAGGGGACACAGGTTCGTGCCCCAGTCCGGGAAGATCCCACATGCCGCGGAGCGGCTAGGCCCGTGAGCCATGGCTGCTGAGCCTGCGCGTCCGGAGCCTGTGCTCCGCAACGGGAGAGGCCACAACAGTGAGAGGCCCATGTACTGCAAAAAAAAAAAAAAAAAAAAATCTGGCCTGATTCCAAAACATCGCTATTTTTCTATGCCACGTTCTCTCTCTCCTGAAACAGTACCATCCACTGCCTCTTAAGCCTCTATTTTATATATATTATCTCCTTAAATCCTTACAATTCCATGTGAGGTGGGCACTATCATCTTTATTTTAAGAATTAGGAAAACTAAGCCAAAGACGTTCGGTAGCTAGCTAGGATTTGGCTTCTGGCTCATGGCTCCGAAGGCCATATATATACTCTTTCCAATGTCTCATGCTGCGTTCAGTTCTAGAATTCTATAACCCATCATCACAAGATGCTCCCTTCCTTTACAGGAAAGAGCGATTCTGCGCAGGATGAAGATCAAGTCAGACAGGATCTTTTGTTACCACGGCAACTCTCCTCTTCCTCCCTTCACAGGCCCCGCTCAACGCTCTCAGCAAAATGACCAAACAGCTTCTTCGGGTTTATCATCATTTACTCCCCTACCACCCCTGTCAAAGATACTTGGAGATGCTTAAAGATAGCAGAAGGAAATCTGCCCTTAGAAAAAGTCCTCAGGGCCACCGCCAACTCTGCAGGGTAATCTTACTCCAAGCCCGAGGACCACATGAAGTTTGGTATATTTTTAAAACAAAAAAATTAACTATTTCACACTGTCACTTCCGTCTTGTGCCATTATCAACCTGGTTCACGACAGACGTTTCTAAGTATGCTACTTCATCTGTAAAACGAGCAACATGATCTCAAGTGACCCTTCCAGTTTAGGGCTCTAAGTTATCTGATACACATCCCCTCTTCCTTTGCCTGCCTGTGAAGAACAGACTGGAAATCTGGGGAGGGGGAGGATGTCGATAAAACCCCACAGCAGTCAGTAAAGCCAAGTAACCATTATTAGGTTCTAATGTATACACCAAGATCTACTCGTAGGCGCACAAAGTCCAGTCTGAAACGAGCAACAAGAAACAAGCCAGAGCTTGTGCTTTGCCAACCCAAAATGAATCACCTATTTTTAGCTTAAATCCACTCAAGAGATGGCCTAGGCTGGTCTGCAGCAGCCAACTGAACAGTTGAACAGTCAACTGGGCTCACCAATGAATCTTTAAGACAAGTCGGTTCTCCAATCCTTAAGAGTAACCTTTGGCTTGACTGCAGCTATAAAGCAAATATAAGAACAGAAAGCTAGAAAGATTTTCAGTTTGCCAAGAGAGTAGCATTTCAAATATACAAATCGATTTCATTACGTTATTTACTCTGCTAGAAGGTGTGGCAAAGATTCAAAGAGCCTGGACATTTTTACATTCCAATCAATCCTCCAAGTCTAGATGAGTCACTTTACAGTTGGGGGATGTGAGAAGGAGCAAAGGTGGCAAGATTAAAATTAAAACCCTAAAATCACTTGCAAAACACCTTTAAATAACAAATGGTGAATTTAGGGCCGTGAACAAAGGTGAGAATTTTAATAAACTCTGAATTTGAGAAAACGTATAAAACTTTATATTTCAGTTATACAGATTATTTTATCTATAAATTAGAGCATATTAATAAATATATGCAGTTCAGCAGATCACCTAAATTTAAATGCGAGAACTGGCATAAATAAAATTTTCTCAACCCAACCTAGGGAGGGAGCTTTGCCTAGTATTCTGGATGCTGCCTTCAGTCAGAGGCAAAGGAAAGAACAGTAGACAAACAGGTGACATAAGCTCAAGTCCCAACTCTGACATTAATTGAGTACACGGCCAAGGCTCATGGCTCACAGGCAATTCAACAACAGGTAGGTGTTTCCAGGAGTAAAGGGTATACCCGAGAGAAGGCGCTGGAGACCCCACGGACAGCACGGCAGTCCTTTAAGGTCTCTGAGCCCAGGGAGGTGGGGTAAAACGGCTACAGAAACATTTAGCAAGGCTTTTCAGAAGAGAGTAGAACAAGAAGATGCTGCCCAGCATTTTCTAATAAAAAAGACAAAAATAACTTTTTCTTAGCGAAAACTTTCTTACTAATTGGGAAAGAAATTTTAAAACCTTTATTCATTTATGTTGACTATATGGGCCAAAAGATGCTCTCGGTAACAGGAACATAAAGATAGGTAAAACTGCTTGCCTCTCGCATCTAGTACAGAAGTGTAAATGGCAAACTAGGAGACAGAAATGGGAAGAAGCGCCCTCAGGGTGTGACAGGAGCAAGGTCACAGCAGTGGCACCTGAGCAGTCGTGAGGCCAAGACAGAGGGAAGAGTCTGCTAGGAAGATAAAAGGGTGAAAGCACCGACGACGGCAGATCAGTAAGAGCTCCAGGTGAGGAGGACCGGACTGTGAAAGACCTACTTAAGCTACACCGAAGAGTCCCTGAAGGAACGTGATCCTGGAGGTGGGGCAAAGGGCAAAGGGGAGAGGCCAGCAGCAGTCAGAAAGAGACAGGGCAGCACCTGAGGCCCGAGCCGAGGGACGGCTGCGGAAAAGCAGCCTGACGAAGTCACAGGGGAGCAGACGAATGTGGCAAGGACTTCTGCAAAGGCATCGACAGGACCTAGTGACCGACCAGATGTAACACTGTCAGGAAAATGAGATACGTTAACGCTGAGGCTGCTGAGTCTAAAATAGTCACTTGTTTTAATTAAAATGAGCAGAGGGACAAACTTTTAGAGCCAGAAGGGCCATTCCCAGTCACAGTGGGCCCCAAAGTTGTAGAGCCTGGCCGTTAAGAAGTAACATGAGCAAGAAGTCTGGCAGAGAGGTGAGAGTGGCTGCAGCAGCTGCTACAAAGAAAAGCGTGAAACTTACATACACCTCTCGGCAAAAAGGCTCACTATCTGCTGGGCTAAGACTGGGGACTTCCGTTTATCCCTGTACAGACCTCACAAAGTTTCCTGTTGCCTTCTGCTCTCTTTCAAAAATATTTATGATGTACTTTTAAACCCACAGAGGCAGGCTATGCACAGGGTAATTTTTGTCATTGACCCAAGAGCACATAAGGGCAGCCATAAGCCAAAAGGATCATTTATTCTCTTTCCCTCCCCCTACAAATACATTTTACAAGACAAAAAGTGAAGCACAGACTGGCCATATAACCTATCTACCAGCACAGTGAGGAAGGATTAACAAGATAATGAGTTTGGTTTAGGGCGTGTTAAATTTTGATGTTTCAGCAGACATTTAGGTAATGGTGTAAAGCAGGCAGCTGGATATGTATGCCTGTAGCTCAGAATGGAGAGCTGGAGGTATAAATTCGGCAGTCAGCTCACAGATGGTACTCAACACCATGGCAACGTGAGAAATGAAACATGAAAGGTGAGACCATCTTCGGAGAGAATGCATGAGAAGAGAAACAGACCTCGAGACTGAGACCCTGCGGAAGGGCCAACGTATGCAATAAAGAAGAAATCAAAAGAGAAACTGAGAAGGATCACTTTTACTTCATCTTCTATTCCAATTTCTATGCTAACAAAGAAACCTTCTGTATTTAGCATATCTATCTATTTTAGTGCCAGATATTTTGAATACTGAAGACAATCAACTATAAATTTCACCAATTTTGAAAGGTGGCCACTTAGTGACAACAATCTTTCATTTGCCTAGAACTGTCAGGAGAAAAGGGATTGCCTAAGAGTGAAATCTGCTGATGAGTGGCATTTCCAAAAAAGGGAAGCTTTCCCTTTATGTGAATCCTTCCCAGAATCAGGTAGCTGAGCGTGAAGCACTGAGATACACAACGGTTAACCAGGATGTGCAATAGGGTAGAAGACAGTAAAAGTGTGAATTCTGTCCATGTGTGCTAGTTATACCTGCTCTGTTTCATGGCAAAGGTTGGCACTCCTAATCTCTTTCCTTTTTGGTACTTACATGTTGAAGTTACTGGAGAAAGAAATGGAGAGTATGAACTCTTATTAAATGCATGCAGCCTGACTCAGGACACCAACTACATAAAAATACTCAAAATCTCTGTTTTCAGACAATGTGCCCTGAGCACAGGGGTTGGAGCTGCAAAACATGGCTCTGAGGGTACTTTTACCACTAACTGAGGAGTGACATTGTTAAATCGTAAACATACTGGTTTTCTTACCTACAAAGTGGGAATAGAACCATCTACAGTATGCTTCTACAAGCATTTCTTAAAGAATTAATAGTGAATAGGAAAATGTGCTGTAAAATGAAAGGCATTTAACATTATTTCTTCCATGCTCTGGCTAGAGCAGATATAAAAAAACAGTATTAGTATAATTTAAAATAATCATTCTTGGTTTTCTTAAAGAAGAGAAAGGGAACTGGGCAAACCAATTGCATTATGCAATGTTCCAAGACTCCAAATTTAAATACTGAAAGTTACTGGTTTACAAGAATCCTATCTGGAATCTTAGATGCATCACTTCATTATTTCAGGCATCACTTTTTCTTATGCAGAAAGCAAGGGTGGAGGATACAATGGATCTCCAATTTCCCTTCTTGCTATGATAATTTTCAGCATTACATTCATCTTTATGTGCCTGGTCAAAAGAACGAATTAAATGCTTTTGATTAGTTAATGAAAATGAATCATTATAACTGAGCCGCATCATTCATAAATGCACTTTTACCTTCACCATCTCAACTATATTAAAGTTAGAGGGAAAATAATAATGTTGATAATGTGGCGATTGCTCCAAACATTCCTTTCAATAAGCCTATGACTTGGAACAACATGAGACGTGACAATAAATCTTCGATTCCTTCACATGAGCTCTTGATGCCCATGTGCTTCTCAAAGCATGATTCTGTCACTGAGCTGAATGTTATTCTAGTGTTTAAATTTAAATACATTATTTTGCACCACATGCCCTCAAATGCAAACAGTGCAAGAAAAGAAAAACTTATGTGTTGTATCACTGGAGAAAAGGCTGCTGTTGGCTGTGTTGGGCTTGCTGGGGAACATGATGTCAGTCATTACATAATTTCACATTTGCAGACATACAGCTTTTAACTTACATACATGCAAGGAGTGATGCCACTGAACCCTTAATGGGAATTTAAAAGTTCAGAGTTACATAAAGTACCAAGTCACATCAGGTAACTAGAGAGCACCTCAACTTTAGAAAAAGTTAACGTCTGTGGATCCACTTTTAAAATATTAAATTTGAAGAAATTTCTTGGAAAATGCTTGATTTGCGTTTATCTAAAAGTATTTCTACAAACAGATACTTGATGACATCTAGTCCTAAGAAACAGAAGGCCTTTAATGTTCTCCATAAAAATCTGTGATTCCATTAAACAATCAGATGGGTGATTAGCAGTAAGTTTTACTACTATGAAAATCAGTTCCATCTTTGTCATCAGCCATTAAATATTTTATAGTAACACTGAGAGAAGCAGGGGATAATAACTATTTTTCCTCAGGGAACCACAAAATAGGGCCTAAGCTGCTGCTGGGAACATGGCTGACTTCAGGGCAGCAACAGCAGCAGAAACTTCTAAGGGGGATGTGACCACGGAGGAACAGAGCGAGGGTGAACTGGACACTGCACAGCTCATTACACACAAGTTCTTGATTTGTTCACTGTGAAATAGATATTTGCATCTACAGTGAAAGAGAAGTATACAAAGATACCACAACAGCAATAAATCCATCAATACACTCGCCCTTCATCTACAGAAGCTCAGGAAAAAATGACAGTCCTAAACTGAAAAGAAAATCAAATGTAACAAACCAAGGTGTTTATGTATTGTATCACAGGCAGCCAAGCATTCCTCTAGAGAAGTCTTTCATTTATTCAAACAGACTGTCAAATTAAAACTAATAAAATATGCAAAAAGCAAGCAAGCATTGAATCTCTTTTTCTTAAAAAGATTGAGCTGAGCAACAAAATAAAAATCTTTCTTCCACAGTTGTATGTTTAATCCCATCAGACTTCCTTTTCCGTAAATGAATATAACTTTGTAGTCAACGTAACTGTAAACCTTCTTCAGCCCAGCATTAAACAGAGGCTCCTCCTGCAAGCTAAGGGTTATCCTGACCCCCAAAACAGGATGTCCCTTTTCATCTGGAGTCCAAAGAATACTATCATAAATCACTACTAAACTGTTAAGGGGGGATGTGGAGAGCCTAGTGAGGGGAAAAGGCTAGTGAGGGGGACAAGAACTGATTTTCAAATCAAATTTTGTTTCTTGTTTTTGGCCGTGCCGTGGGTCATGCAGGACCACCAGGGAAGTCCTTGGGTTTTGTTGTTGTTGTTGTTGTTGTTGTTTTTTGTTTGTTTTTTTGCGGTACGCAGGCTCTCACTGCTGTGGCCTCTCCCATTGCGGAGCACAGGCTCCGGACACGCAGGCTCAGCGGCCATGGCTCACGGGCCCAGCCGCTCCGCGGCATGTGGGATCTTCCCAGAGCGGGGCACGAACCCGCGTCCCCTGCATCGGCAGGCGGACTCTCAACCACTGCGCCACCAGGGAAGCCCTTAGGTTTTTTTTTTTTTAAGCTCTGGCTAAAACAATATCAAGAAGAACAAACTGAGAATAATCTGTGTATGTGTATACGTGTTGAATACCTTAAACCATGAATTCATCAGATAACAGAGACTTGGAAATTTGTCTATCTCATTTTATCTTTCTCTTTAAAACCGAACATTTAGGAAACTAAGTTATTGCTTTTCCTATTAATAGACACTGTTAAGTTAGTAGAACATTAAAAAGAAGACTTAAAATTTAGTTAAATGGTATGATGGCAAATAATTAAGTGATATTTTTCTCCCTTAAAAGAGGAAGGGGGACTAAGCAAAAAACTAAAAATACGTTTATCAAAGGACAAATAGTGAATGCAATTTCCTTTATATGACCAATCTGAGTTAAAATAAAGGAAATAAACTCTTTTACCCATACACTATAATACTGTCAGCATAAAAAGAGCAAAATAATAAGAAAATGGCATAGGATAGGGTGAAGATCAGGAAAGAAAAACAATAAGGAGGGCTTCCCTGGTGGCGCAGTGGTTGAGAGTCCGCCTGCCGATGCAGGGGACACGGGTTCGTGCCCGGTCCGGGAAGATCCCACATGCTGCGGAGCGGCGGGGGGCCCGTGAGCCATGGCCGCTGAGCCTGCACGTCCGGAGCCTGTGCTCTGCAACGGGAGAGGCCACAACAGTGAGAGGCCCGCGTACCGCAAAAAAAAAAAAAAATCCGCCTACTAATTCAGGAGACACAGGTTCGATCCCTGGTCCCGGAATGTCCCACATGCCGTGAAACAACTAAGCCCATGCGCCACAACTACGGAGCCTGTGCTCTAGAGCCCGCAAGCCACAACTACTGAGCCCACATGCCACAACTACTGAAGCCCATGTGCCTAGAGCCCGTGCTCTGTAACTAGAGAAGCCACCACAGTGAGAAGACTGCGCACCGCAACCAAGAGTCACCCACGCTCCCCGCAACTAGAGAAAGCCCATGTGCAGCAATGAAGACCCAACGCAGCCAAAACTTAAATAAATTTATTTTTAAATATATATATATTATTTTCTAAATGAAAAAAGAAAGGTTTAAAACAACAGAGGTCGCGGGCATTCTCATCTGAAAGTATTATTCAGTGCTTTAAATTTTAAATTAAAGTCAAATAAAATTTAAAATTTATTCTTTGGTCACGAGAGCCACTTATCTGATGCTCTGTAAGGCATGCCTATATTATAGAACCCTCCATCACTACAGAAAGTCTATCGTACAGCACTGGCCGAGAATGTTTTAAATAATTTACAGAAGTGATGCTTTATATATCCACCGGGAAAAGACTTGTGTCACAAATTGTTGATAGAACATTTTGAGACGAACATTTCATATTTTTAATATTTCATATTCGTGATTATCAGGAATCTTGTGATCATGATTAACCATATATAACATAGAAAAAACACTTAAGGTTCAGCAGGCCAACTATCTGTCTTTAGAGTATCTCTACCCATCCAAACAAATAAGGAACCACCCTCTTTTTAAAGCCTTGAAGAAAAACATATTTCATAGCCTCTCTTGGTAATCCTCCCAGAATCAAGGAATTCATCTGCCCTCTCTCACTCGAATGGTAAATACTGCTATAATTTTTCTACCCATTTCCAGAACGGAAGAACAACATTTGGCCACCAACTCTACAGGATATACTGCAACCTTCAATCCCAGAAGAAAAAAAAATGCATTTCTCTGAACTTCCTTAGAAGACCTTACTTTATGCCCTAAGGAGCATGTACCTGTTCTCAACATAGGCAGAACACCTCCCTTACTGAAACCTTTCAATGATCCTTGTAAACGACAGCACAGAATTCAAAAACCTTACCACAGCATAGAAGAGTCCTTGCCGCCAGAGTACATCATCTCTCTCTCACCTATCTTCCAATCTTTTCCTCTACCTCCTTCCCAGCCTTATGGAATTATTTAGAGCTCCCAGATGGTACCACGACATTTCATTTCACTCTGACTTCTGCCATGCTGCTTCCTCAGCCTGCAAGGCTAACCTGAGGATTTGGACTTTAGATTCCAGTCCTCCTGCTCTACAGAACATACTCCCTAGCCCTACTCCCCCCAAAAGATTCAAACTCCAGCAAGAAAAATGCATTTTGTCAAAAGGAAGATCTTGACTAAAAAGGTGATTAAATTGGCAATAGTCAGTGAATACTTACTGAACATCCACAAGGCTCTGGTTTAACAAGGAAGGTTTGAGAATCTTAATTCCTGTATCTTAAAAAAATAAAATAAAACAAAAAGGGAAAACCAACCATCTGTGTTGAATGTTATGTCACCTGTCTGGAGTGAGAAGCTTAGATCATTTAACTTCTTGAAATCTCTTACAAAATTAAGATTCATCAGCATGAACACTAACTACACCGAAGGCATTTATCAATAATAAATGCCTAAGTGAATACAACAGTTGAATGTGTCTCATATCTTGTTAAAGTGGATCGTACTGACCTCACTTTCACTTATGAACACCCGATGAAACACCAAAGGTACCACAACAACATTTGGCTTTACTAGAGGGAAGAGGCAAAGAGCAGAGGGACTGATAAGTCGCCGCCGCCTGGCATATTGCTCAGAGTCATCTATACAACACTCAAAGAGAGACTAATGTAAGAATCCCAAATCAGCGTGTAAACAAAAAGGTTCATTATACACTGCCAGTGAGAGTGTAAAGCTGTACTTTCCGGAGGCAATTTAACACTCTCTATCGAGAGCCTTACAAGTTGGCTTTGTAAGCGATTCCATTTCTAAGATCAAGACTCAATAAATAAAATTATGGTACATCCATCCAGATCATGGAATCAGTCCTGTGCAGCCTTTTAAAATTAATAGCATTTAAAAAAATGATGCTATTGAAGATTACTTAATAACATCAGGAAAATTGCATAAGTTAAGTGTAAAAAGCTAATTCCAAAATAATTTGTCAGTATGATACTGGGTTTTCTTGTTGGTGATGGTGTTATTAATGTTAAAGTAAATCTGCTTCAATTTTATAGGTATACGTTACACTAAGACAAAAAATTAATAACCGTGACTTACCTTTAGTGATAAAAGCACGGTGCTTTTTGTTTTCTTTTTAATCTGAATTTTCTAAAATGAATAAACGTTATCATCTGAGATATGTGGGAAAGATTATGTTAAATAATAATAATCGTAATTACGGCAAGTTTGGTTCTCCTGAATGAACTAGTATATTTGCTCCTTACAGATAATAAGAGCAATGTTACGTTTTTTTCTTTAGTTTGGCTGTCGGAAAACATAAAGCCAGATTTGTCAGTCACCTTCCGGAGCTGCACAGCAAACACCACCTATCGGGGGGGGCGGGGGGGGGTGCGTCTGACTGTCCTCCCTCGTAACCTTCTACCCTGACCTGAATTTCCTCTGACCCGTCTTCTAGTGCATTGTAGATAGTATTCTAGCTAGCCTCAAAATCTTTTTTGTGGAGAGGGATGGAGGCAAAGAGGGAAAAGAAGGAAGGGGGGAAAGGAGAAAAAGGAGGCGGCGGCAGTTGTACAAGCAGAACACTGTTCTACCTCTGTGGTTTTCAGATTATTTACTAAAGTTTAAGTTCCACCACACTGGGTACTTAATAGATATTTGTAGAATAAATACATGAAGATAACAACTCCTCAGTTTGAGAAATGCATCTCTTTTGGGGGTTCTTCCTACTCTAAACAGTTGATATCTTACTGAATTTTTGGTATCTTAGTATGTGGTTATTAGAGTAGTCACCAGTGCTTGTGCACATTTGATGTGTCAGAGAAACCCATAAACGCATCCCTTAACACGACAATTGTTTGACTTGTATTCTACAGATAATGCTTAGTACTCACAGGATTTGAAACTCGGCAAATCTGCGCAGGTCTGTGGTTCACAAATTGTAAACCAATGTGCTACGGTAGAGTAGAAGACGGTTTATCAACGTTTCCTAAAACTCACAAGAACTGGCTCAACTTGGTCTGTATTTCAACAAGGCAGTTATCAGCAGAAGCTGTCACCTCTTTAGATGGGGCTGTGGTCTCCAGGTTGCCGGAGTCCCCAAGAGGCCCCCATCGCTCATTTATAGTGGCCGTCGGGAGACAACTGTGTTTGTAACTCTTCACACCACAGCACTAGTCTTAATGTACGTTCCCCCCAAATGCAATTACTGGTTATGTGTGATTCTTTCCAGGAGTGCCAATGGCCTCCCACCCTAGAGTCATCCATGATACAGTAACTCAGCACTGCACACCCAAGAAAACGACCAAGGTAGGTCAGGGGTAAGCCACCCACCAAAGCCTCTTCTGCTTTTGTGCTGCCGTTGCTACTCCCTGATTTCCCAATAACTGAGTGGCTAGGACACAGCAGCTGCTGCCAAGTGTTGGATGGATGAATGGAGGATGGCTAGATGACAAATGTAATCTATACTAAAATCAGTCTTAATTTCTTCCAACTACTGGCACATAAAGAATTCTGCCTCAAAGGGAATCTGCAATATGATTATTTAGAGCTGTTTTTTATTGTTGCCATTGTTATTCTTATAATAGCTGCTCACATTTGTTCAAAACTTCCCTGAACCACCATTTTGGGGGAAGGGGGTTCCCAAAGTGAAGAAGTGCCACTGCTGGTATATAAAATAATCTTAGGTGATACTTTGGACTAGGTATTGGATCACATACTGAGAAAACTACTCCTTTCCCAAGTTTCTTTAAATCTATCTAAGTATATCAAAGAGCAAGTCTCACTTTGGTGCTAACACATACTTAAGTGCTTTTATGACACTGGCCAATTTAATTTCCCTTGTAAACAGAGGGAGCATATGGCTCAGGCCTGAAGCCTTTATCAGACAACAGAATCTAGACAGGATTGAACCGTAATTGTTTTTAAAGGCAAATGATACTGTTTCTCCCGATCCGGTAGTGATAGAAAGATTCCCTTTTAAAGAAAATTAACATTTAAAGAGCATTATAAAATTTTATGTCGTATGTATTTTATCACGGTAAAAAAATAAACAAAAAAAGATATTAAGTAAATAACAGTAGAGGGTGGAGTGCAACCATGACAAAGTACCAAGATGATATTCAAAATACTGACATTTGGGAAATAAAAGGCTATATGGTTTGATGTTACCAGTATGGCGCCAAGATGGAAAGTGTTCAGATTTACTTTAATTTCTATTTTACATTAAAACAAATGTAAAAAATATATATATATATAATAATAATAATAATAAACTGTGCATTTTTATGGTGATAGAAAAACCTAAGATTTGTAACCCTGACAGTTCGTAAGAGTTAAATTAGCTTATGACTATACTTGACCATATGATTACATATATATATAATTGACTATCTATAACAATATATGGCTATAATTTGTTAATCTATGACAATACCACAGAAATAGATATCTCCCTATAACGTAAAAAGTCTTCCCACAAAGTTCACAATTTATAAGCTGCAAATGATGACATAAAATAAAAATATTTTGTGATGAGAGCACTTCTATATTTAAGATCGTAAGTTGGGGCTAACAGTAAGTAAACCAGTAAGAAGACCAAATGTCACCGATACTCCCCACTGTCAAACAGCAGCTGTGACAAATGCTGCAGAGGAGAGATGCATGATTCTGTTACGGCTTGTAACAGGCGTAATCTGACCTAGGCAGGGCTTCCTTGAGAGGGCTGGGAGCGGCAAAACAGCAAGGCAGGAGGAACGTGACCAAAGTCAAGGAGTCTGAGTCTAGGCTGGAGAGTATAGGTGCTCAACGGCCCTGGTATGGAGTTTACCTTTATGCCAAGGACAATGGGAAGACAGCAGAAGAGTTTGTAAAGTGGAGTTACCTACCTGAGCAGATCTGCATTCTGAAAGGTTTGCTCTGGCTGTAATGTGGCAACCCTCCCAAGAGGCATCAGGAAACAGAATCAAAGTTTAAACAGCTTACAAACTAACAAAATAATTTAGGAACTGCATCTAGACCAAAACATACCAAAATGTCATAATTTCTTCATCAGATCTGGTGGCCTACCTGCATCAAGAGCTTTAAAGGAGAGAGGACTGGAGCTCCAGGGAGGGGTTCTCAGGGTGGGGTGGCTGAGTACCAACAACTGCTGGGTTCTGGTCACTTCCCCGCTTCCCAGTCCAAGCTTGTCTTTTGTATGTTTTACCTGAGAGGTTTCTAATAAGGGTCAGCTGAAGAAATGGCTTTGTGACGGAAACCAAATCTGAAAACAGATGTTAACACCCGTGGCCTCTAAGACCCAGGTAAAAGACTAGACTAGAAGCAGTCTGTGGGAGAGCAGTACCTCAGATGACTACACCCTGTCGTTCCTGTTTGGTCTAAACTTCTCATTGTGATCTTCTTCATAAGAGACGGTACTCAGAAATGGTCCCCTATTTGCTTCTAATCCGCCTCAAAAAGGTTCAAACTCTGGGTCACCCCGGCACACCAACCAGAATGCTACAAGAGAAAGGAAGAAAGGCGGGAAGGGAAAAGCAAAGGGGAGGGAAGAGAGAAAGAATACACAGTACCAGGTGGCAAGGCCCTGGAGCACAGCTGGTGAGGGCGCAGACTGGCACGTTCACTTTGTAAAGCTGGCAATACCCACTGAAGCTCAGCAATGGTGCTCCCAGGAACGACATGCAACAGAAATGGTATGCAAAGGTTCATTCGCCAAAAGACATGTATACAAAGGCTCGCAGAAGCACTATTCCTAAAAGCCACCACCTGCAAACATCCCACATGCTCATCAAGAGAATGGATTGCCTACTGTGAGGTATATTCCTATGGTGAATACTGTACAGCAATGAGACTGAGTCAATTACAGCTACACACGAAACCACGGATGAATCTCACATAGGTAACATCAGGAGAAGATGGACCAAAAGACTACACAGAGGGTTTCTGTTTATATATACTACTCAAAAACAGATAAAACAACTGACTAGTCATGTGCAGAAATAATCTCAATTTCTATCTTACTACTAAAGCCCAAAATTAATTACAGACTTAAATATGAAGAGCTGAAAACTTCTAGAAGTAAGCATAGCAAAAACCTTAGTGACCCTGGGCTTGGCAAAGATTTCTTAGATACAACACATAAATCATAAACTACACAAGAAAAAAATCAGTAAATTCAATTTTATAATGATCTGTGATCTATGCACTTTCCCATATACATCTACAATTTAAATATTACAAAATATTAAATAAAAGCAGAAGAAAGCATAAAGACTGAATAGATGGAAGACAACCCAGTCAGCCACCGTCAACTCATCTCACCACTCAAGAAAAACTACATCCCAAATACTTCTATCCTGCAAATACAGAAACAAAGCCAAGAGTGGCAGAGTGAGGGGTGGAAAAGGAAAAACTAGTTCTCATTAGCTGCCCGTCCTACCCTTTGAGTTGCAATGGGAAGGCGACAGGTCCAATGAAGAGAGAATCTGTTATAGAATTTGGCTCTCCTCCCACGGCTACTCTCAATTCACCACAGAGACATGGAGGAAAACATACTCAACATCAGAGCAAATAAAAGGCACCTTGATTCTGGATCATTTTCCACTGAACATCCTTTACTTTCTTCTCTCTTCATCTGGTCCCATCCTTATTTATTTATTCTCTCCCTTCCGTTCTCCTGATTCTTCCAGACTTCTCTTTGTGCTTTCTGCAACCATGCATTACTATCATATGTCCTTTTCACTGAAGAGGCTCCAAATTAAGAAAAGGAATTAAAATATATACACAAAAATAGCGCAGGTTCTTTATGTTATTTCAACTGCCCTTATACTGGGGGAGGGGCAACATACCAATTCTCCATCACTTCTCACCAATTTTGTTTATATAGCATTGGTAGAATATAAGCCACAGCATAATTATTTTTTTTGATCCTTTCTCTCTCTCTCCCTTTTTCTCTTCTTTAAAAGGTAGCTAGCAACTTGTCAAGTCAACTATGTGCTAGCTATGTGGGATGCTAAAGATATAGGATACTACTTCATATCTATTCCAGTGTAAGGGCCCCTTTTAACACGAAAAATGTCAAAAACACATACACAACAAGAGATGATCCCTTTAGTATCCGTTCCCTGAGAAAATGCAATCCTCCTACAAAGGCACCGGTATTTCATTAACTTCTGACTAATTGTGAACCTTATTAATCACAACATCCATTCACATTTTACAACAGCAGATGTGGGCAATGCTTAGTGTGAATGCAGATTCTCAGCTTCTCAAGCCCCTTATCTCAGGACCTCCTCAACCCTCCTCCCTGTACTCAGCCTAGATGGACTGGGAAGCATAGCTCTCAGCACTCTGGGCTCAACTCTTCTGTATTAAGTATTGTCCGATTTTGTTCATGAGTTCACTGAAGAAGTAGTAATAGAGTTTGAACAAATCTGAGGCAGAGTGAAGTGTTTTCTGTTCACTCAGGACCTTTCTGGGAATGATTTAATCAGTCTCCCTACAGCACACCCCGCATTCTCCTCTCTTAGAACTAGTATCTGAAAACGTTTAATAAATGATTACTACCTTTTCCCCAGCTATTACCATTATTACTATACGCCTCTTCTCCACCTACTCTAACCCCATAAATTTCCACATCCCTGGAGTGTTCTAGCAAGGAAAAGGCAAGAAGAAACGAAAACTTGAAAAACCTAATTTTTGCGTCAAATAAATTTTTACGGCTTTTTTTTTTTTACATTAAGTGGCGGCAGATGAAGAACTAAAATTATGCTCGACCCTTGTCTCTACCACGGCTAAGCTGAATATAATCCATCTATCCAACAGCAGCTCAATTAAAAGGAAAATATTCACTGTAGGGTTTATTCCTAAAATCTGCAGAAGGGCACTCTCTTGCAACAGATATGTCTTCCTCTTAACTGGCAATAACATACAAATCAGGCTCATTTGTTTTTTTATTCATTCAATAATGTTCTCTGTCCTTAATTTTAAAAATGGGTAAGTTGACATTTTGCTCTCTCTCCAAAATATAAAACCAAAAAATAAATGACAACTTTTGCTACCCCACTGTTTTTTGTCCTATGAGTCAGCCATTCGGAAAAGAGGTGCTCCACACGTCCCCTGCTAAATGATATTCAATGGACACCCCTCCATTCTGTTAAAGGTAAAAAAAAAAAAAAATAATAATAAAAAAAATAAATTTCAAGGTGGTATTGCGATCTGTTAAGATAACATATTTTCTAATTCAGGTCACAAAAAACTTCAAAACTCCATTATAATATAACTTCAATCATATTTGTATGTATTCTCAATGAATGATCCTTAAGAGTCTACAAAAATAAAAGTTTATTTTTTGTTTTGCTTTTCCCATTTTACAATATTGTCTGGAAAAAAAAAATTCAACCACTACCAGCTGTCACAGGACTGGCAATTCTCATTAAGCAGGTGAAAAATATGAGATGGAAAGATTATTACGAACATCACATCACTGTTTATATGTCTATCACATTTTGTACTTAAAAACATCGTTCCTCCACTCGGTTCTCTGAGATATCATATGAAACGATCACGCTAGGGGACTTCCCTGGTGGCGCAGTGGTTGAGAGTCAGCCTGCCAATGCAGGGGACACGGGTTCGAGCCCTGGTCCGGGAAGATCCCACATGCCGCGGAGTAGCTGAGCCCGTGCGCCACAACTACTGAGCCTGCGCGTCCAGAGCCCGTGAGCCACAACTACTGAAGCCGGCGCGCCTGGAGCCCGTGCTCTGCAACAAGAGAAGCCACCGCAATGAAGAGTAGCCCCCGCTCAAAGCAACTAGAGAAAGCCCGCGCACAGCAATGAAGACCCGACACAGCCATACATACATACATACATACATACATAAGATCATGCTGTACTGCGGACAGTGAACAAAAATCAATCGTGACAAATGATAACTTGGCTTCCCACAAGCAGCTTCTCCCCTCTTTAAAGAAAA
This sequence comes from Mesoplodon bidens, assembly GCF_964165515.1. Taxonomy (NCBI): domain Eukaryota; kingdom Metazoa; phylum Chordata; class Mammalia; order Artiodactyla; family Ziphiidae; genus Mesoplodon; species Mesoplodon bidens. Next base: position 11,012,187 of record NC_138166.1, read on the forward strand.
ACAGGGTCTCTTCATCCTTTTTTACCAATAAATACACGGGAATACTGACTATAGGTAAATGCCAAATATCTTTAAGACTCATGCCATGCTTCAAATAACTATTTAAAATAAAACAGTCAAAGACTTAAAAAATTTAGGTGATTAGAGAACAAGGAATTGCAGAATGTGGTGGTAATGCTACATGATACTATAAACTATTAAATTGCTGGGGCAAGTATAGTCTTCCTAAGCCATGAATTTTTTTTTAAACTTCAGATTCTTGTTTTTCAAGTTCTTCCAAATAAACTAAAAAGACAAATGATGACCATGATTGTATAATTTATTTAAAGGAGGGAGGAAAAAAGAGTAATTTCTATTTTTAATATTTCTACATTAATAAAACAACTTCTATGTTGGCAAAGTGTTGGCTTAGCCATAAACTACATTTATACCCATTAAGTCAGCATATCACAATTACCAAATATATGTGTAAGCACCCCCCCAAAAGAGTAACAAACAAAGCAAGCAAGCTCTGGTAAAATGTGTATAGAGTTGTCATAAGCACAGTGGCAGATTTCTAAACTTTAAAATCATGTCTGCATTCATCCTCCCTTTCCATCAAATTTAACCACAGGAGCTTAGGTGAAACAATAATAATAATTTTAAAATAAATATATGTAATCACCAATTATTTTAGAATCTTTCCTTATAAGACTGTATTTTAACTATAAAAACCTCACCGATTCCTAACTTGTTTCTCAGTAATATTCACCCATTCTGTTTAACCTTCAATTTCTCAATAGAGAACACATGCTACTCAAAAAGCCAACGTAATTATTGTTGTCATGCCATTAAGAATTGCTCTTCCTAGTAACGAAACTCTAATATTACAGTTGGTACCCGGTACATTCACTATTTACACCACCGTCCTCTCCCCTTCCCATCACCACCATTTTACTGGCAGAATATTCACAAGGCTGAAGCTTGTTTTTCATCTCAGCAAAGAGAATGCTTAAAATGGGATGGCTAGCCACAAACCAGAAGTTAGAAGCTACGTAAAAATAAGCACAACTGTGTCTAAATTTTTCTATGTTCAACCTCTAAAGAAAGCAGTGACATCTTCCTTATTCATAATTCCCGAAATTCAAGCCAGGAGCCTTTCACCCAATTACACTAATAAACTGATTTAATGTCATCATTTTGCCATCACATCATGTTCTCCATACACTAGTGTACACTATAATTAAACTCATTTTACCATGCTGGGTTCTTCACCTCCTATTTTCTTTCCAGGGTTTTTCCTATATCATTCTTTAACTACCAAAGGATTTCTCCATAATATTTTCCTAAATATTACATCTGTGAACAAAAAGACAACCCTGAAGACTAACCAGGGAAAAGATAAATCGACACACCTTAATACAAAATACCAGCATTACGTATAAACTATGAGGTAACCAACAGAAAGGTAAGCATCAACTGTATGCCCAAGAACCTCAATTTAAAATATTATGTAGTAGAAACAATTTTGGTAAACAGAAGTGAACATACATTTACATATCAAAATAGGCAACTATTAGACCCATTTCTGACTTGAGAGAAACATATCTTAATTCTATTTATTAAGTAAAATAGGCATATTATGAAAATATCTCCTTACAGGTATAATCCTCCGATTGACAGATAAAAATAATTGCTTTAAAAATACTTCTGAGTCATTTTGTCCTTACCTGCAGGCATGAACCATTACTGCATGCAGTGACTGTTCCATTTCCTAGCACAGACTTGAAGAAGCATCATATCTCTCTTTCAGAATGTGACTAATATGGGGGTTTGCAATTCCTAAGCTATTTACAAATGGCACTCCCTTTCCACATAAGAAAATATTTAATACAACCAAAAGCTAAGTATTTGTAACCTAGATCTTACAAACAATATTGGTAATTTTGTGTAGCAACAACCTCAAAATACAGGAAGCAAACCTAGTACTAGTATTTCCTTAAAGAATGCAAGATTTCTGTTTATTTTTTAGCTAAGTATATTATTTTTTAAAGCCTTCAACAGCTGTCACATACGAACCACCAGTCTGCTGTGTTATGGTGTGCATGCTGCAGCTGATTAGGCTTCACTATTTTTTTTTTTAAATCAATTACCCTTTGTAAAAGCAGAACAGCTTACCGAAATACACGTCTTCAAAACAGCACAATGACCAGCATGCAATACGATACGTTATATAGCAAACTTGACAAGAAAAAAATACACCCTGATTTGTTTCTTAGCAATGCTACACCATTAATTGTTCATGCAAGAGATGTAGCTGTACCTTTCTGAAGAGGACGACTTCTCAGAGTTAACTGACATCAGCAGCTCAATCTTCTGCTTGATTTCTGGAAAAATCAGAAAATATTCACAACCAAGATTGCCTGCCCTTGCTTTCAAGCCTTATATCAAGAGATTTTTCTTCTCTAATCCCTTTTGTTCAAAATGAGGCCACAAGATTCGCAGTACTTCTGTTAGGACTGGGATTCAATGGTGCTCTAAAGGGAAAAAGCTCCAGAGGCATCAGGCCTTGCTAAACTATGCACATGACTGTTTATGAAAGCAGGAAGTACCATTTCTTTCAAGCAGAGGGGTGTTTTTTTTTTTTTAAGGTAGAACTAGCATGGCTCTACAGGAAGATTTTTAAATGCAGCAAATTAAAATACAAACCAAAAATGCTAACAACTGGATTGAACATACCAGATAATTTGAGAAGTCTGGGTAATAAAGTTACAGACTGTAATAAACAGATAGACAACCCTTGGCTACTTCTATTTCACCAGCCCTGAAAAATATGGCTCAGTGAATCATTTTTATCACTTAAGAATGAAATATTAAACCAGAATCCCAATTTTCAGACTAAAAATAGTTTAATCTGCCACAATTTATTGATTGTCTTTAAAGATACATTTATATCTACTCCCGAACTCCTTTAGAAAAACACTTCTGTTTTACACCTTAATTTTCCCCTCCTCCTTCGCAGTACACCGCAAGTGAACAGCAACACCCAGTTACCAAGCAGATAATATACTTGTCCTTTTAGGGGAGGACTGACAACGCTATCTACAACAGAAATGTAAGCGCCAATTCAATTTAATTAAAAGATCATTGCTGATACTGATTCGGAAAAAAAAAATTATAGACAAAAAGGGAAGGTGAGGTAAAAATAAAAGAGGAAAAAGAGAAGGAAAAATAACCTAACACATTTCCTTTAAAATATTAACCATTAATATAAAGCACATAATTTTACATGAATAAAACTGATATGGTCCTATTATCTAGACTATTTCACATATAAAGCTGTTTTCCTATTTGTAAATGTGTTTTCCTATTCAAAATCTTAAAAATTCACATACCAAAAATAAAACACAATCCCACTAAATCTACAGGCAGTCTCAGGATTTCAAAGTAGACCTCAATAGTTTGGGGTTTTTTTTTAAAGGGTAAAACAAATTTTAATTTTTAAGAATCTTGATTCTAGAAATCCAAGGAATATGAAATGTAAAGGAAAAAGGAAAATAATTAGTTGCATAAAATACAGTGGGCCTGTACAGAAATATCCTCTCAGTGTTGTTAAGATAAGAGTTTTTCCAAATTTTTTAAGCTAACAACTTCATCCAACGGGCATTCTAAAGCTGGCATGAATATCTAATGAGAGCACAGACTTTACCACAGGCTACAGCCAAACTACCACTGGGGAGAGCACACAGCAGTGGTGATGATAATGAAACTTACCCTGAGGAGTCTCACGTGGATTACAGAGCCTGGCACCTGGTGCCTTAGTGAATGCTCAGTAACGCCCCGTTTAAAAGGAGCATGGCATTTAAGAACTCAGGCTCCAGGATCCGCCGCCAAGCAGCCTAGGATTTGAAAGCAGGCTTCTCCATCATTTTTAACAGCCATGTGACCTTGAGGAAATAAACTCTCTAAGCCTCCATCTCCTCTCCTATAAAATGGGGATAATAATTCTACATGAAGGGCTGTTGTAAGGATTTAATAACATAACCCATGAAAGGCACGTAGTGTTGTGCTTGGCACGTAGTAATAAGCCCTCACTGCCTAGCAAAGGATGGGATCCTAAATAAATATTTGTTGAATGACCTAATGAGGTATACTAGGTCTGTCCCATTTTAAAGAGCTTTTCTATAGTTTTAATCCACCTTCTCCTTCTTACTACCAACCTTAACATTCACCTGTTTATCACCGTAGTATTGATATTATTATATGTGGAAATTAAACTTTAACCTGTGTCTCAGCCTTCCTTTCTAGAGGAATTATTCTCGGTTTATCAACTAGACACTTCAGGAATGAGGTGACACTTGAATTCTTCACTGTGGCAATTTTTCATTCCAAAAAGACAGAAAGTTCACACTTCAGGGTATCTCTATAATATCTGTGCACTTAAGCTGAAAGTCCCCAAAATTAAACTGCATAGCTCTAATGAAGTATATGCCCATCTTACATATATTAGAAAGAAAAGTTAAAGCTCTAAACCACTTTCTGGCTGGTGACTTTGGAAGCTACAAACCAAAAAGGTTTCAAATAATTCATGGAAAGGTTTCCAACATGATTTTCACATCTTCAAACCTTCAGATCTGTTTATAGCTCCAGAAGGACTGAAAGGTTCAGGAATGTTCACAAATACCACGTTAACATTGTATCCACTGAGAGCCATGCATTCCCTCTACACTCCTACCTAATCCTTATCAATATCAGCCATGGGACTGATTACTCCCCATGTTCATTCTACCACGATAAATGCCACAGTCCTGGGGTGGGGGGGGGCTTTGAGGTTCATGTCAGTATGATTCCAAACACCCTTGGTTAAGGGCCTTGGGCTCCCTGATAGTGTCCTGAACCTCTGATCATCTGAGTCAGCTACTACCATGACCACACGTAGGATGCTCTCTTACACACACTGCAAATACGTCCCCCGAATTAGTTGTTTTTCTATATCTATACTGGATATTTCACAGTATCCAGGACCCTATACTTTGTTTTTCTGCAATTAATCCCACCAGTCTTTTCCTTTATGAATTACGGTTTTCCAGTTAAACTCACATTTCCTTATTTCACAAATAAATAAGCAAGTAGTACCTATATCTCTAATACTTCATTTTCTACTCAATAACATGAGTTTGAAGACTCCTGGAACACTTAGGGTCCACAGTTGAACCAATCCCTAAGAACCCGACAAGGAATAGAGGTGAACAATAACTACTACCAAAACATAGTCCAGTAAAGCAGGTGCTTCAAAGATTCAGACCCTAGAAGAGAAACCGGGCAGTCCTGAATCCACCTAGAATCCTAAGAGCAATAGCAGCATAAGCGTAACACAGGGCTCCCATGGAGAGGATCCTCCTTAAAGAGGATCCTTTAAGATCACTAAACACTAAGCATGAGCTCACAAAGGACACTTATTTTTATGACATGGAAATTAAATAAGACATCATAATTGGGCAAACAGTTCTACCTAAACTTGTAGACCTACATCCTTTAAACATCGGTGTTATTCTAACAGATTTACTAAATTTCCCCTCACTTGGCAAATTTGGAGCCATTTCAGGCTACAAGAAACAGGTATGTGCTCAGGTTACTTCAGGTGACAGGATAATACAGCAAGAATACATCTAGAAGTTAAGAGGAGGGGAAAAAATGCCTAAGACCCAGAATCCTGTTCAGAAGACGGGGCAGCTCTTGAAACCCAGTTACAATACCAAGTGCTCCGAGGGACTGTTCTCCACCTTAACCTTTCCCCATCCTGGCGGTCAAAACTTCTGACCCTAATTCCATTTCTCCCTTTGCTACCAACTAGTAACTACTTCTCTTCACTTCACACGTTCACAGATTCTACTGCCTTGTAATGCATACTTATGGCCTTCTCTCACCTTAAGCGAGTATCTTTAAGGGGCTCCTGTTTAAGCTCGCAAGACGGCCTGCAGACACTTTTCCTGCTCAGGTGTCAATCCATGATATTACCATCTGGGACCAAGTATTGAGGTCCTGACTCAAAATTCAAGTGACTGACACAAAAGAGACTCTTCATAAAGGGACAGGAGTAAAGCAAGCTCTCTGAGACATCTAGGAAGATCAATGATTAACTGCTCCCAACATCCTGAAGATCAGTCTAGCCTAAAAAGGAGTCCCTGTTATCCCAGCATTCGTTATTCAAGTTTTCTTTGTGATGAGAATGCACAGAAAAGCAAAAATTGGGCAAAAAAATGACCATTGATAAACTGACCATTCAAACAACTGTCCCTGATTTTCATCAGCCTCTACCCCCACCCATCAAATGCCTTCTCTGCTCAGTCTCTCACTGATGGTCATACAGCCCAACAATTCAAACAAAATGCAAGTCCAGAGCAAAGTGAACACTGAAAATCTGCAACAAAGGATCGAACTTTAGACAAAGCTGACGGACAATACTAAAGAAATGTTAGAATCCCAGGCAAACCCACTGACAAATGACAATATAGAAAGGAGTTAAGAGGGTTAGTAATTGTTAAGAGTAATCAACAAGGACAATAATATGCTAAGTGTCTCGGGAATGATAATTATTTGATTATGAGAGACTAATGGGAGAAAATAATAATACACTTAAGTAGTCTGCAAAAATATCCAACATTACCATTGCATTACTACTTAAAAGATATCCAGTCATATTATTACAGTCACCCCCTGGTATTCATGGGGTGGGGGGTGCTGATTGGTTCCAGGACTCCCACCCCACCCCCTACACCCTGCTGATAACAAAATCCACAAATGCTCAAGTCCCTTATATAAATGAGGTAGTACAGGCAGCCCTCAGTATCCACGGATTCAGAACCCACAGGGATCAACTGTATATAAAACTTAATACGAATATGTATGTCAGAAACAATCAGCACTTGATACATTCTTCCTTCTAAAACTCAGTAAACTCAGTACCTATTTTTCAACTACAGCTTGAACTTTTGTTAAATAAAATAAGCTTACTTCTAAAATCTGATTTTATTTATCAAAATAAAGTCTCAATTTCACCCGCCTTCCTTAAAAGCAGTCTTTTTCTGGTATCAAATTTCCTCCTGCTATAATTCCAAAACAGTATTACTTTATGTTCCTGAATATTGCACAATGCCAACCAACAACAATATGTACGCTCCAAACTCTACAATGGGGCGGGCTGGGGTGGGGGTGGGGGATTGGTGGGGGATTGGAGGAGGAGGAGAAGAAGGTGGTCTCAGGCTCGTTAGGTTTCCGGCTTAAAACTTTCAAGGTAGCTAATAATGCTGCCACTTACAAGAAACTTCACTTCCTAAAGAAAATGTTTTCCTCTGTCAGTTTTAAAATTATTATTCTGAGCGCAATTTATAACCCAAAAGAAATGCTAGTTTAAAAGGAAAGATTTGTTATTGATTTCCAAATCCTAGTAAGGAAACTGGTCAATCCCCTAAAATTGGGATTCCCCTTCTCACCCACCCCCCTGGAAGCCACCAAGCAAGAAGGCAGAGAAAAGAGACCAATGCTAGGGTTGTGTCTGCACGAGGCCAAGACCCCAGATCATCCATCCTAACACTGTATGCAGCGCCATAAAACTTTAAGTTCATCACACAGTACTTGTTACCATTGCTTGGTTATTTTTATGTTGAGGAATTTCAGAAACAAATACAAAACTGCATCAAAGTGTGAAAATATGAATGTTTAAATAAATTCCTACTTCTATTAGCCTCACCATCAATGCCTCCTATTAGCAATGAAATGTAACGAAATTAATCCCTGAAAACTGTCTACAGGTTTCTCACCACAGCAGAGTATCATTAATAGTTAATCTAGCCACTAAACAGAACAAAGGCACTCTTAACCCTCGCTCTGTTGGGGAGACAAGTAGTAACACAAGTTCTTAGATAACTGAGCTCTTACACTCAGGGTGAGATCCAATGCTCTATTCACCATGAAGTCAAGTTTTAAAAGGTTCTCTATTTTATACTTACAAAATAATTATCACTTGTATATTTTACTGGTATAATATATGAATTTTAGAAATTATATCAGAGAATAGTAATCAGAAAAAGGAAGTATTTTTATAATGCTAACCTAAAGATAGTTTTTTGTACTAGATATTAATATACAACTGAAACTACTCGGTTCTCTAAAATTATGGCTTACAATGTCCTAAATTAAGACCGTTTAATTTTATTTACAATTTTGGCACATAAAGAACTCTGGGTTCACCAAAGAAGTCAAGGCCCACTCAACCATCTTAAAAAGAAAATTCACTATCTTAAGAGGTGACAAAATTATTGTGCAAGGTTTATTTATATGTGTAAGAAAACAAGCCATATCAAAATATGTGCATATAAGGAGGAATTAGTGTCCCCAACTCCTAACCAACATTAACGTTCAAACTTAGGAACTGAAATTTATGTGACATAGTCCAATTTTTCCACCTTTCTATATTCCTTCAGTAAGAACAGGTACTGAGCTAGGTGTTACCTGAGCAGGGGGAAGAAAAAATATGTTAGGCAAAATTCCTTCCCTTAGAGAGTTCACAGTCTAATACTTAACATTTAGCTTGAACCATCTAGCTTATTTAAGCCCCTTATATGAATTAACTCATTTAATCCTCACAACAACTGGAGAAGGTAGGTACTCAATATTTCCATTTTACATGCATAGAAACTGAAGCTTTTAAAGTTTACGAAATTTTCTCAAGATTCCAGGGCTAAACAACTCCACTTAGAATAGCATCAAAAACAATAAAATATTTAGGAATAAATTCAACCAAGGTGAGAGAATTGTACACTGAAAACTACAAAACACTGTTGAAAAAAGTTAAAGACCCAAATAATTGGAAAGATATCCTGCGTTCATGGATTGGAAGATTTACTATTGTTAAGATGGCAATATTCCTCAAATTGATCTACAGAGTCATACAATCCCTATCAAAATTCCAACTGCCTTTTTTTGCAGAAATCGACAAGCTGACCCTAAAATTCATATGGAAATGTCAAGGGACCCTGAATAGGCAAAACAATCTTTAAAAAAGTAGAACAAATTTGCAAGGCTCACACATAAATTTCAAAACTTACTACAAAGTGGGGAGCTGGCATAAAGATAGACATATAGATCAATGCAATAGAATTAGAGTGCAGAAATAAACCCTCACATTACAGTCAACTGATTTTTGACAAGAGTGACAAGGCCATTCAATGGGGAAAGACAGCCTCTTCAAAAGATGGTGCTCAAAACTGGATGTCCACATGCAAAAGAATAAAGTTGGACTCCTGTCTCACACCATATACAAAATACTAATTCAAACTGGATCAAAGACCTAAATATAAAGGCTGAAAGTATAAAACTTCTAAAAGGAAATATAGGTGTAAACCTTGATTTTGGATTAGGTTAGAGTTTCTTAAATATGACACCAAAAGCACAAAAAACAGAAGAATAAATAGATGCATTGAACGTAAGAATTAAAAACTTTTGTGCTCACTTCAGCAGCACATATACTAAAATCGGAATGATACGGAGATGATTAGCATGGCCCCTGCGCAAGGATGACAGGCAAATTCATGAAGCATTACATATTTTTTCACGGCAAAGGAAACCATAAACAAGATGAAAAGACAACCCTCAGAATGGGAGAAAAGATTTGCAAACGGAGCAACTGACAAAGGATTAATCTCCAAAATATACAAACAGCTCATGCAGCTCAATATCAAAAAAACAAACAACCCAATCCGAAAATGGGCAGAAGACCTAAACAGACATTTCTCCAAAGAAGATATACAGATTGCCAACAAACACATGAAAGGATACTCAACATCACTAATCATTAGAGAAATGCAAATCAAAATCACAATGAGGAGCTTCCCTGCTGGCGCAGTGGTTGAGAGTCTGCCTGCTGATGCAGGGGACACGGGTTCGTGCCCCGGTCCGGGAAGATCCCACATGCCGCAGAGCGGCTGGGCCCATGAGCCATGGCTGCTGAGCCTGCGCATCCGGAGCCTGTGCTCTGCAATAGGAGAGGCCACAACAGTGAAAGGCCCGCGTACCGCAAAAAAAACAAAAAACAAAAAAACAAACCTACAATGAGGTATCACCTCATGCCGGTCAGAATGGCCATCATCAAAAATCTACGAACAACAAATGCTGGAGAGGGTGTGGAGAAAAGGGAACCCTCCTGCACTGTTGGTGGGAATGTAAATTGATACAGTCACTATAGAGAACAGTATGGAGGTTCCTTAAAAAATTAAAAATAGAATTCCCATATGATCCAGCAATCCCACTGCTGGGCATATACCCAGAGAAAACCATAATTCAAAAAGACACATGCACCCCAAGGTTCACTGAAGCACTATTTACAATAGCCAGGTCATGGAAGCACCCTAAATGCCCATTGACAGATGAATGGATAAAGATGTGGTACATATATACAATGGAATTATTACTCAGCCATAAAAAGGAACGAAACTGGGTCATTTGTTGAGACATGGATGGATCTAGAGACTGTCATATAGAGTGAAGTAAATCAGAAAGAGAAAAACAAATATAGTATATTAACGCATATATGTGGAAGCTAGAAAAATGGTACAGATGAACCAGTTTGCAGGGCAGAAATTGAGACACAGATGTAGAGAACAAACATATGGACAGCAAGGGAGGAAAGCGGCTGGCGGGGGGGGATGAATTGGGCAATTGGGATTGACATGTATACACTAATATGTATAAAATGGATAACTAATAAGAACCTGCTGTATAAAAAAATAAAATTCAAAAAAAAATTTTAAAACAAATTAAAAAAAATGCTGGAGAGGGTGTAGAAAAAAGGGAACCCTCTTGCATTGTTGGTGGGAATGTAAATTGATACAGCCACTGTGGAGAACAGTATGGAGTTTCCTTAAAAAAATAAAAATAGAATTACCATATGATCCAGCAATCCCACTGCTGGGCATATACCCTGAGAAAACCATAATTCAAAAAGAGTCATGTACCACAATGTTCACTGCAGCTCTACTTACAATAGCCAGGACGTGGAAGCAACCTAAGTGTCCATCGATGGATGAATGGATAAAGAAGATGTGGCACATATATACAATGGAATATTATTCCGCCATAAAAAGAAACGAAATTGGGTTATTTGCAGTGAGGTGGATAGACCTAGAGTCTGTCATACAGAGTGAACTAAGTCAGAAAGAGAAAAACTAATACCATATGCTAACACATATATATGGAATCTAAAAAAAAAAGGTTCTGATGAACCTAGGGGCAGGACAGGAATAAAGTCGCAGACGTAGAGAATGGACTTGAGGACACGGGGAGGGGGAAGGGTAAGCTGGGACGAAGTGAGAGAGTGGCATGGACATATATACACTACCAAATGTAAAATAGATAGCTAGTGGGAAGCAGCCGCATAGCACAGGGAGATCAGCTCGGTGCTTTGTGACCACCTCGAGGGGTGGGATAGGGAGGGTGGGAGGGAGACACATGAGGGAGGGGATAGGAGGATATATGTATGCATACAGCTGATTCACTTTGTTATACAGCAGAAACTAACACAACATTGTAAAGCAATTATTCTCCAATAAAGATGTTTTTAAAAAAGAAAAACATTTCATAAGCCTATAGCAGCCATAGATAGTGACTCCTTCAATGGATCTCGACAAAGTAAATTGTAAACCTCTGGAAAGGACTCACCATTCTAAATGCCATTAAGAACATTCATGATTTTCCAGGGAAGAGGTCAAAATATCAACATTAACAGGAGTTTCAAAGAAATGGACTCCAACCGTTATGAATGACTTTGAGGGGTCCAAGATTTCAATGGAAGAAGCAACTGCAGGTGTGGTAGAAACAGCAGGAGAACGAGAGTTAGAAGTGGAGCCTGAAGATGTGACTGAATGGATGCCATCTCATGAGAAGACTTTCACGGATGAGGAGGTGCTTCTTATGAATGAGGAAAGAAAGTGGTTCCTTGAGATGGAATCTACTCCTGGTGAAGATGCTGCATAAGACTGTTGAAATGACAACAAAGGATTTAGAATATGGCATAAACTTAGTTGATAAAGCAGCAGCAGGATTTGAAAGGACCGACTCCAATTCTGAAAAAAGTTCCACTATGGGTAAAATGCATGCTACAGAGAAATCATTTGTGAAAGGAAGAGTCAATCGTTGTGGCAAACTTCATTGTTGTCTTATTTTAAGAAATTGCCGTGGGCTTCCTTGGTGGCACAGTGGTTGAGAATCTGCCTGCTAGTGCAGGGGACACGGGTTTGAGCCCTGGTCTGGGAAGATCCCACGTGCCGCGGAGCAACTAGGCGCGTGAGCCACAACTACTGAGCCTACGCGTCTGGAGCCTGTGCTCCACAACAAGAGGGGCAGCGATAGTGAGAGGCCTGCGCTCCGCGATGAAGAGTGGCCCCTGCTTGCCACAACTAGAGAAAGCCCTCGCACAGAAACGAATACCCAACACAGCAAAAATAAATAAATTAATTAATAAACTCCTACCCCCAACATCTAAAAAAAAAAAAAAAGAAAGAAATTGCCGTAGCCTTCCCAACCTTCAGCAGCCACCACCCTGAACAGTCAGCAGCCATCAACACTGATGCAGAATCTTCTACTAGAAAAAAGACTGGGGCTTCCCTGGTGGCGCAGTGGTTAAGAATCCGCCTGCCAATGCAGGGGACACTGGTTCGAGCTCTAGTCTGGGAAGATCCCACATGTTGCAGAGCAACTAAGCCCATGCGCCACAACTACTGAGCCTGCACTGTAGAGCCCGTGTGCCACAACTACTGAGCCCACGTGCCACAACTACTGAAGTCTGCACGCCTAGAGCCCATGCTCCGCAACAAGAGAAGCCACTGCAATGAGAAGCCCGTGCACCACAGCAAAGAGTACCACCCGTTAGAGGCAACTAATGAAAGCCCGCGTGCAGCAACAAAGACCTAATGCAGCTAAAAATAAATAAATAAATTTATTAAAAAGAAAAAAGATTATGACTTGCTGAAGGTTCAGATGATGGTTGGTAATTTTAGCAATAAAGCTTTTTTTTTTTTTGCGGTACGCGGGCCTCTCACCGTTGTGGCCTCTCCCGTTGCAGAGCACAGGCTCCGGATGCGCAGGCTCAGCGGCCATGGCTCATGGGCCCAGCCACTCCGCGGCATGTGGGATCTTCCTGGACCGGGGCACGAACCCGTGTCCCCTGCATCGGCAGGCAGACCCCCAACCACTGCGCCACCAGGGAAGCCCAATCAAGTTTTTAATTAAGGTATACACATTTGTTTAGACATAATGCTGTTGCATACTTAATAGACTACAGTATAGTATAAATATAACTTTTATATGCACTGGGAACCCAAAAAAAAAAGAATTAAAAACTTTTGTGCATCAAAGAATACTATCAAGAAAACAAAAGGACAGTCTACAGAATGGGAGTAAATATTTGCAAATCATGTAGCTGGTAAGGGACTAGCATCCAGAATATATAAACAACTCTTACAACTTGGCAATTAAAAAAAAAACAACAACCCAATTTAAAATTGGGCCAAGGATTTAAATAGACATTTTTTGAAAGAAGAAATATAAATGGCCAATAAGCACATGAAAAGATGCTCACCATTATTTGTCATTAGGGAAATGCAAATAGAAACAACAATGAAATACTACTTTATAGCCACCGGGATGGCTATAATCATAAAAACAAGTGTTAGCGAGGATACGGAGAATTTGGAACCTTCGTACATGGCTGGTGAGAATGTAAAATGGTACCTTTGCTTTGGAAAACAATCTGGCAGTCCTTCAGAAAGTTAAACCAAGAGTTACCATATGACCCAACAATTCCACTCCTCGTTATAAACCCAGGAGAAAACATGTTTATACTGTTCACATAAAACCTGTACACAAATGTTCATAATGGCGTTATTCATAATATCCAAGAAGTGGAAACAACCCATATGTCCATTAATTGATGAATGGATAAACAAAATGTGGTCTATCCATACATAAAGAAAATGAAGTACTGATACGTGCTACCTCATGGATGAATCTTTAAAACATTACAGAGGGGCTTCCCCAGTGGCGCAGTGCTTAAGAATCCGCCTGCCAATGCAGGGGACATGCGTTCGAGCCCCGGTCCGGGAAGATTCCACATGCCGCGGAGCAACTAAGCCCATGTGCCACAACTACTGAGCCCTGTGCTCTAGAGCCCGCGAGCCACAACTACTGAAGCCTGTGCGCCTAGAGCCCGTGCTCCTGAGCAAGTGAAGCCAACGCAAGGAGAAGCCCGCGCACCTCAACAAAGAGTAGCCCCCGCTCGCCGCAACTAGAGAAAGCCCGCGCGCAGCAATGAAGACCCAATGCAGCCAAAAAAAAAAAAAAGATCTTCCTCACTTCTGGAGATGGGACGTGGAATGAGGAATGGCAGTCGGGGGGATTTTACCATTACCTGCACTTGGATTTTTTATAGGTATTACCTAAGTAATTAAAAATAATTTTCTTATGGGCTTCCCTGGTGGCGCAGTGGTTGAGAGTCCGCCTGCCGATGCAGGGAACACGGGTTCGTGCCCCGGTCCGGGAAGATCCTACGTGCCACGGAGCCGCTGGGCCCGTGAGCCATGGCCGCTGAGCCTGCGCGTCCGGAGCCTGTGCTCCGCAACGGGAGAGGCCACAGCGGTGAGAGGCCCGCGTACCGGAAAAAAAAAAAAAAAAAAATTCTTAAATAATGTTAACTGTTACCAAAGGATACCCATTTAACATAAATCCCTTTCGGTACTTCCCTGGTGGTCCACTGGGTAAGACTCCGTGCCCCCAATGCAGGGAGCCGGGTTCAATCCCTGGTTGGGGAAACATCCCGCATGCATGCCACAACTAAGAGTCTGCATGCTGCAACGAAGACCCAGTGCAGCCAATAATTAATTAATTAATTAATATTCTAAAAATAATTTCAGGTGGATTTCCGATCTAAATTTAAAGGCAAAACAGTAAAACTTTAAAATAATACAAAGGAGAACATTTTAAAAAATAAATAAAATAAAATAGATCCCTTTTGTAGTTACATGGCTTTCAAACAGAGAGTCTACAAAAAGACTGCCATCACACCATTATAAATAGCCTCCAAAATGCCAATTTTCACTTTCAAATAAAATTCACAGTTTAACCAAGGTCAAAGCAATGTTCTGTTGGAATTGTGAGAGTGTTATACTGAAGGGGAAAAAACAGAACAGCTGATTTATTCTGACACTGTTCTATCATAAGAAAGGGAATCTCATGGAGGTTGTACAAAATTGGTCATTTAAAACTAGCTTTAAAAACTAAATTCGGTCTGCTCCTTCTAATTTTATCATGAACAGGCTCTTAAAACAAAATAAAAGTGCTGAAATAAACTGGTGAACTAAAAAAACAACCTATCTAAAAATATAGGTAATTAATTTAGCAAGCCCCAAATGAACAAGTCTCAACTAACGGAGAAGGCGTGCTTATGAGATACACTACTGCTGTAGAAAAACGGAATCCCATACATGACAGTTTAAGATAAAAATAAATAATTTTAAATAGAGCCATCTGAATTATTAGGTGCTTTTGTTAGACCATGCAAAGGAGGAAGGCATGTGCTCAAGAAGCTAGCGTCAAGTGCCAGTGCAATTACAAAGCAAGAAGCACTTTCCACAAAAGAACCGCAGCAATAGAGGTCAGTGTAAAATGGCTCAAGAACAGAGTTAAGAAATTCTACTCCTGCTTTTTTCTTTGAAAAATAACTTCCTTCCAGTCACGTAATTATCCATTTTAATAACAAAATAGTTCCTCAGTTTCCATTGAAATATACCTACCGAAGTTTTTTTTTTTTTTTTTTCCCTACCAAAGTATTTTAACTTGTCTGTTTACCCACCTTTTTCTAAAGTCTAACTCAGTCTGAAATTTGGACTGAGACTACAAGCTGTGGCAGCAGGGGGTATAATTCGGACTCTGACAGCATTCTATTTCTTGAGTTAGGGTGTGGGTATACAGGTGCCTATTTTACTGTTCCCTAAACGTACATTCATAATTCATGTAATTCATGCATGAAAGATATCACAACTTTAAAAAATGTTTTTAACCAGAATAATTAATGAAAGATGTGCCAGGGCAAAAGTGGGACACTGTGCATCTTAGAAGTACTGCCTAGTCACCTCTTCGTTTTTTCCATTGCTCTCATCACATATTCTCTTCTTTACTCCCCTGAAATAGAGGTAAACCTCAGCTACCAGGGCTTCGAGGAATAACTGATTTTTTTTTTTTAAGATTTATTATTTATTTATTTTTGGCTGTGCTGGGTCCTAGATGCGGCATGAGGGCTCTTCATTGTGGTGCGTGGGCTTCTCTCCAGTTGTGGCATGCGGGTTTTCTCTTCTCCAGTTGTGGCGCACAGGCTCCAGGACACGTGGGCTCTGTAGTTGTGGTGCAGGGGTTCCAGAGCGCATGGGCTCTGTAGTTTGTGGTACGCCGGCTCTACTTGAGGCGCACAAGCTCAGTAGTTGTGGCACTCGGGCTTAGTCGCCCCCCGGCATGTGGGACTTTAGTTCCCTGACCAGGGATCGAACCCGCGTCCCCTGCATTGCAACGTGGATTCTTTACCACTGAGCCACCAAGGAAGTGCCGGAATGAGTGATTCTTGACAGCCATGTGTTCACAGTTGAAAGATTCCTTACCTCATTTAAACCATTCTGGACTGAAACATTCACACTGAGGATAATACAAAGTTTCCTGGCTACCTCAAAGCCTTTCATTTTAGGCACTGCACCCATACTCTCAAGGCCTCTGAAAGGTAGCTGAAGGTCTGCTTCTGCACTGAGGGCTCCAGATTAAGACAGTGCTTTTTACTTATTGCTTTTCTGTGTTGTCCCATACAGTCTGCCATATGTCACTATATACGCACCCTTCTAATTGGCTCATTCTAAACTGCTGAGAAAACTATCGGCAGGTAGTTTCTCACAATGTACATAAAGTTTTCCTTAAACTATCTATAACAATTCAATGTCTGAATCCTACATCAATGCTCATAAAGAGTTCCAGTCCTGCTCTCTTTCAAGGGTCCCACTGCCACAGTACATCTGCTTCTCCTTGAACATATGCTTTGTAATTTTCCAAGTGGTAAGCTCTATAACTGTGGCTTGCACATGGAATATAAAAGTATGCCAGGCTCCTCTGTATTACAATGGCAACATTAACCCTTGCTTTGTATTATGATGGCAATTTGACAGGGATTACATATGTATCTTCATAAAAACACTATGAGGTAGATACAAACATCAGCTCTATTTTATAGATGAGTAAAGGAGGGGAAAAGCCTGAAATATAAGGTAACATGTTTAAAGTCACCCAGCTATTAAGTGGCTGACACAGAACTTGGCCCTAGGTCTATAAAACTCTGAAGTCAATGCTATTATTATCTACAGTAATATACTGCCACTCCCAAACTGACCTAACCTCTCAGTTTCAGAAATCCAAATTCCTGAGGTAGGGGTTACATTAATCCAATTCATCTTTTTCTAGCCAGGCTACCCCATCCACAAGATGCCGGACCACCTGCACTGGGGTCACGATGCACACCTAATCCAATCCCTTCAGGGGACGTAGCACACAACAGAGCCACATCCAAAAGGGCGGCCGGGGGCACCTCCAGTCTTCACGTGTGCTCCTACTTCCTGACAGCCCAAGAAGTTAGAAGAGTGCGTGACTGACATACATCAGGCCCAAACCCCAGAGTTCAAAAATGGGAATGCAAAGGAAAAATTCCAGTTTGGGTAAGAGTTTTCATCAAGCCCTACAGCACCCACTGCAAATTTCTGTTCCAGTTCAACTCATTATTCAAATTTTTCTACTCAAAATGTTAATTACCTAATGTTTACCAGCACTGTATTTAGGACGGTGCGAATCAAATAAAAAATCCTGTCAAGAGTTCCTTAGGTTTTCTCACCAGAGGTTCTGGTGAAAAAAAAATTCACAGTGAAATATTTCTTCCTCTAAAGGTTCCTATGTTATGTGAGATCTGAAACAAAGGAAGAGCTATGCCTGGATCTCCATCATTTTTGTAAAACCCTTTTTTTCTACAGCTGATGACTAAAATCTCTAATATTGTGTTTCAGCAAATCTTCTTTAAAAAAAAGTTTGTGCTGCTTAACAATCTTAAGTAATCCTTCCCTTATCTAGACCTACGCTGCCCAGTGCAGCAGTTACTAGCAACCGTTAGCTACCAAGCACTTGAAATGTGGCAAATCTGAACAGATGCTTAGCACAAAACAGAATGAAAAGTATTTCATTAATACTTTTATGCAGATTACATGTTGATATGATACTATTTGGATATGCTGGGTTAAACACATTATTAAATTATATTATTGTATCCATGGAATATTATTCAGCTGTAAAAAAGAATGAAATCTGGACACATGCTACAACACGCATGAACCTTCAAAACATACTAAATGAAGCAAGCCAGACACATTAGGACAAATACTGTATAATTCCACTTATTTCATGATACCTAGAATAAGCAAATTAAGAGACACAGAAAATAGAGCAGAGATCACCAGGCGCTGGGAAGGGGAAACGGAGAGTTATGAGTTATGGTTCAGGGTCCACGGGGAAAGCACCTCACTCAAGGTAGTAAGAGGGACTGCAAGAGTTACCTCAAATTCTCAGTACAGAGGACATAAACGCTGCTAGTAAATCAGTTCAGGGTTTTTTAAAGTGCCTCTAATGAACCCTACTCAATTTAACCCCACAAATAGAAAAGTCTAGTAAACTGTTTTGCTACCATCAAGCTTAAAAGACAAGTCTTACTTTTTCCTACTGAAGAATGAATTTGAAGAGCATGAGAACACTCTGAAACCTCAGCCATTTCCACAAACCATTCCACAAGTGCTTCCTAACAAATGTCTTCAAAATACTCTGACAAACAGAGCTTTGTGCTGAGAGCGCTTATCTATATAAAAGACACAATTTTACAAAGGTGACACAGTACACAAAGAAGCAAACAAGTTGATGTTTTTCTGATTTACAGTATTCAGTCCTCTAAATTTAACAAGGTTTCCAAATCTCAATTTAAAACCACATTCCCTGGCTTCTAACTTAAGAGATACTAACTTAAAAGATACATTTACTGGCTTCTAACTTAAGAGATACATTTACTTTTGTCTCATACTTCTTAAGACAATGAACTAGTGTTGTACCTCTAAACACAGAAGAGGGTATGTTGTAAGAAATTATTTCCAATTAGTTTATATAAGAGTACTTAGAAGACAGATCCCAAATGTATAAAGCATGTTTACTAAAAATCCAATATGCAATGAAATATAAGACAGAGGAATTTCAGGGAAATAAGAACAAAAAGTAGGATTTAAGTCAGCTGACTTTACCAGAACTAAATCTACTCTCAGGAAGCCAAAAGAGAAACAGCATCATAGTCACTCTCATATTTCAACATTTAAGGAATGCTTATGCGGCTACTCACTGACACAGAATAAAAATAATAACAACTACAACAATAACAACAGCAGCTAACACTGATATCAAGCTCCCTGCCTGCTACCTGTTGTGAGGACTTTCCCTTTATTAGCTCATTTCACCCACACAAACCTTCCATGGAGTCAGTATTGTAATTATCACCCTTGTTTACTGATGAGGAAACAGAGGCGTAGAGAAGATAAATAACTTTGCCCGAGGTCACACAGCTAGTAAACAAATGGTAGAGACAACCCCAGGCAACCTGGCTCCAGAAGCCCCTACTACATACTGCTTCTCATAATAGTTACAGGGGGGTCACAATAACATTTATGGTGGGGCTCAAGTGTCACAAACTAACTTTAAAAATGTACAGACGAAGAATACTTATTAAGACACCCCCCCCTCATCCACGGGGCAAACTCTAGGGAAAGTTCAGGAACAATAACTCACTAGTGTGACAAAACTATCAAAATGAAATAAGCCAATCTTATTTTAGAAATAAAAAATAAAAAACAAATGGACTGTTAGAAATAGCAAAACCAACTGCCAGTCACAGATCTTTAGTTTTACAGAGTTCGGCAACATACTGGCAGAAACCACACACCGTGGTAACAACGGCTGGAAACACAAGGTAGGGAGCACAGCACACATTTATGTCTTGCTGCACTTTCCTCAATAAACTGCACTAAATGTCATCCTATTCAACGTTTGCGGATTTTTCAAAAGACCCTGGCTTTCCCTGACAGAGGGACCATCTCATTCCACAAGCTGTGCCAACACCCTCTGGTCTGCCGCCCCAGCTGTAAAAGATTCGGTACACAGAGGACCTCGCCCGCAGTCACCTGAAGGGCCTTCAGAGAGTATCACGTTCTGGCAAACTGTTGTTACCTCCAAGCCTGCAAAGTTTTATCAAGCTTCAATAGAGTCAACAAAACCTTTACTAAATCATCTGTACAATTCCTTTTCGTTTTTAATTAAGGTAAAATTTGCATACAGTAAAATCCACCCTTTAGTGTTCAGTGCTGCAGGCGTTCTGTGAGAAACAGACAGTTGTGGAGCCAGCCCCACAACAAGATACAGAAGAGTCCCATGGCCCAGAGCAATTCCCCCAGGCCGCTCTATGTCCAGCCTCCCCCTCCCCCAGCTCCCAGCATCTTGCCCTCTCCAATACACACACACAGACTGTACAGTCTGGGTGCTTCTGTATCTGGCTTCTTTCACTAAGCAGAATAACATGTTAGATCCATCCATTTGTTGCAACAGTTTTATTTATTTTTAGTAGCTCATTTATTCTTATTGCTCAGCAATATTCCATTGCATGGAACGTGTCACAGTTGGTTTATCCATTTACCAGTTGAGAGAAATCTGAACAGTACCCGTTTTTGGCACTTGTAAACAAAACCAAAAACAAACAAACAAAAAAGCTGCTATAAAACTCACGCACATGTTTCTGTATGAACATATAAGTTTTTACTTCATTTGGGTAAAACGCAGGAGTGGGTCACACGGTCTGGCACGTGAGGGGTCGAGTGTCTCCTCGTCCTCTGCAGCACTTGGCACAGTTTCTCTTTATGTTAAGAACCATTACGAACCTGGGGAGAAGCATCTCCTGGTAATTTACATTTCCCTAATGACTGATAAAATGGACCATCTTTTATGTGCTTGTCTAAATACCTTCTTTAGTAAAATGTCAGATCTTTCATCCACCTTTTCATTGGGGTCTTTTTCTTTTGCCCATTCTTTAGCTGAGTTTGCAAAGTTCTTTATATATTCTGGATAAAAGCCCTTTATCAGATATGTGATTTGCAAGTATTTTCTGTCAGTCTGTGACTTCTCTTTTTGTTATCTTAAGAGCATCTTTTAAAAAGCAGAAGACTTTGATGGAAGTCCAATTTTTTTTAATGAATCTTGCTTTTTGTATCTTATATAAGAAATTTTTGCCTAATTCAAGTCACAAAGATTTTTTTCCTGTTTTCTTCTAGTAGTCTGTAGTTTTACATTTAAGCCTATAATCCATCTTGAGTTAACTTTTGTGTATTGTGCACCAAAGTATCAACTACTTTTTTATTTTTGTAGATTGATCCAAAGTTCTAGCCCTTATCACAGTATTTATTTGACAAATGTTTTCTAAGCACCTATATTTGGCCTAGGGATGTAAGAGTAAATAAGAGAGCACAACATAATCAACTCACTAAAATACACAGTTAGCAGTATGAAAACAGAGTAAGTCCACACACAATGGCAAGAGAAGGGACTCAGCAGCTAACAGCTAGGAGGGGTGGTTATTTATACTGAGCAGCAGTTCACCAGGCAGAGAACAACATTCTAGGGAGAAGAAATAACACAAGCAATACACAAAGATGTGAAAGAATAAGGCCTGTTCAGGAAATAGCTATTCAGGGGGAGGGAATTCTTCTTGGCCATTTTGTATTCATAGCAGACACTGCCGCATGCCAGCATTTTCGGCAGGATGTTTTAAGGGACTAAAAAGCTAAAAACCCCACTAAACAAGAAAGCAACAAAACTCAACCCAATCACTACTACAGTATAATAATCTTTCTGCACCTATAAAAGCAAACAAAATTACCAAATAAACAGGCCTTCAGAATAAGCTGACAACCCCCAGCCTAGAAGTCGCCCTTGCCCCTCCCCCAGCTGACTCTCCACCAGCCCAGCTGAAGAGAGAGGAGACAAAGGCACCCAACAGAGCCTGCCTCCCTCAGGGGGCCTTCACTTGGCCCTCCATCACCACCAAGGAACCAGCAACAGCACCTGTTCAGCTTAGAACTGCCACCTTCGCAGACCCTGTTCAGCCCACTGAGATCGGGTTATTCACGTCACCAGCACCACTAATCTGCCCTATTTTCCCAGCCCCTGGCCCAACCCTCGGGGACCCCTCCTCAACGTGAGCTCGAACTTAAGAATCCTCAGCAATTCCCTACATCCTCTGCCAACTCTCTAAAAGGACTGTTTCTTGCCCTAACAGGACTGGCTGCCCCTGAGGACTCTTCCTGCAGGCCCTGGGAATGGAGGCCCTTGTTCCTCCAATGTCCCTCTTCTGCAGGGACAGGTGGAGGTGGGGCTACTATTCTCACTGTCCCCAGAGGTTGACTTTCCCATTCTTAAGAGTGACTACTGGGTTCAGATGGGAGAGCACGATACTACCAAGTAAAGTGCAGATTTTGTATAAGCCCCTTCAACTAAAGGCTTCGTCCCATCTCAACATTTTGAACAGCATTACATAATTTTTTTTCCACATCTTTATTGGAGTATAATTGCTTTACAACGGTGTGTTAGTTTCTGCTTTATAACAAAGTGAATCAGCTACACCTATACATATATCCCCATATCCCCTCCCTCTTGCGTCTCCCTCCCACCCTCCCCGTCCCACCCCTCTAGGTGGTCACAAAGCACCGAGCTGATCTCCTTGTGCTATGCGGCTGCTTCCCACTATCTACCTACCTTACGTTTGGTAGTGTATATATGTCCATGCCACTCTCTCACACATAATTTTTTTTATTATTAGTTTCTGCTTTATAACAATGTGAATCAGTCATACATATACATCTGTTCCCACATCCCTTCCCTCTTGCATCTCCCTCCCTCCCACCCTCCCCATCCCACCCCTCCAGGGGGTCACAAAGCACCAAGCTGATCTCCCTGTGCTATGCGGCTGCTTCCCACTATCTACCTACCTTACGTTTGGTAGTGTATATATGTCCATGCCTCTCTCTCGCTTTGTCACAGCTTACCCTTCCCCCTCCGCATATCCTCAAGTCCATTCTCAAGTAGGTCTGTGTCTTTATTCCTGTTTTACCCCTAGGTTCTTCATGACATTTTTTTTTTCTTAAAGTCCATATATATGTGTTAGCATACGGTATTTGTCTTTCTCTTTCTGACTTACTTCACTCTGTATGACAGACTCTAGGTCTATCCACCTCATTACAAATAGCTCAGTTTCGTTTCTTTTTATGGCTGAGTAATATTCCATTGTATATATGTGCCACATCTTCTTTATCCATCCATCCGATGATGGACACTTAGGTTGTTTCCATCTCCGGGCTATTGTGAATAGAGCTGCAATGAACATTTTGGTACATGTCTCTTTTTGAATTATCACACATAAATTTTTTACAAAAGGAAAAGAAATATATGTGTGTGATAAAAATACACTTAAAGGGGCTTCCCTGGTGGCACAGTGGTTGAGAGTCTGCCTGCTTATGCAGGGGACACAGGTTCGTGCCCCGGTCTGGGAAGATCCCACATGCCGCGGAGCAACTAGGCCCGTGAGCCATGGCTGCTGAGCCTGCGCGTCCGGAGCCTGTGCTCCGCAACCGGAGAGGCCACAACAGTGAGAGGCCCGCATACCGCAAAAAAAAAAAAAAAAAAAAACACTTAAAAATCAAGCAAACGTTAAACAAATTAAAGACACGTTTCCACTTCACCTACATAATTTTTTGAATGAAATCTTTTCCATATACCCCGTAAGTAGGATGATGGATAAAACTCCTGTTTTAAGAATTTCACATTTTATTAACCATTTTGAAAAAGATATTGGGGGATTTCCCTGATGGCACACTGGTTAAGAATCTGCCTGCCAATGCAGGAGACACGGGTTCGAGCCCTGATCCAGGAAGATCCCACATGCCGCGAAGCAACTAAGCCCGTGTGCCACAACTACTGAGCCCACACGCCTCAACTACTGAAGTCCGTGCACCTAAGCCCGTGCTCTGCAACAAGAGAAGCCACCGCAATGAGAAGCCCGCGCACCGCAATGACGTGCAGGCTCCGCTCGCCACAGCTAGAGAAAGCCCGCGCGCAGCAACGAAGACCCAACGCAGCCCCCAAAAAACAAAAAAAAACATTTTGGTAAAATAACTTTTCAGAAATTAAGAATAAAGAAAAGTAATAAACCTTGTAAAGATAAAGTCAACTGCTGACTGGATAAAACTGCATCTATATTCATTACTGTGAAGCTTTACATTTATTATTTGCAGAACAAATAAAACTTTCTTTAACTGAAACCCTAGCACTTTTTTCTATCATATCTCACACTTTGAAGAAAACCTCACCTATCCCACATGCCAACACTCCCACAGTTTCTACCCTGAGAAAGTAGTCCAGAGACAGGCATCTTGCAAAACAATCACAGATTCTTAGGGAATTCCCTGGTGGTCCAGTGGTTATGACTCCACGTTTTCACTGCCAGGGCCCGGGTTCAATCCCTGGTTGGGGAACTAAGATCTTGCAAACTGCGTAGTGAGGCCAAAATAAGAAAAGAAAAAAATAATAATAATCACAGATTCTTAGAGGTGAAGGAGACCTGAGAGGTCATCTGATCATGCCTATCACTTCTAATTTTTGCAAAGGTTCATCCTCCCTTCTCTCTCCCGTTGGCCACAAGCCCTTGATGGCAAGGTCTTCCTCTCTCTACTCCTAAGAACTGAAACACAAGGCCCCTGACACAGCAGGCATGCAATAAAAGCTGCTGATAACAACACCAGATTGAGAGGTAACTCTCAATCGTCATTCTTCCCAACTCTTGTACCATCCGACAAAGGGTACACCCTTCTCTCCTAGCTTACTCCTCCTTCCACAACCTAAGTATCAAGCATCTTCTCTCCATAATTTCAGTAATAATCTCAGGACTGAACCTGGAGTCATAATGGGCTGAATCCCAAGCCCTTGTTAGTTTGGGGGAAAGATGCTGAAACTGGTTAGGCCTCAGTTTTCTGATCTTTAAAATATGAGATTTGGTGCTCTGATGTTCTATAATTTTTTCTATTTAACTAAATCTTAATGATTTCTTTGTGATATTATCCTTTACCCTGTCATTTCTTAAGGCCTACCAAAAAAATCAGAACCTAAAAGAACACTATAGCTAACCTATTTCTAGTGAAGGAAAATTAGTACACTACGATTACCTTAAAGAGGAACTTTTAGAAATATTAACCTTTTCTTACATTGTACCATGGACCAGGAGAGATGTAATGGCCCCTTCATCCCACAAGAAGCATAACCCATTTTGATTCAATGCCTTTCAGGAGTGCAGGTCACCAAAATGGCTTAGTTTAATACCATCATAAAATTTAGAATATGACAGGATGGATGGGCATCCAACACACAACCCTTCATATAAATATTCCCACTGAGCTTTTGAGCATTTGTGTGTGGCAGAGAGTTTAATGTGACACTTGCTTACAAGAACTTGGAGCACAGCTGTTAAACTCTTTCTTATCAGCAGGCAGTGACAGGTCACAGGAAACTCCTGGTAAAAACCAGCCCCCTTTCCCACAAGTATTCTAATTTTTATATGGGGACCCACTGCTCTCCAACACTCACTCTTTCCAATGAAACTGCCACCAACAGAGGCATCGAAGTGACTGTCCATATCACATTCCCTGGGAACGAACGAATTCAGTGGCAGGTGACCTAAGCACCTCCAATCCAAACTTAGAATACAACACAAACATTTATACAGGTCTAAAACATTTCCAAAATAAAAATGATCACTTCTTCAACTCACAAGTACATGACGATACCATCACACATGAAATATTTAACAAACTCTTTATGCTTCAACCTAATTTTAATGTACAAATTAATTTAAAAGACAAACTATTAGAACACTAATAGTTTGTGTTACGTAGTAAACTTTTTTCTTCATTTATTTATTTAATTTATTTATTTTTGGCTGCGTTGGGTCTTGGTTGCTGAGCGCAGGCTTTCTCTAGTTGCAGTGAGCAGGGGTTACTCTTCGTTGCGGTGCATGGACTTCTCACTGCGGTGGCTTCTCTTGTTGTGGAGCACAGGCTATAGGCACGCAGGCTGCAGTAGTTGGGACTCGGCGGCTCTAGAGCGCAGGCTCAGTAGTGTGTGGCGCATGGGCTTAGTTGCTCCGCGGCGCGTGGGATCTTCCCAGACCAGGGCTCGGACCCGTGTTCCCTGCACTGGCAGGCAGATTCTTAACCACTGCGCCACCAGGAAAGCCCCTTACATAGTAAACTTTTAAGTGTGACTTTTACAGCTACATTATGATCATCATGACTAACATTGTTAACAAACTAATGTTACAATATAAACACAAAATATGACTATAAAATATAATTAATTTTCTGGCAAACAACAAAGGCACAGGCACAGGAGGAATGTATTGTTACTTTTTCATATGCAACAATTATTTTCAAGGCCAAAACACAATCAGTTGAGATGAATATATGTATAAGCTCCACATCAATATAAAATTTAAAACTACCTCATTGAGAAAAAAATTAACATTTAATTTTGTGTGGCATTAAATCCACAAGTAAAATATATGGAAATAAAGGGGGGAAACTCATAATTTTTGCATTACTATAAGAAAATTAAAGAAAGTATAACCGATTTCTTCATGACAGTGTTATGTACTGAAGAAATCCTCAGTCAGAAAATTCAGATTTGAATTTTGACTCCGTAGTATCTGCAATTCCTCAAATTTAAGTAAGTCTCATCTTTCATTAAGTCTGTTTCCTCATCTATAAAACGCTGTCAAAGTAATAATCTGATTCATCCAATTGAATGATTACACAGGAAAATCAGAAGACAGGAAAAGTTGGCATCGGGGGGAGGGGTGGCGGTGGTGAGCAGACAGTGGCAAATACATAAATATAAAGTTGGTGAAGACTGTTCCAAACATTTTCACTAAGTGACAAAGCTACAAGCTGTTCTCTACTTTGGACCTTTAACGAATAGCTTTTAAAAATGACATTTTAAGAAAATTACTAGAGCTAACAATAAAAGTTTTCATTATAACCTGAAAACGTGAAATTTGCAATTGAAAACTTTGTTACAGTCCAAACCCAAGAAAACATTCATATCAAAATCACCAGTGAGGACAATGTTAACTTGTTTATTTGATCTCAATAGCACTGCTAACGTAGGAGCTTCCCACAAAGACCAACAGTCAATTGGACCCATTGTTCAAGGCTGCTGGATATAACCAGGAGTTAACTGTGGCTCAGAAACCGTTCTGGCTCACAGTTCATGAGTCAAAAACAATAAACCAAAAGCTCTAACAACCCAGACTGCCTATCCAGGTTATTGACCAGGCTTGGCACTGATGTTAGAAATTGATTCTAACATCAAAGGATAAAGATTTATGACCAGTGAGCATATTCAAACCCTAAAGGTGTAACAAGACCTTGTGGTATAGTGGCAGGATTGCTGGAGTAAGTACACACCATTTGGAAGCCAGATTCATTTCAACTTGAGACTGCTAAGTGTATGTTTAAGTAAGTCTTACTCAGACCATAAAAACTACAGAAAATTAAATTCTTTTTGGAACAAGGCAGCA
The DNA here is from genome assembly GCF_964165515.1 of Mesoplodon bidens. Classification (NCBI taxonomy): domain Eukaryota; kingdom Metazoa; phylum Chordata; class Mammalia; order Artiodactyla; family Ziphiidae; genus Mesoplodon; species Mesoplodon bidens. Next base: position 11,039,995 of record NC_138166.1, read on the forward strand.
TATGCATGTATGCATACTAAGGTAAATAGAAATGTGTTACTCAAAGACTTGAAGCTGACTTTTGTCTTTACCCTTCACTTCCCATTAGGTAATATCTTTTTTTTTTTTTAATTTTATTTATTTATTTATCTTTGCTGTGTTGGGTCTTCGTTTCTGTGCGAGGGCTTTCTGTAGTTGCGGTGAGCAGGGGCCACTCTTCATCGCAGTGCGCTGGCCTCTCACTATCGCAGCCTCTCTTGTTGCGGAGCACAGGCTTCAGATGCGCAGGCTCAGTAGTTGTGGCTCACGGGCCCAGTTGCTCCGCGGCATGTGGGATCTTCCCAGACCAGGGCTCGAACCCGTGTCCCCTGCATTGGCAGGCAGATTCTCAACCACTGCACCACCAGGGAAGCCCTAGGTAATATCTTAATATGACTAATGGTAAGAAAAACTGATAAACCGAAAAACCAAAATGTTTGGTCTGCCTTTTCTTTTTACTATTGTGACTCCAGGAATCTAGGGAAGAGTGATACATAGAGCAATCATTCTGGGCACCTCAGGACTGCCCTAGCCTCAACTTGCTATTAGCAATTGCTATGTGAGGCCTACAGATGTCCGCAGACTAGGAACACACACCTCCTTGCTAAAAGAAAAACTAAAAGCCTTCTTAGAATGATTTTAAAACCAAACTACCACACAGCTAAAAAAAGATCCCTGACCTAAATGAAAAATATAAACTATCACTCCAGTCTATATTCTAGAAGCATCTACACTGTGGCAATAAATAAATATTGTTCAAAATGCTTTAGCTCAAGTACCTATTTTAATAAATTTCTATGTTCTCTGGGATTTTAAAGCCTTGGAGGGGATATGGACATTTACTTAACAAAAATCCTGTTGCCTGTTACTTTATCACAGAAGTATATAAAAGACCATGAAAAGGAATTAATATTTAGTTCATTTTAGAGAAGTAACATTTAAAAACAAAAAGCTTCTTCCAGATAAAATATGCTCTCTTGCTCATTCTTGTGTTATTCTAGCTGTCTTCTGTACAATTTATGGGAGAGTGAGTGCTGAATTACCCAAAAGAAGAAGATGAAGCACATGTTAAGGAGAAAAAAAAATCTTTTGCTACCCTCTTAGATTCAGTGAATGGGATCTGCAACTCAAACTGATAAAAGACAGATTAATAGGAGAAAAAAGTTTATTTACCCACAGAATGAGAATACATGCTGAAAAACTCACTGATGAGTAACTCAAAAAGATGGATAGAATTTGGGGCTTATATATCATCTTAACAAAAGGTGATAAAGTATGGAAAGGCTAAACAAAGGGAAGGGGGTTTGGGGCTTCTGGGTGGGGAGGAAGGAGTTGTGAGAGGGTGACTAGGAGATATAGTAAATAAGGATTGTTCAGTAAGGTTTGTTATGCAAATAAGTCATTCTCCTCTTCCAGGTAGGGGAAAAGGAAATGCTTTGACAAATGGAAATTTATGTACGGCTTTTAGACAGAAAGTAGGAACGCAGAGAGCTGACCGCCTTTAGCTCAAAACAATCTTTCTGCCAAAGTGGCATATTTTGGGGTGACTTATACTCTCCCCTATGATCTCCTTCAACAATAAAAGAGGGGTACCAAAAAATAAGAATGCTTCCCTCTTTAAGACTGATACTTTATTTACTTTTTAAAGCCACGGGTAACAATGAGAATCGTGCTGCACTTCTTTAGTTCGCATTTCAGTATTGTCATATTTCACCTTGCAGGGAGAGAACAGACAGCGCTTTTGGCTTTTAAAGGACTTAATCAGGCCCTGGAGGGTCATCTATCTCTGTACTCTCACTCTGTGTCTTTAAATATATTTACCAAAAATACCATATACAGTTTCAAAATATTAATGAAAGTCATAACAACTATGAATTATTATTGCAAAGGACATATAGCTAGAACCAAACTGTTTAAGTAGAAATTTTTAAGCTCAAAGTACCACACCACAGTCATCTTCTGGTCAACTCTTTAAAACCAAGCAAACAACATTCTTTTAAAAACTCATCTACCCTTAAAGTAGAAGGATATTACTCTGCCTAAACAAAGGAAAAAAGTCATGTAGAAAGACATGCTGGCTAACTGCCGCCCTCTGGCTGGCAAGATGCCACCTTCAGTTGGAAAAGCATTTAACCAAAACACTCATTTACAAATGTCTCTATCTGCAATCCATTTTAATGCTACATACATCTATAACTTAAGTAGAAAATAACTTTTAGGAAGAAAATGAGGAACAAAGTGATAAATTTCTCAGAATTAGAACTAAAAAACTATCACAGGAACATTTATGTAAAAGAAAATAATACCAAGAACGGGAAGATGTAGTTACAATACTGAAAAAAGAAATGTTTGGACACAAACGCCGTGATTCTGGAAATGCAGATGTACATTTGTGGTCAGGTATCAAATCCTCACACCACCCTAGTTCTGAAAAAGGAATACAATCCTTTCTCTCTCTGCTTACCAGAGAGAGAGATCTGAATATCAGGCAGGTGCAACTGAACAAGGCCTGGAAACACAAAGGCCTCAGCTCAAAAGGAGGTTTTAGTGTAAGGGTTGGAATGTATAATGTAAAAGGGATCACTGAACTATTTTGGAGGAAGACTTAACCGCGACTTCCCCAGTAGGGAAAAGGGGGGATCAACTAAAGCAATTAATTTTAGTGCTCCTTTAGTAGTCTTACTACTGAAAAATTTAGAAGTAGAAATGCCATTCCATTTGCCATGGTGGATACAAAGAGGCTTTTCTTCATGCAAGAAAGCCTTATTGTTATATATAAAAAAAAAAAATTCCATGATCTTTTAAAAAGGATAAACAAATGATAAACCAAAACCAAGCATATAGAATCAAACAATTTCCAATGTGTAATAAGTAAATGGTTTACTTTATTTATTTTTTGGCTGCGTTGGGTTTTCGTTGCTGCACGCGGGCTTTCTCTAGTTGCAGCGAGCGAAGGCTACTCTTCGTTGTGGTTCGCAGGCTTCTCATTGTGGTGGCTTCTCTTGTTGCAGAGCATGGGCTCTAGGGGCGTGGGCTCAGTGGTTGTGGCTTGCAGGCTTTAGAGCGCAGGCTCAGTAGTTGTGGCGCACGGGCTTAGTTGCTCCGCGGCATGTGGGATCTTTCTGGACCAGGGATCGAACCTGTGTCCACTGCACTGGGAGGCGGATTCTTACCACCATGCCACTAGGGAAGTCCCAGTAAATGGTTTACTTTAGAACTTAGTCTGTTAAGTTGGTGACCTAGGACTCCTACAAATACGAACAAGGATAGGCAGGTGAGAAAAGCCTCCTACCCCCTTGCAGCACTCACAGGCAGTGCCATCCACTTGGCAATAGACTCTGATTTTTTATTCTCTCCTGTTGTTTCAAAGTATTATTTAAATCTTACTTTTTACTTTTACACTTAAAAAAGACTCCTTGAGAAAAAGTATCAAAGATATACCTGTATGATGCCACAACACAGTGTCTTGCAGAAGTCTTTAATATCGGTAAACACGAGGCAATACAGAATCCAGATGAATTTATATTCAAAGTCATTGTATAAGTGGTAAGACTATGAGATTTTTCCTTTTTTCTACATTTCTAAATTTCCTACATTTAACTATAAATATATATTAAGTATAAATTTATTTAAGTATAAATAGATACTTCATTTTTTATAATCATGATAATAATTTAACAATGAAGTGGTATATACCATGGTGATTAGGAGTATGAGCCAACTGCCTGGACTTAAATGACCGCTCCTAAAATTTAAATTACTTACTATCCCTAACCATCATCTGCAAAAACAGAATACAGTAAGAATATGCACCTCAGGACTTCCTGGTGGTCCAGTGGTTAAGACTCTGTGCTCCCAATGCAGGGGTCCAGGGGGTTCAATCCCTGGTCAGGGAATTACATCCCACATGCTGCAACTAAGAGACCACATGCCGCAACTAAAAGAGCCCGCATGCTGCAACTAAAGATCCTATGTGCCACAACTAAAGATCCCGAGTGCTGCAACTGTAAGATCCCGCATGCTGCAACTAAGACCTGGTGCTGCCAAATTAATAAATATTAAAAAAAAAAAAGAAAGAATACCCACCTCAAAATTGTTGTGAGGATGACACAAGATAATACAAGCAAAAGTGCTTGGCAAAGTAGAAGCCCTTAATACCTATTAGCCAACAACCTCACTATTAAAGTCGTGGGCTTATCACCTGAATATGTCCCAATGTTACAAGTTTGGGGTTAGAGTTTTTCTTGCGCAACCTGGAGGTCATAACACTTTATATATACTGTTTTCATAAAAAATTAATTCTGCATCAAGGGGAATTAAAAAATACACAGGAAACAAGCCCTGTCCTTTCACCATCAACCAGCTGTGAAACAGACTGCGACGGCACCTCAACACTCCTTCTGCTCCCCTCCTGAGCACGCACAGGGCTATGTTCTCGCACGGCTCTGGAAAACCCATTCTGGGGCATGCTGGCTGCTTCCACATGTAAAACGTTCATGCAGTTTGTATGGAAAGTACTGTATTACTAGAACTTCTGTTCAAGAGCAATCAGCAGGGGTGGTTACCTTAAGGGATGGTGGACATGTAGAGACTTCTAATTGTATGGACTTTAATCTTCATTCTGCTGGCCAACTAAAAGGCTACAATGCAAGCCAAAGAGTATTCTTCTATTTTTGAACAGCATTTCTATGACAATATTTCTACTTACAATAACTACACCTAATGTAATAGAAATTTCACTCCAAAGAACTCTTTTTTTGTGTGTGTGTGTGTGGTACGCAGGCCTCTCCCTGTTGTGGCCTCTCCCGTTGCGGAGCACAGGCTCCAGACGCGCAGGCTCGGCGGCCATGGCTCACGGGCCCAGCCAATCGCGGCATGTGGGATCTTCCCAGACCGGGGCACGAACCCGTGTCCCCTGCATCGGCAGGCGGACTCTCAACCACTGCGCCACCAGGGAAGCCCCAAAGAACTCTTGTTTGGGGACCTCTCCATTAATAAAAACAGTAAGAGCAGTAGTAGAAGCAACGTATACTAAGTACTTACTGAATACCAGACACTGTTGTAAACATTTTACATGCAGTACTTTATTTAGCCTTTGCAACAACGCTTTGAGGTAGATACTTTTAGGGTTCCCAGGTACAACTGAGGGAACAGAAGCACAGAGAGGGAAAGTGGTGAATCTCATGACTGAAACCCAGACAGTATCTCTTCTCTTAAACTGTCAGACTAGTCTCAGTTTGGTGGCTGGTACCACTGACTACTTCCTACTGGCAGGACCACATCTGTGGTGCCTAAAGCACCTGACACCTACACCTTGAATGCATCAGAGGGCAGAAAGGTGTAATCATGAGTGTCTGCTTATCCCAACTAATAGATTCTTTTCCTACAGAGAGCTATGAGATGATCTTAGCCCTTCCTTTATTCAATCTGCATAGGAGCTTATTAACAGGATACTGTCAGGCACAGTACTCCCAATATGCACTCATCTTTATCTGAAAAGGAGTTTCAAAATTAACCTAAGTACTTATAACTTCATCAAAAATAAACAGGTGGAATTTCTCCCTCCCTAACCATTCATCCTAGTTGAAGCCCTCACCATTTCTTCCCCCGCCAGAATCCCTGCCCCTGATGTCTCACACTTCTCTAACCCTCAACCCACACTGCTGCAGTCAAGTTTCAAAAACAGCAAACTGATCCCACTACTGCCCTGCTTAAAGCCCTTCAGCACTGCCCCATTTCCTACGGCCACAGTACTTTGCTTTGGGGCTTGTGACCAGTCTCCTATAAAAATATAATGGGAATTATGGGCCACATGTCTCCCCAAAAGGTGCACACAAATTTTGCATACAGTCACACCAAGAAAACAATTTATTTAATGCCTTAAAATTCCAAACATAAGTAACAAAATTCCAACTCTAATTTCATAGAGAAGTTAAAGGTTTTTCCAGGCAGGTCCACAACTATTTCCTGAAGGTAAGCAAAGTTTATTTTAACCAAAAAGCCATACATCAACATACAGATTATATATCCAAAAAAATTTTAAGGAATTTAGGAACTTCAGAATGATAAATTTTCCCAGTAACTAAACATTTCATTTTATTCAAGCTTGTGCCATTAGCACAGTCATTCTGCTAATGTTCTTGGAAATTCAATTCATCAGCACTTTGTACATGTTTTAGTTGTATATGTATGTATCAAAGTTTTAGGCTGTACCCTTCACGAGTGTCATAGAAATATAAAATTGCAGAAACATGTCAGAAGCCAAAACCTCAAACTGTCTGCTGTCCACCTTCTACCAAAAGGCCAACCAGAGACAGATGTAGAGAGAACGGGGCGGGGCAGCAGGCAGTCCATCCTTCCACTAAATCGGGGCTCTAATCCCAGGTGTCTCAAGGGGATAGCAGGCCTCCTGTAAGATGAGTTGGGTGGGAACAGCCATCACGAAAGAATGCTGACACACGGTGGCCACAGAGTCTCATTTTTTCAGAATACAGAAGTAAGGAATTTTATGTGAAATGTTCCACGTTTCCAAGCATCATGAGGCACACAAACACATCCACAGGTGTGATCCGACCCACATGCACCATTGTGCACCTCATGATAGTGTAGGTCTTATTTATTCATTAGCAGACAGGTATGGCACCATGGTGCCAACCCTGCACCACACTCTGCTAGGCATGGGGACAAAAAATGAAGAAGTCTCAGTCTACGTCCTCATCTAGTGGAGGAGAAAAGCACACAGACATACATAATGCCATAAACACTGTGGTCAGTGTAATTACAGAACAGGTGAGAAAAGAATCCTGAATCTGCAGAGAAACAGTGAAAGAGGTCAGGGCAGTCTTCTCCCGAGGGGACATTTGGCTAGTAGGACTGAGCCAAACAGCAAAAAAGTAGAGAGGCCAGGCTGCAGCTTTACATTTCTGATATAAAGAAATGTAAAGTGTGAGGCTAGGGAGGTGAGGCTGGAAGGTGCCCTGCTGGGTCCATGACCCGGATAGGACTGTGGTGGCGGGGATGCCAGCTGAATCACCCGAAGTTCAGGGCAAAGGGATGGACTGAACACAAACACAGAAAGCAGATCAAACCATGAGGACGGATCATGTATCCATGTAGAGAAAGTGTCTCAGCAAGTCTGAAAAATGCACTCAGAATTTTAATAATGTAGTAAAATTTTCTCCCTACTAAAGTAATGCAGGTTAAATGGAAAAAATAGAAACCATCACATAAAAGAAGAAAATTTTACGTCACCCATAATCCTACACCAACTGCTATGCATTTTCTTGCCATCTAGAAACATCCAGTGACATTCTTCTGCCCAGTCTTTAATCTACTTATTTTTCCCTTGATTCTCATTTTTCTCTGCTTAGACTTCTGTTTTTTCACATCCATTATAAGCTTCCTCAAACCTTTTGAGGAATGAAATGGAGCATAAAAAACTAAGTTATGTCTCAGTTTAGAAAGCCAAACCCACCTTGCCACAAATAAACAATATTTATGTCAACTGCTTCCGCCTTTTCACATAGCACAGGCCAGAAAGAGAGACATCTTTTATTCTTTTCCATCAGAGAACCCAGGCACTAGGAGAGGCTTGCCTCTGCACATAGTATGACCCTGCTTAACTGCCTTAGTTGACAAAAAAAACTTCAACAGAAGTGAAGAGCTTTTTTGTGCATCAAAGAACATTACCAAGAGAGTGAAAAGACAATCTATAGAATGGGAAAAAATATTTGCAAATCATGTATCTATCTGATAAGGGTCTACTACCCAGAATATATAAAGAACTCCTACAACTCAACAAAAAGACAACCCAATTAAAAGATGAGCAACAGACATTTCTGAAAAAAAGATAGAAATACGGCCACTGAGCATATGAAAAGAAGTTTAACATCACCAGTCATTAGGATAATGCAAATAAAAACTACAAATACTCCTTCACACCTATTAAGCTATCATCAAAAATATGGAAAATAGGTGTTATAAAACAGCGGTCCCCAACCTTTTTGGCACCAGGGACCGGTTTCGTGGAAGACAGTTTTTCCACGTCCGGGGCGGGGGGAGGAGGGGTGGTTCCAGTGGTAATGCCACCGATGGGAGAGCAGCAGATGCAGCTTCGCTCGCTCACCTGCCGATCACCTCCTGCTGTGCGGTCCGGTTCCTCGCCCACGGCCCAGTACCGGTCCACGGCCGGCGGGTTGGGGACCCCTGTTATAAAAGATGTGGAGACACTGGAACTCTTGTATATGGCTGGTGGGAATGTAAAATGGTTTAGTCACTGTGAAAAGCGGTGTGGCCATTCCTCAAAAAGTTAAACACAGAATTCTCCCAAGACCCAGAAATTCCATTCCATTCCTATATTCCATTCCATATACCCTCAAAGACCTGAAAACAGCTACTCAAACAAATCTTTGTACATACATGGATGTTCACAGTAGCACTATTCTCAACAGCCAACAAGTGGAAACAACCCAAGTGTGTATCAATAGATGAATAAACAAATTGTGGTGTGTATATACGCAGTGGAATATTATTCGGCCGTAAAAAGGAATGAAGTCTGACACATGGTACAAATGGAACCTTGAGGACATTTTGCTAAGTGAAATAAGCCAGTCACAAAAAGTCAAATACTGTATGATCCTACCTACACCAGGTAATTTGATTTGTTTCAAATTCATAGAAACAAAAAGTAGAATGGTGGCTGCCAGAGTCTGTGGGAAGAGGGGAATGGGGAATTGTTGTTTAATGGGTACAGAATTTCAGTTCTGCAACATGAAAAGAGTTCTGGAGACTGGTCACACAAGAAAGTGAACATATTTAACTACACACTTAAAAATGGTTAAGATGACAGATCTGTGTATTTTGCCAATTTTTTTTTTTAATTTTAAAGGAACGAAGTACTGATACATGCTACAAAGTGGGTAAACCTTAAAAACATGATCCTAAGTCCAAGAAGCCAGACACAAAGGTCACATATTGTATGCAATGTCCAAAACAGGCAAATCCACAGAGACAGACCGCAGACTGGTAGCTGCCAGAAGCTGAGGGGAGCAACCGCTAATGGGTGTGGGTTTCTTTATGGGGTGATGAAAATGTGCTGGGATTAGATCACAGCGATGCTGGCACAACTGTGTGAGATCCTAAAAGCCACCAAATTATGCACTTTTAATGGATGAATTTTACAGTATGTGAATTATACCTAAATTAAAAAGTGGGTTGGTTTGTTTTTTTAATGTAAGGAGCTGTTCTTTTGAACCGCGATCCCATATAAGACAATGAAATCAAAACTCTACTGGTCAAATGATATTACCCCACATTTCCACCTTTGTGAGTAACTGGCAGGTATCAGTTTTCTTAACACAGTCTTTACCTTTTACTAGAGGAAACAGCAAAATGAGGTGGTGTGGAAGCAGCTTTGCTGCATGTGCACCCTGGTGCTCCCTGGCACTCCCAGGGACCACGTGTGTGTGTGTCCACACACCTGGGATCCACCCTCACTGCCCACACAGCTGCTCTATTTTTTCTCGTCCAACGCCACAGGCCTACCTCACTGATGCTCCTCATCTCTATGTTCTTCCGCCCTGTTGTCAATTTTCCTTGTATATCTCTGTAGCCAGGGCCCTAGATAGCAGGGCCCAGATACAATCTCTGCCTTTTTATTTCCAATGGTGTTTGTTCTCAGGAGTTGCTCTAGTTACTGACAAGTTTTATGACCTGTGATACTAGAAAAAGGGGTTAAAAAAGAAAGAAAAAACAAAGGAGGCAGTGAAAGAAAGACAAGGATGGGACAGGGGGAAGAAACTGTTCCAAGTTACCACAAAAATAGAACCAAAGTCCAAAGGGCAGGGGACACTCTGTTCAGCCAGCCAAGACAAAGCAAGAGTACTCTAAGTGACTAAGGAATATAAAAGGCCAGCTACTGGGTGTCAGAGTCAGGCAGCTCAAAGAGAAGCAACAAGAAACAGAAAAAAGGGGGAAGCGAAAGAAGGCCTGGGGAAAGGCACCCCTCAAGGAAGCAAGTTCTCACGGTCAGAACAAATTCTACCCTGTACCTACACCAGGGGACTCAGTCACAGTGACAACTCAGCAGAGGCAGAGTATCACCCAAGACAAGCGGGAGCCAGGAAGAAAAATCTCAAGTGCTAGAGGAGCACACAGGGTAGTTCAGAGAGCTTGGAATCACTGGAAATGTAACATCCTGATGTTCCAAGGAGGACTACTTGTGTTCCTCTAGACAAGCCAAAGCCTTGGTGCAGCTATGCCACTGGGATTATCAAAGCACCTGACATTTGTATGGTCCTTTACAGTTCGCAAAGTATGTCTGATGTGCTCCTCACAATTACTCCAAGCAAAAGAGAGAATATCACCAACTTCAACTTCCAGATGGAAGGTCTTCTGACTGTACTAACCTCTCCATTACGTAATACTGTGTGACTCATCCTCTGACTGATGTCAGAGGAAGTATGCAGAGTAGGTCCACAAACTATGAATAAATAGAAAAAAAAAAAACTGGAGTGGAAGGCAGGAGAAACAAATGAGGAATGAACGTGGAGAGTATAAACAAAGAGCTTACGCTCTAAAAAATATGTAATATCTGCTATATACAAAATATGTGTGTGTATATATACACACACATACACACACACACACACCACACACATACATATGCAAGTTAAACAGCACAATCGTAAAGCAAAAAATACTGGACCGGGCTTCCCTGGTGGCGCAGTGGTTGAGAGTCCGCCTGCCGATGCAGGGGACACGGGTTCGTGCCCCGGTCAGGGAAGATCCCACATGCCACGGAGCGGCTGGGCCCGTGAGCCATGGCTGCTGAGCCTGCGCATCCAGAGCCTGTGCTCCACAATGGGAGAGGCCACAACAGTGAGAGGCCCGCGTATCACAAAAAAAAAAAAAAAAAAAAAAATACTGGACCCCCAATATAAGAACTAAAACATTACTAATACTGTAAAAGGTATCCATCGGATTATCCTTGCCAAGACAATGAAGGGAGGGAGAGTAACAACTGTGGGACCAGACAGGAAGGAAAGAAGGTCTTGAGTTTTGTTTTTCTTTTAAATGGGGAAAGTATGAACAGAAAAAAAAGACAGTGAAAAGGGAAAGACTAAAGGTGTGAACTTCATCATCTACTGCAGCATGGTTAAAGTAATTTCCTTAAAATATTTATTGAGCTGTTGTCCACTCATTCAGGTACATCCATGATACGGATGATGATCTTACTATGTCTATCTTGGAGAGTGAAATCCTCGTTAGAAGGAGCTTGGACCCAGGTTCCCTACCGTGAATTATGGTATGGATTTTTAAAAGCTCAATGAGCAATGCTTCCACCAAAATGATAACATGTCCAAATTTGTAATAGAGGTATTTTTCTTTCCCAAAAGAAGGTAGTACCTTGCCCCTCTCCTTGCTCCCAGTAAAATTGTAACAACCATCACCTCAGGGAAGAAAGCCAGAGAAGTTGCTTCTTCAAAGACCACAAAGGTTACATTGAAAATTTGTAGCCCTTTACTTCAGAGCCAAGAGATTTCTTTCCTGCAGGTTTCACTGGAGGATAGGTTGAGATTTTAACCGCGGAATTACTTTTTTTTTTTTTTTTTTTTTGCGGTACACGGGCCTCTCACTGTTGTGGCCTCTCCCGTTGCAGAGCACAGGCTCCGGACGCGCAGGCTCAGCGGCCATGGCTCACGGGCCCAGCCGCTCCGCGGCATGTGGGATCTTCCCGGACCGGGGCACGAACCCGTGTCCCCTGCATCGGCAGGTGGACTCTCAACCACTGCGCCACCAGGGAAGCCCCATGGAATTACTTTTATCATATCTAATTAGAGGAATTAGAAGTACACAGTCTCCCAAATCTTAATAAATTTAATTCCACCTTAAAGCTTTAAACACACAATCCTGAGCTCCATTTTCAACTGCTCTTTTAGGAGATGGTTCCTTCTCTACCCGCAAAGTCATGTAACACAGCCCTACTCAAGGACTCCATGCTTTGTTTTGGGGCCATAAAAGGCAAGATTTTTATCTTACAGACTCCAGGTACCCAACAGCTAAAAACTATTCTGTTCACTGATGTCTAAACCAGTACATTCACTCACTATCATATCACCCTGTTTCATATTCTCAGAGCATTTACCTGAAATTAATTATTCATGGTCACTACTATATCCCTGGCATGTATTTGTTGTGCTGATCAATAACAAGTTAACGCTACTCCCCAGGAGTCTTCAGTGAGCCCCCCCTCTCTTCTAGGCATCTCAGAATGCGTGGCTCAATTCTACAGAGTGCATGTGGTCTCTGAAAGCAAGAGCTGAGGTCAGAACAGGTGAAAGCCCTGTCACTTAAGAGCTGTGCTGAAGAAGCTCCTGCTGGCCATAGATGGAACAATTTATGCATCAATAGATACAATAATACACAAACATGTTTAAATCTGTAATTAATTCTTTTAGTCCTTTTGGAAGAAGCTAGTAAAATCAACTATTTCAAAAATGCTAAATAAAATTAGAGAATCAAGCGTGTATACTCACTTGCCTATATGAACTGCACCTGATGTATCCAAACAGTTGAAATGGGGACCCTTTTCTATAAAATATTCCAGGAAAATGAATAAAAGAAAGAACGACAAAATTACAACATCAGCATTTTGGAACACCTAATGAATTAATGGATGTGGCAATGTTCATCAGCGGCTGATAACATCACAAACAAAGAGATAATCAGACATTACACGCTTTGAAAATTTTTAAAGTTAAAACTTCTTTTTGCCAAAAATTAATAATTTTTTCTAAACCTGAGTAAAAAATGGCAACAGACATGACAGGGGTTGTGGGCATGGGGAGGCGCGGAGTAGTGAGTCATAAGAATATTTGTTTCTTGAACTCTTATTTTTTTAAATAAATTTATTTATTTGTTTATTTTTGGCTGTGTTGGGTCTTCGTTGCTGTGCCCGGGCCTTCTCTAGTTGTGGCGAGCGGGGGCTACTCTTTGTTGTGGTGCGTGGGCTTCTCATTGCGGCAGCTTCTCTTGTTGCAGAGCGCGGGCTCTAGGCGAACAGGCTCAGCAGTTGTGGCATGCGGGCTCAGTAGTTGCAGCACGTGGGCTCTAGAGCGCAGGCTCAGTAGTTGTGGCCCACCGGCGTAGTTGCACTGTGGCATGTGGGATCTTCCTGGACCAGGGCTTGAACCCGTGTCTCCTGCATTGGCAGGTGGATTCTTAACCACTGTGCCACCAGGGAAGTCTGAACTCTTTTTTTTCTTTTTTTTTTTTTTTTTTTGCAGTGCGCGGGCCTCTCACTGCTGTGGCCTCTCCCGTTGTGGAGCACAGGCTCCCTCCGGACGCGCAGGCTCAGCGGCCACGGCTCACAGGCCCAGCTGCTCCGCGGTATGTGGGATCTTTCCGGACCAGGGCACGAACCCGTGTCCCCTGCATCGGCAGGCGGACTCTCAACCACCGCGCCACCAGGGAAGCCCGAACTCTTATTTTTTAAAAGAGAAAAAACATCCAAATAGAAAGACAAAATAAAAATACAGGGATTTACAAATGAAAAAAAGAGAAACCGCTAATAAATATAAAGAAGGAAAGTTTGACCTCATTTATAATCAAACAAATGCAGATTTAAATAATGGCTATTTGTTTTAATGGCATTGTCCAGAACTCAAGAATTTAATTGTATGACTTGTGAAAGTATAAGCTAGCAACACGTTCCAAAGATCAATATGGAAATATGTTTCAAGATATATTTTTTAAATGATCCACTAATTTGAAATCTAGAAGTTTATGTTCCAGAAATGTTATGCTCATTACAGCATTAAATATAATAGCAGACGGGGGTGGGGGGGGGACATCATAAATGTCCAACAATAGGAACAATTAATAAACTGTTCAACTTTAGTAAAATTTCATTAAATAATCATTCTCACAAAGAATATTTAGAAAAAAGGGAATACACTTTAGAATATATTGTAAGACTCATAACAAAATGGTGTGACGGGTATATTAATTTTCTAATAAAGAAACAATTTATAAAGGAGACTAGGAATAGAAAGATCAATACCAAAATATGATTAATCCCTAAATACTGAAGTTAAGTATTTTTTTCCCTTTTATACTCATTTGTAAGTCCATTTTTTTTTTTTTGCAATGAACACATATTATTTTCACATCTGGGAAAATAACACACCACACACACATACCATTAGCTAAAATGACTAAAAGGATTTTAATAACACTAACTCTACTATAAACTAGTTTCAGACCCTGGGCAATTCATTTAAGCTCTGTGGGCCTGCTTCTTCAGAGATAAAATTCAGAAGCTTAGCTAGGTGAATGGTTTTTCAACTGTGAAATCATGCATGTAAAGTGTTTCAGTACTTGGCCCAGAATGAACACTCAGTACATGTAATGCTGTTTATTACTATTAACCAAGGGCTCTCAGCAGTGGCAAACAGAACCTGCCAAGCAAGTCTGAGAATTCCAGACCCACGACTCTCATTTCAATCATTTGCCTTTTATACTTTAAAAATTAGACTCCTGTATACGATTTCAATTCAAGAAAAGGTTTTACTGTTCTAAAACCTGACCAGATGATCCTTACAGTTTCTTGCAGTATTGTCATTCTAAATATTAGACAACTGTATTCTCATCCCTACAGCAAGCCTAGAAATATTCTTGATGAACACACAAATTAAAATCCAGTTTAACTGTATTTGGCATGATTTTAATATACTGTACCGTACTGTAATTCTGAGATTCTTTGATCATTTTCCTCCAACCTGTGTTCAAATTACAGACATTAGTTACTAAAACGTTTCTGAAATTACTTCCTAGTTGATATCCTGTGACTCCCAGCCTTTTTACACATAGCAAACTGGTGTAGTTAAATAAAAAGGTATCTTTTAGGTAATCTTTACAAGTGTGTCTCTTAACTTGACAGGAAAGCGTTCTTTAAGCAGTGGAAACTACCTCTCAAATAACTACTCAGAAAGGACTGGAAAGCAGCGTTAACTTGCGTGGTCTATCTGCTACTCAATCGAGACACTCTCAAGGACTAGGTAAAGCACAATTATTTATTCACTTGTACAACTTTCCCTCCGTGTTAAGTCAGTCCTTCAGTACAAACTAGTACAAATAACTCTAAACATCAGACAGCCCACCAGATAAACTATGTTTCTGACCTCTAGTTTTGGCAGTATTTTATTCCTTGACCTTATTCCAATTTTACAAATGAGATCAAAGATCAAGTGAAATATCAGTGGTTTCCATGGGCATCTTTCTAATTAAGATCCCTGTTATTCTTAATAGCAAAATGTTAATGACAAGATAAGAAACTGATACAAGGACAGGGCAACAGTTAACCTGACCTTTGGATTAGACTTCCTCATTCCAGGATCCATTACATCCATTTGGAGACATGCTTGGCTTAGGGAAGAGCATATGGACTTTGATTTCACCCAGAGTTTAGTTCCAGCCCATTGGCCACTATTTACTAGTTCTATGACATTAGGCAAGCTATTTAACCTCTCAGGATCTGGTTACCTAATACACAAATAAGGGAAAACAATATCTAGAATTACAGGGCAGTCAAGAGTCTTAAATGAGAATAAATAATAGTAAAGTCAGAAGTATTTGTTCCCTCCCCTTCTCCATTATACCTGAAAATTCGACTCGGATTTGATTCTCTCTTTTTTCTGGGGGGAGGAAGAGCTGCCACAGCAATTCAATAGTGGGGGTGTCCATCCCTCCCAGCAATTCTCAAAGTACAGTTCACAAATCCCAAGAAATCTACGAGATCAAACCACTTTCATAATGATACCAAGATACTGCCTTTTTCACTGCTGACATGTGCACTGACAATGTAAAAGCAACAGCAGGTAAAAGCGGTGATACCGTAGCACCAATCAAGGCAGTGGCCCCAAACTGCACTAGGAGTCACTGTATTCTTCACTGACAAGGACTTGAAGTTAAGGCAATGGCAGTTTCACTTAGGAGTGTTCTTAATGAAGGAGTAAAACATATTAATTTTTATTAAATCTCAACCCTGAGTACATATTCTGTCTTATAAAATAGGAAGCACTTGTACTGCATCAATGGATGTTTTAAGGAAAAACACTTAGCAGTTGTTTTTAGATTTGAGTAGAACTAGTCCCTTTTTCCAGGGAACACCTTTCTTACTTGACTGACAGACAAGCAATGGTTATTCCAACTTGGGTACCTGGCAGACACATCCTCAAAAATGAATGAAATGAAGCTGTCGCTTTAAAGAACACAACTGACACAAGGACACAGCATGGGTTTAAGAATTTTTGCATATATTTTAGCCAAAGTAATATATTCCAACAGACTAAAGGCAGAAGTGTAAGAATCTAGCTTTTAGTAAGCCAGACATTAAAGAAATTTTTAAAATGTAAAACAATGTCATTCTAATTTTTGTTTTGAAAAACTTCTATTTCTTCATTTAAAAGTATGCTATTTGGGGCTTCCCTGGTGGCACAGTGGTTAAGAATCCGCCTGCCACTGCAGGAGACACGGGTTCGAGCCCTTGTCTGGGAAGATCCCACATGCCATGGAGCAACTAAGCCCGTGTGCCACAACTACTGAGCCTGCGCTCTAGAACCCCCGAGCCACAACTAATGAAGCCTGCGTGCCTAGAGCTCGTGCTCCGCTACAAGAGAAGTCACCGCAGTGAGAAGCCCGCGCACCGCAATGAAGAGTAGCCCCCGCTCGCTGCAACTAGAGAAAGCCCGTGCACAGCAACAAAGATCCAATGCAGCCAAAAAGAAATTTAAATAAATAAATCAATTTATTTTTTTAAAGTATGCTATTTATGTCAACATGGAATGGGTTTACTATTTATTCTTTTAAATGAATTAATTTTTCTCAATTTTAATTTCTAATACAGTAACTATAATAGATATAAACCAAATCAAAAGCTCTCTGATCTCAATAATCTTTAAGAGTCTAGGGCTTCCCTGGTGGCGCAGTGGTTGAGAGTCCACCTGCTGATGCAGGGGACACGGGTTCATGCCCCGGTCCGGGAAGATCCCACATGCCGTGGAGCAGCTGGGCCCCTGAGCCATGGCCTCTGAGCCTGCGTGTCCGGGGCCTGTGCTCCGTAACGGGAGAGGCCACAACAGTGAGAGGCCCGCGTACCGCAAAAAAAAAAAAAAAAAAAAGAATAACTGATAATGTCCTTCAGGCTCTGCCACTAGACCCTGGTATAAAATCCTGGCACTGGAGAGCAGTGAAGTATCAGTATTTCATATGTCCAGTTTTTAACTACTGTACTCCAAAGAGAATCACAAATCAAACGATTGCATGCCAATTTATAGAACATTAATTTACATGCATGAGTCAAATTCATGTTTTAAAACAAAACCCAAGCAATATTTTCAAGTAGACCAGGAGTCAAATCTCAACTAAAATAAAACACAAATCCAAAAGAGTGAAAATGAAATGTGTCATATATAAAAAACTAATTCACAGTATTTCAAAACTGACAATGTCACAGTCAAGAAAAATGTTCACAGCATCACCTTTACAAATCTCTAATTTCTGTGAAAATGCAACTAATATATTATTTAAAAGTTCTACACATGTGAATCTAAGACAAAATTTTTCATCACTGCAAATGTCCTTTTCAATATAGCAAAGAGTTACAATCAAAATAGAATTACCTACTATTAAACACTAGGCACTCAGAATATAGGGGTTTAAGTACAACAGCCTCCAGGTATTTGTGGCTTTATGAAAAATTTTTAATATTCATTAGCAATATTATTAAAGTTTAAAATTACCTTCTCTGTCTTTTCTACATTCTTGAAAACTTTTTAAGAAACATATTAATGATTAACTTTAACAAGCTTTAGTTTTGACTTTCAACATGCACTCCCCCCCACCCCCCGCCAACCCACCCCCGTCCACGCCATGCGGCATGTAGGATTTTAGTCCCCCGACCAGGGATGGAACCCGTGCGCTCTGGAATGGAAGCATGGAGTCTTAACCACTGGACCACCAGGAAAGTCCCTCAATATGCACTCAAATTTAATCCAAGAAGGGGAGAAACATAAGCTGCTTTTTACACTTTTTCTAGTTTTTTCCCCCAAATAATCAACGTCTTTTTCTAGTAATCCAGTTCATCAAATCTTTAGTTATATATTTTTTTATTTGCAATGTTGTCTGCTACTTGGGTTTGCTGTTTAAGACAAATTATTTTTCAAAAGAGTAAAGCAACATCTATGCTTTAAAACACACACACACACATTCACTCTCTCTCACAATCACACAAACACCCACACACGTCCCTAACAAGGTACAAGAACAAACCTTTTAAGCCAATATTCGTATTTTGCTCAGCACTTTTCTCCTTAATTCCTTAAATTCCGCCAACACAAAAATTTTGCGAACTTAAGTATTTGGAAGACAAAAAGGGAGAAGCTACATATGCAAAAAGTTTGTTAAACAAAACATAAAGCAAATGTATCAGTATAATTTCTTTACTGTTTCTCACTTTTAAAAGCACATTAATTACCCTGAGAATAAATTACAGAATAAACTATAAGTTTTCAGAAAAGGGAGCCAGTAAGCTCACTTCCACATTACTCATCTACAAAAGGTATACTAAATAGATCTTATAAGAGGACTCAATGGCCAAAATAAAGTCAGTACTAATTTAACTATCTAATTTAAAATAGTTATATTTATAGTTAAAGCTAATTTTTTAATTTATTTATTTATGGCTGCGTTGGGTCTTCGTTGCTGCGCGTGGGCTTTCTCTAGTTGTGGAGAGCGGGGGCTACTCTTCGTTGTGGTGTGCGGGCTTCTCATTGCGGTGGCTTCTCTTGTTGTGGAGCACGGGCTCTGGAGCGCAGGCTCAGTAGTTGTGGCGCACGGGCTTAGTTGCTCCGCGTCACGTGGGACCTTCCCAGACCAGGGATCAAACACGTGTCCCCTGCATTGGCAGGCGGATTCTTAACCACTGTGCCACCAGGGAAGTAGGGAAGTCCCTAAAGCTCATTTTACTTTCAAGTGACGAATCCCCATTTATCACCTAAAACGAGACTGTGCCCCTCCCCCAAACCTTCTCATATACAGCTCCTAGTTAGAAGTAAATTCTAGATAAGCCTATACACATACACACAGAAGTAAGTTTGCACCCAAGCCCATTCAATGGAGAAAGAAGTCTCTTCAACAAATGGTACCTGGGCAACTGGATATACACATTCCAAAAAACTTAAGCTGGACTCCAATCTTACACCATAAACATAAATTAACGCAAAATGGATCAACAACCTAAATATAAGAATTAAACCCATAAAACTCATAGAAGAAAACGTGGGGGGCGGGGGGGCAGGGTAGAGACTCAGGACCTTGATTCTGGCAACAGATTCTGAGATTATAAAAACAAAAGCATGTTCCAGAAAGGAAAAATAACAACTGGACTTTATCAAAATTTAAAACTTTTCTGCAACAAAGGAAATTATCAAAAAAGTGGAAGACAACATACAGAAGAGAAAATATTAACAAACCTCATATGTGATAAGGGTCTGATACCTAGAATATATAACAAACACAACCACCAAAAGACAATCCAGTTAAAAACTGGGTAAAGGGGGCTTCCCTGGTGGCGGAGTGGTTGAGAGTCCGCCTGCCGATGCAGGGAAAACCAGTTCGTGCCCCGGTCTGGGAAGATCCCAAATGCCGCGGAGTGGCTGGGCCTGTGAGCCATGGCCACTGAACCTGTGCATCCGGAGCCTGTGCTCTGCAACGGGAGAGGCCACAACAGTGAGAAGCCCGCGTACCGCAAAAAAAAAAAAAAAAAAAAGAAAGAAACTGGGTAAAGGACTTGAAGAGACATTTCTCCCAAGAGGTACAAGTGATCAACACGCACATGACAAGATGCTCTACATCATTAATCATTAAGAGACTGCAAACAAAAACCACAATGAGGTATCACTTCACACCCACAAAGATATCTATAAGTTAAAAAAAAAAAAAAAAGAAAAAGGAAACCAACAAGTGTTGGTAAATGTGTAGAGAAAACCCTCACACATTGCTGGAAGGAATACCAAATGGCACAGCCTCTGGGGAAAAGTTTGTGGTTCCTCAAAAAAGTAAACACAGAATCACAACATGACCCCAGCAGTTCCACTCTTAGGTATATAACCCAAAGAAGCGAAAACTGGTACTCAAATACATATACACATGTTCATAGCAGCACTATTCGTAACAGCCAAAAGGTGGAAACAACCCAAATATACATCAATGGATGAACGGATAAACTGTGGCATATACAAATAATGGAATATTATTCAGTAATAAAAGAAATAAAGTACTGATTCATGCCACAATGGGATGACTCTTGGAAACATTCAGCAACGTGAAAGCAGCCAGACACAAATGGTCGCATATTTTATGATTCTACTATATAAAGCATCCAGGATAGGTAGATCCAGAGAGACAAAATGCAGACGGGTGGCAGCCGTGGGTTGGGCGGCATCAGGGGAGGGGTGGGAGCACCTGCTTAATGCATACAGGATTTCTCTTGAGGATGATGAGGCGTTTTGGAACTAGAAAGAACTGGTGGCTGCACAACACTCTGAATGTACCAACTGCCACCGTTCACCTTAAAATGGTTACTTTAATGTCTTGTGATGTTCACCTCAATTTTTTTAAAGTTTGCACAGATATCTCATTTGTTAGTCACATATCTCTACCTCAGCCAGGAATGCTTTCCCCAGCTCGGTGGTCTCCTCTCAACACCTTCGGAGACCCTGGCGCATAGTGTGGATGCAGCTGGAGAAAAAAACTCAGTCAAAAAGACCTATGAAAAGAAATAGTAAGAATGTACATTTACACAAGATTGAAATTTTATGCCAGGGAAAAAAGAACACTAGAGAAAAGTATACACTAAAACTTCCTTAATAAAATTCAAAAACGAAGAAGCCTCTGTGAGCGCAGGCAGTGACAACTGTTCAAGCCTGCATTACCAGCAAAACATTAGAAACTGCAGGCAGCAAAGGACTTCCTCCTAAGGTTTCAACTTCAAACCACAAGGCAGAACCGCACAGAAATTTCTCTGAAACACCTACCCATATCTCATATTTGAGACATTGCAGGCAGTCTATTACTTTTTGTAAGGGCTGATCTTTTTTTTTTTTTTTTTAATAAATTTATTTATTTTATTTTTGGCTGTGTTGGGTCTTCGTTTCTGTGCGAGGGCTTTCTCTAGTTGCGGGGAGCGGGGGCCACTCTTCATCGCGGTGCGCAGGCCTCTCACTGTCGCGGCCTCTCTTGTTGTGGAGCACAGGCTCCAGATGCACAGGCTTCAGTAGTTGTGGCTCACGGGCTTAGTTGCTCCGCGGCATGTGGGATCTTCCTAGACCAGGGCTCGAACCTGTGTCCCCTGCATTAGCAGGCAGATTCTCAACCACTGTGCCACCAGGGAAGCCCTAAGGGCTGATCTTTGAGGCAAACAAAACATTACTGGCACTGTTCAGAATGTTAAGAACAATGAAGTCTTTCTTCTCATTTACTTACTATGTAACTTACTGAGCACCAAAGTGTACAAGATGCTACATACTAATACAACAGAGGGGAACAGTGTTTCTTGCCTTTAGAGTGAATATTTTAAGAAGAACAAAATAGAATAATAGTACATTAGTTTCCAAGAGGTGAAAATACCTCTATATTATGCATAGTATTATATAAATATATCTATATCTTTATACTACAGTAGTGATTTGAGGACACATCACTTCACTTACACCTTTCCATAGTGGAGCCAAGCTAACTGGCTGAAAAATTCACCTAAGAAAACTTTTTTTCAAGAAAGCCAACTCAAGTATGCACAATAGAAACAAATTTTTGAAAGGATTCAAACTGTCTTTCCTTAAAAGCACTCTGACTAAATGATTCATAACCGAAAAACTAACGAATGTACAGTATGAAAAGCAAGGCTGTTACACCCCCTTTGACTGGAGAGGAATGTTACTGACATTTAGCAGGTGTGTGGATCAGGCATCATGCCTTGAGTTTTCCCATCTATTACCATTTAATATCCTGTAATCCTATTATGCCTATTGTAAAGTCTACCATGTACACTGAAGTAGGTACATCAGGAAGTTAACTGAAGGTATTCATCAGTAATAATTACTTAGTGGTGGTTTCACTCAAGCAAGACTTTCATGAATCCCAACTGTATCCTCTCCAAAAGGGCAGCTCTCAAGATCCCTAGTATACTGATTTAATAATCAGGTAGCCTAGGTCTTCATCCAAGTCGATGATAAAAGTATTTAACAAAATAGTTTCAAAGTATTTCACCTCACCACTAACAAGCTCTTTGGAAGTTAGTACTTAATTCATTAATTACTAATTTTGGAGAACAGGTGTTCTATTATATAAACCACATCTAGCTCTTCAACAAAGTGTCATGAGAGAAGATCATATGCCTTGTTGAAATCAAGACCTCCTATGGCTAAAGTAGCCTACTGGTCCCACTGTAAACATTCTATACCATGCTACCCACATGAAGCAACCAAGAACCAGAAATGTCAATGCAGAAGTTAAGTTCACACACCATCTCAATGGCTGAGCTAAGACAAGAAACCAGTTCTTCTCACAAACCCTATTTTTTTAAATGAATTCATGCATTATTTAATGGCATCATCTTTCCCTACTTCCTCAAGCCTTAAAAAAACTACGAAACTATCTTGATTCTTATCTCATACCTCATCAGCAAATCCAGTCAGCTCCACCTTCAGAATAAACCTGCAATCTGACAATTCTCACCTCCTCCACCAAGACCACCTGCCCACTCCACCATCACAACCCGCCCAGACCAGACTGCAGCAGCCTCCTCCCTGGTCTCCATACTTTCACTCCTGCCACTCTACAGTCCATTCCCCATGAAGTGGCCAGAGGGACATTGTTGGGTTTTCTTTTTTTCAGTTTTTTTTTTTTTTTTTTTTTTTTGCGGTAGGCGGGCCTCTCACTGTTGTGGCCTCTCCCCTTGCAGAGCACAGGCTCCGGACGCGCAGGCTCAGCAGCCATGGCTCACGGGCCTAGCCGCTCTGCGGCATGTGGGATCTTCCCAGACCGGGGCACGAACCCGTGTCCCCTGCATCGGCAGGCGGACTCTCAACCACTGCGCCACCAGGGAAGCCCTCTTTTTTTCAGTTTTGAAACAACAAAATTACACTAAAGTGCAGTACAAAGGAATGTTTGTTTTCCCCAAACCACCTGAGAGTTAGCTGCCAACATGATGTTCCATCATCTTCAAATGCTAAAAACAAGGATGGTCTAGATAACTACAAGAAAATGATCAAGATCAGAAAATTGAGACTGATAGATTACCAGGCTTAATCCTCACACTCCACCTGGGCCACCCCCTACACATGGTGGAGACGACGGGCCGGCTCCCCAAGCGGTCTGCTCCCCCCTTAGCACACTCACGTAACTGACTGAGCTGCAGCATCCCACACCAGGCCACCAGGTCAAAGAGATCCTCTCTTCGCCCTGCTTGGGCTCTGACTCTTCCAGGCCCTCACAACACGGACACTCTGTCCCAGGCCACCCTTCTCGTCCCACCTGGGCCCAAATAAGCTGCTCGGGGCCAACAGCTCCCCACACCCCCTCCTCACACTGTGAGTACCCACCTTGTTATGCATCACCTAATGGCTTTAGGACAAAATTGTCGAGGAGGAAGGGGAAAAGATCTGTCACTTTTAAATGGACTTAGGTTATTTCAATCCTTTGCTCAAAATCTTCCAAGAGCCTTTTAATCCTTCTCAGAATAAAATCCAAACTCAACTCCGTGGTCTACTAGGTCCTATAAATCTGTCCCCTACCTCCCTACATCACTTGGTCTCATATATGCATGCTGGCCTTTATTCTGTTTTCAAGTACACTAAACCTTTTCTTACCTCAGGATCTCTGCACTGTATGTCCTCCTTGAGAGCGCCTCCACTCCCCAAATCTTCAAGGTCTTGGTTCACACCTCATTTCTAGAGGCTTTCTCCCAGTTCCCTCCTCATCCACCATCCCCACGCTCCCTACCTATCTATCCCCTTGCCTTTATTTTCTCTACAGCACTTATGACTGGTATGATCTATCTATTTATTTATAACCCACAAGGACAGAACAATTTCTGTTTATTGTGTATCCCCATACCTAGAACAATACCTGAACATCTGCATGATGCCTGAATTCTTCAAGAACAGGTCTTGGTGACACAACGTAATCAATCATAATGCCATCTTACATCTACACGTTATATGGGAAGATGCCAGAAATGGCTGTGTAATTTTAAGATATTTATGTTGACACTGCATGATGCTTTGAAGTATACTAATTATTTGCAGTAATAATGAGCAGTATCTATGTTGTTTATTTTCTCTTTTTCACAAACGAGGCACAGAAAAGTGCAATGATCTGCCCAACACTGAAGAGTCAATAACTGACAAGATCACGACTAGACTCTGGGACCTCTGAGTTTACTATTACTTGCACCAGGCAAGCCCCTCTGTGTGCACACCCTCAGAATCCCCAACATCCTTTACTTTCACCTTCCAGAATTACTGGAATATTTCAAAAGAACAGCTAGAGGTGCAGAAATACTATAATTTTCAACCCTACCTACAAATGTGTGTCTTACTAAAAGCATAATACATGCACTGACTACAGGTCTATTGCACAACAGCTTCATTTTTATGAAGAGTTGATAATGGGATTTTTTAGCACCATATCTTAGGACTCAGGAAACTACAGCCCACCGCCTGCTTTTCTTACATGTAAGCTAAAAATCGTTTTTATATTTTTAAATGGTTGCGGGAGGAAAAAAAAATCAAAAGAATAATATTTCATGACACCTGAAAATTATACGTAATTCAAAGTTCAGTGTCCATAAATAAAGTCTGATTTAAACACCACCACACTCATTCATTTGTTTACTGTCCATGGCTGCTTTTGCACTACAATCACAGGGTTACTAAGTAGTTGCAACAGAGATGTGGCCAGAAAAGCCAAAAGTACTATCTGGTACTTCACAGAAAAAGTTTGTCAACCACTGCCACACTCTCTTGATTTTTCATCCCTCCCCAGCATCCTGACCTTCAAGAAATGTTCCTTTTCCCTGCCAAATCCAGGTAAAGTTTTTCCCATAGCACCTGATTCTTCTCCCATCTCTCTGCATTCATTCTGATATGTATAATTGTCTGTTATACATCTGACTCCCCAACTAGATTTCAAAATGCTAGGGGAAGAGGCCCACATCTGCTTGTCCATTATTGTATCCCCGGTGTCTAGCAATGCCCATTTATACTAGGTGCCCAATACTTGCTGAATGAATGGAAGACAGAGGCACTAAATTTGAATGAGCGAATTTAAGGAACTCTCAAACATACAAGTTTCTTCTAGAAGGTATCAGAAATACAGACTGTCAGACTTTCCAAAGGAGCCACACAAATGACTCTATCTACCCCTGGCTCATTCCAGTCATAAACCACAACATCATACAAAATGGATTGGGATCATATAGGGGATTGGGTGTGAGGAGTGGGGAGCTTTAAATTAACCTGCAGTCCAGCAGTAAAAGGTATTAAGAGCAACAACAACAAAGGATGACACAGGGCCCCAGGCTCAGATAGGAGCCGACATGATACTGATCACAGAACGGGCTGCTTCCCAGTTTCAACCACCCCCTCCAAAATTTTCTTTACTCCCACACTGCCTGAATCTTTACATATTTCACCATGACATACTGCCTATTAGTCATCTAATTTATTCACTCACCTTACAAGAAATTTCTTCATAAAATACAAATAGATTTGAAAAGCTAAAAAAATAACAAAACTTCAGGCATTAACAAAAAAAACCCAAAACTAGATTTTCCTAGTTTGAACAGAAAAGACGTTAATCAATGGACGAAAACAGTATCTCTACAGATTTACATTTTAAATTCTTAGTAACCACAAATAACAATAAGAAATGCACAATAAATGTAGTTTAAGGCAAATGGATATTACACAATTCCTTTGGATTATACTTCACATGATATTACACAATAAATTTCAGATGTGTCAAAAAGTTAAATATAAAGAATAATCCATAAAAACAAAACCTTTTTTTAAAATACATCTTTATTGGAGTATAATTGCTTCACAATACTTTGTTAGTTTCCGTTGCACAACAAAGAGAATCAGCCATATGCATACACATGTTCCCATATCCCCCCGCTTTTGAGCCTCCCTCCCACCCTCCCTATCCCACCCCTCTAGGTCATCACAAAGCACCCAGCTGATCTCCCCGTGCTGTGCTGCTGCTTCCCACCAGCCAACTATTTTACATTCGGTCGTGTATATATGTCGATGTTACTCTCACTTTGCCCCAGCTTCACCCTCCCACCCATGTCAAGTCCATTCTCTATGTCTGAGTCTTTATTCCTGTCCTGTCCCTAGGTTCTTCAGAACCTTTTTTTTTTTTTTTAGATTCCATATATATGCATTAGCATACAGTATTTGTTTTTCTCTTTCTGACTTCACTCTGTACGTCAGACTCTAGGTCCATCCACCTCACAACAAATAACTCAATTTCATTTCTTTTTATGGCTGAGTAATATTCCATCGTATATATGTGCCACATCTTCTTTATCCATTTATCTGTCGATGGACACCTAGGTTGCTTCTATGTCCTGGCTATTGTAAACAGTGCTGCAGTGAACACTGTGCTACATGTCTCTTTCTGAATTATGGTTTTCTCGGGGTATATGCCCATTAGTGGGATTGCTGAGTCTTATGGTAGTTCTATTTTTAGTTTTTTAAGGAACCTCCATACTGTTTCTCCATAGTTGTATCAATTTACATTCCCACCAACAGTGCAGGAGGGTTCCCTTTCACCACACCCTTTCCTATTTATTGTTTACTTGCACCAGGCAAGTTCACCACACCTATTTATTGTTTCTAGATTTTTTGATGATGGCCATTCTGAACAGCATGAGGTGATACCTCATTGTAGTTTTGATTTGCATTTCTCTAATAATTAGTGATGTTGAGCATCTTTTCATGTGCCTCTTGGCCATCTGTATGTCTTGGTGAAATGTCTATTTAGGTCTTCTGCCCATTTTTTAACTGGATTGTTTGTTTTGATATTGAGCTCCATATATTTTTGTATATTTTGGAGATGAATCCTTTGTCTGTTGTTTCATTTGCAAATATTTTCTCCCATTCTGAGGGTTGTCTTTTTGTCTTGTTTACAGTTTCCTTTGCTGTGTAAAAGATTTTAAGTTTAATTAAGTCCCATTTGTTTATTTTTGTTTTTATTTCCATTACTCTAGGAGGTGGGTCACAAAAGATCTTGCTGTGGTTTATGTCAAAGAATGTTTTTCCTATGGTTTTCCTCTAAGAGTTTTATAGTATCTGGTCTTACATTTAAGTCTTTAATCCATTTGGAGTTTATTTTTGTGTATGGTATTGGGTAGTGTTCTAATTTCATTCTCTTACATGTAGCTGTCCAGTTTTCCCAGCACCATTTATTAAAGAGGCTGTCTTTTCTCCATTGTATGTTCTTGCCTCCTTTGTTGTAAATTAGGTGGCCATATGTGTGTGGGTTTATCTCTGGGCATTCTATCCTGTACCACTGATCTATCTTTCTGTTTCGGTGCCAGTACCATACTGTCTTGATTACTGTAGCTTTATGGTATAGTTTGAAGTCGGGGAGCTTGATTCCTCCAACTCCGTTTTTCTTTCTCAAGATTGCTTTGGCTATTCGGGGTCTTTTGTGTTTCCATACGAATTGTAAAATTTTTTGTTCTAATTCTGTGAAGAATGCCATTGGTAGTTTGATAAGGATTGCACTGAATCTATAGATTGCTTTGGGTAGTATAGTCATTTTCACAATATTGATTCTTCCAATCCAAGAAAACAAAAACTCGATCCAGAAAGCATACTCTAGCTTTGCAGAGAAAAATTCATTACTACAGAACGAACAGAAGAAAGTTAAATAAGTTCTGACATGTAAAACTGAAGCCTTTAAATTTAGAGTTCATTCATTCAACAACTATTTATTAAAATGCACACAATATTCTAAGCACTGAGGAAGGCCCTGAATTTTCAGAATGTTTGAATAGAGCACACAAGGCCCCTGATCTCACAGGGCTTATGTAGAGCTTAAGTCTAGTAGGGAGGTGGGCAAAAAGTACACAAGGCAATGGAAACTTCCTGTAAGCACTAAAGAGGAAAAGACACACTGCTCCAAGAGAACAAAACCGAGAAGGCACCGTAGATCGGATGGTCGTGAAAAAATTCTGAGGCACAACATCAAAGCCGATGGCTTAAGGAAGAACAAGAAACCAGCCAGATGAAGAGTAGGGAAAACACCAGCACAAGGCCACAGGCAGCCAAGAGCCCAGAGCCACCATGAATGAGAAAATGAAACAAAGGCAAGTGATGAAAGATGGTATTTTAAAGTACTAAGAAGCACACATATTCCTACACAATACACCATTACATGGGAAAAGTACATTCTTCACAGCCACCTACGTTTATTCACCTAACAAAACTAAATCAAACATGAAGCCAAAAGTTGCCAGGGAGGAGGAAGGGCAAGTACATGCATACAATCAACAGAACTGTACATTAGTTTGCTCTTTTTAAAGACAATCTAAATGTAAGCTTTTATGTACAGAATGGATAAACAAGGACCTACTTATAACACAGAGAATTACATTCAACATCCTATGATAAACTGTAAAGGAAAAGAATATTTTAAAAAGCATGTACAGGGCTTCCCTGGTGGTGCAGTGGTTAAGAATCCGCCTGCCAATGCAGGGGACATGGGTTTGAGCCCTGGTCTGGGAAGATCCCACATGCCGTGGAGCAACTAAGCCCATGTGCCACAACTACTGAGCCTGTGTTCCAGAGCCCGTGAGCCACAACTACTGCGCCTGCGAGCCACGACTGCTGAAGCCTGGGCGCCTAGAGCCCATGCACTGCAACAAGAGATGCTACTGCAATGAGAAGCCCACACACAGCAACAAAGACCCAACACAGCCAAAAATAAATAAATAAATATAAATAAATTTTAAATAAACAAATAAAAAGGATGTATACATATATAACTGAATCACTTTGCTGGACAGAAGAAATTAACACAACATTGTACATCAACTAAACTGCAATTTTATTTTTGTAAAGATTAAAAAAAAAGTCTATTGAATTTTTAAAGACTTCTTAAAGTCTTTTATTGAATTTTTGTTACAATATTGCTGTTTCTTTTTTTTTTAATGTTTTTTGGGGTTTTTTTTTTCGCCATGACGCAGGTAGGATCCCAGCTCCCGGACCAGGGATTGAACTCACAACCCCCTGCCCTGCCCCCCCTCCCCCACATTGGAAGGCGAAGTCTTAACCACTGGACTGCCAGGGAAGTCCCAAACTTCAATTAAAAAAGAAAAACCTGATAAAAATAAAGACAATCTAAAATTAAATAATAGAAACTATAGCATTGCTCTTACCTTTAGACTCAATAGACTCCTATTTACCAAAAATTAACTTTTCCTCCTCTCAGAACTAACTGCACAAAAGTTATCTGCCGAAGGGACGTTTATAAAATAAAAAATAAGAAACCACCAAAAAGCCTACAAATATGTAACTATATAAATTGTGATGCATTAAGTTTACATCAGAAAGATGAGTATAGATTAAATAATGCCCAAAATGTTTACTTTATCAAGTATTAAATAATGACATTTAGTTTGTATATATGGACAAAATGCAAAATGTATATATTGTTAAATTTTTTAACTTGAACTCACAAATAATTAACATTTTGTAATCACTAGCTGCTCCGCTCAGGATTATTTATGTTCAGTTGTGTCTATTTTAATTCAAAAGATACAGAAAGGAACAAAAAGTATTGTTAACAAAGATTCATTCCAGCTTTTCAGAATTAACAACTGCTAATATTACAAAAAATAGCTAAATTTACCCTTTAAAACAAACTCAAGTCCCAATCTCCCCTCCTACTTCCAAACAGCAGTAACTTTCTGGTGTAACCCTGCTAGTCCATTTTCATAAAGTTTTATAAGAGACAGAGAAACAGACAGAGAAGAGAATATACACATATCCATCAACAATATATAGTACTGAGTTGTTGGAAAACTTCACAAAGGTGCTACACTTTTGTGTCAGGTATCAAACTTTCTGATGCAATGTTGTGTATATAGTTGATAAAAATACCAATAGATCTACAGCATTTACACAGCATTACAATAATCATGGAAATATACCCCGTATCGATAAACACAGATTTTTCCCAATTTTTTCTATCACACAGTTCTACAGTTTGTTTTCTTAAAAAGTATAAACTTATTTTTATTAAGTTAAATAACATTACTTACTAACTAGATGATTATTAAACTTCCAATCAAGGCAAATAAAAATAATTCCCGCTCTTTCGCCTCCTCGCTTTCAAGATGACCAAGAAAAGAAGGAACAATGGTCGTGCCAAAAAGGGCCGCGGCCATGTGCAGCCTATTCGCTGTACCAACTGTACCCGTTCCGTGCCCAAGGATAAGGCCATTAAGAAGTTCGTCATTCGGAACATCGTAGAGGCCGCAGCCGTCCGGGACATTTCCGAAGCGAGTGTTTTCGACGCCTGTGTGCTTCCCAAGCTGTATGTCAAACTACATTACTGTGTGAGTTGTGCCGTTCACAGCAAGGTAGTCAGGAATCGTTCTCGGGAAGCCCAGAAGGACCAAACACCTCCACCCTGATTTAGACCTGCTGGTGCTGCCCCACAACCTCCACCAAAGCCCATGTAAGGAGCTAAGTCCTTAAAGACTAAAGAAATACTGTCCCCTGGAAAGACAATAAAGTGGAAATTATACTTTAAATAAATAAATAAATAATTCCCCAAATCACCACTGATTACTAGCTTCTACCAACTAATAAACCAAATAACTGCAGTAATGCTCAGTTTTTAAATACAACTATAAACTAATCATCTAACTATCAAAAATCAATCACGGGGCTTCCCTGGTGGCGCAGTGGTTGAGAGTGCGCAGTGGTTGAGAGTCCGCCTGCTGATGCAGGGGACACGGGTTCGTGCCCCGGTCCAGGAAGATCCCACGTGCCGCGAAGCGGCTGGGCCCGTGAGCCATGGCCGCTGAGCCTGCGCGTCCGGAGCCTGTGCTCCGCAATGGGAGAGGCCACAACAGTGAAAGGCCCGCGTACCAAAAAAAAAAAAAAAAAAAAAAAAAATCAATCACGGCTTTAAAATGAACAATGCATATCACATAAAAATAAAATCTATATTAATTTTTCAAATTAAAAAGCAAATATTGGACTTCCCTGGTGGTGCAGTGGTTAAAAATCCACCTGTTAATGCAGGGGACACGGCTCGATCCCTGGTCCGGGAAGATCCCAGATGCCACGGAGCAACTAACCCATGTGCCACAACTACTGAGCCTACGCTCTAGAGACCATGAGCCACAACTACTGAGCCCATGTGCCACAACTACTGAAGCCTGCGCACCTAGAGCCTGTGCTTCGCAACAAGAGAAGTCACCACAATGAGAAGCCTGCTCACCGCAACGAAGAGTAGCCCCCGCTCACCACAGCTAGAGAAAGCCGGCACGCAGCAACTAAGACCCAATGCAGCAATAAATAAATAAATAAATAAGCAAGCAAGCAAGTATATATTAAAGACATAAGCACAAAATGTTTATTTGTGGAAAAAAATTTAATGTACCTTGTTGATGATTTATACTATTTCTCCTGCAATTTTCTTAAAACTACATTCAGATATTGATTTGTTGCCATCTACTGGTTAAAATCATATTTCAATAATGTTATTTCACCTCAAATATTCACTACAGTCAAAAATATCTTAGCAGAGACTTCCCTGGTGGTCCAGTGGTTAAGAATCCGCCTTCCAGTGCAGGGGACGTAGGTTTGATCCCTGGTAGGGGAACTAAGATCCCACATGCTGCGGGGCAACTAAGCCCATGCATCGCAACTAGTGAGCCCGTGTGCCACAACTAGAGCCTGCACACCACAACTAGAGAAGCCCACGTGCCACAACAAAAGATCCTGCATGCCTCAACGAAAGATCCCACGTGCTGCAACTAAGACCCGATGCAGCCAAATAAATAAATTAAAAAATTTTTTTTAAATCTTAGCAGTGTTCTTTGCAAAATTTTATAAAACTACTGTGATGAATTCAGCTTTCGAGAAGTCTTTAAAGCTGTATCATGAGTTAATTGTATCTTGACTTCTAACAATATCCTCACATAAAATTTTCATTCATGTGTTAAGACTTTTAAAACTAAAATACAATGGTAATTTGTGATAACTATAAAAATCTTTAATTAAAATACTTTCGGAATTTTTTTTTCTTTACAATTCAAATGTTTATACACCCTTATTTTCTAGAATGTTGGAGCTAGAGAATTCAGGATATTTCCACCTTTTCACAGCTGAGTGTTAGAATAAGGATCCAAAAAAAAAAAAATCCATATACTACATTTGTTTATTTTGCACTTTAAGTTACTTTTACTCTACAGCAGTCCCTCCCCTCTCCTTCTTCCCTTTTTGTCTTTTTTATTATTTTTTTCTTCTTCACTTTTTTTTTACACAATTATTGTTAGAAGAAAAAGCCAGTTGTCCCACTGCACTGCTTTTTAAAACCATCCTTTTAGCTACCCAGATTTAAAAAGCATAACAAACAGATGTAACACATGGACTTATTTTTGGATCCCAATTCTAACAAATCAACTGTAAAATGACTAAGTAACTGTGGAAATGTGTATATAGATTGGGTTTTAGATGACAACAAAGAATTTTATTAATTCTGTTGGATATAATATGGCACTGTGATTATGCACAAGAAAATGTACAAATCTTGTAGACACTGCTATGAACTGAATTGTATCCCCTCTCCCCAGCCCAAAATTCATACACTGAAGTCTTTTTTTTTTTTTTTTTTGCTGTATGCGGGCCTCTCACTGTTGTGGCCTCTCCCGCCGCGGAGCACAGGCTCCGGATGTGCAGGCCCAGCGGCCATGGCTCACGGGCCCAGCCGCTCCACGGCATGTGGGATCCTCCCGGACCAGGGCACGAACCCGTGTCCCCAAGCATCGGCAGGCGGACTCTCAACCACTGCGCCACCAGGGAAGCCCCATACACTGAAGTCTTAAACCAACAATGTGATAGTATTTGGAGATGGGGCCTTTGTAAGTAATTAGGTTTAGATGTCATCATGAGGGTAGGGCCCTTATGATGGCATTAGTGCCCTTATAAAGATATATCAGAGAATTTACTCTCTCTCTCCAAGTGAGAACTCTGCCAGAAAGCTGTCTGCAAACCAGGAGGATGGCCCTCACAAGAACCCAACCTTGCTGGCACCGTGATCTCAGACTTCTAGCCTCTGGAACTGTGAGAAAATAAATTTCTGTTGTTCATGCCACCCAGTCTATGGTATTTTCTTATGGAAGCCCATGCTGAAACAGTCATGCATATGGAAGTATGTAGGAGTGAAATAATGTATCCGATATATGCTTTAAAACATATTCACAAAAAGGGAAAAAAACAGAAGAAATGGAGCAAAAAGAATATTTTTTTAATTTAGGTGACAGGTGCTTGGGATTTAATATGCTATTGGCTCAACTTCTAAGTTTCAAATTTCTCATAACTAAAAAAAAACTTTAAAAAAGAAGAAAATGCTTTTTCAATGTAATTCCTATAACTGAAACCTGAAAATGCTTTAAGATAAACACAGTACTAATCTGAAATTATTATGAGGCAAAAATAAAAGTTGACTTGAAACTTTACCTTTGAATAAATTTGGGGGAAACTGTTACAGGATTTTTAAAATAATCTGTCTCACCTAAGAGTCTCAAGTTAAAAGCACTGACCTTAACTGTTCATGTTCTAATTATGTAACTTGTCCAAATTATTTACCTGCTTAAATGTTAATTACAAAAGAGAAATCATCATTTTGGTACTCTTTTGTAAACAGAGGTTTTCATTATTGTTGAAATACTTTTAAATTACTAATTTTTTTGTTTAGAAGTTAACTTTCTTTAACTCTTCTTGATTATTATAATTTTCAAAATACGTATCATTCTCAGATTTCAAGTAGACAATATAGTATATCTGACTGCACCAACATTTACAGAATTAACACCAAGCAACAATGAGGGAGAACTGTCAACCAATCTAGTTCCTGATTTTAATGGGAATGGTAATATACATAACATTTACCATGATCAAGACTATCATTAAGACTGATTTTTTTTTTAATGATTTTAAGGAAAGGTCTTTCTATTCCTATTTTACAAAGGGTTTTCAACAAAGACACATTCAAACTTGCTCCTTTGATCCATTTTTGCATTAATTAGTCATGGAAATCCTGTTCTGACACAAAGACCAATAAGTATAATTTTATCTTTTATGTATAACTCTAAGTCATCGTTATAAATAATACCTAATGTTCTGTGCCCAAAAAACATTCCCTCAGGAATTTTAAATACAGGTACACAGGGCCATTTTTTCTTTTAGTAAAGATCCGAGGCTAGGTTTGGCGTTGCTAAAGGTCTGTTTCAATCACCTCCTTCATTCCACAAGCATTTACTGGTCATGTACTGTGATCTAGGTACTATGCACCAAGTATAGGAGAATATGATGAGATTAATAGACAGTTCTCATCTTCAAGAAGCTCACACCATCACATTGTGCTAAATACTGTTAACAAAATGCTGAAGGAAGAAATAACATCAAACTGAGATTTCCAGAAAAATTCAGTAATAACTGAGTCTTGAATGCTGAGTGAGACTGTTCATTCAAAGCAGGGCCCAAATAAAACATACACATTTAGAAAGAAGCAAAGCTAATTATGTTCAGATGGTATATTTTCAAGGACTTCTGTGGCCCCTGAGAATACTACTAAAATACTGTTTGCTTTCTTCCACTGACGGTGCAATAATAATGGTGGGTAAAAGCGCTGGTGCCTTAGCAGGAATCAAAGCAATGATCCCTACCTGTACCAGTCAGTGTATACTTCACCACTATCTTAAAAAAAGGGGGGGGGGTGCTTTTCACTTAAGAAGGTCTTTAATGAGGAAGTAAAATTTATTTTTACTAATCTCCACGCTATTACTTTTAAAATTCTGTGTAATAAAATGGACATAAAAACTACTGCTGCCCACCAAAATATGATACCTCTCTCAAGAAAAAGCACTCGGACAACTGTCTGAGTTGTGAGAGCTGAACGAGCCACTTTTTTCATGAAACATCATTTTTACTTGAAAGAACATATATACAAATTATGCTTACTCAGACTTGGGTATATAGCAGACATTTTCTTAAAAATGAGTGAAGAGAACCTATCAATTACAGAAAAACAGATGAAAGTATTTGTTGCTGATGATAAAATTTAAGGTTTTAAGAGAATATTAGAAATCTATAAAACTTATACCTGCCACCCTAAGTGTGACAAGTCTCAATAATTAAACACTTTCTGATAAGATGTTAACAAGTGTTAATTTTGGATACTGTATGTGTCAACATTTGGAAGATCTGCATAACTCGGTAAGCTAATATTTTCCATAATCATGTATGGAGGGAAAAGTCATTTAAATTGCAAGAAAATCAATAGATTTTAAAGCAACAGTTATGTTAAAGTCCATCAATATGGGTTCAGATTCCACAATACAACCTTTCTTCTACCAACCTTTCTTCTAACATTTACCAAGTTTTAGTGTAGTAATAAAAAATATCCACAATTATGTGAAAAGGCTATAAAAACACTGTTCTCCTAACAGTAAACTTATCCAAGGCCAGATTTCCTTCATATATACTTCAATGCAGCGGTCCCCAACCTTTTTGGCACCAGACACGGTGTCTTCATGGAAGACAATTTTTCCACGGACGGGGTGGGGGGAGGGGCATGGTTCAGACGGTAATGTGCGCGATGGTTCAGGAGGTAATACAAGCAATGGGGAGCGCGATGGGGAACAGCAGATGCAGCTTTGTTCACTCCCCCGCCGCTCACCTCCTGCTGTGCCGCCAGGTTCCTAAAAGGACAGGTAGTAGTCCTCGGCCCAGGGGTTGGGGACCCCTGCTTCAATGCAAACAGTACATCACAATAGACAGAACAAAGAAGTAAATATGTGAATCCAACTGTCTTCTATTAAGTCAGACATTTAAAGAGTCTCACAAAAAATGTAAAGCAATGCCATTTTCTCAGTAAATGTTTTGGAAAAGTTATTTTTCATTTAAAAAATATGTTATTTATGTGACCATGATGTGATCATTTTAAATAACAATAAATGTACTTACAAATAATTTTTAACTTCTTAAATTAAATTTCTAATAGAGTAAATATTGATAAATCTAATATAGTAAATATTGATAAGATATAACCCACATAAACAAAAGCTATTTGGGAGTCCTCCATGATTTTTAAGTGCATAAAGTGGTCCTGAGACAAAAATGCTTGAGAACTGCTGATACATAAGTTGAAGAAAAGAGTAATAAGAACATTTCAAATACAAGCTACAACATATAGAGAGCAGTTTTATTATCTTTCACTATGTATCCCCAGCCATCCCAGCCTACTCTACATTTCTCCACAATCTAATGTATAGCTACTAATCTATTATAAACTATGAAGAAAACAACCATGACAGTGTTTTTCCAGTGGCTTTCCTGTGATTAAAGGATATGAATTTTTATCAACAATTTTTAACAGCGCAGGGGGTTTCTACTGAGATACCCGTTGATCTTCTTTGAAATTCCAGATACTGTGATCCGCAAACAAACAAAGCACAACCACTGCCCTCCTTTAAAAGGGCATAACAGATATTTTCAGAACTCGTTATATTTTCAATACTAGTTTCCCAACCATAAAACAAATCAAACAAACAAAACACCTTGATGTTAGTTAAAACTTTCTGGGAGGTGTTATAAAATATTGAATAAACATTCACACTGTGAACAGTACAAAGACAGTTATGTCTAAAAGAACAAAGTTAAAACTGTACTATATAATCTTAATAGACTAAATACTAACACTTTACATACCAGTTTCCCACCAATGATGGAACTCCTTCTTAAAACGGAAGCTTCAAGTCTATCTTTTAAAACAAGATCCTTTAAGCACAGTAATTTACTTCTAATCTAAGTAAAGTTAAATAGTAAACGAAGCCTAACAAATGCCTTCTGCTTTAATTTCCCAAGAAATGTTAAACTGCCATTGAAAGGGATGCCCTGGAAGCTGGCACTGGCCATCTTTCTATTTTAATTAACAAGCTTACCAACTTCTACCTAACCTCATCCACTTTCCAAGACTGCAATTCCTCAAACTATCTCTTGGCCTAAAACTCATCAGGCAATCACAAGATTAGCCACGTCCTAATCAATCTCCTTCTAAATATCCAGAAAGGCTATCTGCATCCAAGACAAGAGACAGGAAAAACTACCCAGTCACCTTGACAACAAATGTCAGTTTTCATCATTCTCTCCATAGGATGAACCATGGACTTCTACAACCTCTGCCTGGTATTCAGTCTGAGACAGAGATGCTCATCCCTGCAATTAAACATACTAAAACTATTCCAACCTACGAAGGAATAACAGTCTTTTAAAAATGGGAAATGAGAGTCTTTGTTGAATGTAAAACATTTCCTACTCTCTGGCTTACTAGTGTTAAAATTACTTCACTGTGTCAGTCATAGAAGTCTATAGCACCAAACACAGACCTAAGAAAATTTACTCAAAAAGGCTGGACATTCTCAGATGACATTTTTTTGTAGATCAGATTTATTCTCACAAAACAGCCCTCCACTGGTAGGAAAATCAAAGAAATGAAAAAAAAGAAATATGTTAAAATCAGATAAGATAATATGTATTATAAGTACATACTTATATATCAGTTTTCAAAGCAATTCTGGGCCCTTTGCAGATTTTATCTATGCTATTTGAGAGAAGGGGTAAACATCAATTTGTTAGAGCCAACTCCATGCAGAAAAAAGGGGAAGGAGAGTTGTTAGAAAGTTACAGGGGACCTCACAGGGTCTCCAGTCACTGGGTGCAGGATGCAAATTCCAGGGAGGAAACTCCAGGTTTAGATTACACCCAGTGCCTATCTCTTGGCTAAGGCAAGATCCTCCCAGCTGCACTTCCACTAACACTCTCAATACTATACGATTTTTGCAAAATGAAATTAGGGTGCTCTTTTCAAAAGATGATGAAATGAATGATGAACAGCAAAGAAACAACACACGCCCATCAGGAAAGGTGAAGCTAACGGCATTTTGAAACACACTTGATTTTTATAACTGATATTCTGGAGATCCACAACCTTTGACATAATATAATAAAACCACACCAGGAAGATGTGACACAACAGAAAGCAGACAACAGTTTAATTTCTTAATGATCCTCCATTTCTTCATTTCTTTCTGACTGCCATGCAGACATGTAATTAGATATACCTTCTCAAACTAGTATAAAACACCCACACCAAATTATTTCTTTATCAAATGTTCCCTGGGGACTTCTCTGGTAGTCCAGTGGTTAAGAATCCATCTTGCAATGCAGAGGATGCCAGTTGGATCCCTGTTTGGGGAACTAAGATCGCATACACGGGGCAAACGAGCCCGCGCGGCACAGCCAGAGAGCCCACGCACCACAACTACTGAGCCCGCCCACTCTGGAGCCCACACACCCACTACAACTAATGAGCCCGCACGCTCTGGAGCCCGTGCACCACAACTAGAGAGAAGCCTCATTCCACAACAGGAGGAGAGAGAGAGAGAGAGAGAGAGAGAGAGAGAGAGAGAGAGAGAGAGAGAGGAGGGAGGGAGGGAGGGAGGGAGGGAGGGAGGGAGGGAAATATTTTTCTTAAAAATGTTCCCTAGGACTTCCCTGGTGATGCAGTGGATAAGACTCTATGCTCCCAATGCAGGGGGCCCGGGTTCAATCCCTGGTCAGGGAACTAGATCCCACATGCATGCCTCAACTAAGACCCAGTGAAACCAAATAAATAAAATCAGTAAATAAATTTTGGAGCTTC
Organism: Mesoplodon bidens; assembly: GCF_964165515.1. NCBI lineage: Eukaryota > Metazoa > Chordata > Mammalia > Artiodactyla > Ziphiidae > Mesoplodon > Mesoplodon bidens. The sequence goes on from NC_138166.1 coordinate 11,079,085, forward strand.
CCTGGTGGCACAGTGGTTGAGAGTCCGCCTGCCGATGCAGGGGACACGGGTTCGTGCCCCGGTCCAGGAAGATCCCACATGCCGCGGAGCAGCTGGGCCCGTGAGCCATGGCCGCTGGGCCTGCACGTCCTGAGCCTGTGCTCCACAACGGGAGAGGCCACAACAATGAGAGGTCTGCATAATGCAAAAAAAAAAAAAAAGTTCCCTGGTCTCTAAGACATAATTAAATGATTTCTTTCCAGAGGCTGCCTATTCTGAGCTTATTTAGAGTAAACAAAATACCTTAAGTTGCCAAAACAACTTGAAGAATGTGTGATATGGTATCACTCAATCACCGCCTGCCATGGATAAGTACTCTAAACTCTTTCCATACATATCAAGTTAACCCTCACAGTAATCTCATGAAATTAAAACAACCAATGGTTCTCAATCGGGTGATTTTTATATCCTGTCCGCCTCACCCCTACCCAGGGACATCTGGCAATGTCTGAAGACATTTTTCATTTGTCAGTCTGAGCAGCTGTGACTGGAATCTACACTGTCAAGGTTAAGAAACCCTGTCTATAAGCATTCTCCATTTTACTGATGGAAACAAGTTCAGAGAGACTGAATGACTTTTGGTTAATTCATGTCACACAAGAAGTGGCAGGGACTTCCCTGGTGGTCCAACAGTTAAGACTTCACGCTCCCAATGCAGGGGACCCTGGTTCGATCCCTGATCAGGGAACTAAGATCCCACATACTGCAACTAAACCCGCACGCCTCAGCTACTGAGCCCACATGCTGTAAAGCCCAAGCACCGCAACTAGAGAGCCCGCATGCCGCAACAATGACCCAGCACAGCTAAAATAAATAAATAAATAAAATAAATAAGTAAGATGAAATAAATTTAAAAAAATAAAGTTAGTTAAAAAAAAAAGTAGCAGGGACTTCCCTGGTAGTCCAGTGGTAAAGAATCTGCCTAACGATGCAGGGAACGCAGATTCGATCCCTGGTCAGGGAACTAAGATCCAACTTGCTGCAGGGCAACTAAGCCCGCGTGCCACAACTACTGAGCTCACGCACCTCAACTAGAGATCCTGGGTGCCGCAAACTACAGAGCCCAAGGGCCTTGGAGCCTGTGCGCCATAACTAGAGAAGAGAAAACTCACACGCCACAACTAGAGAGAAGCCTGTGCACCACAACAAAGAGCCCTCATGCCTCAACGAAGATTTCACGTGCCGCAACTAAGACCCAATGCGGCCAAAAATAATAAAATAAATAATAAATAAATCTTAAAAAAAAGTGGCAAAGCTGCATTTTAAATCCACGTCTAATTCCAGAATCCATAAACATGATTTATGTAAGTGCTAACTATAATAAAGTAAAATTTTGAAATTTAAAAATATATACCACTAGTAATAGCATCAAAAATATTAAATTCTTGGATAAATCTGACAAAAGATATGTAAGACCTACACACTGAAAACTATAAAATGTTGCTGAAAGAAATTAAAGACAACCTAAATGAACACAGAATTATCAGGCTCATGGAGCAAACACTCAATATTGTTAAGATGTCATTTATCACAAATTTATTTATAGATTCAATGCAATCCCAATCAAAATAGGCATTTTTTGGTAGAAACTGACAAGCTGATCCTACAATTCATATAAAAATACAAAGGACTCAGAATAACCAAAAGAACTTAGAAAAACAACAGATTTTGAGGACTTATACCACCTGACTTCAAGTCATTATTAAATCTACAGTAATCAAGGCAGTGTGACAACAAGACAAACAAATCAGTAGAGTCCAAAAACAGAAATAGAAACAGTCCACATATATGGTCAACTAATTTTCGACAAAGGTGCAAAAGCAATTCAGTGGAGAAAGAATAATCTTTTCTACAAAAAGTGCTGGAAAAACTGGACAGTCATTTGTTTAAAAAAAAAAAAAAAGAACTTTGATCCACAAAGTTAATTTATGTATTTGATGCACAAAAATTAGCTAAAAATGGAAAAGGTAAAAACTATAAAACATCTGGAAAAAAAAATGTAAGAAGGCTATCTTTGAAAATAGCATGTATATAAAAAGGAAATTTGGGGGCTTCCCTGGTGGCGCAGTGGTTGAGAGTCCACCTGTCAATGCAGGGGACACGGGTTCGTGCCCCGGTCCGGGAAGATCCCACATGCCGCAGAGCGGCTGTGCCCGTGAGCCATGGCCGCTGAGCCTGCACGTCCTGAGCCTGTGCTCCGCAACGGGAGAGGCCACAACAGTGAGAGGCCTGTGTGCCACAGAAAAAAAAAAAAAAAAAAAAAAAAGGAAATTTTGGTAAACTGGACTTGATCAAAATTAAGAACTTCTGTTCTTCAAAAAATGTCAGAAAATGGGGACTTCCCTGGTGGCGCAGTGGTTGAGAGTCCGCCTGCCGATGCAAGGGACACGGGTTCGTGCCCCGGTCTGGGAAGATCCCACATGCCGCAGAGCGGCTGGGCCCGTGAGCCATGGCCGCTGAGCCTGCACGTCCTGAGCCTGTGCTCCGCGACGGGAGAGGCCACAACAGTGAGAGGCCCGCGTATCGCAAAAAAAAAAAAAAAGAATCCGCCTACTAATTCAGGAGACACAGGTTCGATCCCTGGTCCCGGAATATCCCACATGCCGTGAAGCAACTAAGCCCATGCGCCACAACTACTGAGCCTGCGCTCTAGAGGCCGCAAGCCACAACTGAAGCCCGTGCACCTAGAGCCCGTGCTCTGCAACAAGAGAAGCCACCGCAAGGAGAAGCCTGCACACTGCAATGAAAAGTAGCCCCCACTCGCCGCAACTAGAGAAAGCCTGTGCGCAGCAACGAAGACCCAACGCAGCCAAAAATAAATTAAAAAAAAAAATTTCATAAAAAAAAAGTCAGGGCTTCCCTGGTGGTGCAGTGGTTGAGAGTCCGCCTGCCGATGCAGGGGATACGGGTTTGTGCCCCAGTCCGGGAGGATCCCATGTGCCGCGGAGCGGCTGGGCCCGTGAGCCATGGCTGCTGGGCCTGCGGGTCCGGAGCCTGTGCTCCGCGGCGGGGGAGGCCGCAACAGTGAGAGGCCCGCTTACAGCAAAAAAAAAAAAAAAAAAAAAAAAAGTCAGAAAATGAAAAGACAAGCCACAGAATGGGAGAAAATATTTGTAAATCACATAACTGATTAAGAACTTGTACCCAGAATATAAAAGAAGCCTCAAAGCTCAATAATAAGCAAACAAACCAATATATTTTTTAAATTGTTAAAAGATTTAAACAGACACTTCACCAAACAGGGAATTCCCTGGCGGTCCAGTGATTAGGACTCTGCGCTTTCACTGATGAGGGTCCAGGTTCAATCCCTGGTGGGGGAACTAAGATCTTGCAAGCTGTACATCGCGCCCCCCACTCCCAAAAGACAGACACTTCACCAAAGACAATCTAGGGATGACAAATAAGAACATGAAAAGATGTTCAACAGCATTAGTCACCAGAAAATGAAAATTAACACCATGAGATATCACCACATACCTATTAGAATGCCAAAATATTAAAAGAGACTGGCCATGCCAAGTACTGACAGGGATATGGAGGAACTGGATGTCTTAAATAAGCTGGTGGGAAAAAATGATAGAGGCTCTTGGGGAAATACTTGGCACTTTCTTAAAAACCTAAAGATACACCTATTATATGATCCAGTCATCACACATTTACCCAAGAGAAATGAAAGCATATGCCCACAGAAAGACCTATACACAAATGTTCACCACAGGTTCTTTATAAAAGCAAAAACTGAAAATAAATGTCCATCAACAAATAACAAATATAAACAAACTGTGGTATATCTATACAATGGGATCCTACTCAGCAATAAAAAGGAATGAAATACGGATACACTCAACAAGATGGACAAATCTCAAAATAGGTATGCTGACTGAAAGAAACCAGACACAGCAGGATACATGCTATATGGCTCCATTTATATAAATTTAGAAAATGCAAACTAATCTACATGATAGAAGATCAACAGGAACAGAAGGGAAGGATTACAACTTGGCAGAAAGAAACTTCTGCGGGTTATGGATATGTTTATAATTAAGACTGTAATGATGGTTTCACAGGTGTATACATACATCAAAAACCTATCAAATGGGGACTTCCCTGGTGGTCCAGCAGGTAAGGCTGTGCACTCCCAAAGCAGGGGGCCCGGGTTCAATCCCTGGTCGGGGAAGCAGATCCTACATGCATGCCACAACTCAGAGTCGGCATGCCGTGACTAGGAAGCCCCACACTGCAACTAAAAAGATCCTGCATGCCACAGTGAAGATCCCATGTGCTGCAACTAAGACCTGGCACAGTCAAAATAAAACAAACAAACAAATAAATAAATAATTTAAAAACCCTATCAAATGTGTGCAGTTTATTGTATGTCCATTATACCTCAATAAAGTTGGCAGAAATCCTAAACAAAAAAAGAATGCAGGGCTTCCCTGGTGGCGCAGTGGTTGAGAGTCTGCCTGCCGATGCAGGGGACACGGGTTCGTGCCCCGGTCCGGGAAGATCCCACATGCTGCGGAGCGGCCGGGCCCATGGGCCATGGCCGCTGAGCCTGCGCGTCCAGAGCCTGTGCTCCGCAACGGGAGAGGCCACAGCAGTGAGAGGCCCGCGTACCGCAAAAAAAAAAAAAAAAAAAAAAAAAAAAAAAAGAATGCAAATGGAAATACATACAGAAATCAAAATAGTACTAGGAGTAAGGGTTCATTTTCAATATCTTCATTTTTGAAATATACCAACTAAAGAAAACGTGTATCATTTTTTATCTCATGTCATTCCAAAAGAGTCTGCAGTAGTATATAATAAAAGTAGAATAATAAAACCATTAAGCAAGACAGTAACACTGTAAGCAAGAAGATTTTAAGAGGTAACTGCAAAAGGAAAGCGAAGTCTTCTGTGAAACTCACTCCTTTCCTGAAGTAAAGCTAATCTTAATTTCATTCATCAAAACATCAGGTAATATCACTCTGTATTCTCCAAAATTTAGGGCAACTTATTTTATATTCCCTCATTTTTCATCCTCTTTATCCCATGTATCAGATTTGTTTCCAATTTCAAATTCTCTTTCAAATTCTTTCTTTTTCTGCTGCTCTTGCCTTAAGTCTGAAGTCTCACCAATTCAAATCATTTCTGGAATGAGAATGAATGCATATTAATTGCTATAACAGCCCCCTAGCTTACCTCACTGCCTCGAATTCCTCCTCATTCCAATGCATTCTGAATAATTCTTTTGGAAACTGCTTTCCCAGGGTCACTTTCCTGATGAAGAATCTCAAAATATTAGCTACATTACTAACAAAAGTCGAAGCTCAAACAAGACCTCAAGACCTTCCACAACCTGCTCTCACCCCAGCCATGCTTGTATCCCACCTGTCAACACCTACCCTGGATTCCATGCAATTGAGCCTCAGGATCTCTGGGGGTGGGGTCAGGGAAGTGGTAACCTGGATGAATCTCACACTAAGATTTGAAAACCTACTGGTGTAAGAGAGGGTCGTTCCATAATAAATTCTCCCTCCCTCCCTGGCTGCACCTCCCAACACTTTGCCAGAAAGACGTTAAATCCTAGACATACCATTATCTGTGGCACCCATCTTGTTCCCTCCCGCCTCCCTGCCTGCTCTCTCAGGGGAATATCATTCTCCTCCCACACAGTTCCCACAAACCCTAACTATGGATCTGACCCGGATGGGGAAAAGCAGGTAAGCTTCAGGCAAACAAAGGGGAAAGGAGGGATAATGAGATGAAATACAGAAAAGTAGAGCATGGGGAAAGTGCAGACAGAGCCAAAAAGCAGCAAGGCAACAAACTGCCGGGCTGGGGCCCAAATACAAATGACATTTAAAAAAAAAAGTGTAACCAGTCGGCCTTTGCTAAGGAGCTGAAAAATAATTTCTCTAAGCTCAAACTTACTCTCAGGGAGTCTCGAGGGCAGGATGTGTTCACAAGTTCATAAACAAAAGACTGTAGGAAAAAGTAAAAGTGACGCTTACAATAGGTGGGTAGAAGCCTGTGAGGAGGCCTTGGACGCCAGATATGCCTCCAAGGAGCTACTGCAAAATAGTAAACATGCATACAATTTGTTATTATTAGGATGAACACAATATTTTAGCAGTACCAGAGTCCAGAAAATCTGCAGAAATTTGCCTTCGGCTGTCAAGTTCACTACCAGAACTTAGGCTCTCTGAAGGAAAAAGCCCGTATTTATCTCTCATTTCATACACATTTCTTGACTCACCATAATGAGTGTATTTCCATTTTAGCCCTTAAGCACTGGTTACGAGTTTCCTACTTTTCAAAAAACTATACTTCTTAGCTTACAATGTCATATCCCTCCATCTTTCAGTAACATTCTCACCAGAGGTTGGTTAACTTTTTCTGCCAAAAGCCAGATAAATATTTCAGACTTTGTAAGCAAATGGTCTCTGTTGTAGCACAAAAGCACATAGATAATATGTAAACAAATGAATGTGACTGCTTCAATAAAACTTTACTTGTGGACACTGAAATGTGGATTTCATATAATTTCCATATGTCACAAAATTTTCTTTTGAATTTTTTTCAGTCATTTAAAAATATAAAAACCATCTTACATGACAGGCCATGCAGACACAGGTGGCAGGGCTGTATTTGGCCAGCCTGCTACAGTTGGCAGACTCCTGCTTACACCCTCTTAAAGGTTCAACAGTACAACCATTCCATTATGCCTTATTTCTACAGCACTACAATTAACTTTATTTGCAAGTCTTTTTTGCTAAGCCCCAACTGTGTGATGGCCTCTAGGTAATGAACAATTAAGCATTCTTCTGACCTAAACACATTCCGTTTCACCCAAATTCGCACTTTGGAAGAAATAAAAACAACGTGCTTATATAGTTTCTGACTTAAAACACTGAAGGAAGGAAAAGGGGATTTTAAGTAATTGTGTAACGGAACAAAGAACCATGACAACACTTACACTGATGTCAAGTGTTAAAGAGAGTCCATCATGATGAATCTCAATTGTCAGTCCTAACTTCTCTCCCACAGTTTCAAAGCTAAAAACTAAAATGTAGCTTTTGAGTTTGCTAATGAGATATTCTAAACTCATGCTCACATTTTAAAGAAATGCACAAGACCAGACTAAAGAAATGAATAATATAACCAAGTATACTGCAACAAATGAGAAAATACTATATATAAGGAAAAGTCATTCTACTGTTTAACAATTAGAAGTTATAATGGAAATAAGGTAGAAAATATCTGAAACAACATATCTTTTGAAGGATGAAAACTTTTCTCACATTCATTCATACATATTTATTTTATGCATGAAGAAACTAATGTGTTTGGAACACAAAGTCGGGTAAGAAACAGGTGTCCGAAACAGAAATGGCCTGTGACCACATGGGCCTAAGTTCTCTATCTGCTCTGGCCAATAACACAGCCACTAGCTGCATGTGACTATTAACATTTTAATTAACTAATATTAAACAAAATTAAAACTTCAGTTCCTCAAATTGAACTAGCCACACTTCAAGTGCTCAAGAGATTGCTTGTGGCTACCATATTGGACAAAACAGATAAAGAACATCTCCACCATCACCCACCACACAAAGTTTTGCTAGACAGAGTTGGTTTACAATATGTTACATACTTCCCTTTCTCCGCTGACTGAAACATAAAAATGAAACTTAACTTCTCCCTTTCATCAAAAGGAAACTGTAAAATGTTTACCACCTGCCACCTACCACATGGGAAGTACCATGTAAGTCTTTCTGTACAAGTATTTATTATATTAAAAGCTGAAAAAACCTTCTTCCTAGGATAACTCATACAGCAAAATCATCACCATGAATGCTTCTACCAGGGTTCTAAAAATTTTACAACATTCTGGAAATGAGTATTTCATCAATAACTATTTCAACCTCCTTATTAGCTTTAAACCACCCTCAACTGTAACTTTAATATCCTCAACTACAGTATTCTCATTGTCCTGTAAAGTGAAGAATTCTCAATATCACTCTGATTATCAAACGATTCTCTTTCAAGTGGAAGACAGCTCCTCCTTGTCACCTCTGCCCTATGCCTAGAATATAGAAATCACTCAAATAATTGTTGCATGAGAGGTCAATGAACTCTAAGTCTTTCTGGTATTGACAAAAACAACACAAAAGCCAGATTCCATTTCATAACTACTGGTATTCAAGAAACTTTAAGTCTTTTAAAAAAATTTTTTATTGGAGTATGGTTTATTTACAATGTTGTATTAGTTTCTGCTGTACAGCAAAGTGAATCATTCATACGTGTGTGTGTGTGTGTGTGTGTGTGTGTGTATCCACTTTTTTAGATTCTTTTCCAATAAAGGTCATTACAGAGTACTGAGTAGCATTCCCTGTGCTATACAGTAGGTCCTTATTAGCTATCTATTTTATATATAGTAGTGTGTATATGTCAATCCCAATCTCCCAATTTATCCCTCCTTCCTCTTTCCCCCCTGGTAACCTTAAGTTTGTTTTCTACATCTGTGAGTCTATTTCTGTTTGTAAATAAGTTCCTTTGTACCATTTTCTTAGATTCCACATATAAGCAATTTCATATGCTATCTGTCTTTCTCTGACTTTCTTCACTCAGTATGATAATCTCTAGGTCCATCCATGTTGCTCCAAATGGCATTATTTCATTCTTTTGTATGGCTGAGTAATACTCCATTGTATATATGTACCACATCTTCTTTATCCATTCCTTTGTCGATGGACATTTAGGTTGCTTCCACGTCTTGGCTGTTGTAAACAGTGCTGCATTGAACATCAGGGTGCATGTATCCTTTCAGATTATGGTTTTCTCTGGATATATTCCCTGGAGTGGGACTGCTGGATCGTATGGCAGTTCTATTTTTAGTTCTTTAAGGAACCTCCATACTGTTCTCCATAGTGATTATACCAATCAAGCAGCTTTAAGTCTTTGCTGCTCCTTATTTTTTATGGCACTTAGTTGACTGTAGGATTTAAATGGCACCACACATTGGTGGACACAAATTTTCTGGTTCCTAAAAATCAAGGGCTTAGGGGCTTCCCTGGTGGCGCAGTGGTTAAGAATCTGCCTGCCAATGCAGGGGACACGGGTTCGGGCCCTGGTCCAGGAAGATCCCACATGCCGTGGAGCAACTAAGTCCATGTGCCACAACTACTGAAGCCCGTGCACCTAGAGCCCATGCTCCACAACGAGAAGCCACTGCAATGAGAAGCCCCCACACCGCAACGAATAGTAGCCCCTGCTCGCCACAACTAGAGAACGCCCGTGCACAGCAACAAATACCCAACGCAGCCAAAAATAAATAAATAAAATTAATTAATTTTTTTAAAAAATCAAGGACTTAATAAAAAGTGAAGTCTACAAGGGGAAAGAAAGTATTACACACCACCCCAGAACTATAAAATTAATCTAAAATTTTTAGTTACTTAGCTATGAAATAGAGTAGATTTAAAATAAATATATGTAAATACAATGGAATATTATTCAAACTTAATAAAGAAGGAAATCTTGTCACATGCTACAACATGGATGAACCTTGAGGACATTATGCTAAGTGAAATAAGCCAGTCACAAAAAGACAAATATTGCATGATCCCATTTATATAGTAGCTAAAGTTGTCAAACTCTTAGAAACAGAAAGTCAATGGTAATTGGTAAGGGTAGGGTGAGGAGGAGCTGCTGTTTAATGAGTGGAGAATTTCGGTTTTCTAAGATGAAAAAAAATTCTAGAGTTGTATTACACGTGCTATAGTTATTAACACTACTGGACTGTACACATAAAAAGGTTAAGATAATAAACTTTTTATGCTGTGTTTTTTTACCACAATAAAAAAGTGAACATGTATGAACCACAGTTAACCCTTGAACAACGCGGGGGTTAGGGGCGCAGAGCCCTCCAAGTCTCGGCTACCGTAAATATGTAGTGCTGCTATAAACACTAGAGCGCATGTATCTTTTTGAATTAATAGTTTTCATCTTTTCCAGATATGTACCCAGGAGAGGGACTGCTGGATCATGTGGTAGCTCTGTTTTTAGTTTCTTAAGGAATCTCCATACCGTTTTCCTTAGCAGCTACACCAATTTACATTCCCACCAACAGCACAGGAAGGTTCTCTTTCCTCCACACCCTCTCCAGCATTTATTATTTGTAGACTTTTTGATGATAGCCACTCTGACTAGTGTGAGGTGATAACTCATTGTGGTTTTGAGTTTCATTTCTCTAATAATTAGCGATGTTGAGCATCCTTTCATGTGCCTACTGGCCATCTTTATGTCTTCTTGGGAGAAATGTCTATTTAAGTCCTTTGCCTATTTATTTATTTTTTTATTTATTTGGAAATTGAATTGTATGAGCTGTCTGTATATTTTGGTCACACCAGTTGCAAATATTTTCCCCCTTTCTGTAGGTTATCTTTTTGTTTTGTTGATGGTCTCCTTTGCTGTTTTTAAGTTTGATAAGGTCCCATTTATTATTGCATTTATTTCTTTTGCTTGGGAGATTGACCTAAGAAAACATTGCTATGATTTATGTCAGAGAATGCTCTGCCTATATGCTCTTCTAAGAGTTTTATGGTGTCATGTCCTATACTTAGGCCTTTAAATCATTTTGAGTTTATTTCTGTGTATGGAGTGAGGGAGTGTTCTAATTTCACTGATTTACATGTAGCTGTCCAGCTTTCCCAACACCACTGGTCGAAGAGACTGTCTTTTCTCCATTGTATATTCTTGCCTCCTCTGTCCAAGATTAACGGACCACAGCAGTGAGGGTGGGTTTATTTCTGGGCTCTCTATTCTGTTCCATTGATCTATATTGTCTGTGTTTGTGCCAATACCACATTGTTTTGATTACTGTAGCTTTGGAGTGTAGTCTGAAGTCTGGAAGGATTATGCCTCCAGCTTTGATCTTTTCCCTCAGAATTCCTTTGGCAATTCTGGGTCTTTTGTGGTTCCATATAAATTTTAGGATTTTTCTCATTCTGTAAAAAATGTTATGGGCAATCTGATAGGGATTGCGTTAAATCTGTAGATTGCTTTGGGTGATATGGCCATTTTTAACAATATTAATTCCTCCAATCCAAGAACATGGGATATCTTTCCATTTCTTTAAATCATCTTCAATTTCCTTTATCAATGATTTATAGCTTTCAACATATAGGTCTTTCATCACCTCCTTGGTTAAGTTTATTCCTAGGTTCTGGGGTTTATTTTTTTTTCTTTCTGGCATGATTTTAAACAAGTTTTTTGTTGTTGTTTTTTAACTTTCTCTTTCTGATATTTCATTGTTAGTGTACAGAAACACAACAGATTTCTGTACATTAATCTCATATCCTGCTACCTTGCTGAATTCACTTATTAGGTCTGATTTTTGTGTGGAGACTTTAGGGTTCTCTATATAGAGTAACTGTCACTTGCAAATAGTCACAGTTTGACCCCTTCCCTTCCAATTTGAATACCTTTTGTATCTTTTTCTTGTCTGACTGCTGTCGCTAGGACTTCCAATAGGACATTAAATAGAAGTAGTGAGAGGGACTTCCCTGGTGGCGCAGTGGTTAAGAATCCGCCTGCCAAGGCAGGAGACATGGGTTCGAGCCCTGGTCCAGGAAGAGCCCACATGCCGCGGAGCAACTAAGCTCGTGTGCCACATCTACTGAGCCTGTGCTCTAGAGCCCGTGAGCCACAACTACTGAAGCCCGCGGCACCCTAGAGCCTGCACTCCGCAACAAGAGAAGCCACTGCAATGAGAAGCCTGCCACACCACAACGAAGAGTAGCCCCCGCTCACCACAACTAGAGAAAGCCCGTGCACAGCAACGAAGACCCAACCCAGCCAATAAATAAATAAATATTAAAAAAAAAAAGAAGTGGTGAGAGTGGGGATCCTTGTCTTGTTCCTGAATTTGGCAGAAAGGCTTTCAGCTTTTCATGTCAACCGTATTTCTTGCACATGACAGAAAACTGGCTCTAGAGCAAACATGATATAAATTTTTCTAAAAAGAACATAAAACAAAACTGTTATGTATTAAATTATTTACAATCATCTCCAAAGAGATAACATAATATTTTGCTGCTACTGAAACTTTCTTTTAACTCATATAAAATAAGCTATCTAAGACCTTCACAAAGACATTTTACTACAAATATACTTTAACAATACTGTATATAGGTAGTGTCCATTTGTATTTTTCTACTATAGCAAACAGCAGTGCAATAAATCTTGTCTCAGTCATTTTATCTTATTTATTTTTTAAAGTCAGTTTTGGGGTTTTGTTTTGGGTTCTTTTTTTTTTTTTACATTAATTTATTTTTGGCTGTGTTGCACGCTCAGGGCACGTGGGATCTTCCTTGCAGCGTGGGCTTAGTTGCTCCGCAGGATGTGGGATCCTAGTTCCTCGACCAGGGATTGAACCCGCGTCCCCTGAAGTGGAAGGTGGATTCTTAACCACTGGACCACCAGGTAAGCCCCTCTCAGTCATTTTAAAAATTAAAAAATCAAATGGTTTTCATAATAGCACCTAGTAAAAAAAAAAACAAAAATCCTAGTTTCTAATGAGTACAATGTTTCAATTTGGGATAATGAAAAAGTTCTGGAGATGGATGGTGTTGATGATTGCACAACAATGCGAATGTACTTAATGCCACTGAACTGTATGTACAATTAAAAATGGTTACAATGGTTTATGATATATATATTTTACCATAATAAAATCTCAGGTTTCAATAAGAAGAGGTTATATGTATGCCATCTGTAATAGTTTATAAACCACTATTAAGAAAAGTCATATGTGATGATTTGCACAATTAATCCTAACCCACCACTAACAAAGATATCTCAAAGGTCTCAATTATTCACTAAAGATAGAATTACATCACAAATGGAAATTTCCCTTGAAAAAGAAAGTTTAGAAAACCAAAACAGTTTCAAATTGGTCCAAACAAATGACATATATTAATGAGACTATAATCACTTGGCAAACTTATTAGTAAGTCACACTATGTGGTACAGAATAGTTTGAAATATTTTCTAACCAAACTAGTTCCTTACAATCAGGTGATCTATTTTTCAAGGGTTTTATTTAAAGAAATATACTTGAGCTTGCCAAAAACACATGACGTAACATGTGAAACAGGGAGTAATAATGAGGATGAGCATTAAACTATAATCACACTTTAATACCCTATATAATCAGGGATTCTTCATAAATATCCATGTGAAAGTCTTAGGGCCAAGTACTGGGTAAAGGCCAAGAAAGAGAGAACAGAATGGACACAAGCAGAAAGAAAAGAGTCTTAAAGTCACTATTTATTAAGTTAACACCTGGCTTAATATGTGTAGGCATCACGCTAAATATGTCACATGAATTCTCAATTAATGCTCACAGTAACCCTGTGGGATACTTTCATTAATCCTGTTCCACAAATGAGGAAACTGAGGCACCAATGGGTTAAACCAGGGGTCCCCAACCCCCAGGCCACAGACTGGTACTGGTCGGTGGCCTGTTAGGAACCGGGCTGCACAGCTGGAAGTGAGCGGCGGCAAGGGAGCGAAGCTTCATCTGCATTTGCAGCCGCTCCCCATCACTCGCATTACCGCCTGAGCTCCACCTCCTGTCACTTCAGTGGTGGCATTAGATTCTCACAGGAGCACGAACCCTGCTGTGAACTGCGCATGCGAGGGATCTAGGCTGCGCGCTCCTTAGGAGAATCTGATGCCTGATGACCTGAGGTGGAGCTGAGGTGGTGCTAGCGCTGGGGAGCGGCTGCAAATACAGATCATCATTAGCAGCGGGGTTTGCCTGCACAGAGACCGTAATAAATCAACTGCCTGCAGACTCATATCAAAGCCCTATCAGTGAGGGGCAAGTGAAAACAAGCTCAGGGCTCCCACTGATTCTTCATCATGGTGAGTTGTATAATTATTTCATTATATATTACAATGCAATAATAACAGAAATAAAGTGCACAATAAATGTAATGCACTTGAATCATCACAAAACCACCACCCCCCACGCCCCCACACTGTTCCACGGAAAAACTGTCTTCCATGAAACCAGTCTCTGGTGCCAAAAAGGTGGGGGACCACTGGGTAAAACAACATGCTCAAGATCACACAGTCACTAAGCAGCAGGACTGGGACACGAAGCCCACACCACTCTGAAGTGCACAGAGCCCATCTCAGGTGCTGTCTACTTGCTATCACCTTTAAGACACACTGTGCAGTAGACCGCAGTGTTATGACCCTGGTTCCCTAGAGAGGACAAACGTTCAGGAAAGATAAACCACGTTCTCAGCAGACAGGGCAGCAAGCTGGCTGGAACCCAAGTCTTCTGACCCCTCAGCCAGGGCCTCTCCTCTTCAGTGTACCTGACACATGTCATGGTAGTTATAAAAATATGTTCATCACAAACTATTTAATACAACTCTCTTCAACGGGCAGAACCTAACACTCCCCTCAGTAACTCACCTTTTCTGCTGATAGATTTTATTTATTTTTAACTGTGTTCCAGTTTCAAGTACCTCACTTCTAACAAATACAATGTGGCAGAAGTGACAGGTGTGAGACTTGCCAGAGTAGGTCATGAAAAGCACTGCAGTGTCCTCCTTGTTCTCTTGGCTCCTCACCCTGGATGAAGCCAGCTGACATGTTGTGAGGACACTCAAGGAGAGATGCACACGGCGAGGAAGCAAGGCCTCCTGCCGCCAGCCACGTAAGCAAGCCCACGTGGAAGCGGCTCCCGCAGCCCCAGCCCAGCCTTCGAGTGACTGAAACCTGAGCCAGAGCCACCCAGCTACGCTGCTTCTGAATGCCCAACCCTCAGCAACTACGTGGCAATAAATGTTCATTTTATGAAGGCACCATGGTTTGTGGGGGTTTCTTTTTCAGCTTGAAGTATAACTGACAAAACTGTAAGACATGTAATGTGTACATCCCGGTAATTAAGCCACTAGGTTTTAAGGCAATTTGTTACACAGTAATAACACAACCAGGAAGGAAAACAAGTATCTCACACATGGCCCACACCCTGCCTTAATAACGGTGAAAACCCAACTATACTTCAATTTAAAAAAAACCTAACAGAAAAAAGTGTAGGTTCGGCAGGTCACCTGTCAAAAGAAGCTGTGGACGAAGGGGCAATTTCTCAGACTCAGTTTTGCCCTGTGTAATAGGATAGATGATCATTTTTTTATTATGTTAAAAATCCTCCCCATTTTACAATAATCTTTCCATTCCCTTACCTCCTAGAGTCACTGTGAGGATTACATGGAAGAATGTGTCCAGCACTTGGCATGATGCCCAATATGCAGGGACAGTTCAGTAAATACTCACTGTAACTGATCTTATTTCTTTAATCCGCCCTTCACTAGCAGCGTCCCTTAGGCTTTGTAAAAATTCCCAATTCTCAATAGGGTGCACCTCCATGCATTACAAACCTAAACTGTCCAATCGCCTTTTTGACTGGTCTTCATTTACTTCACTTACGCCCCTGCTTTACCTAACACTCATCTAAAACTGTCCCCTCCTTTGGCCCCCAGAGAATGAACGAATGATAACAGGGGTTTCTTCTGGCCTCGACGGCTGCTGCTGCTCCCTCCCTCCCCTTCGAAATGTAGGTTATCCTCAGAGGTCTCTCCTTGGTCCTCTCCTCCTCGTTCTCATACCCTCAGTAATGACTTCTGCAGATGCTCTCTGACTCCGAAACATATCACAGCCTCTACTTCTCATCTGAGTCACAGATCCCGATTTCCCCAGCTCAAGAGCCCCACATGAACGTCTCACAGAAACCTCAAACGCAACAGAATCTGAATTGTTTGCATCTCCCCTTACTCCTCACTTTTCCCCCCTCCTTCCCATGCCCAGCCCTGCTTCTCCTCCTGTGTTAACAGACCAGCATCTGTGAAGTCAGAGGATGAGACGTCCAAAGTGTTAGTAAAATCTTCCCCCTTCTGCTTTCAATAAATGTATGAGGCACTGTGTTAGATGCCAGGGATACACGGCAAGCTGGACACACCGCCCACCAGGAGCTCGCTGGCTAGCATGCTTCCAGTCAGCTGCTGAGCCCTAACGATTCCTCTGTGCAGACTTCCGTGTCCATCCCCGCCTTTCTATTCCTACCGCAGCCACCCCTCCTCTGGCACCTGGACCACCGTGATAATGTGCCCGTGTTTCTCCCTTCAGTCTCTGCCCCACCTCAACCCATCCTTCACAGAGCTGCCCATTCTCTTTCTCAAGCATGTGATCCGGCTATTCAGCCCCTCAAAAGTCTGCAGTGGTTCCCACTGCTTACAGCGAAAGTCAGAATTCCCTCACATTACCTCGATGGCACTCCATGATTTTTCCACTCAAATCACCTTCTGCACCCTGCTATACACTCCACAGGTACACTGACATTTAGGACATCTCATTCTCTCCCCAACACTCGCGCCTGTTTACTAGCTATTCCCTCAGAATGTCATGGCCTCTATGAAAATTCCCTTGTGTAGCCATCCGAATTAACTGATCCTTCCCTTATTTTACACAGCACAATGCCTGTTCCTCTATTTGCTATCAACCTCTTCCACTTTCTATCAATGTTAGTTGTTTACCTGCCTGTCTCTTTGAGTAGGTCATAAATCCCTGGCTGCCACTAATTAACTTGGCAATCCCGATAAATCTAAGGTTTAACTTTCTCATCAGTAAAGTGAAGGGTTAGATTAACTAACTGCTAAGTAACTCCCAACTCCAAAGTTCCACAAGGATGAGTCTTATTTATCTTTGAAAAAGGCAGAATAGCACAGCTTTAAGCTTGGTCTTGGTAGTCAGACAGGTGGTTCTGAATCCCAGCTCTACAACCTACTAGCTCTCAACAATGGGCCTGCTACTTAACATTTCTGGGCCTCAGTTTCTCATCTGTAAAATAGAGAATAATTAGAATTCTTACAGTTTAAAATTTTTTTTAAATATCCGCTTTAGTCAGATATAATTCACAGATCACACAATTCACCCGTTTAAAATATACGACACAACGACTTTTGGTACATTCACGTAGTTGTACAACCATCACCACAATCAATTTTAGAATATTTTCACTACCCCCAAAAGAAACTCATATCCATCAACAATCACTCCCCATTCCCCCCAGCCCTAGGCAATCACTATTTTACTTTCCATCTCTATGGATTTGCCTCTTCTAGGTATTTCATATCAATGGAATAATATAATATGTGGTCGTTTATGACTGGCTTCTTTCATTTAGCAAAATGTTTTCAAGGTAAACGTATGTTGTAGTAAGAGGACTTCATTTTATTGATAAATAATATTCCATTGTGTGGATATACTACATTTTCTTTTCAATTTATTTATGTATCTATTTATGGCTGTGTTGGGTCTTCCTTTCTGTTCGAGGGCTTTCTCCAGCTGTGGCAAGCAAGGGCCACTCTTCATCACGGCGCGCGGGCCTCTCACTATCGCAGCCTCTCATTGCGGAGCACAGGCTCCAGACGCGCAGGCTCAGTAGTTGTGGCTCACGGGCCTAGTCGCTCCGTGGCATGTGGGATCTTCCCGGACCAGGGCTCGAACCCATGTCCCCTGCATTGGCAGGCAGACTCTCAACCACTGCGCCACCAGGGAAGCCCAGGGTATACTACATTTTGTTTATCCCTTCAGATGGACATTCAGTTGTTTCCACCTGGCCATTAAGAATAATGCTGCTCTTTCAGTTTTAAGTAATAAGAAAATGCAACTCAACCTGGCTGAAGCAAAAAACTAGAAGTCCAGCAGGCAGCCCTTGCTTCAGCACAGGTTTAAACATCATCATCAAAACTGACTTTTCCTCCATTTCTCGGCTAGGCTCTGTTCTCTGCTCATTTTTGGTGACAAAATGGCTTCAATAACTCCATTTCACATCCTCTCACAGTCATGCCAATAGGAAAAAGCAAAAGCCCTGGGGTTAGCTCTGTGTGGGCTGTCTCGCTGTGGCCCGAGAGTATAAAACACTAACTGAAGTAGGCTGTGATCTATCCTTGGGAAATGGGGAAGGGACACAAAGGATGTGAACCAAAAACAGATAAGAGATAAACCCCACACAAAACTGAGGCCTCTTTCTGGGAGGATAAATGGATTCTGGACAGCTGAAAAATTTTAAAGCCCAATTTTAAAAACAAAAAAATAAGTAAATTTTAAATAAAAACCCAATTTAAGGTTGTGGTGAAAATTAAAAATAAATGCACATTAAGCATTTAGGAGAATGCTTAACACACAGTAAGTACTTAATAAATGTTAGCTGTTATATTAGCTATTATCTGTATTAGATGAACCACATGAAATTTGATGGAATTTGACATTTAAGAAAAAAGCCAATTTCATATAGCCCCATGTCATATATACTCAGCTTAAAATTAAGTCATGTTCAGCCTGCTCTTCCATAACAAAATGTAAAACTGCATCTCAACAGAAGGAATGAGGCTTATTTTCAATATTTTTTTAAACTTCAGATTACAGAGTCAGAGGCATTTCTCTGCTCTTGAGGAAAATCTGAGAGGCAAGGTATGGGAAAGGGAAGTCTCTGAGACCAGTAGTCTGCAAAGCATTTCCTACACTAACAACAATACGTACTGTGGTTCAGGCCTGATAGCCACCTTAATCCTTTATTAGCCAAAGTTCTCAACTCAGTCTATTAAGAATTCTTTTCATGGGAAAACACCACTTTGATTTCTTAATATAAGCTAACAGGAAACTAGCACTCCTTTAACAAAACGTAATTTTTCAATCTTGCCCAAAATACATTTATCTCATAAAACAAGGGTTACCAAATGCTTATTTCCCTCTTGGACACAGTCTAAACATGATTAAAAAATAATTTTTAAAACTACTACCAGGATCACCTATTCCTTTTATCACATGTCTTAGGCTCCTCCCTGTCCCCTTGGTCTAGTTTCAAATTATAGACCTAGATAGAGATCACCTGTTATGAACAATGAACACTTTCTTCATGATTTCTCGATCTGATGGTAACTTTGTTGCTCTAATTCACTGTGAGGGCCTACGCCTACACAACATTATCTCCTATCAGTATTAGAGCACGAGCCCTTCCTTCCTTACTCCTGGTCAACAGTAAAGTCTCTGCTCCGCTTTGCCCCCCAAAATAAATAAATAAATAACTTACAGCAGTTATTCCTGAGAAAAATAAAGATTTAAGCTGGCTAAAATAACTGAAAACATATTCATGTTTAGATGCTTAAGAAAATTTTATAATAATTCCAGTTTTCCTTTTTGCCTATTATAAAAATTCCTAAAATACAACTGAAACACCATAAAATAACTAATAGCTGCCACTTACCACTTACTATGTACCACACACATATTACTTTATTTAATCCTTACATGTATTCTCTGAGAGGTATTACTAGGTCTATTTTAAGAAAAAAAATTGAGACTTAGAAAAATTAAATAATTTATCCAACCCCACTGAGAAAAGTGATGCCTTCAAAACTTGAACCCTGGTCAGCTGCCTCTGACAACAATATCAGCCTCAGCAAAGAATATTCAAAGACTGATCAAACTTCTGGAAAAGGGGAAACTATTACTTCTTCTCAGCTAAGTTGGGGAAGTGAGATAGTCTTTGCTCACACCAAGTAAGAGGATTCAAACGTTAAGAGTAAAATTATACAGCTTAGGATCCTCTGAAAGGTAAATGTATCCTCGAGTGTCCCTCAACTTGATCGCAATGACACTGCAGGTATGAGCATCAGTGGAGCCAAGGGGAAGAGAAGAACAGTTCTACTATTACGGTTATACCTACAGGGTGCTGATTACTACAAAAAGGATATGGAAAGCCTCAGCCCTGTAGCTACTGAGAAACAAAAACAAGTTTTTAAAGCTAAGATAGAAAACACAGTTAAACCTTTTTTTAAAAAACTGTCTTACTGTATACTAAAATTGCCTACATAAAGCAACTTCTAACTCACTCCTACCATACGTGCACATGATAAAACAGTCCAGGCCCCTGTGACATATTAAAAGTAGTCTCGGGGGGTTCCCTGGTGGCGCAGTGGTTGAGAGTCCGCCTGCCGATGCAGGGGACACGGGTTCGTGCCCCGGTCTGGGAAAATCCCACATGCCGCGGAGCGGCTGGGTCCGTGAGCCATGGCCGCTGAGCCTGTGCCTCCGGAGCCTGTGCTCCGCAACGGGAGAGGCCACAACAGTAAGAGGCCCGCGTACCGCAAAAAAAAAAAAAAAAAAAAAAGTAGTCTCGGGATTCCCTGGTGGTGCAGTGGTTAAGAAGCCGCCTGCCAATGCAGGGGACATGGGTTCGAGCCCTGGTCCGTGAAGATACCACATGCTGCGGAGCAACTAAGCCCGTGCGCCACAACTACTGAGCCCACAAGCCACAACTAGTGAAGCCCACATGCCTGGAGCCCGTGCTCCGCAACAAGAGAAGTCACTGCAATGAGAAGCCCATGCACCAGAACGAAGAGTAGCCCCTGCTCGCAACGACTAGAGAAAGCTCATGTACAGCAACAAAGACCCAACGCAGCCAAAAATAAAATAAATGAAATAAATAAAATTATTTTAAAAAATAAATAAATAAAATAAAAATAAGGTTCTTGGGACTTCCCTGGCGGTCCAGTGATTAGGATTCCGTGCTTCCACTGCAGGAGGCCGAGTGGCACAGCCAAAAAATTCAAATTAAAAACAAACAAACAAAAAAAACCCCACCATTCCAGAATGACCTTTGGCTCCCACTGAACTGCCTTCTTCCCGCTTTCTGGACAAATCCTGAGCTTCCCTACTGACTTCTCTCAGCCAATCCCAGTCAGGCAGTCCCCCAACCTAAGAGATGGTTGATACAACAAAAAGTGCCTCAAGGGCTTTGAAACCCCATGCATTCATGCGTAATCTGCTTTAACAGATCTTTAAAGTCATGTAGTTTCTGCCTCTCGGAAGGTCTGAAACAAAGGAACTTTGGATAACAAAACGTTCATCACCTTCTGTGGCGATAAAACTTCCAGATGACCCCACAATTGAGACCCTGTCATAGCATTTAACAAGCTAATAAACAAAAACAAAACAAAGAAAGGTTCTTGCGATAATCTCTCTTGAGGGGCTGAAAACTCTACCTTCTGTTTAGTCCCAGAATGGCTTGCTTTCTGCAGACTAAATGGTAGTTTCAAAAGCCAGTGAATCAGAATCCAGGACTCTAAACCAGCACTCTAAACTGGCTCAGGAACTAAAAGATAATTGACTGTAATCAAGTAACTGCTTCTTCAGTCACCCTCACTGCTCCTTCACTGAAACTGCTCCACTGAGAGAGAAAAAGAGAAATAAAGGCCTGAAGAATTTTAAGCTCTGTTCCAAGAAGCTGCCTTGGGAAGCACTACAGTAGATGAGGGAAAGACCAGGTGGTTAGGACCAAGCCCTCACCTGCCAATTCTCCCAGAATAGAGCCACTTTTTCCTCTTTACATAGAGTTCTATGTAAAATTTTATTTAAAAAGCATTCTGCAGGAATTCCCTGGTGGTCCAGTGATTAGGACTCCGTGCTTTCACTGCCAAGGGCCCAGGTTCAATTCCTGGTCAGAGGGGGGAAAAAAGCATTTTGCTGCTACAAAGCAAGAGTGAAAAACACTTGTTCAGGTGCTCTCTGAAGTCCTGGCTACTTCACTGCGTTCTCAGATTCACAGCCTTATGCAATAAATTTCAGGTGTGAAAGACACAGTCAATTTTACATCAGTACTGCAGTTAATATTCAGTTACATCCTATTTTAGGATAAAACACATCACGCACGCACCCCCCACCAAAAAAAACTTTCAATGGGATATTCTAAAAATACAAATAATCAACAGGATAAGATGCCCTGTGTGAGTGATGGCAACAGCTGACTGACAGCAGAAACAACAGCAGCAAGCTGTGTTCCTTGGATGCCAGAAGCAACAACAGCACCTGTTGACCAAAGAAAGCAGCCAGGTACAGGAGTCCCAAGAGCCAGGCATTGCTTTTTAGTGGATTGTCTGTCTTATCTCTTCCACATCTGAAACTTCTGTTTCCTGCGCTTACAGAGGTATCCCTGTGTTGCAGTCTGTCTTTACTCCTTCTCCCACCCTGCCTAGTTCACACAGTCGTCTAGGGGCACATCTACTACACTGAGGTACTACAGGGGACATGACACCCACACGCCACGCTCAGCTAAGGTGAGTAACAGTCTTGTGTGTCACAAC
The DNA here is from genome assembly GCF_964165515.1 of Mesoplodon bidens. Classification (NCBI taxonomy): domain Eukaryota; kingdom Metazoa; phylum Chordata; class Mammalia; order Artiodactyla; family Ziphiidae; genus Mesoplodon; species Mesoplodon bidens. Next base: position 11,101,329 of record NC_138166.1, read on the forward strand.
CAAATTTAAAGCCATCAACAATCTCATCCAGATGTTCCCTTTTGTCCCTATCCTTTTAGGCTCCACATTCGAAGACCCTAACTAGAGAATTCTAATGCCTAAAAATATTTACATTAAGAATATGTCCAAGAATTAGCTGAAATAAATGCACTCTGGAATTGATAGGCTAATTATTCATTTTAAACTTATCAGCAAAGCAGTTTGACTATCAAGATATTCAATGTGGAAGTGAGAATTCAAACATCAGGGACAAAACATTACATTTTGTAGGATTTATCCAGTAAGGCTAAGAACTCAGCATAAAGTATCACGTGTGCCCAAGTATAAACCATGGTCTTTTCCCAAACATTATCCCTCAAAAAAGAAGTAGTTCCCTTAGATTCTAGTCCTTATAAAGCCTTTATAATGATAGACTGCTCTCTCAAGTACCTTATTTTTAACATAATAAGGCAAAAAAAAAAATCTTCAAAAGGAAATGAACAATCAGGAGTACAGTAATGCTAGGCTTGACGGCAGAGGGTAATAGAATGACCATTCCTGGAGGACCCTGACTCGGAGGAGTCTTGGTGAGCCCTAGAAGAGAGGGGAGGAGGGATGAACCACTCCTCACTGACTGGCGATTGATCAGGGAACTGTCCAAAATCACTTTAATCAATACTAATTTGGGAGACGTCAACCCCATAAAATCAATGTAAAAAGAGGCAAACAATTTCAACACATTTTTGGAATTATTCCTCCTCATTAATGCTGTTCCCAAAGGCTTTTTAAAAAAGCAAGTCAAGGGCTTCCCTGGTGGCGCAGTGGTTGAGAAGCCGCCTGCCACTGCAGGGGACATGGATTCGAGCCCTGGTCCCGGAAGATCCCACAGGCCGCAGACCAACCAAGCCCTTGCGCCACAACTACTGAAGCCTGCGCTCTAGAGCCTGTGAGCCACAACTACTGAAGCCGGCGTGCCTGGAGCCCGTGCTCCACAAGAGAAGCCACCGCGATGAGAAGCCCACGCACCGCAACAAAGAGTAGCCCCCGCTCGCCGCAACTAGAGAAAGCCCGTATGCAGCAACGAAGACCCAACACAGCCAAAAATAAATAAATAAATTTATAAAAAAAGAAACTAAATATCATAACTAAACATTTGACTACTCCATCTATATCTCTAAAATGTATACTTTCAAGTTGTACAGAATTTTTAACTTTTCATTGGGGAGTTAGGCTGGGACTTACAACCAAGGCTATCTTATATTCGGGTAAAGTATCTGATAATACAAACTCAATGTGAAATGTTCCCCTGGAGACATACACAACGGAATAGACCACCCCCGCCAAAAGAAAGGAAAGAAAGAAAAAAGACCGGTTAATAGCCAGCCACACAAATCACTCTAATGCCACCAGCCTAGATTAGACCGTGCTACCTTTAACCTTGGCTGACAGCGCTCCTGGAATCAAGGCAGGGTACAAGCTTAAAAACCTGGCAACTGCAGGTAATAACTTTTTTTTCTTTTTTTGAAAACAGAACACAAGATTTGGTGGTAAAAATCTGGGGACCTGTTAGACCTTTGATACAAACACAGAGCAAGACAAAAATCTCTTTAATTCTTAGTCATCAACACAAAAAATACTTTATCTACCTGGACCAGATGATGAGACAAAGATAGGTAAATTCTTTACAAATTGTCAAGTTTAAAAAAAGAAAGAAGGAAGAGGGAGGGAGGGAGGGAAGAAATACTCACCCCTGAAATATAAAGGGCATCAATGATGAACTAAATTAAAAAATCTAATCAACTCTTCTCAAATCTTATTCTCCTTAAACTTCCCTTTCCCATATATTGCTATTTATCCTCTTTAAACTGCTATTTCGCTTCCCTTCTCATATTTTGTCCAAGGGCATTCTCCAAGTTTCAGGCTCCGGCCCCGCCCCCCCCTTCAGTAAACTGATCTTGCCGTCCTAATGGTCCTCAAAGGCGTATTCTAATCCCAGCCTCCCACCTGCGTACCAACTCTCCTTACCCTCCTTTAGGACATGTCACTTCACGTACAGTGTGCCTAAAACAAAATCTCCATCCCATCTCCAACCAACTTCTCCCAGCTTTCTTAGTCTTCATTAAGTGTAACAGTTTCAGTAAAACTGTCACTGTGTTTATTGCTTTCCTCTTCATGTCCCATAATTAGTTCTAGCCCTGCTGACTCTTCTTTAAAAGAACTGTTCAGAATGGGAAGTCTTAAACAGGTTCACTGTCTTTGACTCAATATTTCCATTCCTAAGATTCCACATAATCTGAGAAAATCTGAAATGCAGACAAAGATATTTGCTGAAGTATTATAATGCCTGAAACAGTAAACATGTTTCCAGCAATAAAGAAATGTTTAAACAAATTAAGCAGTTAAGTAAATTAGAATATTACTCAGTCACTAATAATTGGTTATGAGAAAAAAAAAGTTTTAACTTCTTTCTAAAAAATATTTATTTATTCATTTATTTGCCATACCACACGGCATGTGGGATCTTAGTTCCCGGACCAGGGATCGAACCCAAGACCCCTGCATTGGAAGCCCAAAATCTTAACCACTGGAAGTCCCGGTTATGAGAAAATTTTAAGGACATTAAAAATGTTAATGACAAAATGTTAAATAAGGAAAGCAGCATACAAAATCATACACGAGATGATTAAGTAAGTAACAAAAAACACAGGGATGAAAAAAAGACTAGAAGGAAAAATACCAAAATATTAACAATGTCCCATTTGTGAGTATCCTGCTGGATGGTGACAATGTGAGTCATTTTTGTTTTCTTCCTTTTTTTTTTTTTGGCCTGGCCACAGGGGATCTTAGTTCCCCAACCAGGGATTGAACCCAGGGCCCAGGCACTGAAAACGCCAAGTCATAACCACTGGACCACCAGGAAATCCCTTTGTTTTCTTCTTTATATATTTCTATAGTTTCCAGATATGGTACATAATATTTTAAAAATAATGAAAAAAGGGGACTTCCCTGGTGGCGCAGTGGTTGAGGCTCTGCGCTCCCAATGCAGGGGGCCTGGGTTTGACCCCTAGTCAGGGAACTAGATCCCACATGCATGCTGCAACTAAGAGTTCACACGCCACAAGTGAGGAGCATGCTGGCTGCAACTAAGGAGCTGGCGACCCACAAGGAGCCCGCCTGCTGCAACTAAGACCCAACGCAAATAAATAAATAAATCTACATTTAAAAAATAAATAAAATCAGAAAAAAGGTAATTTTTAAAATGTGTTTCCAATTCAAGACTTGTCAGGTCTCCCTAAATTAATCCTCAAAGTCAATATTATTTTAAACTAAATAGCAAAAATAAACTGGAGGAGGAGCTCAGAAATATTATCTTAATAATATGTAAGAACTGCCCAAAAAATTCTGAAAACAAGAGTGACAAGGTGGGGCAAAAAAAAAAAAAAAGAGTGACAAGGTGTATATAGGAGATGTGGGAGAGCCCTTGCCCTACCAAAACCTAAGATGTACTCAGAACTACAGTAAATAAAAAAATAGGGAACTAAAGCAGAAACAGAGTAATCAATACCTCAATACTCATACATGGAGAGATGCAATAGAGTTGGGGTGACCAGCCAAATCATTTAGAAAAAAATAAGACAGCAATAACCAAAGCCTAATAACCACAGCCAACCTTTACTGCACACTTACCACGGGTCCACAACCTTGGGGCCAGATGTCACTGCATTTCAGTTTTTTGGGTTTTCCAAAGACAATATGGTATTGGTGCCTATTTCATGTACTATTAAGACTGCAGCAAGGTCTAGGAGCATGTTTTTAAAACATGCAGCCACAGCCTTCCTGTTCTCAGAGGAAGAGATCCTCCTTCCGTACAAAACAAACCTGTGCTCTGATCACATCCCCTCCTGTCAACTCAGGGCTTTTGCTCCAAATTCCCCTTCTTGTCAGTATTTTCAACCTCTCCCTTTCTACTAGCTCCTTGCCATTGGCTTACATTTGAGAGGGAAAAAAACACTTCTCAGGAACCACTCCCTTGCTACCTTTTCTCCTTTACACAAAGAAAGCTTATTCAATTAGTAACCTTTTAAAAAGAAAAAAAAGAAAAAAAAAAGACTATGCTGTCATCCCATTCACTCATAGGGCTGCAGGCTCCCTGTGGCCAAAAGCACTGTGCTGAGACTACTCCAGGTGTGGGCTCTAATGATTTCCTAACTGCCAAAGTCAAAGGCCACCATCAGGGTTCATCTCACTTGAATTATTTTGCAGACTGTGCTCTTCCCTTCTCGAAATACCCTTGGTTTCTGTGAATCAACTTTCTCCTGATTCTCCTGTCCCCCTGGCTCCTCCTTTACCCTACCTATGGCTTTCTTCTCTTCACATTCAACACCTTCAGCCAGCTGCCACCAACACTATACCCAACAACTCCCATTTGCATTCCTAACCAGAGCTCTTCCCAGCGCTCTAGCGGTAAACACTCACCAATGTCTCTAACTGGAAGTGAACCACACACCTGTAACTGCCTAACAAAAGCCATCATTAGCTTTTCCCAAAGCTGCTATGCATTCTCTACCTTGAGGAATGGCAACACCATCCACAAATTTAGCTAATTCAGAAACCTGGGATTCATCCTAGACCCCTCCCACTCTCCTCCCACATTAAATTGGACACTAAATCCAATTCTACCCCCTTAATACCCATCAGTCTCCTGAAGCTGGATCTCTTTCCTCTAAGCCATTCTCTACACAGCAGATAGAGTAACCTTTCTAAACATCTCAATCTGTACCCACAGCAATGAGCCCCACTCAATGCTCACCACACCCTGCACCCCAGCCACACTTCCCTGCTTGACATGCCAAGAACACAATCATGCCACTTACACCTCCACATGTTTATGCCAACTGCAGCACTGCTTTCGCTTGGAAGGCCCTCACCCTACCCCCTCCTATTTACTTGGGAAATTATTACTGGCTCTTCAAGATCCAGTTTAACACAACTCTGTGAATCTACTAAAACCTATTGAACTGTACACTTCAAGTAGATGAACTGTATGGTATGTAAATTATATCTCAACAAAACTCATAATTTTCTGTAAGAAAAGACTTACCATCCGATTTTTTTAAAATGGGCAAAAGACAAAACAGGCACTTCACAAACAGAAATTTCAAGTGACCAATAAACATACGAAAAGATCTTCAAAACCATCACTCAGGCAAATGCAAATTAAAACCACAATGAGGTATCAGTACATACCCAGAAGAGCTAAAATTAAAAATGACATGATCAAGTATTACAAAGACGCGGAACAACCGAAACTTCATACACTGCAGGTGGGAGTGTAAAGCAGTTCAATCAAAACTATTTCATAATAAAACTGGGAAAAAAATCTCTGCAATTACTACTAAGACTAAGCACACACCTCTTCTATAACTCAGCAATCCCACTGCTAGAGTATATCCCCAAGAGAAATAAGTGCTAATGTCCACAAAAGGACATGTACAAGAATGCTAACAGGGACTTCCCTGGTGGCGCAGTGGTTAAGAATCCGCCTGCCAAGGCAGAGGACACGGGTTCAAGCCCTGGTCCCGGAAGATCCCACACGCCGCGAAGCAACTAAGCCCGTGCGCCACAACTACTGAAGCCCACGTGCCTAGAGCCCGCAAGCTGCAACCACTGAAGCCCGTGCACCTAGAGCTCGTGCTCTGCAACAAGAGAAGCCACTGCAATGGGAGGCCAGCGCACCACAACAAAGTGTAGCCTCCGCTAGCCGCAACTAGAAAAAGCCTGTGCACAGCAACGAAGACCCAATGCAGCCAAAAATAAAGTAAAATAAATTTTTTTAAAGTTTTTTTTTAAAAAAAAAAGGGTGTTAGGGCTCCCCTGGTGGCGCAGTGGTTGAGAGTCCCCCTGCCGATGCAGGGGACGCGGGTTCGTGCCCCGGTCCGGGAAGATCCCACATGCCGCGGAGCGGCTGGGCCCGTGATGCATGGCCGCTGAGCCTGCGCGTCCGGAGCCTATGCTCCGCAACGGGTGAGGCCACAGCAGTGAGAGGCCAGCGTACCGAAAAAAAAAAAGGGTGTTAAAAGAATAATTTATAACCAAAAAGTGTAAAGAACCCAAATGTCCATCAATGAATGGATAACTACAAACAGTAATATCAACACAATGAAATGTTACTTGGCAATAGAAAGGAGTGAAGTACCAATACACACTACCACATGGATGAACCTTGAAAGCATTAAGCTGAGAGAAAGAAACCAGACAGAAGATCATATGCTGTATGACTCCATTTATATGAAACATCCAGAATAGATAAGTTTATAGAAAGAGAAAATAAATTAATGAATGCTGGGGTCAAGGGAGAATGGGGAATGACAAACAAGTGTGGGGTTTTTTTGGGGGGGGTGATGAAAATATTCTGGAATTAGATAATAGTTGCACAACTTTGTGAATATACTAAAAAACAGCGAGTTACACACTTTAAAAACTAAATTCTTAAAAAACAAATTTTATGGTATGTGAATTATGTTTCAAGAAAAAAGTTACATGTGAGGAAAAGAATCAATAAATACCAAAAAAATTCTTTAAAACATCTTATACATACGCACAGGCCCCAAAGCAAAAATCTATCCCAAGCCGTGTGATTTAGCTAATTCTTAAGAATTAGGTCTTCCCTGCTGCCTGTTACAAAGCAGCACAATTAATAATTAGCAAACTAAACTCACTGGAACAATCTGACAAGCCAACAATCTCAGTTGAGAAATCTTAATCTTATTTCTGACAACTACATATTCTAGTGTTCTAAAAAAGCTGCCTATAGGAAGTGGCGCAATTCACAAAGCTCACGGAATTGAACTGAATTAAAATGAATGAGGTGCCACTTGCACGTACAAGCATATAATGACAAAAGTAGATCATATTACGTCAAGCCAGGCCCGTGTAGTCACATAATTCAAGTTTGCCAGTCATTCTATTAATATAGTTTAAAATTAGATCTATTACTCTCTTTCCTCCTCTGGAGAATTAACCAAAAAGCAAAAACACTGGGCATCAGGAGACTTGAATTCTGGTCCAAACTAAGCTAGTTGTGTGACCTTACCCTCTATCAGAGCTGTCTGTAAAATGAGGAATACCTCCAAGGCGACGAGTCTCCTGAAGTCCCTCTACCATCACCTCTCCCCCGTGCCACTCTGTGCACCCTGAGTCAAGTCATCATGGTTTCCCCACGTACTATGGAAGGCCAGCTCTCGGTTTCTACTTCTCCCCGCCCCCTATAATCCATTCTCTACATTGACAGCCAGTACTCTTTTCAAAACAGGAATCAGATCCTGCCACTCCCATCCATATGCCTCCCAGCGGCCTACAAGGCCAGGCCTTACCCGTTCTGACTCCTCCCCCCTCACCATCCTCTTGGGCAGCACTCTAGCCACTCTGACCTTTGGGTTCCTCCAACATTCCTAGCCCATTCCTCCCCAGGGCCTTTGCCACACTCCCATCTCCTCCGCCTTATTCTTACTTCTGTTCAAATGTCACCTCCTCAGAGAACTGAGTGTGGATTCTGGTCCCAGCCTGCTTAGATTCAACGTAATAGCTGGACATGTTACTTACTCATGCTGTGCCCCCGTTTCATCTGTAAACTGGTAACAACAGTGCCTACCTCACAGAATTATCACACGGGATAAATGCATGTAAAGCAAGCAGCAAATAGACGGGCACGGTTTTCAAATGTCATCTATCACTATACTTAAGGCACGCCATCTTCATTTTCTCCCTCTCCCTGAGCACTGTCTGGAACTGCCTTCTTTGTCACTCGCTTTAGGGTTCCAAAACCCCCACAGAATGTAAGCTTCGTGAGGAGCTTGCCTTGTCTTGTTCAAAGCTCTACCACCATTTCCTAGGAAAGGCATGCACATACCTGTTGAATGTATGAATAAATCAATCACATCAAGGATTCCTTTAAAATAATACTGCCTTGATTCAAAGAATTAAGTGAAAAACTGCCTCAATCAAACAGTTATGTAATGGGGCTGGTCTCCTCCTGGTCCTTGCAGACTGACCAGTTCATTTAGTCACTGGCTGAGGGGTTTCTGTCAAATCTAGTCACATAACTACAACAGACAACGAAAAACGCTAACAGATTAACCTGTGAGAGTAGAAGTTGAATACTGTAATATACGCTAATTCTCTGTAAACATACCACGTAAATCCAAATTGCAGCACACCAAAAAAGGCTCTGGCCATTAGGAAAGTCATACCCTGAAATATGAAAATATGAAACATACAGTGACTTTAACTAAAGCTGTTTTTCTACATGTACGTATATATGTAAAATATATGCAGATATACATATTCGCCTGCACACACACACACACACACACACACACACAGCCATCCCCAAAACTAGGGGGATGCTTTTTTCAACTCTTTTTAACTTTTCTTAACAAAATGGGCTACGTGGGAATAAATGTTTTGAACTGAAAGTTGTGACCCAACTCAGGAGCCTAAACATTACAGTTCCCCTTACTTATGGACTAAATTTCCGTCGTTCACCAAAGGAAATCCCAAATATAAGGTTCTGATTACTAGTATTAATTTTTAAAGCATCTAAAACTAACAAATATCCATTGAGATTTAACATCTTAAGACTCCAACATTTAATTTTTACCCACCAGGTCAAGCCCTTAATAAATATTCTTCCCTCACTCTAGTAGTAGTTTCTTTTAATTTTTTTAATTGTTTTTTTAAATTGCTTTAATTGTATCTACATTGTGTGAAATCCTTAACATAGTTTCAAGTTACATTCCGGTTTGAATGAACACAAATCCTGTCATGATACATCACATTAGTAATGACTTAGGCAGTTTTCATAGACGCCACCAATGGGTATGAAATTCGCCAGGCTGAGACCAAAGCGAAGAAGAAGGGAAAAAGCCTAGGAATGCTGCAGGCTAGTCCCGCAAAGAAAACAAACCAACCAAAAATGCTTCATGATTTTATTTAAAGATGATCACGGACGATCCCCAGAGTACCAAATATATACCACAGAGTTATTTCTTTCTCAAATGGAAGAGTGAAGCCACAAATCTAAGAGGAGGAGTAATCTACGTTGGTAAATTCTTCAAAATTAGGAAAGAAAGGGAAAGGAGACGCGGCGGCGCTCTGCGGTCTCGGAGCCGCTCTCCAGGAAAGGCTTCCCGGGCGCCGGCCGCTCCCACTCCGGTCCGCGGCCAGGCTGGAGATGGCTGGCGGCTGGCATGTTTGAAATATCACCACCCTATTCATCGCCTCCCGGCACAATGAGGCGCTGGGCAGCCGCGCCGAGGACCGCCCGCGCACACGCCCACCCGCCCCGCGCAGCCCGAGACCCGGGCGCAGCCGCGTCGCAGCGAAGTCACGCTCGGCCCGGGCAGAAAGTTTCGGAAAAAAACCCAAGCGCCGAAACGCACAGGTCTCAGAGCTGAACTCGTGCCAGGAACACGCCCGAGGCAAACCACTTGACAACCAGCTCCGGTTTTCAGCAGAAAGGCCGATAGGCGGGGGCCGGAGAGGAAGAGGAGGCAACACACACACACACAAACACACACACACTCTCTCTCTCTCTCTCACTCACTCGGCTCCTCTTCCTCTAGGGCCTCGGCGCCCAGGTGGGAGCGATACCGCAGGCTCACGCCCGCACGCAGCGCCGGGGCCCGGGCGGCGGGCGCCAGCTCCCCTCCCAGGAAGGCCCGGGACCCCCGGGCCAGCTCGGCGCGCACGAGAGGGTGCGCACGCCCTGCGCTTCCTTCCCCGTCCACCCCCAACGGCCGCGGAAACTGGGGGCCCCAGGGGCCCGGGGTCAGGGGATGCTCGGCGGGCCGGCCGCGAGCTCGCGCGCGCCCCTCCCCCCGCCCCTCCCCCCGGGCCGCCCGCGGGGCGCGCAGGAGGCGAGAGCCGGCGTCCCGGGGGATCAGCTCGCCCGCCCGCCGGCCCCGGGAATCCGGGCAACTTTCCCCTGCGCGGTCGCGGGCTAACCCCGACCGGGCGGAGGCGGGGGTCCGGGGGCTCGCGCGGCGTGGACTCACTTTTTCGGATGTTTCTCTCTTTTCGGCCTCCGCTTTCGGGCCTGAATGGCCAGCACTGAGGAAAGAAGACACACATTAACGGTCGGGCAGGCCAGCGCGGGGCCGCGTGGCGGGGAGAAGGGGACGCCGCGGGCCACTCACCTTTCCGGGAGCTCATCCCGACGCGGGGGAAGTGGGGCGGGGGGCTTCGCGGCGGCGGCGGCGGCGGCGGCAGCGGCAGCGGCAGCAGCTGCACCGGCAGCAGCGTCGCGGGAGCCGAGCCGAGCTGCAGCCTCCACTCACTCCGCCGGCCGGGAGGAGGCGGGAACCGCGCCTGCGCCGCCGCCGCAGCCGCCGCTCCCGCGGGGGGCCCGGCAAAACCCGCCCCCGGCCGGCCCCGCCCCCGCCCCGCCCGCAACCCCCCCCCGCCCGGCGGGGTCGAGACCCCCGTGCCGGCCCCGCCCGCGCGTCCCGCACCCACCCGCCTAGCCCACCTGTGCGGAAGTGACCCCCTCCACGACCACCGCCACTCCCTCCCATGCCTCCCCCACCCCAGCCCGCGGCCTGGGCCTCCGCCTCCTGCGCCCCCGCGGCTGGCCCAGGCCTCCCGTCCCTCCCGGGCACACGGCCTGCGCGACCCTCCCTCTCCAACCACAGCCTCTCTCCTACCCACCCCGGCGGGTCGCGCCGCCCGCTTCTCCATGCGCCCTTCCTTGGCCGGCGCCTCCGCGGGTCTCACACCACCTCTCCTCACGCGGCCTCTTCTCCCCCTTTGCTCCTCTACATCCTTGCATCCCCATGAGCGCCGCTTCCTCCTCTCTGGCGGGTGTGGAAAGGGCACAGGACCAAGAGCTGGGAAACCTGGGTCTTTCACTAGCTGTGTGACCTTGGAAAAGTCATCTTATCTCTCACTTTTATCTACCCCACAGGATTTCCTAATGAAGGAAAAGATGCAGATAGCACAGATAGTAGGATTAAGCTTTTGCACATGAATTAAGGTCCAGTTCAATAAATTCCATGTGTCTAACAATTCGGCACAACAACCCACCACGGAGTTATTTCTTACAAAGAGGAAACTGAGTCCTGAAGAGGTGAAACAGTTTACCCACCAATGATTCAAACTTAGGCCTACCTGACTCTAATCAAGTTGATTGGGGGATAAAGTAACTGCAGTGATCCGTTTATTTAAATAATTATAATATTTTTGAAAAATATCCATCCTGACCACTTACCCTCTCAACTATATATATATATATATATATATATATATATTTTTTTTTTTTTTTTTTTTTTTTTTTTGCGGTACGCAGGCCTCTCACCGCTGTGGTCCCTCCCGTTGCGGAGCACAGGCTCCGGACACGCAGGCTCAGCGGCCATGGCCCACGGGCCCAGCCGCTCCGCGGCATGTGGGATCCTCCCGGACCGGGGCACGAACCCGCGTCCCCTGCATCAGCAGGCGGACTCTCAACCACTGCACCACCAGGGAAGCCCACATCTATATTCTTAACTGATCAGAGTAGCTAACCTTACTATAAAGATCCTAAACCCACCAGAACAGTGCTGCTTGAACTTGAAGAGCTTTTTACTTTCTCGATTTTTTTATTTTCAAAAATATCAAACGTACAGAAAAATTATGAGAAAAATATAGTGGACACCCATATTACCCCATATTCACCAATTTTGAATATTTCACCACATTTGCCTTCCCCGTGTGTATGGGTTTTTGGTTTTGTTTTGTTTATGATGAATCATTTCAGTTTTTTGCAGGCTTTTACCCTTTACCCCTAAGTACTTCCATAAGTATCTACTAAGAACAAAGATACTCTGCTATATAATCAGAATTCCATTATCCAAGAAAATTTCATATCTTTATACTATTATCTGTAACATACAGCGGCCATATTCAAATTTTCAAAATGTCCTTTCTAGCTGACTTTTTTCTCAATCCGGAATACAATCAAGGATCATGCGTTGCATTTATTTATTTATTTATTTTGTGGTACGTGGGCCTCTCACTGTTGTGGCCTCTCCCGTTGCGGAGCACAGGTTCCGGACGCGCAGGCTCAGCAGCCATGGCTCACGGGCCCAGCCGCTCCGCGGTATGTGGGATCCTCCCAGACCGGGGCATGAACCCGAGTCCCCTGCATCGGCAGGCGGACTCTCAACCACTGCGCCACCAGGGAAGCCCCATGCATTGCATTTGATTGTCAGGTCTTTTTAAGCTCCTTTACTCTAGAATAACCACTGGTTTGTTTTTTATTTTCTTTTATAACATTCATTTTTTTGAAGAATTCAATTCTGTTTGCAGAATGTTCCTCAGTTTGTATTCATCTATTCCCTATTAGATTCAAGTTAAATAATTTTGTCATGTACACTGTATAGATGAGGTTGTGTTCATCTTAGTATGCTGCATCAAGAGGGATACGACGTCAGTTTGTACTATTATTGGTGATGATATATGTAATCATTTCTCCATGGTAAAGGTACCTTTTTTCCTTTGTATTTAAAAAGTAGTCTGTGTAAAAAATGGGCAAAAGACTTGAACAGACATTTCTCCAAAGAAGATATACAAATGGCCAACAGGTACATGAAAAGATGCCCAGCATCATTAGAGAAATGCAAAGCAAAACCAAAATGAGATATCACTTCACACCTACTAGGATGGCTATAATTTTTTTTTAATGAAAAATAAGAGTTAGTGAGGATTTAGAGACATTGGAATACTCATACATTACTGCAGGGAATGTAAAATGGTGCAACCACTGTGGAAAACAGTTCCACAATTCCTCCAAAACCTAAACATGGAATTATCAGCAGTTCCACTCCTAGGTGTATATCCAAAAGAATTGAAAACAGGTATTCAAATCCTTGTACCCAAATGTTCATAGCATCACTAATCATACTAGCCAAAAGGTTAGAAACAAATATCCACCAATGTATAAACAAATTGTGGTACAGACACACAAAGAAATATTTTTCAGCCATAAAAAGGAATGAAGTACTGGTAGGTGCTACAACATGGATGAACCTCAAAAACCTTATGCGAAGTGAAAGAAGCCAGACACAAAAAAAGGTCATCTATTGTTCTATTCCATTTATATGAACATCCAGAATAAGCCAATCCATAGAAAGCAGATTAGTGGTGGCCCATGGCTGGGGGGAGGGGAGATAAGGAGCAACTGCTTAATGGATAAGGGGTTCTATTTTGTACTGATCAAAATGTTTTGGAGCTTGGTAGAGCTGGTGGTGGCACAACATTGGAAATGTACTAAATGCCACTGAATTCTTCTCTCTAAAATGATTAACATGTTTGACGAATTTCACCTCAATTTTTAAAAAAAGTAACCTGTGGGGTAATACTTTGAGATTATGTGAGTATCCTCCCCCAAGAATGCTTCACTCCATGGGCTAGCATCCATCCATGATGTTTGCTTGAATCAAGTATTACTATAGTGGTTGGAGAATACTGACATGATAATCCTGTCCTTCCATCTCTTCCAACTATGTTAATTAGGTGAGCTTTCATTTCTCCTGCCACCCCTGTGTTTTCTGTTTATTTTGGGCTTGATTTTTGTGTGTTTTTTGTCGTCTTAGGTATCAATATTGACAGTAAATACTGTCACTTTGATTTTTGATTCTTGAATTGTCCCATATTTGACCAGGGAAGATGCTTTCAACTTGCAGTGTCTTTGAACATGTCCCAATCCATTTTTGAGCACCTCTTTACTTCCTGGCACAAGATATTCTAGGAAACCTTGTGCTTTCCCTAACTGAGTCTTAGAACAAGCCATTTCTCCAGTTTTTGCTCCTTCTAAAAGTTGATCAGAAGCTTTGAAGCCAAAGAAATCTGAGTTTGAAACCACTTTCCTTTACTGTTTTTAACAGCTTTATTAAGATATAACTCACACACCACACAATTCACCCATTTGAAATACAAAATTCAATGGTTTTTAATATATTCATATGGCTATGCAACCACCACCAAAATCTAATTTCAAAACATTTTTGTCACCCCTAAAAGAATCTCCACACCCATTAGCAGTCACTCTCCATTTCCCCCAACCTCCCTTTGCCTAAGCCCTGGCCAACCATCTCCCTTCTGTCTCTATAAACTTGCCTATTCTGGACAGATCATAAAAATGCAATCCTACCACTGTGGCCTTGTGACTGGCTTCTTTCTCAGCTTAATATTGAAACCAATTTCTGCTGCTTAGTGGGGTTTTTTTTTTTTTTTTTTGGTCGCGCTTGGTCTTACTTGCAGCAGGCAGGCTCCTTAGTTGCGGCTTGCCAGCTCCCTAGCTGTGGCATGCAAACTCTTAGTTGCAACATGCATGTGGGACCTAGTTCCCTGACCAGGGATCGAACCCAGGCCCCCTGCATTGAGAGCATGGAGTCTTAACCACTGTGGCACTGGGGAAGTCCCTCTGCTGTTTAATTTTTGCATAACCTTGAGTATGTTACTTAATTACAACATCTGGAAAAGAGTAATAATATCAATACCAATCATCCCAGATCAATATGATAATCTATTAATATTCAATAAATAGTAATTATCATGAACATTAGTTGGGAGACACATAGCCAATCTGCTGGATCTTTTGCAATCATTAATTCAACAAATACTTATCAAACACCTGTTATATAGCAGGCATTAGTCTAGATATTGAGTCTACAGCATGGAAAACACACAAAACTCCTGCCCTCATGAAGCTTACATTCTACTGCCAGAAGACAGAAAATAAACAAAATAAATATGCAAATACATATACTCTGTTTACTAGATGGTGATAGCGTCTAGGAAAAGAAAAGAAAAACAAAACAAAACAGCAGTCTATTGGGAAGGTGTTTAGGAAAGGCCTCACTGAGGAGGTAACACTTATTTAAAGACCTTAAGGTGATTTTTTTTTTTTTTTTTTTTTTGGCCACGCCATGTGGCATGAGGGATCTTAGTTCCCTGACCAGGGATCCGACACGGGCCCAAGGCAGTGAGAGCAAGGAGTCCTGACCACTGGACCACCAGTGAATTCCTGACCTTAAGGTGATCTTGCCAGGCTTTTTACTTCTATAAATTAGGAGAGAACTATATTTGCCACCTAGAATATTTGTGAATTTATTGAACTAAAATACACCAACCTAATTATTAATGAACAACTTTACACATACTATATCAGATGCTTAAAGAATGATAAATTATAAACCCAGTCTCTGCTGATTTGGAAATTAAAAATTTCTTTGAGATGCATCAAAACGTAAAATGACATTTTGAAGGAAATACAAAAAAGAAGCAACACAATAACAGGAGTTTAATTTTTTCTCCCATCATTTATTTCTTTTTTTTTCTTTTTTTTTTTTGCGGTACGTGGGCCTCTCACTGTTGTGGCCTCTCCCGTTGCGGAGCACAGGCTCCGGATGCGCAGGCTCAGCGGCCATGGCTCACGGGCCCAGCCGCTCCACGGCATGTGGGATCTTCCCGGACCGGAGCACGAACCCGTGTCCCCTGCATCGGCAGGCGGACTCTCAACCACTGCGCCACCAGGAAAGCCCTTTTCTTTGTATTTTTTTCCTACATATATTAATTATGTGAATATTATAATTAAGAAGGGAAAGTATTAAAACTAGATGTAGATTTCTGTAGCAGTCCAAAATAAATGAAAAGGGCAGTACGTATGCATTTTTCCCCGACCTCGCACAATGGAATTCAAGATGAACACATCATATTAATTTTTATCAAATATAAAATAAAATTAAAGAACGCTATAAATCCAACTGCACTCCAATATTTCCAAGTGGAGTTACTAAATCATGTTGTATCTTAGAAGGTATATTTATTATGTCATAGAATTGGAATCAGACTTGAGAGGTCATATAATGCATGTTGGGGTCTTTAGCCCCTTCTAATGGTCCCCCAACACTTTTAAATTTTTAGAAAAGTTTCTTTATATCTTATGTACACCTTCTATTATGAAAATTAAGCCTGTCGCTTGTTAGTTCATTATAGCGTGTTTCCCAGTGGCACTAGCACCAGTGTAATACAGAAGTCAGTACACAGACTAGTAGAGCCAAACTGTCAGAGTTCAAATCCTAGTTCTGTCATTAGCTGGGTAACCTTGGACAAGTTTCTCAGTTTCTTTGTGCCTCGGTTTCCTGATCTGCAAGATGCAGAGAGTAATATTACCTACCTTATACGTTTGTTGTGAGGATTAAATGAGTTATTTCACATAAAATGCTTGGAGAAGGATCTAAGTGTTCCCCCCCAAATTAGGTATTCATATTTATATGCATATTGACAGGTATTACTTATCTATTGCTGCATACCCAACCTCTCCCAAATTTAACAACTTAAAACAACAAGAATTTATTATCTCACCATTTCTTTGGTCCAGGAACTTGGGAGCAGTCTAGCTGGAAAATGATACTATCTGGGGCTGCAGTCATCTGAAGGCTTGCGGAAGGCTGGGAGATCTGTCACCAAGATGGTTCACTCACATGGCTGTCAGCAGGGGTCCTCAGGTCCTTGCTGGCTGTTTCAGAGAGGCCTTACCCCCCCCCCCCCGGATCTTTCCATAGGACTACTGGAGTGTCTGGCTCCCCCAGAGTGAGTGGCGCCAGAGAGAGCAAGGAAGAAACTGAAATGCCTTCCATGACCTACCCTCAGAACTCACAATCCACCATTTCCACCACATTCTATCCATTAGAAACAAGTAGAGCACACGCTCAAAGGAGGGGAATGAAGCCACTTCTTATAGGGAGAATTATCAGCAAGTGTGTGGACACATTTTTAAACCACCACAAGGGCTCATTCCTTCTTTCCTTTGGTGCCTCTGATTTGCAAGTGAGAAAACTTCGAGACCTCTCATTCATACTGTCTAAATACTAGACATGAAAGGGAATTTTTTTTGTGTGTGTGTGGTACCAGGGAAGCCCCATGAAAGGGAATTTTCAGTCCAACATTCATTCTAAAGAAAAAGGAATGTAGATTAGAAAGATTATCTAGAGAAAATCATCAATAGTAATAAATTTATTATAAATAAAATGCCTTCTGTTTGTGACTCTTACATAAACCAGCTAAAAAATGACTCCTGGGGGCTTCCCTGGTGGCGCAGTGGTTGAGAGTCTGCCTGCCGATGCAGGGGACTCGGGTTTGTGCCCCGGTCCGGGAGGATCCCACATGCTGCGGAGCGGCTGGGCCCGTGAGCCATGGCCGCTGAGCCTGTGCGTCCGGAGCCTGTGCTCCACGACGGGAGAGGCCACAGCAGTGAGAGGCCCGTGTACCGCAAAAAAAAAAAAAAAAAAAAAAAAATGACTCCTGGGACTTCCCTGGTGGCGCAGTGGTTAAGAATCCGCCTGCCATCGTGGGAGGACAGCCCACTACCCTTATGAGGAACGGAGCAGGACAAAGGGTGCTGGGCAGCTTGTGGACCGAGGCTCTGACCGCACCCCTGAGCGCAGCCGCAAGGAAAACCATTCCAGTGAAGGGACCAAGGATTCGAGCAGCAACTCCCTCAGCAACAGCAGACATGGGGCTGAGGAGCGGAGCCACCACCACCATCATGAGGCTCCAGACTCTTCCCACGGGAGGAAGACAAGGGAGAGCGAGCGCAATCATCGGACCACTGAGGCTGAGCCCAAGCCACTTGAAGAGCCAAAACACGAGACCAAAAAGCTCAAGAATCTTTCAGAGTATGCCCAGACACTGCAGCTAGGTTGGAATGGGCTTCTAGTGTTGAAAAACAGCTGCTTCCCGACATCTATGCACATCCTAGAGGGGGACCAGGGGGTTATCAGCAGTCTCCTCAAAGACCACACTTCTGGGAGTAAGCTGACCCAGCTGAAGACTGCCCAGCGCCTTCGACTGGACCAGCCCAAGCTCGATGAGGTCACACGACGCATCAAGCAGGGGAGCCCCAATGGCTACGCAGTGCTCCTAGCCACACAGGCGACCCCCAGTGGGCCTGGCACTGAGGGGATGCCCACGGTGGAGCCAGGCCTACAGAGGCGGCTTCTCAGGAACCTGGTCTCCTATTTGAAACAGAAGCAGGCTGCAGGGGTGATCAGCCTGCCAGTGGGTGGGTCCAAGGGCAGAGACAGCACGGGCATGCTCTATGCCTTCCCTCCCTGCGACTTTTCACAGCAGTACCTCCAGTCAGCACTGAGGACATTGGGCAAGCTAGAGGAAGAACACATGGTGATAGTTATAGTAAGAGACACAGCCTAGCTTGAACCTGTCTTTTCCACAAAAGCAGTTATTTTAAGATCTGACCCCCGCCTCCCCCCCAACTCCAAAACTTACCCCCTTGGTTTGAATTCTCTGCTGCGTTATTTCAGTTCATTTGGTAGGGGACCAAAGTCCTCCCCCACCAAAACTAAGTTCTTAGGTTTGGATTTTTTTTTTTTTTTTTTTTTTTACAGTGATGAGAAAAATGAGAAGGGACTCCTGTCATGTTGGTTTCTAGTGTATGAGATACTGTCTGCTGTGTTCTGTATTTTTTAATTTTTTGACTAACTGTATGGAAAGTTGTCAGTAAAGCCTTTGTCAGAGGAAAAAAAAAAGAAAAAAAGAATCCGCCTGCCAATGCAGGGGACATGGGTTCGAGCCCTGGTCTGGGAAGATCCCACATGCCGCGGAGCAACTAGGCCCGTGAGCCACAACTACTGAGCCTGTGCGTCTGGAGACTGTGCTCCACAACAAGAGGCCGCGATAGTGAGAGGCCAGCGCACCGCGATGAAGAGTGGCCCCCGCGGGGCTTCCCTGGTGGCGCAGTGGTTGAGAGTCCGCCTGCCGATGCAGGAGACACGGGTTCGTGCCCCGGTCTGGGAAGATTCCACATGCCGCGGAGCGGCTGGGCCCGTGAGCCATGGCCGCTGAGCCTGCGCGTCCAGAGCCTGTGCTCCGCAAAGGGAGAGGCCACGACAGTGAGAGGCCTGCGTACCACAAAAAAAAAAAGAGTGGCCCCCGCTTGCCACAACTAGAGAAAGCCCTTGCACAGAAACGAAGACCCAACACAGCCAAAAATCAATCAGTCAATCAATCAATCATTCAATCATCGATAGTAATAAATTTATTATAAATAAAATGCCTTCTGTATGTGACTCTGACATAAACCAGCTAAAAAATGACTCCTGGGACTTCCCTAGTGGCGCAGTGGTTAAGAATCCGCCTGCCAATGCAGGGGACATGGGTTCGAGCCCTGGTCTGGGAAGATCCCACATGCCGCGAAGAATCTAAGCCCATGCGCCACAACTACTGAGCCTGCTATCTAGAGCCCACGAGCTACAACTACTGAAGCCCGCGCGCCTAGAGCCCGTGCTCCGCAACGAGAAGCCACCGCAATGAGAAGCCCGTGAACCACAACAAAGAGTAGCCCCCACTCGCTGCAACTAGAGAAAGCGCGCCGCCCACAGCAACGAAGAACCAACGCAGCCAAAAATAAATAAATAAATAAAAATTTAAAAAAAAGACTCCTGAAGATGTGCCCAGGGCTGGATTAGGATGGATTTAGAATACTGACTAGTATGTCCACACATATCTAAATAGATGAAATGGTCTGGCCATAATGACTATGTTGAACTTCCCCACCCTGGGCTCCACTTCTTTCAAGCTTTTAGACATGGATAAAGCCATGATAGAATACTCATTTCTCAAATATTTGAACTCTCTAAGAATTTGGTTTTCCATTTTACTGTAACTGGTTTAAAAATCCAATATAAAATCTAATATAGGGGGCTTCCCTGGTGGCGCAGTGGTAGAGAGTCCGCCTGCCGATGCAGGGGACATGGGCTCGTGCCCGGGTCCAGGAAGATCCCACATGCCGCGGAGCGGCTGGGCCCGTGAGCCATGGCCGCTGAGCCTGCGTGTCCGGAGCCTGTGCTCCGCAACGGGAGACGCCACAACAGTGAGAGGCCCGCGTACCGCAAAAAAAAAAAAAAAAAAAAATCTAATATAAACTGAAGATGATCTTGCTCACAGTTAAACACATATTCTGTTCAAGCATAATTCATAATCACTTCTTCAACATGTATATTTGTCACCTTCAGGTAGGTTTAGGCATTGTATCTGGAAATAAGATATACTTTTACCATTAAAAAGCAGCTTTAAAAAAAAAAGCAGCTTTATAATCCTATTATAGTGTTTAATTGAACTTGCTTTTTAAACTTTTTTATTGTTACATAATATACATACAGAAACATGCGTAAACCACAAGGGTACAATAGAGCAAAGACACCTATGTTTAAAAATATTGAAGGTTACCAGTACCTTGAAAGCTCCCTTTGTCCCTCCTTAGTAACTGCTCCCACCAAGGTTACCTCTATTCTAATGTCTAACACTGCTGATTAACGCTAACTGGTTTTTAGTTTTATGGGAAATGGAATCATACACTAGGTACTCTTTTGCATCTGGCTTCTTTTGCTCAATATTATATGGTGAGACTGAGCCATGTGTTGTGTTTAGTAATCTTTTCACTTGTATAGTATTCCATTTTATGCATACACTTTTTTAATTCACTGGTGCTATTTATTAAACAACTGTCTCAACCCCAAACTCACCCTTCTACTCTCAGCTTTGTAATGAGGGAGCTGTGACTCAGCTAACATTTCTCCCTTGCCAGCGGATGCCCATTAATTCTGCCAGATGAGGGAGCTAGAGGGAAACTGGAAGGCTGGAAAAGAGAGGAGGGACTTGCTCCCTCCTGTTTGCTGGCGGTTCCTGTCACTATCATCTTGGCACAGGCCCTTTACAGAAGCAGTTGGCTCCAGTCTCAAGTTTCGTGGTGCTCCTCAAACCGGCTTCATTGTCTCTCCTTAGAAGGACAATCAAGGCCAGGCCATACCCCCTCCTGACATCTGGATCCCAGCTCCCTCCTCTAAGCTTTTGAGGTCTACTAACCCACCTCTGCACTTTGTTCCCCAGCCCTAGGAGTGGACGCTGATTCCTGCATTATTACTGTATTACTTGTGTCCCCTTTACTCTTTTTCAGTTCTCCAATACCTCTTCAACCAATCAATACCTTATATTAATTTTTTGTGGTTATTAAACCAATCTAACTGCCATACAAAAGTAAATAGTTCCTGCTTTCTCTCTAATGGGTACAATAGATGATTGGGTTGTCTCCAGTTTGGACTACTATGAACAGTGCTGCTACGCATATTCTCCTACCTGTCTTTTGGTGAAATGTGTATATACCTGGAATGGAATTGCTAGGTCATAGGGGAGGTGTGTGTTCACTTTCAGCAGGCACTGCCAGAAAGTTTTCCAAAGTGGTTGTACCAATAATTGCATTGATTCTAAGACACTCCCAGGATCTCATCCCTGATCCTCAGAACTTTTAAAAGTTAGAGAGCCAATAAACTCCACACTACTGTAATTAAATCTCAGCTTCAGAATTTTTATGTTGCAGGGCCAAAGAAAATGAGACTCTGTTGCTTGAGGACAGACTTGGTGTCCTTAATTCCTTGGTCAGTGCCTGGCACATAGTAGGTGATGCTGAATAGATAATAAGGGAAAGTTTAAATGTGTTCTTCTGTACAGTTGAACTAATGTGAAACCGCAATGTAAACTGAGGTCAGTCCCATCTAGGGGATACTCAGTCACCCCAGCACATATCCCACTGGGCAGCTGTGTCCCATCTAGGGGATACTCAGTCACCCCATCACATATTCCTCTGGGCAGCTGTAGATAAACAGGCCTCTGTTTCCCCAGGTTGCTTCTATTGCCCTGCAAGACCCCTTTCTCTCCTCACCATAGGCTTAAATGACTTGATTCAGGAACAGACGCAGCACAACACTGGCTGCTTATGGACTAGGGCAGCCTCCTATCTGGCACATCAACCTCATCGTTCCAACCCTCTCTCAAGAATCTTCGGTGGAGATCCCAAACTGAATTAAATCCCTTTGAGATTTATTCTGAGAGTGACTCAAACTTCAGGGCGCTCCCCTCCAACCTCTGGTATGTCTTAAGAATCACCTACACAAAACCCAAGACAAACAACCCTCTTCTCCACACCCTACCTGAAACCTTCACAAGCCGAACTCTCAAGAACGAATGGGTGGGCTTCCCTGGTGGCGCAGTGGTTGAGAGTCCGCCTGCCGATGCAGGGGACACGGGTTCGTGCCCCGGTCCGGGAAGATCCCACATGCTGCGGAGCGGCTGGGCCCGTGAGCCATAGCCGCTGAGCCTGCACGTCCGGAGCCTGTGCTCCACAATGGGAGAGGCCACAACAGTGAGAGGCCCGCGTACCGCAAAAAAAAAAAAAAAAAAAAAAAAAAAGAACAAATGGGTTACTAGCACCTGCTGGGAACTCAGGGTTCCTGATATGAGCAGACCATGGAAAAAAAGTAGCAGCTTGCTAGAAGATGTTAATATAGGAAGCTGATTGCCATCGAGTGCTCTGAAATCCACTCAACAAAAGTTCGGTTGGGGGAAGGAGAAGAAGGAGTGAAGGCAACACATACACTTGTTAATAAAATATATTCACGCTTTTCAACAAAAACAGTTTCCAATGGCACAAGTCTGCTTTTATACGATACAGGATTGTTAACGTGACATCATTCTGAGTTTACAAGTAATATAACCTGACTGACAAAATGGTGAGGAAGCAGATATACCTAACTATGAATTATAGACAATTATATTTTTTAATCTCTGGGTATGTAAGGCATGTTTTTCTGACTCATCACAGGCAGTGACTTATAGCAAATTGATGTCTCTTCTCATGCACTGTTTGTCACCAAAGAGGAAGCCAGCATGTTCTGATGTCATCACACAAGGTGATGTAAGTACCTCCTGTCTCTGACTCCTCAGACATTTCTTTAGTTTTCCCCCTTTCCCTCTCCAATCCCCCTCCTGTCTAACGCTACATTCATCATCACCTAACATCTAAAGAATCTGATCATCACAAGCTGGATGTTGCCTCAGTTGTCTATGCTGTGAAACAACCCAAAATTAGTAGCTTAAGACAACGGTTTATTATTTCTCACACTTCTGTGGGTTCTTCTTCTGATCTCACCTGGGTCATTCATGCTGCTGCATTTATCCAGTGGGTCAGCTAAGCTAGAGCTGGAGGCCCAAGGTGACCACATCTGTATATCTGGGGCCTTGAAGGGACTAGAGGGCTAGGACCTCTCTCTCCCCATGTTATCTTTCATCATTAACTAATTTATCCAAGCTTCTTTACGTGGCAAGTCCCAGGAGAGTGAAGGCACAAGCTGTGTAGACTCCAGAACTCATACAATTTCATTTCAACAATATTCTATTGGTTTAGGCAAATCCTAAGGCCAGATTCATTGTGAAAGGCAACCACACAAGGGCATGAATTCAGGGAGACAGTATTCATCAGGGTCATTTTACAACAATCTACCATAGGTGTATAGCTATATAAACCCATCAGACTTCATTTTAGGCATGCTTCCCAATGCACCTAAGCCTCTGCAAGGTCAGTCAACAATTTTTTTTTGAGCAACCACAAGGAACAAAGTAATAGGCTAGGAATATATATTTATCATACAGTTTCTGGCTAAAAGAGTGCTTTCAAGACCATTAAAATTTTTTTTCTCAATCCCACCCTGTGAAATAGGTAAGGGTATACATGCTGGTGATATAATAAATATATCTGGTCTTTGATCCCCGTCCCTGGCACAGAACTTCTAAAACCTTTGGGATTTCCTGAATAATAGGAACGTCTTTTGTTGTTCATAATAAGCCCCCCCCTTTTAAATTTTATTTATTTATTTATTTATTTATTTATGTGTGCACTGAGTCTTCATTGTTGCACGCAGGCTTTCTCTAGTTGCGGCGAGCGGGGGCTACTCTTCTTTGCGGTGCGCGGGCTTCTCATTGCAGTGGCTTCTCTTGTTGCGGAGCACGGGCTCTGGGTGGGCTTCAGTAGTTGTGGCACGCGGGCTTCAGTAGTTGTGGCTCGCGGGCTCTAGAGCGCAGGCTCAGTAGTTGTGGCGCGCACGGGCTTAGCTGCTCCGCGGCATGTGGGATCTTCCCGGACCGGGGCTCCAACCCATGTCCCCTGCATTGGCAGGCGGATTCTTAACCACTGCGCCACAAGGGAAGTCCCAATAAGCCCCTTTAGATGACACCTGGCTAACTTAGGTAGGGGCCCTAGATAGTCTCAAGATGAGGCTGGTCACCAGAACGACCAAATGATGAGAAAGTTGCAACTTTCAACCCCACGCCTGACCTTCCGGGAGGGGAGGAGAGCTGGAAACGGAACTGTTCTATAAAAACTCTCAAAGGAGATTTGAGCTCCCAGGCAATGAAGCCTCAAGGTGCTGGGAGGTGGGGAGCCCAGAGAGGGCATGGAAACTGCACCCCACCACCCCACCACCCAACACCATGTCCTACACATGTCTTCTATTTGGCTGTTCTTGAGTTGTATCCTTTATAATAAATCAGTAAAATGCCTTCCTGAGATCTGTGAGCTGTTCTGAGGAGGGGTTGTGGGAAGGCCTCGTTTAGAGCCAATCATTCAGAAGCATGGGTGGCCTCTCCAGGACATGCAACTGGTGTCTGAAGCTGGGAGAGGGGAAGTCTTGTGGGACTGAGCCCTAAACTTTGGGGTGTGCACTAACTCTGGATAACTGGTATCAAAATTGAATTGAACTGTTGAATATTCAGTTGGTGTCCTGAGAATCAGAGAATTGGGTTTTGGCTTTGGAAAACACTCCAGAGTCCCCACTGTGCAGTAGATAGGAGAGCTAGGACACACACTCTTTTGTACCAATATTTACTTCTTTCTCCACATTGGTTGCTCCTCTCAAAAAAAACATTGTTTTTCATGAATCATAAGACATTGTGCCTGCCCTCTTTGTATGTGTGGAAGAGCTAGAGAACATTAAACCTAAAGCCAAAGAGAGAAATTGGAGAGTAAGAGTTCTTGTGATAGCTACATCAGTAGGCAGACTCTCCAGCTGTAGCAAAACTTTCTGGAGGGAATCAAAGCTCTTATAACCCAATCCAAAGTTCCAAGGAGAAAATTGAGTTGAGAGTCACATATTTATGTATATGCACATACAGCACCACTAGAAATGAGGCATCTAAGCTGTCTGAAAACAAATAAACTGAATATCACAACAGCAAACTTATCTGCTAATAGTTCCTGGCAAGCATTAAAATCAATTTAGAGGAGATAGTGATGCTGGAAGTGTCCAGGAAATGAGTTAAGCTGAGATATTTAAAACAAGCAAAAAAATGCTTCCTATGAATATTATCAGCAGGACAAGCTCTGCAAATAGACCAACATCTTCTAAAAGTACAAAAAAAAGTCTATAATGGCAAGCTGCAACTACAGAGTATCGTCCTGCACGTTAACGTCTAAGGCAGTTTGGGAGCCCCTCTTCCCTGTCACTTGCAGCACCTTGGACAGAGGATAAGGTGGTTTTCATTAGCCTCAGCAGCTTTCCGGGGCTCTTGTTTAGGATTCCATCTTAGAGCCTCCAAGGTCTACGAACACACTCCTCCACTTCTTCTTCTTGGAGTGCAAATGTCTTCTGAACAGTTTTCCCCATGGATTGTTCTGTTTGACTACATAGAACTGTGGTTTTAAAAAAATGTAAATGTGGGACTTCCCTGGTGGTGCAGTGGTTAAGAATCCGCCTGCCAATGCAGGGGACACGGGTTTGAGCCCTGGTCCTGAAAGATCCCACATGCCGCGGAGCAACTAAGCCCGTGCGCCACAACTACCAAGCCTGCAATCTAGAGCCCGTGAGCCACAGCTACTGAAGCCCACGTGCCTAAAGCCCGCGCTCCACAACAAGAGAAGCCACCACAATGAGAAGCCCGTGCACCGCAACAAAGAGTAGCCCCTGTTCGCCTCAACTAGAGAAAGCCCGCGTGCAGCAACGAAGACCCAACACAGCCAAAAATAAAAACAAATAAATTTATAAAATAAATAAATAAAAATAAACTTTATAAAGACTTTAGCACATATTTAGTGCTGAACAAATATTTACTAAGTGATTTAAATATCAATAATGTTTTTTTTTTTTTTTTTTTTTTTTGCGGTACGTGGGCCTCTCACTGTTGTGGCCTCTCCCATTGCGGAGCACAGGCTCCGGACGCGCAGGCTCAGCGGCCGTGGCTCACAGGCCCAGGTGCTCCGCGGCACGTGGGATCCTCCCGGACCGGGGCACGAACTCGTGTCCCCTGCATCGGCAGGCGGACTCTCAACCACTTCGCCACCAGGGAAGCCCATCAATAATGTTTTGATACCTTGCAAATTTAGTGATTTATTTAAAATAGGTCTAGTTAAACTTACACTTAGAACTTTACTGGAATTGAATTATTGTGGAAGAGTAGCTCCCGCTCTCCACAACTAGAGAAAGCCCATGCACAGCAACAAAGACCCAATGCAGCCAAAAATAAATAAATAAAATAAATAAATTAGAAAAAAAAATGTTCTCTTTCATGCTGGAGAGGATGTGGAGAAAAGGAAACCCTCCTACACTGTTGGTGGGAATGTAAATTGGTACAGCCACTATGGAGAACAGTATGGAGGTTCCTCAAAAAATTAAAAATAGAACTACCATATGAGCCAGCAATCCTACTCCTGGGTATATATCTGGAAAAAACAAAAACAAATTTAAGAAGATACACGCACCCCAATGTTCACAGTAGCACTATTTCCAATACCTAAGACATGGAAACAAACTAAATGTCCATCAACAGATGAATGACTAAAGAAAATGTGGTATATACATACAATGGAATATTACTCAGGCATAAAAAAAGAATGAAATATTGTTATTTGCAGCAACATGCATGGGCCTAGAAAATGTTATACTTAATGAAGTAAATCAGACAGAGAAAGACAAACACAATATGATATCACTTATATGCAGAATCTAAAAAATAATACAAATGAATGTATATACAAAACAGAAACAGACTCATGAACACAGAAAACAAACTTACAGTAACCAAAGGGGAGAGGGAGGGAGGAGGGGACAAATTAGGAGTATGGGATTTAACAGATACAAACTACTATACATAAAATAGATAAGGAACAAGGATTTACTATATGGCACAGGGAATCATATTTAATACCTTATAAAAACCTATAATGTAATATAATCTAAAAAAGAAACTGAATCACTTTGCTTTATACCTGAAACTAATACAATATTACAAATCAATTATACTTCAATTAAAAAGTTCTCTTTTATGCTGAATATGTGTTAATTTAATATTTCTCATCAATAAATTTGAGTAGAAGCACTTTGCAACTGATAAGAATCTTTACCTATTATTTTTTTTGCTTAGGGTATTTCAAAATGGCTTAAATGGTATAAATGACTTCATTGTTTATATCGTATCTGGCATTTTCTGAATGAAATAAAGCATTTAAACAAGTTTCATTACTATTATAGCCCAAAACACAAAGACTTGCTCTTTTCTTCTATTTTTATATGTGTAAACTGAAGACATTAAATTAATTGTTCAAAAGAGGTTTTTAAGAACAAAGTGCCAAATCTCTGATGATTTTTGCGTGTGTGTGAGTTAAGCCTAAACTTTTTATCAAAAAGGGCAAATAGGGCTTCCCTGGTGGCGCAGTGGTTGACAGTCCGCCTGCCGATGCAGGGGACACGGGTTCGTGCCCCGGTCTGGGAGGATCCCACATGCCGCGGAGCAGCTGGGCCCGTGAGCCATGGCCGCTGAGCCTGCGCGTCCAGAGCCTGTGCTCCGCAATGGGAGAGACCACAACAGTGAGAGGCCCGCGTACCGCAAAAAAAAAAAAAAAAAAAGGCAAATAAATTCAGACAAGTGCCTGTAAATAGTTGTGGCTGTGTTCATTTTTAAGTCTGTGCTACATTAAATATTTATTTAATAAGTTCATAGCATAAGTATATTTATAATAAAATGGTAGTGGGAATTAAAACTAGGAAGAAAGTGTCATTTAAACAATCATATTGAACTCAGCACTGTGTCCGAATCCTGGCCAGCAGAAGGCAACCTGATTTCCCATCCCAGCTCTGCCACTCCCTAGCAGTGACTGTGAACAAGTAATTCAATCTTTCTAGGTCTTATCGTCTCCTCTGTAACATGAGATTGACAATACTTGCCTCATGGGGTTTTTGTGGTTTTGTAAAGAATGGAGTCAACGTGCGACAGGCACCTAGCGCAGTGCCTAACACATAGCAAGTGTCCATGATAGGACGTTACTAATAACAATATTAATTTGACTAGAAGTAACATTCCAAGACAAGATGTGAAATTCTTAAAGTGCCACACGACTTAAGAACAATGACTGAATTGGCTAGTGACTATATTTCTCCTAACACTGCAACAAGGACATTACATACAACACTTGCCAGGCCTTTCCTTCAAAAGGTTAATCACATTTACAGTTTTGGGATCTCTTATAATTAACTTTCTTGAGTTTTTCATCCATTTATATGGACTCCTGATCATAATACTATCCCTAGTAGTAATATGCTCCATAAAGGTACCTGCTTTGTAAAGTAGCACTTTTTTTTGGGGGGGGGGGTGTTTTTTTAAATTAATTAATTAATTAATTTTATTTATGGCTGTGTTGGTCTTCATTTCTGTGCGAGGGCTTTCTCTGGTTGTGGCAAGAAGCGGGGAGCCACTCTTCATCGTGGTGCGCGGTCCTCTCACTATCGCGGCCTCTCTTGTTGCGGAGCACAGGTTCCAGACGCGCAGGCTCAGTAGTTGTGGCTCACGGGCCTAGCTGCTCCACGGCATGTGGGATCTTCCTGGACCAGGGCTCGAACCCGTGTCTCCTGCATCGCAGGCGGACTCTCAACCACTGCACCACCAGGGAAGCCCAGCACTGTTCTTTTTTTTTTTTTTTTTTGCGGTTCGCGGGCCTCCCACTGCCGCGGTCCTCCCACTGCCGCGGAGCACAGGCCCCGGACGCGCAGGCCCAGCGGCCACGGCCCACGGGCCCAGCTGCTCCGCGGCACGTGGGATCCTCCCGGGCCGGGGCACAAACCCGCCCCCCCTGCATCGGCAGGCGGACCCGCAACCACTGCGCCACCAGGGAAGCCCCCAGCACTGTTTTTTTTATCCCTAAACAAATCCTTTCAAGTTATGAAATTTTTCTCATTCTTATTCTGCCACTGAAATAATTATAAAATGATGTACTGAAGCAAAAAGAAAAGCAAGCTCAAAGGAAGAAATAAAGTAAGCTCAGATTAATAACATATAAACTGTCTTCCATTAAAATTATTATTATATATAAGAATAACAAAATGACCTCTTGAATTTTTACTTGAATAGTGGTCTTTGGTTTGAAATAGAAGTGTTTGTAATTCTTAGAGGCATATACATTTTATAGTATACAATGCATATATATACATAGGTACATGTAGGCATATATGATAATACACATATAATATGTAATTCTTAGAGGCAGAAAACATTTTAACCAGAATGAGGTGGTAGTCTTTATTAAACTTACGAAAAAAACAACCTGTAAATGGAGAATATTTGAATGAATGATGTTAAAAGATAAACTGTGATATATTAACACTTGGAAGAGTTCATCTGAGCAAACATGAGTTTGACTTAGTGCCAAAACAAGAATGGTTAGGAGCTCTCTGTTGACAGTAGCTAGGGGAAAGACTTTGACAGAGCAGGCCTGGAAGCAAAGCAAGGAACTTACCTGAATGGCTAAGCAGTTGCCTTATTTAGGAAAGCCTAGTTGGCTTTGTAATTGGTTGTTCTTAGGTTTTGATTTCTTATGCTTGAGACATTTACAGGAATTTACTCTGGCTTAGGTTTGCTTAAGAAGGCCATCAAGACATTAGAGCCACCTCAGACTAATGGCAGACTTGTTTGATTACATAAAATATCTAAAAATCAGCTGTTCTTCTTTAACCAAAGGAACATTTATAATGAGAAGTACTTTGGATGGAACAAAATTACATTTTCTTCTGACACCTGAAATTGAAGTTCCTCATAATCCTTGAGAATGAATAAAACAGTGAAAATGGATTTAGTAGGCCTTTATTAGCTGGTAGCTTGGGATAAAGTTTTTGAACATTTTAAAAGTATAATGGGGCTTCCCTGGTGACGCAGTGGTTGAGAGTCCGCTTGCAGATGCAGGGGACACGGGTTCGTGCCCCAGTCGGGGAAGATCCCACATGCCGCGGAGCGGCTAGGCCCGTGAGCCATGGCCGCTGAGCCTGCGCGTTCGGAGCCTGTTGCTCCACAACGGGAGAGGCCACAACAGTGAGAGGCCCGCTTACAGAGAAAAAAAAAAAGTATAATGACTATAAAAAATGGCAGCTTCAAAAATATTATATCATGAAAGGTGGGTTACCCCTTAATTTTGGGCAAGCTATGATAGGACCATGTTCTACACTGAGTTCTGAATTGAGAAGCTGCTTAAAGACCAATATTATTCAGATGAGGACTTAAACAAAATAGCATGAGAGTTTTTTGAAAATATGGTGGTTAAGGCAGAAGGAATGTAAATTAGTTCATTATAGCTTTAGTTCTAATTCTTAAAAAATATTGTCCAAAACACAGAAATAAGGCAAAGAGAGAGCAGCATGTCTTTTCAATGTCACATCCAAGCATTGTTTAACAGGCCCATCAAAGCATTATTTAATTATCTACAATCTAAGGGTCAGCAAACTTTTTCTGTAAAGATCCAGATAGTAAGTTTTCAGGTTTTGTTTTTTTCCGTTTTTTTTTTTTTAATCAAAGACTGGTTTTATTTCAGTAATGGAGAGAACTTTAGAGTTTCTCTAGAGATGGAGAGAACTTTTTTAAATTATTTATTTATTTATTTATTTTTGGCTGTGTTGGTCTTCGTTACTGCACACAGGCTTTCTCTAGTTGTGGCGAGCGGGGGCTACTCTTCTTTGTGGTGCGAGGGCTTCTCATTGCGGTGGCTTCTCTTGTCGCGTAGCACCACGGGCTCTAGGTGCGTGGGCTGAGTAGTTGTGGCTCACAGGCTCTAGAGCGCAGGCTCAGTAGTTGTGGCGCACGGGCTTAGTTGCTCCACGTCATGTGGGATCTTCCTGGACCAGGGCTTGAACCCGTGTCCCCTTCATTGGCAGGTGGATTCTTAACCACTGCGCCACCAGGGAAGTCCTTCTGTTTCTGTTTTTTTACAATCCTTTAAAAATGTAAGAGCCATTCTTAATTCATGGATTACACCAAAACAGACCAGCAGCTAAATTTGGCCTGCTGACCCTATTCTAGAAGAAGTCCCTTTGTCTGTCTCACTACTCACTATTGATTAAAGGCCTAGATTCTATGAATTCACATGTTAACTTGCAGATTTTTGCCCAGTAAAGGCAAAATTAATTTGGTAAAAACACCAAAGTTGGGCTTCCCTGGTGGCGCAGTGGTTGAGGGTCCGCATGCCGATGCAGGGGACACGGGTTCGTGCCCCGGCCCGGGAAGATCCCACATGCCGTGGAGCGGCTAGGCCCGTGAGCCATGGCCACTGAGCCTGTGCGTCTGGAGCCTGTGCTCCGCAACGGGAGAGGCCACAACAGTGAGAGGCCCGTGTACCACACACACACAAAAAAAAACACCAAAGTTATTGTTTCATTGTCATATGATATTAACTAGTTTTGTATCTAACAGAACAATCTTTTTTTCATTAAACTTTTAATTTTGAGATTATTTTAGATTAACATTCAGTTGAAAGAATACAGAGAGATGCTTTGTACCCTTTACCCAATCTCCCCAGTGGTTACATCTTGCAAAACTATTAATCTCCCCAGTGGTTACATCTTGCAAAACTATTAATACAATACCACAGCCAGGATATTGACACAGATGGAGTCAAGATGCAGAGCATTTCCATCATTACCAGTTTCCTCATGTAGCCATTTTATAACAGTCACACCACTTTTCTCAAGCCCCCCGCCACACCTCCTTCTTAACCCCTGGCAACTGTTAATCTATTCTCCATTTCTGTAAATTTGTCATCTCAAGAATATTGTATAAAGGCATCATATAGTATGTAACCTTTTGGGATTGGCTTTTTTCACACAGTACAATTCTCTGGAGATTCATCCAGGTGAAAGATGAACAATCTTACTTAAAATTTCCTTTCTGAAAGGCCTATCAATACCCCGCTCCTCAAACACTCTTTGAATCAGCCTTCTCATTCTGTTTGTTCCTTCACTGAGTTGAAAAAAATATTTTCCAAGTGTTCATTCTGTTTGTATGAGTCATACTTCAAACTTTTTGAAAATGATACTTTGATATAATTGTTTAGCTTGTTTGTCCCCAAGAGATAGTTTCCAGTTGGCTCAGTTTATTTAGAAAAGTTGTATGTAGTCTGAAAAGATCAGACCACATGTACTCTCCTCCAGTCACAATAAAAATGTAATTTGTTTTGTTTGAGTTTCAAAGTAATGGTAAGAATGATAAGATGGGGCTTCCCTGGTGGCGCATTGGTTGAGAGTCCGCCTGCCGGTGCAGGGGACACGGGTTCGTGCCCCGGTCTGGAAAGATCCCACATGCCGCTGGGCGGCTGGACCCGTGAGCCATGGCCGCTGAGCCTGCATGTCCAGAGCCTGTGCTCCGCAACGGGAAAGGTCACAACAGTGAGAGAGGCCCGCATACCGCAAAAAAAAAAAAAAAGAATGATAAGATGTTCTCTCTCCAGTGATAGGTTATTTCTGTGAGATTTTTGGGTGAGTTAAGAAGAAATAAGTTTTAAAATAGCATTTTTATCCTATGCCATTGGCTCTTTTGTTCATCTCTTAAGCAATGCTTCCAACAGTAGATCAGCATAGAGATTTATGAGTAATTGGTCAAAAAACCCCATGGGCCCTTCAGACTTCAATTTTCTGCTTCTAGTGAGAAGTATATAGCTTTACGATAGAGATTATCACTTAATAGAAAAGGTATGTTTTCTCAGATGGGAAGATCAGATGCCACTTAGACCACTCCACTGTTTTGGAGCACAACTAAAATAAAGTTTTCTTTTAAAAAAACAAACAACAAGGGAGGGTGGGAGGGAGGGAGACGCAAGAGGGAACAGATATGGGAACATAGGTATATGTATAACTGATTCACTTTGTTATAAAGCAGAAACTAACACACCATTGTAAAGCAATTATACTCCAATAAAGATGTAAAAAAACAAAAAACAGAGAACAATTTAACAGGGAAAATCTCAAACATACACATATGTAGAAAGAATAGTATAACAAACCCCCATATAACCATCATTTAAATTCAGTATTAGTAATATTTGGATAATCTTGCTTCATACGTACCCATCATTTCCTCCAATTCAGCAAATCGCAGACATCATATAATTTCATCCATAAATACTTCAATATATATCTGTAAGAGAGAAGGCAGTTTTTAATATAACAACTCCATTATCACACCAAAAAATATTAATAATTCCTTAACATAATCTAATACCCAGTCAGTATTCAAATGTTCCCCATTGTCTCAAGCATCTTTTATTTTTATTTATTTATTTATTTTTTTGGTACGCGGGCCTCTCACTGTTGTGGCCTCTCCCGTTGCGGAGCACAGGCTCCGGACGCGCAGGCTCAGCGGCCATGGCTCACGGGCCCAGCCACTCCGCGGCATGCGGGATCTTCCCGGACTGGGGCACGAACCCGTGTCCCCTGCACCGGCAGGCGGACTCTCAACCAATGCGCCACCAGGGAAGCCCTCAAGCATCTTTTTACAAATGATTTGAAACAGGATCTAAACAAGACCTGTGTATATATTTGGTTGATTCTTTGTCTGCAACGTGATTTATTTATTTATTTATTTATTTATTTATTACAGCTTTACTATGGTAAAATTGACTTACAATAAACTGTCCATGTTAAAGTGTACAATTTGATAACTTTTGACATATTATCCACCTGAAAAACGATTACCACGACCCAGGTGATGAACCTATCCATCACCCCTAAAAGTTTTCTCATGCCCCTTGGTAATCCCTCCCTCCCAATCTCACCACACACTCCCCTTCCGAAGGAATCGCTGATCTTCTTTCTACAGATGAGTTTGCATTTTCCAAAACTTCTTAAAAATGGCATCATACAGTATGCATACTTTTGGGGTCTGGCTTCTTTCCCTCGGTATAACTATTTTGGGATACATAATATTGTTGCATGTACCAACAGTTTATTCCTGAGTACAACTGCCCGTTGTGTGGATGTATCGCAATTTGTATATCCGTTCACTTGCAGATGGATCGTTGGGTTGTTTCTAGTTTTGGGCTGTTACATATAAAGCTGTTATGAACATTCGTGGGAAAGATTTTGTATATACTGTGCTTTCAATTCTGTTTGGTGAATACGTAGGAATAGGATCACTGGGGCACATGGTAGGTGTACGTTTACCTTTTAAGAAACCACCAACTTGTTTTCCAAACCAGCTGCACCAATTTACAATCTCTCCAGGAAACTATGAAACTCCACATTGTCACCAACATTTGGTCCGTCTTTTACATTTTAAATATTCAAAGTTTAAACATTCTACAGATGAACTCCCACTTTTCCAGCTACACTTCTGTTTAAGGCCAGAAACTCTTCAACCAAAACAACATAATGCAACAGATTGAATGTAAAAGCAGATATGAAATCCAACTATTTTCTATTAGACCAGACATCAAAGAGACTTGCCAAAATGTAAAACAATGCCCTTCTCACTTGTATCTTGGAAAATATAGTTGTTTCCGTTAAAATGTAACATGTAATGGGTTTGTTATTATTATTAAAAAATTTTAAAGATAAAATCCACATAAAATAAAATTTACCATTTTAACCCTTTGAAGTGCACAATGGTTTTTTATGATACTCATAGTGTTGTGTAACTATCAAACACCAGAACATTTCTATCAACCCAAAAAAAACCTCCCATAACTTCCAACTCTCCCTTCTCCCATCTCCTGGAAACCACTACTATACTTCCTGTCTCTACGGATTTGCCTAGACTGGACATTTCATATAAATGAAATCATATAATATGTGGCATTTTATATCCCAAATCTTTCACTCAGCATTGTTTTCGAGGTTTATCCATATGGTAACATGTATCAGTACTTCATCCCCTTTTCATTTATCCATTCATCAGCTTATGGAAACTTAGGTTGTTTCCACTTTTTTACTGTTATAAAAAGTAATGCTTCTACTAAATTCATGTACAAGTTTTTGTGTGAAATGCTTTCATTTCTCGTGGGTATATAGCTAGAAATAGAATTTCTGGGTCATGTGGTAACTCTTGTGTTTAAGTTTGAGAAATGTCAAATTATTTATGAAAGCAGCTGTGCCATTTTACCTTCCCCCCAGCAATATATGACGGTTCAAATTTCTTCACAACTATGCCAGCACTTGTTGTTGTTGTTGTTATAACTATAGCCATCCTAGGGAGTGTAAAGTGTTATCACACTGTGGATTTGCTTTGCATTTTCCGGATGGCTAATGATGTTGCGCATCTTTTCACGTGTGTTTTGGTAATTTTTATTTCTTTGGGAAAATGTCTATTCGAATCCTTTGCCCATTTTTCAATTGAGTTGTCTTTGTTGTTCAGTTGTGAGAGTTCTTTAT
Source organism: Mesoplodon bidens (assembly GCF_964165515.1). Taxonomy (NCBI): domain Eukaryota; kingdom Metazoa; phylum Chordata; class Mammalia; order Artiodactyla; family Ziphiidae; genus Mesoplodon; species Mesoplodon bidens. The sequence goes on from NC_138166.1 coordinate 11,136,863, forward strand.
ATGTTCTGGATACCAGACCCTTATCAGATATATGATTTACAAGTATTTTCTCCCATTCTGTGGGTTTTCTTTTGACTATCTTGATAGTGCCCTATAACACACCAAAGTTTGATAAATTGGACAAAGTCCAATTTATCTCTTTTATTCTTGTGCTTTTGGTGTCCTATCTAGGAAACTGTTGCCTAATGCAAGTTAATAGAAATCTACACATATGCTTTCTTCTAAGAGTTTTTACTCTTACATTTATATCTTTAATCCATTTTGAGTAAATTTTTGTATATGGTGTGAGGTAGGGGTCCAAATACATGCTTTTGCATGTCGATATTGTCAAAGAAAAAATTATTAAAGATGCTAAGACTTTAGTCAAGAGACTACTGGAGGACTTCCCTGGTGGCGCAGTGGTTGAGAGTCCGCCTGCCGATGCAGGGGACGTGGGTTCGTGCCCCGGTCCGGGAAGATCCCACGTGCCGCGGAGCGGCTGGGCCCGTGAGCCATGGCCACTGAGCCTGCACGTCCGGAGCCTGTGCTCCGCAACGGCAGAGGCCACAACAGTGAGAGGCCCGCATACCAAAAAAAAAAAAAAATTACTAAAAGAAAACATCAGGGTGAAGGGGGGGGATTCTGCCTAAGCTGACTTGACAGGATTCTTGCTGAAGCCAGGCGAGCGTGATCATATATATCACCTGTGGGATCAATGGGGAGTGAGGAATTTAATTCGACAAGGAGTGTCGGGGTTCCTTTTAAACTGAATTAAAAGATTCTTGCTGACAGTGGGTGATGCAGGCCCAACAAGGACAGACACTGAAAGTGAGGCCTAGAGGACTTAGAAGAGACTGCCTAGAATTAGGTCAAGGAGAGTCTTGTCAATATCCAGTTGTCTCAGTGTTATTTGTTGAAAAGATGCTTCTTTTTCCATTATATAAGCTTTGAACCTTGCCAAAACAGTAACTGATCATAGATGTATAGATTTATTTCTGGACTCTTGATTCTATGCCATTGATCTATATGTCTGACATGATGCCAACACCACACGGGTTACTGTAGCTTTGTAGTAGGTTTTGATATCAGTAAGTATGAGTCCTCCAACTTTTTCTTTTGCAAGATCGTTTTGGCCATTTGGAGTCACTTGCATGTCTATCTGAACTTTAAGACGAGCTTGTCCCTTCTACAAAAAAAAGGCAATTGGAGTTTTGTTAGGGATTGCACTGAACCTGTAGATCAACTTGGGGATTACTGGCAAAAGTTACTATTATGAGTATTTTGTAATGCCCTTTTAATTACTCTATCCATAAGTGAAATTCACTGATCATATAATATCTCCTCAAATACAATTCCATAAAGGATCAGTATAATGAATGCTCCAACTATATTATAAAGGAATAGGCATTTCCATTTCAGACACTATTCCACAAGAAGGCTTAATGAAATAATCAGACAATTGCATTTCAATGCAGAATCAAAGTAAATGCGACCAGTTACAAGGGCAGAGTAATACAAGTGTGTTGCACGGTGAACTGAATGTCCTTCATGGTGCTGACATAGGTGACATGGTGTTCTGAAATGGCGAACAACTTGCTAAGGAACAGGACATAACACAGTCACGTCGCCCTTTCACATTCATGATACCTGTTTTCTTGGAAAATTCAGGGTATATTATAAAACGTGTAAAAAAATACTTGCGTTTATTTGTAAAATGAAGCTTTTTTCTAGGGTCAGATAATTATAAACAGGTTTTCAACTTACACCTGATAGGACATTTGAAAAACAGGGGTTGATGACAAGACTTCATTAGGTATGAATATCCCTGTACGGCAGACATCTTGTATCTTTGGTCTCCATGTGTTAAAATGCCAGTAAAGCCACCCAATTTTTGTGACAATCAACAATACCTTCACACATTTTCAATATGTTGAGAGGGCACTACTGCCCCCTTTGAAAACACAGGGTAAAGGAAACAGCACTGAACCAGGTGTTGGAGATGAGAGGGGTGCTCACTATGACCCAAGTCAATATGTTGCTCTGGGTCTCGTTTTCCTCATCTGGAAAATGGTCTCCAAGATCTTTCTGATGATTGCTCGTAGACTGATATCACCTTTCTTATTGCTAGCTGGAAAGTATAATGTAAGGGCTTCCCTGGTGGTGCAGTGGGTGAGAGTCCGCCTGCCGATGCAGGGGACACGGGTTTGTGCCCCGGTCCGGGAAGACTCCACATGCCACGGAGCGGCTGGGCCCGTGAGCCATGGCCGCTGAGCCTGCGCATCCGGAGCCTGTGCACCGCAACGGGAGAGGCCACAACAGTGAGAGACCCACGTACCGCAAAAAAAAAAAAAAAAGTATAATGTAAAAGAATGAAATTAGAACATTTCTCTAACACCATGCACAAAAATAAACTCAAAATGGATTAAAGATCTAAATGTAAGGCCGGATACTATAAAACTCCTAGAGGAAAACATAGGCAGACACTTTGTGGTTTTTTTTTTTTTCGGTACGTGGGCCTCTCACTGTTGTGGCCTCTCCCGTTGCGGAGCACAGGCTCCGGACGCGCAGGCTCAGCGGCCATGGCTCACGGGCCCAGCCACTCCACGGAATGCGGGATCTTCTCGGACTGGGGCACGAACCTGTATGCCCTGCATCGGCAGGCGGACTCTAAACCACTGCGCCACCAGGGAAGCCCCAGGCAGACACTTTTTGACATAAATTGCAGCATTATCTTTTTGGATCCATTTCCTAGAATTATAGAAATAAGAACAAAAATAAACAACTGGGACCTAATTAAACTTAAAAGCTTTTGCACAGCAAAGGAAACCATAAATAAAATGAAAAGACCTACAGAATGGGAGAAAATATTTGCAAAAGATACAACAAACAAGGGATTAATCTCCAAAATATACAAACAGCTCATACAGCTCAATAAAAAACAAACCCAATAAAAAAATGGGCAGAAGATCTAAATAGACACTTCTCCAAAGAAGACATACAGATGGCCAAAAGGCACATGAAAAGATGCTCAACATCACTAATTACTAGAGAAATGTAAATAAAAACTACAATGAGGTATCACCTCACACCAGTCAGAATGGCCATCATCCAAAAGTCTACAAACAATAAATGCTGGAAAGGGTGTGAAGGAATGGGAACCCTCCTACACTGTTGGTGGGAATGTAAATGGGTACAGTCACTATGGAGAACAGTATGGAGGTTCCTTAAATAACTAAAAATAGAGCTACCATATGACCCAGCAATCCCACTCCTGGGCATACATCCGGAGGAAAGCCAAAATTTGAAAAGATACATGCACCCCTATGTTCACAGCAGCACTATTTATAATAGCCAAGACATGGAAGCAACCTAAATGTCCAGTGACAGATGAATGGATAAAGAAGATGTGGTATATATATACAATAGAATATTACTCAGCCATAAAAAAGAATGAAATAATGCTATGTGCAGCAACATGGATGGACCTAGAGATTACCATACTAAGTGAAGTAAGCCAGACAAAGACAAATATCATATGATATTATTTATATGTGGAATCTAGAAAAAATGATACAAATGAACTTACTTACAAAACAGAAAGAGACTCACAAACAGAAAACAAACTTACAGTTACCAAAGGGGAAATGGGGGTGGAGGGAGGGATAAATTAGGAGGTTGGGACTGACATATACACACTACTATATATAAAATAGATAACCAACAAGGACCTACTGTATAGCACAGGGAACTATACTCAATATTTTGTAATAACCTATAAGGGAAAAGAATATGAAAAGGAATATATATATATGTGTGTGTGTGTGTGTGTTGTGTCTATACACACACACACATATAATCACTGTGCTGTACACCTGAAACTAACATTATATTGTAAATCAACTATACTTCAATTTAAAAAAAAAAAGGAAAGAAGGAAAAAGAAGTGTAGCTGCTAAAAGCTGTATAGCCTTGTCTCCCTCTGCTGGCTGAGTAACATGTCATAAATGTCAAAAAAACATTTTTGTTCTTTTCATTGCTGAAGTTATCATCTTTCAGAATTTATAAACCACACACAAAATGCTGACCAACTAAAAAAGACAGACTGCGTTCAAATCTTGGTTATCATCTTCAGTTTTCTAGGTCCTTTATAAATATATGTATCACAACAAAGTCTCTATCTTCTCATCAGGTAATTAAATTTAGAAAAGCAGGTCTGATTTCAAATAAAACTGACATATTGTGTCGGTCAAGGACTTCTGGCTGGAATAATTTGGCTTATTCCCTCAGATGCCTCCAGTGAATCATTATCTACAAAGAGGGGATTTTCTGTTGGAGTTAACAGAACTCTGAGAAATATTCAGCAGAGCATTAATCTTTTAATGGCTAAGCCATGAGAAATCTGTCACATATATTTTTATTTTTTTAAAGGTTTATTTATTTTTGGCTGGCTTGGGTCTTTGTCGCTGTGCGCGGGCTTTCTCTAGTGGCGGCAAGTGGGGGCTACTCTTTGTTGCGGTGCGCGGGCTTCTCGTTACGGTGGCTTCTCGTTGCAGAGCAGAGGTATCTAGGCACACGGGCTTCAGTAGTTGTGGTACGTGGGCTCTAGAGCGCAGGCTGAGTAGTTGTGGTGCACGGGTTTTGTTGCTCCATGGCATGTTGGACCTTCCCTGACCAGGGCTCAAAGCCATGCCCCCTGCATTGGCAGGCAGATTTCTTAACCACTGCGCCACCAGGGAAGCTCTACCTTTTGTCTTTATTATATGAAGTCATCTATTTCTTCTTCATTTTTTAATATTTATTTATTTGTCTGTGCTGGGCCTCAGTTGCGGCATGAGGGATCATCGTTGAGGCGTGCAGGATCTTTTAGCTGTGGCATGTGTGTTCTTAGTTGAGGCATACGGGATCTAATTCCCTGCCCAGGGATCAAACCCACGCCCCCTGCACTGGAAGTATGGAGTCTTAACCACTGGACCACCAGGGAAGTCCCGAAGTCATCTATTTCTTAAATAAGCAATGTCGTATTTATTGATCTCTCTCTGAAAAGCAGTAACTTAATGCTTTTGTTTTTAATTTCCTCTCTTTTCGTTATAATATTATCTTTGTTGACATAATTTTATAGTTTATCTACTTAAACCTAAAGCTAGGGACTTCCCTGGAATTTCTGGATTTCTGAAATGTCATCAGAATGTGTGGACCTTTCTAATTAGTCCTGCTTGATACTTGGTGAGTCATACTTTTCTTCAGTTAGGGGATATGTTCTATTATTTATTTCTCCACTCTCCTGTCTTTGTTCTCTCCTGCTTTACATCGACATATCCTCCATCTGCTTTTTTATTTCTATTCTGAGAGGCTTCCTCTACTTTGTCCTCCCAATTACTTGGCCTTCAGCTTTCCACTTTATCATTTTTCTAATCCAGTACGTCGTCTTGGCAATCACTCTTTCAGTTGTCTGATTAATTAATTCCCTTTCATTGCATACTTTTGGTTTGATAGATGCACTATCCTCTGAGTATGCTAACAATTTGAAAGCCTCTTCTGTTTTTAGAGTTATCTATGTCTCCGATGGGGCTTGTTACTCAGTTTGTTCATCTGGGTCCTTCTCTTCCGTGTTACTGTTGCCTTTCCTCTTGTCTGGTAAGCCCTGACATCCACTCAGATGTAGGAACAAAGGCCTCCATTGGTTAGTCTAGGCAGTGGTGGGTGTGGGTTTCTTTAGTAGTGAAGTTCTCTGCTCCCCAGCTGGCCTCCCCAAGGGGAGAGCTGGTTGCTTGTAAGTGGAGAGCTTGCCTTCCAGCATGCCTCACCAGATGTGTGGGTACAGAGCCAGCAGCCAGGCTGGGGAACCCCACAATCGCCTAATTAAGGAGGGCTATACTTTGCATGGAATAGGCTTAGCGAGTTTCTCTCCTAGGCAGAGCTGCCTTTCCCTCCTCCCCACCCACGGCTGCTGTGGACTTCTGAAGTAGGCTCAGGCTCTGCTCTCCTTCGCCCAGGCTTGAAGCACTTCGCTGGGTGCTCTCCTGAGGCCACCTGCCCACTTTCTTTAGGAAAAAGCACTTGGAACAGGGCCTAGTGCTTTGCAATGCGCTCAACAAATATTTGTTGAATAAATGATGGAAGAGGAGTGGGGAGGGACCCAAATGTCCTTGCAATTCCAAACATGCTTCGGTAATGAATTATCCTAAAGAGGGCTTCCTGGTCCAGCCCTGCTCTTTGTATTGAGCTCAAACTAGCCGACTGCCAGTGCCAGGATTTCCTTCATTACATACGGTATGTTGGACTAAGTGCAATTCCCTCCTCTTTTTCTCTATCAATGTGACCTCATCTGCTCACTCTCTTCTCTAATTCCATAATTCAATGAGACCTTGGGAGAGAAAGAAGATAGATGTGTGTGTTCTGTCTGCCATATTAAACCAGAAATATATGTCAAAGTAAAGCTACAGAAAAAAAATTTATTTTCAAACTTTTGTTGAACCCTCACAAGATGGAAAATACAAAAACTTATTTCAGCTTTTTCTATTTATTATATGTTGATATTTTATTTGGAAATTAAAAACATAATTATACAACTGAATACTTGCATAAAAAGTAGTGGGAAATGAATTAAAATTTTCTGGCCTGTTTTTAATAGAATCACAACACTTTAATATAGTATAAAATATATATATATAGTATGAATACAGTGTATATGCTATATATAATATAAACCATATTAATAGTATAAATGAAATTTCAGGACTCCTGAGGAAAAGTACGGTTTTGTCAGTTGAATACAAATCTCATCTGAAATAAATGTAGCTTTTAAAGAAAACGAAGTACAGAGAATATTAAGTGGAAAAAGAAGTTACAGGATAGTATGATACACACATTACAGCCACATTAAAAATGTGTGTATATATGTGTATATATATATATAAATATATATATGTGAGTATATAGAGGTGTATAGATATCCACACACATAGAGACACAGATATATACACACATATAAACAGAGAAACAATTAGAAATCACAGCAAAGTGTTAAGTTATTTTAGGAGATTTGGGGCTAATACAATGGTGAGTGAGAAGCACTAGTGTCATGTAATTGATTCCAAGGAAGAGGGATTAATTACATATACATTAATTAATTAAAACATACACACTGGGGGACTTCCAGAGTCCGTTCTGATATATAAAGAATTTGCAAGTTGTTTCTCATGTCCTTAGAAGAAAAAGGCTAAACAAACTGAAAAATCAATGACTTTAATGGCTTTTCTTGGAGCAATAAGAGAAGTGAGTTTGCAGGACACAGTCACGTCAGAATCTAGAGACAGGAGAACACAGAGTCACAGGTGAGATCAGCTTACCTGAAACAGAAGCTGCTGGAGCCATAAACCAGTTACATGGTGACTTCGATGAATTGCTAAAGACTGGGTGTGGACTAGCATTAGAGAGAGAAACTCTGAGGGGCTGTAGTCTAATTGAGGTCTCCATACTTCAGTGGGTTTTACTTCCAGGAACTCCACTAGGTTCTCATTATGAAGAGCCAAGACGGAACACTTGTGTTTCTGGCAGGGGGAGGGTAAAAGTAACCATTTTGAAATTTGCCCAGTGTTCTCCTTAACAAAGACCTATTCAGTAGAGAGAAAAGACTTCCCCAGAGCCTTAGTTCATTTGGGGGAAGGGAAATTACCCAAACCAGCCCTCTCTAGCTTTATTCTCTCACTTAAGGGGGAAAAATACTGAGAAACACTTGTGAAAGTTCAGGGACACAGGCCTATTAAAAGACTGAGATTTACACATAGGATTATAGAACATTTCCTCTCTCCCCAATACATTACCACATCAACAGGGCCACAGTATAACAGTGGATTACAGCTGAAGGAGCTGCAAGGTGCAGATTCTGTTCAACCACAAAGCCAACAAGGAAGACAGAAACAAAGACACTAGAGAAGATGAAAGTCTCTGACACCTACAGCTACAGCAAAAATGAAACACGGTCCAACTCCTAGCCAGATTAACATAAGACCACACACGGAACACCTACTGATCTCAGTCCCTATTACCTAATATACCTTAGTACAGCTAAAACAAAACATACTAAGTTTTAAGGCAAGAGAAAAAGCAAGCATCAGAATCAGATTCAGACATGGCATAGACTTTGGAATTTAAAATAACTATGATTACTGTTAAAGGTTCTAATGAAAAAAGTAGGTAACATGCAAGAACAGATGGGTAATGTAAACACAGAGATGGAAACAATAAGAATTAAAAAATACAAGAAATTAAAAACCCAGTGTAACAGAAATGAAGAATGCCTTTGATGGGCTCATCAACAGACTGGACATAATCAAGGGAAGAATCAGTGAGCTTGAAAATACTACTATATAGTAAATATGGCTATATCCCAGGAGCTCCTGGGATATAGTAAATGTCCTTCTCAAGCTCACAAGGAACATCCACCAAGACAAACCACATTCTGGGCCATAAAACACACTTGAAGGAATTGAAGAAAAAAAGAAATCAAAGTATATTCTCAGACCACAATGAATTAAACTAGAAATTAAGAACAGAAAGATAGCTGGAAAACCCCAGTATACTTTTATTTTATTTATTTATTTATTTATTTCTGCAGTACGCAGGCCTCTCACTATTGTGGCCTCTCCCGTCGCGGAGCACAGGCTCCGGACGCGCAGGCTCAGCGGCCATGGCTCACGGGCCCAGCCGCTCCGCAGCATGTGGGATCTTCCTGGACCAGGGCACAAACTTGTGTCCCCTGCATCGGCAGGCGGACCCCCGACGACTGCGCCACCAGGGAAGCCCCATTTTTTTTTAAGATGTTGGGGATAGGAGTTTATTAATTAATTAATTTTTTTTTTGCTGTGTTGGGTCTTCGTTTCTGTGCGAGGGCTTTCTCTAGTTGTGGCAAGTGGGGGCCACTCTTCATCGCAGTGCGCGGGCCTCTCACTATCGCGGCCTCTCTTGTTGCGCAGCATAGGCTCCAGACGCACAGGCTCAGTAGTTGTGGCTCACGGGCCTAGTTGCTCCGCGGCATGTGGGATCCTCCCAGACCGGGGCACGAACCCGTGTCCCCTGCATTGGCAGGCGGACTCTCAACCACTGCGCCACCAGGGAAGCCCTGCCCCCAATATATTTTTTAATTGAAGTATAGTTGATTTACAATATTGTGTTAGTTTCTGGTGTATAGTAAAGTGATTCAGTTTTACATATATATGTATACATATATATAGTGTTTTCATATTCTTTTCCATTATGGTTTATTACAGGATATTGAATATAGCTCCCAATGCTACGCAGTAGGATCTTGTTGTTTATCCATTCTGTATCTAATAGCTTGCACCTGCTAGTCCCAAACTCCCAGTCCATTCCTCTCCCTGACCCCCTCCTTTGGCAACCACAAGTCTGTTCAATGTCTGTGAGTCTGTTTCTGTTTCGTAAATAAGCTCGTTTGTGTCTTATTTTAGATTCCACATATAAGTGATATCATATGGTATTTGTCTCTTTCTGACTTACTTCACTTAGTATGATAATCTCTAGTTGCATCCATATTGCTGTAAATGGCATTATTTCCTGCTTCTTTATGGCTGAGTGATATTCCATTGTATATATGGAGCACATCTTCTTTATCCATTCATCTGTCAATGGACACTGAGGTTGTTTCCATGTGTTGGCTATTGTGAATAGTGCTGCCATGAACATAGGGGTGCATGAATCTTCTAATTATAGTTTTGTCTAAATATATGCCCAGGAGTGGGACTGCTGGATCATATGGCAACTCTATTTTTAGTTTTCTGAGGAACCTCCACACTGTTCTCCATAGTGTCTATACCAATTTACTTTCCCACCAACAGTGTAGGAGGGTTCCCTTTTCTCCATACTCTCTCCAGCATTTGTCATTTGTAGACTTTTTGTTTTGGCTGCACAGCATGGCTTCCTGGATCTTAGTTCCCTGAACAGGGATCAAACCCACACCCTCTGCAATGAAAGCAGAGTCCTAACCACTGGACCACCAGGGAATTCCCATGTAGACTTTTTAATGATGGCCACTCCGACCGGTGTGAGGTGGTACCTCATTGTAGTTTTGACTTGCATTTCTCTAATAATTAGCGATGTTGAGCATCTTTTCATGTGCCTCTTGGCCATCTGTATGTCTTCTTTGGAGAAATGTCCATTTAGGTTTTCTGCCTTTTTTTTTTTTTTTTTTTTTTTTTTTGGCTGTATTGGGTCTTCATTGCGGTGTGCAGGCTTCTCATTGCGGTGGCTTCTCTTGTTGCAGAGCACAGGCTCTAGGCATGTGGGCTTCAGTAGTTGTGGTGCACGGGCTTAGGCGCTCCACGCCATGTGGGATATTCCCAGCCCAGGGCTGGGACCAGTGCGCCACCAGGGAAGCCCCCTCTGCTTATTTTTTATTGGGTTGTTTGCTTCTTTGTCATTGAGTTATATGAGCTGTTTGTAGACTTTGGATATTAAGCCCTTGTCAGTTGCATCATTTGCAAATATTTTCTCCCAGTCCGTAGGCTGTCTTTTCATTTTGTTTATGAAAAACTCCAAATATCTGGAGACTAAACAAGATTCTCTAAATAAAATACCAGTCAAAAGAGAAGTCACAAGGGCGCAGTGGTTGACAGTGGCACAGTGGTTGAGAGTCTGCCTGCTGATGCGGGGGACATGGGTTCGTGCCCTGGTCCAGGAGGATCCCACATGCCGCGGAGCGGTTGGGCCCGTGAGCCATGGCCGCTGAGCCTGCGCGTCCGGAGCCTGTGCTCCGCAACGGGAGAGGCCACAGCAGTGAGAGGCCCGCATACTGCAAAAAAAAAAAAAAAAAAAAAAAAGAAGTCACAAGAAAAAAAAACTTCAATATTTTGAACTTAAATGAAAGTGAAAATACAACTCATCAAAATCTGTAGGATGCAACACAATCAGTGCTTTAGCAGAAAATTTATAACATTAAATGTGCATTTCAGAAAAGATCTGAAGTAAATAAGCTTCCATCAAAAACTAGAGAAAGAAGAGCAATTTATGCCTAGAGCAAGCAGAGAAAAACAATTTAAAAATTAGAGCAGAAATCACTGAAATCAAAAACAGAAAAACAATAGAGAAAAGCTATGAAATCAGGCCTTCCCTGATGGCGCAGTGGTTAAGAATCGGCCTGCCAATGTAGGGGACACAGATTCGAGCTCCGGTCCGGGAGGATCCCACATGCCGCGGAGTAACTAAGCCCGTGCACCGCAACTACTGAGCCTGCGAGCCTAGAGCCCGTGCTCTGCAACAAGAGAAGCCACCGCAATGAGAAGCCCACGCACTACAACAAAGAGTAGCCCCTGCTCGCTGCAACTAGAGAAAGCCCACGAGCAGCAACGAAGACCCAGCACAGCCAAAAATAAATAAATAAAATAAATGAAAAAAAAAAGTTGCCATGAAAAGCAATGAATCAAAAACTCGTTCTTTGAAAAGAAATAAAATACATTGTGAAGGGGTGTGATAGGGAGGGTGGGGTATGGGGATATAGGTATACATATAGCTGATTCACTTTGTTGTACAGCAGAAACTAACACAACATTGTAAAGCAATTACACTCCAATAAAGATATAAAAAAATAAAATAAAATACATTGTGAATTTTTAAAGGTTTGGTGATTTTTGTTAGAAACATGTATCAGAAAATCCCTTAGAAGATGTGAGAAAAAATCATTTGCAGTTTTTCACATTAACATTAATTTTGCCATTAATATTTTATTGGACCATAAATTCTCTGGTTTTGTTAGTACAGCTAATCAGTGTAGTTATGTCTTTATAATTATCTCTTTGTTGAGCATAAAATTAGGAAATTGTACATCTAAAGAGAAATATATTCTTTTACTCATTAATTTTTTAGTTCTTTAAAAATTGAAGTATAGTTGATTTACAATATTGTGCTTCAGGTGTACAGCATAGTGATTCCGTATCATTACAGATTATATTTCATTACGTTATTTCAAAATAATTGATATAATTCCTTGTGCTATGCAGTATATCCGTTTCTTACCTATTTTATATACAGTAGTTTGTAGAAGAAATATATTCTTAATCTGTCTAGTGCTAAAAACTTTACATTCAAAATTTTCTGAAAAGTAACTATCTCCAGTTTCATGACTATCCATTATAAAGAATTTTCCATTTTCTGATTTATTTTCCAGCTTTATTAGGCAGCCAGGCTTCCCTTTCTAGCGTGCTTTTGGACTGTTTTTCTCCTGCCATCAGCTGGTATATGTACAGGAAGGAAGTACTGGACAAACTATTTTCAAGAGCTCCCTGAGGGCAAGGTCTACTTAAAGATGTATCAACACAGTGCTTTCTGTATACAGGCATACCTCACAGATATTGTGGGTTCGAGTCAGACCACCACAATTAAGTGAGTATTGCAATAAAGTGAGTCACATGAATTTTTTGAGTCCCCAGGGCATATAAGTGTTTTACGATATATTATCTGTGAAGTGTGCAATAGCATTATATATATAAGAAAACAATGGAAATACCTTAATTAGAAAAATGGTTTATTGCTAAAAACTGCTAACCATCCTCTGAGCCTTCAGCAAGTTGTAATTTTTTTTGCTGGTGGAGGGTCTTGCCTCGATGTTGATGGCTGCTGACTGTTCAGGGTGGTGGCTGCTGAAGGCTGGGAAGGCTATGGCAATTTCTTAAAATAAGACAACGATGAAGTTTGCCACGTCGACTGACTCTTCCTTTCGTGAACAATTTCTCATTGGTGTTTGACGGTATTTTACCCACAGAACTTCATTCAAAACTGAAGTCATTCCTCTCAAACCCTGCCACTGCTTCATCATCTATTTATTATTTAGAGTATTTATGTAATATTCTAAATCCATTGTTGTCATTTCAACAGTCTTCTCAGTATCCTTGCCAGGAGTAGATTCCATCTCAAGAAACCACTTTCTTTGCTCATCCGTAAGAAGCAATTCTTCATCCATTAAAGTTTCATCATGAAATTGCAGCAATTCAGTCACATCTTCCAGCTCCACTTCTAATTCTAGCTCTCTGGCTACGTCCACCACATCTGCAGTTACTTCCTCCACTGAAGTCCTGAATCCTCTCAAAAGTCACCCATGAGGGTTGGAATCAATTTCTTCCAAACTCCTGTGAAGGTTGATATTTTGACCTCTCCCCATCAATCATGAATGTTCTCAATGGCATCTAGAATGGTGAATCCAGGTGTTCAATTCATATTGCCCAGATGCATCAGAGGAATCACAACCTGTATTAGTTATAGCCTTACAATATGTATTTCTTAAATAAGACTTTAAAATTGAAGTTACTCCTTAAACCATGGGCTACAGAATGGATGTTCTGTTAGCAGGCACAAAAACATTTAATTTTGCTGTACATCTCCAACAGGGCTCTTGGAGGACCAAGTGTATTGTAAATGAGCAGTAATATTTTGAAAGGAATCTTTTTTCTCTGAGCAGTAGGACTCCACAGTGAGCTTAAAATATTCAGTAAACCATGCTGTAAACAGAAGTGCTGCTATCCAGGCTTTGTTGTTCCATTTATAGAGCACAGGCAAAGTAGACTGAGCATAATTCTTAAGGGCCCTGGGATTTCTGGAATGGTAAATGAGCGTTGGCTTCAAATTAAAGACACCAGCTGCATTAGCCCCTAACAAGAGTCTTCAGCCTGTCCTTTGAAGCCAGGCAATGACTTCTCCTCTTTAGCTATGACACTTCTAGATGGCATCTTTTTTCAATAAAAGGCTGTTTTTGTCTACATTGAATATCTGTTGTTTAGTGTAGCCATCTTCATTAATTACCTCAGCTAGACCTTCTGGAAAACTTGCTGGAGCTTCTACATTAGCACTTGCTGCTTCACCTTGAACTTCTATGCTGTGGAGATGGGTTTTTTCCTTAAACCTCATGAACCAACCTCTGCTAGCTTCAAATTTTTCTTCTGAAGCTTCCTCACCTCTCACAGCCTTCAAAGAATTGGAGAGAGTTGGGACCTTGCTCTGGATTAGACTTGGCTTAAGGGAATGCTGGGGCTGGCCTGATCTATCTGCACCGCTAAAACTTTCTCCGTATCAGCAATAAGGCTGTTTTGCTTTCTTATCATTCATGTGTTCACTGGAGGAACACTTTTTTTTTTCTTTTCTTTTTTTTTTTTTTTCTGTATGCGGGCCTCTCACTGTTGTGGCCTCTCCCGCTGCGGAGCACAGGCTCCAGACATGCAGGCTCAGCGGCCATGGCTCACGGGCCCAGCCGCTCCATGGCATGTGGGATCTTCCCGGACCGGGGCATGAACCCGTGTCCCCTGCATCGGCAGGCGGACTCTCAACCACTGTGCCACCAGGGAAGCCCTGGAGGAGCACTTTTAATTTCCTTCAAGAACGTTTCCTTTGCGTTCACAACTTGGCTAACTCACCTCTCGGCACAAGAGGCGTAGCTTTCAGCCCACCTTGGCTTTCAACATACTTTCCTCACTAGGTGCAACATTTCTAGCTTTTGATTTAAAGTGAGACATATGACTCTTCCTTTCACTTGAACACTTAGAAGCCAATGCAGGGTTATTAATTGGCCAATTTTCAATTTTGTTGTGTCTCAGGGAATAGGGAGGCTGAGGAGAAGGAGAGAGACTGGGGAACAGCTGGTCAGTGGAGCAGTCAGAATATATACAGCATTTATTATGTTCACCATCTTACATGGTTGCGGTTGGTGGTGCCCCAAAACAATTACAAGAGTAACATCAGAGGTTACAGATCACCATAACAAATAATGAAAAAATTTGAAATACTGTAAGAATTACCAAAATGTGACAGAGGCTTGAAATGAGCAGATTCTGTAAGAAAAATGATGCCAATAGACTTGTTGCCACACACCTTTAATTTGTAAAAATCACAGTATCTGTGAAGTGCAGGAAAATGAGGTATGCCTGCATGAGGAACGCAATAAACATCTATGGAATGAATGATGCATATTTTTTTCTTTGTAGAATTACAGATATCAATAAGCTGTGCTGTATTTAAAGTACACTATATCTAGGGCTTCCCTGGTGGCGCAGTGGTTAACAATCTGCCTGCCAATGCAGGGGACACCGGTTCGAGCCCTGGTCCGGGAAGATCCCACATGCCGCGGAGCAACTAAGCCCGTGCGCCACAACTACCGAGCCCGTGAGCCACCATTACTGACGCCCGCACACCTAGAGCCCGTGCTCCACAACAAGAGAAGCCACCCAATGAGAGGTCCGCGCACTGCAACCAAGAGCAGCCCCCGCTCGCTGCAATTAGAGAAAGCCCGTGCCGAAAATAAATAAATAATTAAATAAATGAATATATTTTAAAAAAGTAAACTGTATCTAATTTTGGATTTTCACTTTTTGGAGTTATCTACATCATGACTTCCTCCTAATTAAAGCACAAGGGCCCAGCCCTAAGTAGCCAGGATGGCTCAGGAAAGAAACAGACTTTAACTCCACATTATTAGACAGAGAGTGGTATTAGGATCAACTAAGACAATATCATCTTTCCAAAGGGTCAAGTCAACGGAAGGTGGCTTCCTTGTCAAATGAAGCGACTGAGTCCTCTAGACCAGGGTTTTTAAGAGTGAAACCTTTTATCTTGGTAAAAACAGGCATCAGATCTTCCACAGTGAAAACTATTTTTGTAAATAGTAAGAAAAAAAATGTAGAAACAAGATGAATGTGGCCAATAAAGAGCAGCCGTGGGTTGGGGGCATCTAAAGAGAGTAGCAGGGGTGCTTTTACCCACATGCTATTTGTGCGAACACAGATCTCAGAGGCTGCAAGTGGAGTTGATCAGAGTTGAAAGAGGAGGGCTCCCAGGTGTGCCTAAGTGCCTTTCATTCCAGAGTTAAGGTTGAGGAATTCTTGCACTTAACCTCGAGCCCTCCCTGTCATGAAAATCCATTTTGGGGTTACTGTGGACTGGTTTACAAACAAAATCTCAACAAAGAATATCTCCTGCAACCTTTAAAACTCAAGTCCCCAAGAAAGTGATAAAACACAGGGACTGGGAGAAAATATATGCCAATTGTATATCTGATAATGTATCTAGAAAATATGAAAGAGGTCTTAAAACTCAACCACAAAAAGACGAATAACTCAATTTTAAAATGGACCAAGCATCTGAATAGACATTTCTCCAAAAAACATAGAAAAAAGACCAATAAGCACACAAAAAGATGTTCAACATAATTAGTCATTAGGAAAATGCAAGTCAAAACCACAATGAGATACAACTTCACAACCACTAGGGTGGCTATAATCAGACAGGTAACAAGTGTTGGTGAGGATGTGGAGAAACTGGAACCTTCACACACTCCTGGTAAGAATGTAAAATGGTGCAGATGCTTTGAAAAATTCTGGCAGTTCCTCAAAAGATTAAACGCAGAGTTCCTCTATGACCCAGCAATTCCACTCCTAGTTATATGCCCCAAAGAAATAACACATATCCACATGGAAACTTGAACAAAACTGTTTCTAGGAGCATTATTCGTGACAGCCAAAAGGTGGAAACAGCCCAGACATCCGGCAAATGGATGAATGGATAAACAAAATGTGGTAGATTCATACATGGAATATTATGTGGCAATAAAAATGAAGCACTGACACCGACTACACCATGGATGAAACTTGAAAACGTTATGCTAAGTGAAAGAAGTCACAAAAGACCACATATTGTATAACTGCATTTATACGAATGATCAGAATAGACGAATCTATAGAGACTGAAAGTAGTTCTTGCCAGGGGCTGGGCATGGAAAGTGACTGCTGATGGGTACGGGGTTTCTTTTTTGGGGTGAAAAAGGTGGTGTAAAATTGATTGTGGTGATGGTTGCACAGCTCTGAATACACGAAAAAACCTCTGAATTACATATTTTAAATAAGTGATTTGTACAACATATGAAGTATATCTCAACAAAGCTATTAAAAAAAACAAGGCAGAAACTTCAGCCCTGCTTCAATCGCCTTACCCCGCCTGCACAAACAACTTGGGTTCCCAGCTTTGGGTGCTAACCAGTCACAAAATCCTCACTCTCATCCCTGAAACCTCAATTTATATTCCATGAATTTGGAATCTAAAATCTAAACAGAAGCTGCACTAAGGATTAGCTCTGCATTATTTAGAGGAGAGAAAATTGCAGAGCGTCATCGGAACAGCTTAAGGAAAATTTCAGCATCCTGAAATATTTCCCATCTATTAACAGTCATGTTTGCTGTGTGCTCCCATAGTAAAAACATTTACTCCCAATCACCACAAAATGTAATAATCAATTAAGCATTTCAAAATCACATTGAACTAGCCTTACTCCCAACTTACATATTCCCAGTATGACAAATTAAACCTTAATACTGAAGGCATATTTACCATTATACCAACGACATGCAATAAAGAAGTGCTCTTTCAAAACCTTACTGCCCAACACAGTAGCCACTGGCCACATATGGCTACTGAACACTGGAAATGTGACTAGTCCGAACTGAGATGTGTTTTAAGTGTAAAATACACACTGTATTTTAAAGACTTACTACAAAAAGGAGACTGAAAAATATTTAGCTTTGCATATTAATTACACGTTGAAATGATCTTTTAGATATATTGGTTTAAATAAAATACATACTATTAATCCCACCTCTTTTTAAACAGACTCAATGTGGCTACTAGAACATTTCAAGTTACATATACAGCTCATATGATATTTCTATTGGGAAGAGTTGCTCTAGAAAAACATTTAGAGCTTTTGAGGGGGAGGTAAGTATGCGTCAGAAGACAGGGCTCTGAATAACTTCTGTTATAGTTCCCTGTTGCCAGCTCTTTTATATACCGGTCACTTTGCAGGAGTCTTTAGTATGGGTGGAAAAGCTGTAACACAAAGTCATCACCATACTCCTGCGAGACAACACAATCGTACGGACCCTCCAACCATGCTTGCTTTCTGCAGCTGTTGCTTTCATAAGAAGCTACAGCATGTGCCAGCCAAGAAGCGAAGTTTTAAATGACAGCAGTTAAGGATAATTTTAATTATCCAGCAGTTCTGGATAATTTCCCCCTGTGGAGCAAAAAGGCCTCAGAGCTTTAAGTATGGTTTCACTGAACCTTTGGACAAGGTATCTAGATGAAAGCAAGGGCAGAAAAAAGGATCACAGGTGATCCAGGGATTGAACTGAGTTTAAGGAAGACCCCTAGGGTGATCTGCTTCAAGTGGGAACCCTTAAGCCATCAGCGTGAGCCCTGGATCTAATCGCAACGTAACCCCACCTGCACCTGTGGAATGTGTATTACCTGAGCATTTGCTTTTAATCATTAGCATCGCTGGGTGTCGCACCTTCTGTGTATTGGAATATTTCTGGTGACGGATTTGTTATCCAGAGCAGTGCTGTCCAATACAGCAGCCAATAACCCCACAGATGGCTACGGGGCTGTTGAACTGTGGCTAGTGTGGCTGGGAAGCTCAACTTCATTTTAGTTAACTGAAATTTAAATGCACACGCGTGGCTAGGGCTGCTGTACTGGTCGGGAAAGGTCTACAGCCTTGCTTCCCCAAGTGTGGTGTGCAGACCAGCAGCACAAGTACCTCTGGGAGTTTATTAGAAACACAAGGTATTTCTGACTCCTGAGTTTGTGTCCCAGTGATTGAAGCAACTGGAGAAACTCATTTAGCCACTTTCCAATCCTGATTTAAATTTCTAGGGGAGAAAATTTGATGGGCTCAGCCTAGTCAGCAAAGGTGGGAGACAGGGTAGCCGGCTCATGTACCACCAGAATGGCTGCAGCTCCCACCCTTGAACGGTAGGTGATGGGGGCAGAGAAGAGAGCATAGGCAGATACTCCCAACAAATTGAAAATTCCCACTTAAAGTTACCCAAATTCCTAAAAAGTTATGTGCCATTTGTTGCATAAATGTTTTGAAATTTCCTCGTGGCATAATGAGGAATTAGATCTATTCAGCCCATTTTATCAACGTCATCATATAAAAATAATTCAGAACCCCAGCTTTTCCTTGCAGCTGGTGTCTTGCTGCTCACCTCTATTACTTTCCAAACCCTGTTTGGAAAATGAGCTTTTTGGGGGTAACACAGGGAGTGAGAAGTTAAAGGTCTGCAATGCTTTAGTATATATACATATGTACGTGTATATACACACACGTATATACATCCTGCAGTAACAGCATCTCCAGGTGATTCCTATGTACCTTAACGTCTGGAAAGCACTGACCCAGAGTAGGGGGTCTTAGCTGAATACTACACTGTATAAAAAGTTAGCACATATGTGTGTGTACAGGTGTACGTGTGTGTATATACATGCTTTACCCCTTTCCTTCCCCTGGAGACAATGCCCACACTTTTTCCTTAGATTTTCCAAGGAGTTTGTGATCCAAAACAGAGAAGTTTTATCCTATAGAAATGTAGCCCCATAAAGTAGGAAAGCAGATTTCATTGAACAAAGAAAAACTTTTAAATTACCCTTTGTTATGCGGGCACACTCTTCAATTCATGATGGGGAGAACCTGGCCATCCACGGCTTTGAGGTTCTTCTGCTGTGTTCTCACTTCTTCACCCAGGCTAACCACACAGTACATTCTTCTAGACTGTTTTTGCTTCAAAATACCACATGTACACGCATTAGCACAGATAAGAAGTTAGTATAACATTTATATATATTCTATTTTGTGTTATACACCCATACCCACACCCTGATTTTTTAGTGCAAAAGTGGCCACAAAATGCACTTGAGTGCAAATACATACCGGTTTGTGCTAATTTGTACAGCCTGGAACAACTGGTGGAGCTTTAAGTACTGAAGTGTTGTTGCAGCTGCTACCAATTTTTCGGTTGATTCAGGAATCAACCAAGAAAAAAAAAATTTTTTATTAGTATCATAGATGTCTACTTGTTATCTACAACATGTAACCATGAAGATTCGGGAATCAACCAGGTATCTTTTTAATTAGTATAATGGCAGTCTAGTTATAATCTCCTACATGAAACCATGAACAAAAACAGGTGATGGCCAGACAGTGGTTATTTAGCTTACTTTTCCATCAGTAAATAGCGCTGGTTTTATATTATAATAAAAAAACACTCCTCCTTTATTATTTGTCTGGCAAACATTTAGGAAACAAAGATTTCTTTTTTCAAAGATACTTTTATGTTGAGGATGCGGCTGCCGTCAGGCTTCGTAAACCTGCCTCACGGGAATCCTGTCCCCGGGCCCCTGCCTCACACCCCCACTTTGTTAACAACAAGATGCTATGGCAATGAGTTATTCCCAGTTGACGAAGTCCCTAGCATTAGATATGTCCCCAAGTCTCAAAATGGCTCTAAGAATCTGCCTTGAATCATTATCCTCCACTGCGGTTTAAGAGGAGACATGCACAAACTGGTAGTCAGCTAATGCAGTCAGGAAAATTAACTCGTCACAAAGAGCCACAAGTATCAATACTTCGAAAATGAAAGTTTAGCCTCACTTTTTTTTTTGCAATGTAAATTTATAAATGCAGAAGTACAGAACGCACTTGCACCATGCAGAGTTAGGTTCCCTCAATAAATACTTTCTCACTCATCAGTCTGGTGAAGAATAACTTCCTAGCACTGGAAGGTACAAATGATACATTTAATACATTTGGCCCTGGTGGCAAAAGATTCTTCAGAAATCAGCCAGCTGAAAGGGTAATTCACCAGGAGGGTTCTCATCTTTTTTTAACCTCTGCAATGTGACAGACATCATTAAAACACCAGGGCTAAAATACAATTTTCCATCTTGTTTCCACTGCCAGACACAGGACGAATGTCATCCACATTCCCATGGTGCAGTAGGGTGGCTTTTCTCTATCCCTTTCTTTTCCATCCAGAAGGCACGCTGGAAGGCAAGTGAGTGGTGCTACTGTAAGAATAACCTTGATGCCAGTCTAACATGGTCAATCAGTCATACAATTGGACACGCCATCATATTATCTCACGCCCAGTCACGACACACCTTTTCTGAGGATCTCTCATTCACTTAGTTTCTCGCCTTCAGTAGGGCCAACATTCTCATTTGCATTCAGTTTAAGTATTTATTTCATTTATTAACATAACCGGTAGAACTGAGTTTTTAAAAATATTTATTATATTTCGTTCTAGAAATGATGGTACAATTACGTCACACACCTTTGGGAAGGCATATTTATGCTTTCACACCAGAGCAAAGTTTTATGCATGGCCAGAACTGGAAATACCTAAGCCGTGAATAACAAAGGATAATGCTGTTGAGAGGAGGAGCCCTTGTAAGTTTTCAAAAGCTTTCTTGTCTATCATTTATTTTCGGGCAGGTATCCATCAGTCCAGTGGAAGGAGTTCTGAACATAAAAGGCACCTAGAGTAAAAGTTAGACCTTAA
The DNA here is from genome assembly GCF_964165515.1 of Mesoplodon bidens. NCBI lineage: Eukaryota > Metazoa > Chordata > Mammalia > Artiodactyla > Ziphiidae > Mesoplodon > Mesoplodon bidens. The sequence continues at coordinate 11,158,228 of NC_138166.1, forward strand.
CTAACAAAAAGAGGTGCACATGTTTACATCAAGAAACAAAAAGCCCTATTGATGAAACTCTCCTGCAGGCCAATGATAATAATAAATGCAAAAGCTATTGCAACTGAAAAGTCTATAAACACTTACCTGAACCTGGTTCATGAGCTGGATAATGACAATCACTTTGTGTTTTTAAACTTGTGGATGTTTTATCACCATTTAAACAAGCATGAGTACTGTTATTTATATTCACAGGTTTTAGGGGGAAGGGTCACTCTAATTATTTATCCATAGCCAAGATTTGTTTTGTTTTCTCTTAAAATGCATTGCTATGTACTCCATTCATGGATGTGTTAAAAATTACTGTTGTCCTTCGAAGAATGTAGCAAAACCTAAAACTGCTGCTTTAAACCAAATTCCTTTAAATGACTATAGAGCCAGTAAAGCTGACGTTTTACTATGATTTAAGCACCTGAAATATATTCTAACCAACTGATATTCTCTGAGCTAGAATGAGGATCCTCAAAATTTGTATGCATGTACAAATATTGCAAATTAAGCTAGTAAAAACTTGAAAAATACAAATAGTTTTTTAGTACAAAGATCCAAAATCCACATAGGGGTCTGTACTAAGAGGAAAATGAACAGGAAGCCAGCCAACATGTGTCTGCATTTTCTAATCTGGAGACAAAGGCCTCAGCGGAGCCAGGTGGTATTCAGCTGGGTCTGGTTCTTGATGCTGGTATCCATTTTTAGCACTTCGCGAATAGCCATGGTCGCGTAGGTAGAAGGAGGGAGAGAAAAATCCATCTTCAGAGCTCTGTATTTGCCTTCTGCCCGGCAAGAAAGAACAGTCAGAAAGTAAGGCAGCTGCAGACAGACTGGGGCGAGTCACATAATCTCTATACAGATAAAAGAACTGTGCTCCTTTCTTCAGCCTACTTCCCATGGGGCCTCAGAAAATGAGGCATGGAAGTAAGAGATCTGTGACTGAAGGATCCAGCTGAATCCCTAAAGTAATTCTACCTGGAACCTTCATAGAAAGGGCAAATGACAGAAGAGCATAGGAGAGAAACACACGTAAAATGAAAAAAAAAAAAAAATTTACAGCACAGGGTAAAAACAGACAAAGGAATGGCAAGAAGAATTTGACAATGAAAAGGCATTTTAGACTCTCTTGCTGGGCTTTCACTTAACTTTGTTAACTCTCTATGGGAGTGGGGAGGATATTCAATCACCTAATATCATAACCTTCTATAATGTTCATTCATTTTCAGTGGGAAATACTCTTTTAATCACTGACCTCCAACTGTAATCATAAAACGAAGATGACAAAACACAAAACAGAAATCATAGAGTGGGTTGGGAGATGGTGGTGATTATAAGATTTTTTTTTTTTAAAGTATGTTTTTGTATGAGAAAACATTTCAAAGTTGACACAGGACTGATGGCTGAGTAAACTTACCAGAAGCAAACACTGGTGGTGGTTTCCCTTCTAAGTTGTCCACATCTGTGTTGAAGAGTGGAATTTTAGGATCATCATATGCAACGACTTCCCTTTGAAACACATAAAGAAAAGTGTGAATGTGAATTTCCATAACAGGCACTAAGTTACTCATCACCATTTGTTTAGCAAGGAAAACACACAGGCCTAGTGTAAATAATTCTAGGTGGGAGTATTCAATAACAGAATACAGCCATATTTTATATATAAATACTATATAGCAAGGTGACAGATGATGCCAGCCTATGGTAAAAATAAAAAATGTTTCCCTAGGATGGAAATTCCTTTTGTATGTAGTTGGTAAGTAGTAAACTTCACTTGGCAGAGATGCAATTGAATTAATCACAGCATCTGTACTTTCTCCAGAGCGGTTATCACCACTAACAACACCATGTTGCTGTGAGAAACTGCTCTCTGGCAAGACGGAGGCCAAGTCTGTCAGCCTCTCTCCACAATCCAGAGAAGAGGAGGGAAAAGGAAAAGGGAGAAGAGATGGAGAGAAGGAAGAGAGAATTTCCTGACAGGGGGCAACTAGTCCAGGCTTTAATTTTTTTTAGTTATCAAATAAAGCTTTACATAATACTAGGTATTAAAGTATTTTAAAATGGGTAATACAAGTATCGTTTTCTCTCTAGAAACATGATAATGAAACAACCATATCAGTGTGGAACTCATAGCTAATTCTGAGTAAGATAACTTGAAAATCTCAGTTTTTTAGGAATAGGGAAAAAGTTCATTCTCTGCACATCGCTTTAATAATTTAGCAATGTCAGTAAGATGTAAACTTAGCCACTTTCACTATATATTTGAATTCCTTTATCTCTTGATAATTTGAAAAATACCAGGTAGTAGCAGTAATGAGAACAGTATTTAATAACAACAATAACACTTTTATGCCAGGCTGTAAGCAATGAAAAATATTTATATAATGAAAAAGGTTAAAATCTAGTAGTTCAGTTCTATTTCATTCCAGACTATTACTCACCAGCTGACATTCTGAGGACGAATAATGATCTTTCGGTAGGCCCCTGATAAGGAATAATCTCTAATTTTGTGTCTCATGTTGTCAATATCAAGATTGTCCGCTGTGAGCATTTCCCTGTAGGCTTCACTAACTAATATAAAACAAAATCAGTTGGAATGCAGCACGTCAGCAAGCTACCTTGAACTACAGAGAGTAACGTAAATTCTGTCACCTTAACAAAATTAATCATCTCAATTTACAATCCAATCTGTTCTCTGGAATTAAAACGTACTGACTTGCTAACTAGTACTAGGTGTCTCCAGTTTAGGTTTGGCCGACTTGTAGGTTATTTTTGCAACCAGGCACAGTACCTGGGGTTAAGGGTCCCAAGGTGGCTACAAAAGGCCATTTCATCAGAAGTTACTCAACTACAATGTATATGTACTCAGAGTTGGAAGAGACCATATACAGAGCCTCAAACTCCTTCCGGAAGAAGATAATTATAAATAAATGTATAAAAATAAGAGACCTGGGAACACCATCTGGCTCACCCTCGCACCTGATGTAGAAACTTTTTTACAACACCAGAGAGAGACAGTCATCCAGCCTTTGCTTGCATGTTGCCATTTACAGGGAGCTACTACTTTGTGAGGCACGCAATTATTGGAAAATTTTTTCTGTGCCATGCTGAAATATGTTTTCGTGTGATTTCTGTCGACTGCTTTGGAACACAGATTAATTGCCTTCTTCCACATGTGCTCGTAAGTACTGGGCCTTTAAGCCATGATCTCCTCGAGACCAACAAGTGCCTCCAACTGTCCCTCCTTTGGTATTTCTGTACTCCCCACCGACCCCTCATCTGCCTTGGGTAACAGGCTTATGTTAATAGCAACACCGGATACTTTTCATGTAGACTACCACCAAACTGGCCTTTTCCACCTGTACACTTGATCTTTGAACGTAAACATGAGAATTTACATTTAACCCTATTAAATGCCCTCTGCGGTCCTTTTTAAATACTTATTTTCCATATAATTAACATTAACTGTTATGGGTTATACTACTTGCAAATATGATAAGCAGATTTCTTTACTCATGTCATTTGTAAAAAACGTTGGTTAGACCAGGGTCAAGGAAAGACTCCCTCACGACCCACTTGTGAGGACAGCAGGGATCCCTAACTGAGCACTGCTGACACCAAGTGTGCCTACGTCATGAATCCACATGCCTGAACCACCACCCAGCCAGTCTGTGAGTCCCTGTCTTGGCCACGAGGTCTCCACAATCAGCTCTGTCAAAGGCTAAGCTGAATGTGTGTTTTAACTGATACTAACTAGCCCAAAGTTTCTGAGCTTGAGAGGTACCAGAAAGAAGAGTGCTTTCTTTTTCTCTCTTGGAAAGAGGGCAAGTGTGGCTCCAAGCATCTCAGTGCCTTCCTTCTCTACCTCCTGGTACTGGTCTCTGGTTCCTCGCTGCACCATTTGTGCCATCCACGCAGCACAGGCAGGCCACCCTCCCTTGTCTAGCGCCCTTATTCAATCTCCCTCCTCTTGTCTAGTCCTTTTCCATGAGGCCAACCTCACACAGTGGTTTGATTAGTCAACATGTAAATGGCAGACTACCACTCAACTCTTTTATAAGTATTTGCCTTATCAAAGAAGGGTGTTAATCCTAATCATTCTGTAATTTCAAAGAATATAATGTTGATAAGTAAACTAATTCTGGACTCTTGAGAGAAAAGATGTTTTCACAGGAAAACACCTCCGACAGACCAGCCCTGGTGAGAAGTAAACTTCCAGGGTCAGTTCTAACCAGGGTAGTCCCATGCTCAGGGCTGCTTCCTTTTTTTCAATTTCTGAATCCTTCAACAGTAAAAGTTCCAATTCCCCTGTCAAAATGGCATCCATGCAGGTACAGAAGTAATTCTTATCAGCCTCTGGGGAATGGGAAATAAGGGTAGGGAATGCTAAGTTTCCAGTTTATAAACTTCTGAGCCCATTGACTCTTAAAACACAATGAACAGATATTACTTAATGCGGTTAAAAAAAAAAAAAGGTTAAAAAAAGCAATGTTAAAGTAGAATTATCCATTCTCTTTCTCAATGACTCTTTCCAAACCCTTCCATCCTTAGTAAGAATTAGTGAATTTCAGAAATTTAAAATACAGTGCCAATAATAACAGTCACGGCAATAATGATACCAACACTATCACCACCACCACCACCTCCACCACCTGGTTTCTTAATGTAAATCATCCATCTGAATGCATCTATTTCAGGGAGACTTTTATAAGCAAACATGGCTTATGTATGTTTGAAATCTGAACATTTTTTCAAGTCGGATGGAAATTAAGGTTCTAAAATCATATTTAAAATACTGATTTTTTTTTCCCCCTCTCTCGACTCTTGGCTGCCAGTGGCTTAATTATGTCCGACTTTAACTACCTTCCCCAGAGGAAACTTACTTTTATGCTGGGGGTAGATAACATCAAAACCAGGCAAGGGCATTACCACATCATGGATGGAGTAATTATTAACATCGTCTTCCTCAATACAGGCGGCTGCGGCTAAAAATATACCAATGGATAAATTAGGAAGAATTAAGAAAACAGGCAGTATTTCCACAAGCCCAACCTTCTAAAATTACACATCTAAGTAATCAGAAATGCAAGCGTGCCCAGGTTCAGTGCCCCATGAAGCTCACAGCAATTAATTTGGAATATATGCCTTTCTGTCTTTTCTATTCTACCCGAAAAATAAATATCGTGGATTCAGAAAAAGTAGAAAACTAAAAATAATCTATTTCTCAGCTGCACCCTCACGTTTTAGGGCTCCTGGCTTTTAGCTTCTTTTTCCTCATCAGACAACACTACAAAATACTATTTGGAAAGTTATCACAGATGAATGCATTTTGCTAAAAGCATAAACAATGGGGAAAAAAAAACCCGTCTGTATTTAGTGGATGAAATGTGGTGGCACAGGGGACACTAAAATACACCAGATGTGATCAATATTGGGTGAGGAAAAATTAAATCAGGAAAAGATTAATGAAAATTTCCATACAAATGGAAAGCTATAGTGCATTTACTGGGCACACCTGCAGATGAGCAGACTGTCTCCAGGAAGTAGCCAGGAAGAACATGGACTTTGGAAACAGACTTGATTTGATTCCCAGACTTCTCTTTTATTTTTTTTAAAAAATTAATGTTTATTTATTTATTTATTTTTGGCCACACTGAGTGGCACGTGGAATCTTAGTTCCCCGACCAGGGATCGAATCCATGTCCCCAGCAGTGGATGCAGAGTCTTAACCACTGGCCCGCCAGGGAAGTCCTAGCCTTCTCTCTTCTTTTATCCAGCTGTGGAACCTTGGGGCAAGTGACTGAACCTCGTGTGAGGAACAGAGAGAATGCTTCACAGTAATACTGAGCTTTAAACTAGAAGATGCAGGTAAAGGGCTTACTTGGCACAAGGCCCGGCACACAGTAAGGGCTCAACAGCAGATGGGACTGTTTGCATGTCTTATGAACATTTCAGGCACGGAGTGTGCACTAAATGTCTATGATATCACAGCCCCATGTAAAGTGCGCTCCAATCTTGTGTTGACTTAAACTCTTTTTTTTTTCTTTTTTGCGGTACGCTGGCCTCTCACAGCTGTGGCCGCTCCCGTTGCGGAGCACAGGCTCTGGACGCGCAGGCTCAGCGGCCATGGCTCACGGGCCCAGCCGCTCCGCGGCATGTGGGATCTTCCCGGACCGGGGCACGAACCCGCGTCCCCTGCATTGGCAGGCAGACTCTCAACCACTGCGCCACCAGGGAAGCCCGACTTAAACTCTTTAAGACTGGCCAACAACAGCAGGGAGGCTGAAGTATACCCAGAAGTGTAGAGAAGTATTAGCTAGACCCAGATTAGGGTTTGCAAAGGGATCTTAGGCAATACTTAGTCCAAATCTTATCCTAGTTGAGAAAATGGAAGCCTGGAGAGAGTCAGGGGCATATTTTCAAATCAGATGCCTATTTTTCATTACATATGACAGATCCATACCTGTCAGTCTGAGCTTACAATGTCTTTCCATTTCAAGCTTACCAGGCAGCTATCTTAAGCAGCAGCCAGGCTGGATTTTAAGCACTAGTGTCAAATAACTGAACCCAACTTTGGGTGAGCAAGGATGCTGTCTGCCCTTTTACCTCCTTTGAGAACAAGGTCCCCCGGGACAGGGTTCAGTCCGTACTCTTCAATCCTCTTGCTCACCATGTTGTTCCACACATAGCTCTGATAGCTATGAATATACATTAAGCGATTGTTTCTTGGTATCTGACGGGAGGAAAAATAAAACAGGCAAGAGAAAAAAAATATACATTCCAAATATTAACAGTACTGTACTTTCCAAGACATCCCACTTGTTTAGTGGTGCCCCTAGTACAAGAAACTCGTAACTTCAATCTCCCATTTTTCTAACAGCCTGTAGAAACAGTAACTGACACACGGCCACCAATTTTAGAGGCGGAACCCCTCAGACTAGGGGGTGTTCATGACCAGGAGCAGCTGCAGCGGCTCCCGTTTTGCACCCACAGTTCAGACGTTCACGTGAAGAAAGCAAGTGCTTTGGAATTTATACCCTAAATCAAAGATACAGACTTCAAACTCAAGGAATTTACACCTCAGTCATAGAGCTAACAGTGCTTTCTAATTCTATGGAAGGAGAAAGCCTGTATGACTGAACTGACGACTAATTTCCTGCAGCAGGAATCCTGATTTTTCTATACATCTGGGGGAGAGTAATTAAGACTTACAGTTAGGAGTTAAACTTCAGTCTATCTGTACTATACAACGCAAACACCAGTACAGGCTACACTTACCATGATGCTACCCAGTCTTGAACCACCACAGAGAAACCACACTAAAATGTAGTCATTTAGACCACTTACTGTGCACAACCCTCTCACTGAAGCAGGTTACAGCTCTGATGCTAGACAGACTAAGAGAAATGAACTAGCTCTATGATGGGTTCTGAATTTCTCAAATACCAAGACACTTAATTTAAACTTCCTTGTAGGTATTTTCCACACACATGCTTTCCTCGTGCCTTGCATGTTAACCACCACTGCCCCACTGCCTGCACCCACCACCCTCCCCTATCACCACCCAGGGTCTGAGCAAGGATCCCGCAGGCAACACCCCTCTCAGAGATCGCCAAAGGATCCTTATTTACCTTCTGTTCTTCCAAATTTTAGTAAAATATTTAAAGATAAAAAGTTCAAAGCATTGAGCCACCTCGAGTCAGCGCCTGACTTCACAAATTGCACTCACTATGCCAAACGCAGAGACTATATTCTTCAGTCCGTACTTTGAAAGTCCTCGGAGAAGCTGCCCCTCCACACACCTTTTGACAGGTAGTTTTCGGAGGGCAGCGGCTGGGTCTTTGGTCTTCGCCCATTCCTCCCTGCATTTAACCAAGTACCCCTTTTCAGCTGGTGGGGGGAAGGAAAGCTGTGATTAAACAATGTATCCAAAAGACAGTTCTGTAACTTAAAACACTTCACAGAGAACACAGAATTAGAAAGTGCTATTTGTAAGAGAGATACTCTGAAGAGCTTCTGGTCACCTGAGAATAACCATCAGAAAGTGAAAAGATGGGAAGGCCAGAAAGTTTACAGAACCAGATGGCTTTCAACATGCTACCACCCCAGGACTTAAAGCCAATGACTGTTCATTATCAAGCTGACTCAACATCAGACAAAACCTTGGCAGTCCTTTCTTCCTTCCCTCTCTTTTTCTATTGTACTGTCAAATTTAATGGGTTACTTTCCGTAAAATTAGACAACCTTATCTCTTTTAACTTGCAAATGAATAATTATCCAAAGTGGGCATAATTATTTTGCTGATTTGTAAAGTGGTACTTAAATCCTTTTCCATACAGTATGACATTAGAGTTTTTAATGAACTCTTCAAACTTGAAAATCCTCAGTGTGTTTTTGCCAAGTTTTTATACTGTATTACATTTTGCTTTAACAAATTAACCATCAGTGAAATCTGTTTGGATTCCTGTATGTTCAGATATTTAATACTGCATGGAGAAAAGGAAATGAATGTATTCATTTATGAATTAATAAATTAGATGAGCTTAAGACCTGAAAATAAGATATAAATTATAAATCTCAAATATATACATAAAACTTGTGTAAAAAAAGACATAAACTATACTTTTTACTTTAAAAACAGTTTTAAAAATTCTAAAATAATGACCCCAATTTGTACCTATACTTCAATTCAAAGCAATTCCATGAATATCTAGTCATATATTCTTTTTTTTTCTTAAGATTATTTTTATTCTCACCTCCAGAACGGGGTTTCAATATTAAATCCATGACTTCAGCCCAGGAATTTTGTAGTATAGCTCTAAAATTAAACAGCATTTATTTTACTTAATTTTGCATTAAGATGAATTTTATTTGCCCAAGCCTGTGGAGTAACAAACCATATTAACTTTATACATTTTATTAAACTTAAAATAAGCAGAAAAACTAATACAATAACATAGATTTCAAATGTAAATGTCAAAAGAAGAGAAGAAAATTTAAAATATAATGTTTACTCATAACATTTAATATCATTTCACAGTTTTAGAAAGCTGTTAATAGTATAAATACTACCTAGTCATGCTTTAAGCTGTTATACATGGTATGATCTGTATAAATCAAAGTTGTCTTTACATACTAAAACTGATTTGAAACTTCTCAAAAAAAGTCTCCCATGTTAAATACTTTCTTGCCCAGATAAACAGAATAAATACAACGTATCCTTCTCTATTATTGTTGCCAAAATGGAAGTATCTTTACATTTGCTGATTATAAGTTATACAGGCTTCTTTAAACAGTACATAAGAAAGGTTACCTGATATCTAACCTTTAAAAAATAAACACTGTTAACAATTCAGAGTGTAGTTTTCAAGACTTACTTGATCTTTAAGTGTATGCAGTTTTTTCTTTAACTTTTGTTATACTATCTTTTATCACACAGAGGTTGTATTTCATGTATCATATCTGAACATTTTTTCTAGTTAAGATTTCTGCTCTTGGAGTCATACTTAGAGAGGCCTTCCCTACCATAAGAAAATAAAAATCTCTTCTATTAATTTTTGTTTTTCTACTTAACTAGCGTTTTTATGTTTCACGTTTAAGTTAATCTATATGTTTGTGTATTAAATTATATAAAATGCTATTTTATCTACTGATGAGATCATATGGATATTTAAGCTACTAATGCAATGAATTAGATTAATAGATATCCCACTGCTGGCCCTCCTTGAAGTCTTGGAACAAGCCATGCTCCATCAGTCTTTAAATATACTCCTGAGTGACACATTATTCAGCTGGCTAGGCCTTCAGTAACATTTCCAAAAAGAGGACAGTATTAATTCAAGACGAGGAACTAGTGTGCCATATTTCATGGAAAAAGACTTCTGTGCTCAGAAACCTTTGTTATCTGGCTGGCCTCTTGAGTTTGTAAATAGTTTTATTGGAAAACATCCGTGACCCTTAATTTATGTACTATTTCTGGCTACTTTCACACTGTAACAGCAGTGCTGAGTAGCTACTACACACACTCCATGGCCCACAAAGCCTAGATATTTACCTTTACAGAGAAAGTCTGCCAACATCTGGTGTAATATATTAAAATTTCTTAACTACGGGACTTTTTAACACTTTTAAGATACTACCACACACGTGAAGGTTCAGTATATATCACCATACTAAAGATGGATATATTTGGTTTATAACAAGCCATCCTATCTGGCTCACCACACATTAAAATATTTTCTACTTTTCTGACATTATCTGTCCTTCTTCCACCTTCTTTTTTTATTTTTTTAATTAAAAAAAATAAATTTATTTTATTTATTTATTATTTTTGGCTACATTGGGTCTTCATTGCTACGTGTGGGCTTTCTCTAGTTGCAGTGCGCGGGGGCTACTCTTCGTTGTGGTGCGTGGGCTCCTCATTGAGGTGGCCTCTTGCTGCGGAGCACGGGCTCTAGGCAGGTGGGTTTCAGTAGTTGTGGCACGTGGGCTCAGTAGTTGTGGCTCACGGGCTCTAGAGCGCAGACTCAGTAGTTGTGGCGCACGGGCTTCGATGCTCCGCGGTGTGTGGGATCCTCCCAGGTCACAGCTCGAACCCGTGTCCCCTGCATTGGCAGGCGGATTCTTAACCACTGTGCCACCAGGGAAGCCCTAAGTTTTTTAATATGGTGTAAAAGTAAAGTTCCAACTTCATTTTCTTTTTCTTGCAGGTGGATAGCCAGTATCCCCAAACACTTACTTGTTGAAAAGTTGTCCTTTCGCCAATTGAATGATCTTGTCACCCTTGTCAAAAATCATCTGACCATATATATTAGGATTTGTTCCACTTTTTTTTAAAAAAAGTTTGACTGAGGTATAACTCACATACCACGTAATTTATCCTTTAAGTGCACAACTCAATGACATTTAGTATACTACAGAATTGTGCGACATTACACCATCAATCTTAGAACGTTTTCATCACCCTGAAAAGAAATCCTGACCCGAACCCACCAGCAGCCACTTATTCTCCATGACCTCTGCCCCACCAACTTTCTGATTCTATGGATTTGCCTAGTCTAGACATCTCATACATAATGAATCATACACTATGTTGCCGCTTGTGACTAGCTTCTTTCACTGAGCATGTTTTCAAGGTTCATTCAAGTCATAGCATATATCAGTCCTTCATTCCCTTTTACTGCTGAATAATGTTCCATTGTATTAATATGCCACATTTTGTTTATCCACCTATCAGCTGATAGACATCTGGGTTGTTTCCATAATTTTGGCTGCTATAAATATCAGTGTAAATTTTCATGTTGGACATATGTATTCAATTCTCTTGAGCATATTCCTAGGAACGCAATAGCTAGGTCATATGGTAACCCTATTATTTAACCGTGTAGGGAAAAGCCAGACTCTTTCCCAAAATGGCTGTACCATTTTAGATTTCCACCAGCAGGTCATGAGAGTTCCAAGTTCCCCACGTCCTCATCAATACTTTTCTTTTTCTTCTTTGGCTGCATTGGGTCTTCGTTGCTACACGTGGGCTTTCTCTAGTTGTGGCGAGCCAGGTCTACTCTTCGTTGCAGTGGCTTCTCTTGTCGCAGAGCATGGACTCTAGGTGCACAGGCTTCAGTAGTTGCGGTGCACGGGCTCAGTAGTTGAGGCATATGGGCTCTAGGGGGCACGGGCTTCAGTAGTTGTGGCTCATGGGCTCTAGAGCACAGGCTCAGTAGTCCTGCCGCACGGGCTTAGTTGCTCCACAGCATGTGGGTTCTTCCGGGACCAGGGATTGAACCCATGTCCCCCGTTTTGGCAGGTGGGTTATTTATTTATTTGTTTGTTTGTTTATTTATTATTTTTATTTTTGGCTGCGTTGGATGTTGGTTGCTGTGCGCGGGCTCTCTCTAGTTGCGGCGAGCGTGGGCCACTCCTTGCTGCGGTGTGCGGGCGTCGCATTGCAGTGGCCTCTCGTGTTGCAGAGCACAGGCTCTGGGCATGCGGGCTTCAGCAGCTGCAGCATGCCAGCTCAGCAGTTGTGGCGCAGGGGCTGAGTTGCTCCGTGGCACGTGGGATCCTCCCGGACCACAGCTCGAACCCGAGTCCCCTGCATTGGCAGGTGGACTCCTAACCACTGCACCACCAAGGAAGCCTGGCAGGTGGATTCTTAACCACTACACCACCAAGGAAGTCCCCCACCCATACTTATTTATTGTCTGTCTTTCTGATTTTAGCCATTGTACTGGGTGTGACGTAGTATCTCATTGTGGTTTTGAACTGCTTTTTCCCAGTGATTAGTGATTCCTTAGTGATGTCAAGCATCTTTTTTTTTTTTAATTAATTAATTAATTTATTTTTGACTGTGTTGGGTCTTCGTTTCTGTGCGAAGGCTTTCTCTAGTTATGGCGAGCGGGGGCCACTCTTCATCGCGGTGCGTGGGCCTCTCACTATCGCAGTCTCTCTTGTTGAGGAGCACAGGCTCCAGACGCGCAGGCTCAGTGGTTGTGGCTCACGGGCCCAGTCGCTCCGCGGCATGTGGGATCTTCCCAGACTAGGGCTCGAACCCGTGTCCCCTGCATTGGCAGGCAGATTCTCAACCACTGCGCCACCAGGGAAGCCCAAGCATCTTTTTATGTGCTTATTGGCCATTAGTCTATGTTCTATGGACAAATGTCTACTCAGATTCTTTGACCATTTTTAGGTTATCTGTCTTTTTGTTTTTGAGTCGTAACAGTTCTTTAAATATTTTGGATTCAAGTCATTCTTCCACCTTTAAACTATAAACGGAGGGTTTTTTCCTTTAGGTGGTCCTGTGGTGGTAACAGTGGGCTACTCTGAAGCTAGGAAACATTCTTGTGTTATACAAATTGTTGGTTAGGAATTCTGAATGGATTATATACCGACTTTATACTTGGGCATGTTAATGCAATTTTGGTCCTGAATAAATCTGATGTCATTTTCATTAGCTATTTTACATTATCTTTGGAGTGCAAAATTTACAGGGTCCCATGGCCGCTGTTCTGCCGAATTAGCTACAAATTCAACTAGCTACAAATTCAACGGGTGATAAGCCTTCCCTTAAATATTCTGTCTCACAGTACAATTAGCATCTTCATTATCAATGTCCTCTGAACATTAGCAAGATTGAAAATATTATCTTTTACTATCTAACAATAGTGATTATTATTTATTACAGTTTTCTTCCTGGCAACAATTTTTTTCTCTGGTTAGTATATTCTAATTTTAATATATTACTTTCCATTTATTGAGCACTTCCTATCTGCTAGGCATAGAAACAGGTATTGCATAGACTTCATCTTACTTCATTTTCACCACCCCTGTGAGGCTGGTGTTATCCTTTCCATTTCACAGATGACTAATGTGAGGCTCAGAACTGAAATCTGACTTCAATGCCTGAGGGGCTTTGTTTTGTTTTGCCTTTTTTTTTTTTTTTGGCTGAACCGAAAGGCTTGCAGGATCTTAGTTCCGCCGACCAGGGACTGAACCCAGGCCCTAGGCAGTGAAAGAGCACAGTCCTAACCACTGGAGCGCCAGGGAATTACCCGCTTCTGCCTGAGCTTTTAACCCTCACAACACTGCCTCAAAGAGGTAGAGGAAATACTACATGATATTTTTCATTTTGTGCTCTTAAAGATGCATGAACAAATGCAACTTCATGGAGTCAGCTGCTGAACCATGGACTGATTCAAGAAGAGCCCCTCTATTCTCAGGGCTGCACCTGACCAACTAGTGAGCTTGGGCAGGCTCCCTAAGCCGAGATTCCATCTTTGCTAAAATAAAGGGTTTGAAGCACCAGGAAGAACAGGAACTAAATAACCTCTCAGGTCACTTCCAACTCAGACTTGCACAGTTCTAACTGCCACGTGAATAATTATTTAGGTAACACAGTCTCTGCTGGACAGCAGGAGAGCATAAGTAAGTTTATAAACCCAAGTATTTACTGATGGGATTCCCACCCTAGCTCGCCCTAGAGGGATTTCCTGTTATCTCAAAGCTAATCAGAGAGTTCTTAAAATAAATTTTACTTGCTAATTGCGTCTTATACCACTTTCTTTAAAGGATGGGGGAAGGGTAGGTACAAGTTTAAGGAACTAGGAAGCACTGTTAACAGAGATCATAAACTACACCGTCTCCTTCAGGCTACTTTGGGTCTGAGTTACCCAACTGCTACTGTTGGGTCACTTACTGAGCCAAGATTTACCTGTAAAAAAGAAAATAAAATAGAATCCCTGGAGGGGCTATCAGGGGAGAGAGAAAAACTTTACTTTTCAAGTTATGTCTTTTTGAACTCTGATTTATTTTTTCACCTTGTGCATGTATTACCATAAAACAGAACAAAACTTAGGAGGAGTCTGTGGATCAGTTGGTCATCCAAAAGGATGAGACACACCGCTTCGTTTGGCTCAGATTTCCATTTTTTCTAGGAAATCTAGAAATAATTAAAAACACCACCAATAAAAAACATCCTGCTTCTTTTTTTTAAGAAGAGAGCTCTTTTAGACGAAAGGTAAGAAATTAAATACAAACCTTCCAACTTGATATGTGGGGACAGCTGTGGTTCCAAACCTTTGCATTCCATAGTAGTTAATAAATCCAATCTCCTTGAGAGAGTTCATGGCTTGTTCCACTTGGTCGTCAGTTCCAGTAATATTTCTGTAGGGGCCCAAATTACCCAGAGAAAAAAATTTACAGGCAAACACATTCAGGGATGCATATCACAAACGACATAGCTTGGCTTCTGTGCCTTTCCCTTGCCCCCTGCAGCTTTCTCTCTACCTCCTGAGGACGCTGTCTTTTAAAAAAATTGTGACATATACACAACACTAAATCTACCTTTTTAGCCATTTCTAAGTATGCAACACAGTAGCATTAAGTATATTCACAATGTTGTGCAACCTTTACCACCATCTACTTCCTGAACTTCTTCATCTTCTCAAATCGAAACTCCGCACCTATTAGACAGTAGCTCTCCATCTCCCGGCCCGCACCTTATACCCCGGGCAACTTTTATTCTATGTCCTACGTCTATGAATTTGCCTATTCTAGGTACTGAATATGAGTGGAATCATAGGCCGTCTTTTGTATTTCAAGGAGACGGCTTCTTTCCAAAGGTGGTGCTGAGTTTTGAGAGGGGTGGGCGTGTTGGTACAAACACTGCAGCTGTGTGTGCTCTCCCAGCCTCATCAGGTCCCACCCCGCCTTCCCAGCTGCCACGGGCATCTGCACCAGCTCACTGGGATTAACAACTGTTCTGAACAGACTCAAGGTTGACACAGCAAGACCCTCTCTGGTCTGCATTCATACCCGCAGCTCTTTACCTGAGGACAACAGTGAAGTGATTCCCTTGAAGCTCTCCCAATTTCAGAGGGTTTTTCTGATAGCTGAAATTCCCTAGCTTAAAGTTCATCAAGCACTTATTCAAGTGGGCAAGTCTTTGCGCAGTTATTCTAAAAAATATGAAATAAAAAAAGGGGCAGAAAGAGGGTCATGAGCTATCGCCTGGCTGAAATGGTCTAGGACACTTCACTACAGAAAACGGCAGCTTGAAATCAGACTACACACTAAGACGATGGAAAAGAAAGGCTCCGCAGCTGGTGGGGTGAGCCTACCTTTCATGTGCCTTTGGAATGTTCCTCCAGCATGAGGACACCTGTTCCTATTGGAATGATGCAACCTGGGCCATGTTTATATTCTTAGAGCCTCATGTTACTTACATACTGATAATGGAACAGTATCATCTGTGAAATTTTCTAGTTTTTTGTGAGGGGAGAGGGGTGAGAAAGGGAGCAGAAAGCAATCCCTACAGGTAAAAAGATAGTTATGAAGCATTAAAAAAGTCATATTTTCATTTTTGTCCCTCAGAAAAATATTGTAAACTCACTACAGAAAACTTGGAAAAATACAGAAAAGTACAGAACAAGAAAAAAAAATTCAGGTTCATCACCTGAAAAAAGAATCTGTTAATATTTAACTTTGAATTTCCTCCCATTCTTTCTTTCTTAAAACTCATGTCAGATATATTTATATAATATTTATCTTTATCTGACTATATATATGTAGTCAGAATCATACCATAATCTGTACCCTCCTGCTATCATTTAAATGGCATTATAAAATTTTCATGAAAAACTTAACTTCTGTAATAGTAATACACATAGAAAAAGAAATACAATACTAAAAGGCCTCTGTTCTATCTCTATCCCTCAACACCCCTCCCCACTGGCAGCCAACATTAAAAGTTTCTTGTCTATTCTTTCAGTAACACTTTCTGTACACATAGATATACCTATTGTCTTCTCTCTTTTTGGAATTTCTTTGTAAACTTTTAATAGATATATATACAGAAAAGTACACAGATCGTAAGCGTTCTGCTTGACGGATTTTCACAAAGTGAAACGACCATGTAACTAGCATCCAGATCTTCCCTTTCAAAAAACAATTTTTGTTACATTATAAATTGTTCACCATCTTGCTTATATTCACTGAAAAAATGCATATTACAGACTAGGCTTATCCATACAGTCCTTCTAGAGCTGCCTCGCTCTGTGTACAGCTTCAAAGAATGGCTGCTGCACTGCCTGGATCCTTTCTCTGAACTTTATCTGACCAGTCCCCTGTGATGGGCATTTAAATTGCTACCCATCTTTTGCTATTACAATCCACTCTATAACACATACCCTCGTATAGACTTCTTGGTGCATCTACATAGGTGAATGATTCGGATAAGCCCCTAGAATTAGAAGGCAGGGATTTTAAATTTTAACCCCTATTGCCCTCCAAAAAAGTTACACCAATTCACACTCACACCATTAATATGTAAGTGCCTACTTCTTCAGGCCGGTGTCTTCTCACACAGCATGTTATAAACCTTTTTGAGCTCTGTCAGCCTGATAAGTTAAAAATGCTATCTTGGGGCTTCCCTAGTGGTGCAGTCGTTAAGAATCCTGTCAATGCAGGGGACACAGGTTCGAGCCCTGGTCTGGGAAGATGCCACATGCCGCGGAGCAACTAAGCCTGTGAGCCACAACTACTGAGCCTGTGCTCTAGAGCCCGAGAGCCACAACTATTGAGCCCACGTGCCACAACTACTGAAGCCCGTGCACCACGACGAAGAGTAGCCCCCCCTCACGACAACCAGAGAAAGCCCGCACAGCAACGAAGACCCAACACAGCCAAAAATAAACAAATAAATTTATTTTTTAAAAATGCTATTTTGATTTTTATCTGAATGCTTCTTACTATGAGAGAAACTAAACATTTCTTCATTATCTTGACTGTGAAGTACCTGTTCGTCCTACTACTTATTTTTCTATTGGATTGTTAATAGTCTTCTGTTTTCATATATTAAGGAAATCTACCAAATAGCTTGCAAATATTATCTCCCATTTTGTGAGTTTATTCATAATATTTTACACTTCAGAAAATTTCCCAACTTCATGTTAAAAAAAATCAAACCGGAGAAAATTGGCAACACTATAACAAACAATCCTATACCTCACCTGTAGATTTACCAATTGCTAACCATTTCCCAGATTTACTTTACATATATTTCTAGATATATGAACACCCACACATTACATATATGTGCATACATACACACATGCAGGTAAAACCCATGTATTTTTCTGAACCACGTGAGAGTGAGCTGCAGACCTAGGGACACCTCACCCCTAAAGTGACTGCAGTGTGTATCTCCTAAGAACAGCAGAGTCTCCCACGTTTCTAACCACCGGTCACCCTCACGAAGCCTATGTGAATTCAAGGCCACTGATGAGCAGTCCACATACAAATTCACCCAATTCTCCCAATAACATCACTTAGATTTTTTTTTTTTTACACCTCCTTAAATTCAGGATCTAATCAAGAACCAGGACAATCACTGTTTCCTCACAGTGAGATGCCCACATTTTGGTGGGCATATCACGTAGGTGATGCTGTGGCTTTTTCGGTGTATCGCAGTGAAACGGTACCTCCCTCTCCTTTCCCTTTTTTAGTTGGTAATCTGTGGGGTGACATTTTAAAACTTCTGTGACTATCCTCTTCCCCCATAGTCTTTCATCCAACTGTTTAGGTACCCGAGGATAATTTTTTATTATTATTATTTTTTCGCAGTGCGGCATGTGGGATCCCAGCTCCAGGAGCAGGGATGGAACCTGCACTGCCTGCATTGGAAGCACGGAGTCTTAACCACTGGACCACCAGGGAAGTCCCCCAAGGGTAATTGTTGGCTGAGGCAAATATTACTGTGTTGACTGCGAAAGACTGTTTTTCTATACCCACCACTCCTCCTATATTAGTTTAGCATTCTTCTACAAATAGGACTGTACAGTAAAAATTTTTTTTTTCATTTTCCCATTTAGGTTGTTAGATAATATAGAGCAGAGTTTTCTGTGCCATACAGTAGGTCCTAGTTGGTTATCTTTTCTTTTTAATTTTTACTTTATTTTGATTTTTAAAATTATTTATTTTTGGCTGTGTTGGGTCTTCATTGTTGTGTGTGGGCTTTCTCTAGTTGCAGAGAGTGGGGACTACTCTTTGCTGCGGTGCACAGGCTTCTCGCTGTGGTGGCTTCTCTTGTTGCGGAGCACGGGCTCTAGGCATGCGGGCTTCAGGAGTTGTGGCTCGCAGGCTCTAGAGCACAGGCTCAGTAGTAGTGGCGCCCGGCCTTAGTTGCACTGCAGCATGTGGGATCTCCCCGGACCAGGGCTTGAACCCGTGTCCCCTGCACTGGCAGGCGGATTCTTAACCACTGCGCCACCAGGGAAGCCCTGGTTATCCATTTTAAATACAGCAGTGTGTACATGTCAATACCAAATCCCCTAACTATCCCTCCCCCCTCCCCTCCACCCCGGTAACCATAAGTTTGTTCTCTAAGTCTGTGGGTCTGTTGAATTTCAGTTAGTTGAAATTTAGTTAGTTGCATTTTAGTCAGTTGAATTTTTTTTTAATACCTCTGGGATTTAAGTCTATTTAGGAAGGGGTGTCCCTAGTCAGAGATTATTTTTTTAAAATAGTATCCCCAGGTATAAGTAGAGTACTTTTGCAGTTGTTGTTGTTTTTTATGAATTTATTTATTCATTATTATTATTTTTTTTTTGGCTGCGTTGGGTCCTTGTTGCTGCGCGCAGGCCTTCTCCAATTGTGGCGAGCAGGGCTACTCTTGGTTGCAGTGGCCTCTACTGTCGCGCAGCACGGGCTCTAGGCACGCGGGCTCAGTAGTTGTGGCTCGCAGGCTCTAGAGCACAGGCTCAGTAGTCGTGGCACACGGGCCTAGCTGCTCCGTGGCATGTGGGATCCTCCCAGACCAAGGCTCGAACCCATGTCCCCTGCATTGGCAGGTGCACTCCTAACCACTGCGCCACCAGGGAAGCCCCAGCTGTTGTTGTTTTAGAGTAAAAAGGGTATTTTTCCTTTTGTTTCCTTCTGGCCAACAGTAGTGACGTACTTTTTGTCATGTCTCATTTACAGCAGTGCCGGCCTCTATGAGGTCCCTAACACCCTAATCTTGACTACTGGTTTTTTAAAGTCTACAATGGCTGTGGCAAAGAAGAAAAGAACTCTGGCACTGGAGTCCCAGGGGCTTTGACTGGCAGTTTCTGTTTACTCTCCCCAGTCAACTACTGATGCCCAAAGTGGCTCATTTAGGGAGGAGGTCAAGTTCTCCTGCTCTGCTTTAAATTATGGACTCCCTTCGTCCTAGGCAACAAGGGGGTTAAGGAAAGAAGAGGGGAAAGCTGTTCACACACAGTCAGCAACAGCATCATCTGCTGCTCAGTGGCTTTGGTTCTGCATTTTAAATAATCAGCATACACATGTCTTTTGGCTGTCTTTTTTTAAAAGGTAGATTGAGGAGTATAAATACTACACCAAGGACCTGGTTACAAAAGATAAATATTCATATTACATCTATCTGTAATATCATATATCTCTCTCTATCCATCTACCTTCGCAGTGACACTGTGGCTGATACCGCCTTTCAAATGGCTTTGTTAATATTTGGCAAAGTCTTGCCTCTTCCAGTGAAGACATATAAAAACTCAGGTAAGAAGTCAATTTAATTTTTTTTTTCAGGTGGCTACTCAGTTATTTCAACAAATTCACTGACTCAAAACTTTTCTTTGGGACTTCCCTGGTGGTGCAGTGGTTAAGACTCCACGCTCCCAATGCAGGGGGTCAGGGTTCGATCCCTGGTCAGGGAACTATATCCCACATGCATGCTGCAACTAAGAGTTCGCATGCCACAACTAAGGAGCCAACCTGCTGCAACTAAGAACCGGCGCAACCAAATAAATTAAAAAACAAACAAACAAAAAAACCAACACTCTTCTTTGCTGATTTTAAATGCTACTTGCTTATATACTAACTCTGTGGATATATCTGGGTCTGTAATTATTCTAATGCTACCCGTTTATGTGCCAGTATCATATTGCTTTAACTGCTATACTTTTTTGGCCATGCCATGCAGCATGTGGGATCTTCGTTTCCCGACCAGGGATCGAACCTGTGCCCCCTGCATTGGGAGTGTGGAGTCTTAACCAACAGACTGCCAGGGAAGTCCCTACTATACTTCTATAATATGCTTTAAAATATACTGAGGCTGGACAGCTACACGTAAAAGAATGAAATTAGAACATTCTCTAACAACATAAACAAAAATAAACTCAAAATGGATTAAAGACCTAAATGTAAGACCAGATACTATAAAACCCCTAGAAGAAAATATAGGCAGAACATGCTTTGGGCTTCCCTGGTGGTGCACTGGTTAAGAATACACCTGCCAATGCAGGGGACACAGGTTTGAGCCCTGGTCCAGGAAGATCCCACATGTTGCAGAGCAACTAAGCCCATGTGCCCCAATTACAGAGCCTGCGTTCTAGAGCCCGCGAGCCACAACTACTGAGCCCATGCACCACAACTACTGAAGCCCACATGCCTAGAGCCCACGCCCTGCAACAAGAGAAGCCACCGAAATGAGAAGGCCGCGCAACAGAACAAAGACTAGGCCCCGCTCGCCACAACTAGAGAAAGTCTGCGCACAGCAACGAAGACCCAACGCAGCCATAAGTTAATTAACTAATTAATTTTTTAAAAAGAACATGCTTTGACATAAATCATAGCACTGTTTTCTTGTGTCCATCTCCTAGAGCAATGGAAACAAAAGCAAAAACAAACAAATGGGATCTAATTAAACATAAAAGCTTTTGCACAGCAAAGGAAATCATAAACAAAACAAAAAGACAACAGACTGGAAGAAAATATTTGCAAATGATGCAACCAACAAGGGCTTAATTTGCAAAATATACAAACAGTTTATACAGCTCATTATCCAAAAAAAAAAAAAAAAAAAACCAATCAAAAAATGGGCAGAAGACCTAAATAGACATTTCTCCAAAAAAGACATACAGATGGCCAACAGGTACATGAAAAGATGCTCAATATTGCTAATTATTAAGAGACATGCAAATCAAAACTACAGTGAGGTACCACTTCGCACCAGTCAGAATGACCATTAAAAAGCCTACAAATAACAAATGCTGGAGAGGGTGTAGAGAAAAGGGAACCCTCCTACACGGTTGGTGGGAACGTAAATTGGTAACAGGCACTATGGAGAAGAGTATGGAGGTTCCTTAAAAAACTAAAAATAGAGTTGCCATATGATCTAGCAATCCCACTCCTGGGCATATACCCAGAAAAGATGAAAACTCTAATTTAAAAAGATGCATGCAGGCTTCCCTGGTGGCGCAGTGGTTAAGAATCCACCTGCCAATGCAGTGGACACGGGTTCGAGCCCTGGTCCGGGAAGATCCCACATGCCGTGCGCCACAACTACTGAGCCTGCGCTCTAGAGCCCACGAGCCACAACTACTGAGCCCGCATGCCTAGAGCCCATGCTCCACAACAAGAGAAGCCATCGCAGTGAGAAGCCCGCACACCGGAACGAAGACTAGGCCCCGCTTGCTGCAACTAGAGAAAGCTCGCGCACAGCAACGGAGACCCAACGCAGCCAAAAATAAATAAATAAATAAATTAAAAAAAAAAAAAAAGATACACGCACCCCAGTGTTCATAGCAGCACTATTTACAAGAGTCAAGACATGGAAACAACCTAAATGTCTACTGAAGGATGAATGGCTACAGAAGATGTGGTATATATATACAACAGAATATTACTCAGCCATAACAAAGAATGAAATAATGCCATTTGCAGCAACAGGATGGACCTGGACATTATCATACCAAGTGAAATAAGTCAGACAAAGACAAATATTATATGCTTTTACTTATATGTGGTAAAAAAATATATATACAAATGAACTTATTTACAAAACAGAAACAGACTCACAGACATAGAAAACAAACTTATGGTTACCACAGGGGAAAGGGGGAAGGGAGGAATAAACTGGGAATGTGAGATTAACAGACACACACTACTATACATAAAATAAACAAAGACGTACTGTATAGTACAGGGAACTATATTCAGTATCTTGTAAAAACCAATAATGGGAAAGAATCTGAAAAAGAATATATGTGTGTGTGTGTCTGTGTGTATATACACACATATATATATATAAGTATAAAACTGACTTTGTTGTACACCTGAAACAATGTAAATCAACTATACTTCAATAAAAATAAATTAAAAAAAATAAAAACAGGTGGTAAGTTAGAGAAATTGATTATTATAAATCCAGAAATATCTTAGGGTGGAAAGTATAGTTAAAATGTTTTACTAGTCTAAGTGTACAATTTACCCCACAGCGGAAATCATCATGAGAATGTTTCAATAAAAACATTTAAAAAACGAAAATATATATGTATTTATACATATATTTTTTATTTTTATAGATATTTCATATATATATATACTAAGGCTAATACCCCTTTATTAGTCACTTTTTCCAGAATTTTTATGGCTAGTTCTGTGTCTTTCCCACATTACGATCAGCTTGATTACACTGAAACATTCTATTGGTATTTTCATTAGTATCAGCACAAATTTATACATTTATTCATTAAAGGACATTTATATGTATCCAAGAACAGGTTATGGCATTCATTCAAGTCCTTTTACATCGATCAATAGCATTTCAAAGTTTCTTCATAGAGAGAGAGATCTTATACTTTACAAAAATCTTTGTTTCTAGGTATGTTCTTTTCTTTTAAACTTTTTCTGTGTAAAAGAGTTTTTTCCATTATAATTTCTAACTGGCTATCATCTGAATATTGATTTTTGTACATAATCTTTCCTATCTTGTATAACTTTCAGTCAACTCCTTGTGTAGAAACAATAATATATCAGTAACAAAAACTGCAATTTGGCCTCCTCCCTTCTAATATTTACACCACTTATTTCTTAATTCTGTTTTTTGTATTACAGTATGCCTAGAACAATGATAAATAGTGGTAACAGTGTGGTCATCTTTATTTACTTTGTTCCCAGCTCTAATAAAATGCTCTAGTATTTCACCATTAAACAGGACATTGGCTTTTCATTTGAGACTTTCACACTTCGCCCTTTCCTTTAATAAAGAGCCTTTCTGAAAATTACAACTCATCTACTATGGTCAAAAATAATTCATCAATTGCAATTTACTTATTTAGCCATTCATTTAAGATTTTCCAGTTTGGGTCACCTGGGCTGTTTACAATTTTTCAAAATTACAAATAATGCTGCACAGTGTATCACTGTGCCTAAGAAAGTCGTTTTAAGTTTTTCTGAATTCAGACTTCCTCTGAAAAGACATCTATGCTGAGAACCACCAGAACAAAGAGCGTTTGTGCTTCACTTTGTTGAATACACTTCTCTCTTTACTACTCTGGACTGTGCAGTGTTTTTCAGCCTTGGTTCTTAAGCACATTCCTGCTGGCTCTTGTTATGAGGAGCCATGTTCCAGCTTTGCCTGGAAATACAGGGGTCGGGAGGATCTGGATGTGGCTCCTGGGCCCGGGGCCTGCACGAGAGGCTGTTCTGCCCCAAAGTGCTTGGTCTATCAACCCAGAGCAGCTAATCATGGAAGCAGCCCCACAGCAGTGTGCGCCCCTGCTCTGCGGCCTCTGAATTTCCAACATGACATGAAAGATTAGTGGGGAAATTTTATCTTACTCCCTTGTTAAAAATATGCTGTTACTGAGTTAAACTGTTTAGAATCCACCAATAGAATACCAGTTTGCCATTTCATCTCAGAGAATTCTTGTTTCCTTGCTGAAAATTTCCCCATACTCCCTGAAGACAATCAATTCCTTGATGCGTTATCAATCAGTCTTATTTGTTTCCTGGGTCAATATGAGCAGAAACAGCCTGACCAAATTTCTTGAGGAAAAAACATTTGTCATTATCCCATTAATTATTATAAAATGTAGGAAGGGCTTCCCTGGTGGCGCAGTGGTTGAGAGTTTGCCTGCTGACGCAGGGGACGCAGGTTCGTGCCCCGGTCCGGGAAGATCCCACATGCCGCGGAGCGGCTGGGCCCGTGAGCCATGGCCACTGAGTCTGCGCGTCCGGAGCCTGTGCTCCGCAAGGGGAGAGGCCGCAACAGTGAGAGGCCCGCGTACCGCAAAAAAAAAAAAAAAAAAAAAAAAGGGTAGGAAGCTAGCCTGAGAAGTGGGCAAAGCTCGTACTCCTTTACCCTCTCTCCTGGCTCCAAATGCCCTGTCCAACCCAAGTACCAAAAAGGTGTGAAGTGGGTCCACACCAGCCTGGGCCAGCTGCTCAGAGGCAGCAGATGCAGGAGAAAAAGGGCGCCACATCCTTGACTTCAGATATACAGGGACAATGGTAGAGCCACAGGGCCTAAGTTAATCCAGAAACAGTATCCTGGAGTCCAGGCAGGAGAGGACGGAGATGAACAGAGGGAGGAACAGGAGGTCAGAACCCCTCTGTGGTCAGTAACTACTGTGGTAGAAACGAGTGGCATATTTAAGAGTCAGGAGGAAAGAAGGAATCAGATAAGCGACTTGGCAGCTCTGGAGAGAGCTTATGGAGACTGATGCCCAACAGACATGAGAGACAGCTCTGTTCTTTTTTTTAAAGTTGAGCTAACATTAACGTAACAAAAAGGTTATCGTTTTAACCATTATAAAGTGTACAATTCTGTGGTCTTTAGTATATTCACAATGTTATGCAGTTGTCACCACTATCTAATTCCAGGACATTTCTCTCACCTCCAAAAGAAACCCTACACCTACTGACCCCATTCCCTAGATCCGCGGCTCCTAGCAACCACTAATCTACTTTGTCTCTATAGATCTCCCTATTTCGGACGTTGCATGCAAACATAATCATATAGCATGTGGCCTTCTGTGTATGACTTCTTTTATTTAGCATGATGTTTTAACCCACGTCGTAGTATGTATCAGGCCTTCATTCCTTTTCATGGCTGAATCATATTCTACTGTCTATTCTTAAATACACCACATGTATTTCTGAAACCCATTAGCACAGCAGAAAGCAAGAGCTACGCTCCGTCCTCATCGGTGTGGGTGCTCCCTGAGAACTGATGGAATGAAGCCGACAATACTTTTCACGATACTGTTCATGGTTTTAACTGTGATGATCCCGGATCAGGCTCTTTGGCTGTCAATTCACAGCAATTCTGTGAGTAGCTTGGGACTACCAAAATCTTGCGCTGAAACGTCAGGAGCCAACCTAAGCAGCACGTTGCACAAAAAAGCCTTTATTAACAAAGCCAGGGAAATACTGGCCCAGGCTCAGAAAGGAGACTGGCAGGAAGAGGCAGGAAAAGAAACAAATCATGCTGAATGAGGCTGTTCCTGCTTGAGATCCTGTTAAAACTACTAGGTGACTTTGGAGAGTTACATGAAGCTGAAAAGCTGCTTATCCGGAGGACTGATCAATTCAGCAATAATTAAAATCCTTGTGTGCTGGAGTGGGTTTATCCTGTCCACCAGTTCTCACGGGAAAGGCCAATCTGCCCAGCCCCACGTATCCATTAAGCAAATGAAGGGTGTAGCCTGCATCCGCAAGATAAGTGCTATGTGCTTTCCAAAGGCCAACATTTAGGTGTCTAATATGGTTTCTTACTAAGTCAACAGGAAGATGATAAAGGCAGCAAAGGTCTATGAATAGAGCCGCACTGTGATCAAGTATGACACCTGGTGGCTGACGAAGAAGAGAAAGAAATACCTTCACTCTTCAAAGATGTCACATCATAAAATGCAATAGAAAATAACGAGATGCCATTTTTTGACCCTCAAATTAGTAAATTATTTTTTTCTTAGATCGTGGTGTGTGTCAGGGAGGATTCTGGAGAAGACTAAAGGTGATAAACTGGTACCACCTTTCTACAGGGCAAGTAAACTCTGCTAACAAAAACCTAAAACCTAGAATTTCACATTCCCTTTAAGTCAGTAATTCCGCTGCTAAGTTTATCTTAATGAAGTTATCACAGATGTGTGCCAAGATTTAACTCCCAATATGTTCATCATGGAACTGCTTATAATAGCAAGAAATGGGAAACTATGTAAACATTCAGAAATAGAACAGGAGTTCATAAATTAGGATGCATCCATATATTTAAAATCTTTTGCTACATATTAACAGGGAAAGAGGTACATCATTTATTGCTTGCAAGAAAAGAACACACTTTAAATAAATATTTCGGTTTATAAGGAAAAAAGAGTCCCCTACAAAAATATACCAAGCCATAAGCACAGCAATCTCTGAGGGAGTACAATTATGGTGGAACTTTCATTTTCTACCTAGTTCCTTCCGTGTTGAAAACAAATTGAACCAATCTATTTTTTTTTTTTTTGCGGTACGCGGGCCTCTCACTGTTGTGGCCTCTCCCGTTGCGGAGCACAGGCTCCAGACGCGCAGGCTCAGCGGCCATGGCTCACGGGCCCAGCCGCTCCGCGGCATGTGGGATCTTCCCGGACCGGGGCACGAACCCGTGTCCCCTGCCTCGGCAGGCGGACTCTCAACCACTGCGCCACCAGGGAAGCCCCTGAACCAATCCATTTTTTAATTTAGGTGGAAACATTCCCAGAGCTGGCCGGCCGGAAAGCACTGGAGTTGACTACAGTGTTATTTCAGGACACCAAAGAGAAGGCAAGAGCCTTCTGTGCCCCGCCGTCCAGAGCACGGAAAGCCCGAGCCCTCGAGTCACTGCCGGTGCCCTAGTGTCAGGAGCTGCTGACGAGCCCATCACCCACAGAGGCTGTCTCAAATCTTCACACTCTTTTTATTTATTTATTTATTTATTTATTTATTTATTTATTTATTTATTTATTCATCCATCCATTCATTCATTCATTCATTTTTGCGGTACGCAGGCCTCTCACTGTTGTGGCCTCTCCCGTTGCGGAGCACAGGCTCCGGACGCGCAGGCTCAGTGGCCATGGCTCACGGGCCCAGCCGCTCCGCGGCATGTGGGATCTTCCCGGACCGGGGCACGAACCCGTGTCCCCTGCATCGGCAGGCAGACTCACAACCACTGTGCCACCAGGGAAGCCCTTCACACTCTTTTAAAGTTCCCTTACCCACTCCTGCCCCCTTCACTCTCAGCAGAGGACCCCACGTTCCATGTATCTCAGGGAGACAGAGACCAGGCCACCAGGTGAGAGCACTGGCGTCTTCAGGTGTCTCCTCCCGCTCTCCCTCAAACACAGCGACACCTCACCGCCACTAGTGAAGTCGCGATGTTCTCACCCTGCCTTTACTACGACATCACGCCACTGTCCCAGGGTCAGTGAAGGAAAGGACCGGAAAATCCATTAAGGATGCAACCGGGAGCTCAATCCCGACATTATCTCAAATGAATCAGAGGAGGGGTGGGAAAGGAGCCAGATGGCAGGTGACTGTGGAGCGAAGAGGAGGCGCCACCTCAACTTCTTTATGAAAAGATGGGAAAAGTACAAATACATGCATTTGTTTTCAGTGGGGACAGCAAGCACAGATGACTTTGTTTTTCATGACAAAATTAACATACGGTAAACCGTACATATTCAAAATGTACAAGTTTTAACAGGTGACTGTTAAAACCCGTGAAACCATCACCACGTTCAAGATAATGAACATCTGCATCACCCCCCGAGTTTCCTCCTGCCCCTTTATTTCTCTCTCCCACCACTCCTCACCTCAGGGGGTGCATGAGGACACAAGCCTGAGTTTGTCCGACTTCCTCCTTTCCCTCTGACCTTCACTGAACTGACAGGGTTCAGACCCCCGTCCTCCGCCCCAGAACATGGCAGTAGCCCCGATCTCCGTTCCATCCCTCTTGCTCACCGACAACCCCTAAGCCTGTCCCTACACACAACTCCCCCTGTTTAGATTCAGGTCAAGTCCAAGATCCTAACGTGACCCTCAGGGCCCTTCCAGATCTGGATCGTGCCTACCCTTCAAGCCTTATTTCCTGCTAAGCTCCCACCAAACTCAAACACCTGCCAGGTACCAAATATGCTATGCTCCCCAAATCCTCTCCAGTGCCATTTCACAAGCTGTTTTCTTGGTGTGGAACCAACAAGCCTAGACCCTCCCAGCCCTAGGAAACTCCTACCCATCCTTCTAGAATCTAGACCAGTGATTCTCAACCAGGGGCTATTCTGCCCTTCAAGGGACATTTAGAAATGTCTGGAGACATTTTCGTTTGTCACAATGCTGACATCAGTAGAGGGAATGCTACTGATATCTACTGGGTGGAGACCAGGGCTGCTGCTAAACGTCCTACAATGCACGGGACGGCCCCTACAACAAAGAAGTACCCAGTCCAAAATGCCAGCAGTGAAGAGGCAGAGAAGTCCTCATCCAGATGCCACTTTCTGTGGAAACCTCCCCGGCCTACCCCCCACAGTGAGCGCCAAGCTCTGCCGTCAGGTCTACCCTAATACCCCCAATATACCTCTATTTTAGCATTTATCTCACTGTGAGATAAGTTCTGATTTATTTTTCTCTCTGCCATCTTTTTCATCTGTATATCTACAGTGTGTAACAAAAGACCTCATTCACTGTTCTGTAATTTTAAATAACTTATATTTAATAATGAATGAAAAAGAGAGAAAGGAGAGAAAGAGGAACTTATTCTCTTGACTCTACCACAAAAATCCTTTAAAAATTACTGCAAAACATTTTTGCTGCAAAAACATTAGAAAATACAGATAACGAAGAAGAAAAAACAAATAGAAAAGCAACCTTTTGAACAGGCAGAGGCACCATCTAAAGACGGAAGAGATAAACTCCACAAAGCACATCCAAGAACTCTGAAAGGTGGTGCTAGGAGTTTTGCAGTACGAATCCTGACATGTACCCACTACTTACTTGAGAACAGCAATCTCTTGAACGGTTATGGCCCTTTTATCTTTGGTTCCCATGTAGGAGAATATGTTTGGCTTGACTCTGATAAGACAAAAACAAAATCATCTGAAGTCGCATACCATTAGGAAATCATGCTTCTCATAATTTAAGATTTAAAATAAATATACTTAAAACCGTAACGGAATAAGAGAAGAGTAAGGACAAACTTTATTTTAAAATATACCCAGGAAAACATAAATTAGTGTGCAAGCTAAGAAAGTAAATGATGCCTGAACAATTGTAAAGCAATTATACTCCAATAAAGGTGTTTTTAAAAAAGAAAAAGATGCCTGAACAACCCCCTCCTTAGCTATGTGTGACTTAAAAAAAATTTCTTTAATTTAATTGTTGGCCACATTGGGTCTTCATTGCTGTGCGTGGGCTTTCTCTAGTTGCAGTGAGCAGGGGCTACTCTTTGTTGCGGTGCATGGGCTTCTCATTGCGATGGTTTCTCTTGTTGCGGAGCATGGGCTCTAGGCACGCAGGCTCAGTAGTTGTGGCGTGCGGGCTTAGTTGCTCCGTGGCATGTAGGATCTTCCCGGACCAGGGCTCGAACCCACGTCCCCTGCACTGGCAGGTGGATTCTTAACCACTGCGCCACCACGGAAGTCCAGCTGTGTGTGACTCAGAACATTTGTACTAGCCAGCAACAGAGAAGGAAGTAATGCACTTCCTGGTGATTACACGCAATTCATTAATTACATAACTGTGAAGGTAAAGAAAAATCCATTCTACATGTATCATGTACCACTTCAAAAATTTTATACCTTCAATTTCAGAAAAGTTAATAGTAATGTGAATTTTCCATAAATACATGCTATTTCTTTGTATAAAAGCCAAATGCTAAAACAAGGATCGGAATAATTTTAATATGAAGATATAAGTAAGCCAGTTAACCAAGAAGAATTTTATAAAAGCTGCTCCACACGAACAGGAAAGAAACGGGAAGAATTTCTTGAACTCTGAGCAATCCCAACTCCAGATCTCAGAGGAGCTCCCTCCCCAGCTGCCTACTCTCCCGGGTTCAGGTACAGACAAGGAATCAGAGAGCGCTAGCAACTAGAGTAAAGTAAAATGCTACTTCAAATGGTACTGTGTCCTATGGACTAAATTATGCTCCCTTAAAATTCCTATGTTGAGGCTTTGATAGCCAGTACCTCAGAACGCAAGGGTATTTGGAGATAGAGCCTTTAAAGAGGTGATTAAGTTGAAATGAGGCCCTAATCCAATTAGACTCATGTCCTAATATAAGGAGAGGAAACGTGGACACATTGAGAGACTCCGGGACACAGACACACTCAGAGGGAAGACCATGAGAGAACACAGAGGAGGTGGCCATCTGCAAGCCAAGGAGAGGCCTCAGAAAAAACCAAACCTGCCAACACCCTGAGCTTGGGGCTTCCAGCCTTCGGACTGGGGGAAAATGAATGTGTCTTATTTAAGCCACCCAGTCCGTGGTATCTGGTCAAGGCAACCACAGCAAACTAACACACTGTGTGCTGTGTTTAAACTGGGTTAAATATATATCAGAAAGCAAATTTCCATGCATACAGATTTGCTATGGTACCTGTACCCATTTCCAAAAATAAAATGGCACCTGGCTCATCCTCGGAGACCCAAACTCTACTATATTTGCATTCCTGTGAGAAAATCTGGCTGGTGTCAGGTTTCCAATCTAGTCTATCTCCTGGAGTTAAGAGTTTATGGTTTAGTAGCAGACCTCTGCAACCCCATCAAAGTGTAGGCTTTCAGGGAAGAAAGTTAATTTTTATTTTCAGCTAGGTGAACTAGTAACTCTCAACTATATGTAAACCACTTACTTAAAGAATTTTCATTTTGAATCACTGGCAATATGCAAGGAGGTTAAAAAAAATTAATTCAACTATTGTCTAAGAAAACTATAATTGGGAATTCCCTGGCAGTCCAGTGGTTAGGACTCGGTGCTTTCACCGCTGTGGCCCAGGTTCAATCCCTGGTTGGGGAACTAGGATCCTGCAAGCCACGCAGTGCAGCCAAAAAAAAAAAAAACCTCCCAAAACAAACAAACAAACAAACAAACAAAAAACCCCCACTATAATTAGGAGGCACATTTGCTATCTATTTGCCTATTTTCCCACTCCTTTTTCATCAGCATGGAAAGAGGAAAATACACTTCTGTGTTTTGATTTTGTATGGGCAAAAGAACAAAATACTAACCTTAAATATTTAGACAGTAGATTAATAGCATCCATGGTGTCTTTGTTTTCCTTGTACAGTACGAAGTGGCAGTAACTTCCCCTAGATTTTGGCCAAGAATGTTTTCTTGGATCTTAAAAAAAAAAAAAAAAATTAACTATTATATACACCATAATAAAAGTTAGCTGAGTTCTTATGAAACCCCACAAGATCATTTTTGCTAGAGAACCTTTGAGAGAGAAATCAGATCTAGTCTGACAAGAAATATGGGTTAAGTGGTTATACCTTGTGGTCTACAGTTATTAAACTTTCTGAGATTGGATACTTATATGTCTGTATTTAAAATCAAAATCGAGAAATGCAGGTGGTGTGACAAATGACTAAACCTAACCAGCAATCTTCACACAGAGAAACACAGAGGGGTCCACCATTCCCCAGTGGCTTACTTTACAAGCATGTGTCTGAAAGGGAGCCGCCTGGCCCTCCAGAACGTATGCAGGCCAGAGGGAAACAGCAGTCATGGCAGAGCCTACAAGCTTTGCCTCATCTCCCCAGTCAGGTGTTCGCACAACAGGCTGGATGCCTTAGCAGGGTTGGGGATAAAGCCTGTGAGGAGCTGCCTCAGTGACAAGTTTAGATTTTCCAAAGGCCACTTCCATCACAGAAGTTTAGCTAATACTAGATGGTTTGCAAAGGTCTACTGGACAGAGAGAGCAGCTGGCATTCAATACCTAATTGTCATTCCTGGGGCAAGAGGAGACTTTAAAAATTAAGTCAGGTTAAATATTAACTTCTGAGCCACTGTTATGTCGATTGCTCAACTTTTTAGAAACTGGCCAACATTTCGAGACTTTGGAAAATCTGACTTTTAAAACTGTTCTTCCAAACGAACATTAAAATTACACTACAATCAAGAAACATATATTTAAACAATATTAAGATTTTGACTTCAGTTGCCCAAAGAGTGTTCTGAAAAATTAACACTTTGGGAAAAATGTGTAAGCCACAACTGCACGTCCCAAATGTTGTACAATAATGTTTGTGAGTCTTGTGTGACACACAGCTGCAGCTGTTATTTGAACGCATCTAATTCAGTTGATTTCTGTAACTCTATGAAAGAAAGACTGAGAAAAAATATTTCATATAATCCCCAGAAGTCTTCTTCTTTTAAAAATGTTCCTTTGTCTTTGTCCCTTTAGCATGAATTCATGAATCCTTCATCTTCAAAGACATAAGAAACTTCTGATACTAAAGTTACTTGTACACCTGCCTTTGTCAAGGCAAAAAGCACTGCTTCCTAGGTTAGGGATATAACCTACAATGTAAAGAACAAATTGACCAATAAGCTGTCTTGGAAAACTGCCATAGTGTGTATGCTTAAAGTAGT
The DNA here is from genome assembly GCF_964165515.1 of Mesoplodon bidens. NCBI lineage: Eukaryota > Metazoa > Chordata > Mammalia > Artiodactyla > Ziphiidae > Mesoplodon > Mesoplodon bidens. The sequence goes on from NC_138166.1 coordinate 11,191,133, forward strand.
ACAGAAAAAGCACTGCGAGTATTTCTTGGGCTCTTGGTGTGAATTCCTCACAACTCATCCTCAGAAAATTGTGAACAAGGATATTATTTTTGGTTTTCCTTCCAGCTCCCTACATTTAAGCAAAATTGTCTATACTTAGCACTTGTGACAAAAATCATTGGCATTTCATTTTATCTACATGAAACGCCAACCGCTCTTACCTGCTGCAGCTCTGACCTCTGTCCAAATGCACAGCATAAAGAGCACAAGAGAGCAGTATTTAATTTATAATAATAGTAAAGTGCCTTAGAAGTGAACATGCAAATGATCGCATGGAAAGTTTCTACTGAGGACTCCTACAGCGCCTGGTGGTTATGTGGTGGGTTAACAGCCATTTAGACATTAACAATGGAATGTCGCAGAGGCAAACAGTGAACAAGCAGAAAACTCACCGACAGGTCCAGGCCTCCCTGTCTCAATCCCCTCACAGTGGCCTGTCCACTCACACTCAAAAGCTGCACTGTCTGTGCCCACAGGATGTAGCAAAAGGTGTAAGACCGGATGCAAAATGCCTCCCCATCCAGAGATTTGTTTTCTTAAATATGGGAGGACGTGTACCAAAATGCTATTTGTGATTATCTTTCGGTTGTGAGACTGCAAGTAATGACTGTTTTGCATTGTGCTTTTCTGTGTTTTAGGAGTTTCCTGCACTGATTTTTTACTTGAAAAAAATGCAAAAAATTATTATGGAAAACAGTTCTCAAACTGGTAGATTAAAACAGATTTAAGAGACTTACCCACCGAATGCAATGTTCTGACCTTGTTTGTATCATGATTTAAACAAGTCATCTGTATGCAAAAGGCATTTCTGAGACAATCAGAGAAAAACTGAACATGCACGGGGTATGAGCTATTAAGAAATTATTGTTGATTTTGTGGGGATGTGATAATGATTTAGGGTTTTAGTTCTTATCTGTCAGCTACATACTGAAGTATTTATGAGTGAAATGAAGTACTACATAGAATTTTCTTTAAAAACACTCCAACAAAGGAAAAAAAAGTGGGAGGAAGAGGTCAAACAAAACAACAGAACATTAATAATACTGAAGATGGTTGATGGGTACACAGGGGTTCAGCATACTACTTCCTTTATTTGTCTGCATGTCTGAAAATGTCCATAATAAAAAGCTTTAAAAATTTTGTGATAAAAATTGATGAAGTGTAGCTACATTTTCCTCTAACTACCCTTTCAGTACGTTCAAAATTAACTATAGTGGCAAGAAATAAATGAAACAACAAGACCGAAAAACTAAATGCTATTACACCTTAAGAGAAACCATGACAACTGATATGAGTTTGGCTCACAAGCATGCATCTTTTATTAGCAAATCCAAGCAGTGAGCATGCATTCAATTATCTCCTCTGCAAGTAACAGACATAAGGATTCTTTTTCCAAGTGCACCCAGTACACAGACTAGTAATAAGCATATGCATTGATTAACTGGGAATGTTTTGAATAATGGACAATCGGTGAGTCTCAACTTATTTTGGGGAATTTGTTTGACTTCATAAAACTTCAAATCCTTGGAATGCTAGGTAGCATAGATGGTAGCTTTACAATTTAAGTGAATTTAAAATAACTTTCAAATATTTTTGAGACACTCTGATTTAAAATACGAATGCAAAGAATTCTCAGGCTAGGAAGCAACCTTCTGATGGTCTAATATGGCAGCCCCAGGAGAGGAGAAACAGAAACCAGATAAAAAAAGAAAACCACGTTCAGGAAGATTCCTGTATTGAGCACAGAGATCCTCATGAATAAAGAAGGAAAAATGTTTGTAGCTCGAGAAAGATGACAGGATGGGTAGCATGCAGAACGTTCTTTCCTTCTTATTCAAGTCCATTTCCCCTGCTGGACCTGCACACCCAGCCTGCAGCTTCCCCAGGGGTTCTGCTCCAGCCATCATCAGCCCCCTCCCTCTCCACTGGCTCTTTCCCGTCAGCATATCAATAGGCTCAGGGCTCCTGCATTTTCAAAGTCGAGCCTACGTCTCCCTCTCCTTAACCATGTTCCTTTCCTTTCTCCTTCTCTTTACCATGTATTTATCGTCTTCCAGCTCAACCTACTGTGTAAACTCCTTCATCCAGGTATGCCTCCTGGAAACCATTCATTTCACACAGTACGGAGAATCTCTACATACTACATGGCACAAAAAATTTTTTTAACTTAAATCTTTAAAAAGGTTTTTTTGGGGGCTTCCCTGGTGGCGCAGTGGTTGGGGGTCCGCCTGCCGATGCAGGGGACGCGGGTTCGTACCCCGGTCCGGGAGGATCCCACATGCCGTGGAGCAGCTGGGCCCGTGAGCCATGGCCGCTGAGCCTGCGCGTCCGGAGCCTGTGCTCCGCAACGGGAGAGGCCACAACAGGGAGAGGCCCGCGTACCGCACAAAAACAAACAAACAAACAAACAAAAAGTTTTGGGGGATGTATACTATCTATCTCAAAATATAAGTTTATTTACCTGAGTATATGGTTTATGATAATTATGATATTTTCAGAAGAATACCATATGTATGCTTTAGTAGGTAAATCAGTATGCCCTGTCTATCAGACTGGATTAACACACAAAATAACACCTGAGTTAAAACAGTTGATAATTTGTGTTTGGCCACCCTGATTTCAAATCTACCACACCCGTGTTTTAGGGTGCATGGCCCTATTTGAGGTAAAGAATGTTGCAAATCTGCTAGGACTTCCCTGATGGCGCAGTGGTTAAGAATCAGCCTGCCAATGAAAGGGACATGGATTCAAGCCCTGCTCCAGGAAGATCCCACATGCTGCGGAGCACCTAAGCCTGTGCGCCACAACTACTGATCCTGCGCTCTAGAGCAGGCAAGCCATGACTACTGAGCCCGCGTGCCACAACTACTGAAGCCCACAGGCCTAGAGCCTGTGCTGTGCAACAAGAGAAGCCACCGCAGTGAAAAGCCCGCGAACCGCAATGTACAGTAGCCCCCCACTTGCCGCAACTAGAGAAAGCCCGCGCACAGCAACTAAAACCCAATGCAGGGACTTCCCTAGTGGTGCAGTGATTAAGAATCCGCCTGCCAATGCAGGGGACACGGATTCAAGCCCTGCTCCGGGAAGATCCCACATGCCATGGAGCAACTAAGCCCGTGCACTACAGCTACTAAGCCTGTGCTCTAGACCCCATGAGCCACAACTACTGAGCCCGCATGCCACAACTACTGAAGCCCACGTGCCTAGAGCCCGTGCTCTGCAACAGAGAAGCCACCGCAATGAGAAGAAGCTCACGCACCGCAACAAAGAGTAGCCCCTGCTCGCCTCAACTAGAGAAAGCCCACGCACAGCAACAAAGACCCAACGCAGCCAAAAATAAAATTAATTAATTAAAAAAAAAAAAAAGACTCAGGCTTCCCTTGTGGCGCAGTGGTTGAGAGTCCGCCTGCCGATGCAGGGGACACGGGTTCGTGCCCCGGTCCGGGAAGATCCCACATGCCGCAGAGCGGCTAGGCCCGTGAGCCATGGCCACTGAGCCTGCGCGTCCGGAGCCTGTGCTCCGCAACGAGAGAGGCCACAACAGTGAGAGGCCTGCGTACCGAAAAAAAAAAAAAAAAAAAAAAAAGACCCAAATGCAGCCAAAAATAAATAAAATAAAAAACTTAAAAAAAAAAAGATTAAAAAAAAATGTTGGAAATCTGGTAGATAATGCATGACCCCCCAGTAACAATTTATGTCAGGGTCTGGTAGTGAGGGAGCTCTAAAAATATTCTATCTTAGCTTTGCAATGAAGCTTTAAAAGCTAATCCATTCAAATGCTTAGCGAGGTGGCCCAGGAGGATGAGCTGTCACTGGTATTGTATTCTGTTTGCAGAGGCACAAACAGCCGTCTTCAGGCACCAGCTCTCCCTACTTTCTGAATGCTGTTTACTTTAGGCCACTCCCAGTTTGCAGGGGGGCAGGGGGGGCCAGATCTGTAGAAGATACTCATAGGCTCTCAGGTGCCCATCTGGGTCCATGAGGAGGTGGGCAGGAACACGCAGATGGCAGACCTCTAGTCCATCTCTGACTAAACGCCACAGCCCCTCGAGCCCAAGAGGTCGAGATCTCCGTCCCAGCACTGATTCAAGTGGACCTGCCTTCATGCTTTTTACAGTGAGAAATTCATACTTTACTGAAGATGTGAGAAGGGAAATGGGGGGGGGCGGTGTTCATGTCACACAGAGCTCAGCACCTCCCCTGGAAAACACGGAAATTTTTTATTTGGAATAAAAAGAAAGGTGGGTGTGGAATAAGCACAGAAAATGGAGATAAAGACAGAACACGAGAGATATGGAACCACTCACTTGAGCGGGCAACTGTACTGTACTGGCCACCTTGGCCTGCAAAGGCCAACATCACAAAAATGCTTAGGTCATCCTCTAAGATAGAACAATCATTGCCAAGAAGTAACCAGTCAAAAAACTAGAAAAAAAATTGCCTTTTCCAATCTGCTTCCTCGTGACCAGTCGTCAGAATGAGACCCTGCCTCTTCCTCTTGCCTTTGCAAGAGGGTAGCTGACCAACGAGGACTACATCTCTATAAAGAACACCTCCCTAGCAGCCCTTCTCAACCTGGGCTCCTCAAGAGAATGAAGACTGAATGCACCAAGGCATCTGCTTTATGTAGGAAGTCACCTTCTCTCCTCCACAGCTAGATGAGTTACCAGCTACATGCCAATTGTGGGAGAATAGAAAAAAACAGCCATTCACATCATTTCCCACTGGGCTTAATTCGCCTGGACAACCCTGGCTGCAGAAAAGCTATCAAGGTTATATTTTATTTTGTGACTCAGACATCAAAGAAACATCTAGTACCCAAGCCGTTAGACTGTGGATTGAGAAATGATTAACAATTTGTGCCCTCCATCATTATAGGCCACGATAAAAATGAAAATAATTAGTAAAATTTCTATCTTATCAAATAAGGTACAACAAAATAAGTATTGAATTCCAACTCAGACCTATGCTAGGGGCCTAGGACCGTGCTGTCTAATACAGCAGGTACAACCCACATGTGGGTACTAATCCCTTGAAATGTGATTGGTTCAAATTGACGCTGTCATAAATATACACTGAATTTGAAAGGTTTAACGTCAATAACACAGAATATTTAATATACAATTTTTCATGAATTATATGCTGGAATTATAATTTTGTGTGTGTATTTGTTTAAATAAATCAACAAAGTTAATTAAAAAACAAAAACAACCACCAAAGAAAAACTCGTGCCCTCAAGCAGTCCCAGACATATTCCCTCACTGCCCTTTCTGGAATCCACTGAGAAGTGACGTCCGGCCTCCATCCACTCCTCCCCACGGCTCAAGGTTTCTCACTTCTATGTCACTAAGCAGACTTACTGATTTGATGACATGACTTTCTCAGGCACAGCTACACCTTATTTCTGCTCCCATTTTTCTCACACCCTCTCCTTTCACTAGAACCACAGTTAGAGACCATTAAGGCTTCATCCACTCACAGCATTAACCGAAGAGAATACTGACAAAGCACTGATGGCTTGAACGCTCTTTTGTTATATAACAATCATCGAGTTTTACTCCGACAAATATACCTAGAAATAACTCCTCACTAACAGGTGTCATCGATGGTAGGGGAGAAGGTGAGGAAACAGTTTTTCCTTGTGTAATTCTCAGTACAATTTTATCTGCTGATTTGACAGGTAAAAGAAGAAAAACTACCCAATTTTTCTTAAGGTTATGTGCAAATAGAAATCTTCAAGGCTGGAGAAAACAGAACATAAATATCAACAGGATGCACTGACAACACACCCATTTCAAATGAATGCGACTCAGTGAAAGATGGCCTTGGGCTAAGGGGTGGTTTTCCTAGATATCCCACGTTTTTATGTGCAGTGAAGAAGGTACTCACGGTTGGAAAGCAGCAGCACTTTGAACAGAGGGACTTTGCAGAATATGCCACTGGGATAGGTGACAGCGGTTTCTGTCCATCTGACAGCTTCCTTACCTCCACTAAGAGCACAGAATGAGCAACATCCTTCCGTTTTCTTCTTGAATTGCCACTCAGCCTGCTCCGTTTTCAGGGACCGTGTCCAATTCCTAAGACTCTCTCTCAGGCACCACTATCATCTCAGCAAACCCGCACTCACATGTAAGACCTACTGTCCCTTACCAGACACAGTCTGCAGGAGTGTGCTCTGGCATCTGAAATGATATTATTCACCGTCTCTGGAGGAATGACATGATCAATATCCTTCTCTGAACAACCGCAAAATGACCCTTGAACACGAACAGTCAGAGAGGAGGAGGAGACGGAAGAAATGCCGGGTCACTAGCATACTTACTTGCCAGAGCCTTTTTTCCAGCTGCATGATAGGCTACAATGTATTTCTTCCCCTCTCTGTCTTCTGTTTTTGTTTCTAATCCTGGAAACAGAGATTTAATCGCTTGATGGATGACGGTTCTTTTCTCTTTGGTGTCCTCAATAACCTATTAAAAACACAGATACTGATACTACTGATTTGACAAACATTAAATAAGGAAATAATACTAAGGAATTAGTAAAAACACTACTCATCTTAATAACGATGTGAAGTAACCAAAGTACAGGGGTATGATTTCAAGTCTTTTTTTCAATTAATTTTTTTAATTGAAGTATAGTTGATTTACAATGTTTCAGGTGTACAGCAAAGTGATTCAGTTATACATATATATATATTCTTTTTCAGATTCTTTTCCATTATGGTTTATTACAAGATACTGAACATAATTAGGGAATTATGCTATACAGTAGGTCCTTGTTCTTTATCTATTTTATATACAGTAGTGTGTATATGTTAATCCCAAATTCCTAATTTATCCTCCCTCTCCCCTTTCCCCTTTGGTAACCATAAGTTTGTTCTCTATGTCTGTGAGTCTGCTTCTATTTTGTAAATAAGTTCATTTGTATCATATATTTTTTAAAAAATAAATAAATTTATTTATTTATTTTTGGCTGTGTTGGGTCTTCGTTTCTGTGCGAGGGCTTTCTCTAGTTACGGAGAGCGGGGGCCACTCTTCATCGTGATGTGCGGGCCTCTCACTGTCGCGGCCTCTCTTGTTGCAGAGCACAAGCTCCAGAGGCGCAGGCTCAGTAGTTGTGGCTCATGGGCCTAGTTGCTCCACGGCATGTGGGATCTTCCCAGACCAGGGCTCGAACCCGTGTCCCCTGCATTGGCAGGCAGATTCTCAACCACTGCACCACCAGGGAAGCCCTGTATCATATATCACATTGTATGTCTTTCACTGTCTTACTTCATTTAGTATAATCATCTCTAGGTCCACCCATGTTGCTGCAAATGGCATTATTTCATTCTTTTTTATGCTGAGTAATATTCCACCGTACATATGTACCACATCTTCTTTACCCATTCATCTTTCAATGGACATTTAGGTTGCTTTCCTATCAGAAATCTTTTAGAGCTTCAAAATATTGCAAATCCTAAGGGCCCATTTGGGACTTCCCTGGTGGCGCAGTGGTTAAGAATCCACGTGCCAATGCAGGGGACATGGATTCGATCCCTGGTCCAGGAAGATCCCACATGCCGTGGAGCAACTAAGCCTGTGCGCCACAACTACTGAGGCTGCACCCTAGAGCCAGCGAGCCACAACTACTGAAGCCTGCGTTACCTAGATCCCGTGCTCCGAGATGAGAAGCCACCGCAACGAGAAGCCCATGAACCACAACATAGAGTAGCCCCTGCTCGTCACAAGGAGAGAAAGCCTGCGCGCAGCAGCGAAGACCCAACGCGGCCAAAAACAAACAAACAAAACAGCCCATTTATTGACCTTGTACAGCCGCCAGGCACTGTACCAATCACTTCACCATCACTGTCTTACTTAATCCCAATCAGCTCCCTATCATGCCACCAGTGTATCTACTTAAGAGATGAGGAAAGTGAGGCTGAGAGAAGTGAAGGAATGTGTCTAAGATCATAGAGCTGGAGGGTGGCAGAGCCAGATCTGAAATTCAGGCTGTCTGACTCCAGAGCCACCCATCACAGACGCTCCCCCCCAGGGACTCGGCTGAACAATGAATACCTCAGGGCTCACAGATGGAAAAGCGGGTAAGCTGGGTCTTTGGGGATGTCAGAAACTCAATTCCCCGGATAGTCAAGTCTACCACTGCCTCCAGTGAATCCTGTTCTAGACTGAGTAACTGTATGATGACATTCTAGTACATCTGTTCACAGGAAAAATCTACACCCAGAAAATGTAAACTTATTAGTTACACAACTGTTTTTCAATTTCTGAGCATGTCTTACACTGAAAAATACATTTCGTACTTGGAATCAATAGCCAGCAATATGTATGTGTTTGCTCCTTATTAAAAATCTAACAAAAATTTACAGAACAGTATTTATCCTTACAATGTGCAATACACTGTTACTTTCTATTTTATTTTATTACATTTAAAAAATGTTGGTGAACAAGAGCTGGTTCTTTAAAAGGGTAAACAAAAATCAACAAACCTCTGGCCACACTCACCAAATAAACAAAATAAGAAATGAAAGAGGAGAAACAACAACCGAAACCATAGAAATACAAAAAACCTTAAGAAAATACTATGAACAATTATATGCCAAGAAATTCACCAACCTAGAAGAAATGGACAAGTCTCTAGAAACATACAGCCCACCAAAACTGAATCAAGAAGAAATAGGTAATCTGAACAGATCAATCACTAGAAGTGAAATAGAATCTGTAATAAAAAAAACTCCCTGCAAACAAAGGTCCAGGACCAGATGGCTTCACTGGGGAATTCTACCAAACATACAAAGAACAACTTATACCAATCCTTCTCAAACTCTTCCAAAAGACTGAGGAGGAGGGAACACTCCCAAAGTCATTCTATGAAGCCACCATCACCCCATACCAAAACCAGACATAGTCACTATCAAAAAAAAAATAATATCTTTGATGCAAAAATTCTTAACAAAATATTAGCAAACCGAATCCAACAAGAAATAAAAAAGATTATATACTATGATCAAGTTGGATTCATCCCAGGGTCACAAGGATGGTTCAACCTATGCAAATAAATCAATATGAGGGACTTTCCATTGCAGGGGACAAAGGTCGATCCCTAACTGGGGAACTAAGATTCCACATGCCACATGGCACAACCAAAAAAAAAAATTCAATGTGACATCAACAAAAGAAAAGACAAAAACCACATGATCATCTCAATAGATGCAGAAAAAGCATTTGATAAAATTCAACATCCATTCACGATGAAAACTCTTATCAAAGTGGGTATAGAGGGAACAAAGCTCAACATAATAAAAGCTATTTATGACAAACCCAGAGCCAACCTAATACTCAAAAGTGAAAAGCTAAAAGCCTACCCACTAAAATTTGGAACAAGGATGCCCGCTCTCACCACTTCTATCCAACATAGTATTGGAAATCCTAGCCACAGCAATCAGACAAGAAAAAGAAATAAAAGGTATCCAAATTGGAAGGGAAGGGGTAAAACTGTCATTATATGCAGATTACATGATTTTATATACAGACAACCCTAAAGACTCCACACAAAAACTACTAGAACTGATAAATGCATTCAGCAAGGTAGCAGGATACAAGATTAACACACAGAAATCAGTTGCATTTCTTTACACTAACAATGAAATATGAGAAAGGGAAAGCAAAAAGACAATCCTTTTAAAAAGCGCATCAAAAAAACCCAAAAAAAAACAAAACTGGGAATTCCCTGGCGGTCCAGTAGTTAGGACTCAGCGCTTTCACTGTTATGGTCCCAGGTTCAATTCCCAGTCAGGGAACTTAGATCCTACAAGCTGCACAGTGCAGTGAAAAAAAAAACAAACCTGAGGAATAAACCTGACCAACAAGGTAAAAGCCTCACATGCTGAGAATTATAAAATATTGATAAAGGAAACTGAAGATGATGCAAAGAAATGGAAAGATACCCCATGTTCTTGGAAGAATTAATATTGTTAAAAATGGCCATACTACCCAAAGCAATCTATAGATTTAATGTGACCCCATCAAATTACCCATGACATTTTTCACAGCACTAGAACAAATAATCCTAAAATTTATATGGAACCATATAAGACGCAAAATTTCCAAAGGAATTCCAAGGAGAAAGAACAAAGCTGGAGGCATAACCCCCCCCCAGACTTCAAACAATACTACAAAGCTACAGTAAAACAGTGTGGTATTGGCACAAAAACAGACGCATGGATAAATGGAACAGAATAGAGAGCCCAGAAATAAACCCACACACCTATGGCTGATTAATCTTTGACAAAAGAGGCAAGAATATACAATGGGAAAAAGTCTTTTCAGCAAGTGGCTGGTAAAGTTGGAGAGCCGCATGTAAATCAACAAAGTTAGAACACTCTCTCATACCATACACAAAAATAAACTCAAAATGGCTTAAAGACTTAAATATAAGACGTGACACCATAAAGCTAGAAGAGAACATAGGCAAAACATTCTCGGACATAAATTGTAGCGATGTTTTCTTAGGTCAGTCTCCCAAGCCAATACATATAAAAGCAAAAATAAGCAAATAGGATCTGATCAAACTTGTAAGCTTTTGCACAGCAAAGAAAACAAAAATGAAAAAACAACCTACCAACTGGGAGAAATTATATGCAAATGATGTGACTAACAACAGATTCACAAACAGCTCATATAGCTCAATATAAAAAAAAAAAAAAACCCAAACAACCTAGTCAAAAAATGGGAAGACCTAAACAGACATTTCTCCAAAGAAGGTAATACAGATGGCAAATAGGCATATGAAAATGCCTGTTTGCCATATGAAAATTAACAATGTTAATTACTAGAGAAGTGCAAATCAAAACCACAATGAGGTACCACCTTACACTGGTCAGAATGGCCATCATCAAAAAGTCTACAAATAACAAATGCTGGAGAGGGTGTGGAGGAAAGGGAACCCTCCAAAACTGTTGGTGGGAATGTAAATTGGTGAAGCCACTATGGAAAACAGTCTGCAGGTTCCTCAAAAAACTAAAAATAGGGGCTTCCCTGGTGGCGCAGTGGTTGAGAGTCCGCCTGCTGATGCAGGAGACACGGGTTCGTGCCCCGGTCCGGGAAGATCCCACATGCCGCGGAGCGGCTGGGCCGGTGAGCCATGGCCGCTAAGCCTACGCGCCCGGAGCCTGTGCTCCGCAACGGGAGAGGCCACAACAGTGAGAGGCCCACGTACCACAAAAAAAAAAAAAAAACCAACCAAACAAACAAACAAAACTAAAAATAGAATTGCCATATGATCTAGCAATCCCACTCCTGGGCATATATTCAGACAAAACTATAATTTGAAGAGATACATGCGCCCTAATGTTCACAACAGCACTATTCGCAATAGCAAAGACATGGAAACAACCATAATGTCCATCAACAGATGAATGGATAAAGATGATGTGGTACATATAATATATACAAGGTAATATTACTGAGCCATAAAAAAGAAGGAAATAATTTCATTTGCAGCAACATGGATGGACCTAGGGATTATCATACTTAGTGAAGTAAATCGGACAGAGAAAGACAAATACCATATAATATCACTTATATGTGCAGTCTAAAATATGATACAAATGAAGAACTTATTTACAAAATAGAAACAGACTCACAGACAAAGAGAACAAACTTACGGTGACCAAAGAAGAAAGGGGATGGGGGAGGAATAAATTAGGAGTCTGGGATTAACAGATACAAACTACCATATATAAAGTACATAAACAACAAGGTCCTACTACATAGCACATGGAACTATCAATATATTCAATATCTTATAATAAACCCTAATGGAAAAGATTATGGAAAAAGAAAAATATATATATATATATAAACTGAATCACTTTGCTGTACACCAGAAACTAACACAACACTGTAAATCAACTATACTTCAATTAAAAAAGAAATGTTGGTTAAGATACACTAAACTGATTTCATGACCCACTGATGGACTGCAACCTGCAAGCTAAGATGTAATGTAACTACTACTAGCTAAACCTAACAATATTCTAGCAAAATAAAAAATGTAAAAGAAAAGTACACTATAATTATAGATAAGTGACATTTTCATATCAAAAAGTGAGCCAGGGAATTCCCTGGAGATCCAGTGGTTAGGATACTGTGCTCCCACTGCTGGGGGCCTGGGTTCAATCCCTGGTGGGGGAACTAAGATCCCGCAAGCGGCACAGCGCAGCACGCCCCACCCCCCACCAAAAAAGTGAGTCTAGATCTAGAATTCACTGAAAGCAATGAGCTGGAATCATAGTTCGTGTGTATGAATGAATACATATTCAGACCTCAAAAATTCACAAAGTCCATCCTCCTGTTTTTTAGATGAGGACACTTGCCCATGGTTAATACTCTTTAAGGTAAAAGCTTTCAGTAGATGGCGTAACTATAATTCTTAAGGTGACAGTAAATCTTGCCATCTCTGTAGGAAAAGTGTATTTTGGGGCTGAGATATGTAACTGCATCGCACAAGCAAGGGAAGCCTGGATCATCCTCCTAGACTGCTCTCAAAACCAATTCTTAGGAATTTTCTCCTTGGCATTGCTGGACATTTTGTCTACGAGTAAATTCAGTAATTAAAGATCCCTAAGATTTTAACAGTACATATTTTTGAGAAATTTTGGTGGGGAGAAGAGGCGATGAGGGTTGGAGGCAAATAATAAATTCTGAAAAGTTACAGGAAACTCTTTTTACCTGGGAGCAATGGAAGGAGAAATTTCAAACCACCCCAAATCCAGCAAGTCGCCAAAATATAGTACAAAAGGAATTTAATAAACTTTAAATTCTAATAATCTTGTGCTTCAAGATTCTTAAAATCTTGTAACATATTTGCTGTGCTATAGAGATCACCTAGAGCTGATCTGTTCCATATGGTAATCACTAGCCACACGTAGCAACTGAGCACTTGAAGTGTGGCTAGTCTGAACAGACATGTGCTACCAGTATAAAATAACACTGGATTCTGAAGACTCAGTAGGAAAAAAAAAGAAAGTAAAACATGTCATTAGTAATTTTTTAAATATTGATTACAGATTGAAATAGTTTGGGTAAATAAAATATACTGCCGGGCTTCCCTGGTGGCGCAGTGGTTGAGAGTCCGCCTGCCGATGCAGGGGACGCGGGTTCGTGCCCCGGTCTGGGAAGATCCCACATGCTGCGGAGCAGCTGGGCCCGTGAGCCATGGCCGCTGAGCCTGCGCATCCGGAGCCTGTGCTCCGCAACGGGAGAGGCCACAACAGTGAGAGGCCCGCGTACCGCAAAAAAAAAAAAAAAAAAAAAAAAATATACTGCCAAAATTATTTGCCTGTTTGTTTTTACTTTTACATTATTTTTTGAAGATTTAAAATTAAAAACATGGCTCGCATCACAGTTCCACTGGACAGGGCACTCCCCTGGCCATCCAGTGGTTAAGACTGCACTTCCAGTGCAGGGGGAGCAGCTTCGATCCCTGGTCAGGGAACTAAGATCCCACATGCCATGCGGCACAGCCAAAAAAATGAAACAAAACAAACAAAAACAAACAACCAAACAAAAACAAAAAAAATGCACCACAATTCCACTGGATAGCACTAGTCGAGAATAAAATTTTCATAACGAAAAGCTTTTTAAAAGGCATTTACTGTTCTATTTAGTAGCTGAGCTCTCTTTTTCTTGAATAGCAGAAGTAGACTCAAGATGAGCAAAGCAACGCTCCCTTACCTCCTTCCCCCAACTACTCCCCCTCCCAGAGTCCAATTTGAGACCAGGAGGCCTTTTGAGCCAGGGCTTCCCTACCAGGACCACTGTCAGGCTGCAATAGTCCTTTGCAGCAGACACTGTGTGATATAACGGTCACTTTGCAGTTCTAAACAACAGATTTCTTTGTTGATTTGTGGTCACATAAAAATTTTTTTAAGCAGAAACATAACCTTTTTTGGTGGGGGGCGGGGGGCCATAGCTTATCTGGATCCTCGTTATCTGCCACTGATAAAAACATTTTTAGTGCAATGCACTTTTAGATCAAAAAGGGCAAAGCCAACCTTTTGTTAACTACTGTAATTTTTCCAAAAGACATTTATTAACATCCACCCAACAAGAAGCAAATAAAACCCTGGGGACTTCCCTGGTGGCCCAGTGGGTAAGATTCCGCGCTCCCAACGTAGGGAGTCAGAGTTTGACCCCCGGCCGGGGAAGTAGATCCTACATGCGTGCCGCAACTAAAAGTCCACATGCCACAACTAATAAGTCCACACGCGGCAACTACAGATCCCGCATGCCACAACTAAGAACCGGTGCAGCCAAAATAAATAAAAAAATAAAATTTAAAAAAATAATAATAAAACCCTAAAAAACCTTTTCATATGTTTTTGTGCTACTTACCTCGATGGCAACACTGGTTTCCTTATTTTTAAAAAGCTGGAGCTCTTCTAAACGCTGCTTTTCTTCAGCTGTTAAAACCGTAAATATATCTTCTGAAGGATCCTTTAAAATAACCAAGAGAACTCCCAGTGAGTCACACACAGAATTCGAGGCTATCAAAGCTCTATATTTCTATGATCTCCAGGAAAGGCTATTTTTATTCAGAAGGTGACTTCCGCTAGAGAGCTGCTCTTACCTCTTCATCTACTGGGACAGACAAGTCACTCAAATGGCTGATCCGTCCATTTTTTCCTATTTCGTGAACAATGAAGTCAGAATATCTGAGGAAAAGAAAACGCAGACTCTCAGAGCATTAACATTTTGCTGCCTATTAATTTTAGGAGGAAGTTTCTCAACAGTAAGCCTTATCACTGTGCAAAACAGGGATTAAAAATAAAAACCTTCAGTGCAAAGTCACGGAGTTATTTTTTTCTGGTTTCACAATGAATTCTAAGCCACACCTTGGCTTGGTACCAGAATGTACAGAAAAGACCCTCTGAACTTCTAGAATATTCTTCCAGAAACATGCCTAAATCAAAGCTTATTAATGTTGCCCTATGAGTATACAGTCCATTCTAAAGTAAATCACAAAACACAGTAAATTTAATCAAATCAGAAGCCTGTATATCTACCGTGAACCACCCGGAAGCTTACCTTTATGCTAAATACTTTACAGACATTATTTAAAATACTCCCAACAACCTTCAGGTAGAATTATGATCCAATTTTGGACAAGGATACTGAAGCTCAGAGGAGTTAAGTAACTATGAAGTGGCTGAACTGGATTCACACCCAGATCCACCTGGCTCCAAAGACCACCTTCTTTCTCCTGCAGATGTGGCCCATTCAGGTGAAAGAGTTTAAGATTTTAAGATCAATTCCAGGGAAAACTTGAAACCATTTAAAGTAATATATTCTAAGGAAATAAACAGCACCCGTTCACATATTAACAAGGGATGCCACAGGGAAACGGTTATTTAGTCATTTTATCTTCAAATAGTCTCGTTTACGTATCCAGGCAGCTTTCCTTCATCCTAATTCCTTATTGACCATCAGTGTGAACGATCCTTGGGGACAGAAAGCTAAATGGCAAAAAGGACTGCTGATTTCTTTCTAGAGAAAAGAACGAATATACCTAAAATAGCTTGACATAAATGGAACGTACCTTTCTTTTAAGATCCCTGAGAATCCTCGGTGAGAACTTACGAACTTGGTGATGCCTACGTCCAGCTCGGTGAGCCCGTGCTTCATCATGTTCGCGAAGCTCTCTGTCTCTTCCTCCTCCTCCCCCTCCTCTGAAAGGCCATCGTCCTCCCCCTCCTCCTCCGACTGAGGGTCAGAATTCTTCTGACCCTCTCCGGCCGTTTCGGGTGGCCCAGGCACCTTTTCACTGCTGGGCAGAGAGTTGTTCTCTCGCCCGTCTTGACCTCTGGTCGGACAGCATTCTGAGATCTTCTGTCTCTTTGCCTCACCTGGGGCCACACTGTCATTGTCTTCGACGGCAACGGACCCCCGTTTCAATGACACACCTGTCATGTCTGTCATCTCCATTTTCAAGGATGCAGGAAAACATTTAAGAGAACCTTTTAGAAGCAAGAAAGAGCAGGCAGTAATGATCACTTCAATAAAGAATTGGGTTTCAGCACATAGAGGCACATTTAACTTTGTTCCTAGGGTCCTAAATATCGTTATGAGAATAATTCTCCCAAATATACTTTTAGTGGCATGGAAAAATGGCACAATGTTTCTGCAGGGAATTTGACAGCAAAAGCCTTAAAAATACGGATGCCTCTTGACCCAGAAATACTACATTCAGGGATTATCCTAAGAAAATAATTAAGAAAGTGCTTAAAGTTTTAACTGTAAGGATGCTCCTTACAGTGCTTTTACATTAACAAAAAATTAAGAACAATGACATCTAGTTACATAAACTGAACAACATGTAGAAACAATGTGAAAAGAAACTGGGAAAGGTAGTTACTTCTAGGAGAGTGTGTAGGTGGCTGCGGAGAGCAGGGAGACTTGTTTTTACTTAATACCAGAGTTGTAGCATCTGAGTTTTGTTTCACGTATATTGTTATCTTTTAGAAAAGGTGAGAGAGCCCGACGCGGGCCCCGGCAGGTAGGGAGCATCTGGGGCTCGCGGAGATCCTGGCCGAGGCGGGGGCCGGGGTCGAGGTCTTGTTCGGGCCAGGGTCAGTCCGTCTGCTCAGGGTCTCAGAGTCGGGCTCGTTCTGCTCCCTTGCACGTGCTTTAGGGAAGCCTCCAGGAAGTTCTTCGGGGTTTTTTTTTTTTTTTTTTGGCTGTATGTGGGCCTCTCACTGTTGTGGCCTCTCCCCTTGTGGAGCACAGGCTCCGGATGCGCAGGCCCAGCAGCCATGGCTCATGGGCCCAGCCGCTCTGCGGCATGTGGGATCTTCCCGGACCGGGGCACGAACCCGTGTCCCCTGCATCGGCAGGCGGACTCTCAACCACTGCGCCACCAGGGAAGCCCTCTTCGGGGGTTGAACCCCGGACCTTGGAGAAGGCGGGGGAGGGAGCCGGGTTTGGGATCGGGATGCAGATGCATTTGAGCGGATGCCAAAAGCCGCTTCTCCTTCGCCTGCCTTCCATCCCCACGTGCCCTGTCCCGGGGCCACGGGGAGAAAAAGTGCAAGTACGGGCTGCAGCCACTCGGAGAAAGTAATTGTCACGGCAGGTGGGGCCGGGGCCGGGGCCGAGCGAGGCTCCGGGAGCCTCGGCCTCCCGGCGCTTCCTGAGACAGGCCCGCTTCCTCCGGAGTCCAGGCTCCGGTGAGTGCCCTGCCCTGCTCTCTCTGTTTCGCCAACGAAAGCGGTAATGACGCCTGGTACCATCACAGCTTTTCCACAAAGGACTGTTGGAGGGTTACGGAGGCCCCGCAAGGAGCACCGCCGTCCGAAGCCTAGACAGTCTTGCTTCTTTGTTAAAAGTATAACATTTTAACAATCCCTAATTAGTTACAGAAGTGGGATGGGAGAACAGGAGTTTGTCCGCAATGTGTTTTAATCCATCCATTCCAACGCCCTTCCCCGTCACATGTAGCCCCGTCGAATAACTTCAGGTCGGTAGCAAAGAAGGCAAGTGAGACTGTGGGCTGGAAATCTGTGGGGTTCATACTGCTACTACATCAGACGGTATTAGGCCCCTTTTAAACTTAGTGACATTTTATAGAGCCCATGGGGCGTGCAAAGGAAGTGGTGCATTGACCATGGCGAAATTGGCACCAGGCTGCTCTCTCTAGCTCTTGTTTGGGAGGGAAAAAGCTTTGTCTACCTTTCGTGATGTTCGAGAGAGTTCTGGCTGTGTTGCAAAAAACCGCATAACCTTCACGATCCAACTTAGTCCCCATTAACAAGCGACAGCAGAAATGTCCCTCTGAAACTTGATTAGATATTAAGACATGTAAAAAAGTTGACATATAAGTGACATATAACACTGTATTAGTTTTAGGTGTATGACGCAATGATTTGGTATATGTATATATTGTGACACGATTACCATAATAAGTTAACATCCATCACCACACATGGTTACATTTATAGATGTAACAAAAAGGATTACGGAAACAACTAGGTGCTATTTAAAAAAAAAAAAAAAAAAGCTGATTAAAAGTATATAAGTAAATTTACTAACATGAGTCATTTACTAATATGACTCATACCATGTCATATTTTTTTAAAAAGCAAGAATGGGGAGTTCTTTAATGAGTATAGAGTTTCAGTATTGCAAGATGAAAAAGAGCTCTACATATTGGTTGCACAATGTGTATGTACTTAACACTAATGAACTGCACACTTAAAAATGGTTAGGATGATGTTATGTGTATTTTGCCACAAATAAAAAAATACAGTTTATCATTTAACTGGCCCATACACAATGTACCAAGCAAAAGTCTAGGAAGCCATACACACTTCCCAGTATGGAGCACACATTTATCTAAGACCACAAGTGCCTGTCTAATTTCATCTTATTTGATGCTCTTGGTGAAATAAGGATAAAGCTTCTTTCTATATTACCTATATAGGGAAATGCTAAAATTAACATACGAACTTGGTAAACATATTATAAAGAACATAAATGAGCAGAATATTCTAGTTCTCCAAGGCTTGGTTAATAAGAAGCCCACCTACAGAAGCATCTACAGTAGAATAATAATGATGAACTAAAATTTAAGAATCCGTATTTGATCTTGCCTCATCGTCAAAAGTCAAGAATGGAAAGAAAAGTGAAAAGTGAAAGGCTACAAAAAAAGAAAAACAGGGCCTCCCTGGTGGCGCAGTGGTTGAGAGTCCGCCTGCCGATGCGGGGGATTCGGGTTGATGCCCCGGTCCGGGAGGATCCCGTATGCCGCGGAGCGGCTGGTCCCGTGGGCCATGGCCGCTGAGCCTGCGCGTCCGGAACCTGTGCTCCGCGATGGGGGAGGCCACAACAGTGGGAGGCCCGCATACCGCAAAAAAAAAAAAACAAACAAACAAGGGGGGGGAGTAGAGAAAAATGTCAGTAAAAACAATTTCCTTTGAAAGACAAAAAAAAAAAAGAAAGAAAATGGAAGAAACCAAGAAATGGGAACTGAAGTAGACTGTAACTAGTTATACAAAATTATCTCTAATCCAAGTAAGAAAGCACTTATTCTTTATGTGTTCTAAGCAAGGTATAGTAAAAGACAATGCTACTTTATGAGATGCTGATGGTGTTTCATTCTCATTTTGTATCAACAAAACTGCCCTCAGAGCCTGCACACCAGTGATGGAGGCAGGCAGGGCCCAGGGCTTCCTTGAGACATGGGAACACACAGAAGACCTCAGGGGGCACTGGCGTGAGGGGGTCTTAGAAGGCCGCTTCCTAATGGAAGACTAGATGTGAACACCCGAGTCAAGCTTTGGGGAACGAGTGAGAGAGAGGCTGTGCAAAAAGCGGGAGGACGGTGGTACAGCACGTGCAGAGGCACGGGAGAGCACGGAGCGCTGGAGGAAGCCCCCGAGCTCACCACGCGTCACGAGGGTAAAACTCACACGCAGAGAACCTGCACTTAAAGCTGGGGAGCTGGCGGAAGCCACACCAAGCTGAACTGAGGGAATTACATCCGAAAAAACAAGTCGTCACCTGATTCATAAGTCAGAGAGATGTCGTGGTATCCCCTCGAAGAGAAAAACCGGGGTTAGGCTGAGAGGTTAGGTAAGACGGCAACTGAGGTAAGAAATTAGTACAACCTGATCTAAGGCTGAGGCAAAGGTGACAGAAAGGAGGGGTGGATTCAGGGACATTTAAGAGGTGGTGCGGACAGGACTGGCTGACAAATGTGAGAGCAAAGAGGAAATACTACAGGATGACTCAGGCTTTCTGTCTTGGGGAATTGAGAGGATAAGGGGAGCTCTTCCTGACACGGGGACCCTAGGAAGAGGCACGGTGGGTAGGAGGGATATAAGCACACGTACAGTCCTGCGGTGTTGCTGGCACCTGGGGGACATCCCATGGCCACTTATTACACTGTGTCACACATAATCTTACCCCCAAACCCACAATGGCTCCCCGATGCCCCAAGGGCGGTGTGGACCTCAACCAGGGGCTGGACACGTCCTGTGAGCAGCTGATGCGGAACCGCGGGCTCCGGAGGGAGCAGCATCACTGCGTAAGTGCCTGCACGAGGCCAAGAAGGCGCGGCACCCCCAGAGAAGCCCCAGGTGGTGAAGAAGCACCCGCGCCACGTGACCACCCTGCCCGAGATGGTGGGCAGCGTGGTGGGCATCTACGACGGCAAGGCCTTCAACCAGGCAGGAATCAGCCTGGGATGATAGGCCACTACCTAGGCGAGTTCTCAACGACCTACAACCCAGCACTGGGGCCACCCGCGCCTCCCGGTTCATCCCCCTCAAGCAGCCTGCTGGCCACTAAAGACACAGACATCTCTAGAAAAAAACAAAAACAAAAAACCCTCACAACGTTCCCAGCTGGCACGACAGGATCTACCGGCAGATCCCGATACCCTTCTTGAGGTGAGAACAGGAGAGCACGGCCAGTAACAGCCACATCCGCAGCTGGGCTCAGACTCCACGGTCTGCAGGACGTCTACCTCCTTCCCAGGACGCAGAGAACTCCCCAGCCTCCCTCTCAACAACGTGATGGCCATAAGCCTGGAAGGAAACACCAGTGACCTCCTCCGCTCCATCCTTCTGCTCCGGCACCATCCACCATCCAGCACCACGTGCCACTGTCCTCCACACAGGCCTCCGACGACTGAGGCCCAACCCGCACAGGTGCCCACTCCCAGCCTGACCATTCACGAGCTCTCTCTTGTGGGAGGTCCTCCACACCTGTCTCAGCCCTGGGCTCCCTTGTCCTCTGAGACTCATCTGAAGACCGCGAGCCCTGACTCCCACGCCTTCCTCTCTGTTAAGTCCATGTCTTCCCATTTCACCTCCCTTCATCTGCACCACCCATGTGGGCACCCACATACCATGCTTTCCCTCACCACCTTCTAGCTGTGTAACTGGTCTGAGTAAATTATTTAACCTCTCCAAGCCTCTGTTCTTCAGCTGTAAAACGGGAATGATATGTGCTTCACATGACTGTCGTGAAGATCAAATGAGATGACAAACACAGAGTGGCTGGTCACAGTAGGAACTAAATAAAATGCCAGTCCCCTGCTCTGCCTCAAGAGGTCCGCAGATTCTTTGAGGACAGTAATTCTTTTGTATCTGCCAGAGAATCCAGAGAGGTATAACAAGCATCAATAGATATTTTGAAGGATTCTTGAAACAGGTGCTGAAACTGTTCCCCATCTACAGATATCAAAGACCTACTAAGTAGCAATTCCCTAATGAAATACTGGACCTGGGCAATGACATCCATGGCCGCTAACATCACAAAAAATAGACAACCAGACACTGCAGGCCCCTGAAAGGACATGCTGTTATCTATGAAATTCTTACCGATTGAAACTCTATGTCTAACTACTAGTTTAGATGGCATACACAGACAGAAGATGTTAAACACCACCATGCAGAAGCAATCAGCAGAAGTGTGAATGTGGGAAACTCAACAAGGACCAAGACAGTCCTTCAACTAATAAACAGCAAGACAAAAAAGAGGAAAGGGTAACGTACAGATAAACCTACAAAGAAATGCAATGGGTGGATCCTTTTTTGAATCCAGGTTTAAACAAATCAACTGTTAAAAAAAGTATTTAGGAGACAATCAGGTATACTGAAACAGTAAGGATATTTGATGACATTAAGATAGCATGGGGCTTCCCTGGTGGCACTGTGGTTAAGAATCCGCCTGCCAATGCAGGGGACACGGGTTTGAGCCCTGGTCCGGGAAGATCGCACATGCCGCAGAGCAACTAAGCCCGTGAGCCACAACTACTGAGCCTGCGCTCCGCAACAAGAGAAGCCACCAGAATGAGAAGCCCACGCACCGCAACGAAGAGTAGCCCCCGCTCTCCACAACTAGAGAAAGCCCGCGCACAGCAATGGAGACCCCACGCAGCCAAAAATTTAAACAATAATAAATAAATTAACAAACAAACAAACCAAAAAAAGTATCTTCATTAAAAGATAGCATGGTCAACTTTTTAAGGTACAATAATATCACTGTGGTTACACTTAAAGGTAGAATCTTTGTTTTAGAGATACAGCATGAAATCTTTATGGTTGAAAAGACACGAAGTCTGGACTTGGTTTCAGAATAAGTTACCAGTGATGAATGAAAGTGCAGTGGGGTATAGATTTAAAACAAGCCTGGCTGTGAGCTGGTATTTGTTGAAACAACAATGGGTGATGAGAATATGGGGATGTCATCACATCATTCTCTGTACTTTGCACGTTTGAAATTTTTTATAATAAAAATAGAAGTTCAAGGTATAAAAAGGTACACTAATTATTCTAGTCTCATCAAACCACCACTCTGTACAGCTCTACTGCTCCCTCTCTCCCATCACCTGTTCTTCAAACCCAGAGACCTGCAGTCCCAAGATACCACCTCTTCCATCTTCATTTCTTCAAGCGCCCCAAACCTCAACAGCTCTTAACTCCTAAGCCACACTCAACACTCCTGCTCACTAGCCCAGCGGCACGATCCTTGCTAAGCCTCAACCAAGTACCAATCCTACCGTCTCCGTCTGTGCTCCTGGCTGCTGCTGGAGAAAACATCGCCAGGTGAGGGGACTTCCTCTTGTGACAGCCCTCCATGCTGCCTGGCCATTCCTGGTCAGCAGGGTCTTCTCCAAGTCCTGTGTGCCACTCACAAAGAAAACAGGGATCCCGGGACAGACACACCTCCTTCCGGCACATTCTCAAGACCCCTTATTATAACCATTCCCCTGCAACTGCACCCGTCTGAAGGGAATTCCAGACTCGTGTTAACAGTCACTCACTCCTCGTCCCTGCACTCCATCCCCTCAGCAAATACTCACCGTGCGCCCCTGTACCAGGCGTTATTCCAGGGACTGCATGCGACACCCTAGCGAATCAAATAAACACCCCGCCAGCGTGGAGCTTACATTCTGGTGGAAGATCTGGCTTCTACTTCGTGCTTTTGTCCTGCTTCTCGGGTGCTCTTTTCCCCTCCTGCTCAGCATGCTGCTTAAATTCGGGCTTCCCCAGTCCTGTTCCCTTCTCATTCCCAAGTTTTCCAGCCAAGACGCATCTCCAACTCCCTGATTTACTCAGGGGAGGAGTCCAAGGCAATCATAATGACCGCTCAACAATGATAGTGTACAGGGAGCTCAATCAAGCCTCGCTTCAACCCTGTGACTTAGGCGTCATTATTATTCCCATCTTAGCCACTAAAAAAGAGAGTATCTTGCTCTAGGTCACACAGTCTAGTAAGAGGTAGAATCAAACATCAAGTTCAACGTGCCCCAAAGTGATCTCATCATTTCCCACCACAAATGCACTTCTCTTATTTAGTTTTTTTTTAATTAATTAAACTTTTTTTTTTTTGGCTGCGTTGGGTCTCTGTTGCTGCACGCGGGCTTTCTTTAGCTGCATGGGGCGGGGGCTACTCTTCGTTGCGGTGTGCGGGCTTCTCACTGCAGTGGCTTCTCTTGTTTCGGAGCACGGGATCTAGGTGCGTGGGCTTTGGTAGTTGAGGCTCATGGGCTCTAGAGAGCAGGCTCAGTAGTTGTGGCTCACGGGCTCTAGAACACGGGCTCAGTAGTTGTGGCGCAGGGGCTTAGTTGCTCCGCGGCACGTGGGATCTTCCCAGACCAGGGCTCGAACCCGTGTCCCCTGCATTGGCAGGCAGATTCTTAACCACTGCGCCACCAGGGAAGCCCTGCACTTCTTTTAAATTGCACCTCTTACTCAAGGAATGTTAGCAACAAACTACCAGTCCCCTAAGCCAAAATGTGGGCATCACCCCACCTCCTCACTCTCCCCTATGTGAATGAAATTCTAGAAGGTTTAGGACAGCATCGTTACACCTAACATCCCTGGAATGACAAAACTAGCAGGTCGTGGATCTGAAGTATCAACCACTGGTTCCAACTCTTGCTTGGCAATGTGGGCACATGACTTGGAGCCTGATCTAGGTTTTGCCATGTACCTCGTGGGTCACCTCTCTTTAAGTCTCAGGTCCTTTCTCTTTAAAGCTGAAAATGATGACTTGGTCAAAGGTCTGTACCAGCTGTCGCTATTCAACTCTTGGGTCATTAATATTTATTATGGATGGTTTCCACCGCAGGACTGTATTGCTGAGTCTGGGGAAAAACAAAGTTTCTTATGCTTCTTTTGTTCTCTGGGCTAATGATTAAACATGGCTTTCTCCTTCAGATACCATTTAATTTTAAGAGACCCTCAAAGCACTGCCAAGAGCACCAAATAAACAGACCTTTAGTATCTTTTGGCAGTCCTTTTCCTGATACTTGTGGACACTTGCCTGATCTCTTTTTCTTGTTACATTTAATTGTAAAGACAAGCTCATTAAACAAAAGTATACTTTCCATTTGTTTTAGCCAATGGCCCTAACACAGAGATTATTAAAGTATATATAGCACAAGCAATTATAAATCACTCAATATAAATTTTCCTAAGTTCTGTCTGTGGGCCTAGAAGCTGAGAACATATTTGCTAGAACAGGTATGCAAACGTCTGTGCTAAGGGAGGCAGAACTCAAATCAGTGTTGTTTTCTTAAGCAGAAACTACACAAAAGAGAAGACTGAAATGAAATATAATTTTTAAATGAGAGAGAATGAATCATGTGAACATCGAAGAGGCCAAGAAGAATTCAACCAGAAAAATAAAACAACCCTGACTGCCCCCATTTGATTTCCCTAAGGAAATGAGCTTTGCATTCAGTATAATCTAAATATACATATACAAGCCTTCTACCTCAAAGCTGTAAAAAGTGACTGGCTTTAAAAAAAGGGGGGGTGGGCGGTGATGGGGGGAGTAAAGGGACCAGCTTTATGAGTTTTCTAAATGGCACTAAAATTAAAAAAAAAATTTTAAGAAACATAATGCTGTACAAAAACACTATCCATGATACTAACGAGAGCTTCTCAAATGTCAGCTAAAATCTTTACAGACCAGAAGCTTGATGCTACGACTGGGAAGAGAATGAAATTTAATGATACTTACCCATGAACTCAAAGTCCTACACAATTCTCTAGAGGGAATACTAAAGTAATAGGTTTTGTTTCTTTTACACTCTGAACGAGCCAAATGGGATTAGAAATATTACAATTTTAACAGTACTTAAAAGTCTTTTTCATTAAGACATTAGATTCACCAATAAGCTTCCTCTACAACCCACAACAAAAATAAAGTTTAGCATTTTCAAAATTTTAATACAAGGCTGACAGTCCCTTAACATTACTTCCTGCAAAATGAACATCTAAAAAAGAGCCATAATAATCTTATCTGTACTTCAAAACCCTCCACAACTTCCACTTTTTAAATGCATCTACCCTCCATCCTCTGAAAACCATCAAGAAACCCTCCAGCTTTCACAATAAAGAGAGCACTTTCTTCAGGGCAGCGCACATACTACACTCTAATATGCGAAGTCATTAAGTCCCTTAGATTCATTCATGTCACAAATATTTATTAAGCACCTCTTATGTGTCTGGCACTGTTCCAGGCACTGGGGAAAAGAGGAAAATTTCCTACTCCCATTAAGCTTACATATCAGAGAATAAAATAAAACAATCTCAGAACATGCACACCTAAGAGCTACAAGTCAAGCAGAGTAAGGACAGTGAGAGTACGAGGGGTGCTGTTTAGTGAAGTCTCTCTAAGGAAGTGCCTTGTGAGCAAAGACTTGAAGGAAGAACGAGACATGAAAAGATGTGTGTGTTCGGGCAGCAGGTACAGTGCCTGTGAAGAACCTGAGGCAGGAGCAAACTTAGTCAACAGACCAGCTGGACTGTTATTTCTCTCTCCTACTTGGGGCCAAAAGCCAAGTTTCATTAACAGCTCTGCTGCACCAGCTTCTATCAATCAAAAGATACGTTCAAAAGGAGTTGTAAATTAATACATACGAACTGTTGCCTACTTTGCCTAATGATTGAACAACATCACTGCCTATCCAGTATGAGTGTACAGTCTGATTTTGGGCAGGTGCCTCGATTGCCAAGGCAAGGAGGTGCAAGGCAAGGACCGCCAAGGTGATGGGGCATGCCGGCTTCACAGATGATTAGAGACTTGAAACAAAAGCCCTCAGTAACCCTGTATTTTCGGAATGAAAAAAAAAAAAGTGGTCGCACAACGGAACCACATATTTGAAAGACTAAACTCTCCAAACCCTATTTCTTGGCAGGCGCTAATACCCAGGCAATGAGGGTGTACTGTTAAACCTCTCGGTGCAGGGCTGGCGGTAACGACTCCGTGCGGATGGGTCAACACGCCCAGCAGCACCTCCTCCATCCACTCATTAAACACTGACCGAGAAAAACTCCGGTTTGCTCCTACACTGGGAAACGTATACAAAACAAGCAGTCACCTGAGTGCCTGCTTGGCACGTAGTAGGTTCGCTGTTAGTAATGACAGATAAATAAGAGAACGAAAGCACGTGGGCTGGACCCGGTAGAAGCCTGGCTCAGCGGTGTACGGAAGCTATAAAGGGCTTCGGGATAAAGGCGGGTTTTCTCTTCCGGGAGGAAGAAGAGTTTAGGGAGCCTCAGGGGCAAAGAAAAGGAGTGGGACTGAGATCTTCTGGCTAACAGCGCCGCGGGGAGGAGGGAGGGCGCGGCGCCTGCGAGGACCCGCCGGGAGAGCTGGGGGCGGGGCTGGCACCGCCGAACCGCAGAACCCGCCGGGCTCCAGCCACGCTCCCGCAAGCACGATCCGTAATGGAGGCGCCACGGGCGCGCCGCGGGCTCAGACCACGGCCGGGACGCCTTCCCAGTCCACGCTGCCCCTCCGGGCGGGGCTTTGGGCCGCGTGGCAGGGCCGAGGGCTGGCCGCAGAGCCCGGGCGGCTGTGGGGAGGTCGCACACTTACCCGGGGCCTGAGAGCGCGCGCGCGGCGCGGACCGGGCGACAAGGAGGCGGGCGCGCTGCTCCGGGCGCAGGAGGGCGGCGGCGGCAAGGGCCACTCGTGAGAACCAGCCGCAAGGGCGGCCAAGCATAAGCAGCGAGCTCGGTGGACGCCTGGGCCCCGCCGCGCTCAGGCGGACTCACAGCGGCTGGCCTCGCACACGTGCGGCGCAACGACGCGCAGCTGCCGGCTGGCCCCACCCCGGGGCGGAGCACGCCCTCCGCCGCCGGCCACGCCTCCTCCGCTCCCGCCCACCAACCTGTGGAGGAGGTCCCGCCCACTCCCTCCCACCCCTGCACAGTGGCTCCCGGGAAGGCTCGTGCTTGCACCCTTTGGCCTTGCAACCTGCGAGGCTGGAGCTCACCGTGGTCCTTTCACTCCATGAGCTCTCAGGCGGTCGCACCTGGGCTTTGGCGGGGGGTATATACCCAGAGGGGAACTGCTGTGTCATATGGTAATTACATTTTAAAATTTTTGACCAACCCCCATATAGTTTTCCATAGCAGCAGTAGACTTGTTTTTAAAATCTGGGTTTACATGTGGGAATCTGGTTAGCTGATCATAGGTAATTCGCCAAGACTGGTTGCGTTCTATGCTGCCTTCCGCTGATATTATTCACCTCAGTTAAGTACTTTGAGTAGTTTTCTGTCCCTAATGCATGTACAATCACATTTTCTTGAACTGCGGTTAATTCATAGGTTAATGTCCCAATGACAGCAACTGCAAGTATTTTTACCACAGCCACATAGTAGAAATTAAATCTAAACGTTTAATTTTCGTATACAGTTGGCCCTTGAACAATGCAGGGGTTAGGGGCACCAATTGTGTCCACTTGAAAATCCAAGTATAACTTTATAGTCAGCCCTTTGTATCTGCAGTTCCACATCCATGGATTCAACTAACTGCAGATGGTATAGTACTGTAGTAAGTATTTATTGAAAAAAATCTGTATAGATGGACCTGGGAAGTTCAAACTTGTATTGTTCAATGGTCAACTGTACTTTAAAAAGTATCTTCTCTGAGATTGTGGCCCAAATCCTCACAAGCACATATGGAGGAAAGAATGTTCACATTTCTTTGGACATTAACTGGGTCCATGGTCAAAACCTACCCTTTTTGCATTTCAGCCTAAACTTCCTTAGACAAGATCCAAGTAAAACATGCATTTTTCGTTTTCCAAAAAGGCAGCTCTTTATTGGCCTTTATAGTTAAAATAACACAGGAGTGTTCAAAACTTCTTCCCCATTCCAACTTCCTCTAATAAACATTTGACAGTTTAATGTTCTCCTTGACTCTAAAATTACATCCTAACATGTGTATTATGTATAATATTCAGGATCCTGCTTTAACTCCACACCAGTACTATGGATTGCTAAGTGCCTAGCACACACAGTTTATCTCGTTTCATCCTTATTATTGTCTAGTATTCTGTCCATCTTAGATGCCTCTTTCCATTCCCCAGATAGTAGTTAATTGTTTTCTGTGCTCCCTCAGTCATTGCAAACATTTCCCTTGTTGAACTTACTGCACTCAATCTTAAACTTCATCTGTTTCCTTCACTGGAATATGAATTGTTCAGAGGCAAAAATTGGGGTTTAGAGCAATCTTTTTTCTCCTTTAATTTTATTTTTAATTTTTATCAGTTATACGTATCTGTGATTTACAGTCAAATAATTCTATAGAAACCTTGTAAGTTTTGCAATGAAACAGAAGAGACTGTATCCCCACCCTGCCCCTTCCCTGTTTCCCTTTCCTCAAAGTCACTTCATCTTTCAACTGGTTATTTTGATTTTTTTTTTTTTTTTTTTTTTTTTTTTTTGTGGTACACAGGCCTCTCACTGTTGTGGCCTCTCTCGTTGTGGAGCACAGGCTCCGGAGGCGCAGGCTCAGCGGCCATGGCTCACGGGCCAGCCGCTCCGCGGCATGTGGGATCTTCCCGGACCGGGGCACAAACCCGTGTCCCCTGCATCGGCAGGCGGACTCCCAACCACTGCGCCACCAGGGAAGCCCCGGTTATTTTGATTTTTTACCTTCATTTCTCTATATAAAATGTTTGCATTGCTATTTCTTGATGTGTCACTTTTAGGCACTATCTATTGACTTCACTTAATGGAAGATGAGGGTTTAGCTCTTCTTCCTTCCCCCAGCCCCACCACACTTCCCTGCCCTTTATCTGCCTAATATAGTTACATTGTACCTTTTTAAAAATACTTATTTGTTTGTTTGCACCAGGTCTTAGTTGTGGCAGGCAGGCTTCTTAGTTGCAGCATGTGGGCTCCTTAGTTGCAGCATGTGGGCTCCTTAGTTGTGGCATGCAAACTCTTAGTTGCAACATGCATGTGGGATCTAATTCCCTGACCAGGGACTGAACCCGGGCCCCCTGCACTGGAAGCGCAGACTATTATCCACTGTGCTACCAGGGAAGTTCCCAGTTATACAGTACTTTTAAAAACAGATTTGTGTTTACTTCATTATAATTAGGTAAACATTACTCACATCTTGAGCAAAGTAATATACTATGATTACTTCTCCTCCTCAATTTTTTGTTTTTCTTGCAGTTAATAATGATCTTATTTTTACTATTCATCACTAAGCCTTCTTAATGATTGTTTAAACCTCTCCCTCCAGAGCTTCAGATAGATGAGAAGTTCTATCAGTCTCATCTTTCTGAAGGAGCCTCTTCTGGAGCCTTCTGACCTGCGCCATCTACGTCTAGTGCACAGCTGTTATCAGGACTTCCCACTTTATTCTTCTCCTGTGTTGTGTCTTCTGTTTCCTATATCCCATGCATTCTTTTTCTTTGTTTAGCCCTCATTTTAGTGGAGTACATCTCCAGTAGCTTCCTGAGGAAGGAGAAATAAATGAAAGGGAGATTTTTTGAGCTCTTGAATGTCTGAACACACCTTTATTCTTTTTTGGCTGTGTTGGGTCTTCGTTGCTGTGCGTGGGCTTTCTCTAGTTGCAGCGAGCAGCGGCTACTCTTCGTTGTGGTATGAGGGCTTCTCATTGAGGTGGCTTCTCCTGTTGCAGAGCACGGGCTCTAGGCCCGCGGGCTTCAGTAGTTGTGGCACACAGGCTTAGTTGCTCCGCGGCATGTGGGATCTTCCCGGACCAGGGCTCGAACCCAAGTCCCCTGGATTGGCAGGCAGATTCATAACCACTGCGCCACCAGGGAAGTCCCCACACCTTTATTCTTTATCCACACTTGATTGGTAGTTTACTAGTCACGTACAGAATTTCAGTTTGAGATAAATTTTCTTTGGAATTTAATAGACCTGCTCCCATGTCTTCTAGCTTTCTTTGTGACCAATGAGAAATTGAAAGATATGCCAATTCTTGATCCTTTCTAAATGATCTCTTTTTCTCTCTGGAAGGCTAGGCTTGTCTTTTTGCCCCCAGTGTGCTGCAATCTCACAATGATGAGCCTTGGGATGAGTCAAGTTGTACCCATTGTGCTTGGCACTCAGTGGGACCTCTTCAAGCTGGAAATTCATGACCTTTAGTTTGGGGAAATTTTCTTGAATTGTTTTGTTGGTGATAACTCCTTCCCTAATCCCGGTTGTTGTTGTTTTACAATTCTTATTTTTTGTATTTTGAACCCCCCTGTAGTGGTCCTCTAATTTATTTTTTCTTTCATATGTTTCATTTCTTTGTCCTTTTGCTTTTTTTCCCCCTAGGATACTTCCCAACATTTATCTTCCAACTTTTTATTGAATTCTCATTTCTACTATCATATTTTTTTGTCTCTGAATGCTCCTTTCAAAATAGTAGCCTGTTACTGTTTTATGGTTGCAGTGGTGTCACACATCTCAGGGTATAAATAAATAAAGTTTTCTCCTCATTGAATGGTTTCTGTTTTCTCTAAGGGCTGCTTTTTTCCCCTTCCCCTGCTTGTTTCCGTCTCCGTGATACCACCTTCCATGCTTGTTTTTGAAATTGTCAAATCCCTAGGTCCTCTACTTAACTCTTGCTGGCACTCCTAGTTCTCCTCCCTGGCAAAGGACAGGCTTTTTTGGTCTCTGCACTGGTTGAAGTGTATGTTAGCCGCAGAGTCCTTTTCCTCCTTTCAGGTCCCAGAGTGTTTACAACCAGATCTGCACCCTCCAGGTAGGAAGCTGGAGGGTCACCTCTAGTTGAATTTGATCTGCCTTAAAAGAAAGAGCCAAAGACACTGGAAATTCCGCAACTGAACTGTCCAACCAAATTACATTAAAGCTAATCAACACGCCTCCTCACACTCAGAACATCTGGGATATCATCTAAAATATACGTTGAAATGATTCATATTGAATTTACACTGTAGAGAGAGAGGGATACCTGCAAGCTCCATCCTTAACGACCCCAATGCTGTGGAGGAGGTTTACCGAGGTTGAGAAGGACCTCCTCCCCCCGCCCCCGCCCCCGCCCCCGCCCCCTTCTCCTTCCAGAGCAGCCTATCCGGCCCCCCGCCGGCAGAGGGAGCCACCGCGCACGGCCGGCGGCTGCGCGGGCAGGGCCTCTCTGGGAGGAGAGGAAGAAACCAGAGAGACGGCAGAGGAAGTTGCTGTGGCTTTGGGAGCTACGGTGTCCAAGCCCTGCTGGTGTCTGATCGCTGGCCGGAGCCGGAGTCCATTGGCCACGCTGGCTGCGCAAGGAGCCGAGGACTCGCGCGGAGGCAGGATGCTCCTGGCCGGCGATTTCGGCAAGGCGCCGGCAACCCGGGTGAGGCGGCCCTTATGGCCCGGGGCAGGGACACTGGTGGCCCAGTGAGGTGGCACAGACCTCCCAGGGTAGGGCGCCTCGGTGAAGTGGCCTTGGCGGCCTGGGGACGCGGTTGCGGTGGCCCGAGGGAGATGGCTCTTGCAACTCTGGTGAGGTGGCAAAGACTTCCCGGGGGAGGTGGTCCCAGTGCAGTGGCTCTGGTGATCCCGGTGAGATGACACAGGTCATTCTGGTGAGGTGGCCCTGGAGGCCAGGCCTGGGGAGGTGGCAGTGGTGGCCCCAGGGAGGTGGCCCGTTTTAGAACCTCCAGATCCTGGCGTCTCAGGAAGGCCCCAGCGGGAGGGGGCTGGGACCTCGTTGTCTTCCAGTGGATGCCCTCTGGGACCCTGTGCGAGTTCCACCTATCACTTCAGTCTTCATGTGTTTGTCGCACCTGTTCTCCTTCTAGTGCTGCTCTGAAAATGGTGACCCAAGGAAGAACATCAAGGAGAAAAGTAAGCGGACTCCAGACACCTTAGCACTTTCTACCCAGCCATCTCTCCAAAACTCTGCCCTCAAGGGTCTGCATCGAGAAGGGTCTTAGCCTGTTATCTTTTAGATGAAGCATCTCTTTTTCTCTTTCTGTATTAAATACTGATTATCATCATACACATATTTTTTCCTTTCAAGGTGGTAAAGTATGGGGTGATTTGGAGAAGAGCGCTTCCTGCCCCCTCCCTAGTGCAGGGACTTGTGTGGTTTCACTCCAGTGCTGCCCTCATACTGGATTCAGAGTAACTGGGGCCTGCCTGTGATTTTAGTGAAGCATCAACTTATTAAGCATCAGGAAATGCGAGGGGCTAATGATGTAGGAGAGATGACCACCACCTTAGTTGCGTTCCAAGGAGTCAAATGATCCTTGTTGAGTTGTATTTACCTTCAGTGAATTTGCAGGTAATCGTTGATCTGGGAAGAGCACAACAGATAACTTGGTTCCTGGATCTTGAACTGGATAGGGAAAAGGTCAATATCTCCACTTCCTTCCTAGGACAGGAGCATACACCAGGGGGTGGACATTTGGTATTTTACTTTTATAAGCTAAACGTGGCAAGATTTTGGAAATCAAGGAATCTTCAGGGCCTTTTGAAGTGAAATGTACTGGGAGAGGAAGGGGGAAGCATGGAACAGCTGTTCCATCAGAGGGTTTTTGGTTCTTCTCACCACGGCAAATAGTCTGGGAATGAGTAGTAGTAACAGAAAGGGTGCTTGTGTTACCACATTGGCTTTAGGAGTTAGACTTGCCCTTAACATTGCCTGTTGCTGCAATGTGCCTCAGAAAGAAAGCTCTGAGTGCTTCATAGCACTTGACAGTCACAGCTGCCACAAGTTAAAGGATGTGAGAGGACCTCGTATCGTTCAGTTTAACCCTTCCCATTTCCACCTTTGCCCCATTCAGATGCCTGGGAAGTTGAGGCCACTGAGCCGTAGACCCTCCTTTGTTGGCTTGGTCAATTTCTTTGCAATTAGAAGTGCTGTTTACAAAAAAACAGAGGAAAGGAGAGACATTAACCGCCCCCCCCAAATCACCACTGTGTCATTTTGAAGAATGTCATTTGACTAAGAATGTACTATGCTGCATTTAAATGGTTAAATCAAAAGAGTATAATTTTTTGTAAAAAGTGAAGATAGAATTTACTCCCTAAGCTACAGCGAGCTTATCTTCACAAAACATTCCCTCTGCACATAGCCCTGCCTCTGTGTCTGCAGATACACCACACAAATCACATGTTTTATATAAGATAAATAAAAGAAGTTGACATTGTGGGCTTCCCTGGTGGCACAGTGGTTGAGAGTCCGCCTGCCGATGCAGGGGACACGGGTTTGTGCCCCGGTCCGGGAAGATCCCACATGCCACGGAGCGGCTGGGCCCGTGAGCCATGGCCGCTGAGCCTGCGCATCCGGAGCCTGTGCTCCACAACGGAAGAGGCCACAACAGTGAGAGGCCTGCGTACCAAAAAAAAAAAAAAAGTCAACATTGTGACTCCTGTACTTAATAGTAGATGGAGTCCTGTAGTAATAAAGTTTGATGCAGACCAGCCAATTCTGATCGTTTCTGAAGGAGAAAATAAGAATATTGTTTTGAAATTCAGGAAACATGGATTTTAGTCCCATTTACAACCTTTGAGTGTAGGCTGGGCAAATGTTAGAATTTATAGTAGGGAAGCTGAGGCATAGACTCTTACTAGTTTCACTTCTACCTACCAGTGGGCTACTCGTTCTCATTGCATGTGAAGAAGCTTTTAATTCTTATAAATTGAAGAGAACAAAGGAAAATTTGGTTTTTTTAAGGCCTGGGGGAGGGGAACATACACAGTACTAATACTGGTATATATTATGTTAATCTCTTGTAGTTACATTTTGCATTTAGGCATATCTTTATCTAGATATTCTTATCTTCATTTTGTCAGAAGTGACTGTTTTTTAATGAGACTGATTATAACCTCTTGCCTTTCATTGCTGTTTCCTTAAAACTTTATTTTTGAGAAGCAGACTCACAGATACAGAGAACAAACTAGTGGTTAACAGTGGGGAGAGGGAAGCGGGGAGGGGCAATATAGGGGTAGGGGATTTAGAATTACAAACTATTATGTATAACATAGCACTGAGTGAAGTAAGTCAGAGAAAGACAAATATATGATATTGCTTATGTGTGGAATATAAAGAAATGGGACAAACGAACTTATTTACAAAACAGAAATAGAGTCACAGATGTAGAGGGGGAGGGGGAGGGAGGGATACATTGGGAGATTGGGATTGACATATACACCATACTATATATAAAATAGATAACTAATAAGGACGTACTGTATAGCACAGGGAACTCTCTCAGTACTCTGTAATGACCTATATGGGAAAGAATCTAAAAAAGAATGGATATATGTTTATGTATAACTGATTCACTTTGCTGTACACCTGAAACTAACACAACATTGTAAAGCAACTATGCTCCAATAAAAATTAAAAAAAAAAGCTATGAGGATATATTGTACAACGTGGGGAATATAGCCAATGTTTTATAATTACAAATGGAGCTCTACATGCTTTACAGCATGTGGGATCTTCCTGGACCAGGGCTCGAACCTGTGTCCCCTGCATTGTCAGGTGTATTCTTAACTACTGTGCCACCAGGGAAATCCCTGAAATGGACATCTTTGTACAATCGCATCTGAAGCTTTTAAAACTCTTTTATATCAGGAGTTTTTACTCATTGGTCTCCCTTTCAGATTTTTTTCATATACTTGAGATCTTTCAATACCTTTTTTTTTTCTTTTTTTTAAAACATTTTAAAACCAGAGTCCTCCTTTGGTGTTATTCTAGACTATACCATCTGGTTCCTCACAAATTTTGAAAATATATTACTAATTTAATAAAAGCTGCATCAGCAGAATCAGATTTGACCTTTTTCACCCCAGTAATAAAAGATTCTTAAGATACACAGTTGTCTAGAAAAGTTTAGTATGTTTGTAACTGCATTGTCATGCCAACATCTATTGCACCCTGTGGGTACTAGGACAGAATTTAGTAATTTTTCTTTCACTCAGAATTTCCTGAGTTCTTAAGCATTCTGTAGTAGTACTTGATCGATAGATTGCTTTATAGCTATTCATTTGGGTATTTGTGTGTGTGTGTGTGTGTGTGTGTGTGTGTGTATGTGTATTTATATGCATATATATACCCATATATATATATATAAATATATACAGTCATCCATTGGTATCCATGGGGCATTGGTTCCAGGACCTCTGGGAATATCAAGATCCCTGGATGCTCAAGTCCTTTATATAAAATGGCACCGTATTTGCCCGTAACCCACACATATCCTTTGTATGCTTTAAATCATCTCTAGGTTACTTAATGCCTAATGCTAATAATAATAATAGTTTTGCATACAATGTAAATGCTATGTAAATAGTTACTAGAGCATGGCAAATTCATTTTGCTTTTTGGAACTTTTTGGATTTAAAAAAATTTTTTATCTGCAGTCGGTTGAATTCATGGATGTGGAGGGCTGACTGCTTTATATAAATATATAAAATATAGTGTGTATGTATATATACATATATTCATTTACACACACTATATTCATTCGGGTATTTTTGTGTATGTGTGTATACATATACATATACACACAAGTACTATAAATACAAAAATGCCATATATAGGTAGTGTTTTCTTTAAATTAACTTTTGAAAGTAGATATGTTGCCTTAGATATGTTGCCTTGTATATCTTTTGCATTTCCTTTAACTCCATAGTACTTAGTGGTGTTGAGTAATTGTTATTCTTTCATTTTAGGTGACATAAATATTGCAGCTGTCGTTGGAAATGAACCAGTCTGTGAACGTACAGATAACGGTGATCTCCCTTTCTATGTGGCGGTATTTATAGAAAAGGAAGTCGGAAATGACCTTAAATCTTTAAAGAAACTTGATAAACTCATAGAACAGATGACAGAAAGTAAAATGCAGTTAGAAGAACAGGCAAGTATTAAACCTCATTGAAACAATATCAGTAGTATACTCATTATAATATAATGTAAATATAACCATTATTATATAGGCATTTTTGAAAATATAGATTGTGACAAACAGTCTAATCATTTAAAACTGCTTAATAGGTTTTAAGGACCTACAATGTGCTAGGTATTTTACAAATTATGTAAAAGAGAAAGTTCCTAGTGATAATGATTTATGTCTGACATTTTCATACAATGACTTTTAATGTGCTTTTAAAAGTAAATTCATGGGATACCAAAATGTTACACCACCATCATTCCAATTTTTTAATATATGCACACATAGGAAGAAAACATTAAAATAAGTATAACATTATAATAATGGTTAATGTTGGTTGGGTGGTTGGTTAATAAGTGATTTATTGTCTTTTTTTCTTCTTTTATAAATTTATTTATTTATTTATTTTGGCTGCGTCGGGTCTTCGTTGCTGCACGCGGGCTTTCTCTAGTTGTGGCGAGCGGGGGCTACTCTTCATTGTGGTGCTCAGGCTTCTTATCGCGGTGGCTTGTCTTGTTGCGGAGCATGGGCTCTAGGCGCATGGGTTTCAGTAGTTGTGGCACATGGGCTCAGTAGTTGTGGCTCGCGGGCTCTAGAGCTCAGGCTCAATAGTTGTGGCACACGGGCTTAGTTGCTCCACGGCATGTGGGATCTTCCACCCGTGTCCCCTGCATTGGCAGGCGGATTCTTAACCGCTGTGCCCCCAGGGAAGTCCCATAAGTGATTTCTTTATATCTTCTTGTATTTTCAAGTTTTTTCTTTTTATAATAAACATATTACCTGAAATAATGTTTTAAAAAATCCAGTGGGGGACTTCCCTGCTGGCGCAATGGTTGAGAATCCGCCTTCCAATGCAGGGGACACAGGTTCGAGCCCTGGTCCAGGAAGGTCCCACATGCCGCGGAGCAGCTAAGCCCGTGCGTCACAACTACTGAGCCTGCACTCTACAGTCAGTGAGCCACAGCTACTGAGCCCATGTGCCTAGAGCCTGTGCTCCGCAACAGGAGGAGCCACCGCGGTGAGAAGCCCGCGCACCGCGACAAAGAGCAGCCCCCGCTCTCCGCAGCTAGAGAAAGCCTGCGCGCAGCAGTGAAGACCCAACGCAGCCAAAAATAAATAAATGAATTAAAAAAAAATCCAGTGAATGTAATCTTAAACTGAAAAATGAGTGAGTTCCTGTACTTGCAACACTGTGTTTGTCAAACATAAAAGATTTATATTGTGTAACTACTTAATTACGTTAAGTAAACTCTGCAGGGACACACTGGTGTTTATCCCCAGGTTATCAGTCCTCTTATGTTTTCCCATCCCGAGCACCTCAGTTCTCTCCTAGTTGACTATTTGCTCTTGGACTTAATATAATCAGGCTCGTTTCCCTGATGACCATGGAAGCTTCCGCTGAAGTCCCTAATTGAACCTCAGATTCAGCATGTCCAAAGCTGTACTGATCCATCTCTTAAGATGCTTCCCTGTCTTGGAAAATGGCACCAGCATCTGCCTGTCAGTCATTCCTGAGACCTGGATGGCGCCTCCTTATCCTTACTCCACCCTCAGCACCAAGACCCCTGAGTCCTGCCTCCTTGATGTCTCTGGTGTCCATCCCCTGCCACCACCTCAGTTTAGAGCTGCGTTCTCTCTTGCGTTTGATGGTAGTTTGCCCATCTTCTGTGTTTTCCCACTGCCACAGTAACTATCTTTCTTTTTTATTCCTTACAGAAACTTTACTATATGTAAATAAGCAAATACATAAAATATATACAGTTAAAATGTGTATGCAAGCATATATGTATTTAAAATATGCATAGCTTAACTTTTTACAATTAAGGTAATATACTACTTGTTTTCCTATTATATCTATATAGATCTCTCTTTTTTAATGGTTTTATGGTATTCAAATACAGCTGTACATAATTTATTTTATCAGGACCTTATTGGTGGACCTTTTTGCTATTCCCAGTTTTTATTATTATAAATAATATGAGAATAAACATGATTATTTATCACTAAATCATAAATCTAACTTTCTAAATCATAAATCCCACTGAATTATTCCCTTAATAAAAACTCTTAATGGCTTCCCATTGCCTGTCGGGAAAAGCCCACATTCTTCTAATGCTCAAGATGCTGCCTGTGATTTGGTCTCTCCCTACCTTTCTAGGCTCATCTCTTCTCTCTGCATTTCTTTGAACTGGATTCTGTGCCCTACTCCCCTCTTTGCTGTTCTCTCATCATGACTGAGCTGTTTCTTTACTTGAAATGCCTTTTCCTTCCAAACTTCCCTAAAAATTTCCACCCAACCTGCAAAGGTCGGTGCATGAGCCATGCAAGCACAATTGCCTTGCACCCCAGAACCTTCTACTCAAAGTGTGGGAGCTTGTAAGAAATGCAGAATCTCAGTCCCTACTTCAGGCCTGTTAAGTCTGAATCTGCACTATAACCAGATCTCTTAGGTGATTCCTATGCACTTTCAAGTCTGGGAAGCACTGCCTTAGGACACCATTACACCTGGCATCTTTTTTATTGCACTAATCCCACTGTTGAAGGTTTGCCTACATCTCTCTTCCATACCAGCTGAACTTAAGGGCAGATGCTATGTCTAATTTATCTGTCAGACCCTAGCACAGTACCTGGTATAGAGTATCTAATCAGTGTTGATTAAATTGAAATTCCTCTATAATATTCTTA
Source organism: Mesoplodon bidens (assembly GCF_964165515.1). Taxonomy (NCBI): domain Eukaryota; kingdom Metazoa; phylum Chordata; class Mammalia; order Artiodactyla; family Ziphiidae; genus Mesoplodon; species Mesoplodon bidens. The sequence goes on from NC_138166.1 coordinate 11,230,046, forward strand.
CCATATTGTACTGATGCCTGATATTTGTATATGTTTTTCCATCTGCTGTAAGAAAAATTCATTTAATTAAAAGTCATTTAAAAATTCATTATCATATCTAAAGGCATTACCTGGGTATCATCTTACCAAGTCAATAGTTCCTTCTCAATCTGGGCTTAAATCAGAATCACCTGGGGAACTTCTGCAAATAGTTACCCAGACTTTTAGAATCAGAGCCTCATTTGTTTTTGAAAGAAAATTATTAGTAGATAAAGCAGGTAAATGTTCTTTGGCTGGACCCTCTGAAAGTGCTGAGCTTCATGATGGTAGATCCAAAGATGTTTACTGGGGGCCCTTCCTACACACCTCCACATAGAGCATTTCATGCTGAGGTTTGGTTAGTACAGGATGCAGAAATCCAGCGTTTCTTTTGAAGCTTTTAAATGACAATTTTCATTTTTATTAGAACAAACATGCATTTTGAAGGTAACTAATAAAAAAGGTTATGAGAATCTTATCTGATTGCTGCTGTTTTTTATTTTTTGTTTTTGGTATGGGCAGGTACTTACAGTTTCATCAGAAATCCCTAAAAGAATTCAGAGTGCCTTAAAAAATGCAGAAGAATCAAAGCAATTCCTTAATCACTTTCTGGAGCAAGAAAGCCATCTCTTCAGTTCCATTAACAGCCATCTGCTGACCGCACAGCCCTGGATAGAAGATCTTGGAGCCATGATTAACCAAATTGAAGAGATTGAACGGCATCTTGCTTATCTTAAATGGATTTCACAAATTGAAGAACTCAGGTAAAATAGGCCTCTTTGTTCTCATAATTATTATTTTCCTTTGAGGCTATGTCTTAGAGAGTACGTGCATGCCATTTGAGTTAATTAAAGATTATAATAATGTGATTTTACCAGTTATGAAAATAGCATTATGATAATGACTCTTTTCCTTTATTATGAATGAACATAAACTTTTAAGGGAGCTTAATTTGCGTTTGAAAGAAAGTAATCCAAGTAAAAAATTTTAAGTCCTATAGTTATATTGTGAACACATGATAAAAATGATTATAATGCCAAATTAATAAAACAGCTCATCAGCATGGTAATATTCCTCTTTTACCTTTTAGAGACGGTCACTTAATGAAATGGATTGCTTTCTCTATAATTTGAATTTTTTTCAATGGGTATCACCTAAGAAGAGCCACACAGTATTATTAGATGAAAAACAGAGTCCTGCTGCTTTTGAATAGGGAAAAATAAAGAAATACAGTGGACCCCCGAACAACGCAGGGGTTAGGAGCATCAGCTCTCCTCAGATGTCAAATCTGCGTACAACTCATAGTCAGCCCTCTGTATCCACGATTCCTCCCTATCCATAGCTCCACATTCACGGATTCAACCAACCAGGGATCGTGTACTACTGTAGTATTTACTACTGAAAAAAATCTGTGTATAAGGGGATTCATGCACTTCAAACCCATGTTGCTCAAGGGTCTACTGTACCTCTTTTTGAATTGAATACATATCACTGGTAGTTGATTGTGAGTGTCTGGTATTGCCTTTCAAACAAGCTATATTAACATTTTTTGCCTACATTGGTCGATTTTTTGGTTTCATGATTTAAATTCTGAAAATAGCTATAAAAGACAAAATCTGGGGACTTCCCTGGTGGTGCAGTGGTTAAGAAGCCACCTGCCAATGCAGGGGACACGGGTTCGTGCCCTAGTCTGGGAAGATCCCACATGCCGCAGAGCAACTAAGTCCCTGCGCCACAACTACTGAGCCTGCGCTCTAGAGCCCACGAGCCACAACTCCTGAGGCCGCATGCCACAACTACTGAAGCCCGTGCACCTACAGCCCATGCTCCGCAACAAGAGAAGCCACCACAATGAGAAGCCCTCGCACTGCAACGAAGAGTAGCCCCCGCTCGCCGCAACTGGGGAGAAACCTGCGCGCAGCAATGAAGACCCAACACGGCCAATAAGTAAATAAATAAATGAAAAATTTTAAAAACAAGACAAAATCTGTTAAAAAACTTAGTAAGAATGACTAGGAAAGGAGAAGAACGAAAAATGAGAGAATGAGTGTAGGGGAAGGCCAAATGGGCTGTCAGAAATAGAATAATACACACATGAGATCAGTGTGATTGTTGAGGCCTGAAGCAGTGATGGTGGAGAACAAAGGCCGCTCGTGGTGGAGGGAGAAGGGAAAGTACTAGTGCATAGTGGAGATGGGCAGGGTGGCGGGACACATTCCTGTGCTTAGGGAGGGTGCTGTGCCCACCCAGGAGCGTAACCGAAGCGTGGCACTCAGCGGGGGATGAGAGTCCCAGCTTACTGTCACCTAGCGCAGTGGCCAAGCCTGGGTAGGATGTATACAGGCTGCCTAGAGGGAGAGCACTTCCGACCCCTGAACTGAGATCAATTAGGGAAAAGGTTAAATTTTGTTCCTATTCTGGCTTAAGATATGGAATGTTATTTTCATCAACAGAAACATTTCAGTTTTAAATGTTTCGTTTTATTTAGCCAATATGCAAAATGGTAGTCATGGGCTGAATGAATCCTGAAGATAGGTTGTATTTGGCTTGTTTTAAAGAATTTGATGAATTGGTTTGATTTTACATGGAAAGCTTGATTTCTGGATTCTCTTGAAAAATTTTAAGATTTGGCTACATTGGACCTACACTCCAGTGTGGCAGCACTCGGCCGGAGCCTTAGGATGGGGTGTGTGCTTTTTAGCTTGTCCTAGTCCCCGCCCACTTTGCTTTTTTCATTTACTTTGCCCATCAGGCCTTTCCAGGCATTTGAGTTTGCTACCCTCGCTGTAGAGCTTACCTTAAATTTTGTCTGCAACTTGGCTAACAGTAACTTGAAAGGACTAGACTCTGAGGTGCCACCTCCCTAAGTTTCCTGTAATGCAGTTTAGCTGGGCAAAGTAGGTACAAAGTGAAGTCTGCCATATTTGACCTTACCAGATGCCACCCACATTCTCCCCTTTGGATTAAGATATGACAGACTTCTGTCAAAGCCAGATTTGTTAGAAATGAGTGGTGCCTGAGGGAATGCGACAAAGGAAAATTCTGTTACCTTGGGAGGGGTGGGAAGGGAAAGGTGGAGGGAGGTATCCTGAACACAGGCCACTGTTCTTAGAAGGATGCTGAATTTGAGGACTCCAGGCTCCCAGAGACTTGGGTATCAGGTAAAAAAGCCACTACAAGGTGGCGCTTCCTTCTTTCTTGGATGTAGCTTTATATAAAGCAGGAGGAAGCAGCAGTTTTTCCACATTTGGGATTATTGTGAACAAACTGTCTTTACAGTTTGCTTTGCCTTGTTTTGCAGTGATAACATTCAGCAATATCTGATGACCAATAATGTCCCAGAGGCAGCTTCTACTCTGGTCTCTATGGCAGAACTTGACATCAAGCTTCAGGAATCATCCTGTACTCATCTTCTTGGTTTCATGAGAGCCACTGTTAAATTCTGGCATAAAATTCTCAAGGACAAGCTTACAAGGTAAGAAATTTATCCATATTTCATGGTAATTGCTTTCAGATGGATATTTGGTGCTCACTGTATTTTACTGTAATACTGGTGTCACTTTTCTGTTACAGTGACTTTGAGGAAATTTTAGCACAGCTTCATTGGCCATTCATCGCACCCCCCCAGTCTCAAACTGTTGGCGTAAGTCGACCAGCCAGTGCCCCTGAGATATACAGTAACTTGGAGACACTATTTTGTCAGCTCCTGAAACTACAAACCTCGTATCTTTGTTGGAGTTAAAACTCAACTAAAATTTCTTTTTTCTAGAGTGGATTTGTGGCCAGAGAGTAAAGCTTTCTGAAAGCGGCCAGGGAGTAGTGGGTTTGGACTTGATCTATGTAAGCCCATGGACTGTCCTCCTTCCACATAAATTGCATGTGGGTGGGAGGGCTGTGAGGAGTTCTGAAATGCATGACCGCGCAAGTTTGCATCACATACAGGTCTCATGGGACAATAAAAAAAATGGGCAATTGGGAAGAAACCTTAGTAACTTAGTACTAATTTAATAGCACGATTACTTGAATATGTTTCCTTACTACTTATTATTCTTTATTTTAGGAAAGACAGATTAATTCTAATAACATTTTCATGTACTTTTTACCGAAGTCATATGTAATGTAAAGTTAGACTACATATTATCTGTATTATAATTAATGTTACTTAGTATCCTATGTCTCTCGGAAAAATGTGTGTATACATACATATACGGGTGTGTGTGTGTATATACACACATATACACATGCTTTTCTTTTTCCTTGACTTGACTATGTCAGAGATGCATTACTTACTGAGCCAAAACACCTTCCAGAAAAATACTCTCTCCCTGCATCCGCTTCTGTCATCCTGCCCGTCCAGGTTATGCTGACTCCCCTTCAGAAGAGGTTCAGGTATCACTTCAGAGGGAACCGACAAACTAACGTTATAAGCAAGGTGGGCTTTGCCAATTCTTGCCCTTGGTTTTTATTAATAGCAAATGTTAAGGCTTTCTGTACTTTTGCTGGTTTGAGTTAAAATCTGATTCTATTCACATTTCTGTTTTTCTCTGAAGAGCTAAATTCCTGTTTTGTCACCGCCCTTTATAGATATATTTTGGGACTTGTGTCGATTTGTTGTAGGAATCAGCTCACTCACAAGCACATCATCTGCCCCGTTTCTGAAGTTTCCCCTGGGGTGTGCTGTAGCATTTGCTGTGGCACTTTTTACAACTGGATCCACATGTGTTCCACTGTGCAGATTGCTCCTTCAGGTTTATAAATATATCAGAAAGAAAAGTGAGAATCAAAAGATAGTAGAGCATTAGTTTTTGAGTAGAAGTGCTGATGCTAAAGTGATTTGTAGCTGTGCAAGACAGAGTATGGGGATAAGTGACAGGAATGGCTTTGAGGAAATTATCACCAACATTTTAGTTGAGGGGCTATACCCATGTGTATTGGGCATACTGTTGAGATTTTTTTCTTTAATATGATCAGAAAAACAATCACTGACAACTGTTTTCAATGAAATTTGATTGAATTTGTTGAGAATTATAACCTTGGGAGTTGCTGGGGGTGGATACTGTTTATCCTTGAGTCTTGCTACATCTAATGCAGTGCAAGTAGCAGAGGGATTCGGTAAGTGTTTTTTTTTTGTAACAGGGACATGTTTTATTTTTAAAATATATATTCTTAATTTCTCGGTGTTTTGAAGTAAATGTTATTAAATGCCAGATTACACCAGGCATTGTACGTGTCATCTATAAATGAGTTTATAGGCTTTATAGAATATTAAAGGAATCAAGGGAGAGGCAGTTACACCTGTATAGGAAGGGAGCCGAGTGACAATGGATTTCTGGTTTTTAAATTCAGCTTGTTCTTTTGTACTTCATGGGTCTCCTCCTTTTTTGGATGGGGTGTTGGTGGAAAGAAGAGTAGAACCTATTAGTAAGTGTAAGTGAGACAAAACAATAAACCTGAACTGTAGAGAGGCAGTGATCATTTGAAGTAAGAAAATTGTGAGTTATATTGTTGCTTCCTGAAGTGTGGTTCCAGTGGTCCTAGTACTCTGACATCAAGCCTGAACTGTGCAGCCCCCGAGAGTAGCTACTGCTCCTTTTTCATTTCTGTATTCCCAGCATCTAGCACACAGCAGGGTTTTACCTTTCAGTAAAGGTTTTAGAATTCCTGTCCAACAAAACTTGGAAGGTTTATAGAATCATCTCTAGGGACAGTTTAAAAAGCTGCATACTTATATTACTCTTCTGTGATTATACCTGTTTTAAAGCATTTGTATTTCTTGTAATGCAGACCAGCCAAATTTTTTTCTTAATTTAGCTTTTGAAAAAAAGAACAAAACAGAAGACGGTCGTGTTTAAAAATTATTTTGGAATGTTATTTCAAAAAAAAAATATAATATTTATACTTTACGTATTTCTAAAGTACTAGGTTTTAAATATTTATGGCATTGTAAATTTATGAGTTTACTGACGTAAGCCACATTATTGAAATTTATTGGGAGTATATTGGGAAACATTTGATTATTAAGCCTTGCATGAATTTAAAGTTCAGAGTAGAAATTGTGCTCTTACATATAGGAATTTTCAACTAATTTTTGTAAGTACTGTGTGTCTACAATTAAATAGAGACATTTAACTGTAACTTTCTAGTTGGAATGACTTAAGAATTCAAACTGTTTACCTCCTTCCTTAGCCTGAATGGTACTTGGCTCAGGTACTTATGTGGATTGGGAACCACACTCAGTTTCTGGATGAGAAGATTCAGCCAATATTAGACAAAGTAGGCTCTTCGGTAAATGCAAGGGTAAGAGACTTTGTCCAAAGCATTTCAGTTTTAAGAGTTGTAGGTGTCCATGAATAACTTGTCATTTTCATTACCTTATGCTTATGTATATTTTTTTAGCTTGAATTTTCTCGGGGCCTTATGATGCTGGTTCTTGAAAAGTTAGCTGCTGATATTCCTTGTCTGCTCTATGATGACAGTCTCTTCTGTCATTTGGTGGATGAGGTGCTTTTGTTTGAAAGAGAACTACACAGCGTTCATGGCTATCCCAGCACTTTTGCTAATTGTATGCATATTCTGTCAGAAGAGACCTGTTTTCAGAGATGGTTGACTGTGGAGAGAAAATGTAAGTGCTCACGTGGCCGTGGGGTGGGGAGAGATGCCTCTTTTTTGCGTATATAAATCTTCTCTAGTTCTGGGTAGAAACTAGAGCCATCTATATTTTTCTTGGTTAGGGTTTACCAAGTTGCCTTCAGAGATCATCTTATTTTCTTTTCTTCCCATCAAGCTTCAGTTTTTCCTAGAATTGCACTCTACAGGTTTCTAGGGTAGAATATTCAAGCCAGTACAGTATATAGTTAACTGTTTTATAGATTTTACGTATAGTATTTCTGTTCTTGCTGGAATCATTTTGGATGTGGCTTGTCTAGTGAGTGCAACTATTTTGAAGATTTTGGGTAGGTACGGCAGGGAGAAGTAAAATATCTTATTTAACCCTAGAATAGAGCATGTTAAATATAGTACAACTAGTAGGAGGTTACAGATTTATTTTTTCATAGAAAAGTTACCATTCCTAAGAGATTATGAGTTGAAAGATTAGGAATTTGTAATCTAACAATCTGTAACTAGTTGTTTGACATAATCCTTTTTCCTGCTTATTAGTTGCTGTTCAAAAAATGGACTCAATGCTCTCGTCAGAAGCTGCCTGGATATCCCAATATAAGGATATCACTGATGTGGATGAGATGAAAGTTCCAGACTGTGCAGAAACGTTTATGACACTACTCTTGGTTATAACTGGTAAGTACAGTCTTTTAAGATACAACTTTTTTTTTTTTTTTTAAGTACTAACTCTTAACAGACTTGTGGTTGCCAAGGGGTGGTGGGGGGCGGAGGGATGGATTCCATTATGTGATAAACCATAATGGAAAAGAACATGAAAAAGAATGTATATATGTATAACTGAGTCACTTTGCTGTATAACAGAAATTAAATACAACACTGTAAGTCAACTATACTTCAATACATAAAATCTAAAAAGTAGATGAAAGTACTGAATCTTCACATGGTACTTTTCAAGTAGTTCGACAAAATGTATAGTGGTTATTATAATATCTTCAAATTCAGTTTCTATTTTGGCAGCACTCTAGCACAGCATTCCAGCTTTTAGATTTTTAGTAATCTAAATAAGATCTTAAACATTAGTGTCCATGAGGGGAAAATTCCTGAATCGTTACATAAAAACAAATAAGAATTTGATTTTATTACCTGAAATCTCTTGCCTTTCAACTTTCTGAGTGTCTTCAGTAAATGGTGATTGACCTAAATTTTATATATTATTTTCTTCACCTCGATATATCAAAGATTGTAGGACAGTAAAATAATAAAGTAACTTTAGGGGTTGGAATAGTAATAGGACCTCTTCTATGGTGCAAGAATGTTCTGGCTGGAGGGTGGCCCAGCCACCTCTAGCCCTGGTTTGTCTGCAGCCATCCATGTTGCCCCAGGGCACTGCAGGCCTGCTGGTTCTCCAGGTGCCACTGAGCCCTCACTGCCACTATCCTGTGTCTTGTCCATTGCTTGGGCCTGTCTAGTAACCTGAAAAGGTGTCATTCCAGGCCAGTCAGTAAATTCTATATTCTAATTGTAAGAAAAATATGAAAAACACTAAAATACAAAAAAGTTTAGCAAAACTGATTAAAAAATTTTTTTTATTATGGAAATTTTCTACTATATATAAAAGTAGCATAACGAACCTTCAGGTATCTGTTACTAAGGTTTAAAACTGTCACTTTTCTATTATGTGTTTTTCTCCCCCCAAAACCCAGATTTTTTTCCCCTGAAGTATTTTAAAGAATATTTCAGACATCTTAGCATTTCTCCTATAAATCCTTAACTATGTGTCTCTTCTAACCTATCCTAGTTCCTCCCTCCTTTCTTAAAAAATGTCATTTATTTGTTGAAGAAATAGAATAGTTTTGGTATATAACTTTCTCATATGCCTTTTTAAAATATTGAGGCATAACTTTTTAAATTGCAGTATAGTTAATTTACAATGTGTTAGAAGCATAACTTACATACAGTGAAATGCATAGATCTTTAGTATACAGATCAATGAGTTTTGACAAATACCAATACTTGAGAAACCCACGTCCTTAGAGAGTTTAGAAATAGATCCATACTTGAATGGTTGATCGATTTTTGACAAAGGCACCAAAGCCAGTCAGTAGGAAAAACCTATAACTATGTCATGGATGGTACCATAAACCTTCGTATGTCTTGTTAACTTTCTCCACAGACAGATATAAAAATCTTCCCACAGCTTCCAGAAAGCTGCAGTTCCTGGAGTTACAGAAGGACTTAGTAGATGATTTTAGGATACGATTAACACAGGTGATGAAAGAAGAGACTAGAGCTTCCCTTGGCTTTCGATATTGTGCAATTCTTAATGCCGTGAACTATATCTCAACAGTACTAGCAGATTGGGCTGACAATGTTGTAAGTTAATCTTTTATATTAAGTAATATATTAGTAACTTGAACAGTTTTACCATTTGAAATGTTGAATCTGTAGCAAGCAAAAATACACGTTAGGCAGAATCACAGTTGGGCCAAACTTAGGAGGTGTGATTAAAGTACATATTTTTCTCATTCAAGTCTCAAATGGTTAAATAATCCTGATATTTTAATCATTGGAAAAGCCATCTTTTTGTGAAATTGTTGTTTATAAAGTGAACTATTTTCCCTTTTTAGACTTTGAACTTGGTAAATGTCATGAATGGTAATTGCCATCTCGCGAAAAGCTAAGATTGTATAATGGTGTCAAAATCAATAAAGTTCAAGACTTTAAGGAAAATAAAAGAATAACATCTGATACCTTTTTAATGCCTTCAAAACATGACAAATTATGAAGAGTCATAAAAATAGAAACATTTTTTAACCTAAGTATTTCATACATTAAAAAATTATTTAATATTTTGTTTATTTTCAAACATATTCAAGAGTGAATAGAATGGTAAAATGAACTCCCATGTGCCTATCACCCAGCTTTTTTTTTTTTTTTTTTTTTTTAATTTGGCTGTGCCACATGGCATATGGGATCTTAGTTCCCCAACCAGGGATTGAACCTGCACCCACCCTGCATTGGAAGTGTGGAGTGTTAACCACTGGGCTACCAGGGAAGTCTGCACCCAGCTTCTTATACCAATTGTGTTTCATTTAAACCTTTGCTCTACCCCCATGTGGGATTATTTTGAAGTAGATCTCAGATACATTTCATGGTAAATATTTTCATATGTATCTCTAAAAGATAAGAACACCTTTTTTAAAAACACAACACCAGGGGACTTCCCTGGTTGTCCAGCGGTAAAGAATCCGCCTTCCAGTGCAGGGGAAGCGGGTTCAATCCCTGGTCGGGGAACTAAGATCCCGCATGCTGCGGGGCAACTAAGCCCGTGTGCCACAACTACTGAGCTTGTGTGCCTCAATGAGAGAGCCCGCATGCTGCAACTACAGAGCCCACATGCCCTGGAGCCCACACGCCACAACTAGAGAGAGAAAACCCGCACGCCACAACTAGAGAGGAGCCTGCATGCTGCAACGAAAGATCCCGCATGCCGCAACTAAGACCTGATATAGCCAAAAAAAAAAAAACCAAACAAACCAATACCATTATCACATCCAAAAAAATTAACTAATTTCTTACCCTGGAAGGTATATTTTAAATAAATCTAAAAATCAAAACCCTGGATTTAGTAACAAGTACTGTGAAAGGCCTTTTACCTCCAAGGATTTTACTTATCCTTCCTTTCTCCATGCAGAGTCCATGTGTTGGCAGATTTGACCTGCCTAAATATAATTATTAACTAGTACTTTATTTTTACTCTTTTTATTACTCCAAGGAATATACTGGTGATCAGGGCTTTCGGTAACCAGATTTTCTTATATGTACTTCCAACTAAAAGTGAAGAAACTTAATTAGTCTTTATAGCCTTAACATAAATAGATTAATTCCTTTAGCTGTTTTAGATATTAAAATGATTGCAGAAGGCCTCCAAGACCTCCTTCTTTTTTTTTTTTTTTTTTTTTTTTGCGGTACGCGGGCCTCTCACTGTTGTGGCCTCTCCCGTTGCGGAGCATAGGCTCCGGACGCGCAGGCTCAGCGGCCATGGCTCACGGGCCCAGCCGCTCCACGGCATGTGGGATCTTCCTGGACCAGGGCACGAACCCATGTCCCCTGCCTCAGCAGGCGGACTCTCAACCTCTGCGCCACCAGGGAAGCCCCAAGACCTCCTTCTTGGACAGGGTGTCCTCAGGTTAGGAATCACTGTTCTAAGATCATACGTGTGGATACAAAAATCCAGCAAGGCCCATGAAGTACATTTCATGGCAGAAAGCATTAACACAGGATTAAGATGACCATAAAACAGTAAAATATACATTTAATGGTGAAAAAACTATACTGAGGATAATGAATATGAAGACACATTATAAACATAAGTATTATGTGTATAATTGTGTCATTAAATGAAAATAGGAAAATAAAACAACTATAATTTTAACTAAAGACTTAAAAACATCCCTTTTAAAATGTGGTAAAGTGGGAACTGAATAATTACAGAGTTAATGAGAAAGATTGATTAACTGGAGATTGGTGGTAAGTCCACAGTATACTAAGGGAAACACAATTTTTGAGTGTGTCCAGCTGAGTCACAAATATGAACAAAGGTAAATTAAAATTTCTATACATTGTCAAGTCTTAATGTAATAAAACAAAAATTAAAAGCAGAAATGAAATATAGCCACACACAGGCATTTAAAATATTCAATGCCTGAATTAGAAAGTCTAGAAAACATTACAAGAATATATTTTAAATTATGAATTTATGACAAAAATTGTATACTGCTAGCACATTATATGGAAGATATTTTCCTTTACTGTGAAAGAAAAAACAAAATGAAAAAGTCTTTATCAGGGTAGTAAGCCAAAAAACTAGGAAACAAAAATAAATATACTAATAACAGATATAAACAAGATAAATACCTAATAAACACAATCATAGTTTATTCTAATCTAGACTCTTTGGCTGGGACTTTGTAATTATTTAAAGCCTTTTCTACAAAAATGTTAACTGAAATACATGTGCATATCATTCTGCTGAGCAAGGAAAATAATTATATCATAAAATGAATATAAGTGGAGTGTAATGATGAATGCATCTTTATAAAGTCACCTAATCAAAATACATTCATTCATTCATTATGTACTTTTATGTGTCATGTTCCAAATTTTAGTAAGTGCTTTATTCACTCACCCCACCACAGTGCTCCATTTTCTGCTAAGCTTTTTCGTGAAACAAATTGTCATTCTTGATTCTTATGCCAGTGATTTTAATAAGAGACTCATTCAGGGCCACATTTTTAGCTTCAATGAAATATTTGTGGAACATCATTAACTACTTTACTCAGTGCCATAGTCTGTTAACAAAGATAAACTGGTCATCATCCCTAGCCTTAGAAAATTTATAATCTGATACTGAATTAACTGGGTCCTTCTGTCAACAGAGAAATAACCAAATTTTAGAGTTGACTCTTCAAGTCACGAATGAATTTTGTGTTTTGTATGTTACTATGGTACAAATTCTGTTTAACATCAAAAATCATTTACGGCTTCCCTGGTGGAGCAGTGGTTAAAAATCCACCTGCCAATGCAGGGGACACGGGTTCAATCCCTGGTCCGGGAAGATCCCACATGCCGCGGAGCAACTAAGCCTGTGTGCTACAACTACTGAGCCCACGTGCCGCAACTACTGAGCCCACGTGCCACAACTACTGAAGCCCGTGCGCTTAGAGCCCATGCTCCGCAACAAGAGAAGCCACGACTGTGAGAAGCCCGCGCACGCAATGAAGAGTAGCCCCTGCTCACTGCAACTAGAGAAAGCCCGCGCACAGCAACGAACACCCTACACAGACAAAAATAATTAATTAAAAAAATCATTTAATCACATTCACAGTCCTTCAGCCTGTGAATGCTCTAAATAAAAATCATGTAAGCTCTTGTATTACACAGAAAAAAGTAGAGTTCACCTTCCATTCATTTAGATTCTCCACTAACAGCTGTCTGTCCATTGCCAGGCTGTGCTAAGCCTGACATAACCCAGCCATTCAGAATTAGGAATTTTTCAGTCACAGGTGACAGAAACCCAGATTCACGCTGGCCTAAGGAGGGGAGTGGGGTGGCATGAGGAGGTGAGGAATTTGTGTAACTGAAAGGATTAGGCATGGCTGCCCTAAAGTTGTTCATTTCTGGCTTCACTCGTAGGCCGGCTCTGGTAAGTATGACCATGGGTGGCTCCAGGCTCCCGTGGTCCATGAGCAGCCTCAGAAGGACACTGCCACTTCCCTGACGGCTTCAGCAGGAGTGCCAAGATGGCCTCTCACATGTCATCCCTCAACAATCCCTAGTAGCCGTGCCCAGTCTCCTATTAATAGACATTTAGGTTGTTTTTAACGTTTTGCTAATTACCCACAGCATTGTTTTCCTGTAGGGAAGAAAGAATACTACTAATTCTACCTAAAATAATATTGTAAAAAAATGACATTTTAATTCTGTTAACTCATGTATCTTCTAGGTTTACTACAACTCTCAATCTGTGTCTAGAAACACATGAGCACGTAAAGAAGGTAGCCATTTAGGGGAATGCAAATCAAAACCACAATGGGATGCCACTTCATACAAACTAGGATGGCAATAATAAAAAAGACATAGTAACATTTATTAGCATGACGTGGAGAAATTTGAACCCTCGCTCACCGCTGATGGGAATGTAAAATGGTACAGTTTCTGTGGAAATAGTCTGGCAGTTCCTCAAAAGGTTAAACATAGATTTAGTATATGATTCTGCAAATCTACTCCTAGGTATATATCCAAGAGAAATGAAAACCTATGTTTGTGCAGAAACTGTACACAAATGTTCACAGCAGTATTATTCATAAAAGTGGAAACAACCCAAATGTCCGTCAACTAATGAATCGGTAAATATAATGGAACATCATTTGGCAATAAAAAGAAATGAAATACTGATACATATTACAACATTGTTGAACCTTGAAAACATTATACTGAGTGAAAGAAGCTAGTCACTGGGCCTCCCTGGTGGCGCAGTGGTTGAGAGTCCGCCTGCCGATGCAGGGGATACGGGTTCGTGCCCCGGTCTGGGAGGATCCCATATGCCGCGGAGCGGCTGGGCCCGTGAGCCATGGCCGCTGGGCCTGCGCATCCGGAGCCTGTGCTCCGCAACGGGAGAGGCCACAACAGTGAGAGGCCCGCATACCACAAAAAGAAAAAAAAAAAAAAAAAAAAAGAAGCTAGTCACAGAGAACCATAGGTTGTATGAATCCATTTATATGAAGTGTCCAGAACAGGCAGGTCTAGAGACAGAAAGGAGGTTCGTGGTTGCCCGGGAACAAGGTGGGGGTGGGGTGGGGAACCACTAGGAGGGGTTTGGGGGATGATGGCAGAGAGTGTGGGATTTCTTTGTGGGGTAATGAAAACGTTCTAAAATTCACTGTGGTGACATGCACAACTCTGAATGTACTAAAAGCCACTGAACTGTATACTTTATTTTTAAATTTTATTTATTTATTTATGGTTGTGTTGGGTCTTCACTGCTGTGCACGGGCTCTCTTTAGTTGTGGCGAGCGGGGGCTTCTCATTGCGGTTGCTTCTGTTGTTGCAGAGCATGAGCTCTAGGCACGCCAGCTTCAGTAGTTGTGGCACGTGGGCTCAGTATTTGTGGCTCATGGGCTCTAGAGCTCAGGCTCAGTAGTTGTGGCCCACGGGCTTAGTTGCTCCGCGGTAGTGTGGGATCTTCTTAGACCAGGGCTCGAACCTGTGTCCCCTGCGTTGGCAGGTGGATTGTCAGCCACTGCTCCAGCAGGGATGTCCCCAAACTGTATGCTTTAAATGGGTGAATTGTACGGTACATGAGTTACATCTCAAGCTGTTAAAAAAGCATCTTAAACATGTTAACATATTTTTGCTTTCAGTTCTTTCTACAACTTCAACAGGCAGCATTGGAAGTCTTTGCAGAGAATAACACTCTCAGTAAATTGCAGCTGGGACAACTGGCCTCTATGGAGAGCTCTGTCTTTGATGACATGATTAACCTGTTAGAGCGTTTAAAGCATGACATGCTGAGCCGGCAAGTAGACCATGTTTTTAGAGAAGTTAAAGATGCTGCAAAATTGTATAAAAAAGAAAGGTAAGTTCTCTGTACTTTCTTAGAAGTCAACTCTCAACTCCAGTTTGATAGAAGTTAAAAGGTGACATGCAGTCAGATTTCCAAAGTGTCTAGATAGCACAGAGCTTGGCCTTTTGCACTCCAGACTTTTAACTGTTTCTAAAATATATTCAGACGTTCTTAATCAGAATAAACTGATCATAACTTAACCTTCAGATGTGTCTGTAAGTCCAGCGAGCTGGTATCTGGTATGGGGTTGAATGCCTAGCCTGTCACCCATTGACAAAGCAAGGTGCTGCTGTAGTACCTGTGCATGCCTGTGCTATAGTTTAGTCCACTCTCATGATTCCTGTGACATCTGTTACCTCCCAGACGGTGAGCTCCTTGAGCGCAGGCAATGTCTGTCCTAGCAGTCCTGTCACACAGACGACTTGTTATCAGTTTGGAAGTGTTATTGGTCCCTGTTGTTTTGCTGAAAATTAGAGTGTAAAATTAGCTGATGCCTTAAATATAAATGCATTTTACTTTTTAACTCTTATATCAGTAAGTCATATTAAAATTGGGGATTTAAAAAATTTATCATCCTAGGGCTTCCCTGGTGGCGCAGTGGTTGGGAGTCCGCCTGCCGATGCAGGGGACGCGGGTTCGTGCCCCGGTCCGGGAGGATCCCACATGCCGCGGAGCGGCTGGGCCCGTGAGCCATGGCCGCTGGGCCTGTGCGTCCGGAGCCTGTGCTCCGCAACGGGAGAGGCCACAGCAGTGAGAGGCCCACATACCGCAAAAAAAAAAAAAAAAAAAAAAAAAAAAAAAAAAAAAAAAAAAAATTTATCATCCTCATTAAGTAAAGAGTATTTCATTGAGAACTAAAATATAAACATAGGTACAGGGAATTCCCTGACGGTCCAGTGGTTAGGACTAAGCACTTTCACTGCCAGGGCCTGGGTTCAGTCCCTGGTCAGGGAACTAAGATCCCACAAGCTGTGTGGCGTGGCCAAAAAATAAAATTAAATAAACAAACAAACATAAGTACATTTATTTTCTGAGAGAGCTTTTAATGTTGGGCTGTACATTTTTCCTTATCCAAAGTGCCCCAGGACAGTGCACTTCCCCACATTTAAAATGATTTGTTAAATCTTTAAAAATACAGAGAGATGAAAAATTTCTTAATAAAAATGAATGTGCTTCAGGCAGTGCTGTTTCTCTTTTTTCCAGGTGGCTGTCCTTGCCATCGCAGTCAGAGCAGGCAGTGATGTCCCTGTCCAGTTCCGCTTGTCCCTTACTGCTTACTTTACGAGACCGTTTACTTCAACTGGAGCAGCAGCTCTGCTTCTCCTTATTTAAAATCTTCTGGCAAATGCTTGTGGAGAAGCTGGACATATACATCTACCAAGAAGTAAGTAAGAGTAGACTGTATGTTGGGCTGTGATGGTAGAGGCAACTGCTATATGAATTGTCCTTTTTTGCAGATAATTCTTGCCAATCACTTCAATGAAGGAGGAGCAGCTCAGCTGCACTTCGATATGACTCGGAATCTTTTCCCTTTGTTTTCCCACTATTGCAAGAGGCCAGAAAATTATTTTAAACAGTAAGTGCAGTATTTAACAATTAATTTTGATGTATCACGTTGTTAGAGGAAGTTGATTCATTTTTTAACAGCTTTAGGGTTCCAGTGATGTTAAATATATATTGCATCAGTTAACAGTTTAAAGTATTCATTATGTACCAATAATACAAGATGTGACCCATGACCCCAAAAACTTGACCAGAACTGGATATAAATGATAGGTTGGGCTTTGTTTTCTAATACTTGATGTAATGCTCCTATGTGCTTATTACTGGGAAATAAATAGAAAATGAAAGCAAATGCAGTTCTGCCATATTCAATAAATAGAAGAAATTTGAAATATATTTAGTACTGAATCACAGGCCAGGCCTGAAGAAAATTTGTTTTCTTAAACATTTGATATTAATTTTGGTTCTAAGTATAATTATAAATGGATGTAAGAGAATTCTTACAAGTATTTTTAGAAATTGTTGATGTAAAATTTAAACTATTTAGGTTTTTGAGATTATAAAGTATTCCTTTTAAACATAAAATGAAAGTTTTTTTGCTCATTTCAGTAAGGTATCTATTTCTGCTTTTTTTTAGTATTCTACTTTTCTGCTTTTATTTTGTCCCTTAATTTTCTCTTTTCCTGTATCCTAATGTACCTGAAGTCTTAGCTACATTTAATAGACTGTTACTATCAAGTATCACATTTTGGGAAATAATGGATACGTACTGAAAACAATGATCCTAGTACCTTATAGTAATCTAATGAAATATAAACTCTGTACATATATAGTCAAAACACGTTAAAAGAGCCAAATAGCTAATCCATAAATAGTTTTTATAAACTATAAATGATATGATCTAGCAGTGCAGGGTAGTTGTTTAGTTTTTCAAAATGAAATTGTTACAGGGTAGGGCTTCCCTGGTGGCGCAGTGGTTGAGAGTCCGTCTGCCGATGCAGGGGACACGGGTTCGCGCCCCAGTCTGGGAAGATACCACATGCCGCAGAGCGGCTGGGCCCGTGAGCCATGGCCGCTGAGCCTGCGCGTTCGGAGCCTGTGCTCTGCAACGGGAGAGGCCACAACGGTGAGAGACCCGCGTACCTCAAAAAAAAAAAAAAAAAATTGTTACAGGGTAATATGGGATGATATAGATAATGGAGATCTCATTTACCTCCAGCTTTTTTTTTTTTTTTTTAAACAGTGTAAAAGAAGCCTGTATTGTTTTGAATTTGAACACTGGTTCTGCCCTACTTCTGAGAGATGTGCTGCAGTCAACTTCAGGGCAACCTCCTGCCACAGCCGCATTAAATGAAGTCGGAATTTATAAACTGGCTCAACAAGATGTTGAGATTCTACTTAATTTGAGGACAAACTGGCCTAACACTGGAAAATAAAGTGTCTTTTTTCCTTTTTGGGTTTTTTGTTTGTTTGTTTTTTAATAAAGAAGCCAGAGCCAGTTGGATTTCAAGTTATATGATGAAGTTCTGAATTAATGAAACCGAACAACTGAAAACTGTATAGAATCATTTATTATCTTGGACTTACAGTGTTATTAAAATGCTGACCATATTTCCTGGGTCCTCTTGTTCCTAAGAAAACAAAAACAAAAAGCTCAGGAGCCATGAAAACTCAGAGTAATTCCATTTACAAATATAAATGATGAATATGTCTGTTGAATAAAATACAAGAGCAGAGATAATAAATTATAATCAACCTTTAATTTTCTTTGCCAATTCAGGGAGACTGTTGTAGATAATCTAACATAACAAATAAACTTATAAAAATCACTTTAAAATGTATGTTTAACTCTATGACATAAATCACAGCAAGATCCTTTTTGACCCACCTCCTAGAGAAAGGGAAATAAAAACAAAAATAACCAAACCGGACCTAATGACACTTAAAAGCTTTTGCACAGCAAAGGAAACCATAAGGCAAAAAGACAACCCTCAGAATGGGAGAAAATATTTGCAAATGAAGCAACTGACAAAGGATTAATCTTCAAAGTATACAAGCAGCTCATGCAGCTCAATATCAAAAAAAAAAAACCCAATCCAAAAATGGGCAGAAGACCTAAATAGACATTTCTCCACAGAAGATATACAGATTGCCAACAAACACATGAAAGGATGCTCAGCATCACTAATCATTAGAGAAATGCAAATCAAAACTACAATGAGGGGTTTCCCTGGTGGTGCAGTGGTTGAGAGTCCGCCTGCCAATGCAGGGGACACGGGTTAGTGCCCCAGTCCGGGAAGATCCCACATGCCGCGGAGCGGCTAGGCCTGTTAGCCATGGCCACTGAGCCTGCGCATCCAGAGCCTGTGCTCCGCAACAGGAGAGCCACAACAGTGAGAGGCCCACGTACTGCAAAAAAAAAAAAAAACTACAACGAGGTATCACCTCACACTGGTCAGAATGGCCATCATCAAAAAATCTACAAACAATAAATGCTGGAGAGGGTGTGCAGAAAAGGGAACCCTCTTGCACTGTTGGTGGGAATGTAAATTGGTACAGTCACTATGGAGAACAGTATGGAGGTTCCTTAAAAAACTAAAAACAGAACTACCATACGACCCAGCAAGCCCACTACTGGGCATATACACTGAGAAAACCATAATTCAAAAAGAGTAATGTACCACAATGTTCACTGCAGCTCTATTTACAATAGCCAGGAAGTGGAAGCAACCTAAGTGTCCATTGATAGATGAATGGATAAGGAAGATGTGGCACATATATACAATGGAATATTACTCAGCCATAAAAAGAAACAAAATTGAGTTATTTGTAGTCATGTGGATAGACCTAGAGTCTGTCATACAGAGTGAAGTAAGTCAGAAAGAGAAAAATACCGTATGCTAACACATATATATGGAATCTGAAAAAAAAAAAATGGTTCTGAAGAACCTAGGGACAGGACAGGAATAAAGACTCAGACGTAGAGAATGGACTTGAGGACACGGGGAGGGGGAAGGGTAAGCTGGGACAAAGTGAGAGAGTGGTATGGACATACATACACGATCAAATGTAAAATAGCTAGTGGGAAGCAGCTGCATAGCACAGGGAGATCAGCTCTGTGCTTTGTGACCACCTAGAGGGGTGGGATAGGGAGGGTGGGAGGGAGACGCAAGAGGGAGGAGATATGGGGATATATATATACACGTATAGCTGATTCACTCTGTTATACAGCAGAAACTAACACCATTGTAAACCAATTATACTCCAGTAAAGATGTTAAAAAATAAAATAAAATATGTTTATAATTGAAGTTCCTGTATCTAGTTTGGAAATTCACTATATTTCCCGTAAGAAAACATACTATGAGATAGTGACTGAAATAGGATTGCTCTCGTTTTCTACAAATGTCTTCCCATTCAGAATACTTCCTCGTTCCATCCCATGTGACAGTGGGCAACCCTTGCTTTGTGGACGAAACATTTCAGCTAGAGCATTGTGCTACCGTCATTCTCTGGGGTAGGGGATGTAATTAACCAGTTTTTGTTGAATATTTATGTAACTAATGATGAGATGAGAATCTTACTTTCCTTTGTCTTCTAACTTCTCCTTGGCCTTGCATTATGTTAAATAAAACTTTTAAACAAACTGAGCTAGATTAGCTAGAGGCTTCCAGAACTATCAAGTTTTATTCCCTCGGGTTTTTTTTTTTTTTTTCCTGACTTAGCATTTAGTTAGTGCTTTTCATGCTGTAATACCTCAAATCCGAAATTGTCAGGCTGGCATGCAGCCTGTACTATTGATAAACATTTACGAAATCATTTTTAGGAAGTATTTTGAGAGAAATTTTATTACTCTATATACAGAGATTTTCCAACTAGTATATTGAGCTTAAAGCTTTTCTGTTAGTTTTTCTAGCAGATCGGGGCTTCTCTACCTCATTCTTTGAGAATTGCTGGGGTTTCCCAGTGAGAAAAGAAGGAAGCTGCCTCTGGATCCTCCTAACCCCAGCATCCTCTCCCTCCCCTCCCCCCAGGCTTAGAGAGTACTGTCAGCCCTGCCTGTCTTCACTTTCTAGTCAGCTGAAAGTTTCAGGGGAATGAAATGTTTCTATCAGAAGGTAGGAACCTTTGTTTTAAAATGTATTAATTGTACTTCAAAATCATTCCATGTTATTTAAATATTAGTCATTTAAAAATAAACTTACACTTCACGCATGAATTTTTCACAAGTTATTCCATGTCCATCATCTTTTAAAACTTCATCTGCAGTACACAGACCCAGGGTTTTTAGGGCTATGAGTATAAGAAGAAAGGAAAATTTACAAAGTGAGAATTAGTTTCAGCTAGGGAAATTTACGGAATGACGACAAATTATTACTTCAATTTGTAGAAGATACTGACCTTCTTTATACTGTATAAATGATATTGATCCTTTATTCGAGGAGTCCAGCATCTGAAACATGGCCGCAACGTTAGAGTTATCCATAAAGAAAGGGAAAGCCACGCCTGATACTTTGGCAATTCTCAGCCGTTCCAATAAAGATATTAAAAACTCTCTTGGTTTTTCTGTAAAAGAATAGTTCCAATTCCTTCTGATATGAAATTAAAATATGTCACAAATGGAAATAGTCATGTAACAATTATTAAATACCTATATTTGAAGAACCGTACAAGGCACTGGGAATATAGGCCTTGCTTGCAGGAAAGGCAAGACAATAAACAATTAAATAATTACATACAAAAGTGCCCTACTCCGGATGACTGAATAAAAATGTCCAGAGACGGGATCTACGCATTTTTCAAAAAAGCTCCTCAGGTGACTCTTAATTTATAGACAGAGTTGAAAACCCTCAAAATGGAACAGCGTGATGCAGGAAAAAAGGCCAGCTAAAAGAAGGAAAAAATAGGTTTTAAAAAACAAACACTTAGATTAATATAGTCCTCCAACTAGGAAGCATAAATGTTCATTCCTAACATAAGGGCAGTATTTTGGATAAACAGGCTATCTTTCATCAAACAATGTGAGAAATGAAAAGTCAAGATCAATCCACTTTTCAGAAATAATGCAGGTTAGTTGTGATAATAAAAGAAGCCAAAAGAAGTAAAAATGGCATGGCTTAAATGAGGAATGTTCCATCTGCTCCATCACGGTACTTCAATCCTAGGATTTAGTAGGAGAGAGAGAGAGAGAGAGAGAGAGAGAGAGAGAGAGAGAGAGTGTGTGTGTGTGTGTGTGTGTGTGTGTGTTAAAAGTCTTTTAAAAACTCTGTCACTGAGAATTCCATACATATAATAAAAGTAGACAGAAAAGTATAATGAACTCATCACCAACTTCAACTGTTCAATTTTGTGGCTCGTCTTATTTCACCATGATCCCACCTAGGTCCCCTCTTCCTGTATTATTCTGAAGTAAATCACAGCAATCACATCTCATTACTGAATGTTTCAGTGTGCATCTCTAAAAGATAAGGACCCCCTTTTCTCTTTTTTGTTGAGCTATAACTGACATAAAATTGTGTAAGTTTAAGGTGTGCAGTATGTTGGTATGGTACCTTTATACTGCAGTACGATTGCCACTGCAGTGCTAGCTGATAGTTCCATCACATCACGTAATGATCATGGCTTTTTTGCAGTGGTAACAATTAAGATCTAGTCTCTTAGCAAGTTTGATGTTTACAATACAGCATTGCTCTCTGTAATCACTATGCTGTGCATTAGATCTCCAGGACTTAGTTATCTACTAGTTGCAAGTTTGTACCCTTAAACAACATCTCGCCTATCCCGCATCCCCCAGCCTCTGGTAACCAGCATTCTACTCTGTTTTTAGGAGTTTGGCTTTTTTAGATTCCACATGTAAGTGATATCACACAGTATCTGTCTTTCTCTCTTTGACTTATTTGACTTATCACAGTGTCCTCAAGGTCCACCCATGACAGCTGTTCTAACAGGTGTAACTTGATATCTCACTGTGGTTTTAATTTGCATTCCCAATGATTTGTGATATAGAGCATCTTTTCACGTACGTGTTGCCATTTGGATGTCTTCTTAGGAAAAATATCTATTTAGTTCCTCTGCTCATTTTTAATCAAATTGTTTTTTTGTCATTGAGTTATATGGGTTCTTCATTTATTTTGGATCCTAGCCCCTTATCATATATATGATTTGCAAATATTTTTTTCCCATTCCACAGACTGCCTTTTCATTTTGTTGACTGTTTCTTTTGCTGTGCAGAAGTTTTAAAGTTTAATTTGGTCTCACTTGTTGATATTTGCTTTTGTTGTTTGTGCTTTTGGGGTCATATCCAAAAAGCATTGACAAGACAAATGCCAAGGAGCTTCTTCCCTGTGTTTTCTTCTAGGAATTTCACAGTATCAGGTCTTATGTTTAAGTCTTTAATCCATTTCGAGTTAATTTTTGTGAATGGTGTTAGACAGGGGTCCAGTTTTCTTTTTCTGCATGAGGTTATTCAGTCTCCCCAACAACATTTGTTGAAGAGGGGACTCCTTTTTCTTTTTTATGTTACCACAATACTGTTATTGTGATACAATTTACACATCTAACAAAATTCTTAATGTTCTCAAATAGCCAGGCATCATTCAAATTTCCGGTTGTCTGACAAATGTCATAAATTGTAAACACTCTTGAAAAATCAGTAATCAAACAGAGTCCACACATTGTGATAGGTTATGTTTTTAAGTCTCTCTTAATCATATAGGTTTCTCCTCCGTGTATTTCACTCCTTGGAATTTATGTGTTGAAACTAGAAGTAGGCAGACTTTTAATCTAATATAGTGCTTTTTTTTTTTGCAACTTTTAATACATTATAGCAGCAAATAGGTTACTAAGGCAATCACATCATGTATGTAGTTTTCTGTCATTTCTTTCTGAACTATATAACAAACTTAGAAGGAGAAAAATGTCCAAATTTGATTTCAACTCACTACATTTCTTTTTAAGGCTAGAATACGTAAATAATGCTAATGGAACTTGGTATGTTACTTTGATGAAGATTTGTTGCTGTATATCCTTCAGACTGCATGAGGTGCTATAATGTCTATATTTGGAATTGATAATTTATATTCCACCCGCTTCTAAAAATGTTTTGAAAATGCTTACAACGTAAGTATATATAATAAAGATATAAATTTTTTAAAACATGAAGGGAAGAGCCAAATGGCACTAACCACTTAAGTTACACAAATGTCCGCTGACAATGACCATCAGTTCTTCAAGGGAGACATACTTCAAGTTCAAAGTTGTAATACTAATAGCTAGTATTTATTGAGCCCTTACTATGTGCCTGGTACTATGATAAACATTTTCTTTGGCTTACTTGATTTTCTCCTCACGACAGTCACTTGCTCAAGGCCACACAGCCAGTATGAACCCAGTCAGTGTGCTTCCACAGCTCCGAGATTCTACCACACTCAACTAACTCAGACCTGGGAAGCACCTGCGACACCCAAACCTAGTCAGTCATGACAATCTCTCCGGAGTCTTTCTCCTCAGTAGCTCTCAAAGTCATCTGATCCCCACCACTGCCACACAACTGCCTCCTTAAAAAAACTTCTGACTTCTTTAAAGTCATCCCCTAAAAATATATACTCCCTCCTTCCACAGCATAGAATTGCCACTGGGAAGGGCTGCCCGGCCAGGGGCTATATTTCCCAATATACCCTAGAAAAGCCCAGATTTTCCTACCAAATGACTTCAGATTATGTCAAATTTGGCTGTTAAATGAGTTATGAAAATCTGTTGGGTTTCAGAGCTTCTAGAATTTAGGGATCAAGGATGTGGGACTGTGGACGTGTTCTTACAACAGTAATAGCCCAACCACGCTGTGAAGTCTTATTTTCCATTACTCCCTTACAATTCCAAGGTTTTCAGACTGAGATACATATCATAATGCCAGAAGCTTTGCAAAGACCCAAGATAAAGATGGTGTTTCTTCTTGAGCATCAATCATACAGTAGTGAGTAATATGGAACATATTAGAAGTGGATATACAGGGACTTCCCTGGTGGTGCAGTGGTTAAGAATCCACCTGCCAATGCAGGGGACATGGGTTTAAGCCCTGGTCCAGGAAGATCCCACATGCCATGAGCAACTAAGCCTGTGAGCCACAACTACTGAGCCTGCGCTCTAGAGCCCATGCTCTAGAGCCCACGAGCCACAACTACTGAGCTCGCGCGCCACAGCTACTGAAACCCACATGCCTAGAGCCTGTGCTCCGCAACAAGAGAAGCCACTGCAATGAGAAGCCCGTGCACCGCAACCAACAGTAGCCCCTGCTCACCACAACTAGAGAAAGCCAGTGTGCAGCAACGAAGACCCAACACAGCCAAACAAAAACAGAAACAAAAAAACCTTTTTTTTTTTTTTTGCGGTACGCGGGCCTCTCACTGCTGCGGCCTCTCCCGTTGCGGAGCACAGGCTCCGGACGCGCAGGCTCAGCGGCCATGGCTCACGGGCCCAGCCGCTCTGCAGCATGTGGGATCTTCCCGGACCGGGGCACGAACCCATGTCCCCTGCATCGGCAGCCAGACTCTCAACCACTACGCCACCAGGGAAGCCCCAAAAAAACCTTTTAAAAAATAAGTAGATAAATAAAAGAAAAGTTACTTAAAAAAAAAATGGATATATGGTAGTTCCCCCTTATCCATGGAGAATACATTCCAATACCCTCTGTAATGCCTGAAACCACATGATAAAGTTTAATTTATAAATTAGGCATAGTAAGAAATTAACAACTAATAATAAAATCAATTATAATGATCTACCATAATAAAAGTTATATGAATGTGGTCTCTCTCAAAATACCTTACTGTACAAATTTAATGCCTTTTCCATCTTAACTAAGCACTTAAGCACTGTGGCTGTAACCTTTTCAGTCTGAACCGCAACAGCAAAACTCAAATGAATTTCTTTTCCTTTTTCACAATTTCACAATTTCACAGGCTCTGGAGCCTGCGTGCCACAACTAGAGAGAAAAAACCCACATGCCACAACTAGAGAGAAGCCCATGTGCCACAATGAAGATCCCACGTGCCACAACTAAGACCCGTCGCAGCCAAAAATAAATAAATAAATAATAAATAAAATCTTAAAAAAAAAGAAATGGTGAACAAAGGTTTTTCTTTACCTTTGATGTAATCCGCCTAGGAAACAAAAATGTACGTCTTGGGCTTTCCTGGTGGCGCAGTTTTAAATAATCTGCCTGGCAATGCAAGGGACATGGGTTGGAGCCCTGGTCTGTGAAGATCCCATGTGCCTCGGATCAACTAAGCCCGTGCACCACAACTACTGAGCCTGGCTCTAGAGCACACGAGCCACAACTACTGAGCCCGTGTGCCACAACTACTGAAGCCCGCAGGCCTAGAGCCTGCGCTCCGCAACAAGAGAAGCCACTGCAATGAGAAGCCCATGCAAGACAACGAAGAGTAGCCTCCGCTCGCCGCAACTAGAGAAAGCCTGTAAGCAGCAATGAAGACCCAACACAGCCAAAAATTTAAAATAGATGTACGTCTTATGAAAATAATTTACTGTGCTTCACATTGTCATTATCAGGTCTTTGACTGTAGAAAAAAAAATCCGACTCTTATAGAATTAAAAGAGCTAATTTTTGTTTGGTTGGTTTTTTAAAACTATATAACTTTCTGTATTTGCCTTTGAAATCTTTTGTCACTTTGGTTGAATGGATAACTAAGTATTGTTTCACAGTGACCTGTGATTCTATTTGATCACATATTTTCAATGTTTTGACATTTTAAAAAAACTTCCCAAATCAAATTCTGAATGAAGCTAAAAGAGAAATATTACTTAGGCTTATTTGATATATTAGACTGCATGGGAAACATCGTCAAATAAAAAGCAATATTTAACCTTCTTAGGTCATATTTATAAGGGATATATATCATTAAAATAAGTAATTCAGAAATTATATGAAATTCTTAAAAATCTATATCCTGGCATAATGTTATCAGTCATAATTCCAGGTATTATCTTAAAACATTATATATCATAAAAGTAACCAAATTTCCTTGTCAATTGCATCATTTTTGGTGTGTGTA
Organism: Mesoplodon bidens; assembly: GCF_964165515.1. Classification (NCBI taxonomy): domain Eukaryota; kingdom Metazoa; phylum Chordata; class Mammalia; order Artiodactyla; family Ziphiidae; genus Mesoplodon; species Mesoplodon bidens. Next base: position 11,256,382 of record NC_138166.1, read on the forward strand.
TGTGAACACTTACCAGGTCTTTAACCATGACTATTTTTAGGTCTTTTGCCACTCACAGTTATTGTTTTACTGTGATGCTTTTGCAAAAATGCTCCTAAAAAGTGCTTCATCTTCAAGAAGATTCATGGAAAAGACTCTGAAAAGTAAAGGTTTCTGATAATTATAAAATCATATTATTGAACTGGGTAAGAATTTCTAGAACTCTAGTGGAAAACTGATTCATAAAGCTGCCTACCAAGATCAAGCAAAATACGAATTAATTATGTAAGACTGAATGAACTGATTTTAATTTTTATGATTTAATTTAAAACATTGCTGGTTCTTTAATGTTTTGTTTTCCAGATTTAAAGAGGCCTCTTTTCTCCTCTCTTTTAAGCTGTCTATAACTTATTGCAATTTGGTGAAGTATGTATTTGCAACAAAGGTTGAAACATTTATCTTTTTCTCCCTACCTGATTCCTCCAGAATTTTGAAACTCTTACTAAATATTCTTATTTTTCATGACAATATATATATTTGCACAATGGAAACAATGGACAAGTCCTTGGCTTGGCTTCTTAGCCTAAAGAGACTTTAAAGGTCTAATCTGAGATTCCTTATGAAAAGCTCCAGCAAAGCAGATTTAAAAGAGTCCATACAAGCCTCTTAGATAACCTCATCTACCAGAGGGCAGACAGCAGAAGTAAGAAGAACGACAATCCTGCAGCCTGTGGAACAAAAACCACATTCAAAGAAAGACAGACAAGATGAAAAGGCAGAGGGCTATGTACCAGATGAAGGAACAAGATAAAACCCCAGAAAAACAACTAAATGAAGTGGAGATAGGCAACCTTCCAGAGAAAGAATTCAGAATAATGATAGTGAAGATGATCCAGGACCTCGGGGGGGAAAAAATGGAGGCAAAGATCGAGAAGATGCAAGAAATGTTTAACAAAGACCTAGAAGAATTAAAGAACAAACAAAGAGAGATGAACAATACAATAACTGAAATGAAAACTACAGTAGAAATAATCAATAGCAGAATAACTGAGGCAGAAGAACAGATAAGTGACCTGGAAGACAGAATGGTGGAATTCACTGCTGCGGAACAGAACAGAATAAAGAAAAAAGAATGAAAAGAAATGAAGACAGCCTAAGAGACTTCTGGGACAATATTAAACGTAACAACATTCACATTATAGGGGTCCCAGAAGGAGAAAAGAGAGAGAAAGGACCTGAGAAAATATCTGAAGAGATTAGAGTCAAAAACTTCCCTAACATTGGAAAGGAAATAGCCACCCAAGTCCAGGAAGCACAGAGAGTCCCACACAGGATAAACCCAAGGAGAAACACACCAAGACACACAGTAATCAAATTGGCAAAAATTAAAGACAAAGAAAAATTACTGAAAGCAGCAAGGGAAAAATGACAAATAACATACAAGGGAACTCCCATACAGTTAACAGCTGATTTCTCAGCAGAAACTCTACAAGCCAGAAGGGAGTGGCATGACATACTTACAGTGATGAAAGGGAAGAACCTACAACCAAGATTACTCTACCCAGCAAGGATCTCATTCAGATTCGATGGAGAAGTCAAAAAACTTTACAGACAAGCAAAAGCTAAGAGAATTCAGCACCACCAAACCAGCTCTACAACAAATGCTAAAGGAACTTCTCTAAGTGGGAAACACAAGAGAAGAAAAGGACCTACAAAAACAAACCCAAAACAATTAAGAAAATGGCCATAGGAACATACATATCGATAATTACCTTAAATGTGAATGGATTAAGTGCTCTGACCAAAAGACACAGGCTCGCTGAATGGATACAAAAACAAGACCCATATATACGCTGTCTACAAGAGACCCCCTTCAGACCTAGGTACACATACAGACTGAAAGTGAGGGGATGGAAAATGATATTCCGTGCAAATGGAAATCAAGAGAAATCTGGAGTAGCAATACTCATATCAGATTAAATAGACTTTAAAATAAAGAATGTTGAGACTTTAAAATAAAGAACATTACAAGAGACAAGGAAGGACACAACATAATGATCCAGGGATCAATCCAAGAAGAAGATATCACAATTATAAATATATATGCATCCAACATAGGAGCACCTCAATACATAAGGCAACTGCTAACAGCTGTAAAAGAGGAAATCAACAGTAACACAGTAATAGTGGGGGACTTGAACACCTCACTTACACCAATGGACAGATCATCCAAAATGAAAATAAATAAGGAAACAGAAGCTTTAAATGACACAGTAGACCAGATAGATTTAATTGATATTTATAGGACATTCCATCCCAAAACAGCAGATTACACTTTCTTCTCAGGTGCACATGGAACATTCTCCAGGATAGATCACATCTTGGGTCACAAATCAAGCCTCAGGAAATTTAAGAAAATTGAAATCATATCAAGCATCTCTTCTGACCACAACGCTATGAGATTAGAAATGAATAACAGGGAAAAAAATGTAAAAACCACAAACACATGGAGGCTAAACAATACGTTACTAAATAACCAAGAGACCACTGAAGAAATCAAAGAGGAAACCAAAAAATACCTGAGAAAAATGACAATGAAAACACGATGATCCAAAACGTATGGGATGCAGCAAAAGCAGTTCTAAGAGGGAAGTTTATAGCTATACAAGCCTACCTCAAGAAACAAGAAAAATCTCAAGTAAACAATCTAACTCAAATCAATAAAATTAGAAATGAAAAAGGAGAAGTTACAACAGACACCACAGAAATACAAAGCATCCTAAGAGACTACTACAAGCAACTCGATGCCAATAAAATGGACAACTTGGAGGAAATGGACAAATTCTTAGAAAGGTATAACCTTCCTAGACTGAACCAGGAAGAAATAGAAAATATGAACAGACCAATCACAAGTAATGAAATTGAAACTGTGATTAAAAATCTTCCAACAAACAACAGTCCAGGACCAGATGGCTTCACAGGGGAATTCTATCAAACATTTAGAGAAGAGCTAACACCCATCCTTCTCAAACTCTTCCAAAAAATTGCAGAGGAAGGAACACTCCCAAACTCATTCTATGAGGCCACCATCACCCTGATACCAAAACCAGACAAAGATACTAGAAAAAAAGAAAATTACAGACCAATATCACTGATGAATATAGATGCAAATATCCTCAACAAAATACTAGCAAACAGAATCCAACAACACATTAAAAGGATCATACACCATGATCAAGTGGGATTTATCCCAGGAATGCAAGGATTCTTCAATATATGCAAATCAATCAATGTGATATACCATATTAACAAATTGAAGAATAAAAACCATATGATCATCTCAATAGATGCAGAAAAAGCTTTTGACAAAATTCAACACCAATTTATGAGGAAAACTCTCCAGAAAGTGGGCATAGAGGGAACCTACCTCAACATAAAAAAGACCGTATACGACAAACCCACAGCAAACATTATTCTCAACGGTGAAAAACTGAAAGCATTTCCTCCAAGATCAGGAACACGACAAGAATGTCCACTCTCACCACTATTATTCAACATAGTTTTGGAAGTCCTAGCCACGGCAATCAGAGAAGAAAAAGATATAAAAGGAATACAAATTGGAAAAGAAGAAGTAAAACTGTCACTGTTTGCAGATGACATGATACTATACATAGAGTATCCTAAAGATGCCACCAGGAAACAACTAGAGCTAATCAATGAATATGGTAATGTTGCAGGATACAAAATTAATGCACAGAATTCTCTTGCATTCCTATACACTAATGATGAAAAATCTGAAAGAGAAATTAAGGAAACACTCCCATTTACCACTGCAACAAAAAGAATAAAATACCTAGGAATAAACCTACCTAGGGAGACAAAAGACCTGTATGCAGAAAACTATGAGACACTGATGAAAGAAATTAAAGACGATACCAACAGATGGAGAGATATACCATGTTCTTGGATTGGAAGAATCATCATTGTGAAAATGACTCTAGTACCCAAAGCAATCTACAGATTCAATGAAATCCCTATCAAATTACCAATGGCATTTTTTTACAGAACTAGAGCAAAAAATCTTAAAATTTGTATGGAGACACAAGAGACCCCGAATAGCCAAAGTAGTCTTGAGGGAAAAAAATGGAGCTGGAGGAATCAAGACTCCTTGACTTCAGACTATACTACGAAGCTACAGTAATCAAGACAATATGGTACTGGCACAAAAACAGAAATGTAGATCAGTGGAACAAGATAGAAAGCCCAGAGATAAACCCACGCACCTATGGTCAACTAACCTTTGACAAAGGAGGCAAGGATATACAATGGAGAAACGACAGTCTCTTCAATAAGTGGTGCTGGGAAAACTGGACAGCTACATGTAAAAGAATGAAATTAGAACATTCCCTAACACCATACACAAAAATAAACTCAAAATGGATTCGAGACCTAAATGTAAGACCGGACACTATAAGACTCTTAGAGGAAAACATAGGAAGAACACTCTTTGACATAAATCACAGCAAAATCTTTTTTTTTTTTTTTTTGGTGGTGGTATGCAGGCCTCTCACTGTTGTGGCCTCTCCCGTTGCGGAGCACAGGCTCCGGACGCGCAGGCTCAGCGGCCTTGGCTCAAGGGCCCAGCCGCTCCATGGCACGTGGGATCCTCCCGGACCGGGGCGCGAACCTGTGTCCCCTGCATCGGCAGGCGGACTCTCAACCACTGCGCCACCAGGGAAGCCCACAAAATCTTTTTTGATCCACCTCCTAGCGTAATGGAAATAAAAACAAAAATAAACAAATGGGACCTAATGAACCTTAAAAGCTTTTGCACAGCAAAGGAAACTCTAAACAGGACAAAAAGACAACCCTAAGAATGGGAGAAAATATTTGCAAATGAGTCAATGTACAAAGGATTAATCTCCAAACTATATAAACAGATCATGCAGCTCAATATTAAAAAAACAAACAACCCAATCCAAAAATGGGCAGAAGACCTAAACAGACATTTCTCCAAAGAAGATATACAAATGGCCAAGAAGCACATGAAAAGCTGCTCAACATCACTAATTATTAGAGAAATGTAAATCAAAAGTACAAGGAGGTATCACCTCACACCAATTAAAATGGGCATCATCAGAAAATCTACAAACAACAAATGCTGGAGAGAGTGTGGAGAAAAGGGAACCCTCTTGCACTGTTGGTGGGAATGTTAATTGATACAGCCACTATGGAGAACAGTATGGAGGTTCCTTAAAAAAATAAAAATAGAATTACCATATGATCCAGCAATCCCACTACTGGGCATATACCCAGAGAAAACCATAATTCAAAAAGACACATGCACCCCAGTGTTCACTGCAGCACTATTTACAATAGCCAGGTCATGGAAGCAACCTAAACGCCCATCGACAGACGAATGGGTAAAGAAGATGTGGTACGTATATACAATGGAATATTCCTCAGCCATAAAAAGGAATGAAACTGGGTCATTTGTTGAGACGTGGATGGACCTAGAGACTGTCATACAGAGTGAAGTAAGTCAGAAAGAGAAAAAAATATCGTATATTAACGCATATATGTGGAACCTAGAAAAATGGTACAGATGAACCAGTTTGCAGGGCAGAAATTGAGACACAGAGGTAGAGAACAAACGTATGGACACCAAGCGGGGAAAGCAGCGGGGTGGTGGTGGTGGTGGTGTGATGAATTGGGTGATTGGGATTGACATGTATACACTGATGTGTATAAAATTGATGACTAATAAGAACCTGTTGTATAAAAAAATAAAATTCAAAAACAAACTAAACTCATGTATTTCCTGGTTCAATCTGAAATAAAAATGTGTGGTTCAAGCATTTGAAATAGAAAAAAAAAAGAGTCGATACAATCACTGTTCTTAATGCAGTTACGCAAATAATCAGATCAAGTTTATTGAAACTAGACTTAATTTGCAAACAAATTTCTCTTACTGGTTATCGTTTATAACACTCGGGATGATTATAGAAAGAAAAATTATGTTTTAGTAATACACGTTTGTAGATATCAGATTTTAGTATTGTTAACCCTCTTTGAAGTTTTGTTTTCTATCTGTAAACTGGACTGGATCCTGAATTCTTCTAGTTTCTTCCAGTATTTGACTAGAACTCTCCAAACTAATATTTCCAATTTTCTCCCACTCTTTTGACTCCAAATCACAATGAAACTCAAGTGCCCTTTTCCCAAAGCCATACAAGTTAAAGCTGGACAACTTGACATAAACCTCAGAGAAATCACAACAGCTCATGAGCGGGCAATCTGCATGCTTGTTTTTACATGGCCACTCAGAAGCTCGCCAGGCACATTCAAACTGCAAGGAAAATCCATTAGACTGTCACTGCCATCCTCATTCCACCATCTGGAGATGCTTCAAACTCAAATCTACAAATTTTCTCGAATGGCTGCTCTCCAAAGTCAGAAACTGAATTTATAATTTGCTCAAACTATTAGCCTTTGTTTTTGTTTTGTTTCCCTAGAAATGCCTCTTGTTAAATTACCTGATTGCTCACAGCACACAGACACCTCATTTAGGTGGAAGTTCACCTAAATGGAAGCAGCACGGTCTCCTAAAATACAACATCCTCCCTTCCTTCTGTCTTGAGGAATCATGAGGATACACGATTGCTAACACACCAGGTTGTGCCTATGTAAATAACCTTTAAAAACTGAAACCTAATGGCACATTAATCCAAAAAAATTGTCGGTTCACTTAGAAAGGTAAAACTTAAAAACTGCTGGTTATAACCCATTTGAGTTATTTAACTGGTTAAATCTTGGGTCCTGGGAATCTCTGCTCTGGACAATTTTTCAATCCTTGGTTATTATTTTCCTTATAGTTATCATATTAACCTTTCTAGTGTGTTGTATACTCTCGAGGGTTTTAAATGCCTGTCTCCAGCCACTCGCATGCCAAATGGCATCCGTCAGGATCACACAACTGGACAAAATCAACAATAACCATATAAAGAATTAAGATAGTGACTACACGGCTCTCCTGCCTAAGGACTCAACCAATGCAAACAGTGTATATGCGATTCTTCAGCCTGACTACATCAACAGTGGTAGCCGGGAATAATGCTATACTGGTTGCTCATACTCTCCACCCACGGAGAGAAAGACCAAAAGCAGGAGGGGGTAGGGGGGATTGTTAAAATCAAGACCAAATGGAAACCAGCCTTGAAAAATTCCCTGGGCAGACAAAACCAGTTAAGTTACACAAGCAAAGCTTAGTTTAGCTTATTTTGCAAGACTCACTTGACCTGGGTCATTTCTTGCTTCTGCCTCTGTAAATAAGCAAAATTTAAACCGTTTCCCAAGGTTGATATGAAGTAACCAATTCCCTATCATTTAAGATGATGATAATATTATAACCAACTACTGTGAAGAATAAACAGTCACTATCTTCTCGCCATATAAGCTGCTTCATAACAATATACCCCTGAGCCTCATTCCTTGTTTTGGTTTGAGTGCTCCTGGTTTTCAAACTCTCTTTTTGGTGTGTGCAAAATAAACTTTACTGATTACTACTTTGGTGATTCACTGGTTTTACCTCTGCTATTTCTGAAGTTTTGACACACACACATATACATATATGTCTGCATCTAACAGCAAAAGACTATTTTCACCACCACAGTACCAGAGACCAGCAAGAGATGGTAATTAGTCACTTTTTCAAAAAGTAGTTTTGTTTTTTTTTTCGGTACGTGGCCTCTCACTGTTGTGGCCTCTCCCGTTGTGGAGCACAGGCTCCGGACGCGCAGGCTCAGCGGCAATGGCTCACGGGCCCAGCCGCTCCGCGGCATGTGGGATCTTCCCAGACCGGGGCACGAACCCATGTCCCCTGCATCGGCAGGCGGACTCTCAACCACTGCACCACCAGGGAAGCCCTCAAAAAGTAGGTTTTTAAAAATTAGTTTGACAGCAACTTTTTCCCAGTGCAGTAAAAAAGTGCATTCCTTTGTACTTTGTTTTTTTGATTTTCTATTTATTTTTAATTGTTGCAGAGTTTTGCTGGTTTATCATTTTAAAACAACTAGAGAGAACTTGATCGCCTTATACAGGATCATATTAGTTGGGTGGCTTTTGGCAAAACTGGAATATTTGGTTTTCATATTTCCTTACCCAGAGGCAAATGGACAATTTGGGCATTTTGGACACTCCATATGAGACTAGTAAATTACAATTCTGCACCCTGGGGAGAAGCACATCGAGTCACTTTCCCCTTAACATAACTTTTACATTTACAGACCACACAAAAATTATGAAACGATCCAAACTTTGCAAGGGAATCAGACATAGAAAACATGTCAGGAAAATCTATCTCCTCAAGAATATCCTTCCTTTTACCCTATCAGTTGTTTTTACCAGCTTACAAACTCTTTGAGGGCAGGGATAACACTGGAAACATCTGTTGCTTACCAGGCATAAGGATGATTTATACATTATTTATTTTATCTTCCCCACGTTGCCATGAGATCGGTATTATTATAATCCCCATTTTCCAGAAGAGGAGACCGAAGTTCAGACTCTTGCCCACTATCACAAAGTAGTAAGGGGTGGAGCCCGGAGCCAGGTTGCCGGACCCCGGAGCCTCTCTCCCACCGGCGAGAGCCCTCCACCGGCGAGAGTCCCGCCACACTCAGCTAGTGGCAGGCACAAAGAGGCCGTTCACTAAGTCTTGCTTAATTTGAAGGCCACAGCGTTAACTAGCAGCAGAAGGGCTCGAGTAGCCGAGAGGCAGGAGAGTGTACGCGGAGGGGCTGGGAGTGGTAGCCGGGAAGGAAGCTGGCCCCCCGGGACGCGGGCGGGGAGGGATGGCTACACCGGGAATTTCTGGGGACCGCTCGGTGTGGGACAGAAAGCCGAGTGGTAGGCAAGACACTTACCAGGACGGGAAAAGAGGAGGGCGCTGGTGAGATAGGTCAGCAACTCCATAATCCGATGTTTTTCCAAATAATTCCTGGCTTCGAGCTCCCTGCTGCTGTTGGCCTCCATCGCTCCGAATTGGGACGTTGCTAGGCGACCAGGCAGCGTCACGGCCGTTCGGCTCCGCCCCTTCCGCCCGACGCGGTTACGTGATGCGCGTCCCACAGGCTGAGACCTGGGCGCCAAATCCTGCACCTCCTCGCGAAGGAGGCAGTCTGGGAGATGTGGGGTGGGGCCTACGCGGAGGCAGGAGGGAAACCCGTGCAGAGCTCCTTGCGGGCGGAGGGCGCCGTCCGCTGTCTGGGCTGAGTTTCGGGCCTGATGGTCTTTTCCTGTTTCTGTCTCTAGCACCTAGCTCAGTACTTGCTGACCCAAGGTCTCATGTGGTAATAACACATGAGGATAGACTAATAACAGAAGGAACTTGTGTAATAACGGGGGTGTCCAGTGGAGAGTCCTAAGCAGCATCTTTGGTGTGAGCAGCCTGAAGCACGGCGCTGGCAGCGGGGCAGGAAGGGAGACCGTTTTCTCTACCAGACTGGGGGGTCGTGAAGTGCGTGGATCCTGAGCTCCGACATGTGTTTGCTGCTTAACTAGACCGTGTGGAGCTGGTCTTAATGAGACAAAGACCACCTGACTAGTTTTGAGGGAGAGCCACTGAATAAGGTGGGACGCAGGTGGCCAGGAGGGCCTCTACTCAGCCATCGAAGTACCTGAGAAACTAAACTCTAGGCTGGGACTTCTGTCCTTGAGGGCCAGGCTCTGAGGTCTGTGCCCTTACTCCCCACCAGAGAGTTATCCCAGAACAGCCACTTCAAGAAGAGGAAAGACAAATAGCCAATAAACATATGAAAATATTCTCAGTCTCTCCGGCAATCCTGTAGACAAAACTACAAGAAAATGCCATTTTACATCTACCAGACTGGTAAAAATTAGGAAGTTGAACAAATTAAACTGCTGGCAAGGATATAGGGCATCAAAGCAGCCAATGATGATGGGAGCTTTCCAAAGGAGAACATCCACCTTGGAAAACAATTTGGAGTTATCTTGGTAGCATAAACATGTTTCTACACCATGACTCAGAAATTCCACGCCTAGAGTAACTCTTGTACACCTGTACCAGGAGATACGCACAAGAATGTTCAGAGCAGCAGTGTGCATGACAGAAAACACAGCAGCCCAAAGGTCATCAAAACTAGAATGGAGGGCTTCCCTGGTGGCGCAGTGGTTGAGAGTCCGCCTGCCGATGCAGGGGACACGGGGGGTTCGTTCCCCGATCCAGGAAGATCCCACATGCCGCGGAGCGGCTGGGCCCGTGAGCCATGGCCGCTGAGCCTGTGCGTCCGGAGCCTGTGCTCCGCACCGGGAGAGGCCACAATAGTGAGAGGCCCGTGTACCACAAAAAAACAAAACAAAACAAAACAAAACTAGAATGGATTTTTAAAAAAACTGTGATATATTCATAATGCAATATAAATATATAAATATAAAGCTTTGCAACCATGGATTGTAGCTACTTGCAACAATATGGGTGACTCTTAAAAACATAATATTGTCTCAAGAATATATACTGTATGAATCAATTTATATAAAGTTAAAAAACATACAGAATGAAGCAATGTATTGTTTACAGATTCAAGCCTGTGTAGGAGATCTACTAAGAAATGCAAGGGAATGATACAAAATTCAGCACAGTATTTGCCTTGGAGGTGAGAGGAAAGGGAATGGGTTTGTGGAAGAATATCCTGGGGACACCAGGGGTAAAGGTAATAAGATTTTCTTTACCTGAGTCGTGGGTACACAGGTGCTCATTGGATTATGATTTCTTTTTAATTGATTTATTTATTTTTGGCTGTGTTGGGTCTTTGTTGCTGCTCGTGGGCTTTCTCTAGTTGCGGTGAGCCGGGGCTTCTCTTCGTTGTGGCGCGCGGGCTTATTGCAGTGGCTTCTCTTGTTGCGGAGCACAGGCTCTAGGCATGCAGGCTTCAGTAGTTGTGGCATGCGGGCTCAGTAGTTGTGGCCCACGAGCTTAGTTGCTCCGCGCCATGTGGGATCTTCCCGGACCAGGGCTCAAACCCATGTCCCCTGCATTAGCAGGCGATTCTTAACCACTGTGCCACCAGGGAAGCCCTGGATTATGATTCTTTATACCTTATGTGTACTTAATACATTAAAAAAATCTACTCAGGACTGCATGTTGGTGCCCTGGACACAGAGTTTCTTCTCTGCGCATGAAGCTCAAGACATTTGATCTCCTTGAGAACTTCATTTACTTACTCTCCAGGAGTTACTCAGTCTCTGAATAAAAGAGCTCTGCTCTTTGAACCTCAAATGACACTAGAACTTCAAGTGACACCTGGCCTGCTGACATCTTCCCAAGTTGCTGACTGTTTTCTGTTTCAACAAGCATTTGTTGCATTTGTCTGCTCAGAGCTCCCTCAACATACCTCAGGCAGCTCTGGCCCGGAATCTCCAGTTCCCCTGGACTCGTGCTGAAGAGAAGTGTCCAGATGCCCCCTAGTGGAGTCAGCTATTCTCTGTCAATGCCACCTCTTAATAAGCCAACTTGGCCTTCATTCCTCATCATCACTGACGTCATCATCCTCACTGCTTCGACTCTGTCCTCCATCTCCTTATTACTACTAATCCTTTCAGTGGTTTGGGGCAGTAACTGCAGGTGGCAGGCATCACTGCGGGGGTTTTCAATCAGGATTGCACATTTGAACCACCTTTGAAAGTTCTGACGGTACCTTAAAACGTACTGAGGCCTGGGCTCCAGTCCAGGTCCAGGAGACTGAATCTTTTGGGATGGGGCCTTGAATATGGGTAGTTTTGTTGTGTGGATTTGAACAGCTTTATTGAGGTATAATTAACATAATAAACTGCACATATTTAAGGCATACTCTTGGACAAGTTTTTTTTGTTTGTTTTTTTGTTTTTTGGCTGTGTTGGGTCTTCGTTGCTGAGGGCGGTCTTTCTCTAGTTGCGGTGAGCTGGGGCTACTCTTCATTGCAGTGGGCGGGCTTCTCACTGCAGTGGCCTCTCGTTGTGGAGCACGGGCTCTAGGCGCGTGGGCTTCAGTGGTTGTGGCTCGTGGGCTCTAGGGTGCAGGCTCAGTAGTTGTGGCACATGGGCTTAGTTGCTCCGCGGCATGTGGGATCTTCCCGGACCAGGGCTCGAACCCCTGTCCCCTGCATTGGCAGACAGATTCTTAACCACTGCGCCACCAGGGAAGCCCTTGGATAAGCTTTGAAGTATGTACATATACGTGAAATCATTGTCATCAAGATAAAGAATATATCTATCATCCCCCAAGTTTTCCTTGTGTCCCTTTCTAGTTCCTTCCTCTCACCCCTTCTTAACTCTGCCCCACCCCCATTGCCAGGCATCACAGACCTGCAATCTGTAACTGTAGATTACATTTTCTAGAATTTTATATAAATAGAACCATACAGTATATATATATATATATATATATATATATATATAATTATTTTTTGGTCTGGTGTTTTTCACTCAGCATAATTATTTTGGGGGATTCGCCTATGTTGTTGCATGTATCAATATTTCATTCCTTTTTATTGCTGAGTAAGATTCCACAGTATGCATATATCACAATTTGTTTATCTGTTCACCCGTGGATGGACATTTGGGTTGCTTTCAGTTTAGAGCTATTACAAATAAAGCTGCTATGACTATTCATGTACAGATCTTTGTGTGCACAGAGGATTTCATTTCTCTTAGGTTAAATGTCTCAAGGAGTGGGATGACTGGTTCACAGGGGAGGTGTATGTTTAACTTTTTAAGAAACTGCCAAACTGTTTTCCCAAAGCAGCTGTACCATTTTATATTCTCAAATTACTAGTAATTAAAGGCTCCCCAGGAGATCCTAGTGGACAGCTGGGACTGAGACCCTGTGTTACAGCAGCCCATGAGGGCTGAGCTAAAAGATCTGGGAAATGTTGATCAGGAATCCCAGGAGCCTCGGAGCTCCCAGCTCGTGCTTAGTATAATCCCACAGCTCATATCGACCCAGGACACACACTGGAAACTCCCAGGGAGCCATTAAAAAATACAGTGTCTGGCCCTTCACCCCCCAGAGAGTCTGATATAATTGCCTTGGGGGCCAGGGTGCAAGGGTGGGGGGCTGCCTCAGGCATCACAGCTTTTTACCAGCTTCCTGAGTGGTTCTCGAGCACAGAGTGACCAACTGTCCTGGTTTGCCCAGGACTATGAGGGGTCCATTACCATGAAGCTTTCAACCATAAAACTGGGAACGTCCCAGGTCATCTTAATACATGGTCACTCCACTTGTGGACCACTAGCATAAAGGGCTCAGGCTTTGGTGTTGGATAGACTTGTCAATCTGCCTGTCAACTTGGGAGTTATAGCTCAGGGTTAGTGTGTGTGTTTGGGGGAGGCCATGGATAAAAGGGAAAGTGGGGGACATGAGTAGCCAGGACAGAATGTGGGCTAACTCCCTCTCTCCATTTTCTCTGTCAAGCAGGGACAAGTTAGAGATGCCTCAACTAGGAGTTTTGGTTGCTGTTAAAGGGGAGAAATATATGAAGCCCACCTTTTCTGAGCAGTTGTATGGTGAGGCAGTGTCCTGTAGAGGCCTCTGGAGCCAGACTGCCTCATTGTAACACTGTTTTACCACTGACTATTAATAACTATGTGATATTGGGCCAAACACCTAAATTCTCTGCCTCAGTATCCTCAAGGACAGGATGGGGACAGGGTATCTACCTCATAGAGGACGTCTTCAGGACTGAGTTAATGTATGTAAAGCTCTTTTAAAAAAATGGTGCCAGGGGCTTCCCTGGTGGCGCAGTGTCTGAGAGTCTGCCTGCCGATGCAGGGGACACGGGTTCGTGCCCTGGTCCGGGAAGATCCCACATGCCGCAGAGCGGCTGGGCCTGTGAGCCATGGCCGCTGAGCCTGCGCGTCCGGAGCCTGTGCTCCGCAACGAGAGAGGCCGCAGCAGTGAGAGGCCCGCGTACCGCAAAAAAAAAAAAAAAAAAAAAAAAAAAAAAAAAAAAAAATGGTGCCAGGCATGTACTAAGAACTATGTAAGTGTTCACTGTTATTATCTTAATAGCCTTGTTAAAATGAGAAGGGGGAAATCGTGACTAAATATATCCTACAGCCTACGTCCATAGGCTGTCCTATACGGTTTCCTATTGAAAGATTTTTTTGGTTAATCTTTCAGATTTTGTGTTGCAGCTTTAAAGAACTATAGGTTCTTGGTTCTGCATGTCAATACGGGAGGAGCTAAAGGTATATATATTATGCGCTTAACGTTCTTATGCAAATCATAAGGGAGACATAGTTTGGAACCTGATCATTTCATTTTCACCAAGTTACTTTATTGGTGAGCTGCATTTTTGGAGTTAAAATAAAAAAAACAAGGGCTTCCCTGGTGGCGCAGTGGTTGGGAGTCCGCCTGCCGATGCAGGGGACACGGGTTCATGCCCTGGTCCGGGAAGATCCCACGTGCCGCGGAGCGGCTGGGCCCGTGAGCCATGGCCGCGGAGCCTGTGCGTCCGGAGCCTGTGCTCCGCAACGGGAGAGGCCACAGCAGTGAGAGGCCCGCGTACCGCAAAAAAAAAGCCCACCAGAACACAGTCTAGTAGTAACATTGTATTAGTCTTTGTGTCAAGTGGAACTAACACGGACTCCTGTTTTAGCTTTGCAACTGTGATTTAACAGGTACACAGGGCTCTGTGGAACTCAAGTCTCAAAGTTAGTCTTTGTGAAATGGTAACACTCAATTATCTGTGACAGTGCCTCATCTACTCAGAAGCTTTCCTCATTCTTCAATAACCTAAAAAGAGCAAAAATGCTAAAAACATCTCGAAACATTCATTTAAATCCATTTTACAGAACATGAAAATGTAGAAAACATCAACAGCATGGCCACAGTACAAAGGATCGCAGGAGGAGACTGGGATAATAGCTCTGGTGCTTTGGTACCCCCTCTACAGTACTTCATTAAAAAATTTTTTTTTGGGCTTCCCTGGTGGTGCAGTGGTTGAGAGAACGCCTGCTGATGCGGGGGACACGGGTTCGTGCCCCGGTCCGGGAAGATCCCACATGTCGCAGAGCGGCTGGGCCCGTGAGCCATGGCCACTGAGCCTGCGCGTCCGGAGCCTGTGCTCTGCAACGGGAGAGGCCACAACAGTGAGGGGCCCGCATAACGCAAAAAAAAAAAAAAAAAAAAAAAAAAAAATTTTTTTTTAAATCCTCTCAAATAGTTTAAGACTCACAAGAAGTTGCAAAATGGTACAAAGAGTTCCAGTGTATCCTCCTTGGTTTCCTCCCAGTGATACTGTCTTACATAACTGTGGAACACTGTCTTTGTTAAACTAGGACATCAGCATCCGTACAATACTATTAACTCAAGTATAGATCTCATTTGGATTTCACCGGTTTTCCATGAACTCTTCTTTTTTCTGTTCCATTTCATTTTGGAGGCTACTTCTGCATTTCCGAACATCATATTACATCCTAAGCCTACATTTAGCTCCCATCACGCTGACTATGTCTGTTTAAGCTTTCATTAGATCCACCAAGTTGAGGCCCAGAACAAAACTTATGAACAACATTCTTTGAGCTTCTAAATTATTTGTATGAAGGATGACCTCAGATGATCTCCTATTTATTGATACACAGTTTACATGGGGAGTTAAGGACCCTTTCTCAAGAGGCTTCGCCATTTACCAGCTGTGTGATCTTGACCAAATTACTTGACCTCTCTAAACTTTACTTTTCTCATCGCTAAAACGGGGGTAATAATCTTACCGACCTCATAGACATATTGTAAGGATTAAACTAGAAAAGATGTAAAACACGTAATCAGTAATGCTATTACTCACTCCCCTACCACCATCACCGCCAGTACCACCAGTACCACCAGTACCACCAGTACCACCGCCAGGGGAATCCCTGTCCTTCTAGCTGTTTTCTTGATGTCACAGTAGTGCAGGTATGGCTTAGAGCTGGGAGTCTGCTCAGGGTGCAGGCCAGAAGTCTTTACTCTCCTGGCAGATGGCAGGGTGGCGGGGAGTGGTCTCTCATAGCTGGGAGAGCAGCCAGGTGGCATACAATCCTGTCTTCTCTGGCTGAAACTGAGGATGCATTTCCCAAAATAATACCACTGCATTGATATCAGACTTCAGGTACATTGTGGGATCTATAGGCTTTTGTGGGTTGTCCTGCAACCTAATCACCCTTGATGTTACATTTAAGTGGAAGAATATATTAGGTTCCAAATGAAACATTTGGAGCGCAGCCCACAGAGTGGGGATTGCTTATATAAGAAAGATAATTGCTTGGATATAATTTTGGAAACTAAGACATCCGCTTTGCCCCAGTGCCCTTTTCAAGCAGGAGTAAGTTTAAAAAAAAAGTAAAAAGTGGTAAGAAATTGTTGATTTGAATGTTGGTTATTTCCAACTGATAGCAAAATTCTCCTTGTTGGCCTGACTAATGGCCAACTAATTATTTCTTGTAGTTTATTATTTCTCGTAGATAGTATCAGTGGTCATAAGCATGTCTTTTGCATTGGCCAAAATCTCTGTATGCTGGGGCTGGCTTGCCCAGGCTCACAGGAGTTAATGTGCACTTCTCTTCCCCCTCTGGATTCAGAGAGGTCATGCTGATAGCTTGAAATCAGTCACGGTGGATGTATTAACATTACAGAAATCAGCAAGTGCTTCCCCTGCCACCCCTAAAGCTGGATGTTTGACATTTACCACCAACACACCACTCCATTTTTTAACTCAGCAAACATGTATTGTATGCCAACTGTATGCCTGCTACTGTTTTAGGGTCCAAACAACCTTGGATAACACAGTCCTTTAAGAAGATCCTACAGATAAATTTGAAGTCCAAGGAAACATGAAATATACATGTTTTTTGAATGGAAAAGCCCTAGCATGTCAATGTAACCCACATAATAATCCACACCAAACTTCACCAGTATGAAATCTCCGTCGGGAAAGTCCCCCTATGAAGGAGGATTGTTTTTAAGGCCATCCCAGGCATTCCATTTTTAGCCATCTCCAGGACAGTGTATTCCACAACTATTCACTGTAATCAACTATATTTGATCACTTTCACCACTTTTCTCTGGTCCTGTATCCAGTGTTTTTAAGCTGCCAAGCCCAAAGCCAAACATTGTACTCTGGAAACACAAAAGTGAGATCATCTAACGGCTCCCATGTATTTCATCATCGTGTAGGTGTCCTGATAATATACTTATCTGAATTTTTTAAATATCAAAGCAACACACACATTAAAATTCTACAGTTTATGATGAAAAGAGACAATCGTGTGCCTCATCCCACCTCCCTATCCCACCCCAAGGTGACTTTCTCTGCTGGACCTGGTTTCCTTGGATCCTGAATCTCAGCTTCCCATTCAATTTTTCCAGAAAATAACTTTTTAGTCCCCTGCTGGGGCGGGGTGGGGGGGAGAGAGTAGCCACTTGGCTGCATGTGGGAGGTGAAGGGGGCTCTGAGGGGCCTGACAACCTCATGTGAGACTTCAGGCCCCTCTTCCCCATTTTCAACCCATTGTGCACCCCTTCTCTGTGGTATCTACTGCCTCTGGGGGATCTGGGGAAAAAACGGGCTTATTAGTATTCTCCTCAAACCACGTCTAACTTTCTTCTTTCTGCAAAGACAATTATGGCTCCAAGTTTGCCCTTTACCTTTTGTGTCTGTGTGTAAACTTTGAAATTTAAAAGTGCACAGTAAAATTAATGAATCTTAAGTACACAATCAGATAAATATTTCATCCGTGATTCTATTCACTTAACAAGCCCCCAGGTCAAGATACAGAACCCTGCTAGCACCAGAAACCTCCCTTGTGCCCCCGAAAGGTGACATCTATTCTATAAATCTGTCTGTTTGTATCCATGGCTTTAATTCACCAAGGTTACTTTGAATGCCAATTCATTAATTAAAATGTTGAACAGTACTGGGCTCAGCAAGGACCCGGAGGGAACATCCTCCAAATGCTGGACAGTGAGCACTGCAGGAGATACCCTCTCTGGTGTGTCCAGCAGCCAGTCAGGCCTAGTACTGAGCATCTAGTATGGATCCAAACCTTCTCAGCTTATTGAGCTGGACAGGACCAAGAGACTTGTAAAAACTGCAAACAGAAACAAAAACATGCACCTGATTCTTTCCAAAGGAAAAGCCCCGGAATCATGTTTTTCCTTGTCCTTCTCTTCACTTCCATGGGGCGCTGCCTTTGCCCTCTTTCAATAATGTGCCAGAATTGCTACCCTCTACCTGCCAGCCCTCCAACACTGCATCTGGATTATTCAGGTACATGGGGGAGATTTGGGGGGGGGGTAGTGGAGGGTGGTTAGTGATAAGGCCAGCTAGGAAATCCAATAGAGAAGTGAAGTGGGTGGAGAGAAAATGAAAGCCCTAATACAGACCATGCAAGTTCCTACTTTCACAGCCCCCCACCCCGGCAGCTAGCTCAGGTGCCTGATGACGCGAGTGCTTTCGTGATGCTGCTGCTGCTTTGATTAAACATTTACTGAAGGGGCTTCCCTGGTGGCGCAGTGGTTGGGAGTCCGCCTGCCAATGCAGGGGACGCGGGTTCGTGCCCCGGTCCGGGAAGATCCCACATGCCGCGGAGCGGCTGGGCCCGTGAGCCATGGCCGCTGAGCCTGCGCGTCCAGAGCCTGTGCTCCGCAACGGGAGAGGCCAGAACTGTGAGAGGCCCGCGTACCACAAAAAAAAAAAAAAAAAAAAAAAAAATTTATTGAAATACTTAAAGGCGAAAGGAGGAATCCAGAAAAGCTCCAGAATCTTCTAAAATTAAGAGAACCCTTCCAATGTTAACGACCTTAGATCAGATTTGTGATTTCAATTGTCACAATAAATGCAGCGCCTCCGAGCTGTTGGCTCCCATTGTGATTTTGCAATGATTCAGACTTGCGTGGGACTGATTGAGTGTTTGAGGCGTTCAGTTTTTTTACACCTTCCTCATTGACTTTTCTAGTGGAATGGCTTATGAAGATGTAATGAATAGAAAATAAACTTATTGAAATACATTCCTGGGAACTTTGCTCAGGGACATGGATACCTTAAACCTGATATTCCGGAATAGCTCCAACCAGATCAGAAAGCAAGAAGTTATTGCCTAGTGGAAAAATCAAAAGGAGAAAAATACTGAAGTATTGTAAAATAAGTTCTAGAGACCTGAGTAAACCAACTAGGAGGCACATAGAATTATAAAATATCCTTATGGAAATATCCACAGGGGCTTAGGAAGAAAAGTCGGTAGGTGGAGTTTATTTCTACAGGAGGCAGGGAACTATAATGGAAAGAGCACCAGGTTGAAGGGGGGACTGGCTTGCCTGTCGGCCCGCTGTGTGCTCTTGGTACCTCACTTGACCTGTCTGTCTCTCAGTTTCCTCACCTGCAGAAGAGGGTCTTCAATATTACTTCCAGTTTTCACACTGATGCTCCAAGCCTAGGACTAATTTTGAGGCTTCTCAGAGTTCCAGGTTGGGAAAATATAGGCTGTCTAGGCTCCCTTCAAAATGGAGTTAGAAGTCACCAGGCCAGAGCAGTGATGGACGCCCAGTCACAGACAAAGCTCAGAACCAAGGGATAAATGATGTCCTTGCTGCTAGAAGCGCCACACTGACATTTTGTGGCTATGGATAATCCAATTATACAAACGTTTATGTGCAATGTGCTTCCTCTGTGAAGCTTTGAAGCTTCCTCAAGCTTCAAAGCTGCTTCCTCTGTTTTTTTTTTTTTTTTTCTGTACAATAGTGAAAATATTTACACTTAGGCCTGAGGCAAAACGCTAAGAAATTTGCCCAAGTTTGCCCAAGAGTGTTGGCTCCAAGTGGACTTGCTCTACCCTTGGTGCGCTCAAACCACTCCCCGAGACCGTCATCACCATGCCAGGACTGTGCTTTGATCACACATCTCAAATGCGCTCTCAATGCTGTGTGGCAATCCAGTTTCATTAGTAACTACTTAATTCTTTCTTTACTCTTCTCAAACTTCTTCTGAGCTCTCAGGCTCACCCAGCTTGCCCCATGGTCGCTGAGCAAATGGAAGCCATCAGATGGGGATTCCCTCATCTTCTCAGCAGTGAACCTACAAGCTGACTTCTTCCCCAGTTCCCTGGAGAAAGTGTCCTTCTGACTACTGTTAAGTTAGTCAAACAACGAGTCCATTAGACTGAGATGTTCTAATGCCCTAGAGGCCTATGTAAGCAAACCAGAATCTAAGTCTGCAAATGTCTCAAGGTTACAAAACCCAAAATGCTGGGGACAATCAATCACAAACAGCCAACTAGGCTTGAAGCTATAGCCGATCATTACCTACCTTACTTTGCTTCCGTCTTTTCTCTATAAAACTCTCACCCCAGCTCCTGTTGGTGGAGCTCCTAACCACTTCTGGTTTGGGGCTGCCTGATTTGAATCCCATTTTTGTGCAGAGAAACTCTTAACATTTTTAATAGGCCTTGGTTGATTGTTTCACAGTACAAAGGCCAATACGTCCACATGTGTTCAAGTTCACCTCCCTCCTGCCTTCTCAAAAACTTTCCTTTAAAAAAAAAAATCACCCCTTTCTCCTGTTTCATCAACCTCTCCCTCCCCTATTATCCCAGCCTCACCAGCGTATGAATCATGATTTGGACCCTTTCTCCCTTGAAAAACAAAAGAAACAAAAGGGAACAAAATCCAAACGCTCCGTTGTGCCTTCTAATCTTCTTAAGACTTGTCTACACAACTGAATTTCCTTCACTCTCCTGCCACTTCAACACACCTGCTTCGCTAAGGTCACTCTATGTCCAAGTCATAACCCTTCGAACCTGCGAGTATGAATTATTTGCAAAAAGACGTAACTATCTTAAGTATCTTGAGAGGATATAATCCAGGATTTAGGGTGAGCCTTAAGTCCTTATAAGCGAAAGGCCGTGGGAGGCTTGAAACCCAGGAGAAACAGGGGAGAAGGCCACGCGAAGGAGGTGGCAGAGATGGGAGTGATGAGTCTACAAGCCAAGGAATGCGAGCCATCACCAGAAACCGGAAGAGGCAGGGAAGGATTCTCCTCCACAGCGTTTGAGCAAGTGCAGCCCTGCTTGATTTTGAACTTCTGGGCACCAGAACCCTGAAAGAATGAATTTACGTTGTTTTAAGCCACCAAGTTGTGGCAATTTGTTATGACAGCCCTAGGAGACTGTTAACAGTCACCAAAGACCTCCATGCTGCAGAACCCCAGACTAAATACCATCTCTCTCCCATACTGCAACAGTACGTAACTCAGCTGACTTCTCCTTGCTTGAAGCATCTTACAGTCCTCGCTTCCAGGGAACCACTGTCTATCGGGTTCTCTCTTCTTTTTTTTTTTTTTTTGTGGTATGCGGGCCTCTCACTGTTGTGGCCTCTCCCATTGCGGAGCACAGGCTCCGGACGCGCAGGCTCAGCGGCCATGGCTCACGGGCCCGGCCGCTCCGCGGCATGTGGCATCTTCCCGGACCGGGGCACGAACCCGTGTCCCCTGCGTCGGCAGGTGGACTCTCAACCACTGCGCCACCAGGGAAGCCCCTCTGTTCTCTTCGTGAGTGCTTCCTCTTGGAGTTCTTTGCAAGCTTTTCTGCTTCTACCTAACCTCCAAAAGTCCGCTTGTCTTCTCCATCTTCTCTAGTGATCACATCCATACCTGTGGCTCTAAATATCATCCATGTAACAAAGATTCCCAAGTTGATGCCTCCAACTTAGACCTGCTGAGAGCTCCAGTCATGTGTGTCCCATGCCTTCTTGACACAGCAGCTTAGAGGCTTCACAGTAATCTCACACGTGAGCAAACATACATGTGCAAAACAGAACTTCTGATCCTCATGAAACATTCCTTTTGCCACCCACCCCTTCCCCAAACCCTGTTCTTCCTCTGGTTTTCCACATCTGAAGAAATGGCATCTCCACCTAATACAATTGCTCTAGCAGAAACCTGGGAGTCATTCTTCCTCCTACTCCTACATCCAATTCCTAAACCAGTCTTGGCAATTTAATATGTAAAATGCATCTTGACTGCACTCACTTTTTAGATCTACTATCACCATCCTGGGACCACACGAACACTACGTCTCACCGGGTCTCTTGCAACAACTTCCGATGGATTCTCCACACAGCAGCTAGAGATCTTTCAACAGATCAGATCACGCCATGCCCTTATGTAAAGCCCTTTGAAGGACTTCCACTGAATTGAGCACAAAAATCCAAACTCTAGGAGGCCTTCTGTGACCTTGCCATGCCCTTTGTCCATCCCTTTCCCTGCTCTGTCCACAGTGCATGTTCCTTAGGTTCCAAGAACTTAGCAGGCTTTTCCCACCGTGGACCACCTCTGCCTGGGATTATCTCCCCAACACTTTCTGCCTTCAGCTTACTTCCTCAGAGGGAACTCCCTGATCACAACCCCCAACCCATTTTACATCAGTTTCTCCTGTTATTTTCTCTCACAGAACTCAATTCTTTCTACCATTGAATTTGTCACAATCTGTAATCACACATTGGATCGTGTGTTTATTTATGTACTGTCTCCCCCTCCAGGGTGCCTTCGGCAAGCAGCTGGGACTATGTCTGTTTCTCATCACTGAGCAGAGTGCCTAGCTCAGGGGCAGCCACAGATGGGATGCTCCATAAATATCTGTTGAATGAATTCGCTCTCTTCTACACCTTAAATGTGGGTCCTAGGAGGAACGCTCGTCTGGTGAGGACACATACACCCAGAAGAATAAAAAACAATACCCCAAATCTAAATTTTATGAAAACCCGAAGACTGTTTTACAAACATATAAATTATTTTATTTACAAAGCCATGTTACCAAAAAAAAAAAAAAAAAAAAAAAGCAAAAAAAAAAAAAAAAAAATACAATCGCTCACTGGAGAATGTCTCCAGACCCGGTGCTGAACCACGGCAGTATCAATAGATACGTGTTTGTTCTTTCCTTTTTAAAACTGTAAGCCATAGGATTTACTATTTACATCTACTTTAGACATTTATTCTGCTTACAATATCACAGGCATGGAATGAATTCTATCGGATAGTGCTAATACATAAAGGTGCAGGACAAAGAAGGAAAATACTTAGTGTTACAAAATATGGATTGTAGAAAAGAAACCCACTCCACAAGTGTGGCATTTGTTTAGAATGTTTGGACATGCTTTCTTCAAAATTCTTCTGGAAAAGGTTCTAAAATCGGTAGTAGGAAAGGACAAATGAGCAGGTGCAAATTCTCGTCTGTGCAACAACAGTTATTGAATATACCCCATGACTGACCAGCTACGTAAAACCCCCAGAGTTTTGTTAAAGTGCCATGGGCCGGCAGCATAACAAAATAGAAGGTGTAAATAGAAAATTTCTTTTTTTTTCCTTTTTTAAAACAAGAGTTCACTGAGAATCAGCAATAAGAGAATATGCTGTATAAACTATTCTCTACAAAGGTTGATCAGCATTATTTACAATTGGTACATTGATACAAAAGAAGGCATACAAGTTATCCAGGTCGCTTTTTCTTTTTTCTTTTTTTTTTTTTTTTTTATGGCTGACAGGTCTATGCATTGCGTTACGCTTTAACAACCAGAGCTTTCGAGCCTCTATGGCTGGCGACAAGTCACGAGATCTTCAGGCAGATGGGGGTGTGTGCAGTCAAGGGGCTGGGAGAGAGGGCTAGGTGGGGTGTGCAGAACAGAAGTACCCAAACGATATCCCCCTAATAATGCTTTATAGGCTGGTCCAGTTGAACTCCATTCAAACAAACCGAAAGAAAACCTTTTATTTGCATTCCATTTTTCAAGCTGTGAGTTTTGAATACATCATTATAAAGTAAACCTGTAGTTGACTGTGAAGGAAGAAACACCGTGGGTTTTCCCTTTTTGCTCAGTTTTCCAGAAATGTCCTCACCTTGGTCAGAGCCAGTCTTTCACCAAGTAAGCAGCATTCGGTGGGGAGTCTCTTTATTCCAGCTTGCAATTCAAGATGTAGAGAGCTAAAACGTTTAAAATCCATTGAATTGCTCCTTTAGTCCCTGTTGAGGCATTATTTCTCAGAAGCAGCCACTTAATCTCTCAACTTTTGTTTTCCTTCTTTGAGTGTAAGAGTTTATAAATCAGAGGGTTATTTTGTTGCTGAGATTTTTTTGTTGTTGTTTTTACTCCTGCAAGTATTACAACTCAAAATAAATTATAAAAAAAACCAGACTTCTAAAACCGAACGAGACAAAAATTGTGCAAAAATAACAAAGATATGTACATACTTTTCAGTCTGAAGAAATGTACAATAAAAACATAATTCAAAGAACAGTTTAAAAATATAAACGTTGCTTCAACTTTCCTAAGTTTCATATTGTTTCTGAAACTATTCTGGTCAGTTAGCTCTGTAATCTAGTAAAACATAAATTATTACAAAATTAACACTATAAAAATTTACTTTAAGAATATCTTCTAAACTTTTTTTTCAAAGGGTCTAACCTTGTTTATAATTTCTTAAACATTTATAAGTCTTAAAATCTGCCTTAACCTTTTTTTTTTTTTTTAAAAAAAAGTAACAATCTTCCCTTCAATTTGCAGTCTCTTTTTCCCCAGATGGAAATAAACCAGCATATAAGTGCACTTTTAACACTGTAGAAATAAAAATGCAATCATCCCAACTAATGGCCTAGTACCTAATATCAACTCCTGATTTTTTAAAAAAATCTTCATTTTACATTAAAAATTTTAGTAAATCCTATTAAGAGACACTGTCAGTGCAATTCCATTGATGCAAATCACTCCGTTTGCCTCCCGTCTTTGCAAAATCCAATCATACGGTGAAAGTTAACAGTAGTCTGATCCTTGGGTTTGGGGGGAATGGGAAAGAAAAGGAAAACTTCAGGGTGGGGATGAGGGTTTATGTCCAGCTGTAAAACTGGCATTCGTTTCTGACTTAGGGATGAAGCAAAACCTCCTGGTATCTCTGCCATTATACTGTATACAAAGTTACATGATTCATAGCACAGAACACTTATTTTATATGGTGAATTCCTTTCTTGACTATGATTCCCAATTAGAGCTTATGGTATTGGTTTCTTTCAAAACTCCAGTGTGAACAGTTTTATAGCTGCAGGCCTCCAGCTTCTCCCTTCCAGATCTTCCAAATGGCTCTTCTCCATAAGCAGTGGCCTTACGACTCCTGCCTGGGTTGGCTGTATCGGAGTGGTGGCCTCTGACAACCTAGCATGAGCTGATCTATGGGTGTGCTGAGTCCACGGGGCCCTCTGGCCCAGGGCACGGAGGTGGCTCGGCAATGCTAGTCACTATTCTCACCAATCACCAGCTGTTTGGCAATGAACCCTCCATGGCAGCTTTCCCTCAGGCCTTTCCTTCCGGCTCTGCTTTTTCTCCTCTGGCAGCGCCCCGGAGGGCAGCTTGAGACCTTCCACAGCGGTGGGCACTGTGCCTCTTCCTGAGTGGCTTCCTGAGGTCTTGTGCCCTTTTCCCTGGGATTCCTCCCCCTGTGACTCGCCCAGCTTTGCGCCCTTGTACACGGCGCCCTGGAAGGGATTTTGCAGCATGGATTCCTAACACGCTCAGATGATCAGTCACCCAGTTCCCACCATCTTTTGAGGATATCTTCTCCTATCCCCAGGCCCTCCTTCCTGCCACTTCCCGGGTCCATTCCTGCCCCTGTCCCTAACCCAGAACATCCTCTCCGAGCTGCACAGCTGGACAGTGGTACTGAGTAAGCCCCATCATTAAATGGCTGCTGTTCTCAACTTTGCATCTCGCTCCTCTGTGCTGGTGCGTCCTAGAAACCTGATAAGGGCACTCGCCCGCCCTCCAAGTCTCTGCTCCCCAAACACGGGCTGCTCCCCGGTAACCGCCCCCACCCCCATGCAGCACGCTGTCTAGAGGGAGCTTTTGAGAGCCCGTACCTCTGATGGTCGGTGGGGACCCAGAGACTGGCAGGTAGGAGGGGATGAAGGGAAGGATGGGAGAGGGCAAGGAAAGGAGCACCGCACATGCTCAAGTTCAAGAGTTCCAGACGACGCCAACCGGGAACGGACATTCTACAACGTCTGCTCTTGTGGCCGGAGCAAAATGTTGCAGTAGCAGCATCAGAAGCTAGAGGAGGGACCCCAAACTTGGAAGAAGGTATACACGTGGCAAGTGAAAGAACGGAAACAAAACACTGGTCTTGTTTTCTGTAAATCTCAACTTCACGTTCTTTTTGCCTTTTTCTTTTTCCTCAAAACTGAAAATTGGTCAATTAAAAAAAAGAAGAAGAAAGGCCAGAGCCACAGGCAGGGCACAGGAAACAGACTCTTCCCCACTGCCCACTCCCCTCCCTCCCCTGGCCTTGGCCTCCTGGGGTGAGGTCCCGTGGCCAGGCATTGGTTTGGAAGTGGCTTCATAGTCTTGTTATGGAAGAGTCCTTATCCTGCCCGTTCTGTTTGTGGTCTTCTAGGAAAGAAAAGAAAAGAAAAGAAAAGAAAAAGCTTGTTTCCAAAACATACATTTGGGATTACCCACAAGAATTCGAGAAGGGAGTCTCAGTCTCCTCACCTATAATGAAAAGGATACCATCCCACCTCCTGCATTTGGCAAAAGCCAGCTGTGATGAGCAAATATGAGGTGATGGAAGTAAAGAAACTCTGTAAATGGAAGGTGGGCACAAAGATCCTAGCTACGAAGGAAAGCAAGGGGGCAAATCCTGTGGCTTCATGGAGCTCCTCTCCAGGAGGGAGGACCGGGATAATGAATCTGTCTTTGTTTTTCTGTTTTTGTTTTTTAGTCTATCTTTTCCTAACTAACTCACAGACAGCACGGAGAATTACCTAAGGAAAAAGTATAGTGCTGGGTTAACCACAGAGGCTGTGGATATACAGGTTTTGGTTCAAGTTCCTTCATCTTCATCTATAAAATGAGGATAACCAATTTGTCCCCAACCTGACCAGGTTGTTAAAAGGTTGAAAGGTATGTAATGTATGTGAGCGGCAGAGCACGGCGCCTACAGAGGCAGGTGTTGGTATTATTATTACGTTCATTTAGGCTGACGGCTAGCATTGTGGGTTCCCAGCAGGTATGCCTGGAGTTGTGGGCGACTGCACACGTGCCTGCTAAGGGTGAAAGTGGAGTCTCCGGGTGCACCCAGCAACCCATGCAGGAGGCCTGCCATAAACAGGCAGATTGCCCCCCCTCCCCGACCCTACACAGAGGAGGTGCTGCAGGTGCTCTGGCACAGATGGGCCACAGTGACTCAAAATGGTGGAGATCTGAGGACACAAAGCCGTTCCCTATAACCTTCACCCAGACTCTATCCAAGATTTGCGGGGAAACTCCAAAGGCCAAAGTACAGAAAAGCACACTGTAATTTGGTATCTACGAAACCTGTGGCACTTCTAAGACAACGTAACAGCCATATATGTATTTTCTCCCATCATGTAGGACACACACGACCCTACTCACCTACCCTCCCTGGCCTCCTCCAGACGTGCACACACTCCACTGGAGAAAATCACTTCTATGCTGACTGTTTTCACACCTCAAGTTTATAAAAACTCCTAAATCTACCCTGAATAGTCCCACCATGAAAACCACACTCTGAATGGTAGCTACAGCTCACCAGAGGCCTCAAGAAAGTGCTGACCAATGTCCGCCATGAGCAAAGCCCTTTAGTCAACAGCTTCTTATTTAATTTTCATAATAACCTTAGGAGGTAGGCGTCGATTCTGCCATTTAAGAGATGAAAAAAGTGAGGCTCACAGAAGTAATCTTCCTAATATCATACAGCTGCTAACAGTAAAAGCTAATACCTGTGTCAGGTCTCAGGCAGGGGCTTTATGTCTATACATTAATTTAATCCTCACAAAAGCCTTATGAGATAGGGGCCATAATGACCCCCATCTTATAGGCGAGGAAACTAAAGCACAGAGAAATTAAGTAACTTGACCAAGGGCACACAGCTAATTACGAGAAGGCCTAGCGTTAGAAGCCAGGTAGCCATTTTCTTAACTGGACGTGAGATGTGAACCAGGTTCTGACCCCAAAGCCCCCATTCTCTCCACCCTGCTGATGAGCCTATGGACTTCTGCCCCCCAGGAACTTACCTGTCGGCTGTGTCCTGGGCTGGATATGCTTGAAGGACTGGATTGTGACAAAGCTAGGCTGCTATTTTTCCCAACCTGAAAGACACCAGTGAAGCCCTACTCAGACACGGGAGCCAGCTTGGGAGAGACCCACCGATGCCGAGAGTCGCCAGGGGAAAGGGGGAGGCTGCACGGTACCTCGCGGGCTCTCCTCCCGTTGTGTGGAACTCGTGTTTCCATCTTAAACGGCAGAGAAAACGAGTATGTTTCAGGGGGGCCTTGATGACGCCCCCCTCATCCCACAGGGAACGTGGAATGGAGGGGAAATCTTAATCCGCTTCCCAGGTGCGCAGACTGCAAGCTTCCGGGAGGAGGCCCAGCTTTTGCACCTGTGACTGCAGTCCCAGACCCATCTCGTCTCGAGCCCAGGCTCCCCTGGACCAGCTGGGAGTAAATGCCTGCGTCTTTTTCTGAGTCAGTTTTCCCGGCACACTCCTTGCTGTTCTTAAGAAAAATGGCAAGAGGCATGGGTCTCCCGCTTCCAGTGGGAGCCTGAGCGGGCCGGTCCTATGACGCTGCCCTGGGGGCGAGGGGGCGTGGCCGTCGGGCTCCTCCCCTTTCTCGTGATCGAACCTGGGCTCGCGGTGGGCTGGAGTACGTTACGGAGGCAGCTCCTATGCAGAGCCCATCCTCTACTTCAACTCGCCTCTGCGTAAAGACGTCTGCCTTACGTTCGCAGTCTTGTTTTTTGTTTAATATCTCTGTGACAAATTCTGGCCCTACACTGCCCGATACAATTCAATAGATCCCCAGTTAGTCCCCAAAGCATGTTTATCTTGAATTTCTCAGTCTCATGCCATGCCTCTCCCAATCTCCTAACAGAATCAGCACAGATTCCAAAGGCCTTCCCCCAACACCTGGTGACCCTGGACAAAGCCTTTTCTTAATGGCGTGGTGACAAGCACCCAGGTATCAGCTGCATTAGAGAACCAGTATTGACTAGATCCAAGGCAGCCATTAAATTCATCAGCACTTTTTGATTTCCCTCCTGATGAGCACTCTCTGAAGGAGGCTTGTCTGCTCCTTTCATCACTGTTTTTGACTAATTCATCATGCTTACTAAACATTTCATGTGGTCTTGGCACACCAAAGAATCAACAGTGGCACATTTACTCAATACAGAGGCACAGAGGTGAAAAGTCCAGACCCCAGAGCCAAATTACTTGGGTGTAAATCCCAGACCTATTATTTACTCGCTGTGTGACTTTGGGCACATTGCTTAACCTTCCTGTGCCTCGGTTTACTCATCTGTAAAATGGGGGTAATAACAGGTGAAGATTAAATGAATATATCAAGTGCTTGGAACAGAGCCCATCCCATAAGTAAGTGTTACCTGCTAGAACTTCATCGAAAACGGATGACACTATAGCCTTGCTGCTCAGGGTATGGCCCGCACACCAGTGCCGGGGCACTGCCTGGAGCCTGTTAGAATTGCAGACTCTCAGGCTCCGCCCCAGACCTGCTGACTCAGCACGTGCATTTTACTGAGACCCTCCAGTGATTCATGTGCACATTCAAGTTTAGGAAGCCCCGGATCGGCCCTCCATCCTGAGACCTGGAGGTGGCACCGACCAGTAGTTTAGTCTCGGGGGGACCCTGTGGGTGCTGGTCCCCTCCCCTGCACCCCTGGAACTGCAGATGTGTGCGAGTACCTGGGCTCTGATGAGAGGACCTATGTCCATCCCCCATTGCCACAACCTTGGCCTCAGTTGCAGCTTGTCTGGCCCTTGAGATCCAAACTTGCTGTTTCTTGTGTGTTTACCTGTGTTTTGTGAATCCCCCTCAAGAAGTTGTCTTCATGAAGTTTTAACAAGTCTCACACAAAGATGATGCAAAACATGAAAACATCTTTTAAACAACTGCCTCTCATGTCTCCAAAGTCCCCATCCCCAGACGGGGCTGGCCCACTGACTTCTGTGGCTGTCGGCCTGGGGCTGCTGCTACCATCCGTGCACACTGTCCTGGGAGGTCCCTCCCGCTGGACTCAGCTCGAAGAGACCCCAGGCTGCTCCCCTACCCACCTTTGCTCCCTCCTCTACACACAAACAGTCGGGTGGGAGGGCTTCCTAAGCAGCCTTCCCAGCTCGAGACGAAGACGAGACTTGAGGATGAGAACAGGGCTTGAAGGAAAGAAGCACGTGTTCTTCCTGGATCATGTCCCATCCCCCAGCACCCCTCACGGTACACTCCCCTCTGTGTATAGTGGCCTTGAACACTTCTAGGCCGGCTGGTGTGAGCTGCAGTGATACTTTAGGAAGGAAAGGGTTATCTTAGGAGTAGGAAGCCTGGTAAAGTGAGAAGAAGAGTCACCGGAAGCATGCGCTCCCACCCCCCAGGTCATCATTTAACCTGGCTGGGCCTCAGGTTCTTCCTAAGGGGATGCCAATAGATCAGATAAAACTGCTTGGCAATAGACCTCTTCAACGATATCGTCCTCAGAACTCCAGATATACAATAGAGTGAGGTGATGGAACTCAGAACCTCTCTGTGCCTCAGTTTGCTCATCTGTAAAGTGATTACAACTGCATCAACCTCGCTGGGTTGCTGTGAGGACTGAATGAGGGGATGTTCATATAGGACTCAGCACAGTGCCTGGTGCGTGGGCACTGCAGGAAGTATATCTGTTAGATAAACTGCTCTCAGAGCAGAGGGTGGAACTGCCCACGGGGAGAACGAGAATGGGACTCATGCTTGCGTTACCCGTCTGGGCCACCTGCCTGGGCCACATAGCTAAGGGGGGTGGGGGGGCGCTGCCCTGCTCCCCCTCCCACCATCCCCGGGCGGTGCCAGAAGGCTCCTGGAAGGACGGGTCCCTTACCTGCCGAGAGGAGGTGCTGTTAACGGGATCGGGCACCGGTGCAAGAAGGCTGGGTGGGTTCTTTCTGTGAACGCTATTCATTCCAGGCATTTTAGTGATTTTACAGGCTTTGCTACTAGAACTTGAGTTCTTACGCTTTTTTCCTTCTGATTTGTCAAAAGAGAGGGGCAGAGAAGACACGGCATTGTGTGAGGCCAGAGAGAGGTCCCCTGCAAGGGAGGGCACAGAGAGGGGACAGGAGTCACTGCTGCCGCCCCCCGAGCCCATGTGTCTCACTAGGTCCGTAGGGCCGCCGGGCAGCGAGGTCCGTCCTGAGGGCTCCAGTCTGGCAGTGAGTGGGCTCACCCCGTTGTTTGAGCTGTGCACAGACAGACTGTTATAGGGAGGGGCTGCCTGATAGGAGTTCAAAGCTGAACTGGCATTCAAAACACAGTTCTTTTTGTGGGGCCCTGATAACGGGGACGAGAGGGATGTCTGCAGGGAGACGGAGGGAGAGGCGGAAGTCGAAGACGGCGGCTTCCTCTTTTTGTTACTTGGAGACTCGTCGCTACGGGCGGACAGGTCTTTGACTTTTGAGGATTTGCTGGTTTTGGTTTTGGATGGCTTGTGGGATGGGGAAGGGATGACAGCTGGTATCGGGGACACGGCGGATGGGGCCTTGAAGGTTGAGTCCATGATGCTGAGGGTTGCGGCCACATGAGGGAAAGCTGTGGTGTGTGACATGAGGGCGCTCGGGTCCGGCGATGTCACAAAAGCTGCGTTGGGGAGCATGGCTGATGTCATTATGTAAGAAGAGGTGAGTCTCGAGCTGATGGGAGCTGAAGGAAGATACACAGCACTGGGGCTGCTGAAGGGCTGTAAAACGGAGGCTGGAACAGGGGTGGTGATGTGGGCTGCTGGCGAGGGCATGGGGCTATCTGCCGCAGGAGGGATCTTCCTGAACATGAGAGAAGAGTGAAAGAGAAACGGTGAGAAATAGGTTTGGCATCGCTCCAGAAGCTCGACTAAGTGTGAGCATCAGGGCTACAGAGAAAACCCTGGCGGAACCAGACAATGGAAAATGAAGCCTTGAAGGATGGCAAAATCTGAATTATGGCCCTTCCCTATAGTGTCCCCCATTGCAACATCCAGCAACCTAGTTTTAATCACTTTCAGGTTTTCAGATCCTTGTCTCCACGCTTGGCTACTGGATAATGGCTGATTTGGGGTCATGAATAAAAGGCGAATGTTATTTAGAATCGAAACTTCCCCAGCAGTATCCCCCTCTGTTGTTTTCTCCCCTGGCAGTCATGAAGGTGATTTTTAATGAGAAGGGGTCATTTCACATTCAGGTCCTGGCTTGAAGTAAGAGGCGTGAGGATGGGGCTTGGCCACCTGCACACGTGGGCCGGAGCGTCCCCTGGGCCCCTGCAGCCCCTGCCCCTCAGGGCCTCCCACCCCTCCTGTGCCGTGCCTCCCCACCCTGCTCTTGACGGGAGGAGATCTGGGAGTCACCTCTCTGCTCACAGGCCAGAGTCCCCCTGCCCTCGCTGCCCGCAGCCTCTGGGTTACCCTGTAGAGAGGCACTTCCACGTTAGCTCCCGGCGGTTGGCTCTGTTTTCTTCCCCCATCACCTCACCCTGCCTCAGCGATCACACAGGAGCTATCTTTGGTGTGTGGCTGTCCTTCAGCAGGTCTTCCTGTCCCTCTGTTAGGAAGGGGGAAGGGTACAGGGACCCTCACGGATTCAGACAAGGGGATCAGGAATTTCTAGCTTGCTCGGAAGATAAGTGCAGGAGAGCCTGTGAATGGGGCGGAGGTCTTCCTGAAAGCTGGGGGCACCTGGGAGCAAGGTCCCTGCCGCACGCTCCGTGGAGCCCAGGCCAGCCCCAGGTGGTGGGTTACTCTGGGGGCCTCCCTGCAAACTCCGTCTTTTGACGTGTGCTGGAAACAGCTTCTACTTCCAAACCATGGCTTGGGGCCATGTTGCTGCTACTCTGGGGGTCCCCAGAGGGGCCCAGGGGCCTCCGGGTCACCATGTCCCTGACTTTTCAGGAAAGGACACTGACCTCAGGAGCCAGGTGAATATTTTCAAACTGGTTCTTTCCTGTTTCTCACCTCGCTCCCCACTCCCTGTTTCTGCTGGAAATCATGTTCCCTGTAGCTGGGCTCCCCAGAAATAAGGAATGAGCTCTGCTTCGTTCAAGAGCTTCGAAAACAGCTCTTGAAGGCGGGCAGGTGTGAAATGGGGCCTCCCTCCTCTCCTTGGAGGCCACCCTCCCAGCGGCAGCATCGGAACGAGGCAGGGAGCGCTGGAAAGAGGCCCTGCTGAGGAGGAAATGCCTCTCCTAGCCCTGCTCTGAGGATGCAGTTTTCTGCCTGCAATTTGGTGAAGCCCATGGCTTCCACCTCTAGGGTGGAATCCAGAGGAAGCCTTGAATATATAAGCGCAGGGTCCTCGAAAACATCAGACTGAGGAGATCAAATATAGGAGAAAAATACTGCCAAATCCACTGTGGCTGTGACGGTGTTTGAAAATCTATTTTCTCTCGAGCCTAAAGAGGGTAAAAGATCCTGTCAATGCTAAACTGGGGCTCCATTAGTAGTACTTGTTGCAATGAATGAATGACTGAATGAATGGATGGATGGGAGGGTGGTGGATGAGTGAGCAGGTGACTTCTCAGCAGCGACATAACTATGCATGCCAGGCAAGGACTCCCATTAATCAGATCGGAAAGGTCTAAACACGCCCTTAGAACTGTCTGGCACTGCACAACCCCTTCCTAACAGCGCCAGGGCCCATTCCTCAGAGCGTGTGGTGTCAGCACACCGCACCGTCTCCGCTGGCCACTGATTCCTGGGATTCTCTAGGCATCCCACTCAAGTTTCGTACCAGATTCTCTAGGCATCCCACTCAAGTCTCTCCTTCACTCAAGTTTCGTACCAGATTCTCTAGGCATCCCACTCAAGTCTCTCCTTCACTCAAATTTCGTACCAGCTAAAGTATGGGTAGGAGTCCACGTGGGCAGAGGTTTGGCAGTGACTTGTAATAAAAAGTTATTTACAAATACCAGATGGCTCATTTAGAGAGGACCCCAATCGATGACCTTAACTGGGATCTACTCTGAGTGTCCCGATTTGTTGTTTTCCCGTTGGAGAGAGTACACATCCAGGTTGCAGCTTGTGCTGACCGGCAGAGCTGAAGTCCTCAGCGTGCCCTGGCTGACAGACACTCAGCACCGGGGTGGATGCTCTTTTTCTGCAAACTCTCTACCTCTTTGCTTCCTCTCCCCACTCATCTTTAATGGACAGCAGAGTCAGGAGGGGAGAAGGGGTAAGGGAGAAGCAGGGAGAGGGGCATGTGGCAGCTCACTGTCCCCGGGGACCCCTTCCCCCCACGCTAGACAGTTAATGTGCTTTTCCAGGTGCCAAACGGCAGTGGATTTCAGCTTGGCAGGCTGTGTCCCAGCTGAAGCTTTGCACGCTGGCCTAGGGAAGTCCCATACAAAAGCCCACAGATGCGAATAAATTACAGTGCCCATCCTCCCCTGCCAGCTGGCATGGAGATCCAGATGCTGACCTGGCTGAAAGAGAATACTGTGTTGGCGTCTCCTGATGCAGAGTTAAATGCTTGTTAAAGAAAAAAGAGTCTTGGCCGTTCCTTTTCTTCCTAATGTCTTCCACGCCCCCATCGGCTGCCATCCCTCCAGGTTCGGGCCCGTCGGGGCCTGGGGTTTGGGCAGTGAGGTTGAGAGGGCAGCGGGGTGCTACGCTCTGCAGAGTTGACACCCAGGCAGCCCCAATGTTGCTCAGTGACAGCAGATTGGTTAGGCAAGTCCTGAAAAGGGGGGAGGGACCTGATGCCCTGTGGCTCGGGTTTCTGTGCCTGAGGAGGAAAGGAATATGGACTTGAGCTGACAGGACACCAGGCAGCGAAATACAGATCAACACATTCCTTCCACGTGCCCGGGATTTACACTTCCACAACACAGGAGAGCACAGAGCTGCAGAGTCACCGGCGCTGGCTGCCGTGCTGGGGGACCCGCGCAGAGGGATAAGTCACCAAATACCGAGAACACAGTAACCCCGCACGCAGCCCATCGGGCGCTGTTTAGAAAGGACACAGGTAGATATCGGGGTGCCTCGTAGATATCGGGGTGCCTCTGAGACACGCTGGGCAGTCACTTAAGGGAGAAGAAATGATAAGCTTCTCTTGTGGCCCTTTCCTACTTCACAGCAAGTGTCAATGTGTCATCGTCCCAAGTCCGCTATGAGAGCTGACTGCAGGCACAGTGGGGCTTACTTCTAGAAGTTCTGGAAGCTCTTTGGGCATCGTAGTGAATAGGCGCTGGGAGGCCATCATTGCCTGGGAGAGTGGAGCAGACCTGGGAGAGGGGAGGTTTTGAATTCTGTTCCCATCCTACCCTATTTCTCGGGAATGCCTTCCTGGCCTTGCCTGGGCTTCACTGGGGGCAGGGTGAGGGGTTTAGTGTTGGCTCTCCTGGACCGTCTGGGCCTAGAGCTGAGGAATCCATGATTCTGTGGATTATGAGATCTAAAAAGTTCACCTTTGCAGGACTGGGGGCTGGAGGTAGCCAGGGGGTTGGCCTTGCATTACCAAGTGGCCGGAATGGCAGCTCCTTACATGCTATGGTTTGAGAGGGTCTAGCCCGTCACCCTGTACAATAGCATTTCCCTAAGTCAAGAAGGCTTTTCCCCTTTTCATGAATCTATTAAAATGTAAATACATCGAGAGGTGTTGGAGAATAAACGGACCATAGAGAAATGGGACATAAGCTGGGTTTAGGGTAGAGAGAAGTATGCACAGAGGTGAGGAGAGAGGCCTATAGGGAGGTGGGAAGGGC
Organism: Mesoplodon bidens; assembly: GCF_964165515.1. Classification (NCBI taxonomy): domain Eukaryota; kingdom Metazoa; phylum Chordata; class Mammalia; order Artiodactyla; family Ziphiidae; genus Mesoplodon; species Mesoplodon bidens. The sequence goes on from NC_138166.1 coordinate 11,292,163, forward strand.
CAAAGACAAGCTTAACCAACTTGGCAACATGGCCCCTGATCTGCCCTGTTGGTTGCGGTACGTACTTTTTCACAGGACATTAAATAATTACAAGTCGGTCCATAACCGTTAGGAAATTTTTAGTATTGACACTGTAGCATTAACATTACAAACTGAAGCGTATTCTTAATATCCTTAGATGGTCTTAGTCATAGCAAAAAGGCCCTTTAACACTGTTAAATAAACGAGGTCTTATCTAATCCCTTTTCATTTAGTTTAGAAGATTACCAACACAAAAGGGATCTCCAAAGCAGACAAAGCACACCACACACTGTCCCTGAAAAATACAGGCAACCAAGAAGAGGGGCTGACATTTAAGAATTAATCACGAACCCCGATTTCAGAATCATTTTGTTCAATAAAAAACCAACTAGTGGGCTTCCCTGGTGGCGCAGTGGTTAAGAGTCCGCCTGCTGATGCAGGGGACACGGGTTCGTGGCCTGGCCCGGGAAGATCCCACATGCCGCTGAGCGGCTGGGCCCGTGAGCCATGGCCGCTGGGCCTGCGTGTCTGGAGCCTGTGCTCCGCGGTGGGAGAGGCCACAGCAGTGAGAGGCCCGCGTACTGCAAAAAGACAAAACAAACAAACAAACAAAACCCAACTAGTGACATTCATTTAGAAAGCTGGGGTTCAGATAGTTGTGGAGCAGCTCAGATCTCATATTGCACAAAAACCGCTCACTTACTTCCACATCTGTGAATTCAAGTGTTTTTCTACCATGGAGTTTAGTGCGAATCGAAAACGGTCCCATCTTCTATCAAACACATAGTACCCTCGTCCCATGAGGCGACTCCCAAATGAGCAAAACTGTGAGGGGGAAAACAAAAACCATTTTAATGTTGATTACAGGTTAATAAGCTAATATAAGCTCTACACAGAAAAATAACATTTGCATAAAAACACAGAGGGGTACAGTTTTCCTCAAAATAAAGAAGCAAAATGGTACCGAAGCCAAAAATATTTCTGTGCTGCTTCAGTTTGAGCGCCTAGATTTTCTGCAGAGCCTCACGGGATGACTCAACAATAGTGACATTCAGTCTTCTGTAGCACTGAGGGCTACCTTCTCTATACCTGGCATTGAGCCAGTATTTCAGGTTGAAAAACCAAACCAAACCAAACCCAAACCAACAGCAACCAGTGGCCGGGTAGTGTGTCAGCACCACGGGCTTGTCACAGGGGTCATCTTCTCAAGGAAGACGGGGGTTCCCTGCTTCCCATCACAGTAATGGGAACGGCTGGTTCTGAGCTTCTCCTGCCAGTGGGTCATACCGCCCCTACCTGCCGTCAGCGGAGCCGGCTCCCTCCCAGCGGGGCTGAACTCCCTCCTCTCCTGGTGCTCTAATCTCCTCTCCATCGGCGCGTCCAGGCTGCCCTGGGACACATCACTGCCTCTGCGCCCACGCTTCTGCTGCCCCCTTGGCCTGCCTCTGTCCCCTTCCGTCTTCTCCCGGCCAAGTGCAACCCTCCCCTCCCTCAGGGCCCTAATTAAGACTCCAGTGACCTTTATCTGACTCACCTTGCCGCTCTGAACTCCCACAGACACCTACACATACTTCATTACATTCCACCTGGGAGTCGCTACGTGGCTGTTTTACATTATACTGAATGCTTCTGTGCCTGTCTTGATGATTATAAACGTAGAAAGGTCGGGGACCCCATTCTCTTCTTCCTCCTCAATATGAGGAGAGTAGAGATTTAGGCTAAAGGATGGATTACAGAGATAAGGTCCTACAAAGTGTTCAGAGCGAACTATCACACTTAACACACCGGGCTGAAATAGGAGCAGTTAGATGTTTGATAAACGTCATTTAATGATGATGTTAGGACAACCAGAAGGCCAGCAGACAGAAATGTAAGAAGCGGCCTCTGAGAAGGTGACATTTGCCTGGTCAGAGCTCAGGCGAGTCTGCAAATATGACTCTATAACTCAACTGCAGCTTTTCCCCCTCCCCCAGGCCTCTCCCAGCAGCTCCCTGGCCTCCATCCCAGACACAGTGCTGGGTTGGCACTCATTCCACAAATCCTTCCTGGAACCAGCCTTTGGAACAGTTCTTAGGAGGAAACGCAAGACCTTCCCTTTGTTTTGTTTCTGCTTATGTTTGGGGTGGGGTTACCCTAAAATCTTGCCTCCCATCAAATCTGGTACTCCTGATGAAAAATTCTTTTCCGCACATTAAGGGCTTACTGGCCAAGTACTAAAACATACAAAGGGAGTTCTCCCGCGTGGAAGCCGGTCCCCAGCAGCATGTGGGAGCCGGTCCAGGTCCAGACATCTTTTCTTCTTTCATCTCCTTGCTAAAGACACCCTGAGCAAGTGTTCATTACAAAAATTGATTTAATGTATCAGTTGGCCATGAGAGAAAGGACAAAGCAAAGAAACAAATCCACGGCCTTTCCATTTAAATGAGCAAAACATGAAGGGCACACAAATCTGCCAGGCTCTGAGCTGAGCTAATCCACTGTAGCCTGGCAGCTTGTCATTTGGACAAAGATCTTGATGTGCTCCAGAGTCTGGCCTTCTGGTAGAGAGCCTTGTCTCACTTTCAGACTTGGAAGCTGGAGGCCCCTTACTGTCTGTGCTACCTATGTCTCTAATTCAACACAGATGCAACGCTCAGTGCCCCAGAGGCTCCTGTCCTTGGTCGCCTATGATGCCCCGGGTAGGGCTGTAGATCCTCGCTGCACTGGCCACTGTGGCAGACCCTACTGGTTGCCAAGTTCATCAACTGCTACCCCACCCCCAGCTCTCCCTGCCTTTTCCTTGCTAACAGAACCACACTTTTGTTCTGATCTCTGACACGGAGCAGTGAGCAGGGAAGGTAGGTCTCTCCCCAGAACCTTGGGATGAAATCATGGCAGGTTTCATTCTGTGTTAACACAATCCTATCCTCCTCTGCCACTGACTGGTATAGGGCTGGGCACATGACCTACTTCTGGTTGATGGAAGGGAAGGTCTGCTGGGGGTGCTCATAGGAAGATTTTTCTTCCCTAAGAAATGACATAAGATAGCATCTTAGAAGCAGACTCCCTTTCTGTTTGTCCCTTACCCCCCTTTGTAGAGTGCTACTGGGTGAGGATGTGATATTGGAGCTTGAGCTGACACATCCAGACTGTGCGTGAAAGGCAAAGAGGGTGGCAGAGATTCTCCCTCAGCAGCAGGACATTGAAGAGATGCTGAACCGAGCCTGGGAGCACTCACCTCTCGACGCCTTGTTATACGAGACAAGTAAATGACTGAAGTGCACACACTGTATGAGTTGTTTTCTATTACTGGCCGTCAGAAGCATTCCTGACTGTCCCTATTTCTGTACTAGCCAAGAGGCAAAGTCTCAGGCTGTTGCTGAAGTACAGGTCACCATCCTCCCCAGAAACAGGAAGTGAATTTGGCCTTCATTCATCACGCTGATAGAAGGCAGGAGGGACTCACTCTATCGTGATGCACGGTTGATTTCACCTACACAGTTCACGCCATCTTGGGACAGTCAAAGCTAATCTTGCAGGGCTCAAGCTGGGAACAGAGCAAACCGCCTATGGGGTCCGACGTTCCCAGCCTCCCTGGATTCGGCTCTGTGATGGAAGTACCAGGCAGTCCATTCTTAAGTGCACGTAGGGCAAACACAAACGAGCCTCCAGCTCATGCCTCCTTATACCACCCACCTCGATTTCAATGACCTTCTGAACTGTTAAAGTGGATTCTTTCAAGGAACTGGGAAGAAACTGATCTTTTCGTTAATCAGCAATCACGCGGACATGAAATGCTTCCTTCTTTCCTGCACACACACACACACACACACACACACTCAGATCTGGTGCTATATCCTCACACCTACTAATAACAATAAAACTCAGAACCAACAGGGGAGCAAACCAGCCAGGACTGGCACCTGGCACATTGCTCAGAGACAGTTTCCAAGGCAGGTGAGCTAGACTGACTCTTGAAATCAGAGGCTCCCCGTGGATGGGCAAGGCAGGAGGGTCAGCTCCCCATGCTCTGCTATCAACACCGTCTCTCGAGCATTATCGCTTCAAGGTGGACCACAAATACTCAGGTGTTTAAAGGATTAAAATCAGCTGGAGCCCTTACCTTTCCTTCTGTGATTTTCAAGGGGATTTCTAAGGTAATCATTCAACCTCAGGGGAAGCCCTTTCGTAAAACACTGTCCTGGAGGCCTCTCCTTAGGAAGGATGCCATTGTAGGACACAGTCACCTAAATACTGCAAAGCACAGGGGGAAACAATGCCTGGATGGAAACAGAAGGGGGCCTACCGCAAGAGGTCTGGGGTGGTGGGTGGAGAAATGACAGTCTAATAACTTCTCGGATTCGTCGGCTCCGTCCATCTCCCCTTCATCACTTGACAGTCGGCTGGCGAGGTCACCTCCAACTGGGGGTAGAGGGGGTTCCGGAGTGTAGCCACTGTGATTTGAAGATGTGCTGCTGCTTATGCTATTTGCAGATGATGGTCTAAGGGCAAGAGAGAGCAAACAGAATAAACTTTTCTGAGGAACAAGATCCACCCAGTTTCACGGAGCTCGGAAGGCAGACCAATTAGCCTTCCAGATACATTAAGGAAGGCGGATCAATGGCAAATCTGCACAAGGGGGAAATTCAGGCTGAGAGGGTTAGCAGCGACCAGCTCTCTACAGGTTGGAGCTGAGGCTCTGCCTTGCTTGAATCTGGGCATCAGGGACAACTCCAACAGTGTAAGAGCAATAGAAAATACAAAAATAGCAACCAATGTGACAGAGAGTTAATTTAACTTAAAACTAATCTTCTAGAATTCAGCTACAACTATTCATTCATTTGCATGTAAGTAATTTGTACTTGCCCTGAAGTTGTTTCTCTTTGAAAGTGGACCTGATGGGAAGATCAACCAGATAAATAGGTTCAAATCAATCAACAAAATATCAGTGATGACAAAAGACAGCCCTACACACATAGCTACTGAACTATGGCTTTATGAAATTGTTACCATACCGGCCTGAAAAAATGTTTTGTCCCAGCCATGGGGCCACAAGTTCCTTTTTCCCCCACAGCCAAGCCTGTTTCTTAATATATCAAACCACATGTAGTTTAATTGTGTCTTCTGAGGATGATTGTTTCCGTTTAATTTTTGACAAGCCTCTAGACCCACAGGCTGGCATGGCTGACTCAACAGTAGGTGTTGAAGAAATATGTTTCTCAATGAAGGAATGAATGAATTCTATGTGTATAAACAATCCAACAGATCTCATCTCAATTATGGCTAAGCTTATAGAAAAGCAGCATCGGTCACAGTAAGAGGTGGCACTAATGCTTCCTGAGCAGTAAAGTGCAAAAGGAAACATACACATCAGGAGAAGAGTTAGAAGAACCGTCAGAGCTAGTTGTTAGTTGTTTTCACTGCTCTCCACTTTCATGAGGTGATTGACCAGGGAGAAAGATTGGGTGAAAAAGAAGGTTTGGAGAAAAAAAAAATCAGGAGCTTAAGAAAATAATAATAAATAAATAAATAAAAAGGTTTTCTGTGTTCTGCTTTGAAAGCTGCCCCTTAAGTAACACGAAGCACCTTTCACTCATGCATCTCCCTTCTCCCTCATTTTCACCCTGGATTCTTTGTTGTTTTGAAATCTTTCTAGGTGTCAAAGACCTGAGTTCGAACCAGATCCCCAAAGCACAGTCATGTAAAAACAAAGCCACAAAGGTAGAAACAACCCAAATATCCATCAACAGATGAATGGATAAACAAGACAGCTCTACAAACATAAGACACTAAACTATGGCTTTATGAAATTGTTACCGTACCATATATCCACACAATGGAATATTAAGTCTTAAAAAGAAAGGAAATTCTGGACTTCCCTGGTGGTGCAGTGAGTGGTTAAGAATCTGCCTGCCAGTGCAGGGGACAAGGGTTCAATCCCTGGTCTGGGAAGATCCCACATGCCACAGAGCAACTAAGCCCATGCGCCACAATGACTGAGCCTGCGCTCTAGAGCCCGTGAGCCACAACTACTGAGCCACAAGCCACAACTACTGAAGCCCGTGCGCCTAGAGCCCGTGCTCCACAACAAGCCACTGCAATGAGAAGCCCGCGCACCGCAATGAAGAGTAGCCCCCGCTTGCTGCAACTAGAGAAAGCCCGCGCACAGCAACAAAGACCCAACACAGCCAAAAATAAGTAAATAAATAAATGTTCCTTTAAAAAAAACAAAGAAAAGAAAGGAAATTCTGACACCTGCTACAACACGGATGAACCTTGGGGGCATGATGCTAAGTGAACGAAGCCCATCACAAAGGACAGTTACTGTATGACACCACGTGTACGAGGTACCTAGAGTAGTCAAATTCACAGGGACAGAAAGTACAACAGCGGTCCCCAGGCGCTGGGAACAGGGAGTTAGTATTTAATGGTACAGAGTTCCAGTACTGGATGATGAAAAAGTTCTGGAGATGGCTGGTGGTGATGGTTGCACCACTATGTGAATGTAGTTAATGCCACTAAACTGTACACTTAGAAATTAAAATAGTAAATTTCATGTATGCGTACAATGCTGCAAATAAAAAAAACCCATAAAACCCCACAAACAAGGCCACAGGTAGTTTTCCAGTGTAATTACAACAACTCTGTTGGTATGATAATTTATTATTGACTATCACCTTCCCACCCTTATGAAAACAAAGATGCCATTCATTCTACACGTTAAAAGTCTATAGTCCAGAAAACACAACGCCCAGGTGCATTCCCTACACTCCTGGGTCAGAAGGGACAACAGCAGTTGCCTGTTTACAGCTGAAGACCCAAACGGTAAAACAATTTTGATAACATCAAAACATATAAAGAAAGAAAACAGCATTCGTAATCCTGCCACTCAAGATCAAGTGTTACTTCCATTTTGGTTTATATCCTTCCAGACCTCTTTACTGTGCAAACAGGCACATGCATTTTTTTTTAAACATCTTTATTGGAGTATAATTGCTTTACAATGGTGTGTTAGTTTCTGCTGTATAACAAAGTGAATCAGTTATACATATACATATAACCCCGTATCTCCTCCCTCTTGCATCTCCCTCCCACCCTCCCTATCCCACCACCCCTCTAGGTGGTCCCAAAGCACCGAGCTGATCTCCCTGTGCTATGCAGCTGCTTCCCACTAGCTATCTATTTTACATTTGGTAGTGTAAGAACTGGATCACATTGTACATACTATTATGCTTTTTTTTTTAACTTAGTGATGTTGTAGAAATCTTTCCATGTGTAGAAATCTATCATCATTTTAATATTCCCCAGTATAGTATTCCATAATATGGACATATCATAATTTATTTAACTACGCTATTGATGGACATTTAAGTTGTTCCCATACTTTCTGGTAGACTCTTTTTGAAGCTTTCCCCACCATATTAGGATCTCCCTATCCTGCGGGAGATAAAAGCCGGATTTTGTTGTGTGATACTAGTATCATAGTTACAAAGGAAAAGATCTTTACTCTCTAAAGATGCATTTGGAAATTTAGGGTGAAATACCAAGATATCTGCAAGTTACTTCAAAACATATCAAAAAATGTAGATGGGGCTTCCCTGGCGGCACAGTGGTTAAGAATCCACCTGCCAATGCAGGGGACACGGGTTCGAGCCCTGGTCCAGGAAGATCCCACATGCCGCGGAGCAACTAAGCCCATGTGCCACAACTACTGAGCCTGTGCTCTAGAGCGCACGTGCCACAACTACTGAAGCCCATGCGCCTAGAGCCCGTGCTCTGCAACAAGAGAAGCCACCGCAATGAGAAGCCCGCGCACCGCAACGAAGAGTAGCCCCCGCTCCCCGCAACTAGAGAGAGCACGTGTGCAGCAACGAAAACCCAATGCAGCCAAAAATAAAAAAAATAATAAATTTATAAAAAATGAAAAAGAATGTAGATGAAGTCAACACAGTGGCAAAATATGAAAACTGTTAAAACTACGTATGCAGGTATTCATTATACTATTCTATTTTTCTGTACATGGGGAAATTTTCACAACAAAAAGTAAAAAAGAGAGAAAAACAAAAGAAAGTGAGCTAGTGGTATAGGTATGTGCAAGAAAGTGGCTGAAGAATTTACTGTGAAATGGGGCAGATGGATTGAACACATTTATCTCCTCTGTCCCAAAATATTAAAATCATAGTAAAGGGATAAAAAAGGCATTAGCTCTGAAAAACAAAGAGATCAACAGAACCGTGGTGATCATCATGGTGATGACATCCTAGTCTCCATTTAACGCCTTAAGTAATAATGGGAATCTCATTCATCTCGTTAATGATTGGTTTGGGAAAGTGCATGAGAAATAAAAGAAAATGTATTTTTTTGCAGTGTGGGGGGGTGGCTTTTGCAAAGATTTTTCTCACTTTTAAAAAGAGACACAAGGAGGGAATTCCCTGGCAGTCCAGTCATTAACACTCCTCGCTTTCACTGCAGGGGCCTGGGGTCGATCCCTGGTCAGGGAACTAAGATCCCGCAAGCTGCACAGTGTGAGCACAAAATTTTTTAAAATTAAAAAATAATGGGCAAAGGACCTTACTGTATAGCATAAGGAATATCAATATCCTGTGATAAACCATAATGAAAAAGAATATGAAAAAAATGTATATATATGTATAACTGAGTCACTTTGCTGTCATTAACACAACATTGTAATTCAACTATACTTCAATAAAAAATAAATTTAGGGACTTCCCTGGTGGCACAGTGGTTAAGAATCTGCCTGCCAGTTCTGGGGACATGGGTTCGATCCCTGGTCTGGGAAGATCCCACATGCCACGAAGCAAGTAAGCCCACGTGCCACAACTACTGAGCCACGCGCCTAGAGCCCGTGCTCCACAACAAGAGAAGCCACTTCAATGAGAAGCCCGTGCACTGCAGTGAAGAGTAGCCACCGCTCTTCGCAAATACAGAAAGCCCATGGATGTCAACAAAGACTCAACATAGCCATAAATAAATAAATAAATTTATTTTAAAAAAAAATTTAGGGCTTCCCTGGTGGCGCAGTGGTTGAGAGTTCGCCTGCTGATGCAGGGGACACGGGTTCGTGCCCCGGTGCGGGAAGATCCCACGTGCCGCAGAGTGGCTGGGCCCGTGAGCCATGGCTGCTGGGCCTGCACGTCTGGAGCCGGTGCTCCGCAGCAGGAGAGGCCACAACAGTGAGAGGCTTGCGTGCCGCAAAAAAAAAAAAAAAAAATTTTTAAATGAGCAAAGGACTTGAATAGACATTTCTCAGCAAAGATATATAAATGGTGCCAGCAATCACATGAAAAGATGCTCAACATCAGCAGTCATTAGGGAAATGCAGATCAAAATCACAATGAGTTACCACTTCACACCCACTAGGACAGCTATTAAAAAAAAAAAGGAGACACAAGGAAAAGGTGGTCTCCACCTTCATCTGGACCTTTTTCCTCTGGAAGTGCTGTAGCCATCTTGCTAATGACGTTGAAGATGAAGCCAAAAGATCGAAGAGGGTGGAATAAAAGAAAGCCACAGAAGGAGAGCCAGAAAGAAATCATAAAGATCAGATCAGAAATAAATGAAAAAGAAATGAAGGAAATGATAGCAAAGATCAATAAAACTAAAAGCTGGTTCTTTGAGAAGATAAACAAAATTGATAAACCATTAGCCAGACTCATCAAGAAAAAAAGGGAGAAGACTCAAATCAATAGAATTAGAAATGAAAAAGGAGAAGTAACAACTGACACTGCAGAAATACAAAGGATCATGAGAGATTACTACAAGCAACTATATGCCAATAAAATGGACAACGTGGAAGAAATGGACAAATTCTTAGAAATGCACAACCTTCTGAGACTGAACCAGGAAGAAATAGAAAATATGAACAGATCAATCACAAGCACTGAAATTGAAACTGTGATTAAAAATCTTCCAACAAACAAAAGCCCAAGGCCAGATGGCTTCACAGGCGAATTCTATCAAACATTTAGAGAAGAGCTAACACCTATCTTTCTCAAACTCTTCCAAAATATAGCAGACAGAGGAATACTCCCAAACTCATTCTATGAGGCCACCATCACCCTGATACCAAAACCAGACAAAGATGTCACAAAGAAAGAAAACGACAGGCCAGTATCAATGATGAACACTGATGCAAAAATCCTTAGCAAAATACTAGCAAACAGAATCCAGGAGCACATTAAAAGGATCATACAACATGATCAAGTGGGGTTTATCCCAGGAATGCAAGGATTCTTCAATATCCACAAATCAATCAATGTGATACACCATATTAACAAACTGAAGGAGAAAAACCATATGATCATCTCAATAGATGCAGAGAAAGCTTTTGACAAAATTCAATACCAATTTATGATAAAAACCCTCCAGAAAGTAGACATAGAGGGAACTTACCTCAACATAATAAAGGCCACATATGACAAACCCACTGCCAACATTGTCCTCAATGGTGAAAAACTGAAACCATTTCCACTAAGATCAGGAACAAGACAAGGTTGCCCACTCTCACCACTCTTATTCAACATAGTTTTGGAAGTTTGAGCCACAGCAATCAGAGAAGAAAAAGAAATAAAAGGAATCCAAATCGGAAAAAAAGAAGTAAAGCTGTCACTGTTTGCAGATGACATTATACTATACATAGAGAATCCTAAAAATGCTACCAGAAAACTACTAGAGTTTATCAATGAATTTGGTAAAGTAGCAGGATACAAAATTAATGCACAAAAATCTCTTGCATTCCTATACACTAATGATGATGAAAGAAATTAAAGATTATACAAATAGATGGAGAGATATACCATATTCTTGGATTGGAAGAATCAACATTGTGAAAATGACTCTACTACCCAAAGCAATCTACAGATTCAGTGCAATTCCTATCAAGCTACCACTAGCATTTTTCACAGAACTAGAACAAAAAATTTCACAATTTGTATAGAAACACAAAAGACCCCGAATAGCCAAAGCAATCTTGAGAAAGAAAAACAGAGCTGGAGGAATCAGGCTCCCTGACTGCAGACTATACTACAAAGCTACAGTAATAAAGACAGTACGGTACTGGCACAAAATCAGAAACATAGATCAATGGAACAGGATAGAAAGCCCAGAGATAAACCCATGCACATATCATCACCTTATTTTTGATAAAGGAGCCAAGAATATACAGTGGAGAAAAGACAGCCTCTTCAATAAGTGGTGCTGGGAAAACTGGACAGCTACATGTAAAAGAATGAAATTAGAACACTCTGAACACCATACACAAAAATAAACTCAAAATGGATTAAAGACCTAAATGTAAGGCCAGACACTGTAAAACTCTTAGAGGAAAACATAGGCAGAACACTCCATGACATAATTCACAGCAAGATCCTTTTTGACCCACCTCCTAGAGAAATGGAAATAAAAACAAAAATAAACAAATGGGACCTAATGAAACTTAAAAGCTTTTGCACAGCAAAGGAAACCATAAACAAGATGAAAAGACAACCCTCAGAATGGGAGAAAATATTTGCAAGTGAAGCAACTGACAAAGGATTAATCTCCAAAATTTACAAGCAGCTCCTGCAGCTCAATATTAAAAGAAACAAACAACCCAACCCAAAAGTGGGCAGAAGACCTAAACAGACATTTCTCCAAAGAAGATGTACAGATTGCCAACAAACACATGAAAGGATGCTCAACATCATTAATCATTAGAGAAATGCACATCAAAACTACAATGAGATATCATCTCACACCGGTCAGAATGGCCATCATCAAAAAATCTACAAACAATAAATGCTAGAGAGGGTGTGGAGAAAAGGGAACCCTCTTGCACTGTTGGTGGGAATGTAAATTGATACAGCCACTACGGAGAACAGTATGGAGGTTCCTTAAAACACTAAAAACAGAACTACCATAAAACCCTGCAATCCCACTACTTGGCATATACCCTGACAAAACCATAATTTAAAAAGAGTCATGTACCACAATGTTCATTGCAGCTCTATTTACAATAGCCAGGACATGGAAGCAACCTAAGTGTCCATCGACAGATGAATGGATAAAGAAGATGTGGCACATATATACAATGAAATATTACTCAGCCATAAAAAGAAACGAAATTGAGTTATTTGTAGTGAGGTGGATGGACCTAGAGTCTGTCATACAGAGTGAAGTAAGTCAGAAAGAGAAAAACAAATTCCGCATGCTAACAGATATATATGGAACCTAAGGGAAAAAAAAAATAGGTCATGAAGAACCTAGGGGCAAAACGGGAATAAAGATGCAGACCTACTAGAGAATGGACTTGAGGATATGGGGAGGGGGAAGGGTAAGCTGGGACAAAGTGAGAGAGTGGCATGGACATGTATACACTACCAAATGTAAAACAGATAGCTAGTGGCAAGCAGCCGCATAGCACAGGGACATCAGCTCGGTGCTTTGTGACCACCTAGAGGGGTGGGATAGGGAGGGTGGGAGGGAGGGAGATGCAAGAGGGAGGAGATATGGGGATATATGTATATGTATAACTGATTCACTTTGTTATAAAGCAGAAACTAACACACCATTGTAAAGCAATTATACTCCAATAAAGAAAAAAAAAAAAAAAACTAGGTTACCAAAAAAAAAAAAAAAAGAAGGAGAGCCAACCCCTGATCTTTGGGGACTGGTGCCCTTTCACCTCTGGACTTCTTGTCACCAGTGGTAAGAAATTTCCTAATTATTGAAGTGGTTAGTAAGCAACATTTTCTGCTACTTGCACCTGAAGTGTCCCAAGAAGTGTGAACAAGAGATTTTAACCTATTTTTAGAAGACAGACTGTGGCTGGAGAGTGTTAACTGATGGGAAAGGAGCTGACCTACCACAGAACCTTGAGAAGCAGGGCACCTGGAGCAGCTAGAGCTGCACAAGTCATGGGTGAGGTGAGGACCAAACATAGCGAGAGAGCTGAAAGGCTCAATCTTCTGTCGTTGGACCCGCAGGTCATCACTGCTACCTCACACGGTCACGTGACTTTCCACTGCCCCTGCCAGCCCCCTCGCCCTCCAATCAACCCTCAAAAAGAGAAACTGAACCAGAGAGACTCTAGACGTGGGGCCCCCAGGCTCAGCAGAGACCAGGAGGAGGCACAGGGCTAAAAACAGGAGGACTGTGGGCTGCCCCTGGTCAGATCCTCAGTTGGCACTGCCAGAATGCCTACTGCCAGGTACGTCAGCAGGCAGGATTCTTCCCTCCGGAAACTGAATGGCCCCGGAGAAAAGGCTTCCACAGCTTGCCTTTGGGAATATTCCAACAAAAGGCTGACTGGTGACATGATGACCTTTTGGTTGACAGTCCCACAGAGACCTCCAATGAGCCTGTTAGAGCCTCTCTTCTAAATACGAGTGGTTAGAGATAACCAAACATTCCCAGACATCTCCAACATGAGCTGACCAACCAAACAACAAACACATGAACACATATATGAAACAAACTTGGGGGAAATGAAGATAAAGGAAAAAAAGAGGAGGGACTTCCCTGGAGACCCAGTGGTTAAGACTCTACCCTTCCACTGCAGGGGGTGTGGGTTTGATCCCTGGTTGGGGAAATAAGATCCCGCATGCCGTGCAATCAGATAGAAAGAACCAGATCCTAAAATTTAACAAGTAAATCGTAAACTATTTAATATACAGTTTTGAAGAGTAAAGTAAAAAAATCTTTTAGAAAGTGGAACAAGAGATTGAGAGACAACAGGAGAAAAGAGGTAAGAGGATGAAGAGGTCAGAGCAAATGATCCAACATCCAACTAACAGGAGGTTAAAAAAGAGAATAAAGACATAGTGGGGAGAAAACTATTTAGCATGTAACATGGGAAAATATCCCAGAAACAGGTGTTTCCAGGTTGAAAGGATCTACTGAGTACCTAGTACAAAGAATGAAAAAAGACCTACATCAAGGGGGATCCCTGGGAAATTTCAGAGCCCCACGCTTCAGCAATTAAAAATGGAATCAGAATGTTATTAAACTTCTCAATAAAAACGTTCGATGCCAGAAGCCAATGGAAAAATTGTCTTCCATCTTCTGTAGGGAAATAATTCTCAATCCAGTTATAGACTCAGAGAGATGATCAATTAAGTGTGAGGGTAGAATACAAACATTTTCAGGTGTATAAGGATTCTAAATATTGACCTCCCATGTCCCTTTTCACAGGAAGCTAATGGAGAAGATAAGGAGTAAACCAAGAGAGAAGGTGGCAAAGGGATCCAGGAAACAGGTGCTCCAACACAGAGAGGGTCAACAGAGTTCCAGGATGGTAGGAACTACTGTTTTTCACTCTAACCCTTTTAGTACTACTTAGTTTTTGAACTATGTGTCTATACTATGTTGATTTTAAAAAAAGAAGTTTCGTTAAGAAAAAAATTTTTAGAACAGTTGAAACACTCCATAGTAAGTTCTAGTTGCCAGACAAAAGAGAGGAGACCAGGGGAGGAGAATCGTGGAGAGTAAAGCTGAGCATGAAAACTGCGAGCTGCAGAGCGGAATCAGCTCTGAGAGCCAAGACAGAAACATGAAGGAAGGACGCTGGGCACATGTGTGCATGTGCACAACGGGAAGGAGCTCTGGATCTCCTCGTTTTTAGACTTGTGTCCCTCAGGACATGGGCACCCTCCTGGTGATGACGGAATGGTGGATGCTTTCAAGACCTCCTCCCAGCTCTGATCACTGCCCTCCAGGGTGGAACCTGGAGGGATGGAGTGCGCTGGGACCAGCTTGTGTCTCAAAAAAGCCAAGGCTTGGAGAGGATGATGGGGGAATTAGGCAACTGGCCATGAGAAAGTGTGGAAAAAGTCTCGCAAGTGTTAAGCTGCCGTCCAACCTTTCTTCCTCGGCACTACATTACCCCTCACCCCTCCACTTACCAGTCTGGTCTAAAGACAGTGCATGTGATGATGGTCCCTGTCCAGTTACACCCAGAGAAACTTAAAGTCCCCTAACCCCCACCACTTTGAGGAAGCACGAGCAAAACAACTGACCTTAACTGAGTCCTAACTGTATGTAGGCACGTCACATACCTTTTCTGACTGGAGCTACCCCACTGCCTTAGGTGCGTGTAACTATGACCTACATTTCTCAGATGAGGACATTGGTTGCCAAGCTAATAAAAAGTGGTCATGAGACTTGGTTCTGCCTGCTTGACTTCAAAGGCCCCCCTGTTGAGAAACGAGTAGGAAAAGCCCAGGGACAAACAGAAGTCAAGGAGAGAAATGGCTTCCACTTTGGCGATTACACCATGTAATGAAGTAGCTTTCACTCCAGACTCACCTCTGCCCTTTGTCAGGTACCTAGGACCTTCGGCTCTTTCCCTGCCGCCCTTGTCAGTCTTAGATTCACTGGCATTTGCCAGTTTATACTTTAAGGGGAGATGTGTGAGCATCTGTGAGACAGAGGGGGATGTGCCCAGATCTTGGCAGCAATGACCTCCACAGCTGACCCTTCCTCCCTCTGCTGCCCCCCTTCCCCCAACCCCCGCGCCTTTCCAACAGAGTCCTGATGGCTTTGGTTGGCCTGGTCATTCATAGCCCTTGGGCTCTGTGGGGCAAATGATGTGTTTCCTTAGAGTTGGGGGCAAAGAAACAGAGCATACTGGTATGGTATCCAAGGGCCCCCAGCTTGAAGGACAGAGGCCAGGAGGCCAGGTGAATGGAAATCAGGTAGCGCTGAGGCCTTCACGGGCTCCCACTGCTTTCCCATTGACTACCACTGCCCCCTACTACCAGCTACCATGAACTGAGTGCTTATGATGAGCTTGGTATTTTATCTCACTTAATTCTCCTTAGCTCCGTCTGACAGTTGAGCAGTTTGAGGCCAGAGAGGCTGAGAGACACGGCCACGTTCATCTAGTTAGCAGACAAGGAGTTGAGCCTTGCACTTCCAATCCTGTTCCAACCCTTGCTAGCTATCTTTCACTTTTCCAATCCTAGACCCAAGTCCCTCTTTTAGGAACCCCTGACAGGATGGGTTGCAACTCAAAAATAGGAGAACTGGAATATTTTCAAGGTTACCGAAACGATATTTAAGATATAAATTCACACACTGTTAGCATTTCCTACAAGAGAAATTCACGATTGGGAAGGGATAATCATAATTCCATTCATGTGTGACATCTTTTTTTGGCCCATTATAGATAATGAGTGTGATTGAAACATCTATTATATTTACATCGTTAATATGAGGGAGATAACTGCTTTAAGTCTTATGTGGGTATGTTTACTTCTGATCATGCTTTTTCGATCTCTGATGGCATGGGGTCTCGTGTGAACCTAAGACAACTGAAAAAGGACGTTATTTCCCACTAACTGTGGAACAGAGTTCACCCCTGAGTTTTCTGGTGCGTTGAAAAGCGTCCTCAGAAATTATTCTCTTACCAACATTTGTAATGTGCTCCTTGGCCTCCCCTTTTCCTTCAGAGACATTCTTTTCTGCCGATTAACCTCACCCTCTCTCTTTCTTCTATTTCCCTAAAAGAACATAAACACCTGGCATTTCTCTATTGACAAACATTCCCCTGAAAATTAAACCAAAAAAAGGAACAGAAAGAAGCAGCTCTTAAGGCTCCACTGTTGCCTGTTTCATTTTTTAACGGCTGCCCCCAGCTTCTCTGTTAAGCCAGGTACCACTGCTTGGGTGCGAAGTGCCTGCATCAGTCAACATCGATGGAGAAATGTATAATAAAAGAGTTTTCAAACTGGGGTTCCCTGGAGTCCTTGGGGAAGCTGAGGTGATCCCTTGGATGGGCTGGGGGACAGTGCGTTCTGGGTACACGTGTGATGAGAGCAGGGCTGAGCGGGCTTCAGGTGGAGGCAGGTCTGCTTTTATATCGGGTACCGTGTAAGGTTCTGTGGGAACAAAAAAGTTCCATCGCCACCAAGAAGTCTGAAAGCTACTGTAGATAGAATGATGAATTGAAGCCCCTTCCAGAAGTTTGGAGCAGAACTGTGTCCCCAAGGGTAATATCCTTCACCAACATCTGGCATCACAGTGAGAAATCATAAAACGATCTTGGAAAATGAGGGGTGGCAAGGACAGCGGCCAAGTAAACAGATGACGACAACCACCCGACAATGGTTATGATGATGGAGATGTGTGGGTGGTGACTCCATCTGACTCCGTCTGACTCCATCCATCCCCCCAGATGCCTGAGGCTGAGCTTGGTGATTCCAAGAGAGGGGCTCCAGCTGCCAAACTGGTCAGGCTTGCACCAAAGTGTAAGGCATGAGAGATCCTGGTAGGTCAGTAACAACTGTCATCAAATATTTGGTTTTGCTTTAAAAATAAATTCCTTCCCCTTCTTTTGTAACTATATTCTCTTAATGCCTACTTGCTGACTGGACAATTACTCTTTGAGACTCACAGTGTATGCATTAAAAATCATCAGAGGGGACTTCCCTGGTGGCGCAGTTGTTAAGAATCCACCTGCCAATGCAGGGGACACGGGTTTGAGCCCTGGTCCAGGAAGATCCTACATGCTGCAGAGCAACTAAGCCCGTGCGCCACAACTACTGAGCCTGTGCTCTAGAGCCCGTGAGCCACAACTACTGAGCCTGTGTGCCACAATTATTGAAGCCCGTGCGCCTAGAGCCCGTGCTCCACAACAAGAGAAGCTACCGCAATGAGACGCCCGCGCACCGCAGCAAAGAGTAGCCCCCGCTCGTTGCAACTAGAGAAAGCCAATGTGCAGCAAAGAAAGCCCAATGCAGCCAAAAAAACCCCAAAAATCATCAGAGGATACTAATATCTGCACTTATATTGTGTTATTAATGTTTCCTTTTTATGATGCTATGGATATTTGAGTCTCATCTCCTAAACTCCAAATTCTTGAAAAGCAGGATCTAGTTTCATTCATCTCTGTGCCCCTGCCTGAGGGTAGCTAACACAGTACCTTGCTTATGGAGCAAGCACTCAATAAATATTTTTGAATGAGGGTTCCCTGTCCTATCACCTGGAAATTGGTCTGTGGCTCATTATGGCACTCCACTGCCTGTCAAAACACACATACATGGATTTTCAATCCAAGTGGAATTTTTTTTCTCCCTCCCTCTTTTTTTTGGCCACGCCGCATGGCATGTGGGATCTTAGCTCCCCAGGCAGGGATCGAACCCGTGCCCCCTGCAGTGGAAACCTGGAATCCTCACCACTGGACTGCCAGGGAATTCCCCCAGGTGGGTTTTGTTTTCCATTCTTTCCTTTCTGTCCAGGACGACCAAATAAAACCCCAAAGAGGTGGCTCAGCTTTCTTGGTATGGAGGGGAATGTAAGGACAGACAGCCCTGTCGCGGCAATTTTCCCTTTACCCTGACCATTGGAGAGTTGTGGAAAAAATTCACAAAATATCATGGCAAGTGGGCTCCTAAGCTGTGCTGACTACCCATCCCCCCAGGCTTCCCCCACTCTCTGCTCCAGGAATCTTCAACTAATCTAAAAACTCAGGTGACCAGAAAGTTGCCTGGTGGTTGAGTGTCACCCTTTCAGCTATTTATCTCTAGCTGACTCTTACTCCGGGAAAACACATCCTGGCGGATACAGGTCTGCTATGGAGGATGACGATCACGGCAATGATGACCAGGGTGAGGATGACAATGGTGACAGAAGTAACATCCACTGAACGCTACGTGGCAGGCACTGGGCTGAGCCCCTCACACCCATTCTCTCCTTTCAACTTCACAACCACCTCCCCAGGTAGGACGCTAACGACTCCCATTTCACACGTGATCCGACCACACACGACCCAGCCAGGCAGGGTCACTTGACCACGGCCTCAAGGCTTCTATCGCCCAGGTGGGACTTACCTAGGAAGCACAGAGTTAGGCGGCCTGGATTTTGCAGGGGACGCGACTTTAGGTTCTGGGCCCAAGCTCCCTGAAGATCCCAGCAGCGAGTCCTGCGCTGGCCCGGATGGGTTTGGAAGTACTTCCCTTGCCGAAGTCAGGAGATGCTCTTTATCTTTAACTTCTTTTTCCCGGGACTTGGCTTTGTGTTCCGCCAGAAGGAGGTCAAACTGCTTTTTCCGGCCTGGGACTGCCCTCCGATGGCTTAGTGAATGAGTCTAAGGAGAAGAGAGACGGAAAGCACAGCCTCTTTGATCAGCACATAAACCTGCTTCCCCAGGCCCTCCATTTCAGAAACAGCAATTCATGGGAATTTAGAGGTGCTTGAAAAGTCAACTTCAAGGCAACAGCTCCTGTTCTGTGGCTGGGAAGAGGCGGAGACCACACAAAACGCAACCGTGCCCTACGCTCCTGGCGTTAAGAAGCCAAAGCTTCCTCCAAAAAATGGCATAAGATGACGAGCTTCAGCGCAGAACCCATGAGAACCTCTCTGATGAAAGGCAACGGTGAGGGCGTGCTGGAGTTAATCCAGGTGCAGGTGGGAGGCTTGCTTTGGCCCAGACACACAGAGCCACCAAGCAGAGAGGGCCACAGCCTCCATCCCAAGAGGCACTGGCAGTTCAGTATGAAATACGGGGCTGGGGGCCACCCACTGGCGGCCGCCTTGGGTCAGCTGTCCCCTGGCCACCCCGCTGTGGCTGGATCAGGGGCACGGCGGCGGCTCGTCCTCCCCTCCGGGGCTGCCTTTCAGGGCGCTGCCACCGCCGCCGCGCTGCTCCTGCATACATTAAAACGTAGCAGGGTTTAGAACCGCCTGTGAGTGCCTATAAATACAATTTACTGTCTGGCCTCACAAGTAACAGGGGAAGCCTATTTTTTTTTTTTTTTCCCTTCTTAAAAAGCCAGCCAGCTTGAGGCAGGCGCTCAGCTACCATGGAAGAGAAGAAAGCATTTCCCTTACAAAGAACAGCTGGGGGTCATGTCGAGGCTCCACACCCTGCCGTGTGCAGAGAGTGGCATGCAAACATTTCGACAAAGGCCCCAGCGAGAGCAGGAAGTATTTTTTATGGAAAGAGAAATACCTTGCAGGTGAGGGATCTTGTGCAAGGTTTCTTTGTCTCGGGATCCAATACTCCACAGTGTTTATTTGGGTCAAATTCTCTCTCTGGTTTAAGAAACAAACAAAAAATATAAGAAAAAAGGAGACTAAATAGGATTTGGCATTAAGACCACATTTTTAAAAAAATGCACATTTGCACCAACAAGTGAGACATTGTCAGGCAATCTGTTTTTTTTTTGGGTTTTTTTTCCAACCGGCTGCTCAAATGCTTCCAGAACCGCTGGGGGAAGATGGCGCTCCCCTCTGAACCCAAGAATTCCCAAGTCCAGCGGGAGGCGGTGGGGAGCGGAATGCACAGGGAATGGGGGGCGGGGGTGGGCAGCGGAGGGGAAGGAGCCAGATGCTCTCACACCTTCACTCCAAACGATTCCCCCGGTACCTTTGGGCAGAGGTGGCTGCAGACCAGGGAGAACCACCTGAGGCCCAAGGGCCACTTTCCCCCCCCCGGGGTAGCTCCAAGAATACATCGCCCACCCTTCCTGCCCTGACTCCCGAATAGTTTTAGCCGTTTAAGTGGGAGATTATTCCTTGACATGTCAGTGTGACCTGCCTGTCTCAATGCTTTGCGAAGTCCTCAGCACGAGGCTTTCCACGCAGCCTTGCCGGCCAGAAAAATCATTTCCCGGATTCAGGAACATATAGGCAGGGGCAGGTGTGGGCTTTACACTGAGGCTGAACCTGAAGGTGCAGAGAGGGCAGGGCCTGTCAGTGTCACAGTCGCTCCGCCCCTGGACTGAGGCCTGATGCTCCACATGGGAACAAGCCGGGTCCCTCGGGGACCTGCTGAGGGAGGCGGGCTTTCCCCAGCTCCTGCCTTCCCGCTGGACTCCTGACGGCTCATGTTGGGGTTACTTCTAAGGAATCTGCTCTTTTTAGGCCCATTTTGGATCCTTCACCCCTTCTGGATTACAGAAATGCTCTCCTCCCCTGGAAAATGAGGGTATGTGCGACAATCTCTTAAGGACCCTTCAGGCTTTCAAGTTCCACCTCTTGATGACCTGTGCCATTTCTGGAAGGCACCCAACAGACACCTGAGTCCTGCAGGGCAGGAATGACATAGCTCTTCTGAGCATCCAGGGAGACGGGCAGCAGCATTGGCGGGTGGGTGGATGGGTGCGCGGGGGGTGTAGATATACTTGGTGGAATGTCTCCTTAAGGGCCTCCAATGGTTGCAAGCTAAAAAGAGGTTACCTTGCCTGAAAAACTGCCTGAACTTGGTGGAGTAAGCCCTGACCATAATAAATGAACGCACTCTATTTTTAAAAGAAGGTTTGGGAGCTGTGGGGAGGTTGCGACAGTGGTGATGATGATGTTTGCAATAAAACCGTTCTCATATCCAAGACAGATTTCCTGGTTGACTATCAGAATGCATCCTGCCTCTTTCTTTTGCTTTTGTCTTCTTTTTTTAAGCTTCATTTTTAAGAAAAGAAAACTGCTAGGCCTGGAGATGTTCGCTTCCTACGAGCCCTCTCTGCCCACCGAGGAGGGTCTGGGTGCCAGGCTCCAGGCCGCCCGGTGTGAGTTCTTTCCCTTGGGCCTGGCGGAGTCAGACCCGTGCCCAGATCCACACTGGCACTCGTGCTGGCCTGGAACTGAGCAGGTTGTTTGGCTGGGGGTAGGAGCTGGCTGCCAAATGTGAAAGTGAGAGAGAAATAAGCAAAAGACCCAATGAGACAAAACCACCAACAAAATGCAAAATCCCCAAACACACAAAAAATGCCCGAACAACTTCAGATTAAGGTGCCGGCTGGAAGCCATGGTCATACTTCTGCCAGGAGGAGGAAGCCGGCCTCACTGCGCCCAGCCAGGCCTATTGGATTGCCCCCCTCTGCAGAGTGAAGATGAACTTTCCCTGCAGGGAGACAGCCAGGAGCGGGGCGGGGGGCTCCATCCACACAGTGAGGCCCCCGCCCTCAAGAGAGCGCCAGGCCCTGCCTTTCTTTCTGGACAGTGGGTGGAAAGGACATGGAGAGATTTTCAGGGTAAAATAACTCTGTCATTTGAATGCTTTGGGCCTGAGGTACTTTTAAGAAGTAAACTTTTTAAAACTGACAGATGTAAGATAGAGAAACTGAAACACAGATAAACACAAAGTAGAAAATGAAAATGACCCACAATTCTTGGGGCGCTTAGGAATTATGCTCATACCAGAGGACACAGCTTCACTTTCACAGGGCAGCTTACCCTGTACGGTGGACCCATGAACAACGTGGGTTTGAACTGTGCAGGTCCACTTACACGCAGATCTTTTGCAATAGCACATACTGTAGTTCTACATGATTGGAGGTTGGCTGAATCCGCAAATACAGAGGAACTGCAGATACCGAAGGGCCAACTAGAAATTACACAGGGATTTTTGACTGCGTGGAGGGTCGGCACCCCTAATCCCTGCGCTGTTCAAGGGTCAACTGTATTTTCTCTTTTCTGGTTGACATTTGATAAATGCCCAGAGTGTGTGAAGAAGTTATAAAGTTTATAGCTTTTCTTGTTCTTTTAGAGAAAGTAAAACTGCCAGATTTCCTTCTACAACAATCCCAAAGCAAATTATCACCCACTTGGGGGCCCCTAAGTGCAACCATTGTCTTAAGGACTGGCCATGTGCACCTTTCTGGGTACCCTGAGGTACTCAGGCAACCAAGTGGATTGGAGAGAGGCCCTTCAACGCCCCATCTGCTGCGCCAGTCCAAGCGTTCCCAGATGGAAATTCCAATCTGCTTATGTGGGAAAGGCAGCTGTAGCCCCAGACCACAGAATCAACCTGGAAACCAACGAGACCAAAGGATGGAGATGGGCAGACAGCACCAGTGCGACTGTCCCAAGCCTGCCCTGAGCTACTGGGAGATACCACGGTGGATTGCCCGACTCTGCTTTCCGGAACCCAGGGGCAGTTCGGCCTGTCAGTGTGAGGACAAGACCCTCCGCATCCACAGACTGCTGAGGGGTTGCAGAGCCTCCTGCCTCGGGGTCACTAAGGTAACTGCTGCTCAGTGCTGAGCCGAGAGAGGTACCGCATCTGGCCTGGGATTAAGAGAACCAGTTCTCCCCTGTATTTTTAGGGGCGGGGGAGGTTCCTGTTTGCAGGTAAACTTCCTTAAAACGAAACAGACCTGCTCAGCGATAAGAAAAAGCATCACTCTCTCGTTCTGGACGCAACTCAATTGCAATCTGATCACGAGCCAGACTCGAAGGACACAGACACGTACCTGAAAGTCTCCTGTAAGGCTTGTTGTTGTTTTTGGTGCCATTTTGGTGTTTCTTGTCTATGGTGGCAGACAAAATTCCTTTGCCATTTAAGATCTTCTCTGGGGAAGGTGGCACTGACTTGGACATCAAGACCGGCTTAATTACAGGTGGGGTGGAGACGGCAGAGGATGAGGTGGAGCAGAAAGTGACCGCAGTAGTGGTTGCAGAGTTCATTTTGACATTGGCACCATCTGCCTTCACTAGGTTAGGAATTTTCTCTAAACTGACTACGGGAACCGGAACACTGAAAAATAAATGAACAAACACACACAATTGCCTTCTTTGATTCATCTGGTATGCTGAGAAGATATCCCTGCTTATCATTATCAGGACACTTCCTTATCACTTATTTATACTCCTCCTATACTAGAGCAGCAGGATTCCAGTTCTGACGGGAGGGAGATGCACGCCTTGGGAAGGACCAATAGCGGGTGTGAGGCTGGCACAGCGCCAGGGATGGCATCAGAACTGATTACCTCCTGGACCGGTTGTCCCCGTAGATCCTGCAGCTCCCCCCTTTCTCAGTCCCTTTAGTCTGTAGTCTCCGAGACGGCACCTTAGGCAGAACAAGGCGCCTGCTGTGAAGCTCAGGAAGCGATGCTGTCTGTCCACGAAGGCCGCTGTGCCACGGAGCCGCGTGCTGAATCACGCCCCCTCCCTCCCCACTGCTCGGCTGGTCTCCCACCCAGGCGATCGGGCCTGACATCTGTTTAGCTCGGAGCTCACACAACACGGAGGCATGGCTGCGGGCCAGCGTGCCACGCTATACACTGTCAGAGGACTTCTGGATCACTCATATCCCGGGGATGGGCTCAAATTGAGTGAGCCGCCATGGAACATTATCTAATATTCCATTTTAGGCAGCTAGTTATGTAAATAGGCAATTCTCAAGGCTGGCAGGTGAGAGGATGAATTTTAAGAAGACAGAGCACAAAGGTGTTATGTTTGCTCTGCAGAGTCTGTCACCTTAGCCCCACTTCCCTGCCATTTCTCCTGTAACGGATATGCATTTGATTTCTGTGCATTTCATGCTGGATGACCCTGTGTCTGGGGGGCGGTGGAGAACTCTGTCTCGGGGTCTGAAAAGATGAGATGAGATGAATAAGCTTGGTTTCGGTTCCTGAACTAGATTCCCTTTCCTCCTTGCAGGGGGGCAGGATGTGAATAACTTCAGCCCCCCCGAGTCATTTCTGAGATGACAGTGAAGCCGACTTAGCTCTCTGAATGCCAAATGGGCTAGAAGAGGGCTTAGACATGCCTGCAGACCATGGAGGACATGAGAGACAGGCTGGTTTTGCAGTTGAGGAGTCTCATCTGCCCACATGGCTGGCCGGCTCTCCCTTCCCTAAGATTCATCCACAGATCATTTCTTTGATCAACTTGTTCATGAAATTATTTCAGCAACCCCTCAGCCCCTGCCCCTTTGCTGACTTTGGAACAGGATCCCGCATGTTATTTATAGGCCTTTGCTAGTGAGCAGGGCACTCCGGAGTGGAGCACAACGCTCCCAGACTTGAGACTTCACCCCAGGACCACGTGCTTTCTTGTCCCGGGGAAGCGTGGGGTGGGACTTCGAGTCCCACGTGAGGGGAAACTGGAACAGTGGTTTTTAGTTAGACACCAAGTCCCTGACGGTTCAGCCTTTGATGAGTGTTTCAATCACCGAGATATAGCTGCAGTGCTGCTACTTTCTAGTTAATGGCAATTCTCAAAGCACTCCCCTATCGCTGAGGAAGAGCACAAGAAGCCCTTGAAAAGTCAGCACACTAAGGAGCTGCAAAGATATTACCTGGTGAAATTAGTGCTGCATTCTTGATTTCTTCCAAATGGTAAAAAATGCAAAGCCAAGGGATTATGGAATTCGTCCAGGCTCTTTCCTTCACTCAATTTTAAAGGACACAAATTATAGAAACCAGAGTCGCAAAGAGATGTTTGTACACTTCGTTCACAGCAGCGTTATTTACGGTGGCCAAAAGGTGGAAGCAACCTAAATGTCCACTGATGGATAAATGGATAAACAAAATGTGGTATATACATACAATGGAATATTATTCAGCCTTAAAAAGGAAGGACGTTCTGACACATGGATAAACACTGAGGACATTATGTTAAGTGAAATAGGCAAGTCAGAAAAAGGTGAATACTGTATGATTCCACTTGTATGAGGCACCTAGAGTGGTCAAGTTCATAGAGACAGAAAGGAGAATGGTGGTCGCAGGGGAGTATCCAGTTTAGCGATACCGTTTAGCGGGTATCGAGTTACAGTTTTGCAAGCTGAAGAGCCCTGGAGATGGGCTGCACGACAATGTGAATGTACTTAATACTCCTGAACTGGACTTTAAACATGGTTAACATGGGAAATTTTGTTACATGTATTTTACCAGAGTTAAAAAAAAAATTTTAATGTACAAATCAAAAAAAAAAATCCCACAAATTACAAACGCATGTAACTTAAATTATACTTCAATATCCTGACTTTAAAAATACATATTGGGCTTCCCTGGTGGCGCGGTGGTTGAGAGTCCGCCTGCCGATGCAGGGGACACAGGTTTGTGCCCCGGTCTGGGAAGATCCCACATGCCGCGGAGCGGCTGGGCCCGTGAGCCATGGCCGCTGAGCCTGTGCGTCCAGAGCCTGTGCTCCGCAACGAGAGAGGCCACAACAGTGAGAGGCCCGCGTACCGCAAAAAAAAAAAAAAATGCTATAAGAGCCTGCTTAAAAAGCTCTTGTTGATTTATCTGTCACCCTTGTTTTGACCTGCAGACTTTTATTTCTTTAGAAAAAAGTTAAACTTCAAGTGTTGATGTGAACACGTGGACTAGTAGCCAGGTGAGAGGATTCTCTAGCACGTGTGTGGTCTCCTCTGATATAGTTCCTTGTGAAGCCAAGTGAGTTCAGGAAAGGAAATTAGGACCTTCACGCTCCAGATCCAGCTCTTGTCCCATGAGCCGGTCTGAGTTGTGTGCTGAGTACTCATGAGCTTAGCAGAGATATGATGTTGGGATAGAATAATCCAGAGCAATTAGACCAAGTGAAATAAATTTAAAAACCGAGTCAAGTGGTCCTCAGATGCTCACAGTACAGCCTGCGTTTCTCCCCTGAAGTCACGGTCCAACTCCAGCAAGTCCCTTAAGGCAGCTACGAGAGCACAGGTGCAGCGGGTCCAGCCACTGGAACGGCGCCACGTGACTCACCTCTTTGATGGTGATGCTTCTTCCTGACTGCGTGTTAGCGACTGAGCTTGAGCCAAGCCGGCGGATATGTGTGACTGATCTCCTAATTTGGGATTTTCTCCACTACTTGAGCGTGGTCCACTCACACCCTCTACTGCCAACGCTTCCGTAACTCCAGCTGGACTTCAGTCCCAGTGCCCAGAGACAGGATGTGGGACTGAAGTGCATCAGAAACAAGAAGGGAAGGCTGATGTGTGGTCCTCTTGGATTGGAATGGGGGGTGTTAAGGAAAGAATGTTTCAAAGGGCTCCAAAGACCAGGTGAGGAGTGGAGCCACAGCGTAAACGCCCCTGAAGCCAGGTAAGCAGCCACTCGGCACTGGGAGGAGAAGGAAGATTGACTTGCTGGGGTGGGAATTCTGAGGGTGTCCACTAGCTAAGGGAGAAGGGCTACAGATAGACAGGAGGACAGACTGCGGACCGTCTCTGATCCTTTTTTCTTTTTTTCTTTTTTTTTTCCGTACGCGGGCCTCTCACTGCTGTGGCCTCTTCCGTTGCAGAGCACAGGCTCCGGACGCGCAGGCCCAGCGGCCATGGCTCACGGGCCCAGCCGCTCCGCGGCATGTGGGATCTTCCCGGACCGGGGCACGAATCCGTGTCCCCTGCATCGGCAGGTGGACTCTCCACCACCGCGCCACCAGGGAAGCCCTGATCCTTTTCTCTTTAGCATCCGTTCTTTCCCCCAAAGGCTTTGGGCTTCCCCTCTAAGGCGACCTGCTTGTGGCCTGAGCTGAGAAGGTACTTCTGCTGGGTGTTAAGAGAAGACAGGGAAGCAGGAAGCTCAGTGATAGTAGCAAGAGTCAAACACATCCTCAGGGGAAATGAGAGAGAGAGAGACACACACACACACAGAGAGAGACAGAGAGAGAGAGAGAGAGACCTTCCTAGTTAACCTCGCCACCCTCATTCCCCAGCATAAATGTCAGCCACTGGTCCAGCTGAGAATTCA
This sequence comes from Mesoplodon bidens, assembly GCF_964165515.1. Taxonomy (NCBI): domain Eukaryota; kingdom Metazoa; phylum Chordata; class Mammalia; order Artiodactyla; family Ziphiidae; genus Mesoplodon; species Mesoplodon bidens. The sequence continues at coordinate 11,319,573 of NC_138166.1, forward strand.
GTCTCCTTTCTTCACTACTATTGGCAACAGCCCCCAGACCCCAAACAGATGAACAAGGAGCAAATGATCGCAAGAAGGTACCACACGATTTGGAAAGCCAGTCCCAGAGGTTTGATTGTTTTCAGCCCTGGCTAACATAAGACAGTACTGAGAGCCCCAGGTCCTGTATCACTTACATACAGACCCCCGCATGTGTGAGGGAGCGCAGCTGCCCTAACCCCATCATCGCAGGACTGCCTTCTCCTTTCTCCCACTGGCCCTTTTCCCACTCCCCTCCCTCCTCTGCCAGCACCTCTCCCAGCCAATAAGTACAGTGTTCCAGCCTGGGCAGCAGACCCTGAATAACAGGCTCACTTTTTTTTCCATTTGGAAAGAAGCCAAAAGATTCTGACCCCTGATGTCACAGTTTGAGCATCTCCCACTTTGGGTCAAATCACAGGAAGCCCAGCACCTCCATGTGCTGCTAGGAGCTGGGAGGGGTGGAGAACTGGCAACACCCAGATGACTAACTAAGCAATTGATTAGCCTCTTTGCTTAGTTCCCCTGAAGTTTAACAAAAGCCCCTCAAGTTCCTTCCCTTTCAGTCTTAAGGGATGCACTTATACACTCACAATTAGTTGCATTTATCAACTCACTATTGTCCTTTCTTTGAGGAGTAAGATTTGAAAGGGAAAAGACGTGTCCCCACTCTTTCCCTGCTGCTTTCATAATGCCTGTTTTGTTTGCTTGGGATGAACTCTCTCAGGGAGCCCAGGGCTGCAGCTTGTCCCCCTGCTGTGTCTAATATACTGGGAGCACTTATCTCCTTGTTGTCTCTGCGTCTCTGTCCCGGGTCCCCAGAAGGGATCCCACAGCCGAGAACAGTCCCCCCTCATCTTCCTTGCTGGATCTACCTTGCTTCTTTATGCTGCTTCGGCTGCCGGCGTCTTCTTCCTGGGTGCTTGGCCTGTCTGAATTTACCTTTCTGGACCAAGGAGAGACCTCTGGCTTTAAGAAAAATGGTTCTCCGGGCACCAGGTAGATTCCCCTCCCCGCCCAGTGATGTCTGCAAAAGAGCAGAGGTGGAGAATCTTAAGGTGCCGTTTCAAGGGCCACCAACGTGTTGCGGGACAAGCTGCTCTCCCTCCAGCTATGCTTTCCTGGCGATCATGACTTATCCTTCCATCATCAACAGATAAGCCTTCAAAGAATGGTCCAGGGGCTTCCCTGGTGGCGCAGTGGTTGAGAGTCCGCCTGCTGATGCAGGGGACACGGGTTCGTGCCCCGGTCTGGGAAGATCCCATATGCCGCGGAGTGGCTGGGCCCGTGAGCCATGGCTGCTGAGCCTGAGCATCCGGAGCCTGTGCTCCGCAACGGGAGAGGCCGCAACAGTGAGAGGTCCGCGTACCACAAAAAAAAAAAAAGAATGGTCCAGAAAATCTTTAGGCCTGCAGAAATCATTGCCAGCCCTGTTCCACTTAGCAGCACAGGGGAAAGATGGAGTTCACAGGCAGAAGCCTGAAGACATATGGTATTTGTGCTGTAGGTTACATGTCTGGTGAGAGTTCTCAGCTGTCTGATTTCTTCCCACCAATTCCTTCAACTAAGGCCCATGAGCCTGTGTTTCTGGTCTGGCAGAATTTTGAGGATCTCTGACTCACTGGCTGATCCTTGAAAGGGTCATCTCACCCAGCCTCTTGCCTTCCAAGAAGGGATAGTAGGTAAGTCATCCCAAAGCAAAAGGAATTGACCTCATTTTAAAAGGCCCTCAGAGAAGGAATTCTATTTGGCTCTCTTGGATGCATTTTGGGGGCTGTTATCAAGCCATTAAGTCAAATTTGGATTCTTTAAATTGAAGGAATACTTGGGACATTCTTGAAGTCTGGGAGTCAGGCAATCCCTAAGAATCAGCCTAAATAACAGAGCTGCAAAGTCCTATTTTGGTACAATAGACACAGGAAGTGCTATATAAATCCTGACGAATGAATGCATAGTATTTTTTTCAATCTGGAAAACGTTTGGGAAGACTTTCAGAAAGCCAATTTGTCAACACCTGAAGCAAACAGTAAACAGGGTAATCAACCACCGAGCATGGGAAATAAGGAAATCTGCCAGATTAATATTATTCTGTGGCTGAGTGTCAGGCCTGGTGGGCAGAGAGGAAGCAGCATGCATAATCTCTCCTGGCCTTTGCACAGTTTTGGATGCCCTCCCACATAACACACCCTCAGCAAGCTGGCAAAATATGGTTAGACCACACAGCTACTGGGGGTGAGTGGCCCTGGCAGCTGAGGCAAAAAAAGATTGGTTAGCAGGGTCTCGTGCCAGCCCAGAGTTGTACCCACAGGAGCTCGCAGGGGCCCATCGCTGGCCAAGAAGATTAAAGTGTGTCAAGAAGATTCATCAGTGACTTGGGTGATGGGTCAAGATCTCATCCATCAGTTGGGGGTAGAGGCGGTGAGTGGCTGGGAAGAATGATGTGGGACTTTCCCTTAGGAGGCAGGGAGAAATGAACAAGCTGACTCGGACAAATTGTAAACGTGGCCAGAGGCAAGTAAGATCAAATCAGGGAGAACACGTAGGGCTGAGTTGGGGGTCTGTGCCTTGTCATTGTTCTGGTAAGGTCACAGGATGTGGAAGGTGTTGCAAGATAATTTAGGATAATGGTTAGGAATACAGGCTTTGAAATCAGACAAACCTAGATCCAAATCCTGCCTTTTCTATTGCTAGATGCATTATGGTGGGAAAGCCATCTGACTTCTGTGGGAATTAAAAGATGGCGGCCAGCCTGGCAAGTGGATGAGCGCTGGCCTCTGTTCCTCCTCACCTCCTCGGCAGGATGGCCTCGCCGTGCAAAGCCCAGGCAGGCATGTGAGGCTGCCCTGCCTGGCTCATCTCAGAATTTCACTACTCTGGCTTCAGCTTCCTTATCGGTAAAATGAAGGTCATGACAGGTATTTGAAGTGATGAACCGAGATAATACATATACAGCGCTTAGCGTGGTGCTTGGGCACATAGTTGGTCCTCAATACATTGTAGCAAAAACAAAAAGCGGGAGAGGATCACGCCGTCCCCTCTCCCTACTGCCCCTGATGCTTCTGGGGTGCAAGTCACTGTCACGATCAGAACTTTTTGTCCTCTTAGCCCTTCTGGTCCCATGATGGGGGGAGGGGTGGAAGAGGATGTGGGGGGCACGAGTGGAAGATGGGTGGGAGCAGATGGCCCTCCATATTTACCCAGAGTGGAGGACCACTTCTTGGGGGTGCAGAAGGGGAAAGACAGAGCTGAGTAAGAAGCCTTTCCAGCCTCAATCCCTTTCCAGGAGCCCTCAGCCCTACTTCACCATCCCACCTGCTTCTCTGTCTCTAGTCTCCTAGGCACTGCCCAAGCCTGGACTAGTGGTGAAAGCTCCCACCTGCATACACATTCTAGAAGAGTGAGAGGAACTCCAGCCTCCTCTCATACGAACATGTAGTGTCCTGCAACCCTGACTTGTGTGAGGCAATGGGGGTCCTTGCTGGCCCTAAAACGCCTTCTGGAAGACGAACTGTATGTGCCCCCTTCTAGGCTGCTCCGCATTCCCTGGAAGCAGGAAGTCCCAGCATCAGCCTCTGTTTAGTGTCTCTGGCACTTCTGTTAATCAGGGCTTCCCAAGGCATGGAGCTCAGAAGGTGGTCTCCGAACCCAGTGAGAGATCAATGGGCACTAAATGCCCTGACATGCCTGGGGAGTCATAAGACCCCAAGACCGTGGGAAAAATCAGCAAGCCAGAGGAGAGAGGAAGATAACGAAGGGAAGACAGAGTCCTGGGACAGTAGGGTACATGAAGCTGGACAGGCTGTCTCCGGAGTGCACTGGGGACCAGCCTGCCTGCAGGGGTGCAGCCCCGGGCAGTGAGTCCGGGTGGAATTTAAGACAAGCCCAGACCAAACCAACCATACCTGCTCAGTGCCTTTCCTTCTACATGTGAGAGCCAAAAGCCTCACAATGAAAATGAGTACCCAGTGAAATTCTCATCAAGGCATAAACGGTATCAAGGGCCTTTGAGGGCAGGATGTGAGATGAGAGGGATCAGGAAGCAAGTGGATTCTGGAGGGAGCGCTGGTGCAGGGCAGAACGGAGCCCCCAGCGCCGGCCCAGTCCACACTCGGCTCAGGAGCTGCCAGTGGGCGCGCTCCCGCCTGCAGCCACCAGAGGTCACCGGCTCCCGCTGCTGGAGCTACAAGGTGCCCTGCCTGCCGGGCCTACCCCTCGCCTTCCAGAGCCCGCGCGGCCAGCACGTTCACTGCCTCCCTCAAACCCTGCAGCCAACACCGCCCCCGAGGGAGAGACGGGACCCTCACAGAACATCTTCCATCCCCCTGCCAGGGAAGGCGGGCAACCGGGACCGGGGCTCAGGCCCTCAGCTTTTGCTTTCAGGAAGCTCGTTCTGAGCATAGCATCCCGGGCTGCCGTCAGCGCCCCAGCCTCTGCTCCCAGCTTCTTTCACACGGCCACTTCCCCAGGAAGCATCTTTCCTCTCGACCTCTTCCTCTTTCTCCGTATTGGAATCCAGAACTGGGCAGGCAGCCCCGCACCCAAGCCACCTCCATCCAGAAGGCCAAGCCCTACAGCAGACTCAGGAAATGCTTTGCCCCGAATTAAAAACACTTTGTGTTTTTAAAAAGCTCTACATCAGCAACATCACCATCCAGTTGGAGACCTTCCCCCGTGTTGTCACCCTTTCTGCGTTACCACTTCAGGCCTCGTCCTCACCGTCATCACGGCTTGCCTGAACCTGTATCAAAATCCCATCATCATCCAGCCTCTCTCTGGGCTCAATCCACCTCCACCAATGCAAATCCGACCCTGCTATCCTGCTGCTTAGAAGACTTTGTGGGCTCCCCACTGCCCAGGGGACCAAGTCCAACCTCGCAGCTGGCCCCCGACGGTTCCCGCCCCGGGCACCTTCTCCCAGCGCCTCGCGGGACTCTAGCTCCTGGAACACTGTGTCCGTTCGCCTGGCTCTGGGCCTTTGCGTGGGTGGGCAGCTCCCTCTGCTGCGGTGCCCGCCTCCCTCCTCAGGGTGAACACGCCCCCATCTGCCCTGATCCTGATGACGGGACCTCTCCTCCCTCAGTGCTGGCTGTGCCTCCCTTGGTCTTTCTGCCACACTTATCACCACAAAGAGCAAGGTTTTAGCTCTAAGACTCTGTGGCCCGGCCAGACCATGAACTACCCGAGGGCGGGGAGCGGGACCAAGTGCATACATCACTCTGTGGAGTTATCCCAGCGACATACATACTATTTAGCACTTAGGCTCAATCAGTGTTTGATGACTGACTCAATGTTTGCAGTGAAGGTTAAATCACATAACACAGTACGAAGCAAAGCAGCTCTCTAGCAGCACAAATGCTTCAGGAAAGGACCAGCCTTCAGCTGTCTCTCTTCCTGGTAGAGGCGCCATGGCGATGCCAACACGGCGGGGGTGTTGTCGACCTCCCCCCATCCCTCACGCCTCTCCCTCGCCCTTGCCAGGCACACACTGAGCACTGCCAGGCGCTGGGCGGTAGGCTGCGCCCACACGGGAGGTTGTGTTTCCTCCTTAATTTATAGATGAGGAACCTGAGGCTTAGAAAGGTTGACCCAGGGCATTCGTTCAGCAGAGTGAAGGACGAGAAAGGGGCTGAACTTCAGGGAGCTCTAAGGGCGGGGGATCCTTATCACGGCCCCAGCTCCACCCCTATCCAGCTGCCACCTCAGGGAGCCACTTCATCTGTTTCCTCATCTCATCACCGAGTAGCCTTGAGGCTCAAAAGGGAGTGGGGCTATTGGGATTTCCCTGGCGGTCTGGTGGTCCGGTGGTTAGGACTCTGCACTCTCACTGCTGAGGGCCTGGGTTCAATCCCTGGTTGGGAAACTAAGATCCCACAAGTCTCCCGGTGCTGCCCCAAACCAACAAAAAACAAACAAAAAGGAACTGAAAAAAAAGGGAGTGGGGCTACGAAGGCATCTAAAAATGACAATGTGCTCTGCAGATGTGAGGGACCACGGTTACCAACCTTCACGGCTCAGACTCTCTCTCTCTCCAGTCAGGCCACCTCTTTTCTCTCCCCAGCTGTCATAGCCTGTATTTTCCTTCCTTAGACTCTGGTCTCTATTTTTGAGCACTTCTGTGACGTGACAAGGTCAGTTGAATTTACACCCAAGGAGCTGTCCATTGTTCTTCTGAAACTCAGGGAACAGGCAGCACGTAGATGCTTAAGCTCCAGACGCCTCCCTGTCCTGGCAGGGACATTATCCCCTCTGGATGCCTGAATATCCTAACCTGCCTCCCTGCCATCCTCGTACCCACCTGCCCTTTCTATCCTGTGGCTCATCCTGCAGTCCACCCACCCTCCCTCCCTCAGCCTCTGACCCATTCCTTCTCCCTTGATACCCACACCTGTACCACTAGGGGCAAAAGCTGCCCCCCTCATCTCCTGTGTGAGGGGCTGGATCTGTACGTGGGAGTCCAGGGAGGGACTTCTGTGGAACGCCACGCCACCTCCTCACGTCCCTTCTGCGCTGGGTTTTCCTCATAGGGTCAAGCGCATCCTGGGACACGACACGCAGGGGCTGTGCTGTGGTCATGACTGTAACTGCGGCCTCTAACTGAAAAGCAAATACCTCTCCCTTCTTGCCAGAGCACAGAGGGTTTTTCCTTTTTATCACCCAGGACCTAGCGCTCTCTTCCTAACTCTAATAAATTGTAACGGAGAAAAAGAATGCCACGATGGAAAACGGCACCCTCATTTCTCCTCGAGGACTCAAAAAGTCATTATTTACACCTGTTGCTTCCTTTAGCATCTCTGCGAGGAAGAAGGAGGAGCAGCTGTACTTCACAGACCCCTTCCTTCGTTCACTCACTCCTCGTACATTCGTTTATGAAATATCTGCTGGACACCAGATTCCATGCTACAAAATGGGCATGCCGCAGAGGGCAGGCGAGGATAGAGATGCAAACAAGTACCATGTATGATGGTACCTGTTAGAGTGGTATCTTGAGTGTTAATGGGAGCTTAGAAGAAGGAGCATCTCAGTCTGTATAAAAATCCAGGAAGGCTTCATGGAGGAAGTGATGCTCATGCAGAGATTTTAAGTATGTGTAGGGACAGGCAAGGAGCTACAATGAGATCGGGACACCTGGAAAATGAAATGAAGGGGTTAAAACACTGGCAGTAGCCGTTGGACAGGTGGGAAATGCCAGATCATATATCTACCTCCAAAGGGGTTGAGCTTCTGTGGGCAAATAACCGAGGGCCACTGAAGAATACTGAGTAGGGCAGGGGCACTGCAAGAACCCTGCTGAGGGATGTGGGGTGGTCGGAGCGGTTAGGTCACCTGGAGGGTCTGCTGCAGCCCTTTGGGGCTCTAGAATTTTCCAGCCTCAGCCAAAGTCCTGAGGTCACTCCCTACGTCCTGTGGGAGCCATCGATACTGAGCCGTGGTCTTGCCCCCAGTTCACGCCAGCACCAGGCAAGAGCCACAAGCCAGCCTCGTTTCTCCCACGGGGCCTCGCAGTTATCACTTCCTTCTCCATAAAGCAGCGGGAGAGCTTCCAGAGCGCTCCTACTGCACAGCCTCCGCCGCCCAGGAGCACACGCCTCCCACCCCGAACACCCACAGGAGCCCTGCCTCTGTGAGAAGGGGGACCCCTCCTCCACCCGCCGCCGGGCACTTGCAAGGAGACCCGGGAGCTTGCTGATTTTTCTCTTGCTCTGGTTCATTTTCCTTCTGGAGCAGCAGGCTCATCTTCTGCATTTTTAATAGCTGAGCACATTTAGCATTCAGCACACAGTGGGCTGATAAGGTCCAAAGAGAAGGCAGCAAGCCACGCACGGGAGGAAAACCTCCTCCCCGCCCCCGCCCACATCAGTGGCTTTGCGGATTTGAGCTCCCCCATCTCCCACCGCGCTGGACCAGGGTGGCTGAAGTGGCAGCTGGTAGGAAAGTCAGACCGGCTGATGCAGACCCCGTGTAAGGAGCTGGTTCTCTGGATGAGCAGCGACTCATAAGAAAAGTCTGAGACCCTCGTCCGAGCTCAGAAAGAGCCGGTCGTAATTCCCTCTTGACTTCACCTGGGAAGTCTTACCCACCTCCCTCCACCTTTACGGGCTCCATGGGCTTCGGGCAGGGTATTCTCTGGCCTCTGGCTCCCCCAGGGGTGGTCCCCATGGGCAGGACGGTGAATTAGTGGAGAAGGGCTCTGAGAGCCTGGGAGCTGGGCGAACCGTGGGTGCTGCTAGGCAGATCTGCAGGGGACAAGGCTGGTAGCACAGGGATGCCCTGTTTCCCCCTTTCTTCTAATGCAGTTACTTTTTAACCTCTCCAGGCACAGAAGGGAGAAAACAACAAATCCACGGACCATTTAACCTTATGTGAGACGGCAGGAGGTGGGCCTGAACTTAGGAGCGGTGTTTTATGGCCGGACACGTGAATTTGAGCTACTTGGAAAAGGGCGTGTTGCTAACCTGCTGTTAATCTCATCTAAAGGCCACGGCCCACCACCTGCAGACACGGCTTATGCTTTGGCCTTTAGATGCAGAGCTCCTGGAAGCAGGGAACAGAGTTTGGGCAGGGGATTCTCTACATGGCCAAACTGGGTCCTCTGAGTCTGCCCCCACCAAACCCCTGGCAGCAGCAGGCGAATGTGAGAAAGCAGAGAGTTCCTTCCACCTTGGAATTTAGCAACTCCTGAGGGGAGGACAGCATTAAAGAGACCCAAGGAGCCACCTTCACACACCTGTGAATCAAAGAACCAGAGGGTTCACCTGGCCCAGGTGTCCAGATTTGTGCTGTCTGATACAAGAGCCACTAGCCATTTGTGGCTACTGAGCACTTAAGATGTGGCTGAGGATCTGAACTTTAATTTTTATTTAATTTTAATTCATTACAATTTAAAAATAGGTACTTGATTCAGTTATAAGAAAATGTTTTAAGTATGTTTCGGAACAACTTAGTATGCAAATCTATTTTATAATCGCTGTTTTGTTTTTTTTTAATGAAGTCTAAGTACGGATCAAGTATTTCCAGTGATAATTTAGTGTCCAAGTTGAGATGTGCAGTAAGTATAAAACACACACAGGATTTTGAAACTTAAGAAAAAAAAAAAAAGAACAACCTATCTCACTGATTATATATTGAAATAATACTGTGGTTAAATTAGATTTAATAAAACATAGTGCTCAAAATTAATTTCACTTGTTTCTGATCACTTTTTCCAGCGTGGCTACTAGAAAATTTTAAATTACCTGTGTGGTGCACATTACATGTGATTGGACAGTGCCAGTCTAAACAATTCTAGATAAAGGGTTAACCATCTCCAGGAATGGAAATCTTATGATGCTTTCCAATGGTCAGATCCATTTCATTCACTTCAACAAATATTTACTGACAAGGGGACTGTGTTTGCTGAGTGTGAGGACCTGCTATGTGAGAGGCCCCGTAATCACCACGGAGCAGGAGGAATACAGAGGTCTAATCTACAGCCCCACAGAACGGGTCACGGATAAGGCAAAAACGAAGTGCAGCAGGGATTCAAAGGAGATGCTAATGTATCAGGTGGCCGGCAACAAGGAAGAGAATAAGAGAGAAAGGCTTTGAGGAGAAGGTGGTCCCTGGGGTGGGCAGTGAGAAGCGGTCAGGGTTTGGGCCAGGAGAGAGGGGACAGGATGCCGTGGAAGGAACCCTGCTTCCTCCGGTTCCTCCCCTCCTCGCACCCCATTCTCCAGGGCCCTGACCCTCGCTCCTGCTCTTCTTAATACGCCACATATCTTCCCGGGAATCCCCATCTGTATCACGGCTTCAATGCCTGCGTCTACGCTGACAACTCTCAAATCTCCATTCCCAGCCCATGCCTCTCTCCCGACCTCTGGGCCCAAACACTCAATGCCCAGCGGACATCTCCATGTAGATATTTCTCAGATACTTCAAACTCCGTGGACTCCCCGGCTGAACTCGTCCTCTCCTCTCCACCCTAGACTCTGGCCCTTTCTGTCCTTCTCTTGAGGAAGTGGCAGGACCAGTCACCCAGCTGTCCAAGCCAGGAACATTACCCTAAACACGTCCCTTGCATTACCAGCCCTAAGACAACCAGCCCCAGAGTCCTGTGGGGTTTTCCTCAGTACCTCTCCCACCTGGCCCCTTCCACACACGGCCACTACCGCTGCCTGGGTCCAGGCTGTCACCACGCCCCACCTGCGTTATGCAAAAGCATCCTCACTCTTCTGGCTGCTTCTTTTTTGTTTTTTTGCGGTACGTGGGCCTCTCACTGCTGTGGCCTCTCCCGCTGTGGAGCACAGGCTCCGGACGCGCAGGCCCAGCGGCCACAGCTCACGGGCCCAGCCGCCCCGCGGCATGTGTGATCTTCCCGGACCGGGGCACGAACCCGTGTCCCCTGCATCGGCAGGCGGACTCCCAACCACTGCGCCACCAGGGAAGCCCTCTGGCTGCTTCTTCAGTGGCCCCTCATGCCATCCTTTACACTGCTGTCGGGGGGTCTTAGTACAATGGAAAACTGCTCCTCTAACAGCTCCATGCAGCTTTCAGGGTGAAGCCCAAATTCCTGAATTTAGCTCATACAGCAGAACTTTATAACCTGGCCCTCATTCACCTACTCAGTTTCAGCTCCTGCCTCTCCCCACAAGCAAGTACTTCTGCATGTTCTGTTCCCCTTGCCTGGAACACCCTCCCCATTTTCTTAAAAAAAAAAAGTTTTTTTAAAATTGTGTTTAAAAAAATATATCTATCTCAATCATAAGATTTACCATTCTAATCCAGTTTTCTTTGTCTAGGTTATTCCTATTTACCCTTCAAATTCAGCTCGAGTGCGACCTCTTCTGAAAAACCTTTTCTGAGTCCTCAGCCTGGGTTAGGTGCCCTTCTGCTGTGCTACCAATATCTTAGCTCTTACCACATTGTATTCTGTGTTAGCTTATGTCTCTTTTTACAGACTCCCTAGGACAGAGTGTGTGTCTTATTTAATGTTGTATTCAAGGGCACAGTGTACAGTTGTGCAGGTTACAGACTGCACTAGATGCCTGGCTGAGGAAATGAGTAAGAAATGAAGACCATTAGCCAATTGTGCACTCTGGTCCAGGGCTGTATCCAGGCCTTTTTCTAACTTGCACAGAGGTGCCATAGGTGCCAAGCCCTGTATATCTTCAGGGCTTGTTATAGAGCTGGCACATAGTATTATAGTAGGTGCTCATTAAACGTTAAATTGAATAAAGACGATGGATGGTTTAGGCAAAGGGACCAGGGGAAGACATGGAGGGGACGCTGGAGTAATGGGATGTTACTGAATGATCAAGATTGGATTAGGGGGGTTTGCAGTCAGTTTTTAGAGGGTCCTTATAGATACACCTCCTTCTAGATGTAGGTGCTTGGCTTTTGTTTGTTTGTTTGTTTGTTTTTTAAGAGTATCTGACCATTGAAATTGGAACTCTTTTTTTTTTTAATTTTTTTTATTTATTTATGGCTGTGTTGGGTCTTCGTTTCTGTGCAAGAGCTTTCTCTAGTTGTGGCAAGCGGGGGCCACTCTTCATCGCGGTGCGCGGGCCTCTCACTATCGCAGCCTCTCTTGTTGCGGTGCACAGGCTCCAAATGCTCAGGCTCAGTAATTGTGGCTCACGGGCCTAGTTGCTCCGCGGCATGTGGGATCTTCCCAGACCAGGGCTCGAACCCGTGTCCCCTGCATTAGCAGGCAGATTCTCAACCACTGCGCCACCAGGGAAGCCCGGTGCTTGGCTTTTAAAGGGGAACTCAGTTCTGGTTCTGCTTTTTTTTTTTTTTCCCCTTTGTGCACCCATTGGAATAGATTCTACAATATATAAAGGGCTGAGACCCTAACTCTTAATTCAGTAGACAGTGAGGAACCTTAGAGAATTTTTGAGGACTGTGTCTTAAAAATCACAAAATATTCAGGCTTGAAAATAAGACTCAGAGAAGTTAAGTGACTTGTTCAGGGTCACACAGAAAGTTAGTGGCCGAGCTGGGCCTTGAACTGGCTTTCCTTGCCCCTCCAGTGCTCCTTCTTCCACGCCGCCCTTTGGGGAAGGCTCCCTGAACTGAGGCGGGCCCTGGAAGCCCCCAAACCAAATCTTCCCAGCCCTCCAATAGGAGTCCCCAGTGACGGTGTGCAGGGGATGGGCTGACCGGAGGTGAGAACGGGCAGGAGGCTGCTGCGGTCAACGCTCAGCCTTACTCAGCGTGCCTCCCTTGATCTGTCTAGATATCTACCTACTTGAAGTTGGGTAAATTGCCCAGGAGCTTTCTACTCTTCACACAAGGTCAGTGCTCTAGTTTTTGGAGGCCTTTTTTCATAAGGGCTTATTTCCCTTCTCGCAATCCTTTTGGTTGCTTTTCTTTGGACCCTGGCTAGTTTTTGTCAGATTCTTTCAAAACCACCTTCTGCCGCTAGCTGAAGGGGCCTTGCGCATAGCAGGGCTTAGTAAGTGCGTGTTGAGTTGGTGTGACCCGAACGTGGAGGATGATCTAACCTGAGCGGTCTCCCTCGAAGCCTTGCCTCCTGGGAGAATTCTTGGTGCTGCATCTCACCCTCCTGGGACCACGTTTATCAGTTATCATTTATTGCATTCATGCTATGATCTTCTATGACCCCCGAGTCTCCTTCTGACTTACTTCCCATGAGCCCCCTGCCCAGCTTTCCTCATTTAGCTGCTCTATAGCTCATTTCTAGACTCCGAATAAATGGTTTTATCCTTTTCCATTTTCAACTTCAGTCTGAGTCTGAAGAGCCATTTCCCTACTTTTTCCAGGAGACTGGGCTTCTCAACCGGTACTCCTGGCTATAGGAGCTCTGTCCTTTGGCACACGTGATGAGAATGATGACAAAAACATTATCATCAAATATTTATTGAACGTGTTCCCTGCTCCAGACATCACGCTTCCTGCTTTTATAAAAATTAGTTCACTTCATCCTCACAAAAATCCGTGGGGTAGAGATATCAGTAACCACATTTTATAGATGAGGAAAACCGAGGCACCCCAAGATCAAGCCACTGGCCCAAGGTCACCCACCTGAGATTTGTATACAGGCAGTGATACAGGAAGCACTTACATCAGGACACCAGATGCTGCCTTGGCAAACAACCTTTCAGGGGCTCTCCGAGGTCACCCTAAGAAGGACACTCACGCTACCAGCAGGCAGGCCCAGAGGCCACCAACTGTCACTCTCAGGCCAGGTCTTCCCTAACCAGCTATGTCCTTTTACAGCACAGAGATCCTAACACTCAAGAGAGCAAAGCTCGTCCGTGAGCCCTGCCTTGACAGCCATGTCTAAACCTTTCCTCTCTGTCACAAGAGGCCCCTTAGTTGATCTGGCATAATTAGCTCTTTACAAAGTCATCAGAATTGCCGGCATGCAGTGACACACCAATCGATGGATGATTTTAGTCCACAGCTTTCCCAGCTATGAATGTAAGTGTAATTACACGTAAGAAAGTGTAAGAAACGTAAGAAGTGTAAGAAGACATCTTCTGTAGCATGAATGAACAGAAGATGTTTTCTCTTTAGATATATAAATGAACAGAGTCCACACTTATCCCTTGTCTGCCTTCACGAGGCCAGCAAGATAAGGCTAGAGGCTCTGTACTAAGCCGGTCCCTAAGGGTTCCAAGTCGGGTCCTTGGCATTTGAAGATACTCATCTTCTGCTTCCTGTCCTCATTTTCACTTTGGTTTCCTATCTGTCCATTCCACAGGTAACCTTTTCTGACTTGTCGGTAAAGACGGAGATAAAAAAGTGAATTAGGGCTTCCCTGGTGGCGCAGTGATTAAAAATCCACCTGCCAATGCAGGGGACACGGGTTCGAGCCCCGTTCCGGGAAGATCCCACATGCCGCGGAGCAACTAAGCCTGTGCGCCACAACTACTGAGCCTGCGCTCTAGAGCCCGGGAGCCACAACTACCGAGCCTGCGCGCCTAGAGCCCGTGCTCCGCAACAAGAGAAGCCACCGCAATGAGAAGCCCGCGCAGTGCAACAAAGACCGAACGCGGTCAAAAATAAATTAAAAAAATTTTAAAAAGTGAATTAAAAGCCTCTGATTTTTCAGTCACCTGCAACCAGCCCTCTCCCACCCCATCAGGTCGCAGGCAGCGACATTCCCTTTGGATTTCCTTTCTTCCTTCCGTCATCAGCTCCCAATTATCTGCCTCTGCTGGCAGCTTCTTCACAGAGTGCAGACCAGGCTGCTCATGATGGGAAGCTCTGCGGGGGGCCTGCCTTCCAGGGCCCTGCGCAAGGACCAGGGCCTCAACTCCCTGCGGGGCAGACTGGCTGTGCTTTTGATTATTTATACCAACACTTCTGTTCACTGGGGTGGAAAATTGAGAGGTGACCGTATAACTGAGCAATATTTCCGTTACCCTCTTCTTAGACACAACTTGCCTCAGCTCTCAGGAGTGGAAAAAATTCCCCTGTCGGGCAGATAGTCCTTTAAGGTGGGTGCCCTGTTTCTCCTGGTATTTAGGTTTCTCATCCCATCATTCTGGATCTGTCTCTTCCCTCCCCACTTCCCCAAATTCCTGGACATGATGCCCAGGAACAAAACCGCTGGGTAAACACTGTTTCCTGTGGTGACAGGGACAAGCAGCGAGCACCCGACACTCACCATGCTTTGTCCCTTGATCCCTTAGCTGAAAAGATTGTGTGCTGTTTGCTGCTGGAGGTTAGGAGATTGTCTTTGGGCGTTTTGAATGGCTTTGAGGAGCTGCTGGCAGAGGTATGGCCGCTGAGACAGGCTTTTGTTTTCACCTGCACTAGTGACGTCCGGGCATTGGAGGGTGGAGACGCCGGAGAGGGAGAAGGTCTACACATTGAACCGTGTCTTCTCTCTACAGGGGGAGAAAGAACAGAACTCAGCACATCATCGGTAGCAAGTGAGTCACATGCATACGCGTGTACATAACAGGCAAAGGGGAGAGTGCTGATCTTGCAGTGTAGGTCCCCGAAGCCTCACTTCTGACTATGGTTTGCTTGACATCATATCCCACCAACTAGCAGTGATTACCTTCTGAATCTCTGTATCAAGTGGCAAGCTGAACTCACACGACAGTTCTCACGGGAGGCATTTACCAGGCGGTCCTTCTGCAAAACCACTGCCACAGGACTAGCAGAGGGGATGCCCGGTGTCATGGGAACGTAGTGAGAGAACCACACAGCCCAAGCCATCCCCAGACAGCCACTCAGAGGCCACATGGTCCCTTGGGGCAGTGGGGAGGGTAGGACTTTTCACATAACAAATAGCAATTTCTCAAACCTGACCCCTAGCAGGAGCACTTAAGTCACAAGGACTTGTGACATTCAGCAGGGCTGAATGAAAGGGTCTTCTAGATCCAGAAGGTGGGCCAGCATCTGTCCACACGCCCCTGTGGCCTCTCCAGGGCTCAATGAGGTCCAGGGCCACAGGTGCTGGGCCAGGACATGCAGGAGGATGTCAACGCTGAAGGCAGAATCCACAGGTCTGGGGCCTGGACGTGGGCAGCCCCTTCCTGGGGCTCTAAGAGAATACCAGCGCCCTGGGAGACATGCCCCACTTGTTCACCCTCGTTCGGCTCCTGTGGTCTCGACTTGATGGGCAGGATAAGAATGCTGACCAAGAGAGTAGGTGCACGAGGTAAAGCTCTGGTGTACACCCACTACGGTGGCTCCTAACTGTTACAGGGGAACAGATGTGACAAACGTTAAGGACCCTTCCCAAGAAAAATGCCCCCAAACTCTGCATACAATTACAGGAAGGAATCCCAAACCCCCAAAAGACAAACGCTCTGAAATCCTGAGTCCGCTCTGGCTTCCTCGCACCTACTACAAAGCCTCACATATAGTCAGTGCCTAATTACTATGTGTTGAATAAATCAATGAAATTATAACAGATCTCCTCATGGAAGGACTAGAGATCACAAAGCTGGAGATCTGGGTTGAATGTGATAACGAAGAAGATGGGGGCCAAGAGGGCAGATCCCACTCTCCCTCCATCTCCGAGCTGAGTCCCACTTTTCTCATTAGTGAGGCATTTCTGGCTGCTGTTCCAGGTACCCTGGAAAGAAAGCCAGACTGACTATGGCTACGAGGGACAAGCCTTTGGGCTTCCTCTGCACTTCCTGGTACCAATGGGCTGCCGGTTTGTCTCCAAGCCGACTGCCTCTAATCCTGTGATGAAGCGGGAATTGGGGAGCGGGGGAAAGTGGATTTTAGAGGATCATCTGATTGCTGGGTGTTTTTGCTTGGCCAGAGTTCACAGGTTGCCTGCACTGAATAACTTTACTGGGGAATCTTTCTTCACTGAATCAGAGGAGACCTTGCATACATGCTCAGGTCCCAGAGCCATCCTGTTCAAGGATCTGAAAACCAAGAGCTAGTTCCAGGGCCTCTGTTTTGATGCAGTAGAGGGAACCCTGGGCTAGGAGCCAGGAGATCCAGGCTCCAGTTCCAGCCACACCACATTATTAGGCCTGGAGTTCACCACTTAAACTTTCTGTTTCCATGCCTTTATCTGTAAATGAAGTGGGTCCCTAGATGGCCTTGAAGGCCTCTTTCTACTCCATTATCATAAATACAAGGCATACTTACACCTGATCCTTCACTTCCCATCTCTCGTGATTCCTGAATGTCAGAGCAATAATTATAGCACAAGTATTGAAATATTTTACTCAGGCAGGATCTTCCTTGGAGGAATTCATCCTTTGTAAAATTGTACTGGTCTCTACAACCCCTCTGACACAGGCAGGAAGCAGCCAGCCGTCTCCACCCTCCTCAGGACTGACTGGCTAAAGAAGACCCACAGAGGCGAGGTGACTAGCCAAGGTCAGGGTCAGTGGCTATGAGAGGAATGGGGCCTCTGTGCTATGGGCAGGGGCTTAGCTGCTTCTCAGGAAGGCAGGAAACGGGGTGTACTGTGACCAAGATGTGAAGCCAGGGAATTCGGAAGCACAGGACTTAGAATCACTGAAGGTTAGAACTGGATCTTAAAAGTCAGCTCATCCCATCTGCTTGCTGATGGATGAGTTTATCACTTAGAGAGGTTATCAGTTACCAGCCTGCAGGGCAAAGCTAGTCGGTGGCAGGGTTGAGTTCAGAACCAAGGCTTCTCACTTCAAATGCATAGTTCTTTCTGCCCTTCAGAAATGTCTTGCTCAGCAATTTTTTTTTTTTTTTTGGCTGAAGTTTCCAAAACTAAAACAAGACTTTGATTTTTACCACTACTGTTTTGGATTGCTCTGCAAACTTCATTCACTCATTTGCCCTCGTGGGCTCAAGCTGGCAGAGGGGGTGGGGGAAGGGATATGCAGAAGTATTCCCCCATTCTGGAGAGATAAGCCTTCATAATGAAGAGAATTTTTATCTTGCTAAACTAAGAGTGGAAAATAATACCAGTAAGTAAAGATAAATCACAAAGAAGCGTGACATTAAGGACAAAAGGAATGCGCGAGACCAGGGGTCCCCAAATCACCTCCGGAGAATTATGATTAGTGACCCTGCCAAGGCGTTCTGCTGCTAAACTCACAGAAAAGATTAAATCAATGGAGAAGCCTTCTTCTTGGTTTTATATTTTAGTCCCACAAATTTTTCTTGAATGATCAATTCAAAGAACAAGTTGCGAACGAGAGACTATTCATCAAGTTTGGAAGACAGCCCTTTACCCTTTTGTTTGGTTTTGGTTTTTTTTACTGTGAGATTTTTGTATGGTAATAAACAGGTTGAAGCAGCATTCCCTCCTTGTGAAACTGTTTCTCGTTGACCAGACTGAATTAAATCTGTCACTACTTCAAGGTATCCCACAAAGAGGACCACACGTCTGTCCCCTCAGCTTCGAGAATGAGCTTGCCAGCCTCCGGTGCAGGCGACAAAGCCTATGTAAGAAGTTAAAGTGGGGAAACAGGGTCAGAGTGATAGGAGCTTCGCTCAGGAGGTGAGCATCACACTCACTTCATTTGGCTAAGCTTTTGAAAATGCGTAGAACTGATGTCCGGGTAGGAGAGAGTTACTAGATTTTTCAGAAAGATGTTATTCCTATTCACTCTGTGTTTCTCTAGCCTGTGAAGACCCGCCTGTAGGTAACTGTTAGAGAGGTCAATAGGCTGGTGATGGGAGAAAACAGTCTTAGTTTCTTGTAAAAAGATGTTGCCAGGCAAGTGGAATGTCTCTGGGTAAAGTGTTCCCAGATGTACATCACAATCATTCTGATATAAGAACTCACCTACTTTGGGCTTATTCATCCCCGCCCTGCATGCTCCCCCTGCATTTTGGTCGAGGGACTGCTTTAGGTAGAGCCCTATAATTATTCTAATTCCATTTGCCTTGCCCAGAAACAGTTCACAGAACATTTATTTTTTACTCACTATTAAAATATTCTATAGACTGAAGCAATCTTAGAGAAAAAAACCCTTTCTCTCCAAATCTTCTCATTCTCTGTTCATGTATATAGATGCATTAACAAAACAGTAATCGATTGATATTTTGGACTATTTTTCAACTAACATTATTCCATTTCTATGTTTCTAATTCCCATATATTGGTCATTTTAAATGGTTAGGTAATATTTAATCACTGACATCATGCTTTAGATTACTTAGCTAGTCTCCTACTACTTACTGTCTGGCTTTTTTTTTCTTCCTTTCTTTTTTTTTTTTTTTTTTTACAATTTAGTTAAAAAGTGATTTGAGATTGTTTCTTTGAGGTGTAGTTCCCAAAGTGAAAAAGGTTACGATAGTTTATAGCTTTTGCAACACATTTCTTTCCAGATCGTGGGACAGAAAGACCAAACCAATCTATTGTGCTAATGTTGAATGTGAGTACCACTGACCTACTGAAGTGAAAACAGAAAATCACTGTCAGGACACTCACGCAGAATTAAACGTCCACTACATCAATAACAACCTCAGTGATTGACGTGGGATCAGCAACCTCTGGTCTCACCCCTTCTGTCCTTTGGCCAACAGTAATAATAACTTATTAAGACTTTCCCATGTGCCAAGAACTCTACTAAATACTTGAATTACCTTAGTAATTACCTAGTATTTAGTTCTTACAATACCCTAAGAGAGGTACAATTATTATATCTGTTCTACAGACGAAGAAACTGAGGTTAGAGATTCAAGTTGACCAAGTTCATGGAGCTAGGAAATTAGATTTGTGGATGTCTTCAGAGCCTGTGGTTTTAACTCTGAGCGCTACCACCTTGAAATCCTGGAAGATGCTGCAGCACACAGGGAGAGCCTGGAAGGCTGCTGGACACCTCCCCTCCCCATTGAGTACGGGCATTTCAGCAGGGCACCTGACTCTCCTAGGGAGAGGGGGAAAAACACCTAATGTGGCAGCTTTTAAGGTACCCATCAGCCATAGCCTGAGACCTCAACCCCAAAGAAATGACCAAAGAAAGGAAAAACCAAATCCTTTTACTTTTTTTGCATTTCCATCACAGGAAATCCAGAGCATGGCCTCAGCCACTGGCTGTTCTAAGACCACTTGCTTCACTGTGTACAGCCTAACCATCCATGAGGGACTCCAGGGTGCAATCCCAGAGACCAGCTGAGCAGGGGGCTTGCAGACACCATGTGGGGAGCCCTGGTGTCTCCACAATCCTCTCGCCTTACTACTCTCCACTGGGAAAAGTCCACCAGGTTCTCAGGCCATTGCATCTCAGTAAAAATTCGGAACCCTCCCCTCCCCCCATGCTTATTCACTGAGATATTTTTATACTCACAGCATCAGTGTCCTGCATTTAAAACCTCAGCACAGACGCCTCACGAATGGCTGAGCCGGCCGCCAACACCCAGTGTGGTTCCCTGTACCAGTTTTAGAAAGAACGCATTGGGAATTTTCCAATATGGTGTTTAAGGGATCAATCCCCGCCCCGCCCCTGCCCCCAACAGAGTGTGCGCACCACAGTCCCTTGTGGCCCGACACGCTTGTGTAAACTCACTTGGGCTTAGGCCAGCTCCTGGCTTGCTCATTTGACAGTGCTGAGTCTCTTTCAGCCCTCACCTCTGAGAGCAGGTGCTTGGCAAATCATTAGCCGGGTTCTATTTTATCAATGGATTCTATCTGCTTTAGTAGCTGCGGTCAGGATGCTTTCCATAAAGGACAACCCTGAACTCCAAGGGACCTTCCAAAAGTAAACTGGAGCCAGAGGGTGAGAGGCACCCCTGGCCCGGGGAATCATGCAGGAGAGGCACCCCTGGCCCGGGGAATCATGCAGGAACCACGCTAGCTGTATCCTGCAACCACTTGGTGAGGGGGTGAGGCAGGTATCCCCCCATTTTACAGCTGTGGAAACTGAGGCAGGTTGCATTTCGGAAACCTGTCCAGGGTCTGTTAAGGCTCGGAAGTGGAGCGAGCAGGGGTAGCATCTGAGCTGTGGTCTCATTTGCCACAGTTGTAGCTGGGCACTAAATATAGTGCCATGGTGGTTAGAGGGGGGCTATTGAATCAGCTTTCCTCAGCAGGGGAGGAAATGAAGACACAGGAAAGTCAAGTGACTAAGGCAGGCAGCAAGTGGCAGGCAGAGGCGTGCCAAGCAGCTCCTGTGCCAGGAGTGCTCGTGAGCTGCCCAGGCGCGCACTCCCTCCTTGGGCTGCGGTGCCTCTTTAAAAGCTGTCAGGGGGCTTCCCTGGTGGCGCAGTGGTTAAGAATCCGCCTGCCAATGCAGGGGACACGGGTTCGAGCCCTGGTCTGGAAAGATCCCACATGCCATGCATGGAGCAACTAAGCCCGTGTGCTACAACTAATGAGCCTGCCCTCTAGAGCCTGCGAACCACAACTACTGAAGCCTGCACGCCTAGAGAAAGCCCGTGCGCAGCAATGAAGACCCAACGCAGCCAAAAATAAATAAATAAATAAAAGCTGTCAGGGCCTGAGTGGCTGGGGAGGTGTTCCTTCAAGCACAGGTGCCTGTCACCAGTTAACTTATACTAGTTCTTCTTTACCCCTCTTCACTGGCTACCCAGATGGGCAACACACACCACCTGGGGCCCTTTGACAAAAGCCACTGTGGGCCGGTGCCTACACTGCTCGTGCCAGCTCAGTTCTCAAATCCCCCTAGGCTTTGGGTTGGTTTCTCGGCCATGTGGTCACTCTGTGCCCATTCATTCAGTTAGGAAGAGAAGCAGCATTCCTTGGGTGCCTACTATGTGTCAGGCACTGAGCAAGCTACTTTTACACCTACCAGCTCATGCAATCTACCCAACAACCCCCCAAAGTGGATACTGTTAGCCTCCTCGTTGTAGATGGGGAAATTAAAGCTTAGCAAGATTATGAAACAAGGCCAAGGTCACAGTGGCCTTGGCAGTTAGAAGGTGAGCCCAGGCCTGCCTGGCCCCAGAGTCAATGCCCTTTCCACCATGCCACCCTGTGGGACACTGTCCTTCCTCTACACGTAAGCAATACAACTTGTCTGAAGATTCTAACAAAGCGTCCCCGATTTTCAGAGCTGGCCCAGGATACAGCTCTGAAGTTAGATAACTTGGGATGCTTTCTACATCTCCCTCTCTGAGGCATTCCCCCACCCCACCTGCACTCTTCTATTGGTTAGTTATACTAAGGTATACATTTCTGGTATCAACCACTGCTGGGTAGGATTTGGGGAGTCCCAGGGACTTTCCAGGGCCCTGATGTACTTCCATCAGCCCCCAAGGATGCCCTCACTAGACGTTTAACCTAGCTGAAGGAGAAACCCCCCTCAGCAATATAGACCAGTGGGGAAACAAACACATGTACACACTGCTGGGGGTACTTCCAAGGGATGACAGTTCTCTGGAAAGCAACCTCGTGTTGATGACATCGGTTCCAAAGCACTCACAGGGCTTCCCTGGTGGTGCAGTGGTTAAGAATCCGCCTGCCAATGAAGGGGACACGGGTTCGAGCCCTGGTCCGGGAAGATCCCACGTGCCGCGGAGCAACTAAGCCCGTGCGCCACAACTACTGAGCCTGTGCTCTAGAGCCCGCGAGCCACAGCTACTGAAGTCTGCGCGCCTAGAGCTTGTGCTCCACAACAAGAGAAGCCACCGCAGTGGGAAGCCCTCGCACCGCAACGAAGAGTAGCCCCCGCTCGCCACAACGAGAGAAAGCCCGCGCACAGCAACGAAGACCCAACGCAGGCAAAAATAAATAAATAAATAAATAAATAAATAAAAGAAATCTATTAAAAAAAAAAAAAAAAAAAGCATTTGATCTGGTAACCTGGTAATTTAGTCTGGAAAATAGACCTCAAGGAAATATCCCCCCGCCAAGAAAAGTTCAAAGATATTCTCAGCAGCATTGCTTACAATAGTAAAAAATACCATAACCAACCTGGTCTATGATAAAACAACTGAAAATGACAGGTATGAGGGTTATCTCAATCTAAGGAAATGTGTATGTGAGCCAGTACTACCCAAATTCACAAGAAAATTAAAAATATCACCAGTATATGCAAACACTAATCATTACTTTATAAAAATGTAAAACATTTAACATATATATATATGAATATATAACATAGATAGAAAAGGAAAAACGGGAAGGATATAGGATGCCTCTATTTTTGTTAAAATTGTTTTTTAAATCCATAAAAGAAAAACAAACAACAACAACAACAGAAACACTAACACATCCTTAACCAGAGAGGCCAAAGGGGAGAAAACAGGTGCAAATACAAAAGGAGGAAAGAGAGAAAAGCATGTGTTAAAGTCACACCTCATTCATTCACTCACTCATTTTTTAAAGCATCTCTTTGGCACGTACCATGCGCCAAGCACCGAAATATAATGGTGGTGATTAAGTCAGACACTGCCATGGCCCGAGGGTTCCCTCAGGGAGAGGACACACTCTCCAGGTCCTGGCTGGCCACCACTTGGTCACCCTGAGAGTAGAGAACAGGGTCCCCTCTGAAGGTGGGCTGCCACCTGGAGGACCTGAGGCCAGTGAACAGCCTGCCTGCCCCATGGGACAGAGCTGCCATCCTCGCCTTTTATTGCCCCAGCTATTCCCGTGTGTCTGGAGCCAATATGGTAGTGGAGGCGTTGACAAGGAGTCCCACCTTCATGGTATTAACTTCTCCGTCAGAGTGACCTCGGCCCCAACCACCAACATACCCACTGTGCAAGTCACATGAGTGTAAAAACAGAACCACCACAGCTAAGGTGAAAACTGGTGGCTTCCAGCTTTACGATAAGCTGTTGGATTCTACCTTAAGATGGCACAGCTGACACCATCCCCGCTCCAGGGGCACTGGAGGGACAGGAGTGGCAGGCAGCCGGAAGCTGGGCAAAGCTGGGGTATCTTTGGTGGGAAGATACAAGAACGGGGATTCCCAATGTCTAAAATACCTGAACAGCTGGGCCGAATCTTCCCAAGACTGTCTTGAGGCCACATCAGTGGCCTTTACCCAGGTGCCTTGGGCTAAGCACATGAAAAGCCCTGGGCCCTGTCACAGGCATGCGTGGTCCACGCCTCAAGGAAGGGCCGCAGGATCCTGAGGCATGAGGTCGGGAAAGAGCCCAGGCCACTATCCACCTGAGACTTCCTGGTGCCGCCCAGGGCTCCTCTTCTTGGAACAGCAGGGCCAGGGCTCCCAAATCTGTATTTTTTAAAAAGATCCCAAGGTAATTCCCTTGCTGTACACAAGCTTCGGGAGTCACTGGAAATGTGGACCAAACACTGCTATCTTTGGAATCAGAAAGATCTGGGCTCAAATCCCAGCTCTGTCACTCATTAGCTCTGTGATTTGGGCAAACAACTTAACCCCCTGAGCTCCAGTTTCCTTACCTATACAGTGGGAACAATAATGCCCACATCATAGGGTTACGCGTGGGACAGGTGCCCCTATAGTACATTGAGGCCCCCCATCTTAGCACAGGTCCCATGCTGTAATTGCTGGTTTACTGGTCTAGGCGTCCTGTCACTGGACACACGGAGAGCAGATGTCCTGTGCCCTCTCTCGTCCCTGGCATTCAGCCCAGGGTCCGGCCTTGGTAGGCACTCACTACAGTATGTATCACTGTTGAAGAAATGAGAATGTGAGGATCGATAACACATGGGAGGTGGCTGCCCCGGTGCCAACTCACAGGAGGCACTCCACAGAAGTTCCCCTAACACACACAAATGTAGATAAAAAAAAAAAAATACAAGCAGTAGCTTTCCTAAGGGGGCAGTTCCCTACCTTCTCCCTGCCCCTGAATTAAAACCATCCATTTACAAGAATCCTACGGGAGCACAACTGTTTAAGAAATATTGGCTGAGGAAGGAGAGGCCAGGGCTGCTGGATTCCTGTCTGTACCGACCTCCAGTTTCAGGAGTGCAGGCCACAGTCTCTAGAGGCGCACAGTCCCAGCTCACTGTGAAGCTCGCGGCGTCCCCCAGGAGAGGCTTCTGTGGTCCGACGGCCGTCACAAATAACGGAAGCATTTCTGTTCTCCTTGGAGTGGCAGTTGGCAGTGGCAAACAGGAAGCTGTCTTGAAGCAGGGTGTGGTTCTTTCTGTCCTCTCAGTGTACATGTACGGAGACACCGCTTGTTTTGCCCCCTCCAGTCCCCTTCTCTTTCCTTCTGCTCCTTTTTTTTTTAGGAGCAGAAGGTCTGAATTATTTCGGTGAAAACACAGCTTTTTACAAGATTGAAGACCAGCCATCACCACCATACAAACGAAAACCAAGGGTAGGAAGGAGTCTAAAATACAGCAAGGGTCTATTTCGCTACCATCAGCTACTTGCTGGGGACACCGAGTGAGCCCCCGGCTGTGCGTGAGTGGGCCTGAGCCCTCCCTCAGTTTCCCCGTGGGCACGCAGGAAACCAACCCCGCTAGAAACCAGGCCAGGTGCGCTGCCAATCGTGCTCGGGCGCCACCAGTCCGCCAGCTGGCCGGCCACCACCGTGGACTCAGGGACCACTGTGTGCACACACCGGACCGAGGACCATCCGCGACGAGTAAAGAAGGAAAAACCACAGGTTGCCAGTTTCCAGCAATTTTTGAAGTTTGAGTGAAAGAGACCCGAAACATTGCTGAGCACCGCTTGCATATAAAAATGACCAAGAAAAATCAGTAGCGAGTAGGTAAATGCATCAAGTGTGTTTGGAGCTGCACATAAATGCAGAGGACTGGTGGGGACGGGCTGGTCAGGTTCAGTGCAGCTGCTTCCCAGGGCTCGGAGAGGTGTGCTAGAAAATTTTCCACTCCACTCCTCCCCAGGCCCCGAGGCCGGCGCCTCCAGAAGGCCTGTCCAAAATAGACCGGTCCCCAACCCAGCCTCCTACTCCGGACCTCGTCCTCAGGCAGCAGCTCTCCCCACTCCGCCTCAGCCCTGTCTCAGCGCCAGCCCACAGCCCAAGGGCACCGCCTAAGCTCCACCTCGGGCTTGCTGAATGCATCGTGGGCCAACAGCACGCTCTGCTTGCCGTGACCTGGGCCCAGCCCCACGCCATCCTGTGTGGCAAGCGTGCCCTGTGCTCACACTTACACATCCCAGGGAGACAGCCTCGCTGTTTGGATAAGGGGGCTGAGCCCGTGACACGCTGGGCAGCGCAACTCGTGCGAGCCGTTTCCTGGCTCCTGGCTGAGCGCCCTGGCCAGTCAGAACGCACCGCTTCCCCTTTAAGAGAGCACGCCCAGATGCGATTAGGGAAAGGCAGAAAGAAAAGCCCGGAAAGACCAGGGTCGTATCCCGAATTTGGCAGATGAACTCAGGCGCGCGCACGCGCGCGCGCACACACACACGCATCTGAGCAGCCACTGTATGGGAAGGGTCAGGGCCTTCCTGCAGCCCGACGGCACGATGGCCCCTGCAGGCTTCCCCGGGGACCAGGCTGAGGCCAGGGGCCCACGCAGCCTGCAGGGGCCTCAAGCCTTTCTGCTTCCTTTTCCCTCAGGGCCTGTCTGTCCTGATGGGCAGAGTCCACTGCAATACCCAGCACTATGCTTTGGAGAGAGTAGAGACGTCATTATAAAGATTGAAAATTACTTTCGTGGGACATTTTAAGTATGAATTCAAGCGGAGAGTTTTCGTTCATTCCTTATATTTAGAAAGTTTATTCCCTGATCTTGGCAAGGGATAGTAGATTTGGGGGGGGGGGATGTCTAAAAAAGACAATGGGTCCCAAAAGGCCACATGCTGTATGATTCCATCAGTACAAAATAGCCAGCATAGGTAAATCCATAGAGACAGAAAGCAGATTAGTGACTGCCAGGGGCTAGGGAAGCAGGGAGCGGGGAGTGACTGCTTAAGGGGTACAGGGTCTCCTTTGGGGGTGATGAAAGCATTTTGGAACCAGGTAGAGGTAACGGTTGCACAACACCGTGAACAGACTGAGTGCCACTAAATTACAATTCAACTGAGCGTGCCCCCTGCACTCAACACCACCAGAGGCGTGGGCAAAACACCTAGGCCACCCCTCCGGCCTGACCCCTGGACACACCCCTACCCTCACCCCAATAAGGAACAAGCTCACGCGCCCCCCTCAGCGAGCAAGCAAGCAAGGGAACCTGTTGCTTGATCTTGTTAGCCCCCTGCTGCAGCAGGGGTCCCAATAAAGCCTTGCCTGAAAAAAAAAATTACAATTCAATGCTTTAAGATGATTAATTTTGTTATGTGAATTTCACCTCCATTTAAAAAAACAGCAGTTTAGTGTGTTTTAGGTATTTTTATTTTCTTTTATCTTCTACTAGGATCTCTCCTATGTTTCATCCAACGTTTCTTTGTAAAACCTGCCTATTACCTGATAAATCTTAAGTTAACCCTGGCGGAAGAGTATACGCCTTTTAATAAGGAAAAATAAAAACAAACCTCGAAGAGATAAAAGCTTTCCAAGACTCAGAAGTAAGCCTCTACTGGAGAATTTCAGATCATGGGAAGATGGCATCATCTCAGACCATGGCACGTAAGCTGGGCAGTGCTAACTTGGCCTTTGTAAGGCTGTCTCGGGCTGGGACCATCTCCAGCAGCTTGATCATATAACCAAAGCCAGAGAGAGGGAGTCTCCCATGGGAGAACTATTCAAGGAGAACATGATTTTGGGTCTCTGACTCTGGGCTTCCTTTTCCCCTGTCGCAGAGAGAGTTTCTTCCCAGAATATAGCAGAATCCGTTTCTGGCTGGGAAAGGGCTAGGCCGCTTGGCAAAGCAGGACTGGTTTCTACAATTCCATTTCTTTGGAATGGAGCCAGTGGGAATGAGGGGGTGTGACTCGACCACCCACCCAACCCAGCCCTACAGAGAGGGCTGGAGACAGGGTAAGGCTGTGCGCCGTATCCTCCAGACTCTAGGCAAGAGGGTCAAGGGCTCATGGGCACACTTCCCCTGCTCAGGGGACTGTCAAGAGGAGGCCTGCTGAATGTTGCAATGCTCAGAAGAAGCACAGATGAGAGAGCAGGCTCTGCGGCCCGGGAGCCTGAGTCTTCCCAGAGACAGCTGTGAGCGACTTTCCTAGTATCTGTTTGCTGAGAGTGCCAGGATGACCTGGGGGACAGAGATGTGAACAGCTTCCATGCGCCAGCTCTCCCAGAGCCCTCTGGTCCTTGTGAAGTACCTTCCCTTCCCTCTTGCACTGTTCTCTCTCCTCATCTCAGGCGCCTGGTAATAAGTAGGTGGACTAGGTTTTCAGCAAACAGATGGCTTAAGAAAATAAGATGGGGACTTCCCTGGCGGTCCAGTGGTTAAGACTCCACACTTCCACTGCAGTGGGGGCGGGTTGGATCCCTGGTTGGGGAACTAAGATCCGGCCTGCCGCGTGGGGTGGCCAAAAGAGAAGAAAGGAAAAGAAGCAATATTTATACTGCTCTGGCATCTGAGGAGCCGCAAGTTTAGAACCTTAATGCTAAACACAAAAACAGGCTGGCTCAACCCAATTAAAAAATGGGCAGGGACTTGTCTGGTGGCGCAGTGGTTAAGAATCCTCCTGCTGATGCAGGGGACACGGGTTCGAGACCTGGTCTGGGAAGATCCCACATGCTGCGGAGCAACTAAGCCTGTGGGCCACAACTGCTGAGCCTGCACTCTAGAGCCTGTGAGCCACAACTACTGAGTCCGCGTGCCGCAACTGCTGAAGCCCACATGCCTAGAGCACGTGCTTCGCAATGAGAAGCCCACTCACCGCAATGAAGAGTAGCCTACGCTCGCCGCAACTAGAGAAAAGCCCGTGTGCAGCAACGAAGACCCAAATGCAGCCATAAATAAACAAATTAATTTTTAAAAAATGGGCAAAGGACTTGAACAGACATGTTTTCAAAGAAGATAATCACATGAAAAGATGATCAACATCATTAGTCATCAGGGAAATACAAATCAAAACCACAAGATACCACTTCACACATACTAGGATGGCTACGTATATAAAAAACAACAACAAAAAAAGCCCCAAAATGGAAAATAACAAGGGTTGGTGAGGATGTGGACAAACTGGAACCTTTGGACACAGTCCGTGGGAACGTAAAATGGTGCAGCCTCTATGGAAAACAGTATGGTGGCTCCTCAAAAAATTAAACGTGGAATCACCATATAACCTTGCAATTCTTCTCCTAGGGTACACACCCAGAAGAACTGAAACAAATCCCTGTATGTGAATGTTCACAGCAGCACTATTAGCAATAGGCAAAAGGCAGAACCAACCCAAGTATCCATCAATGGATGAATAAATAACAAATTGTGGTATATACATAACACTGGAAAATTATTCAGCCATAAAAAGGAGTGAAGTACTGATACATGTTACAACATGGATGAATCTAGAAAACATTACGCAAATGAAAGAAACCAGGCACAAAAAGTCACATATTATATGAATTCTATTTACATGAAATGTCTAGAATAGGTAAATCTACAGAGACAGAAAGCAGACTGGTGGTTGCCGGGGACCGAGGGGAGGGAGAGGGGGAAATAACTGCTTAACGGGTATGAGGTTTTATTTTGGAGTGATGAAACTTCTGGAACTAGACAAAAGTGGTGGTTGCACAACACTGTAAATGTACTCACTGCCACCCAATTGTTCACTTTAAGATGGTTAGTTTTACGTTGTATGCATTTCATCTCAAAAACAAAAAACCCCCAAACTCTGCAGAAAGTAAGGGCCAAGACAATCCACAAACAGAAAAATCAGTTTCAGAATAACTGAGAGTTACCTTCAAAAGCCTTCTTGGAATCACCTAAAGGAAATAATCTTTACGTTAAGGTAACTAAGGCGACCAGCAGGAGAGAGCACATAGGCACTCACTCCAAATCGGAAGTCCCTAAATGTGACCGATTCAGGTCCACAAAGAAGTGTTAATTTGTCTTGAACAGACAGCTGCTCCCACCACCCCACACACGGGCACGAAGGCTGCCCTGGCCACTTACAGATGGGACTCTGAGGCACAGCTCCCCTCTGCCAGCCCCCTCATTCCTGATACAGCCATCACTTCCACCGAAGAGACTCAGGTCTTAGACCATGAGGTTGGGACAGGGTCACAGACTCCCAAAAAGCAAGAAGAAACCCCACAGGTAATCATTCTCTGCTACCCGCTGCTGGCCCCTTCCAGGGCTGTTAGCCTCTTCAGAGCTGTAGCCAAGGGGCCACCCAGCCTGCCTTCTCCACTGCAGGCCCCGAGCTCTCCAAGTTCACAACAGGCCAGAAAGCACCACCGCGGGACAGTCTCCCCACGTGAGCTGCTCTGTGATGCCCTCATGTCCATCCCATTTCTGCCCTGTGGGGGTCACCTTGAACCAGTCCAGTTTCCCTTCCATAGGACACCTTGCCAAATGTTTGTTCCCCGAAACCTCTTTCTCCGGGATAAATACTCCCAGACATCTTTTAAAATCACTCCTCACAAAAGGTCATTTTCACTATTCTCCTGATCTCTGGGTCCCCTTTGGCTCTGACTGTGCTTCCTAAACTGTGCCACTCAGAAGGGAGAACATCACAGGTAAAGTCTGGGCAGCTCCCAGCTGTCTGTTCTGGGTATCATTCTCCTGTCAAGGCCACCAGACATCCAAGCTAGATTTCTTATTTCTTTAAAAAAAATATATATATATATATATTTATTTATTTTATTTGGGGCTGCGTTGGGTCTTCGTTGCTGCGAGCGGGCTTTCTCTAGTTGCGGCGAGCGGGGGCTACTCTGTTTCGGTGCGTGGACTTCTCACTGCGGTGGCTTCTCTTGTTGCGGAGCACAGGCTCTAGGCACGTGGGTTCAGTACTTGTGACTCGCGGGCTCTAGCGCGCAGGCTCAGTAGTTGTGGCGCACGGGCTTAGTTGCTCCAAGGCATGTGGGATCTTCCCAGATCACGGATCGAACCCGTGTCCCCTGCATTAGCAGGCGGATTCTTAACCACTGCGCAACCAGGGAAGCCCTAGATTTCTTATTTCTGAGGGCTGCATCACCCGAGTCTTATTTCACATGCTTTACTGCCAAGCTGCTTATCCACAGGTGTCCTTTACAAATGTCATCTGGTAGGAGTCAGTCCACTGCTCTGGCCTGGGGAGATCTTTCTGGACTCTGACTCATTAATATAACTCTTCTCTCTCCTAAATCTACTGCTTGAAAAATTGGATAATCCTGCCACTAATGCTATTCTTCTTCCAAATCCTCCTTTATAATGTGGAAGGGGACAGGGCCAAGCGTGCAACTCGATCTATCCCCCAGGGTGACAGCGACCTGTGCACAGTACTCCAGAGGTGTGACTCTACTGAGCTACCTGCCATTCAGGGCAGGTGTGTCACTTGGCCACACTTCATCTTCACTGGTACGGATCCCATGGATGACTAACAAATGAGGCTGACAACAGCCCTCCTGCTACCAGCGGTTGAAGGACTAAAAGTAAAGCTCTTAGCAGTGCCTTGCACACGGTAGGCAATCAAATGTGCCTTTATAACTGACAAGAAACACAATGATAGAAGAAAAGCGGTTTTCCAACTCCCAAACTACCCTCCTTACTGGCAACCAAGTATAGACATTAGGCAGCTGAAATCGATACAAAAAGAATCGGTGCCCAAGGGCTGGTGTCTGAATCCCCACACCCTCCTTCCAGAATCTCCACGCTCTGAGGTTAATAATATCACCCTTCCAAGGCTATAGGAAGGAGTCAATGAGATCAGGCATGTAAAAGAGGTTTAAAAGTTGAGTCAGGCTATGCAAACATAAAAGAAAAGTATTATGATTATTACTGCTATAAATCTCTCCAAGATACCACTTCCACTAGCAGAAACCTGCCTGTTAAGCCAAGGAAAAACCGACACATGCACTCAGGCTGCCAGAAGGCAGGTCTTTCAGCTCAGAGCAGCTGAACTCCTGCAAAGCAACTTCCCTTTCCCAAGGATGGCAGGATTGAGAGGGTTTGACCAATTCAAATGCAAAAGCCCAAGGGCGAGGATGACTGGGAAACTTTTCAGTATTCACTGCCATCCTTCTCCAACACAAAGGCCTGTGGGTTCCCTTCATGGCTCTTCATTCACTCTGGCCACGAGGTTATCTATACAGTGGGATGGGGGCACCCGTAGTCACCGCTAGCTGAGAGGCACACAATCCGACACACACCTCCAACCTGAGGCCTTCAAAAGGTCAGTCTCCAATCCCATCCCAGCCTGACAGACAGGAGGAGGAAAAGGGGAGTGTAACAGGGGCCCCATCCATAGGGGCAGATTGGAATCAAATCAGAACAAAGAGTTTCTTAACCTCTGCGTTGCAGCTGGTGCATCCAGTTTGGATGGGGGCACTGAGAAGGCGAAGGTCTGATGGATAATGTGCGTGCCGGAGCTTGGGCTCCCCAGCTCCACCGTGCAGGCTGAGCCCCCATCCCATCTTTATACTGGGACCAAAGGGCTCGACCTGTCCCCACCAGCTCAGCGGGGCTACCGTGAGAAAGCACAGGCCACGCTCTAAACCGTGGAAGACCGAAAACAAGCCTCATCATTATTCTCCGCAAGGTGAGAGGAAAAAACTACACAAAATACAAAATAAACCACCTCACTTTATAGAGATGAGAGAAACATGGAGGAGAAAAAGAAATCCACTCGTGGCAGCCCTGGGCAGTGAGAATTATGTCACGCCTCGGCCTAGGTCACATATACTACCTTGGAAATTTCCGTTTCGACTGTCCATTTTCATTTCATGTGTAAGTTGCTGATGCTGGGGTGGGTGGGTAGTGGTGAAGTTTGTCAAGGAGGGACCCACATACCTGGATCAGGGGAGACTCCCTGCTCAGAAGGCCTTTCACAAGGCCCAGATGATGGGCCTTTGCGATTTGTTTGGTTTAAAATATTTAAGCCGAGGCCCAGTGAAGTGTCTCATTTACGACGTTCTTCCTGGACCATTAAACGGGGATTCCACACTCTTACGCTGATGAACGTGCTACGTAGCCATGCAAATTCCGGGAGCACAGACACGGAGATGGGAGGTGCTCAAGGTACGCTCTCAAGGGCCGATTTAATTACACAGCCATTCAGGGGGCAAAGCAGACCAATTTTTAGCCAACTGTCTGGTAAATATTATGGGAAGCCTTTTCATAGAGTGCTAATGCGGGCTTAGTGATTTCGATCGTGCCCGGCTTCAGTTCTCACGCAAACACGCACGCGGTCCCCAAAGATGCTACCGCCAGAGCCAGAAAAATCAAACAGATTTCAGCCAATATGCTATCTTGCCGTTGAATATTCTTATTTCCTTTTAGTACTATAAATCCTTCAGTATCACTGTCATTTACATGAGGACAAACTGGAAAACCCACTCACTTTCCAGCGACCGGTCTTCCTCTGCCCCTCCCCCAGGCTCTCGGCAAGTCCCGCCGCCCGGCTTCTGGGCCGGCTGCACTGCTCCCCAGGGTTGGACAAAACCACCACCACGAACCCATTTCGGACGTTTGAAACAATACCCAATCACTGCATCCATTCTCCCAGAGCGTCCCAGAGGAAATGGCATCATTACTTTCATTTTACTCCGTTTGTGACCAACCAAAAGCAAACAACACGTCCTGAGACAATTATCAGGGTATCTGATGTCGGCGGCTGGACAGTATGCTCGGGAATGTTATCAAATGACCTCGCGGAGAAATTAATTTTCAAGAGCTAAAATAACCTTCTGCTGCACATGCCCGGCCGTTTCTCTAAATGCAGAAACGGATTTCACTTTCAGCAGTTAGAAAACTCTCAGGCATGCCCGTTTTTTCAAAAAAGTCTATAAATAACCCAGGATCAGCAAAATTTATGCAAAACATCCTGCTAGAAGAAATGTAAACTAAAACCACTTACAGAGAGACTCGGGCTGCCAACTTAATCTGATTCTACGACGACTGTAAACACGTTGCACTTTTGGAACCTGAAGCGATCCATATTAGCACGGATGCCATCACAGAAAAGAAAAAGAAAAAAAAGGAAGCAACCGCCCCCTTCCCACACTAAACAACAACAAAAGCCCGGCCCCCAAACAGAGCACCGTGATTCGGGGTTCGGGGTTCTGCACGGTCCAGGACCCGACGGCTGACCAGCTGCAGTCAGTACCAGCTTGCACACGCCAACTGTTTTGACTACAGGCACTTGTTAAACACAGAGTTTCAGGTCCTACCAGTTGGACACCAGAAGTTCATAGAACTGACCCAGTGCCAAGAACAACAAGCCCAGAAAGCGAAACGGCTGCCTCGTGCGCCGTAGTTTTTGTTAACTGTTTATGCAAGCCCCAGAGCAATTGGGTAACAATTAAGAAGACAACCAAACTTAAATAACAAAAGCAGAAGATTACCACCTCGAAGGAAATGTAGATGTTGGCAGATAAAGGTCAGACTTCAACCGAGTTTACTGGTGGGGTGGGGGGGGCGGTTTCGGAGAGAACCGGGTGGGGGGAGGGGCAGGTGTCACATGACGAACTGCGGTTATTAGCAGAAGGAACTGGGTGCTTCCTTGAAGCATCTTTTACTTAGAGGTTGACTCAGATTTTGCAAATGCTGAGGCCTTGGTACGCATCTGGGGTGATTGCAGAAGCACTGGAACTTGGATGTTGGTAAATCCCATAGGAGAAAAAAAGGGGCGTGCCGAATGCAGTTTTTGAGACTCGGAAAGGGACTTCCAAGTTCCCTGCTCGGTGCAGCGAGGCCACTGAGCCACACAGGAAGCAAATGATTGAGGCACATAAGAAACAAATGGAGGGATAGCGTCCCTGGGCTTCTCTGATCTGGTCCTGACAAAGGTTTCCCTTTCCTCTTTGAGGTTAGGGCTGCTGTGGCCAACCTTCCTCCCTCATCCAGACTGGAATCCGTGTTCTCTTACAGGTAACAGTGAATCGAGTATTTTCATTTGGCAAAATAAAATAAAAAGGAACACTTAAATCACGTCTTTAACAAAGTTTTTCATTTCTTTCCCAGAATGCATTAAGCACTATTTCATTTTTGGACCAAGACAATTGACCAGACGAAACTTTAGAATTATCTGAGCATTTGAGAAAAGTGATTTCCAAGAGAATTGGGCTGCGAATGTAAGAGTGAGAGATTTTTCATTGCTGAATGGGTTCAAATCTAACCTCTGCCCCACCCCCTTCCTATCTATCTATCATCTATCTATCTATCTATCTATCTATCTATCATCTATCTCTGATTTGAATAGAATGTTGCCCCTTCCCCACTCCAGAGGTTTAGGGGAAAGTAATGAGTAGGTGGAAACAGGTTGCTTATAAAAACCATCGTAACCACAGGCCAGGTTCATGTTTATTCTGGAGAGTAAATGTCGTTCCCCTGGTTCCGGGGGTCACCAGTGCAATGTGGTGGATATGAACCCACACAGTAGCTGCGCCTTCCCTCCCAAAGGAACCTACATTTTCTTACAAACTATATGCAGACATGGTTTCACTGGGATCTGAAACGGAGCCGCCCTGGAGTGAAAGCCAGCAGTTTGCCTGACGGATCCAGAGACAAGAGCACAGGCAGCTTGCAGCCTCCCAGACAAAGGAAGGCGAAGCCGGGGGGGAGATGTTGGGGGAGGGGGAGAGAAGAAGGAGGGAAGGGTCGGGTGGGACAAAGTAAGGCTCACACCAGCCCCCGCCCCCTGGATTGACAACTGACTTCTTAAAGCGACCCCAGAATCTTGTGAGCCAGGCCTCTCACTTAGAACTCCACGGCTTACGTGTCTCCTCCCTGCGCATTCTATTATTTGATTCTCAGAAACATCCTAGGAGATGAGAGAGGGCAGGTATGATTATCCCTATTTAACAAAGGAGGAAAACGGAGGCTCAGAGAAGCCTTGGTCTCAGCCCCACGAACGGTGACTGTGCTGGTGTGGTGCTTTATTGCCTGCAAAGCGTTTTAAAAGTAGTGGGCTTTATTATTCCCATTTTCACAGACAAGTAAACTGAGATTTTGGAGAGTCTACAAATCACATCCAAGGCCACACTGCAAATCAACAGCATCAGGTCTCCTAACTCCTAACCCAGTCCCCCCTGCTTGCCTCTATCATGTTTCCAGAACACACAATGATAGAGCTGAAAAGGCCAGTAAAGTTGTTTTATTATGAAAGCACAGCATCTCCCTTGATTTTCTCAAAACTCCCTGTCTCCATGGTTTTTCAGTTCACAGATTGCAACTCCCTGAACAAGGAGGTTTCCTCTCCACACTGTGGGGAGAGCTCCGGCCTTCTGCACTCCCGAGCTATTATTTCAATGCAAAGCAAACACCTCCACCCAGTTTGCACTCTGTCTTCCTTTGATTTGATTAGTTCCCCCACGTGCTAATCCCTGGCTCCTCACCTAACCCCAGTCTAAGCAGCCACCGCAGCGGATGCCCCAGCAGGCCTGCCAAGCTGTATATTACATAGCCTGCATCTCCAAGGTGTGCCGTCTCGCATGTAGAAGGGATCTGGCTACATCTTTTCTCCAACATGTGTTTCAAAGTTATGCTTTTGCTGGGTTCTTTTGTTACAGAGGCTGATGAAAATAATGGACCAAAGGAAGGCTGTCACTGTTACGTTCCTTGCCTGTGCCAGGTGGACACACTCCCAGCTTGACAGAGGGTGACATTAGTATTCTATGACACCCATGTGCGGGCTCATTGTAGGTCTGGGGCGTTTCCTCTGAGGAGATAGGGTAGTGAGTTTGCCGTGGGGTTTGTAGGAGTGAATGGGGACGTTTGTCAGGAACCCAAGCACTCAGGGCCATGATCAGAGATGCCAAATGGGGACTGCAGGACGGGAGAGGTCAGGAGGTGATGATCAGAAAGTTCTAGAATGTTTTGCTGCCACTTTATGAACCTACCTCTCCCCCTTCTTTCTCCCTGAAAACACAGCACAACAAAACATAGGACCAAAAGCCAGGGAAGCTGGATGCCAAGGTGGACTTCATGTTGAATGTCATTAAAGCAGCCTAGGTCATGAAGACTCATCAAATCCATGTGCCTCTGTTGGTGGGAGAAGCTCTGTGATTAGATGCAATGCACAGGTGGCACCTTCCACCGGTTTATTTGAAGTTGTTTTCGTAACCACAGGACATTTGCATCCATGCTGCCTGAAAAGAATATGGGGCCTGGGTAAATCAGAACAGTCTCAGCAGGAAAACTCGCTTGCTTACAAGACACAAAGTGAGGAGGATACTTCCACGTACCTTGTGACTCCTCTGAGCACAGAGATCTTTTTTTTTTTTTTTAAAGTAGGACAAACGGTTTGACAAGCACTGACATATGTAGGGGAGACAGGATAGGCTATTTAAAATCAGAAGTCCTGAAAATCTGAGAGGCATGGCCTCCAAATCAGTAAAATTAGTGACAGTGGGCTAATAGAGGAATATGGAATATTAGCATTAATTAGTTGTTGTAGCTGGTACCGGTGTGCTTAACAAAGGTAGTTCTATCATAGGCCAGACAAACAGCACTCTGCTCATGGATATGGTGATTTTGGGAAGGCTGGTGAGTACAGTACATCCAGCCCGGAGGACGACAGTGATGGAAACAAAGCTGGGGTCCCCTGCCCAGGCTCTGGGCATTTAGATGCCCCTCCAGGGAAGGGCACTGCATCAGAGTACATATACAGAGAAGGAACCTGGGCAGGACCCAGTACGGTCTTAAAAACATGGCCTGGGTATGTGGAGAGCTGGTCAAAAAAAGGACGGAGGCCTGAGCTGTCAGGAGACAGAGAAGTAAGGTAAGCATGGCTATAACTGTGGCTGCCATTGGCTCCAGAACTGACTTTACCCCTGATGTTGCCCTGTAGACTTCCAGGTCAGGACCTGTGGCTCAGCTGGGCACTCTTCACTTTTGCCCTGTTACCTGGGTTCATAGGGACTGGACCAGGCTGCCTGATCGTACCTGGAATTGGCTTTTGGCCTAATCCTTTGTAATGTGGACTCATGACCAAAGCCATGGGTACAGCTTTGCACATATGGGGCCACAGACCCTAGATTCTTCAGGAGAGAGCCAGTTTCAACCAGCCTTAGCTGGTACTGCACCACAATTAGAAAAAATGACTTTATATTTAAGGTCAGTAAATGTGGGTTGACTAAAGTGTGAACCAATGGACCTCATGTTCCTTGAGGGCCCATTGTGAGTCTCACTTATCTTTGTAATCCAGTGCCTGGCCAGAGCATGGAAGGCTTGCTATATGTTTTAAATAAAGGTTTTGAATGAATGAAGTTCCACTTAATGTGAACCATCATGAGAGATGTATACCTTATTAGGTACACCTGGAAGGTGAATATCTTTTTGTTAAGTATCTATAAAATTTGGTATTTTAATTAATTTTGTTTTCATTAATTGTTTTTTTTAAAGTACATTGTTTTATCTTATTATTATTTTTTCAGGTTCCTTTTTCCCCCCCCAGTCAAAGTCGGTATTTTTAAAAGTTGTACTGTGGTTCAAGTTAGGGAGAAGGTAGAAAGGCTTTCCACTTAAGATTAAAAATACTAAATCTTCAAAAAAATTGTAGCCACTTTGTAACAGGAATCTTTCCAAAGATCTTCATTCTCTTGTACTTTGTCCTCTCAAATGGTATCCTTTGAACATTATTTGATCTTTTTTTTTTGATAACTCAAGGTCACTGTTAAGGGCATTCATTTCTATACTTTGCTGCAAAATAGTGATATCAGGGTCTACCATAGCTTTCAAACTTTTTGACCCTGATCCATCTTAAGAAATGAATTTTACACGGCAGCAACCTAGTATGCACATATGTATGGGATAAACATTCCAAAAGGTAAGCTTTATCTTTACTAAGTGAAAACCACTTGAACATTTTCTCTTGCTCATTCCACGGTTTAAAATGTCGGTCAGGGATCCCTGAAGAGATCGCCCCACCATCACGAGCGGCACCTGTGGCGTACAAACACCGAGACGGCACACGGGGCTTTTGTCCCTGCACAAGAAGGGCTTCAGCGTTCCCACTTTCGGCCTTTTACTTTTTCCTCTGCATCTGGCGCCACTTTTATTTTGTCAGGGCCTGACTCCACGGTCCTAGTCCACAGAGTTCTAATTTGCCAAACCTGGAAATCAGACCATCCAGCTTGCCAGTATTACATCTAAACTAAGTGTAAAGTATTGCTCCATGAAAGCCTGCGGCGTGCCCCATGGATGCCTCGTGGGGCTGGGTGTTCTTATGTGCTCAGAGATCCTGGCGGGGCTCCCAAGAGCTCTGCTCAGTGGCGGAGTTCCTGACACTGAGGTGTTACTGGATGCGCCATGTGTAAACGCCCGTGTGTGAACGTGAGTGTTTCTCCTTTGAAAGGAGTATTCTGATGACTGAGCCTCAGGCTGGAAGGGCTATTGAATAACAGAGGCTCCTGGCAGCAACGTAGCTTCGTGAACGACCAGCTCTGGGCTCCAGTGTATGAGGAAGTATTCCCTAAAGTAACTGACCCTACTTCAGGCAGTTTGTAACAATGCAGCATTTCCATTTGGACTCTGAGCTGCCCTTTGCCCTGTAATTTACAGCTCCTCCTAGAGTATACTTCAGCTCTAAGGAGTCTTCTCAGCTAAATGCAAACTAATATGTATATGAAATGCCTCCTGGTGGAATTTTGAAGTGGGGTATGCGTGTGTATGTGTGTGTGTGTGTGTGTGTGTGTGTGCTCGCGCACGCTGAGGGGGTAGATATATTGATTTTTAAAAATTACAGCAAAGGGGGTAGATACTGTGCCCTTAAAGAAACGCAGATAACAAGCAATCAGGCACTGGTTAAATAAACTATTGGAATGCTGGGAAGCTATAAAAATGATGATGTAGATCTATATTTCCTGAAATGTGTCCACAATAATTGTAGACGGAAAAAAAAGTGGATTTCAAGGCAAGGTCTATAATAGGATTCCACTTTTATTTTTTAAAATATAGAATATATGCATACAGATACACATGTACAACACACAAACACATACACATAGAAAAAGGACTGGAAAATTTTACACGGAAATACTTTTTTTTATTTCCTGATATGTTGGCAGTTTTTACAATGCACTGATTTTATAATAAGAAAAAAAAGCAATTTCACTTTGAAAAAGTAAAATTCTACATTATTATGCAAAACAGTACTTCTGTTTGGGGGCACCCCACCCCATTCTCACCTCATGACTGTTCCCATGGGAACACTGGCTACATCCACGCATCCATCCACAGGGCAGCACACACAAGCTGAGCTTTCACACTCGCCTCTCACTAGTTACGACGTCTCCTCACACTTTTGAAAGAGTTCTACTCATATATAGAGGGGTAAGTTGAGTCTTTATTGGAAAATTTTCACATTAACGCATATGAAGGCAAAGGAAAGGCTTGTGGTTTTACTTTTAAGGGTCATGTTCTCTTCCCTGATGGAATTAGGGGAAATGTAAATCCCCAAGCAGATGGCTCTCCTAGTCACCTCTCTGGCAGAAACAGGCTACCGGTATCTCCATTCTCCAGGAAGACAAGGAAAGAGCTGACGCCATCTGGATTCTGAAGCTAGTTTTCTTCCAAGCCAGAGTCAATTCAAGGCATAAACCGACGCTGGATTTAACAGGAACAATCCCTAACTTGTGTTCTCTCTACAAAGTGTATTCACATCCAAGGGATATCGCCCCCAAAGATGACTAGGAAGGAGGGCAAGCAAGTGTGTTATTCTCAGTTGACAAATGAGGAAAATAAGATTTATCAAGGGGAGGCAGTTTGCCCAAGGCCACCCTATTAGAGACAGGCTTCAAACCCAGTTCTCCTGGGTTTGTTCTCCATGTTTTTTGCCATTGCATTCTCTCTATAAGCAGAATAACCATATAGCTATTATCCTAACTGGACACTTTTGAAAGTAAAAGGCGGTGCATTTAAGCATGGGCCCCAGAGCATCAGGTACAAATTGTGACTCTCCCAGGCAAACCAGGACTTACGGTCACTTTAGATATAATCCGGCCCTCTCCCCCGCTGCTCCCCCCATCATACCTTTTGAATAGGAGAGAGAAATGGAACATGGTTACATGTCTAATTTTACCTTAAAGCACTTGGGTGCGTACATAAATAAATACAAGAGAAAATAAGAGTACTTGAATGTAGCTGGTGTTTTATTGTGTTATGAACCAGTTGGTCTAGGCTGTACCTCTAGGGGTGATCAGCTCACATGCTATGAAGAATACAAAGTCTGGATTCGGCAGCTGCTATAACCCGAGAAGGTCACACTCCAACACTGGCTCCTTTCAGTCCTTTGGCTCTTTGGATAAACGTTCTGAACATAGAAAATGGGCTTTTGTTGCTGAAACTTGTGACTTAGTATAATGAATGCTAGAAATGGGTTCTCACTGGTGACATTCAAGGTGTTCAATGCATGTAGCCTGGCGAAAAATCTTTAGCGACCTCCCTACCCTCGTGTGAACAGGGCGCTCGAGGCTGCCCTGTGTGCAGCTGTCGTATTAGGAGGGTTGATGACAGCATGGTGCTGACCCAGGGAAACAGTCCTGCCTCTGGAATATTGCTGCAGCTGCCTTGAGGGAACCGTTTCTACAAGGTATGGTTGGAACAGCTCGATGGAGAGAGGGCTGGGGCTTCATCAAGTTCACCAAATAGGTTGAGGGAACTGTTTTCTCCCTACCTGATAAACATTTGTGTGATAAATGCCTGTACCTGCGGCAGACTTCAGTCTAACACTCTCATTCGTTACCGCCTGGTGGCTAGGCTGTGGGGTAGAAGCTAAGTCTCACCGCCTCAACCTATTTCTACCAAAAAGAGCCAAGAGTTGTGCGTGGTCAAACCAGCCCAGGTCAGTCCAAACCAACATCCCTCTCGGGGAGGCTAACACAGGTAGATTTCAGCACAGGATCCCTTAACACCTGGTCCTCTTTGCCAGGTTATGAGCTTCCTGAAAGGGAACACCAGCTCTGTCTTGTTCACTACTCGAGCCCTTAGCCTCACACAGTGCCTACCCATAAAAAGCGTGTGATGGGTATTTGTCCAGTGAATGGGTAAATGAGTAGGAATTCTGTTACTTCTAGAATCGATTTCATTAACTGTAAGCCGCGATTGTTTGTTACTCCACTGAGGGCAACTGACCCTCAAAAATCATCATCCATTGCTTGCCCCGGATTAAGTTAGTACCTTAAAAAGCAAGAGATAAACTGGTATAAAAACCACTGGGATTACCTTGTTTTACTCCTCACCGAAATGTGATGAGATTGGTATTATTATCATCCTCATGTTCAGATGAGGAAATCAAAGACCAGAGAGGCTAAAACTTAAGTTAATAAAGCCAGACCCAAGCACGCGCTGCTACCCAGAGGTGGCCGTCACTCAGCTTTGCAGGGATTTTTTTCTTTTCTTTTCCTTTCTTTTCTTTCTTCTTCCCCCCACCCCCATTTTTCTTTTTCTTTTTCTTTTTTTTTTAAACTACTTTTACTCTGCTTACTTCATATCATGCTATTGAACACACATCTTTTTGGCACTTCACCTTATTATTATTTTTTTAAATTAATTAATTAGTTTTTATTTTTGGCTGCGTTGGGTCTTCATTGCTGTGCCCGGGCTTTCTCTAGTTGTGGCGAGCAGGGGCTACTCTTTGTTGTGCTGCGCGGGCTTCTCATTGCAGTGGCTTCTCTTGTTGCAGAGCACGGGCTGTAGGCGTGTGGGCTTCAGTAGTTGTGGCTCGCGGGCTGTAGAGCGCAGGCTCAGTAGCTGTGGCACAGGGGCTTAGTTGCTCCGCGGCATGTGGGATCTTCCCGGACCAGGGCTCGAACCTGTGTCCCCTGAATTGGCAGGTGGATTCTTAACCACTGCGCCACCAGAGAAGCCCTCATCTTATTTTATCAAATGTTTTTTTCTGGGAGGAAAGCTGGATGGATGTTGGAATATATGAACCAGCTTTCTGGCTCTTCTGCTTTTAATTATTTGGATTGACGCGTGACACTGAGGGATGTCTAATGGCCTCTCGTGTCTTTGAGCTGCGGGAGAATCTACCACAGCTCTGCTGGCCTCCAGGGCCCCAGGCCCTCGGCGGCTCATCCGATCCCCTCCCCATCCCCCCACCCTGGACGACTGAGAGCCTTTGTTTTCTGCCTCTGGGCGCTGGTGCGCAGGCTTCTCTCCCTGGAATGCTTGTCCACCCTTTTGTTCTTCACCTTGGCTCCTTGTTATTTTTCAAGACCCAGTTCAAACATGACCACATTTGGAAAACCAAGGAGCGCCCTGTCACCCTGCACCTCTGTAGGTCTCATGGGAGTCCCTTCTCAGTGCTCCCAGGCACACTGCACACACCTCGCGCGTGGCTCTGGAGCCACCGATGGACCCGCCTCTCTCTTCCTCTGCGCCCGCAAGAGCCGAAGTCAGGGGCCTTGCCTTAGTGCTGGCGCGCAGCAGGCACTCGAAGTGTGTTCGACAGCGAACGGATAAATCGGGAAATAGTTAGCCAACTCACAGGGAAGCACACGAAAACGCAGGGGTCAGCAGGCCAGCAGGTTCCAGAGGTCTGAGGGCCAGCGAACCGTAATTACTTGTTTTAGCCAGTGGGCTCCAAAATAATGTTTGAAGCCTAAGGGAATGAGAGTGGGTTCTTACGAGAGGCAACAGACTATTTAATTTTGAGCGCTCGACTCCTGTGCCTGTTATAGAATAAAATCTCTGGAGAGGTTTGCCCAGTGCAGCTAGGTCCCACTCCCTGATGCTGGGCCAGCCGCTGGCCTCCCCTTGGGGGCTTGGGGTGATTTGAGAGCACCCACGTGACAGGCTGCCCTGGCAGCTCACAGAGCTCTCGCCGGCTCTGGGTGCCCATCTAAGCCAAGAAGTGAGCAGGTCCCAGATGCAGGCCAGCACATGACCTGAGCAGGGCCACAGCTTGAGCCAACCGTGGGCCTGCAGCCTAATGAAATAAACAATCCCCAGCAGAGCCTGACCTTTCCGAATGTAATGCTTTCTAACCGCACTGTGTAGATAAAAAGAATTTAGTGATTTCCTCCCACTAAACTCTTGGGCACAAACCAAGAAATCTGCAGTGTGGCTGCTCTGATGTTACTGTACCATTGCAAACATTTAGGCTCCTCTGGGTTCTTATCAGTGTTTATCAGCAGGGATGCACCTGGGTTTTTTTTTTAAATTAATTTACTTATTTATTTATTTTAAAATTTTTTGGCTGTGTTGGGTCTCTGCTGCTGCGCGCGGGCTTTCTCGAGTTGCGGCGAGCGGGGGCTACTCTTCGTTGCGTGCGCGGGCTTCTCATAGTCGTGGCTTCTCTTGTTGCGGAGCACGGGCTCTAGGAGCACGGGCTTCGGTAGTTGTGGCACGTGGGCTCAGTAGTTGTGGCTTGTGGGCTCTAGAACGCAGGCTCAGTAGTTGTGGCACACTGGCTTACTTGCTCCACGGCATGTGGGATCTTCCCGGACCAGGGCTTGAACCTGTGTGCCCTGCTTTGGCAGGTGGATGCTTAACCGCTGCGCCACCGGGGAAGTCCCGCACCTGGCAGTTTTGGTAGGATAATTCTTCCCTGGGTGGAACCATCCCATGCACTGCAGAGGGTTTAGCACCTCTGATCCAGTCGATGATATGACAATCTCAAAATGCACATTTTCAAGCATTCCTAGGGGTGAGAGGAATGATGAGTACTGGGATTCCCTGTGGGGTTAGCTGTGATCCATTTTGCAGCAGGAGAATCTTGGAAGGACTGCAGAGG
The DNA here is from genome assembly GCF_964165515.1 of Mesoplodon bidens. Lineage (NCBI taxonomy): Eukaryota > Metazoa > Chordata > Mammalia > Artiodactyla > Ziphiidae > Mesoplodon > Mesoplodon bidens. Next base: position 11,363,593 of record NC_138166.1, read on the forward strand.
CCACGCAAACCAGGGGTGGGTTGGGACAAGGCCCAGGGAGTCAGAGCACCTGACCCAGGGGATACTCAGACCAAGCGCTGTCTTTGGGAGAAACCAGAGGTCCTGAGAGCGGTGAGGATGCCTGGGTGCCTTGAATGAAGAAGTCAGGCCAGTGAGGGAGTTGGCCTCACAGAAGCAACAGATTGGAGACTGAGCAGAGGTCAAAATGGTACAAAAGGGACAAAGAACGAGCGGGGAGAGGGGAAAAGCCAGGGCGACGGCTCTGAAGGTCAGCTACAGTCAGCGTCCATCTCTCAGCCTTCAGGGGCATATGTAACAAAGGGACCCAGAAGGCCACTGATTCTGGACAGCACTAAGGCTTTGAAGGTTTCATGTACCAACTAGCTCTCCTCCCTTGGCTGCTCTTAAGAGAGCAATGGCAACCCGACAGCCACCCTGTCACTGCCACCAGCACCTCTGTGTCACATCCTGCAAACGTGACCCACCGCAGACAACTTCCCAGTCACTCAAAGTGACCTTCAAGGGCCTCTTGATCACAAAGGGGGGAGAAGCTCTAAAGCCAGCCAGGGAGAAAACCCCGCCAAGGCGCCGGGTAGGGGAGCCATGGGCACAGGACTCAGTGCCAATCATGCCCACTGAACGGCTAGATGCTCAACAGCCCTAGTAGGGTGGCAACGGGCAACGTTGCCGGGAAGCTACTTATTCTTTTGTCTCATCTTCCTCACTTGTTTTAAATTTGTTTTAGCTTTTGCTCTGCTGTTTGCACCTTTACAAGCAGCCCTAAGTCCTTCTGCAACAAGGCCGGGTCTAAATAAATAAAGCGAAGAAATAAGATATGTGGCTGCACTGTCAGCACCGCCAAGCTGAGCGTGAAGTGTGTGGGCTCCGATCTAGGAGCCAGGAGGTGTTCTGCAGAAGTGGTGCAAGGAGGAGGGGAAACTCCCCGCGTGTCCTGGAGAATATAGAGGAGACCGGCCTGGACCCTGGAGCCTGGCTGCTGCCTTGTCCCTGCATCGAGGAGTCACAGGGCCTCACACAATTTACTACCAACTCAGCCTCAGTGTCCTTGTCTTTTTTTTTTTTTTTCCTAACATCTTTATTGGAGTATAGTTGCTTTACAATGGTGTGTTAGTTTCTGCTGTATAACAAAGTGAATCAGCTCTACATATACATATATCCCCATATCTCCTCCCTCTTGCGTCTCCCTCGCACCCTCCCTATCCCACCCCTCTAGGTGGTCACAAAGCACCGAGCTGATCTCCCTGTGCTATGCAGCTGCTTCCCACTAGCTATCTATTTTACATTTGGTAGTGTATATATGTCCATGCCTCTCTCTCACTTCGTCCCAGCTTACCCTTCCCCCTCCCCGTGTCCTCAAGTCCATTCTCTGTCCTTGTCTTTAAAATGAAGGATTTGACTGGATGACCTCAAAGGTCTTTTTATGCCCAAGCACTGCGGCTCTAAGTGGCGCCCACACTTGGCTCTATTCTTTCCCGATACACTGCACTTCTCCAAGGGAAGTGGGCCCATCAGGGCTCCTTCCAGAAATGTTTCAGTGTGTGATGACAAATGTCAGTTGTACCAGTCACCTGAAGAGATAACTGGTCACTCCAAAGAGATTAATGCCCCATGAAAAGAAACTGGGGCACTACTCATTTGGGGGTGTGGGAAGCCAGGCTTTCATTGGAAAATTTAATGATCAATTTTCCCATTGTAAAAATGGGATAAAGACATTGGCTTTTATCTCCATCCACTGATCAGGTAGTAAGTTCCCTCTTAAATAAGTTCTGTTATGGAAGGTAATACCACATCTGTTTGTACGGTATCTGTGGCTGCTACAGCAACCATTATTAACAATCGAAAGAATATTATTAAGCATATGCCCAGGAAATGGAAGCATTGCTAATGTTCTTGGACATCCTTCTCGTAGCTGTCCATTTAAGACTTCAGCCTTATTTTGGCTCACAAACCCGAAGTCACCATTCCTACTTGTACACAGATGGCTTCAGACACCTGTTGCTTTTAGGGCACCTGGTTCAACATGTTGGAGAAGAGTGCCCTATGGCAGTGCTTCTCAAGCTTTAGTGTGCACATGGATGACCTGGGGGTCTTGTTAAAATGCAGATTCTGATTCTGTAGGTCAGTGTATTAGTCATGCCTTTTTATTTTTCTGTATTTCTGATGCTCTGACATCTTAGGGCCTTGCTGACCCTGGGCTGGCCAATTTCTACAGATAGGAAAGGACGCACACCTGCAAGTGTACTTTTCATATGCAAAGCGACACATCCAAAGCTCCCCACCCCTCTCCTCACAACCAACTCTTTTATCCAGCTCCTACCCACCAGGCCACTACTCCCCTGCCCCAATCACCCCAGGGTCAGGTACCAGACAAATGGAGACAGCCCCTGCGCCCCAGAGCCTGCTGCAATTATTCAATCCAGCCAATCCTAAGCCTGCTTGCACCGCCTCACGCATTCCTTTCCATGAAAACCACAATCAAGGCCCTTGCCCATGTTTTCCCCACTCCCTCTGCCTTCTGACTGACCGAGGTGCTTCCCTGTGTGGCCCTGCATGACTTGGGATGCCAAGTCTCTTGGGAACTGTGAATAACAAAGTGTCTTCTCAATGGCAATTATCTCCTGATCTCTTGGCCTCACCATGTCTGAATCATAATAAAACCTACATCTTCAAACAGCCAGGGGTGGGGCCTGGTGAGGCTGATGCTGCTGATACGAGACCGGCACTTGGTGCAGGAAGGCTCTACATTACTATGCTCCTGTCACGAAACAGGGTGCTACAGCTGGGCTCTGAGGGGAATAACTGCACTGTATACATACATGTCTGACTGCATCAGAGCCCAACGTGCTGCAGGAATGAACTGGGCAAAGTGGCTGAGGCCACTGCAGAGGGAGCCCTGGGGATAGGTGCTAGTGCTTCTGTCTTCCTTCCCAAATGATGTGAGATCATGAAGCCTTCCTAGATAGAAATTAAATAAAAAGCTGCAATGAAAAAGGAAGCAGGGCCCGAGGCCCTTAAACTATAGCAGGCACAGTGCCAATAAGGGTGACTCAAGGCCCAGGGGAGAAGTGTTAGGACTCCCGCAGGCCAGCTCACGTATGATAGCTGTGTGTTATTTAAGCTGTCTGATGTGGGTCCTGGATGTCAGGCGTGTATCCTCAGGAAACCTGTCAGGAGGCCCTAGAGGCCTTCTAGGGTAAGCCTTGAGGGCCAAGCAACTTACTGGTCCCCACAGCAGGAAGCTATCCAGGTAGCCACCAGCCTTTCTGTCCAGAGGCATATGAGGGCTCTGCAGACCTACCTCCCCTCCCTCAGGGAGACTCAGGGCTTACAGAAGTGGCCCAGATAGGATCTCAAACCTTTTGACTCTAAGGCCAGAGCACTTTCCTCCATCCCAGGGCATTGTGGCTCCATGTGTTACTAATAAAAGCAAATCCTGATGAAGAACTATCAATTGTAAGTACTTCACATGGCTTATCTCATCTAATGCTCACAACTCTAAAAAGTAGCTGCTATTTAAATCCTTATTTTCAGGATGAGTAAGCAAGTCCACAGAGGGTAAGTAGCTCGCCCAAGCCACCCTCCAATTGGTAGGGTCAGAACTTAAATCCAAATTCTGCATCCAAGAGCCTTTGCCTGCCTCCCTAGCGAGGGCAGCGTTATTCCAGGTGGAGGCCTCGGATGTGCAGCCTCAGCACCACCTGACAGCAAATGGTCTCGCCCACCTACAAGCTCTCCAGGCCAATCTGCTGCACGCTGAAGTTTGAGAAGCCCTGTATCAGAAGCAAACCTGATGGAAACTCATTTCCCGGGTAGTTATAGCACAAGTGTAGCTCTAACTACAGGTTTCCCTGCTTAGCCTAATGTTCCGTGAGCCACCTTGGCGTGCCAGAAAGAATAGGCATGGGTTCAAAACCCAGATTCGGCAGCAATTACCAGCTTGGAAACTTTGGGCTAATAATTTCTCTAAGCCTCCTTTATTCCTCATCCGGAGAATGGAATGTAGTATCTACTTCCTACGGTTCATGTGGTCATCAGGTAAGATAACTAGATAAAGTGCGATGCCCCATATCTATACCCAGGAAATGCTCCGAAAATGGCAGCCCCAGTGATTCCTCAGAGCTTCCCAATTTTCTAAAATGCATGTCCTTTTGTATCATGCTTTACAATATATGAATCTTGAATTCCTTTGGTGGCCAAACTGAGAGCAGCTTTCAGAAAGATTAAGGAAGCTATAGTCTTGGATAGCTGGAGTAGTGAGCTATCTAAACAATGCCTAAAGGCATTAAATTAATACCCATGTGTGGCTCGGGCTCCCAGTACTGTCAAAAACCCCAAGGGTGGGGGGAAGTGCTCACTGGAGAAGGGTGGAAATTCACATTTAAGCACTAGCTCTGTTTCTATCTCTAGTCCCTGACTACTGGTAAAATGGTTAGCACTGGCATGTTTATCAAAAAACATACCCAGGGCTTCCCTGGTGGCGCAGTGGTTGAGAATCTGCCTGCTAATGCAGGGGACACAGGTTCGAGCCCTGGTCTGCGAAGATCCCACATGCCACGGAGCAACTAGGCCCGTGAGCCACAACTACTGAGCCTGCGCGTCTGGAGCCTGTGCTCCGCAACAAGAGAGGCCGCGACGATGAGAAGCCCGAGCACCGCGATGAAGAGTGGCCCCCGCTTGCCACAACTGGAGAAAGCCCTCACACAGAAACGAAGACCCAACACAGCCATAAATAAATAAATAAATAAATAAATAACAAAACATACCCAATCCCATAACCCCAGAGGTGGAGCAGGGATAATGGTGGTGAAAAATCAGCTCTAAGCATAGACCAAATACTGCAATGATGACCCCAGTCCTTTCGGGGCCAAACCAGCCATCTCCAGCCCTATAGCCCTCACATCTCTGCTGTGGCTGAGGCACCCCAATCAGACACCAGCACGCTCAAGGCATAGGCAAAGAAAAGGGAACCCCCCTTCCCCAAAAAAAGAGAAGGAGAAAAAAAAGAAAGGATGTGGGAGAGGAAGAAGGCAACCTCAGGGAACAATGATGCGGTTCCTAAGCAGCCATCAAGTATGCTTTCCAATTGGGAGAAGAGGGTATAGGTAGAATTTAAAGGATTTTTTAAAAGATTAAAAAATACTAGATCTATTACATAAATTAAAATCCCATTAGGACATGTTAGTCACTCTTCATATCTTCAATGAACGGGTCCAGGCAGCAAAATGAAAACCTGAGCAGACCTTGTGTTTCCCTTATTCCCTTCAGGATTTGGGGATCTCCACAAAGGCAGTTAGTCTGTTTTGTATGGGGGCCTGCTATTTTCTGATCCTTTTAGATTTGGGTGCGGAAAAAAATTCAAACCCATAAAAACTCCAAAATCAAAGTGGGTTCTCATGTACCTTAACTCTGGCACTGCTATCAAGTTATTTGTTCATGAAAATTTTAAAAAATCTAATAATTATATAAGCAATGAGTATGTAATAAAGAATTCAGAAAATTCAGATATGAATGAGAAAAAAATAAAAATTACTCACAGTTACTACACCTTTTTGTTTAAAGATATGCATAGATACATTTTTTTTTTTCTTCCCTGCGGTACACGGGCCTCTCACTGTTGTGGCCTCTCCCGTTGCAGAGCACAGGCTCCAGACGCGCAGGCTCAGCGGCCATGGCTCACGGGCCCAGCCGCTCCGCGGCAGGTGGGATCTTCCCGGACCGGGGCACAAACCCGCGTCCCCTGCATTGGCAGGCAGACTCTCAACCACTGCGCCACCAGGGAAGCCCGATACCTATTTTTTAAAAATGTGATTGTACTGAGCACTTTGTATTAAATGCTGTTTTCTTCCCATCATGAGCATTTCTTTATGTCATGAAATATAAAAAAATTATTTTTAGAGGTCTACTTAGTATCTAACAGCCTTTACTGTTTGGCATTCATATTGGCTCCAATTTTGTTTTGCTATTATAGATAATTCTGTACTTAACATCCTTTAAGTAAGTTCTTGCACACATTTCTATATATTTTTTATATAAATTCCTAGAAGAAGAATTTTTGTTTGCAGGCCCTTGATACATGTAGTCAAATGCCTGGCAGAAAGGGAGTCCCTATTTACACATCCACCAGCTCCACAGTCTGTTTCTCTCCTTTCTCACTAACACTGGGTATTATTAATTTCTAAACATTTACCATTTGGGACTTCCCTGGTGGTCCAGCGGTTAAGACTCCACGCTCCCAATGCAGGGGGGCTGGGTTCGAATCCTGGTCAGGGAACTAGATCCCGCATGCTGCAACTACAACCCGGCCCAGACAAATAAATTAATTAATTTAAAAAAATTTGCCATTTTGATAAGTGAAAAATACTCTGCTATAATTTTTATTTTTACCAGTGAGGTTGAACATTTTTCATGTCTGTTGGCCACTTGAATTTCTGCTCTTATGAACTGCCTATTTATACCCATTCTTTAGTATCTTTTCTTTTTTGTCATTAATCTGCAAGAACTTTTATGATAGTAAGAATATAAACAACTTAAAATCAGGCCTTGAAAATAATTCTTTCCTAATAAGACTTAAACCCTTAAGTGGTTAATAACATCGTGCATTAAAAAGTTTTTCTTGACAGAGGAGAGGACAGGGGGGAGGTAAAGTTTAAATCAGATGAAATAATCTTTGTCGCCCAAGCTGACCCTGGAATTCTCTTAAAATCTCTCCCTTTTTAAAACAACAGCAACTACAACAAAGCACCAGACAAACCCATAACGACAGGGTGATCTCTTAGGGTGAGACCTGTCCCTAAGCTACGTAGCCCCCACGCCCTCCCGGGTAATCTTGCGGCAGGACATCACTCGGGGGAAGAGCATTCACACGGGCACCTACCCACATGGCGCCAGCCCCAGTGGCCACGGGAAGGGCAGGGCGTTTTGCAGAGGTTCTTTTTTGGATTAGAGCCAGCGAGTCAGTGGCCCGAACTCTGAGTTCCTGTGTGCCACTTGGCATGAGCTGAGTGATCCGAAAAACCCATAAAAATGGGATCCACCTCCACCTTCAGGGTGGACAGGACTGAAGATTTCAGGAAGCTACAACACTGCTTGCTCGACTCACTGTTCCAGCGGCAGGGCCTTATCCACCTTTTGGTGTGGCTGCCTGAGGGCTCCCCGCAGAGGCGGGCACAGACCTGTAAACTTTGGAATCTCCCAGGCAATGAAACACCTCTTCACACACAGTTTGCATCTCGGCATTTGCTAGCAGGAGGAGAAAATGTGGCCAGCCTGGTTGGGAGGGTGGAGGGTGACGACTGATGGGAGGCACACAACCACCCTGCACTTGGAGCAGACCCAGGTCACTCCTTGCAAGGCAGGTATTCAGGTTGGATGCTTACCATTCACATGGGCTCTGAGTCTGCCAGGGCATACGTCCCGGTTCCGACTCTTCAAAAATAGAACAGGAAGTCCAGAACAGAAGGAAGGCTGCAGCACAGGAGTACAGAATGGAGAGGAAGGGTTTATCTTGTGTGTGTGGGTCTCCGACTAAGCAAAGGAGCATCTGCTCCAGGTACAGAAAGACATCACAAACAGGTGAATGGAGGTATCACATTGCCTGCTGCATTTCCATGTTATCTCCAGATTCCAGGATAAGCAAGAACAGGACACAGACCAGGCTTCAAGGGTCGCCAGGCCCACGAGCCTTACCCACTACAAGAGAGATCTTTCTTTTCCTTGGTAATCAGTAGTTGAAGGACAGGTAAGTGAAAAGAAGCTAAGGAAAGATAAAAAGGAGCGGATGGCTAAGGAGAATGTTTGGTATTTTGGCCTTTTGGGCACTTATCCTGCCCCCGCCCCCCCCCACCACCCGGCCATCTCTTCCACTAACAGACCTTGTTTTTCCTCTGGGGAACACCCTTCTCCCACACTCAGTCCAGGAGGCGTCCACGGCGTAGACCCTGCCCCACCTCTGAGGGCTTGGGAGGCCCTCTCCAGGGAAAGTGGGTAGTTTTTACAATCATTATCCTAGGCATTTGTGTAAGGCCTTATAGGTTAAAGAGCTTCCATATACAACATTGCTACCTGGGGCTCTGGGTCGTTTTGGTTTCCTAAATTCATGCATAACCTTGTCGCTTGGTTCTCTAGGTTAGGATTCCAAAGCGCCCTGCAGCACTAACTGAACCCCAGAGAGGGAAGCTAGGAGCTTTCGCTGTAAGCACCTTGGCCACAAGTGATTTCACTGCAGAACTAACTGGCCGTAAGGCAATCTTGACGTAGAATATAACATAACTGGTTGACAGTTTGGTTTGACAGTTTGGTTTGAACTGGTTGACAGTTTGGTTTCATTTCTCCACTGACGCAGGACTCTCATTTTTATATCACATAAATCTTAGCCCTCATAATGGTCTATACGGTGACCAGTAGACGTGTGGTCTTAAAATAGTGGATGAGAACCATTACGTATATCGACTCAATAGAAAATACAGTTATAAAATTTGTGGGAAGTGTGAAATAAAAGTGTGTAGGGCTTCCCTGGTGGCGCAGTGGTTGAGAGTCCGCCTGCCGATGCAGGGGACACGGGTTCGTGCCCCGGTCCGGGAAGATCCCACATGCCGCGGAGCGGCTGGGCCCGTGAGCCATGGCTGCTGAGCCTGCGCGTCAGGAGCCTGTGCTCTGCAACGGGAGAGGCCACAACAGTGAGAGGCCCGCGTACCGCAAAAAAAAAAAAAAAAAAAAAAAGCATGTAAAGTTGACTGCAGACTACTAAAAAATGATAACATATCAGTTTGCAAATCCCTCACTGATTTGAAGACGCAGAGTTGACCCCACGTTTCGCACAGAACTTTGGAACATGTATCGACGGACAGGTGACAGTACACCAAGAACACACGACAGCGGAGAGGCTTTCACAGTGCAACCCAGAGCTCCGTTACCAATGTGCCTCCGAGTATGTGGAAACTGATACCTCTCCCAACGAAGGAAGAAAGTTCAGTGAAAAAGACAAAATGAGTTGCGATGCTGAATGAGGAGACGAATCAACAAGCAAAAAAAAAAAAAAAGTATAAAATACCCTGAATGAGACTTGGAGGACAAGTGCTTATGTACAACCCACAAAATAAAATCAGTTACTTGCGCAGTATTGCCATGAACCGACACACATTTAAAATGTATTCAAATAATTTGTATTTCACAATAGAGACTAATTTTGTTACTCATTTTTTGTTTCATTATGTGTTTAAATGTTTCTCTGTTGTGTTATTTAATATTGTTATCACAGCCAATTAGTTATGCAGTGAAAATGTTTGCAATGAAAATGCCTACGGTGAAGATGTCTACAGCCAAGATGTTTATGGCCAAAATACCAGATACACCAGAGACATACCCTAGGGCTTCTGCTTACACTGGAGCAGGAGCAAGTACAGTGGACACTGGTCAGGGGTCTAGGCCTTCTCAGAAAGGGGGACTAAGTCTAGGAATGATTAGATTACATTTTGGGCGAATTTGACATCTATTTATTTATTAAATTTATTTATTTATTTATTTATGGCTGCGTTGGGTCTTCGTTGCTACACGCAGGCTTCTCATTGCAGTGGCTTCTCTTGCTGTGGAGCACAGGCTCTAGGTGTGCAGGCTTCAGTAGTTGTGGCTCGTGGGCTCAGTAGTTGTGGCTTGTGGGCTCTAGAGCGCAGGCTCAGTAGTTGTGCCGCATGGGCTCAGTTGCTCCGCGGCATGTGGGATCTTCCCAGACCAGGGCTCGAACCCGTGTCCCTTGCATTGGCAGGCAGATTCTCAACCACTGTGCCACCAGGGAAGCCCCGGCAGGTGGATTCTTAACCACTGCGCCACCAAGGTAGTCCCTGGCATCTATTTAAACTGGGGGTGTCCCTGGAGCTTATGGGGGAGATGGGAAGACTTAGGATTTGGCAGCTCCGTAGACAGAAGAGAGACTAAACCCCACAACTCACAGAAGCAGCAGTGGCATAAGGAGTGCACAGTGCTTCTGAAGTAGATTTCTGCTTTTCAGCAAGTGGTAGTGAACAGGAAGAGCCACCGGGAAGGTCTGGCCAAGAATGTATTCAAAGACTGAGCTGCCAGACAGCCTAGGAAAGGGGCCTCTCTTCAGCCGTGTCGCAAACTCTGGAGTCTTCCAAAACCCAGGGTGACTGGGTAGTCCCTTAAATGTCTTCTGGCCCTATAACTACTAAAGCCGAATTATATCTTAAGCTCTAAGAAACTTGGGGTCATGGGCTGGAATCTAGAACCTGAAATCTACTTCTTTAAATAGTGTGAACACCGCTTTGGAAGCCTGACATCTTGATCCTGGTACACCCTTGGACCACAGTTATCCTCAGCACAGGTGGTTAATTCATTAATACCTGCAGAGCGTACACTTGAACGGGCGGAGCCCACATGGCTCTTTTCTGATTTAGCAATCCGGGCACCTGTTCTTTGCCTCAGAGGAGCTGGTGTCTTTCGGGCATCCACTGGGGAGGCCCAGGGTATCCTCCACCTGTGTGGCAGAGCCAAAGCAGACCCTGGCGGGGCTGCCATGGGCAGCCCTGCCTGCCTCCACTTGGGCAAAGCCCCTTGGCAAAGGCCTCCTATGGCCTTTGCATTCTCTTGGGACCTCAGGCTACAGGAACTTCTCCTCCACGCGCGTGGCTTCTCTGTCCTTGTTCTGACCCCACAGAAATCCTCAGTGAGGAGACCCTTCACCCACCCGACAGTATGGGCAGCAACGACCACAGGTACCCAAGCCTCTGGGTGCTGAACGGCAGGGCCAGGACGCAGCTTCAGATGTCAGCGGCCTTTCGGCCCTACCTTTCTCTCTGTCCGCTGGGCAGTCAGCTGGCCCCGGGGAGAGAGGACACATATAGAGAGTCACAGGGTGACAGGGCATGGAAGCCAGCCCGTATCTCTGACTGCTGATGCCCACCACACCCTCCAGCTTCCCACGAGGGCAGCAGAAGAAGGGAGGAACTGAAGGCCCGATTCCCATAAACGTACGGCTAGGGGCAGGAGACACGGCACCAATGATTCTCGGATCATTCGGCACAACCAGCTTTGAAGCAGCTCATCAATAACCATCCTCCGAGGCCACCAAAAGGCCTGCTGCGGGCCAGCTGGAGAGCAGCCAGCCTGGCCCCGCGGATCCTGCTCGCTCACGTGGCGCATCTCTCACAGCCACTCCTGCTGGCCTCGCCGTGGGGGGAAGAGGCCTTGCCCCAGAGCTGGGGGTGGGGGATGATGGGGACAGGACATGGGCTGGAACTGACATGGGGGTCATTCCTCTGTGACCTCATTTTGAAAAAACTGTGAACACCCCAGACCAGAGGGGAGAACCGTCCCAGTGGGGAACTTGGAAGAGTTCCCAGGGGCTGGCTTGGCAGCCTCAGCCCACTGCTCTGTCCTGCCAGACGCAGTCCACAGGGTCCTGTCTTCCTGTTGGAGGGCTCCTCATCGTGAGACCACATGGCCCGCTATGGCCTTTCCGCAGCGGCCCCTCTCAGATCCAACTCTGACTGTTGCACTTTTGGGAGGGAAACTCTCAGGCAAAACTCGTTTTGGAGAAACTTTTTACACTAATGAGGACACGGTAGCCTAACTGATAGTACAATAGGGTCTTTCTCCTAAATCTGTACCTCTAAGCTTGTGTACTCTTGGAAGGGAGCGGTGTTCCCTCTTTTTAAGAGGAGTGTGTCTGTGTAAGCATGTGTGCCCGCACCTGGGTTCCCAGCTTTGCTTTCACTCTGCTGCGTGTCCCAAAGGTAATGGTCACAGGTAGTGGTGATTCTGCTTCATCACACAAGCTCCTCTTCATAGTGACTTCAAGATGCATTTTTGTCAGTAATGGACACTGACCTACCCTCAGACATTAGGAAGGCAGAGCTGGGAGGGAGACAGACCGACAGAGGGAGCACGTGCGTATGCCCGCACATGCACACATATTTGCAGTTGGGTCTATATTAAGAAGATACAGAACTACTTCTAGTTTTCCAGCATCGTGGCCCCAGGTCTCGACATTCTTGCTCTTTGGCTGCATGAAATGGGGTATATAATTTTGTGTTGGGGTGTCCTCGAAACGGGGCTAAGAGGGCTCAGGGTTACACAAACCTGGGTTTGAATCCTGATTCTGCCACTTGCTAGCTATTGGTCTTTGAGCAAGTTCCTTTTCTCTCTGTGCCTCAGTTTCCTCATCGACAGATTGGGAATAATGAGAGTCCTTCTGCAAAGCATTGCCGTGATGACTAAGTAAGCTAACATACACAGTGCACTTAGAAATTTTCCTGGCACATCGCATGTATTCAATAAATATTTGGTATTATTTGTATTATTATTTAACAAATAGCAGATGGTATTATTATAAATAAAAAGGGGTGGAAAGCTGGACTGAATCATACCTCAGGTCTTTTGCAGCTCTAAATTCCCACAATTTTGTGGTATTTTTTATGGAAGATTCAATGGCTCCTTTGAAGGAAGACACCAGCCAGAGGGAAAGAGGCCACAAAGAACTCAGGACGAGGCTGCTCATCCAAGTCCCGGACCTTGTAAATGCATTTGGTGGTAAAGCCCATGTGTTTCAGGTTGGCATAAACCAGGATGGCCTCCAGCCCCGTAGCTCCCTCCCTGTGAATGCTGCAGAGGGAGGAGGTCAAAACTCTTTTTGTTTGGCCTGTTTGTAGATTCTAGCTCCACCCACAAGCTGCAGCTCCATTATGCTGGGCTGTTTAGCTGGGCTATGGGGTTAGAGCTAACAGGCTTCATGTGTCCACTCTGCCACTTAGCTATTCTACTGGCTGCCAGTAGAGTAGCTCAGTGTCCAGGCACCCACAAAAACTGTTAGAACGAATAAATTTAGTAAAGTTGCAGGATCAATACACAAAAATCCGCTGTGTTTCTACATACTAATAATGAACTATCAGAAAGAGAAATTAAGAAAACAATTCCATTGACAATTGCATCAAAAAGAATAAAATAGCTAGGGATGCATTTAACCAAGGAGGTGAAAGACCAATATATTGAAAACAACAAGACAAGTGAAAGAAATTGAAGAAGACACAAATAAATGGAAAGGTACTCCATGCTCATGGATTGGAAGAACTCATATCGTTAAAATGTCCATACCACCCAAAGCAATCTAAAGATTCAATGCAATCTGTATCAGAACTCAATGGCATTTTTCACAGAAATAGGACAACCCTAAAATTTGTAGAAAACCGTAGAAGAACCCGAATAGCCAAACTAATCCTGAGAAGGAAGAACAAGAGGAGAGGTATCATGCTCCATAATAAAAACATAAAAACAGATACATAGCTCGACTGAACAGAACAGAGAGCCTAGAAATAAACTCATGCCTATACAGTCCATTAATTTATGACAAAGGGGCCAAGAATATACAGTGGGGAAAGGATAGTCTCTTCAATAAATGGTGTTGGGACAACTAGACAGCAACATGCAAAAGAATGAAATGGGACCACTTACACCATCCATAAAACTTAACATAAAATGGATTAAAGATTTGAATGTTATCCCTGAAGCCATAAAAGCCCTAGAAGAAAACATAGGCGGTAAGCTCCTTGACATAGGTCTCGGTGATGATTTCTTGAATCTGACACCAAAAGCAAAAGCAACAAAGGCAAAAATAAAAAAGTTGGACTACATCAAACTCAAAAGCTTGCACAAGCAAAGGAAAATCATCAACAGAATAAAAAGGCAACTTGCTGAATGGGGAAAATATTTGCAAATCATATATATATATGATAATGGGTTAATATCTAAAATACATAAAGAACACATATAACTCAACAGCAGAAAAACAAATAACCTGATTAAAAGATGGACAGAGGATCTGAATAGACATTTTCCCAATGAAGACATACAGACGGCCAACAGGTACATGAAAAGATTCTCTACCTAATTCATCACCAGTGAAAGGCAAATCAAAATCACAATGAGATATCACCTTACACCTGGCTATTATCAAAATGACAACAAATAACAAGTGCTGGTGAGGATGTGGAGAAAAGGGAACCCTTGTGAACTGCTGATGAAGCCACTATGGAAAACAGTATGGAGGTTCCTCAAAAGATTAAAAATAGAACTATCATGTGATCCAGCAATTCCACTTCTGGGTATTTATCTGAAGAAAACAAAAACACTAACTTGAAAAGATATATGCATCCTCATGTTCACTGCAACATTATTTACAATAGCCAAGATATGGAAACAACCCTAAGTGTCCATCAATGGAAAAATTGATAAGGAAATTGTGATATGTATGTGTGTATATATATATATATATATATATACCATTATATATATATAAATAATGAGATATTGTTCAGCATAGAAAAGAAGGAAATCTTGCCAGCGGCAACAACACGGATGGATCTTGAGGGCATTATGCTAAGTGAAATAAGTCGAAGACAAATACCATATGATCTCTCATATATATGGAATAAAATATAAATATGTACACATACACACACACCCTAAACTCACAGATGCAGAGAACAGATTGGTGGTTGCCAGAGGTGGGGGGTAGATAAATGGGTGAATTGTATTTGGTTTTTTTTTATAGTTTAAGTAAATAGAATTAAAAATATTAAAAAAAATTTTTGTCCCATTGGCACTTGACTTTGCTGCGAAGCCGGGAGGAACAGGAGAAGGGATACTTGTCAAAAGGCTAGATTTTGGAAGTGAAAGTCATTGCTCAATGAGGGACTGGATCTTCCTTTGATGGGAACAGAATATTTGGGTTTAAAGCCTTCTCTTTCAAGGGAACCAAAAGACGGGGTGTATTAGTTCCCTAGGGCTGCTGGAACAAAGTACCACAAACCGGGTATCTTAAAGCAAGAGGAATTTATTTTTTCATAGTTCAATAGGCCAGAGGTCTGAAAGCAAATTGTTGGCAGGGTTGGCTCCCTCTGGGAGGATCTGTTCCAGGTCCCTCTCTTAGTTTCTGGTGTCACCGACCATCCCTGCCAGTCCTTGGCTTGGGGCTGCCCCACTTCAGTCTCTGCCTCTGGGTTCACGTGGCTTTCTCTACCGTGTGCCTCTGTCCAAACCTTTCTCTCCTTTCTCTTGGGCTTACAGCCCACCTCATTCCAACACAGCCTCATCTTAACTCAACTGTGTCTGCACATGCTATTTCCAAATCAGGTCACATTCTTAGGTAGGGGTGGGGAGGATTTAAGCATATTTTTTAGGGTGCACAGTTCAATCCACTACCCAGGACAAATAAGATTCAGAATACAGCGTTGAGGAGAAAAGAAAGAGAGAGTTTACTGTTTGGCCACTGATCAAACAAGAGAAATCCCCTCCGCCCTGAGAAAAGCTAGAAAATAAAAGTGGAAGCAAGCAGACCCTGGCCATCTCTGCCCTCCCCACTCCGGAGGCATCTGTGGCAAATTACAGGACCACTGGGAGAATGAACCCCCATAATTAGTATGCAATGAAAGCTGCTCCAGAAACCTTACAAAGAAAATCCTTTTTTTTTTTTTTTTTTCTGAATTCTTCCTCACCTCGTCCTCAGATGGCACTGTCTCTGCCTTCCCACACTTGACAGGTTATGTGAGTGGAGCCTCTTTGGAGGAATCTGCTCTCGGCATGTGAAGCACATACCTGATTCTGATTAATCGGAATGGGGACATGGTGAGCAACTTTTTAATTTAATGTTTCCATTTCTAATGAACTAGCAGCACAGCAAGTTATTAGCTTGCACACATCCATCCTAACTCCCAATCATCTAGGAAATAACTCCAGGAGCACAAAGAAGGCTGTGAGAGGGAAGCTGGGAATGCTGCACACCTGGCACGTGTGGAAGGATTGAATCCACTGTTCGTATTATTTTAGGATGCTTAACCTGTCCTCCAGGTAGCACAGAAAGTGCCTCACTCGCCATTTAGTGGGACCAAACCAAGACTGAGCCAAGGGTCAAGGCCATGGCTGGTGGAGATGGTGTGAGCAAACGCAGGGCAGCAGCATGCCACCCTCACCTCTGTCCCCTTGGGGCCGGGCTTCATGCCTGCCGTCTGACATGCACTCCACCAAACAGGAAATGAAGGTTCAGAGATGCAGTGTCCAACTCTGCAGATGCATTCTGGGCATTTCCAACCTGCCTGATTAACTGGATGGCAAAAAGGCATCCCAGTGCCCAGCTCTTAGCAGATGATCCCACATGATGGCTGAATGAGTGAACTCAGGAGCTTCTTACTCATCAGAAGCATATGCGAGGCCAGGAAGAACCTCACCTTGCATCTGCCATCGTGGTGGTCCTTCTGTGCTCTGGCACCCCAGGCCCCTGTCAAGCAAATCAGGAGCTCCTGCAGATTCATACAATTGCTGTAGCGTCTACTTAGAATCAGTGACTGAGAGTGGATAGACCACTATACCACAATGTCCCTCTTCTAATAAATTAACTATTAACATTTTAGAAACACTTGAAATCATCACAGCATGAGGTTCTTTTAAATAACACACAATGAGTCTTATTCCCTAGTTACTATTCTCTAGGGAGAAACATTAAGACAAATTAAAAACTAGCAATCTGATCCTCTTCTCTGTCCCATTCAGCCACGATATAAAACAAGAGTTTTTTTTTCTAGCTTGAGTATACTGATGGGTAATTTGACAGTAGCTGTTAACAATTAAAATGTGCATCTCTATGCTTCACCAATTCCTGGAGAAACACTTGCATATGTACAAGAATGTTCCTGCAGCACTGCTGGTAACAGCAGGGTGAAAATTCTATAGAATGAAACTCACGAGGCACAAAGCCATACACAGACTTGAAAGACATCCAAGTTGAATGGTTTGGAGAATATCAAGTTGCAGAACTTATGTACGATACCATTTATGTTCAAACATATACAGCAATTAGTCATTTTCTATGGGTATATATATATATATGTGGATATAAATGCAAGAAAAAAGCATGCACAGACACATCCCAGATGAAGAATAGTGTTTACCACTAGAAGGGGAGCTTGGCTTGGAGTAGTATTAAAGGGGACTTTAATTTGTATTAATGTATTACTTATATAATGTAAGAATTACTTTAAAAAAAAACCTCAAGAAAATAAAATGAAGTATGGGGCTTCCCTCGTGGCGCAGTGGTTGAGAGTCCGCCTGCCGATGCAGGGGACACGGGTTCGTGCCCCGGTCCGGGAAGATCCCACATGCCGTGGAGAGGCTGGGCCCGTGAGCCATGGCCACTGAGCCTGCGCGTCCGGAGCCTGTGCTCCGCAACTGGAGAGGCCGCAGAAGTGAGAGGCCCGCGTACCGCAAAAACAAAAAGAAGTATGATCGTACTACTTTGTTTCTCATGGTGGTTGTTCTCTGTGAATTTATTATCTAAGATAAATTGATATATTTTCTGACATAAAATGTAAATTAAAGTGTGCCCTTAGGTCTCAGGAAGGAATGCAGATGGTGACAAGAGACGCTAACTGTATTACAAATGTATGAAACCAACCTCACTGAAAAGGGCTGGGGAGAAGTGCTGACCTAAGCAGCTTTGGAAATGAGTCGGTAAGACTAAAGGCACATCAGCAGTGTACTCTCACTGACAGAGCTGTTTCCCATTGGTACAGATAAGCAAGGGGAGGAGGCTGGAAGAATCCATATGGGAACAGATTAGAGTTGGAGACATCAGCATGAACTCATGTTTACCTCAGTATAGGTACAGGTGGTTACTTATAGAAATACGTATAGATGTATATATATACACAGGTTAGTAGACACACACATATTTTCTTGCTCTGTCAGCTGAGAGGGCCTAGAAGTAACACTCCAGTAGCAATATATTGGTTTCAAATACCATTCTTCAATCAAAGGAACCAGGACTCCTTGGAGAAATGGCTGATTCTAGGAAGGGGCAAGATATACAAGAGAGCCTGGGGTATCTTGTGCCAGAAAGTAAAGAATTGCTCAGGGGCTTCCCTGGTGGTGCAGTGGTTGAGAGTCTGCCTGCCGATGCAGGGGACGCAGGTTCGTGCCCTGGTCCGGGAAGATCCCACATGCCGTGGAGCGGCTGGGCCCGTGAGCCATGGCCGCTGAGCCTGCGCATCCGGAGCCTGTGCTCTGCAGCAGGAGAGGCCACAGCGGTGAGAGGCCCGCATACCACAAAAAAAAAAAAAAGAATTCCTCAAAAAATAAAAAACCCTACAATAATGGATGGATTTCAAAAGGACCCAGGAGCCAACCAAAAGAGCTCCCAATGGCCAAAGCTGGAACAATTTGAGTAAAACAAATAAAGCAGTATTGGATTTGAATCCAAAATATAAAGACCCATGAGTCCACATTGATATAAAGAAATAAGTGAATAATAAACAAATGGGGGAGAAAGAGATTTCCTTTTCAGAAGCATTCCAAGGAATATATGTAGATACTCCATCCTTAATGAGGGAGAGCACACTTCCCATTCCTTAAGTGTGCACTTCCTTCCAAAGAGTATTGTACAGAAAAGTGGACAGTGGAGAAGCTTGACAAACATACCTCAGCCAAGTGACCCAGGGCAACATCAACACTGATAAACCATGCTGACAGTGTGATGCTGATGACGCGAGGGAAGGGCACCTCTGTGGTCTTCACCCCTAAGACCCACAGCCCAAATCTAATCATGAGAAAAAATACCAGACAAATTTCTACAGAGGGGCTTTCTAAAACTACTTAGCCAGTACTCCTCAAATCCATCCAGGTCACCAAAAGCAAGGAAAGTGCACAGCCAAGAGGAGTCTAAGGAGACTGAATGTAATGTGCTGCCCTGGATGGGATCCTGAAACAGAAAGACATTAGGGAAAACGAAGGAAATTGAGATAAACTATAGACTTTAGTTAATAATAGTGGATCAATATTGTAAAGTATACCATACTAATGTAAAATGTCAATAACAGGGGAAACTGGCTGCAGGGTATGTGGGAACTCTCTGTATTATCTTCTCAGTATTTCTGTAAGTCCAGAACTGTCCTAGAAAATAAAGTCTGTTAGAAAAAAAGTGTTCCTTTAATGTATACATTACTTCCTATTCTTTCTTTTTCTTTTTTTTGGCTGTGTTGGGTCTTCGTTTCTGCACGCGGGCTTTCTCTAGTTGTGGCGAGCGGGGGCTACTCTTCGTTGTGGTGCGCGGTCTTCTCATTGTGGTGGCTTCTCTTGTTGTGCAGCACGGGCTCTAGGCGCACAGGCTTCAGTAGCTGTGGCATGCGGGCTCAGTAGTTGTGGCTCGTGAGCTCTAGAGTGCAGGCTCACTAGTTGTGGTGCACAGGCCTAGTTGCTCCGCGGCATATGGGATCTTCCCAGACCAGGGATCAAACCTGTGTCCCCTGCATCAGCAGGCAGATTCTTAACCACTGCACCACCAGGGAAGTCCCCGTTTCTTTCTTAAAAAAAAAAAAAAAAAGCCAAAATCTACGTGCTGATTTCAAATTTACAAGGATAGATCAAGGGATTTTTAACTTGAGAGAGATTTTAGGACTAGGAGGCCAACCAGCTGAGACTACAGCTGGAATGAATTTGTAGTTTGATTAAGTATTTTGGGGCACTTGACCCCCAAGGTCTTTGCAGCACTCGGTGATGGCCACTGAGGTCTTGGCAAACCATGTGTGCAGTTTCCCTAGAATGAGCATTTGTAAGTCAATGAGAGCCAACTAGAGCCGGTGTTGGGTGGGGATAGGGTCATTGCAGCCTCGTGTGTAACTCTTGTTTACCCTGTCTGCCCCCTGACTCATCCCACTAGCTGCTGGTTTATTTTTATTTTTAATTTTTTGGGCCATGCCTCATGGCATGTGGGTCTTTGTTCCCTGACCAGGGACTGAACCTGCGCCCCCTGCATTAGAAGCGTGGAGTGTTAACCACTGGACCTCCAGGGTAGTCCCTAGCTGCTGGTTTAGATGTGGGCAATAGCTGGTGAGAGCTAGAGCAGGGAAGGCCTGTGGAGACCCATCACTCTTCCGCTCAAAATCCTTTAATCTCCTGGAACTGTCTGCCACGTTTACTCCCCGGCAGTCACACTGGGCTCCTAGCTGTTCCTCAAACCCGCCAAGCACGCTCCTGCCTCAGCACCTTTGCACCTGCCGTTTCCTCTGCCTGGAATGCTCTTCCCCTGGAAAACCTCATGACTCGTCCCCACCACTTCTTTTGGGTCTCTGCTCAAATGTCACAGTATCAGAGAGACCTTCATGGCTAAAATAGCAACACGTTCATCATCACTCTCTTTCCCCTCGCTGGCTTAATTTTGCTTTCTCCGTACTAATATGTTGTCGATTTAGTTGTTTCTTATCTGTCATTTCCAAATAGAAGGTGATTTTGATGAGAGCAGAGAGTTTACCTTTTTTTGTTTACTGTTATATATCACTCATACCTAGAATAGAAACTAGTACTCAGCAGGCACTGAATAATATCTGTTGAATGAATACATGAATGAATGGGAGACTTTTATAATAATTTGGTGAAATCTGGTGAATAATATGTTGATAAATAATAATAATTACAGTCACATTGTATTTCTCAGCTCCTTCTATTCTTTTTTTTTGCGGTACGCGGGCCTCTCACTGTTGTGGCCTCTCCCGTTGCGGAGCACAGGCTCCGGACGCGCAGGCTCAGCGGCCATGGCTCACGGGCCCAGCCGCTCCGCGGCATGTGGGATCTTCCCAGACCGGGGCACGAACCCGTGTCCCCTGCATCGGCAGGCGGACTCTCAACCACTGCGCCACCAGGGAAGCCCTCCTTCTATTCTTTAAAGCTTAGAAAGTTAACCTTCTTCACAAACTCTTGTTTTGGTACAAAAGTATATGCATACATAAGTGGATTATTCATTCAACAAATATTTATTGAGTGGGTCCTATATATCAAAGCACAATGGTAGGCACCACGGGTACAAAGGTGAATAAGACCCAATTTCCAACTTCTAGGAGCTCCATTCATTCATGCATGCATGCATGCATGCATACATCCATCCATTCATCCATCCACTCACCCACCCAATCCTTTTGAGGCCCTGCTAATGGTCAGACATTGCATGTCTAACCAGTATTAGGTACATCACGTTGTCTTTCTCTCTGGATTGTTAACCCTCCTAATAGCAGAGAACTGAATAATTTAGCTGTAGCTCTGCCACTAATTATTTGACCTTGAAAAATCATTTGACCCTGAAAAATCATAATTCTCTGAGTATTAGTTTCCTCGTCTGTAAACAACGGTTTGAGACCCCTTGACAGCCTGCCTCACAGCACTGCTGGGAATGTCAAATGAGATGATCCAAAAATAAATGTGCTTTCTACACCATGAAGTACTAAACTCAGGGAAGGGATTCTCAGCCAGTAAATGTTAAAAACAAAACTAAAACCCAAACAAACAAAACAAAACCTCAAACTGAACCCTTTGCTCAGACCATTTCTCAGGGGCCACACATCACTCAAAAATTCTATGGTTAAGCAAAATTCAGGATAGGCAGCCCAACTCCTGTTAAGGTAATCCTTTGCAGATTAAGTAGACCATCAGTAATCTTTGGTTAACACCTGATTCAAGCATGTACCAGCTCTTCCCACCCTCGTCCCCTCCAGCTGGTGGTCTGATGTCTATTGTGTGCTGTTCTGAAGCTTTAGCAGCCCTCCGTCTCCTTTTATTTATTTATTTTTAAACCTTGACTTGTATATATATGTCCATGCCACTCTCTCACTTTGTCACTACCAAAGGTAAAATAGATAGCTAGTGGGAAGCAGCCGCATAGCACAGGGAGATCAGCTCGGTGGTTTGTGACCACCTAGAGCGGTGGGATAGGGAGGGTGGGTGGGAGGGAGGGAGACGCAAGAGGGAAGAGATATGGGAACATATGTATATGTATAACTGATTCACTTTGTTATAAAGCAGAAACTAACACGCCATTGTAAAGCAATTATACTCCAATAAAAATGTTAAAAAAACAAAAAACAAAAAACCTTGACTTGGCTGGCTCTGCAGTTTCTTATAAGATGGAGCTTGTTAGTAAATGAAAGTGTTTCCTGAATGTTGACATATAAACATCATTGACCAGTCCAGGCCCTCTTCAAAGGGAAGATATTGTAAGTCTTCCAAAGTCTAATCAAAGTGAATAAGCAGAGAGATTGGGGGTGGGGGTGGGGTAGGAAGGAGGGGAGAGAACATGAGACAAAGCACGGAGGCAATGGAGCAAGCAGAGAGAGGATACCTATGAGAACAGCCTGCCTAGAGCCGTGACTGCATTTCTCCATAAGCTCTGGAATTTCCTACACTGTCATATTTGTGCTCTCTTCCTGATGGGGTACATGACATTGTCAGCATTAACTGAAAAGGTGGAAGCTTTCAGACAGAGCTGGCAAATTTATTCTGTGGAAACAAAGACTCACCCTTCCTCTGTGTTCTCACCTATAAAGGCTAAAACAGTTTCAAATTAAATACCTGGAAGAAATTCTTTTTCCCTCAGCCTCTTTCCTCCTAGATCCGCATGTCCTGAGCTACAATTACAACATCTAAAATAATAACGATGGTATCCGCTGGCTCCCCTTTATAGAGCCCTTGGCTCTGAGCCAGGCACGGTGCTAAGCATTGTAACAGGCATTGCCAACTGCCAGCGGCCCGGGAGGCTTCTCTGCACTGAGACTCAGTCTCTCTTTTGGGACTTTCCCCCATTTATTTCAGGGTCCAGAACCGTCTGCCATTTATGTGCCTGCCGATGGAAGCTCAGCCCTGTCAACATGCTGTCTCTCCTTGTATCCTCTTCTTTTTTTCTTATGGAGAAAATGGAAACATACAAAAAGAGAACAGTACAGCAAACGCCCATGTGCCCACTACCCAGTTTTGACAATTAATATTTTGCCAATTCTATTTCGTCTATTCCCAACTCCCAACTGTTCCTTTTAGGGAGTATTATACAGCAGGTGCTTTTTTTTTTTTTTTTTTTTTTTTTTTTTTTTTTTTGCGGTACGCGGGCCTCTCACTGTTGTGGCCTCTCCCGTTGCGGAGCACAGGCTCCGGACGCGCAGGCTCAGCGGCCACGGCTCACGGGCCCAGCCGCTCTGCGGCATGTGGGATCTTCCCGGACCAGGGCACGAACCCGTGTCCCCTGCATTGGCAGGCGGACTCTCAACCACTGCGCCACCAGGGAAGCCCCCCCCCCCTTAATTCTTAACTCAAGAATAATATACTCAAATGGTAGGCTGTGTCTAAACTCTCTCTCTCTCTCTCTCTCTCTCTCTCTCTCTCTCTCTCTCTCACACACACACACACACACACACACACGGGTAGGCAGCAGAGAAAGCTGCATGCTGCTATGTGACCTAGTGGCAAGTTGCCTAACTTCTCTATATACCCAAAGGTGAGGGGTTCACCTGTAACGTGAGGGTCATAAGAGTCCCTATTTCATTGAGTTGTCATGAAGGTTAAATGAATTAGTACAAGTAAAGCAGAACTGTGTGTCTAGCACAGGGTCAGTGATCGACAAGCATTAGCTATTATTATAATGGAGGAAGTTGGAAAAGCTTATGGTCTGCCACGTTGGAATGAGAAAGAAAATGTATTCAATAATTACCAATTTGGAGAGGAGTAAAAGGATTATAAAAGCATTGTATGTGAAAATCTATGGGAATGAATTTGAAAAACTAGAGGAAATGGAGAATTTCCTAGCAAAATATAAATTATCAAAATCGCCCCCAAAGAGGTAGAACATCTGAACAGACCAATAACCACAGAACACTTTAGATAGAGTTTAATAAAAAGATACTCTTTTTAAAAGCCTTCATGGTCTTGTAACTGAATACTATGTAGTCTTCAAAAAAACAGGTATAGCCTTTCTTATTCAAACTATTTCAGCCCCTAGAGTAAGATGAAAATTTCCCTCGATTCGTTTTATGAAGCCAACATGACCTGAATATTCAAACCTAAAAAGCACATGTCTCTTCTATCTCAAAAGCTTTGAGGAAAAAAATGACCCTAACAAAGAAAGACGGGGAAGAAAGCAAGAGTCGTACACGACATGCTCTCGCTTGAGCAGTAGGTCTCCACCTGGATGCATGTAAGAATCACCTAAGCAGCAACAGGCCCCACTCCCAGAGATCCTGAGCTTATTAGCCTGGGGAAGGGCTGGGCCATGGATACGTTTTCCAGCTCCCCAGAACCGCCGCTTAAGGTAACTAGAAATCATAAATGCACAAGCCTGGTTTATGGTTCCAAGCCAGCCCAGCCCAGCAGCAGAGGGAGGAGAGACTTTCCCCCAATCCTTTGAAGTGACCAGAGCTAGAAGAGGCAACCGTTGGCCACAGACATGCCAAGCCTCCCGTCAGACCCTAAGGGGTTCCACAAAGCTGCAAGCGTCCTGTACTCAGAGACCAAAGACCTAGCCAGGAACAAGACCACTCATATTTGTGAGTTCTGAGCCAGCAACCTCGCCTGCGGCAAAGGAAGGCCAGGAAAGCCCACAGAGAGTTTTAACCTCTGGAATCCAGTGGGATTTTAATGACAGACCTGTTCATGATCGTGCTGGAAGGTCACTGAGCCCACGTGGTGAACAGTCCCGTGAATAAATAATTAGCAGTGTGTGCGCACCATTGATCCACGATTTTAGCTCTCCCCTTTCATCCATTCCCAGTTCCTGGATTCGGCACCAGCATGCACAGCACTGTAACTACCCGCGGCTGAAGCCTCATCAAACCGTCCTGTTAGCACCACGGAAGAGAGAGGGATGCCGGGTCCCATTTCTCCAGAAGTTGGGGTTCCCTGACTGGGACTCTAGGGTCTCTTTTGACCACCCATCCTCCTCAGAACCCAAGACCACCCTGTTAGTTTCATCATCTGTCTTCAGCCCCAGTCTTAAATGTAAATCTTGTTTCTGTCCCGTGCTTCAATAATTAGTAACAGGGCAACTTGAACCATTCTTACCATAAGACAATATAAAAAGGGAACAAATGAGTAGATCGTTGGCTTGGGTTTGGTTAATTAATATAGGAGCAATGCAGGGAACTCCCTGGCGGACCAGTGGTTAGGACTCCGTACTCTCACTGCCGAGGCCCTGGACTCACTCCCTGGTCAGGGAACTAAAATCCCACAAGCCCCATAGTGCAGCCAAAACCAAAACACAACAACAACAAAACCCCACAAATACAGGAGCAATGCAAACTCTATCCCTGTGTATACCACGCCACCTCCATCCCCAGCAGGAAATCCCACTGGGCTCTCAGAGTCACTACATCATTAAACAAAGGGAAAGAAAAGATGAGAAATGCCAAGGGCTGGTGATGAAATGGTGCAACGTCTGGTATTTGCTTTATAATACTCCCTAGGGCTTCCCTGGTGGCGCAGTGGTTGAGAGTCCGCCTGCCGATGCAGGGGACGCAGGTTCGTGCCCCGGTCTGGGAAGATCCCACATGCCGCGGAGCGGCTGGGCCCGTGAGCCATGGCCGCTGAGCCTGCGCGTCCGGAGCCTGTGCTCCGCGACGGGAGAGGCCACAACAGTGAGAGGCCCGCATACCGCAAAAAAAAAAAAAAAAAAAAAAAAAAAAGGAATTAAGGGGGAGGGGGAAGGAATAACAACCATGTGGGAGCTGTGGGTCCCTGCTCAAAGCTCTTAACTAGGGCATATGGTCTTTTAAGAGTTCTGTGGCTGGAAGGTGACAAGATTCCACTGGCAGAGTGGCCCAGAGGCTCTGGGCTGTGAGCCCCAATGATCAGATGCGTTCTGTGCTATGTGACCCTTTTGGTGACTTGGTCCAAGGTCACTTGACTGCCCTGAAGACTCACTCAGACGATGAGAGAAGCTTGCATCCACACTGCAAGGTGGACAAGAGGAGGTATGAAGAAAATAACTGCACCTCCTTGGAAGAGGGGAGTGGTCGTGACATTCTGCTCAGAGCAGCGACACACTGTGCAACTTTTGTATGAAAAGATATATTTAAAAGATCTTCCAGGACTGGCTCTCTACTCCTTCCAGAATAAAATCTGAACTCTTCAGTGTGGGCTTCAAGGATTTCCACCACCTGGCATCAACTGACGTTCTAAGCCAATCGGCTACCGCTCTCTGCAGGCACCCCTGCAGCATCAGTCAGACTAAACTGCGGGCTGTTGATGTTCTTGTGTGTCTGTCTCTGTGCCTTTGCCCATGCTGTTCCCACCACCAGGTATGGATTCTCTTTGTCTCTGGAGGATCCAAATTTGATGAATACTTCAAGTTCTAGCGTGTCATAATACTGTTTTCAATTCTCTCCTCCTGTAAGTAAATTATATCAGCACTGACATACAGCTTACCACGAGTGCCTGCACTTTATATTTGTTAACTCATTTAACCTACAAAACAACCCTATGAATTAGGTACTACTCTTGTCCCTATTTTAGAACTGGGGAAACCGAGGCTCAGTAAATTGTCCAAGTCCACACAGCTAGTAGCAGAGCTAGGATTTGATCCCAGGCCACGTGGCTCCGTGCTCTTAACCCCTCTGCGTAGCACCTGTGCCTCTCAGCAAGCACTAGTTATAGTGACCTTGGCACGTGCCTTACGTCCCCTACAGAACAGCAAGGTCCCCCAGGAAAGGCTATGGGTGTGAGCCTGCTGTCCCTCTAGAGGTGCCCTGATTATTTGCTGATGGATGGAGTTAAGTCAGGGCTGTTGGTGGCATTGCCACCTTTATCAGGAACCTTTCAGAGGAAAGTGCAGGTCTCGGTGGATGGGCTGGGGAGGGCAAGGGGGAAGAATCTGGAACCAAGGTCCTTGCTGTTGAGATACTTAAAAGTGTGGGTAGGGAGGCCAACCTTTGATAAATGACACAGTGGAAAATCACTGCTGAAGAGTAAGCAAACGCAGATCCACAGAGTACAAACTGAGGCAGGCAAGGGAGATGCTGGCAGAGGTGAGGAAGCCTGCAGGTTCTTGGGGACCTGGGGCCATACCTAAGGCCCTGCTACACAGAGTGTGGTCCCCAGACCAGCAACAACGGGGGAGCCTGTTTTGAAACGCAGAATCTCAAAGCCCCACCCAGACCTTGGAAGCAGAGTCTGCATTTTAGCAAGACCCTCAGGGGAGTCATATGCATGTTAAAGTTTGAGAGGCACACCCAGAAGGCCAGACACTCAGGCCCACCCCCAGAGGCTGTAACTTAATTGGTTTGGGGTGGGGTCAGGGCATCCATATTTTTAAAAACCTTTTCAGGTAATTTTACGGCAAGTATTCTGGGTCAGGACCTCAGCTTAGGCTTTCCCTGGAGACCTGTGGAACGGAAAGATAGAACAGAGGAGGGCAAGGGACGGAAAATCCCAGCTCTGCCACTAAGGAGCTATGTGACCTTGGGCACGCCACTCAATGTCAAATGAAGAAAGTGGTTTAGATCAGTGGTTCCCGAAACTCAGAATCAGAAAATACACATTCTTGGATCAAGTGAATTTTAATTTGTGGGCCTGGGCCTGAAGATTCGGCATTTTAAACAAATTTCCTAGGGGCTCCTCATGCATCTGCAGGGCACCAGTTTTGGGGGTCAGTGGACAGATGACCTCTAGGTCTCTTGCTTTAACATTCTATGCCCTTGGAGGAGCATTTTGCTCCAAGTTCTGAAAGTAGTGATAAGTACATGTCAGTACAGGGCAGTTGAAACACTTTTTGTCTGCACTGTAACTCACGGTAAGAAATGTAAGTGCTTTTCACGGAGCTCCTATATATACATATATATATATAATTTCCAAAACAGAAATTTCATAGAACATTGCTTTCCCTTACTATGTGACCTACTCTATTTTCTCTTTTCTCCTCTATTTTATTTTTGAATGCATCACTCTATTGATTTCATGATCTACTACTGGGTCTACTATCTGTGAGAGAAGGATGATGACTTTGCCAGGGCCAGAAAGCCAGAACCTGTAAGCATTGTCTGGTAGGGGACATCCAGCTCCATGACGACCAGTCTAGCCCATGAAGAACCCAAGGGGCAGCGGATCACAAAGCGTGACACTACAAGAAAAGGGCATTGGTTGGGGAAGTCAGAAGTGAGAAAAGGGGTTAGTGGAAGGCCAGAGGAGTTTAGCAATAACCACAGAGGCAATGTGCATGACTTTAGCTTCTAGACCAGAGAGGATCACAGGACATTTACAGCAGTGGTTCTCAACGCTGGAAATACATCAGAATTACCTGGAGCACTCTTGCAAAAAGCAGGGGTACCCAGGCCCTACTCCCAGAGACATCAGACCTCCAAGCCAAAGTTCTGCCAAGTGATTAGACTCTGCCTCTGAGATGGAAAACAACTGATTTATGAGTTAAAGAGCCAGGGTCACTCCAACAAGGGCTTAATTTCCAAAATATATCAACAGCTCATGTAATTCAATAACAAAAAAACAAACAACCCTATCAAAAAATGGGCAGAAGGCCTAAGTAGACATTTCTCCAAAGAAGACATAAAGATGGTCAACAGGCACATGAAAAGATGCTTGTCATTGCTCATTGTTAGAGAAATGCAAATCAAAACTACAATGAGGTATCACCTCACACCGGTCAGAATGGCCATTGTTAAAAAGTCTACAAATGACAAATGCTGGAGAGGGTGTGGAGAAAAGGGAACCCCCCTACACTGTTGGTGGGAATGTAAATTGGTGTAACCACTATGGAAAACTGTATGGAGGTTCCTCAAAAAAACTAAAAACAGAGTTGACAAATGATCCAGCAATCGCACTCCTGGGCATATATCCAGCCAAAACTATACTTCAAAAAGATACATGTACCCCTATGTTCGTAGCAGCCCTAGTCACAACAGCCAAGACATGGAAGCAGCCTAGATGTCCATCGACAGATAAATGGATAAAGAAGATGTGGTACATATATACAATGGAAAACTACTCAGCCATAAAAGAGAATGAAATAATGCCACTGGCAGCAACATGGATGGACCTAGAGATTATAGTACTAAGCGAAGTAAGTCAGAAAGAGAAAGGCAAATACCATATGATATCACTTATATGTGGAATTTAAAACATGACATAAATGAACTTATCCACAAAACAGAAACAGTCTTACAGACATAGAGAACAGACTTGTGGTTGCCAAGGGGGAGGAAGGGTGGGAGAGGGATGGATTGGGAGTTTGGGATTAGCAGATGTAAATTATTCTATATAGAACTGATTAACAACAAGGTCCTACTGTATAGCACAGGGAACTACATTCAGTATCCTGTGATAAACCATGGTGGAAAAGAAAAAGAAAAAAAAGGAGGCAGGGTCACTTAATACAAAACTGTGGGTCCTTTCATTTCTTAATTAAGAGGTTTCCTATCTGTGAAATGGGGATACCAACACCTGCTTTAGCAGTTCGTCGTGAGGATTAAACAAGATAAAGTGAGCTTCACTGTGCATCCAACTCCCTCAGTGGACTAATGAGAACACTAAGCTCCAGAGAGGCAGGTGCAAGTTCACAGCTGGGCAGCAGCAGAGCGGAGATGACGCTCAGCTCCAAATGCTAATTCTGCCGTACCATGGGGCTGTCTCTGGATACAGGAAAAGAGCCCAGAGAAAACTCAAATGGCTCCGAATAGCCCCTTTTCCTCTTTCCCACACGGAACTTCAGCCCGAGCACGGGGCCAGTGGAGAGCCCCTCACACAAAACGAAGCCTTAGTTTTCTTTACCCAGGACCAGGTCATACCCCTCCCTGCAGCATGGTCCAGGCTGGGCTTTCAACGTGGTGCTGATGGTGTTTGATTTTTTGTGTGTGTGTGGTACGCGGGCCTCTCACTGTTGTGGCCTCTCCCGTTGCGGAGCACAGGCTCCGGACGCGCAGGCTCAGCGGCCATGGCTCACGGGCCCAGCCGCTCTGCGGCATGTGGGATCTTCCTGGACCGGGGCACGAACCCACATCCCCTGAATCGGCAGGCGGACTCTCCACCACTGTGCCACCAGGGAAGCCCGATGGTGTTTGATTTTGATGCAGTTGAGCTCAATGTTGTTTTCTGATCACAGCATTAGGAATGCAAGATATGCCTCGTGGTGAAAATGGAGTCGGAGGATGATTTTTCGCCCCCCTGTGTGGAAGGTGAGTGGGAACGGGAGGTGTGGGGTAATGCATCAGCCAACTGGAAGGCAGTTTCCATAATTGGGACACGAGGGGCTGAGGGGCTGTGAACGTTAGGGATTCAGTTGTGTCCCTCTAAACAGTGTTGAAGTCCTCACCCCCAGTGCTTGTGAATGTGACCTTATCTGCAGATAGGTTCTTCGCAGATGATCAAATTAAGAGGAGGTCCTTAGGGTGGGACCTAATCTAATAGAACTGTGTCCCTGAAGAAGGGAATTTGGACACAGAGATAGACAGATGCACACAGGGAGAACACCATGGTAAGACGAAGGGAGAGACTGGGGTGATGCACCTACATGCCAAGGAAGGTCAAAGGCTGTCTGCAGGGCTTCCCTGGTGGCGCCTTCGTTGGGGGTCCGCCTGCCAATGCAGGGGACACGGGTTCGTGCCCTGGTCCGGGAAGATCCCACATGCCGCGGAGCGGCTGGGCCTGTGAGCCATGGCCGCTGAGCCCGCGCGTCCGGAGCCTGTGCTCCACAACGGGAGAGGCCACAACAGTGAGAGGCCCGCATACCGCAAAAAAAAAAAAAAAGAAAAAGATTGTCTGCAAACCAAAAGCTGGGGAGAGGCTTGGAACAGACTCTTGCTCGCAGCCCTCAGAAGGAACCAAGCCTGCTGACACCTTATCTCAGACATCCAGCTTCCAGAACTGTGAGACAATCAATTCCTTTTGTGGTACTTTGTTACAGCTGTCCTAAGAAATGAATACGGTGAGTGTCAAGATTCTTGTTCAAAGAACACATTGTCATGTACGGAGGCAAGGAGACCCAATTGTCTCCACTGGAGAACCAGAGCTTCAGAAGAGGAAGCACGTGCTGTCCCATGAGTGGCTTTGTCTGGTGCAGGAACCTAGCCTTGAGAAATATCCTGTGTATTAAGTTCAAGATTACTAGTCTCTTCATTGGTGTTCTCAAATATGCCTGGGTATGAGCAAAATCCAGTTTTCTCACTGACCTTCTCATCAGTACAGTAGGCAATTACTCTTACATTGTACATAATACATGCCAGGCACTTTTGTAAGTGCCTTATGTAAACAAAACTCACTTAATTTTCACAACAACCCTATCATGTAGGTAACTATGATTATGCCCATTTTACAGATGAAGAAACCAAGACACAGAGAGGTAAAGTAACTTCCCCAAGGCTGCACAACTAGGAATGTTGGAGCTGGGATGTGGACCCAGGCAATCTGGCTCCAGAATCTATGCCCTTAAACACTACAAAAAATGGTTACCACTTGCTGAGGGTTCATCCTGATGCTATTCTAAGTACTTACATTCCTAACCTATTTCACATTCACAACCATTCATGTAAACTTTCAGACTGTTTATTTTTTCCATATTCATACTTCCAGGAAAGCTACTTCCATTCCGAATGAAAAAAAATACACCACTTCCCATACACATACATACAGTCTGGTCCCTCCAACAAAACAGGTCACTGGCTGGTGATCCTATAGCTACCCCTAGTGGATATCTCCCAGTGTCCACTGCTTTCCTCCCCCTCTCGACATACCCATGCCCATCCCAGCATCCAGCCCTGATCCTCCAGCTAAAATGATGAAGCGAATGCTTCTTTGGAGACAGCCAGTCTCCTAAGGCCAAGCTCACTGCTTTCCAAACGAGGATTTGTTGGGGTTTTTACTTTCCTGGTTGGAGATGAATGGGACTCAGCCTCCCAGCCACTGTATGTGATTTATATTTTGGTACAATATAATAACTCTTGCTTTTACTGAGGGAGTCCAAGAGGGGGAAAGGAACGGCAGGAGAGCAACGCAGAGGAGGAGATGGACGGAAAATACAGGACGGAGACGAGGAAAAACCAAGGATGACTGTGCATCTGTGCCAGGAACTGGGGCCAGGAACGCAGCACACTAGGCCCACTGCCAGAAACTGGCAGAGGTCAGGCAGTCTGCTGCAGAGCTGGACTTGAACCCAGCACTCCAACCGCTGCACCAGGGGTGGGCGGCGCAGCCTTGCTTAGCGGTTCCTACAAGAATGAAGTCTTCTCTTCGAGAACTCTCGGCTGGGTAAGGAGGTGATGATCGCCACCGCATCTGTCAAGTCCGCAAGGCAATCTTTCCGAGATTCCACGTGCCCCTGCGGCCGACACTGAAAAGGCAGTGACGGTTGTTGAGGTTTCTTCGCTTTGGAGGCTGACGGCCACGCCGTGTCACACGCCGCCAGGCGGTGCCCACACACATGCACTTGGGCCTTCTGACTCCTTCCTGGCCCACTGCCACGAAAGCTCACGATGCCAGAGGCAGCAAGGCTTCCTCTCAGAATCAGCCAGCAAGACGCCCTGGCGGTTACTGGTTCCCTCTGACTCTGACAACTTCTGAGGAAATAGATCTTTCCGCCTCAGTAACAATAAAATTGGCCTTTGAATCTCTGCAAATTATGCCCTCGATGACAGCAATCCTGGATGTTAATCAACTATCAATCACTGACATGAGTGGAAAATGGAGCTAGAATCTTTATTCAAGCCTTGTTTTTGAGCAAAGCCAAGCAAGGGATTTTGGAAAAAATGCTATGAGAGATTTTGAAACAGCACAGTTGAGAAAGAGTGTGAGCTTGGAGGCCTGGGCATAATTCCCAGCTCTGCCCCTAAAGGCACGTGCTCCCCAGGCCTCAGGTCTCCCATTTGTAAAACAAGAGAAACATCCTCATCCCTCAGGTCACTGCCCACTCAGGCCTTACACAGAAGCAGTGATTTATCAGACACACTCAGAATAAGGGGGGAGAATAAGTCTACGGGGGAGAGGGCCCCCTTTCTTGCCAAAATGTTAGCTCAGAATGTATTTCACACATGCCCTGTCCACACCAGGTGCATGTTCTCTTTTAAACCCCATCCAAGCTTCTCAGAGATCGGGTGCTCACCCAAAGGGCTGTCCTGGTCTCTGGTCATCCTTGGCCCAACTTCCCAGACTCAGATCTTACCCCCTTTTAAGGAGCCTTCCACCCTCCAATGAAAAACGTGAATCTAACCGTGAGGAAACAACAGGCAAACCAAATCGAGGGGCATTTTACAAAACACATGACTTGGAGTCTTCACAAGAGTTGAGGCTGTGAATGGCAGACGGAAGGATGATCCCTGAGTAAAGGAGACTAACTAGATATGCTGACTAAACGCACAGGTCATACTGGATCTCTAACTTTTTTTTTTGGCTATACAGCATAATTGGCAAAATTTGAATTAGGTCCGTATCAGTGATATTAGTTCCCTGATTTTGATAACTATACTACAGTTACATAAGAGAATATCTTTGGAAATACACATTGAAATATTTAGGGGTAAAGGGACATGATATTTGCAACTTACTCTCAAACAGTTCAAAAAAGTACAAAATATATAAAAAATGTAAAATATATATATATATACACACCCATATGTATGAGGAGGAGTGTCTGAACTATTTTTGCAACTTTTCTCTAAGTTTGAAATTACCTTCCCCCCACCAACCCAGAACAGCATTCCACAACTGATTGCACTGTTTCCCTTTCACTTTTGCGAATGTCCTTATAATGTGTATTTTTTTTCATGTGGGTGGTGTACAGGAATTCTTTTTGTACTCTTCATACCACTTGACTTACGGGCAAACAATGTCACCGGAAGGGTCCTCTGAGATCACCTAATTCAAACCCTCCAGGTGATGCGACCAGGCCCACGGGAGGGGCCTTAGGCTGGTTGTCACGCAGCTGACAGTGCCTGAGCTGACCCTGGATTCCAGGTCCTGACCCCAGCCCAGCGCTCTTTCTTCTCCTTCACACGGCTGCAAACAAGTGACAGCTGTGACAGGACATCGATCCCCTCGGCCTTTGGGGCAATGGTTGGGGCCCTGTCAGGATGGGGCTGGAGGCCCTGGGGTCCTTCTCTCTGTTTATTCCAGAGGAACCATGGAATGAAAAATGCTGGGCAGCTGTTCTAATCTCATCTGTCCCCAGGGCTCTAAGGACCACCTATATGCTAATGAGCCTCAGACTTGTCTCTCTGACCCTGACCTCTGTCTGAAGTCCACACTCCTATATCCAGCCATCTGCCAACGCCTGCCCATTGAATTGGCAGGGCTAATGTAACATGTCCAACACCAAGTGCTAGATTTCTCCCCTCCCCTGCTTTCCCTTATCTCAGTCCAGCACCACCATTCACCCAGTTGTCCAGGCCCAAACCCAAGGGCCACCCTTGGGTTTGGTCCAGGCCCAAATCCTGCGGTTCTCTGACACCTCACAGCCAAACCACCTGCAGGTCCTATCAGCCCACCTTCCAAGGACCTCCAGAACCTGCTTTTTCCCAATGCCGTTGTCACAAGCCTGACCCAGGCCACCGTGATTTCTTGCCTGAACTTCCCCAGGCACCTTCTGATGGTGTCTGACCCCAGCCTTCCCCTTTCCACTGTGTGTTCCCCACCCAGCAACCAGCATGAGCCTGTCTCTCCCCAGCTCAAAGCTGTCCAAGAACTTTCGTCTCACTGAGAATCAAACCCAAGTCCTTACAAGGGTTTAGCTGACTGGGCCTCCCTGTGTGGGCCAGCTCCTTTCTCGCCATGCTTCACCTACAGCAGCTCAGGCACCCGGCCCTTTGCTGTACAGAAGCATGACCAGCCAAGCGTGCGCCAGCTTCAGGGTCTTCCCCCACGGCCCCCTCTGCCCAGTATCCACAAGACTCTGATTTCACGCAGGGCCTGGCCTCAAGCCTCTTCACACAGGCCTTCCCTGACTAGCTCATGTATAAGAGCACACCCTGCTCTTCCTCACACTGACTTTTCTTCTCCTGGCATCACATGCTTATTTGTTTACTGTTTCTATCCCCTTCTAAGTTCCTAGAGGCTGGGAATCTATTTGGTCCCTCCTGTATTCCAGCCACGGCTTGGCACATAACAGGAGCTCAATATATATTTGTTAAAGTAATGAATGAACCCATTAATTCAAAAAGGCAAGGAGCAGAACAGTGTATATATTGATAATACACACCCGTTTATTAAAAAAGAAAAAGAAACAAGCACATCTATGCTTGCCCATCTTTGGGAGGATTTAACAGCCATGGCCTCTGGGAGTGTGAACGGGTAGCTGGGGACAAGGGGAGGAGGGACACTGGCAGTGTGGACCCTTTTGGTACCTTCTGAATTTTTTAGCAAGTACCTGCATTACTCATTGGATGAATTTAAAAATATACATACATATATCAAATCATTATATTATATACCTAAAACAAATACAATGTTCTGTCAATTATATCTCAACAAAAAGTCCCCATGTAACAATTCCTCCCCCAAAGTGGTGTAAGGGACACTTCCACCAGTATGTGAAAACATATATAAAATCACGGTACACAAATTCCATATGTCAATACATAACTTAAGAAATGACTTTCTGGGACTTCCCTGGTGGCGCAGTGGTTAAGAATCCGCCTGCTAGTGCAGGGGACACGGGTTTGATCCCTGGTCCAGGAAGATTCCACATGCCGTGGAGCAACTAAGCCCGTGAGCCACAACTACGGAGCCCACAAGCTGCAACTACTGAAGCCTGCCTGCCTAGAGCCCATGCTCCACAACAAGAGAAGCCACCGCAATAAGAAGCCCACGCACTACAACAAAGTGTAGCTCCCGCTCGCTGCAACTAGAGAAAGCCTGTGCGCAGCAACGAAGACCCAATGCAGCCAAAAATCAATCAATAAAAAGAAAGAGAAAAAAGCAATGACTTTTTTCATTGTAACACCGTTCAATGTGGTTTATCGTAACTCAGGTTAAGAGACATTACATCTTGTGCCTATAGTCACAGTTCTCAGAAAAATCCCACGTATGCAAAAGTCCGTTAGAGACCTAAATAAAAAGTAACTGAAAAGAGGACTAAGAAAGAAGAAACAAAGGCAGATCAGCTTGGACTTCCCTGATGGCGCAGTGGTTAAGAATCCGCCTCCCAATGCAGGGGACACGGGTTCGAGCCCTGGTCCGGGAAGATCCCACATGCCGCAGAGCAACTAAGCCCGTGCGCCACAACTACTGAACCTGTGCTCTAGAGCCTGTGAGCCACAGCTACTGAGCCCACATGCCACAACTACTAAAACCCGCCCGCCTAGAGCCCGTGCTCCACAACGAGAGGCCACCGCAATGAGAAGTCCGTGCACCGCAACGAAGAGTAGCCCCTGCTCACTGCAACTAGAGAAAGCTCGCGTGCAGCAACGAAGACCCAACGCAGCCAAAAATTGAAAAATAAATAAATAAATAAATTTAGGAAAAAAAATATTAAAAAAGGCAAATCAGCTTAATGGCTTACTTGTGGCTTAAAAAAATATATATATATATAATATGCATATATTATATATATATATATAAAACATATCCATACCTCCCAACCCCAAAGCCCAGCCTGGGTGGGGCAATGACTTTTCCAGGTCTTGGAGTCTTATGACTCTCTGTTGGACCTGTTAATGTCCTGGCCATCCACAGTCCTGATCATAAAATAATTATGAGAAGACATGGTCAGAGCAGACTTAGCTTACATTTGTGAGAAGGGGCAAGAGGCAGTGGTGGAATGCTGGACTTGGACTTGGAACACCTGGGAGAGGGGCCCAGCTCTCTCTCTGCCTGAGGGACTCTGGGCAAATCACCTGCATGGCTTCAGTGAGTCGGGGCATAACAAGGGGGTGTAGAGGCTGGATCTCGGAGGTCGCTCCAGCTTTAGCATTCTGGAGTTCTGTTCGGATCAGATGTTACCTGCTGGACCACACAAAGGGACAGACAGGTGCTAGCCTCTGCGATCCATGGAGACACAACCCCTATGTCGCAGGGATACTCCTACTGGACACTGATCCAGCTGCATGTCCTCTTGGCTACCTGAGCCTGGGGATGACTGAGCCAGAAAGCTGAGGCTCACCCTCGTGCTTCCAGAGGCTTCCTCCTCAAGCCTGGGGCTTGAGGCTTTTGCACCTCTGCATCTGCCAACTTGGATTACCAAGGGAAGTGCTCTGGGCACTGCCGCACACGAGCTGAGGAAAACAACCTGGAGCCGGGCGTGGACAGGGCTGCCTCTGTGTCCCCAGAGCCGGGCCCACCCTGGGAGATAAAGGGCAATGTCGGGTGGTTTTGTGAACCAGAAGGGCAGACTAATTAAGGTGAACTTCCCTTTCCTCAAAAATGCTGGCAAGAAAAAACTGTGCAGGAGAGCTCTCAGTGAGTTTGGGGAAAGGCCCTGAGTTGGGGAAGGGTGTGGGAGTGGGAGAGGCAACTCGTGGACATTGGACATCAACTCTCAAATGATCTGTAGGAGGGGAAGGAAGGAAATGGCGCGGATGCTCAGGAATTGGCCTCTCACTTCGGAACGCCCCATGTTACTGTTTTCCTTATTAGATTTGTCTTGCTAACTATTTTAGCAGAAACTAATGTGAAGATAGGTCTGTGCATGCCCTCTGTGCGTGCCAGCGAATTGGTGGAGAGACGTTTAGGAGTGTGCTGGGTTTCAGAGGGGGTTCCCTGTGGAATCAAGGAATTCTCTCTGGATAGTCCTCCAAATCCAGTTTAGGGTATGGTTACTGTCTGGGAGAGGAAGCAAGGGTAAAATGAAAATACTGCAGTCAAACGAAAATGAGAAAGAAAATATGTCTTTCAAAAGGAGTCTGATGATGACTATGGTTTGATTTTCTTAACCAATACTTGCTTTTAAGTCTAATTCTGCCCTTCTTTTGAAAACTCAGGAGTTCTAGACTTTGAAGTTGTCTTTTTGGGCGGGAGGCGGGGGGTCGAAGGTGCACAAAGTTGTCACAGTAAGAAAAGGGCCACTAAAAGGGGCTGTCAAAACTCCATCTCTGGATATTCAAGAAGACACGAGACAGCATTTAGGCTGGTGGATTCAGATTGAAGGAGTGGCAGAATCACCCACAGAATGGGGGGTGGATGGGTGGGGTAGGGTCTGCACGTCTTTATTTCAAAAAGCCCCAGAGAGGACCGTAATTCAATCCAATTCTCGGCTGTCTGTCACCTCTGAAATCCCCTCCCCCAGGTCCAAACTCCCTGCTGAGAATGACTATTGAACACATGGCCTAAAAAATGAATCAGCCTGTGAAGTTTCTCCCTGCACTATGATTATAAAATCTTACTGGGGCTTCCCTGGTGGCACAGTGGTTGAGAGTCCGCCTGCCAATGCAGGGGACACGGGTTCGTGCCCCGGTCCGGGAAGATCCCACATGCCGCGGAGCGGCTGGGCCCGTGAGCCATGGCCGCTGAGCCTGCGTGTCCGGAGCCTGTGCTCCGCAACGGGAGAGGCCACAACAGTGAGAGGCCCGCGTACCACAAAAAAAAAAAACAAAAAAACAAAAAAAAACTTACTGTACCTGTAAGAGCTGTGTCCCATAGGAACCTCCTAGGCCTTCGAGTGGAAGGACTGAGGCTTTATCTTTTTTTTTCCTATTTAAGTGCATATGCCAGCGCAGACTGTATAGACCGCAGGCACTTCAGAAAGCAGCTGAGATGGAAAAGTCGCTCTTGACACCAGAGGAAGATAAAGTCCCCATTTCCCAGCTCCAGGGCCTGCTCTGTCATCCACCCGTTGGCACTTCAAACAATGTCTTTTGTGAGCAGCTAAATATGACAGACAATATAATTTTATATTTACAGTTGTTACACTTTCAAAAACGCCGCCTGTACCCATCACCGTTCTCCAAATCCGTAAGGGGGCCCCTCACTGCTCCTTAAAAGAAAGCCCTCACTCTTTGAAAGTGGCCTTTCCTTTTTCTCAGTTGGCGTCCAAAGCTTTCAGTGGCCTGGCTCCAAGGTGATCTTCCTAACTGCCCTCTCCCATCCCCCCTGCAACCTACTTCTATCGCTTCGAGGCCCGCTGCCGCACTGTGTCATATTCCTCTTTAATGTGCTAATGACTGCAGGGAATTGTATCATTAGGATTACGGATACATCTTAACTATTCCCCAGTTGCTGAATTTTTTCCTGTTCCTCTTCTCTGAATTTTACCAGGATGGGTGCAAGGAATCATCTAGGCCAGTGGTTCTCAGTTCTGGCCAGTCACTGGAATATGGGATTATCGGGGGCGGGAGGAGGGGGGACTGACTTTTTTTTTTTAAGTCGAGGTATAACACGCATACAAGAGATGCTACAGGGCTTCCCTGGTGGCGCGGTGGTTGAGAGTCCGCCTGCCGATGCAGGGGACACGGGTTCGTGCCCCGGTCCGGGAAGATCCCACATGCCGCGGAGCGGCTGGGCCCGGGAGCCATGGCCGCTGAGCCTGCGCGTCCGGAGCCTGTGCTCCACAAAGGGAGAGGCCGCAGCAGTGAGAGGCCCGCGTACCGCAAAAAAAAAAATGAGAGAGAGATGCTACAAATCACAAGTGTGCCGCCTGACGACTTTGGATGTACAAAACACCCTCATGTAACCAGCACCCAGATCCAGAAACAGAAGCCACAAGCACCTCAGAAAAGCTGGGGTAAAGGAAGCTTTTTAAAAAATTCTCGTTTTCGGACCCAATCCTTTGAGATTCTGATTCCGAACTGTGAGGTGAAGCCCAGAAATGTGCATGTTTAAGATCTCCCCAGGGGCTTCCCACGCACCATCAGGCTTGGAGTCCACCAATCTACCAAAGGTTTCCAAATTGCCCCTCAGGTGTCACCCTGGGGGTTGGCGGCAGAGACAGGGAGCCGTCAGACCTGCCTTCCCCTTCAATCAGAGCCGCGGGTATCTCTTTCTTAAACAGGATCTCCCTCTAGATAAGAACAATCCCTTAATCCTCAATTCTGAAAACCACCTGTATCAGTCGGCGTTCAATCCAAGAAGCAGAACTACTGGATGGATCTGAACATACAGGTATATGTACCTGTAGATCTACGGGTCTATTCCAGTTATTGGAGCTTTTGCAACAGCAATTGCTGGTTAAATGACCTCTATGAGGCTGTTGTTTTTGCATCTGATGCTGGAGCATGAAGTCCACAGGATAGGCAGAGGGAAGAAAAGAAGGATGGAAAGTGGGGGAGACCAAGGACAATCTGGAACCCACAAGCCTTAACTGGAACGCCATGAAGATGGACTGAAACTCCTGTCTGTTCTTGTTGCCTTTGACTTTCATGCTATGCATGTCCCCCCAGAAGCCGGGGCCCTTCATCAAGGAGGCTAAACACACAGACCTGGCGCAGGAGTCGGAGAGGCTGAAGGAGGATCCGGGGAAGGTGGAGCAATTGCAGGCCTGGCTGCTGCCCGTGACAGCGAGGTGAGCTGCCGACAGGCAACAACTCATGTGTTACAAAATGGCTGCTGCTGCCCCTCCGTCCTCCAGATCTCCCCGGATCTCTCTGTCTCCAGCCAATGAGCAACCCACAGGACAGGGAATTCTGGGAAATGTAGTTCAGCCCAGCCAGGAGTCAACACCTGACCCGCCACCATCACCCCTCTGATCGTTGATTTTCAAGCTTGGCTGCACATTGGAACCATGTGTGGCATTTTCAAACTCTGACGCCAGGCCTGCCATCAGGATATGTGAAAGCTTCCCAGGTCGCCCTAATGTGCAGTCGAGGCTGACAGACCGACGTGAACCTCAGTGCTATCCCCAACCTGGGGCCACAAACAATAAATTCTACTCTCGTTTTGTCCTAAGAGGAGCATTAAAAGATCTGGTTATTTTTCTGAAGGTCCTAAAATGTTGTTCTTCTCTTTACCCTACCTTCCGGCACCTGTCTGTCCTGCTTCTTGAACCTAGCCACAACCCTCCTCAGCACCCTGGCTGCAACTTGGATGAAGCTCTGCTTGGTCATCCTCCTGGTCTAAGTGGATCACGAGCACGGTGGGCAGACCCTGAGATCATCCCAGAGCCATCAAGCTCAGAGTGAACCGGACTCTCAGAGGTTTTCACTATTAAGCTTCTAAATAAAGCACCTCTTCCTCCTAGGCATAGGCTAATTAAGTGACTATAACAGCAAAGCGGTCAGTGAACACTTAACCACTGTAACCTGAGCCAGTGTTGGCAAGAGCCAGTGCCGTGGGCGCGCAAGTCGTTGAGCTGCCACCGCTGGGTCCTCCTGCTTTTCTTTTTGGCAGTGCCGCACGGCTTGTGGGATGTTCCCCGACCAGGGACTGAACCTGGGAAACGGCAGTGAAAGCCCGGAGTCCTAACCACTAGGCCACCAGGAAACTCCTGCTGGGTCCTTCTTAAGGACGGCTGAAAGAGGAGCCCAAGAGGGGCCACTGCAGGAGAGGAAGTGGGAAAAGAGGTGAGGGCTGGGAATAGCATGGGTTCAAGTTCCCGCAAGGCCACTTACTAGCTGCGGAGCCTTGGACAAATCACGTGATGCTTCTAAGCCTCAGTACCAGCCCTGCCTCCTGCATGGGGTCATGGAGAGTATCAGCAGAGGCAAGAGATGTGAGAGGGCTTGGTGGGAAGAAAGTCCAAAAGCACAGACATTTGTGCGTGCAAGGCAGCAGTGTTAACTCTGTTACAGCACTGGTGTCAGGGAATGGTGATCTAGCTTATGGATTATTTAGATCCTTGCTTTCCTTTTTCTATCTATGATGTGGTTATTTCGAATGAGGTCTGCTGAAGTGTGGGACTCACACCGTTAGTTAAAATAAGGGCTTTGGGATTTCCGTTGAGTTTCTATTATTTAAGCTCTCCCCCTCCTCCCCATTTCAGCAGACAGTGAAGACTGCTGGGCCACGCCAGTCTATATTCTGTAAGTTTACACAGAGAGAACCTTTCTACGAAACAACAGCAAAATAACCTTTCACGGCATCTGTGTGAAATAAAACAGGGGAAGGACCAGGCAGTGCTACAATATTTTTACTGACCCATATCTATTGTTTAAGGTAGTTTTCTGTGCCTGAATTAGATCTGAAGCTCCCTGAGGGCAAGGGCCGACTCTTCATCCCTCTTTATTTGGATTTGCAACAGGGCCTAGGGCAGTGCAGCAGAAAGGATATTGGACATGGGAAGCCCAAGTTCCAGGTTCTAGGTATAGCCCTGCCCCTCAAAAGTCATTTTAATCCTTCTCTCGGCCTCAGTTTCCTCCTCTATAAAGTAGGAGCTACCAACTTCACGGGATTTTTTTTTTTTTGCGGTACGCGGGCCTCTCACTGTTGTGGCCTCTCCCGTTGCGGAGCACGGGCTCCGGACGCGCAGGCTCAGCGGCCATGGCTCACGGGCCCAGCCGCTCCGTGGCATGTGGGATCTTCCCGGACCGGGGCACGAACCCGCGTCCCCTGCATCGGCAGGCGGACTCTCAACCACGGCGCCACCAGGGAAGCCCTGCATGGGATTATTGAGTAGTGAGCCTTTAGACAGTGTGTGGGGAAATAACTCCGTGACCCCAAAGTGCTGTGCCGGTGGGAGAAATGTGGTAAGAGCTGTCACTACTCAAGAATGAGATGTTGGCTGAGTTTCTCCTTGAGGACAGGGAGGCACAGAGCAGGGCTGGTCAACCCTGGGCTGCAGATGAGGAGATGCTCAGGGGTGGAGGTGATCAGGAAGGTGATGTCCCCAGGGGCCTGCAGAGTGACAGTGGTGGCTTTCTCACTGCCCACCTGTGCTCCCTCTGCTGCTGCAAGCTGTATGTTGGCCCGGTCCCTTGTTTATTCATTCATTTGTTCATCAAGTGTTGACTGAGCATCTACTCTGTGCCAAGCCCTGTGCCAGAGGTTGAGAACTGAATGGGGAGCAAAACCAGATGAGGTCCCTTCCCTCACGGAGCTGACCTACCCTGCTGATTCCCAAACAGGTTTGGACTCAGGCTTATGCACTGACGGAGCTGGACAAATAGCTTCATGA
This sequence comes from Mesoplodon bidens, assembly GCF_964165515.1. NCBI lineage: Eukaryota > Metazoa > Chordata > Mammalia > Artiodactyla > Ziphiidae > Mesoplodon > Mesoplodon bidens. The sequence goes on from NC_138166.1 coordinate 11,406,389, forward strand.
AGCCTCAGGGGCAGATACAAATGTTGTGTTCTAGTGAGATTCTAGATTGAAGCTGAAAAATATCAACACGTTGAGGCCAGGTCTGCTAAGAAGAAGAAAAAGAAGAAAAGGTAGGGCTTCCCTGGTGGCGCAGTGGTTGAGAGTCCGCCTGCCAATGCAGGGGACGCGGGTTCGTGCCCCGGTCCGGGAAGATCCCACATGCCGCGGAGCGGCTGGGCCCGTGAGCCATGGCCGCTGAGCTTGCGCGTCCGGAGCCTGTGCTCCGCAACGGGAGAGGCACAGCAGTGAGAGGCCCGCGTACCGCAAAAAAAAAAAAAAAAAGAAGAAAAGGTAAATTCCCACCAACCCCCTTTCGGGTCTTCCCTTACTGGGCTCCCACTTCAGGTTTCCAGAGTCTTGTTCTTTCTGATGACACCCTCTACTGAAACAGACTCTCGTCTACCTTATTCACACTAAGTTGGTAAATGTTTTGGTGAAAGCCTTGAGGTAAAGGAATGATGTCTCAGCTGGAGGGACAGGTCTGTCAGAGGTCGCCCTAAAATCACACTAGGGTGGCCACTTCAGACTGGCATTTGCAGGGACCACAGAGGTGGAGAAAGTGGGGGACTAACAGCGGGGGTAAGTAAAGTAAGCAAACCCCTGAGGTATTTATTTGTTTATTTTATTTTTTGACTGCACTGCGCTGCTTACAAGATCTTAGTTCCCTGACCAGGGATCGAACCCAGGCCCTCAGCAGTGACAGCCCAGAGACCTAACCACTGGACCGCCAGGGGACTCCCCCCATGGTCTTTAAAGGTGACCCCAGACCAGGGAGGAATAAGGGCAGGAGTGGTACAGTTGTTGTCAGGAGTCTAGCTTTTGATTAGGTGAGGAGGGTTTGCAGGGCCTAAGCCATTACGAAAAGCAAGAAACTAGACAATCAACTGTATAAATGAAAGGGGCCTTCAGCAACCAGAACCCAGAAAACTTCCACCAATCGACGCCCACGTGCAGCAACGAAGACCCAACGCAGCCCAAAATAAATAGGTAAGTAAGTAAATAAATAAATTAATATATATATTAAAAAATGACCCTCTTTTCCTTCTCATTTTTGACTAAACCGCCAGACAATCCCACTGGTGCATTTCCCGCTGGAATTACAGGACTCTTCTTCACGAGAAAACTAAGACATATTTTATTATAAGACACACCCCAAAGCCAAATTCCTGAAAGACTGTAGGTAATGTGAACCCCAAGTGGACTCATTAAATGAAAACTTTGTCCTCCAAAATAGAGCACAGACACTCAAACCCACACAAAACAAATGCATCGCATTGGGAATGATTAGAAGGCAAACACCCTCGTAGTGGATACCAGGTGGAGGAAGAGAACCTTGCCGGCCACCAGGGCCCCTCTGTGCGTCTGTCCCGATCGCAGCCCCTCCCTCCTTCCAAAGTAGCCACACTCTTGACTTAGGGTCTTTACAGTAAGTCCCTACATACAAACCTTCAAGGTGCAAAATTTCAAAGATGCGAACGTGCGTTCACGTGTCCGATCGCGTAAGTCAGTTCACGTGTCAGGCGTGCACTGTCACGTGTGTGCATCCTCTACAAGTGGTTGCGCTTTTGTGTGCTTTACAGTACTGTACAGAGTACAGTAGTCCAGTATCTATATTTCAAGCCCAGGATGTCCGGAAGCAAGCGTAAAAGCAGCAGTGATTTAACAGGTACAGTGTAGCTGATTGTGTTAGTTGGGTACCTAGGCTAACTTTGTTGGACTTACAAACAAACTGGACTTATGAACGCACTCTCGGAACGGAACTTCTTCGTATGTAGGGGACTTACTGTATTTCCTTGTGTTTATTTATGGTTTTATCACCCTAGTGTGTATCCTTAGATGCTGTTGTTTAGTTTTGCCCTTTTCGATGTCTTTTAAGCTTCTTTCAAGTGACCACTTCCCTCCATCTATTTCCCATACAGTTTATCTGTTGAAGACTCAGGCTGTCTAACCTGCAGTTTCCTGCTGTCTGGGTTTTGCCCTTGGTGCATGCCAACACATCCAAGAGCATGTATTCTTAATGCAAATAATCACCTGTTTAAAAAAAACCTGTATGCAAGCTATGTTCTTAAGGAGGGCATGACCCACCATAATCGCTTTCTCATGAGTGTGTGGGCAAAGGGAGCTCTCACAATAGAAGTAATGAAGCAGGGAGAAAAACGTGATCTGGGGGGAGCTCTCTGTGGAACTAGTGATTTTTGAAATTTTTTTTTTTTGCAATTGGAAGTGACCGAGGAATGCTTCTTTTTAATGTCTTCCACTATAGTTTGCTTTAGTAGGAAACACATTTGCAATGGGCTCTGGAATCACGTTATGCTCCAGGGTCCAGGGTTGTATCCCATTAGGTTTTATCAGAGACGACTGCATAATAGAAGCCTGGATGTAGTAAAAACCTAAAGAATCTAAACCACTAACCAGACTCACCAAATGTAATAAATATAAGTGATAGATGAAAGGAAGATAGATCTGGCCATTTACTTATGGTTTGGAGCAATAAAAGCAAGCTTTAAATTTTTTTCTTTAATCTTAGCAGGCAGTCACATGAACATACTTATTAGCATTTTCAAAAGGCTTTATCAAATATTGACTTAATAAAGAAATGTATCCACTTAACGGTGACCTCCAGACACCCCCGGTAAGTCCAGGACCCTAAATGATATGCTCCAGGGCTATGGCACCCACACAATGGACAAAAGAAATGAACAGTGTCGTACTCGGAGATGGAAGGTTTTTTAACGCTTAAACTTAAATACGTATGGGGACTGTTTTGATTTGCACAGGGGAAAATAAAGCTCCCAAACTGATGGATACAATAAAAATATTCAAAAGTCAAGGACCTCTTAAAATATACACACTACTATATATAAAATAGATAACCAACAAGGACTTACTGTATAGCACAGGGAACTATACTCAATATCTTGTAATAACCTATAACGGAAGAGAATATTTAAAAAGTATATATATATTTATATGTATATGTATAACTGAATCACTTTACTGTACATCTGAAACTAACACAACATTGTAAATCAACTATATTTCAATTAAAAAAAAAAAGACGAGAGATAACAACAACAGCAAAAGTCAAGGCACTCTTCAAACCCAACAGGCCACAGACACAACCTTTAAAACTTTACTACAGGGCCTCCCTGGTGGCGCAGTGGTTGAGAGTCCGCCTGCCGATGCAGGGGATACGGGTTCGTGCCCCGGTCTGGGAGGATCCCATATGCCGCGGAGTGGCTGGGCCCGTGAGCCATGGCCGCTGGGCCTGCGCGTCCGGAGCCTGTGCTCCGCAACGGGAGAGGCCACAACAGTGAGAGGCCCACATACCGCAAAAAGAAAAAAAAAAAAAAAACTTTACTACAGCATTAGTTGTACAGCCACAAAAGGGGCCTGAAAGACACTGGGGGGATAAAAGTAATTAGACAGAGGCCTTAACTGGTCCCATTCTGGTTCTCTATTCTTCTTGCTTTCCTTGGTTCTTTTAGGGGTTGTATTTGTGAAAGAAATCAGGAGTGTGCATCCTCCTCACTGTTAGCAGTGGGGCTGGGAAGGAGCAGTGGTGGAAGATAATCAGAAGAAGGACTTAGTGTAGATTTGACAGCCAGACTGATTTCTCTGCTGGGCTCAGGAGTTTCTAAAATCTGCTGGCAAGATTGGCTCCTGTTCTTAGCGTGTAGATGCTAAAGTGGTTTCCAACCCTGGTTTTTACAACGCTCTAGGGCATTTCCAATACAATGTGTGTGTTTAAAATTCTCAAAACCAAATTAATCTGAATTCGCTGAAAAGGCAAATATGATTCAGAAGATTTTTTCTTAGTTATTGTCTGGTTCACCTTTCTGAAACGCTTCATACTCCTTCTTGGAACTCCTTCCTGCCTGGGCTCTGTGACCGTGTTACTCTGATGTTTCAAGTCTAACCCCTTGCCTTCCTGGCTGGTTCCTGCTGTTGCTCCAGGCCTCATCTCTGGATCACTAAAAATTCCACAGAGCTCTTCCTTGAAGGCTTTTCTTGTCCCTGCCCCCTAGCTCCAGCCCCCACCCCAAAGCCCTTCATGGACTCCTCAAGATTTCCAACTCCAGCCTCTAAGAGCTCCCCGCTGTACGAAATACCCACCATGTGAAATTTCTCAAGGGGAGGCTGGGCTGGGGCCCAGCAGTGATGCTCAAAGATAGAGCAGAACTTGGAAAGGGAGTTAAATCTACCATGGCTTCCGGGCTTCTATGAATTCACTTCTCAGGCTGGGTTGGGCTCGGCCTAAGCACGTTACACGCATTATGGCATTTAATCTTCACACCACCTCTCTGAGGAAGCACGATTATACCCATTTTCCACACTTGAGATTTAAGCTAGGAGAGGGCGGGCGCTAGTTGAAGCAGAGCTGGGCTGTGAGCCGTCACACTCTTCCGTCTGAAGCAGGGGATTTTGTCCTTCCGTCTCTGGACAAACAGACTGGCTGGATCAGGGCCTGGCAGGAAGGTGAGTCCAAGCCGCCATGATGCAGGAGTAACCAATCAAAAGGACTAGGAGCTCAGCTAGAGTGTGTGTGAGTGTGTGTGTGTGTGTGTGAGAGAGTGTGCGTGAGAATGTGTGAGTGTGTGTGTGACTGTGTGAGAATTGTGTGTGTGTGAGAATGTGTGTGTGAGTGTGTGTGTGTGGGTGTGTGTTAGAGTGACTTAGTCTGCGTGGAAGGTGGTGATAGGTAGTGAGGTACGATCAAAGAGACAGGAAAATGCTCACAGGAACGAGCAGGTGCCCTCAGATGGATCTCACACCACAGGTTCCTGCCTACACATACAGCCCTATTCCGACTAGAACGCAGGGAGTTAAAAAAGAAACAGCCCTTGAAACGGAAACCAAATTATCCATGGCAATTTATTAAATAACTAAGGTTTTCTAGGCCTTATTAAAATAAATGTTTAGTGTATTTTCTTATCCTCTGACGTTCACTTCTGCGCTTGTCAGCACCTGCTGGCAGCAGCTGGAGTAATCTGGCCAATTTTGCTGTATGTGCAAATCAATTTGATTTCCCCCCCCAAAGATAAAAATCAGTAAAGTGATTAAGTTACAATTAAGGCATGTCATTGAAAGCACAGATAACAAGAAAAGGCTGAACAGGACACGCCCTGAGGTCACCACTGACTTCCTTCTACTCAAATTAAATGATTTTTCCCCTCATTCTTCTTGCCTGCTCTACTGTATAGGATATTCCGGGTGATCACCACTCCTCCTCCTACTTCTGGAAATTCTCTCCTCTTCTGGCTTCCATCGTGCTATCCTTATGCCAGGTTCCCTTCTTGGCTCTTGTACTGGTTCCATAAATGATAATCTGTTCATCCATCCATCCATCCATCCATCCATCCCTCCATCTTACAGATATTTAATAACCCAGTGTGCCAGGCACTAGGAAAAAGGATGGGGCATATTTATGCCTGGTTTTACAGTTGAAAATGCTTTTATATTATTTCATTAATTTCTTGCTACAACCATGTGAGGTGGCTATTGGTACCTCCATTTTACAGAGGAGGAAACAGGTTCTGAGAGGATCTGGGATTTATTCATACCAGCATAGCCAGCAGATGGCAGAGTCTGGACAGGAATTCAGGTTTTCATGCCAGTAAGAATTCCTAATGGCATTCTCTTACATACTGGTCAAGTAGAATTTTGCAACTAGTGTCATTATTATTCCTAATTAAATGTCATGATGCAGTCAATACATATCTATTGAAACTGTGCTAGGCTCTGGGGGATGCAAAGTCTGGGTCCCCACCCTCATAGAACTTGTGGCCTAGTAGGGGAGACATTAATTATATATTTACACCACAAACATTTGCTTTTAAGGTATGAGGGAGAGTGGATCTAGTTATGAAAATCAGGAAGTCTTTCAAGAGGAAGTAATCATTAAGATGCATTCTGAAGGATGAGTCAGAGTTTTGGGAAGAGGGGATGAAAGAAAATCATATACAGAGAAGGAAAAGCACGTGCAAGGGCCCTGTGGCAGGAAGACCCAATGTGCTGAAATTTTAAACGCCAGCTTGACTGGCATATAGAGACTGAAAGGGAGCCCAGCACAGGATGTGGTTCAGACCATGCAAGACTTTGTCGCCATGACAATGATTTTTACTTTTAGCTTCAGAGCAATGGGTAGACACAAGTTAAGAGAGTGACATGATTAACTTCTTTGATTCTAACTTCTGTGTGCAGAATGAATTGTAGAGGAGCAAGAGTGGAAGCAGGGAAAACAGCTGGAGGGCTTCTGCAGTTGTCCAGGTGAGAGGTGATGATCGCTCGGACCAGGGTGGTGGTGGTGGAAATGGTGACAAGAATCCCACGGGTGCTCCTTGCTCTGTTCCAGCCCATTTTCTCCCTAAACCCTGTCACCAGAGCGTGCTCACGAATTTGCAGTACGTGGAAGCTTGTCCACACTTCAGGGCTCTGCGGGAGTCTCCTCTCCCAGGAAGCCTTCTCCAGATAACGCTAGTCCTCCGAGATCTTTCAGAAGTTGAGTCTACCTTCCGTATGGTTGCCTTGAAACCTGCTTCTTCTCGATGGCTTGGCTGTTCTCCGATCGTTTCCTGAAGATGCCTTCATTTCTCTTGTCTTGCTTTCTTCCTTTGGAAAGTAAATGCTTTGTTGGCATTTGCTGAATGGTGTCAACAGGGCTCCTCTGGAAATGACATTAGTAAATGATTACTCATGCCAAATGCCTTTTTTTGTTGTTTTCTAAATTAAACACTGGTTGCTTTAAATCCATCTTCATGATCTTGTTCTATCGAAATGTATGTCCCAATTTTTCAATTCTTTCCTCTAAACTCTTTTCCATATATCTCCTAGTAGAAAGCAGTTTCAGGGGGAATGGAGTGTGGGGGGGTGCGGTCAGCAGGGTCATTAAACAGGAGCTATCTGACCAGAATTCTTATGCCTCTGAATGGGGCATTTGATTAATCCTTTCCACAGGCACCATTAGTCATGCCTTGATGGAATCTCATTTTATAGCCCTTAATACACGGACCCAATTTATCCACATCACATTGTATTCTAATACTTGTCATCCAAGTTATTAGCTATCTCCTTCTCAGTGTAAAATCATCAGCCAGTTTGATTAGCTTATTCCCTGGGGATGATGGGGAAGATAAGAGACACAGTACAACATGACCACCAAGGGTTTGGCATCCTCAACAGCAGACAGCTAAGTGGAATCCACTTACGGAGCTGGGATGGCCACATAAACACCTGCCCCCCGTGAGAGGGTGTCTGTGTGGTACCCAGGACCCATAGCCACAAAGGGTTGGCCGTGGTCATGCCTGGTGGCACTGAGCCCTCATCCTGAGTGGGATCACTTCAATAAAAAAGAGTGAGGCGGGCTTCCCTGGTGGTGCAGTGGTTGAGAGTCCGCCTGCCGACGCAGGGGACACAGGTTCGTGTCCCAGTCCCACATGCTGCGGAGCGGCTAGGCCCGTGAGCCATGGCCGCTGAGCCTGCGCATCCGGAGCTTGTGCTCCCTAACGGGAGAGGCCACGACAGTGAGAGGCCCGCATACCGCAAAAAAAAAAAAAAAAAAAAAAAAAAAGAGCAAGGCTTCTCTCCCTCCTGCTTTCTAACATCCCCTGCCCCCCAAATATCCTTCCCGAGAGGCACAGCTCAGAAGCCCCTCTTTATTCCAGGACATCACTGCGGCCTGAAATCCCTGTTCTTCCCCTCCTGGGGACCTGGCAGGCAGAGAATCTAGAAGGAGACGCACAGCGCTGTTTATCGCTCTCTCACCAGCACAGAGTTGGCTCTAAGCAGCCAGCCTCTTCTCCCTCTTCTCTGGAACCAAGCCTGAGCCCTGGGGCTCAGAGGTGGCTTCAGTCCTGTCTGAGGAAGAGAGAAGGGGCCCGCGTGACCCCTGTGGGATGGTGGGCTCAAAGCCCTCAGAGAGTTTCCAATGCCTTTTCCCCTCCCCTACCACCCATCCGCAGCTCAATCAGGCAAAACTCCCTCAGCCCGTTCTGGGGTCCTTTTAAAAGCTCCCACCATTTTTCACCAAAGATCCTTTATCAATCACCCTCGTGCTTTTCTGAGCCCGGCAAGAGGAGGATGAAAGAGGCTCTCTCCTTCAGGAGGTGGAGCCTCACTCCCTTCCCCAAGACTATGGGCTGGACCTAGGGACTGGCTTCTTCTAATGGACAGCATCAAGCACAAGTGGCTGACAGTGTGTCACTCCTGAGAAGAGGTGACAAACGGCCTTTTGACTCCCCCGCCTCTTCCTCAGATCGTTGTCTCTGAGGGCAGTGAACCGCTATGCTGTCAGCAGCCCTACGGGGAGGCCTAAGGTACTGAAAGCGAGAAACCGAGGCCTCCTGCCACCAGCCAGGTGAGCGGGCCACCCTGGAAGTGGGTCTTCAGGTGCCAGCCAAGACTTCGGATGACAGGAGCCCTGGAAGACAGCTGGACGGCAACCTCACGAGAGACCCCGAGCAAGAGCCACCCAGCTAAGCTGCTCCCACGTCTTGACAATAAATAGTTATTGTTTTAAGTGGCTAAAGGTTGGGGTCACTTGTTACGTAGCAGTAGGTTACTAATACACTCTCACTACCTCAGAGGAAGGCCTTGGTCCCCTCCCTCCCTTCAATTGCCTTCTCAGGTTCCATCTGGATCTCCTTTCTGTTCAGGGAGTCTGATGTCCCTCTGGTACGCTCTACTGTCTGTCCCCGGCCTCTACTGTGGGTCCCCACAGTCTCGAGGGCTCTTTCCCGACCAGAGGGGGAGGTAAGGGAGGAGCTCCCCTGTGGCCTGGGTTTGGAATTCTAGCTCCTTGCCTACGATCCAAAGTGACATCTGGCATTAGGAGAATGACCCTTTGCAGAGAGCAGCCTTCCTCAGGCCACGCAATTCCCTTGTCTGTGAACTTGGTGGGGCTTAATGACTTGACTTAGGCCGACAGGCAGCAGGAAAAGACTTTGCAAAATAACCAAAATAACGTGTCCCCTTATGTATCATATGCACCTCTCCTGTACCCTTTCTGCTCACCTGCAGCTTCTGCAAAAGGTCATGTCTCGTTTCAACTTTGCAGTTAAGTGCATCTGACACTAAGTGTGGATTCCAGAACTGGATGGAGACGTAATCTGGCTTAAATGTTGCAAGGTGCGCCCCGCTACCCCAGCCCGCTGGCTGTGTCCTGCCACAGTCATAAAGGAGGAGGAGATCCCGTTCTCGCTTCTCTCATAATCGTACAAGAGGCACAATGTAGCTGTTGATAAAAAAATAATTCAGGCAGCTCTTCCATCTGATCAAACCCTAGCAATTTAATATCTCAGTTCTACGGGGCAAGGTCAGACAGTTATAGATGTCAATATTTTGGAAGGCTTGGAAAAGTGGAGTGGCCCTCAAAGCAGTGGTTCTCAAAGTACAGCCCCTGGGGGAACAGCATCAGCATCACCTGCTGGCTTGGTGGAAATGCAAATTCTCGGGCCCGACCCCAGACCCACGGAGGCAGAAACTCTGGGGGTGGGACCCAGTCACCTGTATTTAAACGAACCCCTCCCACCACCCCAAAGGAACAATTCTGATGCACGGCTAAGGGCTGAATATCACTGACTTAAAGGATTAAATATCTAAATCATTCATAAGACGTTGACTGAGTGCCTACTATTTGCCAGACACTCTGGGGCGATGAAGCGGAATTGGAAGGAACTCCTTCCTCAAGGATTTCACAGTCCTCCCTTCCCTTGCTTTGTGACAAAGCGTGAGAAGAGAGCAGAACTCGAAGACCCTGATTCAAGGAATGGAAACCACTCCTTACATGTAAAGAGTCTTTTCAATGGACAGGAGGCACACCAAAATTGTTTTTTTTCCAGGAATGATCATACTCTCAAAATAGTAACTTTTCTAAAGTAAGTAAATGTGTGGGTTTAATATATCATGTACAGCTGGCTCAGCCTTTTTAGCTTAAAAAAAAAAAAGATTATGTGATCTCACCATGAATGAAATGCAGAATTACCTTAAAGATTCACTTAGTTTTGTGCCTGTCTTTTTTTTTTTTTTTTGCGGTATGCGGGCCTCTCACTGCTGTGGTCTCTCCCTTTGCGGAGCACAGGCTCTGGACGCGCAGGCCCAGCAGCCATGGCTCACGGGCCCAGCCGCTCCGTGGCATGCGGGATCTTCCCGGACCGGGACACACACCCGCATCCCCTGCGTCGGCAGGTGGACTCCCAACCACTGCGCCACCAGGGAAGCCCTGTGCCTGTCTTTTAACGAACAAGCTATTCTGTTGTTTCATCATCTTCCATGAAGTCACACTTCCTCCCCTCTTTTTCTGTAAGTAAGATGCCTTATTCAGCCTTAGAGCTAAGATGTATCGTGCTTCCTATGACTGGGCTCGATATCTCTACATTTGTTAACTCATTTGATCCTCCCCAACCTTATAAAGTAGATGCAGCAAACAGTCTATAGGTGAAGAACAGAGGCTGGAAGAGGCAGGAACAGGAACCCAGACCCACCTTTGGTTTTTTTTTGGTTTTTTTTTTTGCTTTTTTTTTTTTTTGCGGTACGCGGGCCTCTCACTGTTGTGGCCTCTCCCGCTGCGGAGCACAGGCTCCGGACGTGCAGGCTCAGTGGCCATGGCTCACGGGCCCAGCCGCTCCGCGGCATGTGGGATCTTCCCGGACCGGGGCACGAACCCGTGTCCCCTGCATCGGCAGGCAGACTCTCAACCACTGCACCACCAGGGAAGCCCCAGACCCATCTTTTAACCCCACGCAAATTATCCTGTGCTGTCGTCGAAGCCCCACTGGGTCATTTTGCTGCTCATTAATTGGAGGAACATAAAAGGAAATAGAGCCTCCCCTAGAAGACTACTAGTATGAAGCACTGGCTAAAGCTCAATTGGGGGATTTATTTTTAAACATTAAAGTTCACGCTGCATTCCTCCGTCAGTACCACGGGTCATGAGGAACTGGCCACCAACTCTTCCTGGTCACCGGCACCGGTGGCCTGTGTGAGAATCTGCTCGATGCTCAGCAGATCTCGCTTTGAGAAGATGCTCCACATTGGTTCCTTTCTCAGGCCGCTTCAGTGACGTTCAAGGATTCACTGAAACACTATTGGGGCAGATCAATTTCCTGTGGTTAGGCATGAAGTTGAGTTAATCCAGCCAAGCCTGAGCCCTTGGGATGATGGATGCCCAGTTAACCCAGCTGCTGCAGGGGTGAAAGGTATCACTGGTGGCCACAGAAGAAACCAAAGCTGTCTGGCTGGACCAGTAACACACTCAGCCCCTTGACACAAGCACAAGGCCTGCCCTGGCCAGCCAAGTTCATCCACCACACAGGCCTAGCGTTCAATTACGGGGGCGTCACGGCTCACCCACGAGGCAACTAAGAGGCACCAGGAGACCGCTTCTGCCTGTTGCATTCTTGGGAATAACCTGGTGACTTTAGTTTTATGCAACTGAGAGAATCTGAAGTCCACGTGGGCTGTGTAGAAGACCACACAGGTATCTTTCAAGCCACATACAGAGCAGGCAACTTGAGGTGAACCCAAACACACCCTCCTTCACCATCGGCTTTCTGTAATCAAGGCTTTGTGGAACATCAAGCCCAACCCCTAGTTCTAATTCAGGGGTGCTTGTCGGCTTCTGCCGAGACACTGATTTGATGAGTGGCATTCCATGGAACTACAGACAGGAGATGCTGAGCTTCCCAGTGTTATGATTTATTTCAGGATTCTGAAATGGGGAACGCACCTATCGATGGCACACTGGAGGCTGGGAGATTCTGAGAGAGCACTTCACGCATATAAATGGCACACGCGAGGAAACAATTTGCTTATGGTTACAATGCCGAAGCTGGGGACCATCCCATTGTGCTCACCACCCTCACGGAGTGATGGCTCCACGGGAAACCGCTGGCATCAGATGATCCTGCATTTGGACACCCCTACGCCGCCTCATTTATCTACCTGTGACAGGGACAGTGCTGGAAGAGAATCAAAAGATGACAAATTGTTTCTGGTTTTAAAGGAGCTGTTCAGGCTGGGTGTACTCCCGGGGGGAACCAGGTTTCATGCCAGCAGCCATCACTTCATTCTGTTATGAGGCCACATTTTGGCAAACACCAACCGGCAGATGATTGCTATCTCCTTTCACCAGTGGATTTAAAGACACTTGCTCTGAAAGCCTGAAATCCAGCCATTCTGAAGATGTGTACAGCACAGAGCAGACCTGCCCACACACTGCTGTGAGGCAGGATGGCAGGCATTAGACAAGAGTTCCAGATGAGAGGGATTTTTTTTCCCCATGTTGAGGCAGACAGATAACAGGGGAATGATTTTGTAGGATTCCACAGCAGAGATACAATATCAGCAAATGACTCTGGGAAAGACTGCCTTGTGTAAGGAGATAAAAATTCCTAGGATACTGGCCACTGGAATCTGCTTTTGTGGATACAGACCTCCCTCCACCCCAAGCTTCCAACTTCCCTGGGAGCAGGGAGAAGGCACATTGGAGTTTCAAGATGGTTTCAAGACCCGAGCATAACCTGAGCCCTCCACCATGCCTCTGCTTACAGCCGGTGGTCCAGCCAAGGCTGGGCATCATTCTGGCTGTCACCCGTCTTCCTTCTTTCCAGCTGATGCTTCCTCTCTGGGAAGGACCATATAATTCATGGTTGATACACTCAATCCTCTGGAGGTGAACGCTCCTCAGCCCGTCCACTTTGTGTTTCTTCTCCGCCATGTGCTGGAATTTGCAAGGCTGGAGAAGTGTCTCGCTACGCTCACGTATACAGGTGCCAGGTGCCTATTCTAAGCATTGTGCTGGTATCTACTCATTTTATCCTCCTGAAAGTCTTTGAGACAGGTACTAATAGTATCCTCATTTTGCAGATGGGGAAACTGAGGCACAGAGAGATTGAGGCTTCGGCTGAAGGTCACCTAGCTGGTCCATGGCAGAGCCACAGTCACGCCCAGACAGCTTGGCTTTAGACTCTGGCTGGCGCTAACCCCTTTGCTGCTACCTTTCCAACACAACCCGCCTTCAAACACAGCAGCTGAAGCCCACGTGGGTCCTGGTTAGGCCAGGCCTTTCTCCTTCCCAGGCCTCTGGATTCAGTGGATGCCCGGAGCTGGAGCACAGAGCCTGCAATGTGAAAAGACACAGGCTCATCTCCAATCCCCCTGACTGGTTTCAAAGTTCAGGCCAGACGTCCAAACGCTTATTCTGTGTTTGTTTGTTTTGAACATTCCACCATGATGCCCCCAGATGCTTCACAGACGGTCTCTCTGTTCTCCTTCCGTAGGCGAGCATCTGGACCCCTCCCCGCACACCTCCTCCCACCTCTGGCAACACTCCTGCTGCCAGGGACTGATGTTCCCTGCCTCACCTCATTATACATTTCAGCTGAAAACTCCTATTTTCCACGTAGCAGCGAGGAGTATTTATAGCACAAGTCACATGCCAAGGTGTTCTCAAGTTTATCATTTGGAATAATAACTTTGGAGCACAGTCACCATGCCCATTCCACAGATGGGTAAGGAGAGGTGGGAGGTCACAGCAAGGTTTCCAAGGAGTCCTAAACTGCCAGGTCTCTTGAGCCACTTCTATACAATCCTCTCTCCAGATTGCTTTCTCTCATCTTCCTGTTTAACAAACTTATCGAAGGCCTGGGAATGAGAGATGCTCTCAAGATCAGGTCGTACTGTATCTGTGTCTGCACTCCAGTTCCCAGAAGACTAACGAGCAACTCTAAGGTCCAGTGGCAGGAACATCAATGCTTAGGTTTCTGCCAAAACCCATTCTCATTAGTAGGCTTACATGCATGAAACACATATGTGGAGTTTTCAGTCTGCACAATTTTCTCATCACCCGTTACAACTAATCAGAATGCTGAGCGGATTTATTCGCATGCAGAACACAACCAACTGCCTTCAGCATCTGCTGAAATGACCGTAACCTTCTTCTGATGGAATCCTCAGGCCAAGAAATGAAAAGGTAGATCATAACCTTATAGGCAGACTGAATAATAGTCCTTCAGAGTCAACACTGTAAGACTGTTTTTCAAATAGTTATTAAAGAAAGCTCATGGGGCTTCCCTGGTGGCGCAGTGGTTGAGAGTCCGCCTGCCGATGCAGGGGACATGGGTTTGTGCCCCAGTCCGGGAGGATCCCATATGCCGCGGAGCGGCTGGGCCCGTGAGCCATGGCCGCTGAGTCTGCGCGTCCAGAGCCTGTGCTCCGCAACGGGAGAGGCCACAACAGTGAGAGGCCCGCGTAACACACATTAAAAAAAAAAAAAAAAGATAAAGAAAGCTCAGATCCCAGGTGAAAGAGATTCGAGAAAGCCAGAGGATGTGTTCATTGCCCGGAGCCTGGAATTAGAAACTCCAAAGGTTGGAAGTTTCATAAAGGTGAATTTGCCTCCAATCGTGGACACACTATTCGGTGGCTGCTGTGCATTTTTTTCACTGGGGTCTCTGTTCAGGGCAAATGCCCTGGGGTGAGCGTCAGGAGTCCTGAGGACTAGTCCCGGCTGTGCCCCTATCGGTTGTGTGACGTTAGGAAAGTCGCTAAACTTCTTTGAGCTCCCAAATCTGGGGAGCCAGCCCCCAGCAGTCTACTCGAATTCGAGTAACAAAGTCTACTTTGTTACTCGAATCAAAATGAACATGCTATGAGAGAGTGCTTCGTAAAGACGCTGTAGATATTTCTAAAGATATATGATCACCCTCCAAAGGCGGTAGTGAGAACAGAAGTCTCTCATCTCTGTTTTCAAAGGAATCACCTTCTAGACACACTGCTGAGAAGTGGCATTTGGGAGTGCGACCGCGGACGACCGTCTACGTCACAGGATTCAAAAGCAGGCAGGAGCGCACTGTTTCACTCGTTCACCATCTCTGCTTATGTTTGCCCTTGAGTCCTTATCTCACCATCCAGTGCGATACTTGGAGTACTTAACAGGCACCCAGTGGGCGCTCATACATGTGAGACAAACCAAAGGATGCTAGTCTAAAGATTTCAGTCCTTCTGGTGCAGAAAGGTCATCCGTGGGAAAGAAACTGGGGGGATCTCTGGGAGCCTGAGCCTAGGGTAACTAGCCAACTTGGACTTGGATTTCTGGAACAAACTGGTCACTCGACCTGAGCGTCATATTTGAATATGCAGTTTGCCTCCTCCCAGCTGGCGGGGAATAAAGTATCTGAACTACGGGAAGTCTGGTGGAAAGCATGTGTGTCTCTGAGTTTCTAAAGAGTTTATCCCTAGAGATTTATAGCCTGGGCATTTCCCCTCTCCTTTTGCCCCTATTAGTTTCCATTTCCCTAGCTGACACCATCTTTTCACTGTCAGGAATCCAACAGACTCACGCCCCTTCTATTTTTCCTGCATCACATTATCACCTCTAAGATAGATCCCTGGTCCCTGCTGGTGGCTTCCTGCCACTAGCTAAATCTCCTACGGAACAGCTCAAGGCATTCGGTGCAAAACTGCAGCCTTCAGCAGGGCTTGGACGTGGAGCTGCTGGGCTTGCCCTGTGCAACATTCACCAGGAACACACGTGTGCTGCAGAATTGCCATCTGGATCGAGCACTGACTGGTGCACACAGCAGGGAAATGACATTTTGGGCCAGTGAGGAGATGGGATCGGTGGGGATTTCCCCTTTAAAAACTTACAGCAAAAGCCTGCCTGAGACTATTCAGTATTCATAAGTGGAAAGCAGAGATGGCGTTTCTGTTCCGCCAAGAGCAATAGCTATTTATCATAGCAAATGACTGAAATAGTTATACGTACAATGCTTTACTCAGTGCTGTAAATTACGGTATACAGAAGATTAAACTTAAGCCTAATGCTACCCTTGAGCTTCAACAGCTGAGTCCTATAAATGGGTACCCGTTAAGAAGACAGAACCTTTTTCCTGGTTACTGTTTAAAAGTGTATCTCTATTAAAAGCTTGTCTTAGACATAAATTACCAGGAAGCCTGCCCCTGGCCCCAGGCAGGCTCTTCCTCGGGGCACTGACTCACAGAGTCACATCTAAATGACACAGTGACAAGCCTGAGAGTCAAAGCATGTGCTGTGCTGACCTCCAGCGGGATGGAGGTAAGAGGGACTTCACATGGGTCTGAATGAGCACTTACTTCTGGCTCTGGGCCAGGAGAGGGGTGGGAGGGCTCTGCAGGGCCTTAAGGAGATCTTCAAAATTGAAACGATCCTGAACCCCATCAATCCAAAGAAAATGCTTCTTTTGGAATCTGCCGTTCCGTGAAGTATCAAGGAACCTTGACCTGGAGCCGAAGCCCCACTTTTAACTAACTACATTTTATTCTCCAAGCACTTGCTCCTCAAAGTGTGGTCCATGGACCAAAAGCACCAGCATCACCCGGGAGCATGTTAGAAACACAAACCTGCTGAATTCAAATCTGCATTTTAGCAAGAACCCCCCAGGGGGCTTATATGCACATTAAATTTGGGGCATCAAGGGATAAGTAAGCAGGTGTTAACAGGGAGGAACCCCTTGATTTTCACACTGGAAATCATTACAAGTGACAAACAGGATTTAAGGGAACAGGTCCTAAGAGTGGGCTGTATGATTCTGAGTTCTCTTTTGTCCAATCCTACTTCAGAACATTTTCAGGAACTTGAAAGGTTTTTATGAGCTGGGAATGAATGTATCACTCTGAACTAGAGATATGACCCGAAACACCCCAGGGTGTAAAACAGAGTGAATTAGCAAAAAGTTCATGCTTTATAAATCAATCATAATCCTCTTGGGAATCAGGAGGCTGAGAACGCATGGCAATGTTTTGAGCCAGGATTTCAATTCTTTGTTGTAATTACCAGTTGACTTTAAGTGGGATATGTATGTAAAAATCTATGTTGTTTGAGAAGATAGAGATCCTGAACAACCGTATTCTTTATGAGAAAAAAATTATCATTCGGTATACATGTTAAAAAACCTAATGCACTAAATAAATAGATAGATTTAAATAGATAGATAAAGAAATAAAATAAAATCTATTGTGGCCAAGCTAGCAGAGGGAAAAATGGCAAGACGGTTAAGAAAACTGCTAATTTAAGGGAAGGCAGGAAAGGAGAACAAAAACAAATAAAATGCAAGGTACACAGAATGCAAATTAAAAGACAGAGATAAGTCCAAATATATAAAGTAATCACAATAAATGTAAATGGATAAAACTCGCCTATTAAAAGACACTATCAGATTGGACTTTTAAAAAAGCCAGCTATATACTACTTACAAGAGAGACACCTAAAACAAAATGACACAGAAAGGTTGAAAATAAAAGATTGGAAAGAGATAAGGCACATACACATTGACCAAAAGAAAATTAGGTGGCAATGTTAATCAGATAAAATAGGACCTAAGGCAAAAGCATTAATAGGGACGAAGACTCCACCACTAAAATGACATGAGTCATAAACTTACATGTATCCAATAGCACAGCCTGAAAATTGTACTGCAAAAGGTGTTAGAATTTCAGGAGAGACTGACACACAACCATAATAGGAGACTTAAAACTCCCTTCTCAGAAACTATAGACCAAGCAGACAAAAATGGTGAGGATAAATAGGATTTGAATAACAAAATAAACAATTAATATATGGAACCCTGCACATAAAAGAGAGATTATTCCAGTTTTCTAATAACATACGACACATTAAAAAGAAAAAAGCATGATCACAAAGGAGATATCCTAAGTTATAAAACAGGTAACATAACTTTCCCTGGCCATCACAAATGAAACTAGAACTCGAAAATAGAACAAGGGGCTTCCCTGGTGGCGCAGTGGTTGAGAGTCCGCCGGCCGATGCAGGGGACATGGGTTCGTGGCCCGGTCCGGGAAGATCCCACATGCCATGGAGCGACTGGGCCCGTGAGCCATGGCCGCTGAGCCTGCGCGTCCGGAGCCCGTGCTCCGCAACGGGAGAGACCACAACAGTGAGAGACCCGCGTACGGCAAAAAAATAAAATAAAATAAAAAATAAAACAAGAGTGAGGGGCCCCCTCACCACCCTTTACATTTGGAAACTAAAACTACGCTCCTTAATTACTACTTGGCAATGATGTGATTTTTTTTTCTATGTGTGGCCTAGTTGCTATGGGACCAGGTTAATTTATATGACATTTGTCACGGGTATCACCAGAAACAGGAAACTCCCCAAGCCATTACAGCTTCATTATTTTGTACTTTGAACTCAATTCTAACCCAAAGGGAAGGTGAAGTGCCTGACTCCAGGAAGAAAAGAACGGGTGTGCGTGGGTTAAGTACAACCTAGTCGTACAGCACCAGAAGCTGCTGTTGGCTCATTCCCCAGACTGTGCCCTATTCTACCACACTATACCCATCTCTTGCTGCTAGCTACTACTGGCTGGACGCAGAGACTGTCCTAGAAGTGCTCTAGTCACCTGGGAAAAGGTGCTATTCAATTGATGTGGCATCCTACAATCAGGAGGGTTCTGGAACCGAGCAAATTCTGTAGTTAACAGTTTCCATGGGACCTTCTGTCTGCTTGTTCACAGGGCCAAGCACTTCTTAAAAATGATCGCGGAGGGCTTCCCTGGTGGCGCAGTGGTTGAGAGCCCGCCTGCCGATGCAGGGGACACAGGTTCGTGCCCCAGTCCGGGAAGATCCCACATGCCGCGGAGCGGCTGGGCCCGTGAGCCATGGCCGTTGAGCCTGCGCGTCCGGAGCCTGTGCTCCGCAACGGGAGAGGCCACAACAGCGTGAGGCCCGCGTACCACAAAAAAAAAAAAAAAAGATCGCGGAATGCTGCACAGGAGACACACAAGAAAAATATAGGTCCATGTGTCCCTGGGGTAGAAAGCAGTCCCCCTGAGAACCCCCCCCCCCAAATCAATCCCAAACCAACCACTTCCTCTGGACTGGACTGTCAGTGCAACACAAGTCCAGTGCTGGCTGAATAATGAAAGAAATATTAAGAAGAAAAACACCAAACAACCTAAGAAGAATAGAATGCAGGACGCGGTGATACTCATCAAATCACACTGATGATAGGTCTGCAAGTTCTGTGGGCCAGCGGGGGCGGGGGAGATGGAGCAATAAGAAAATAAAAGAGAGGCCCAGAGCTCCTCTGCCTGTGCCATGGACACCTGTGGTGGTCAAAACAGCCCCGTGGTTCCCTGGCTCACAAACAAGCCACAGAGTGGGGGCAGCTCTCAGGGGACCGCCCCCCCTGCCCTGGGCCTCCTCACTGGTCTCCCAATCCCTCTCAAACATCACCAACACTGCCCCCCATTAAAGAGTAGCCGAGGCAGAGGTGTGTCATCAGCATAGAGGCTTCCCACCAACTACCCCCTTGGGTGAGTGTCACAGTGGTAAGCACATGACACGGGCAGCTGAAAAAGTGGCACAAGAATTTTCAGAGCTGCTGACCAGATCCTCCTTCAACGCTCCAGTGACTTATTTCATACGCACCTGGAGAGAGTGACGCCATCAGACGATGCCCTAGAGCTGACTGTCATGCAGGTCACTGAGTCAGGGGTCAGTTGGGGCTGGTGTTAATGGGACCTCACTGCTGGGGACTAGGCAGCAGGGCTCCTGATGGAGGTGGCTCATTTGAGAGGGATACCTACGGGGTGGGGACAGCCACTTAGCGAGACGAGTGGAAAATTGCATCCACCGCACCAGGGAAGCCATACTCATCTGAGAAAAATGCATCTCTGGAGAAGCCTCAGGAATTTGAAGAAATAATTCCTGGGAGAGAAAAGCAAAGCATCTACGATGCTAATAAACAAGCAAGTAACAGGGTTAGTCAGAAACCAAACCTTAGACAGAAATCCATAGTTCCAGTTTTGTAAAACAAAGACCAGAGTTGCTTTCTCTGGAAAAAAAAAAAAAGATTATTCATTCCATGTGAAGTAAGATTCATCATAGTGAAATTGTTTACTTATTTTTTCATCATTTACTCCCCTCGATTTACATTTTCCCCCGGATGTATTTATTTCCCATGCGTCTCCTACACAGCAATTCCCCAGTGTGCACTCATTTTTCAGTAGTGCCTGGCCCCATGAAAGACCAAAGGAAAGGCCTTGGGCAAGCTCTTCACTACAGGATTTCCTCAATTCCAGTATGCCACCGATGGTAAGAGGCCACATCAACTTAACAGCACCTTTTCCAGAAGAGAAAAAAAAAGCCCTGCCATAGTAAATATACACATGATATGGGAAGAAGCACTTGGACTTTAGAAACAATAGGGCTGGGAACCTTCTTTAGAGACTCCCTGCCCAGCCCCCCAGCCCCGCTCCCGCAGCCCCAAGGTGAGCCTCTACACGGTGCCTTATATGTGACACTTTGGGAGGGACCTCTCAGTGACCCCAGGCAAAGCACTCAGAATCAGCTCCCTGGAGCTCCCCTGGTGGCACAGTGGTTGAGAGTCCGCCTGCCAATGCAGGGGACACGGGTTCGTGCCCCGGTCTGGGAAGATCCCACATGCCGCGGAGCGGCTGGGCCCGTGAGCCATGGCCACTGAGCCTGCGCGTCCGGAGCCTGTGCTCCGCAACGGGAGAGGCCACAACGGTGAGAGGCCCGCGTACCGAAAAAAAAAAAAAAAAAAAGAATAAGCTCCCTGAGCGAATACTCCAGATGTTCTTCCAAAAGGAAAACTGTGATGGTGGAGTGGCAGTTTGGATGGGAGTTGGGCTCCAGCATTAGGGCACGAGGTGAAAAGGATGGATAATCAAGCCCACCTTTGAAAACCCTTCCACTCATAAAGTACAGTAGATATGGTTTGGGGACAGTGGGCTTTCTTCATGGCCAGTTTCTCCTCCAGGATTGGAAAAGAGCTTTGCTTCTCTGCTTGGACACCAGATGAAGGAGTGGGCTTGTATGTGGCACCGCGTTATTAATCCAAAAAAGTGCATTATTATTATTATTATCATCATCATCACCATCACCCAGTGCACGTGGCTGAACTCTGATAAATTAAGAGCGATGGGACTCCAAATCGAAAGAGGTGCATTTTTGTTTTTTTACTGCAAGACCTCTGAGTGCTTTGATGGACTAATAGCTGCCGAGAACCTCCAGAGGGTAATCTGGCGTGTGGTCTTTCCCGAGCACGTGTGTGCCCCCCAAACTCCAGCTCTCGGAGCACAGATGCACTACCATGGGGAGAGAACACTGCTTCGGAAACCCTGTTCTGCTCACTGCTTCTCATGGGGACAAGGCCACAATGACCTTTCGAATCAGTGCTGGCAACATTCTTTGCTCGGATTTAAATAAAGCGATGGCTGTTCCCCTAATTTTTCTCGGTTGATACAGCTCTGAGGAATGGAATGGAGCAGCCCATACAGCGAGGACAAGCCAGTGATGAGTCAGAAGCCGGGGGTCATGTTACAGTGTCAGCCTTCCAGAACTCAGCTGTGGTCAGGGATCAAAGGAGCAGCCTCACCCGCGCTCAGTGAGGAAGGGCGGTTCCCCTGCATCAACCTCTCCAACTGTACCTGAACAGAGACGGTCATTCTCTTTGAAGGAGCAACATCTTCTAAACGAATGTCCTCGCTTACCCATGGCATTTGGCTTACTCACAACTGGGAAGCCAATTTCCTTCCATGCTCACTTTCTCCCTCCTTTCTTCCAAGATTCATTTTTTAAAAAGCGTATTGAGCACCAACTGTAGGTCCAGCATTCATCGTGTTAACTCAGGGAACACAATGGTGAGCACGATGACAGGGCTCCTTGAAATGCCTAGTCTGGGGGGTGTGTCAGTGCGTGCGCCTGTGCATGCAACAGGGGTGGATAAGTAAACGAGCATTTGCAATGGCTGTCATATATGCGAATCTTGGTAAAGTGGGGAGTGCCAAGAGATTGGGATTGGAAGAGTCCTTCTTTCTCCCTGTCTGGGCCCCAAGTCAGAAAATGTGCTCCAGGCTGGGACTCAGGGATGCAAAAGACACAGCCTCAGTGCTTGGGAGCTCAGTACCTAGTGCTCACAGGTGACTGCTGCACAGTGATCGGTGCCATAGGACGGGGGGATGCAGGGGGCACAGGGACCAGCTGACAATTTAGTCGGGTGGTAGCTGAGCTCAGCAGAAATGTAGAAAAACACTTAGGGTGTTGCTAGCCTAAAAAGAGGTCTATCAGTGATGTAAAAATGAAGTCATCTGTACTTGGAAAAAAAAGCCAAAGACATTAAAATGGCTATTGTCAAGGTCAACAGCAGCCTTTAGTGGCAACTGGCAACAACCTCTTCTCTTTTCTCCTCTCACTCAACCGCTTGGCATTTGACTGGCTCTACAAAACACTTTCTTCTCTTGGCTCCCATGTTGTCATCTTCTGCTGCTTTTCCTACCAGGTCACTGGCCATTCCCCTTCTAACTAACCCTAAATGTTGACCTGTCCCTTTCCCACCTCAATCCACCAGCAAATGCTGTCAGTTACATTTCCAAAATAGATCTCAAGTTTATCCTTTGTTATCCATCTTCACAGCTATGCATCAGTCCCTATGAGGTCTCCCAGGCTCCAAGCAGCCAGAGTGACCTTCTAAAAACACAAACCAGATGATGTCTTTCCCTCACACAGGGTCCTCCCGTGTCTTCTCACCACACCTAGAATGAAGCCCGAACTTTGGGCTCTGCCCTACAGGGCTCTACAGTAATGGTCCCCCCCACCTCTCTGAAGCCCTCAAACACACCTCACCTGGTGTGCTCTACCTACGGCTCGATCGCGTTATTGTTTATCAATACATTATTTAACCTACCAGAACACAGGCTTCAAGAAACCCACACTTTTTTTTTTTGTGGTACGCGGGCCTCTCACTGTTGTGGCCTCTCCCATTGCGGAGCACAGGCTCCGGACGCGCAGGCTCAGTGGCCATGGCTCACGGGCCCAGCCGCTCCGCGGCATGTGGGATCTTCCCTGACCGGGGCACGAACCCATGTCCCCTGCATTGGCAGGCGGACTCTCAACCACTGCGCCACCAGGGAAGCCCTAGAAACCCACACTCTTATTTGTCTCACTCACCACTGTATCTGCAGCATTAGAACAATGCCTGGCATACAGTAGTTGCTCAATAAATATTTTTAAAATAAATTAACGAATCAAAGCTATGTGACTCTGGAGAATGTAATCCAAGAGATTCAGCCTTCAAGAAACAGGCTTGAATGAGATTATAAGTTTTTTTCTTTCAATTAAAGATGAATTCAATAACACTAAAGTAAAAAAAAAACACTAAAGTTATGAAGATCTTCTTAATCTATCTCTAAATTTGAGCTGAACCATTATATCTGCTATGTTTTTTTTTTTTTGGCCATGCCACGTGGCATGTGGGATCTTAGTTCCCCTGACCAGGGATTGAACCTGCGCCCCCTACAGTGGAAGCAAGGAGTCTTAACCCTTAACCACTGAACCACCAGGGAAGTCCTTGGTTTGTTTACTTGTAAAATTTTACCTGGTTCACAGAAACATGCAAGAAAAGGGAATTCCATTGAATTTAGAGGAAACCATCTACTGTTTGACGGGGGGAGCGTCTCATGGATCTGCTCATTTGCTGGAGATGAACAAGAAGCTACAGACAGAACTGATGGTGGTACTCACTCCACCTCTTCTGCAAGCTTGCTTCTTTTTACTTTTTGATATTTAAAGGTCTATGCAAATGCTGTGGCTCTCAAAACATGGACTGTAACTGATTTATTCCTCCTTTCTGAAGTCCCTCAAAACTGTGCCCAAGTTCTTTACCTAAGCCAACAAGCAGACAAGGTCAGTGGGGTAGGTTAGAAAGATGAGAAAGAAACAGGGAGCTCAGGTGCCCCCAAGCACTGCATTTAGTCTCCAGCATCCTACAGGGGACCAAAACAACCTTTCTGTATGGAAGTGTAGTTACACTGCTGCAGGGAGTTTGAGATCCAAAACATTGAACGAGTACAGTGGTTAAAGTGATCTAGAGTCAGACATAGATTGGAACCTTGGTTCCGCCACTTACATCAGTCTGATTTTGAGGAAATTTCTTAAATCCTCAGAGTCTCCCTGTCCTTGGCTGTGAGATGAGAATACTACGACCATAGCACCTTAGGGTGGCAATAGGATTAAATAACAAAAAGCTTAGCATATATACGTGCTCAATACGTACATTAGCTTTATTGTTGTTTTTGGAATTTTTGTCTGCCATTAGCAGAGAAAAAAGAAAAGCCAGGGTTTGGGACCAGGTCAGCCTGCTATGTTCTAGACACACCTTTGATTCTAATTTGAGCTGCAGTAAGTTCAAAATACAAACATTTGAAGTGGAGCAAAATGTGGTCCCACTTTATTATAGATTCTTTCAGTTGTAATGCTTGATTTAAGGCAGAACCATTTGTTAGTCCGTGATTTTTTTCCTTAGGGATCTTCTTATTATAGGGCTTTCCTTAGGATCTCTCGTATGACTGCACTTTACCAGGGACAATGGAAAGATGAAATAAGAAGAAAGAACAGCAGACATCGTTTCTGATCGTAAGGAACCTGAAAGATCTATCAAGCCAAGAGTTAATTCTGGATCGGGGATCCATTCATCAAATTAAGGTTAAAAAAGAATCCCACTAACAAAATCAAGTTTGCACAGATGCACTTGTTCTCGCCAAGTCTTATTAGTTAATACTGTCTGACTTGACAAAGAATATGTTTGATGAGACCAATTTACTTTAATTATTTTATACGTCTCTGGTATAAATAATCTAGTCTCATAAAAGACAACTCACAATAACAACAACAGAAATTTAATCTCAACAAACACATTCAACTTAATTGACCAAAAACTCCAGCCCTGCTCTGTGGCAATCTACACTTTCAGAAAGGAAGTTCTGGCAGGATAATTAGCCGGTGATGATACCCGGGAAGCCCAGGGGCCCTGACATGGGGAGGGGCTGACTTTCTCTAGGGCTCAGAAGCACAAATGGTTTGTTTCCTCCTCAACCAGAGGTCACCCGGAGATAGACAAAATAAAAAGAACAATTGGAGGAAACCTTGGAACCTCATTAATGAGGCTTCCATGTGTGGCACTGCTGGGCTCTGCTGCTCTTGGTACCCACCCAGCATCGGCATCTGGATGTGGACGGGAGGGATGGAGGTAACAACCTCCAGCAGCCAATTGCTGTCACTCATTTATTTTGCAGCTCAGCCCCTTTGCTTCAGCTCACAGTTCATTAAATTCTACTGCATCATCATCAACATGCAAAATAGCTACTTGAAGGGCATTCAAAAATATAATCAGAAAAGGGAATAAAAAGCCCTCTCTGAGAAAGAGGGACAAAAATTAATCCTCTCTTGTCTACTGAGTGACAACTAGGTTCTTTGGTTCTAACATGTTTATTTTTTAAGTACCAGTGACATCCAAGGATTATCTCTGTCTGATGGATGGGGTGTGGGGCTGTATAGTTCTCTGCTTGGAGGGTGAGCACCAAATGTGGCTGAAAAATTCTGAAGGCTCTGTGTATATGGATGGGTTATTTCTTTTGCCATTTTTCCCCCTTTTTTGATTTTAAGGTGGGGAGGACTGCAACTTTATGGACTTCTGCAACATATCTTGTTTTATGCTTTGAATATGACTGTGATGGGGAAATTATCCTGATGACCCGTGCACACACACTCATTTGAATGTGGAGGAAAACTTAAATATAGAAAAGCACAAAATATGATAGGACAAATGGAGATGTTATATTTTAGGGCAGTGGTTTTCAACTGGGGGCAATTTTGTCGCCTAGAGGACACTGGCAATTCCTGGAGACAGTTTTCGCTGTCATGACTGGGGGTGGGGGCTGCTACTGGCATCCAGTGGATAAAATACAGGGAAGCTGTTCGACATCCTACAACACACAAGACGCCCCCATAACAGAATTATCCAGCCCCAAATGGTAACAGTGCTGCTGCTGAGAAACTCTTCTTCATGGTAGTTCATTATGTAAATATACTAGGAGGTAAGGACAGAAAAAAAATCATAACTCCTTTCATTTAGGCAAATCATACAACTCCATAAATGCCCAACCCAGTGACAACACCACAGCTTGGATCCACCTATTATTCTTCCCTTTACTTATAATATTTCAAATTGATTAAACATATGCAACTACTAAAAGTAATAAAAATATGTTTCCATTGCAGGTATCTTGCATTTCCTAGTTTTTTTTTTTTTTTGCAGTATGCGGGCCTCTCACTGTTGTGGCCTCTCCCGTTGTGGAGCACAGGCTCCGGATGCGCAGGCTCAGCGGCCATGGCTCACGGGCCCAGCCGCTCCGCGGCATGTGGGATCCTCCCGGACCGGGGCACGAACCCGTGTCCCCTGCATCGGCAGGCGGACTCTCAACCACTGCGCCACCAGGGAAGCCTGCACCTCCTAGTTTTGAGCTTGTATACAGGCTTGTGGACACAGATGGGACCCCCCCACTCCCACACACACACATGCACACACCACACACAGAGGATTCTTTTCGGAAGAAATGGCAATACCACTCTCTCTGGGCTGAGGTTGGGACCCACAGCATTGACACAAGAGGAAGAGTCACAAATGTCACCTTCACACTCCATGGTAATCATAAGTGAATATTCTCTGGGAAAGATTTCATTATAAATCTCTGTAGCTTATCACTTGGTTAACAATAGCTTAACTGTTTTTTTCCTAAAGCAAAATTTGTTCCACCACTGTGCTAAGTACTTCCCACATTCGAGTTCCTTTAATCATCACAACGATCTTACGAGATAAACTACGATCCCATTTTAAGAATAAGGAGACTGAAGCACAGAGAGGCAAAGTAACCTGCCCAAGGTCACACAGCTAATAAGTGGAAGAGCTGGAACTTGAATCTAGGCAGACTGACCCCAGGGAGGCTATTCCCCAAAACGAGGCTGCTACATCGTGTCAGTGCGTCAAGCCACAACTTGGGCTGGACAGCTATGAGAGATAGGGATGCCTGCTGAATGGGATCAGGACGCCCAAGGCAAGGTTTTTTCTGTTTTCCCCTTTTCTACGCCTAAATAACCTCATCAACTAACCTAAGGGACTTTAGAAACAAACCAATTCCTCAAAATCCTAGATCTCCTGGGTAGAGGTTTAAAAAGCATCCAAAGGGCCCGTGTACAGAGGAAACAGACCTAAGGGGCCCACACAGACAGGGTGGCACAGAATATGGCCTGCAGGGAGCCCCTACCCCTACGCCAAGCAGAGGGTCTCCTGAGCAGTGGGCATGCCTACTTTTTACGTCTCGGACACCAGCTTGGGGTACAAAGTCAGGAGCAACAGGAAAGCAGACAGCCCTGGGAGCGGGGCTTCACATGACCCCCATACGGGGAGGCAGCCAAGGCCAGATGGACCTCAGCAGGGACCCCAGAGAGACACTGGGAGCTTCACGGTATTTCCAAAGGAGCTGACACTGGGGCCCCATGTGAATGTAAACCATATTCATAAAGGCAGATCCTCAGAACTCCTGGCAATGTAATCATCTTCAGGCCAACAAGTCCTGCCTCAAGAGTGTGGGAAGCCGAAGATGAATCACAGGCCAGAGTCCGCAGGCTGACCTCTGTGCACACATCCCCCGAGACAGGGAGAGAAACGAAGGCAGGAAGCACTTGACTGAATTGGTTTTCCCATTTTTCATAAGAAACATTCAACTTAATAAAAAAGAGCCATACTTTATTGACAATAATAGCTACCCTTTCTTCATTTCCTTACTATGTGCCAGGAAACTACTTTATCTCTGCTCCCCATAGTAGCTCTGCAAGGCAGGAACTATCGCCTTCATTTTAGAGGAAAAGGAGGCTCAGAAAGGTCATGTAATTAGCCCAAGGTCTCACAGCTAGTAACGGGTCCGTTTGACTCCAAAATGCATGATTTTTCCACAATGGTTTTCACTGTTTCACATTACTGTCAACCTCCAAAGTCCTCAGAACCAACTGCACACACACGCACACGCGCGCGCGCGCGCACGCACACACACACACACACCCCCCCCCCCTTCTTCCATTTAACTTAACCAGGTCACTGAAATCTTGAAGGCTGCCATGCCTCCATCTCTCTGGATACGTTATGATCCTTAAAATCAGGAGCCGAATCACAGGTGCTAAGAATGAGCAAGTTGCCAAGAGAACACAGGTCCAGTCCCCTGTCATTTAAAACGGTGACAAGTCCAGGGTCTAAGGGCTGGGCGAGGTCAAGCTGGGATCTGGCCCCAGGTGTGCTGGACCCTGGGCTGTGTCCCTCCCACCACACCTCAGCTCTGCTTCCCGGGGCCACGGCCGGTGATGGATGAACTCATTTCTAGGTGCTGGGAATACAGAGCTGAAAAGGTACATCCCTAGTCCTGAGAGCATCCTAGAAGCTGGCGGATGTGCTGAGACAGTCCACAGGTAAGTGAAGTGCACGGCAGAAGGTGGGAGGCGTTGGAGGACCGGGTTCTATGGATATGAAGAGGAATGAACCGCGTCCCGCTGCCGGCCGTGGCGGGGCGGCATGGGGAGAGGAGGAACGAACGCGTGCTCTGGGCGCGCCTGCAGGAAGGCGCCTCTCGCCGGTCATTCTGCACCAACAACTCCCCCGAGGCAGGCAGCGCACCGATCTTACGGACCGGGTGGAGAGACAGGAGGCCACCTGCCTGAGATCACGCAGTTAACGAGGGAGTCATGTGACCTGTTCTGCCTGCCTCCAAAGCCCATGTTCTCTCCACTTTAAAACTCCAGATGCTGCTCTGCGGAGCCCTGGTGGGTTGAGAGGCCAGGAGGAGGCCAGGGACCCCAATTTCAACCTCTTTGCCTCTGCTGTGTATCTATATCCATATGTGGGTTCGACAGATGAGACTCCGTTTGAGAGAAAGCTCTGCCGCTAACAAGATCGAGTTTGAAGCCCTGTGCTGTGATGTGTTACCTGGAAGGCAAGCGGGTCAGGCCTTTGAGTTTGGGCCGGGACAACAAGGGCATGTGACCCACGCTGGGAGGCAGTGAGGGACAATGGCTAAGCAAGCAGGCGAAGCACGCGCTTCCCTCTCTCTGGAGCGAGGCGGCCTGCGTTCAGAATCAGGCTTTACACCTGCGTAGCTTTGCAACCCTGGGCAAGGTACTCTTAAGCCTTAGCTTCCTCAAGTTCAAAATGGGGGTAACATTGGTACCTACTTCATGGGGGTGTTGAGAGGATTAGGATTACATGTTCAAAGATAAAGAAAGCATATAGCATGGCACCCGGCACTGAGCACACTGCCATTCTCGTTAACTTGTTGATGAGAGCGAGGCTAGTCTTAGGAGGTAAAAGAGCAAAAAAGGAAACACTATGACACTATAGGAGGAATTTTTAGGGCAACTAAGAAATCCTCACTGTCCCCGGAGTGTTGCTCTGGTTCTGAGCTCTGCCTTGTGTTCTCCTGCCCTTGATAAACGCGGGCTGCGAATCTGCGGGACACGCACCCGAAAGACGAGGGAGGCTTAGGGGCCTCCATCTGCTGAGATGTGGCCATGTCCCCATCGCTGCTTGTCAGCTGATTCAGCAAGAAGCTCAATGGAGACGGGGCTTCGGGGGATGAGGTCGGTAACCCCAAACCCCCAAACTAATTTACTGCCACTGTTCAGGAGATGGCCACAAAAGCCCTGGCTCTCCCCCTAAGCTCAACTTGCTCCTGCACCTAAAGGCCTAGGACAGAGGGAGGCACGTGTCTCAGCCCAGCCGAGCCCCAGAGGCCTCCTTCGCTGGCTAGGTGAGGCCTTGCCTTGGGCGGAATTCTGCAGGGCACAGTGGGGTCCCAGGTCCCTTTTAGGGGGTACCTCCTGCCAGCGAATTAAGTTCCCAGAGAAGGTTCTGACGGCTTCTGGGATTTCTGTCTGTCTTGTTCACTGCTGTGCCCCAGTGCCCAGAACAGCAGCACATCCCATGCATGAATGAATGACCATCCCTTTTGGCATCTTCATGAGACAAACAGAAGCAGGGGCCACGGAGCCTCCACAGTCACCCCCTGACCCAGCAGTCGGGTGGGATCTTCTCGCCACTGCTCTGCTCTTGACTCCCTCTCCTGTCACCCCAGCTGGTAGCACCACTGCCGGGCCTCTGACAGTCTCCCTGGGAGAGGCTGGACCTTTTCTCTCCTCCGGGGAGAAGGAAGGGTCATTTGCTACAGAGCATCAAGCAAGAAGATCAGCTCGTGCCCAGCACACGACTTGCTCCTGTCACGCTCATTCTGCCAGAAACGAAAACGTTAGAGCTGGAAGCGCCTGCGGAAGTCACCTCTCGTGGAAGAAATGAGGAAACCAAACACTGAGACATCTAGCAAGGAGCCCCAAGTCCCAGAGCTGGTGGCCAGGAGGGGCAGGAGACCTGGCCTCTCAACAGAGCTCTTTGTACGGCACTTTCTAGGAGCCTCTATGCCTGTGCAGGTCAGAAAGTCTCAGAAGCCTCGATTCTCTATATATTATAATCACAAAACACACCCAGAGTTTACACACAGACGCAGGTTATACATATATATGCAGCTATGTAAATGACATATAGGTATATACATATTCATAAGTG
Organism: Mesoplodon bidens; assembly: GCF_964165515.1. Taxonomy (NCBI): domain Eukaryota; kingdom Metazoa; phylum Chordata; class Mammalia; order Artiodactyla; family Ziphiidae; genus Mesoplodon; species Mesoplodon bidens. Next base: position 11,436,888 of record NC_138166.1, read on the forward strand.
CTATTAGGATATATATAACTATTCTATAGTCCCAAATACATTTACTAGAGAGTTTAGATAATAAGCCCATCTCCTTTTATTTTATACCTGTTTATTACAGAATGGTGATAACTGCAGTGGGGTAAAATAAGAAATCCTGAGTGTGAGAAGGGGAAGCGTGTAATTTGCAAAAGCGTATTTGATATTATAATTGCTTTGATTTTTTTTTTTTAGGCACAATATTTAATGTGCTTTGAAATGTAATGGTAAAGAAGGGCATTTGGATTTTACGTTCAAGAGAAAAAGAGGAGAGTTTAAACCAAAAGACTGGGAACTACTGTTCTGGAACTCAGAGCAGATGACAACAGCTTTGGAAACTGGCTGGTCCAACGCCCCGTGTGAAGAGAGGAAACCTCCACTCAGAGAGGTTAAGTCACTTCCTGTCTCAGGTCAGTAGCTGCTTATTTGCTATAGGGGAGCAACCTCGTGGAGGTTATCTGTTGTAAGTCCACACAGCACCTGCACTGAAGGAGACCAGCATTTGCCGTGGAACAGCTGAAGGGGATTTCTCACTTCAAGGATGTAAAGATACAGAGGGAAAGTGAGTTCCCAAACAGGCCTGGCTTTTTTTAAACAAGGATGATTCTTGGAAGAGGAGAAGCCGAACCTGTGGCTTTGCTACACGCATTTCTCGGGCGCAGCACCCCAGTGGTCCCACACGGGACCCACCCCTCCTGTGTGTCCATACAGGGAGACTCCACCGTGCCCTCTCTCAGGGGGACCCAATGTCAGGTTGCGAGGCTGCAGGAGGGACTGCTCGAGCCACCACTGTCCCTCCCCTTCGTCATCTGCAGAGGCCACCACCCATCTACCTAAACAATGGGGGGCTTTCTCTCTGGTGTCCCGGCAGCACTGAGTGTGCAGGCAGAAGGACTGCAGCTCCTGAAGAGGCAGCCTGGGAGCCGAGGTAGAGCCCCAGGAGGAATTCACCCATGGCCTTGGGCTAAGACAGCCCCAGGGCCAGACCACAGGGGACAGTTCCTCCCTGATGTCGGACACTGGCCGGTGCAGGAGTCCACTTACCGCAGTGGGACTGGAAGACCTGCGGCTTGACGACCTGGTTACAGGCACTGCACACCACGAGGTAGAAGTCGTCGTGTGCTGGGTAGTGGCCAAACAAGTGCATATCTGTGGGGGAAAGGAAAACAGGTTGTTTTGAAAAAGCAACCAAGTCTCAGAAGGTGGACGGTTTCTTCTTGGCATTTCCTCGAGGACAGTATTCCAAACAAGACGCGCAGAAAGCCAATCATCTTTACGAAAGGGAAAGCAGTTTGTCCTAATGCAGCTCCCCACTCTCAGGGAAGCCCGTGACTCAGAGAACCCCTCCTTATTTTCCTTGCAAACAGACGGCTACCCCTGTTGGTTTGGTCAGCGGGGTTGGGCTGCCTGGAATCACATGCTATGGGGAGTGACCCTGTTCTGAAAGAGGGCCCCGGGGTTAGCTGGGACCCAACGAGGCTCTAGTCATTTTAGGATGGGGGAGCTCCTTCAAACCCATTTCAGCATAGGCAGAGCCCTCCCAGGTGAGTGACGGGGCGAGAAAGCCTGGAGAGACAGGAGTCATCCTGGTCTCGGCAGCTGCCTGGGTTCCCCATCACCTGCGGGAGACTCCAGGGTAAAAGGAAGTGTCCAGACGAGTGGCTTGTTGGCTGCCTTCATTATCCATTCTTTATGTGGCAAAGATTTACCGAGTGCCTAAGTGTGCCGGGCACCGGCCATGCTGGGTTCCAGGGATAACTGGTGAACAAGAACGAGTGCCCTGCTCTGCTGGAGCAGAAAAGAGAAGAATTAACCAGAATCACACAAGTCATCACTTGGTTGTAACAGTGGTACCTCCTAAGGAGGAGATGTACAGGGCCCCATGAGCGTGTGTGGCAGGTAGACCTAACCTTGTCTGAGGCATTGGAGAGGCTTCCCTGAGGAGGGGTTAGAGAAAGAAAAGGCCAGGGGAGGGAGAGGGAAGTTCCAGGTCTGCCGAGGAAGGAGATTCTGTGTGTCAGCAGAACCTCTTGGCTGGAACAGAAGAACAAGGCGGGAGCCCAGAAGGTATAAGCCTTGTGGACCAAGGAAGAGATTTTGAACCTGACTTTAAGATCAGTGGGAAGCTACTGAAGGTTTTTTTTTTGTGTGTGTGGTATGTGGGCCTCTCACCGTTGTGGCCTCTCCCGTTGCGGAGCACAGGCTCCGGACGCGCAGGCTCAGCGGCCATGGCTCACGGGCCCAGCCGCTCCGCGGCATGTGGGATCTTCCCGGACCGGGGCACGAACCCGTGTCCCCTGCATCGGCAGGCGGACTCTCAACCACTGCGCCACCAGGGAAGCCCCTACTGAAGGTTTTTAAGCAAAGAAGTGACAGAGCCAGATGGACACTGTTAGAAGATCAGTTATGTGGCCTACGAGGCACAGTCACATAGGTCCACACAAAAACCTGCCCACGCATGTTCACTGTAGCATTATTCATAACGGCCCAAGGGTGGAAGCAACCCAGATACCCATCAACTGCTGAACAAATAAATGAGATGTGATATATCCATACAATGGGATATTATCTGGCCATAAAAAGAGTGAAGTACTGATACCTGCTACAACATGGATGAACCTTGAAAACATATGCTAAGTGAAAGGAGCCAGTCACCAAAGCCCACGGATTATATGATTCCATTTATATGAACTGTCCAGAACAGGCAAAACTAGAGAGACAGAAAGCAGATTCGTGCTTGTCTTGGGCTGGGGGGGGTGGGTGCCTGGAGGGAACTGTCGGACAATTGCTAAAGGCTACGGGTTTCTTTTGGGGGTGATAAAAATGTTCTAAGATTGACAGTGGTGATGGCTGCACGACGCTGTAAACATACTACAAACCACTGAACAGCATGCTTTAAACGGGTGAATTGCATATGTGAATTATGTCTCAGGAAAGGTGTGTGTGTGTAGGGGGTCAGTTTGGAGGATTCGGTGGCCATAACTCCTCGCCCACCTTGGGGTGGAGGGTACTCTGCCGGCCCCTCCTTAGCTGACTGGCTCCCGGGCCACTGAGAGCAGGGCGGACAGAGGAAATAAAAGACACGTTCTGCATGAAAGTCTTTGCGTCACAGAGCTGAGCCTCCTCTCCCCAGCCCCCCATGCCCTCGTTTTTTAGACTCAACCTGTGTCTTGACTGAAAACCACCAGGTGCACGATGGTTCCCCCAGCTGCAGGGCGAGGCCACAGGGAAGCCAAGCTCCTTCTGATTCAGGCACGGCTCATTTATAAGCCAACACAGGCTTCCAGTGCAGCCCCGATGCTTAGAGGGAAATGGAACCAACACACTTGTCACGCGGCCGGGAGCCAAGACCCCCGCCCCAGAGGAGGCTGGACTGGAAGGGTGGGAAGGGCCTCCATTGCTGGGTGCCCTCCACGTGCGAGGAACCCGCGCGCCTGCGGCGGGATGCGGGCCAGACCGGGGCTCAGGCGCACTGAGCCTCTGCATCATCTGTGGCTCTGGTCGCAGCCCATCATTTCCCCTCTAGGACTCGCCTCTGTTTCCACTCTGACTAAGACATTACCAGAGGGGAGCGTTATTAGTCAGTGCCTGGTAGGCGGAGGCCTATGGAAAGAGGAGGCCTGAGAGAGAACCCAGCTGTGACAAAGGCCTGCGGCGTGGGGAGGCCCAGGCCGGGCCCACCCAGCGCGTCTGGGGCCCTTGCTTCAGCGCCTCCCAGCGCACAGAGGATGCACCCAGTCCCACATTGCTGACACCACTTCCGCTTTACATTTTATTTACAGATTATTTTTATAATATATAGACTTTTTTTTAAAATAACAAAAGTGATCCATGTTCTCTGAGGGTACATATGAAAAATACAGAAAAGCCAGAAGAAATTAAAAAAAAATCACTGGCAATCTTTATTAACACTTTGCATCTCATTTAGATTTAGTCACATTTCTATCCAGGAACATGTGAAACCAGGAGCTGGCAAGGGCTAAGACATTTATTTATTCAACAGCATTTCCTGAGCTGCCTTCCAGCCTTTCTGCAATAGATCAGGCTATAAAGGCATGAAAGAAATGCATTAATCAAAAAAACCAAAAAAGCGCATTCACAAAAGTTTCTTGAGCACCTACTCTGCACCAGAAGCTGTGTGGAGTAAGGGATGCTGAGAGGTGTGGGAGAGGAACGCACCTCTGCACCTTTGTCGTGCGCGCCTGAGGACGTGCCCAAGGCCTGACAGGCCTCCAGCTGCTGTCCCATTTCAGGATTCCTCCAGGAACCTGCAGACCCCACCCACTACACGCACCTCTAGGTCAAGAGTTGAAGGTGAAGGTTAGGCTGGTCAGAGACTGGCCACCCTGGGGGTGTCCTACTCTAGGCCCTTCACCGCACTGGGACTCTCCTTGGTTTCCTCCAGGGCAGTTTCAACCATGCACACGTCTGCTCAGAGCGTGTCTCCTGTGGAAACTGAGAGGACCTGCTGGCCTACTTGATTATTCCTTGGTGATCAGACCTTAGAATCTCCTCAACAGGCTGCCCAGGCTCTGGGAGAGCCTGGCAGATGGGGAGCAAGATAAGGGCACCTGGCTTCTCAGAAGAACCACCACTTCGCGGGGCCAGGCCATCTCGGTCCATGTGCTGTCTGCTTGGGGATGAGGAAGAAAGGCTGGGGAGAACTGGAAACTACTATGTCTGGCGTCAGGCTAGGCATCCTATTATTAATTCTCCCTCTCTCTCTCTCAATTTACCACCCAAATAGAGCTTGCAGCTCACAGTTTAAAACAGGGGTGTGTTGACGTGGGCTTGTACCAGCTTTCGAGAGCCAACTGTGCAGGTATCCCAACTCGTTCAGTGAGATCAAGGTGGTAACTTGAAATCAGCCCTGGTGAGAATATTTACACCACGGAAATGGGCACTACAAATCTCTTTTCTTTGGAAAGCCGCGTTGTGAAACATTTACCAGTACACCACTGAACAAAGATGGGAAGAAAAGGGAAAAGTGAAACCACCTGTAATGACACCACCTCGGGATAACCACTCTTGGCATGTTAAGATATATCCTTCTAGACTTTGCTATCTCATAACATCATCTTAGTTAATCCTCATAACTAACCCACAAAGTTGCTAGTATCCCACTTACCAGGCAAGGAAACAAAGGTAAGAGATCCCAAGGCAGTGATCTTTAAAGTAGGATGAGATTCCTACTCTACAGCCCACGCTCCCATCTCAGCAAAAGGCCACATGTTTCATAAGAGTTAGATCTCATTTCAAAGATGAAGAAACCAGTCTGGAACGCTTCCATGGATGACTAACAGGCTCCGAGGGAGCCTCTGGCGTTTGCACAGGCCTGGGGTCAGAAGGAGGGATTTAGAGCACAGTGTCCTTTGCTTTGCTGTGCAACTTCAGGGCAGGTGCCTAAGCTTTCTGAGTGTCAGTTTCCTCTTCCATAAAACGGGGCTCACAGTTCTTGCCTCATGGAGTTGCTGTGAAGGCTCATAAAAGCTGCCTGGCTTTGTATTTTCTTCCTCCAGGGATTCGGAAGAACGTGTGGAAAAAGCTTTAGTCAAGGTCTTCTCCCCACTCCAGTGGGAGAGTTGCTCCAGCCAGCACATTCTTTGACTCTGCTGCGTAACCACTCACAGCCAGCCTCCCGGGGAACCTCAGCGTTCCCTCCAACCTGCAGAATTTCCTGTGTGTGCAAGTACACCATCGCGCACTGTGTGGACAGATGAGGGCTGAGGGCCACTGGGAGGACATTCTCTAGGCTGTGGTCAGGCCCCAAGAAAACGTGCATAAAGGTGACGGGACTGTGCCCGTCACAGTGTTCATCCATCTCCCAAACAGACAAAGCTACGCCTGTCTGTTTTGCCCCATTTTGCCCCTGCAAATGAATCAACTGTTGGTCAGAGAGATCAGATAGTACCACCATGGCACTGTCACAGAGGTGACCTTAGTCATCCTCCTGGCCTGATTATGGGCAGGGTGAGAGCAAGCTCCATAGCTCCATTTTGAAGATGGGGAAACAGAGATACACTTGCTTCTAGGTCAGTATTTTTTGTTTTTTGTTTTTTAACCCCAACTCACTATACACAAATACATACCTATTTTATCTATCTAACTATCTATCTACCTATCTAGCCACTCATCCATCTATCCATCATCTCTCGTTGGAACATATACATTACACTCTGATATGTTCTGGTCTACTCATTTTATTTTATTCTGTTCTATTTCATTGAAAAAAATGCTCACTGAGATCTTTTTTTAAAAATTTTATTATTATTTATTTTATTTATTTATTTTTGGCTGCGTTGGGTCTTTCTTGCCATGTGCGGGCTTTCTCTAGTTGTGGCGAGCGGGGGCTACTCTTCGCTGCAGTGCGCGGGCTTCTCACTGCGGTGGCTTCTCTTGTTGCAGAGCACAGGCTCTGGAGCGCAGGCTCAGTAGTTGTGGCGCACAGGCTTCGTTGCTCTGCGGTGTGTGGGATCTTCCCGGACTAGGGCTTGAACCCATGTCCCCTGTGTTGGCAGGCGGATTCTTAACCACTGCGCCACCAGGGAAGCCCAGCTCACTAAGATCTTGAAACTAACTTCTTGACCCTTTAATGGGTCACAACTCAAAGTGTGAAAAACACTCTTCAAGGCAATCCACTGAGGTAGAGGCTGAGCTGAGCCTGAGAGTTAACTGGGTATTTACAGAGGTTGGAGCTGGTCCTTAGGAGTCACCTGGGAGTCTGAAGCCATGAATTTGTGCCAATTATACTCTGGAGTGTGCCGTGCCAGCTCACAGGAGCTGATTGTATCTCTTCCTAACTCTGTATTCAGTGAGGCATGTTGGTGGCCTGAATCAGCCAAGGTGGGAGTATTTACACCATGGTAATCAGCATCCACTACAAACCAGGGCTGCTTCTCTTGGAGAGCTAGCTGTGAAAATATTTACCAGCACACCACTGACTAGCACCCACCATCACTCCTCCCTGGATCAATTTCCTTAGTTATAGAAATGGAGAAAATTATATCTGTCATCTGCCACACTGGATGCAGAAAGGCTTCTGTGCACTTGGGAGGAAATCATTATATTAATATAAAATTATGGTAATGATATTGATCATTAACCCCAAAACATACGCACAACAGAGCCAGGTAAACATATGGATCACTTTCTGTATCAAATGAGCACAAAAAGGCTGCCACTTGTCCAGCTCTGGTGGTGAGAAGGGGGCTGGGGGAGGGGGAGGGGGGATGTTGGAGTGGAGAATTAAGTTCTCTTCAACGTCTGTCAACTTAATGCTTACTCTTTAAGGGCTATTCATGGAGATTATTCACACATTAGGCTCAGAGTATTAAATTAATGCTGCTTATACATAGATCACACACAGGCTATTCTCAGTGCCCCTATTTAAAGCAGGCAGTTCTTTACTTCTTCTCTTCCTTTACTTCTGGTAGAAGTCTCATCTGCAGCAGAGTCAGTCGTCAATGGCATTCATGTTATTGTCTTCGTCTGGCATCCTAGGCCTGCCTCCCCATAGCACTTAGGTTCCCACAGGGCTAGTCCGGCTCTCACAGCTTCAACTCCCCTGAACACCTCCCTCCCACATCCCTTTGCCCCTCTCCTCTCTCAGATGGCAGAGGAGGGATGCAGGGGACAGAACCCAGCTGGGGTGGAAGAAGAGAAAGTTTAGGACACCAGAATGGTTCCTATGAAGGTAAAATAATAACTCTGTGGGACTTCCCTGGTGGCGCAGTGGTTAAGAATCTGCCTGCCGATGCAGGGGACATGGGTTCGAGCCCTGGTCTGGGAAGATCCCTTAGATGCCGCAGAGCAACTAAGTCCGTGCGCCACAACTACTGAGTCTGCGCTCTAGAGCCCGCGAGCCACAACTACTGAGCCCGTGTGCCACAACTACTGAAGCCCGCGCTCCTAGAGCCCGTGCTCCGCAACAAGAGAAGCCACGACGATGAGAAGCCCGCACACCACAACGAAGAGTAGCCCCCGCTCGCCACAACTAGAGAGAGTCCGCGCACAGCAACGAAGACCCAACGCAGCCAAAAATAAGCAGTAAATAAATATATAAATTTATTAAAAAAAAAGAATAACAACTCTGATTTTCTGGTGTAGTTGATAACCTGCTTCTTAAGTCAATACTGAAAAAGAAATTGGCAGAATGGGGGCAGCATTTTATAAACAGCTTTCCGAGGGGAACACTTCCGACAAGGAAAGTCGTGAGTGTATTAACTTTCCTTTATATCCAGTATTCACTTCGAGAAAACGGCTGAAGTAAAGGAAAAGGCAGGGTGACATGTCCAATTTGCTATTTGTACAGGACTCGTTTCTAAGATGGGAAGACAGCTGGTTTTGTGGCTTCAGGATCACACTAGATTCTGTGCACTTTTGCATTTGCCCCTGGACACGTTCCAAAGCTCAAGACTTGGGCATTACGAAGCAAGAACTGGTGAGAGCTCAAAAGATGAAAAACTTAAGAGTGATTCCTTCCCTTTGCAAATGGGAATGCCAAGTCAAGCACAGGCTGCACAGAGAAGCAGCTAGAAGCAGACTAGCTTTGAAGGCTGGGGGACAGCTTATCAGCAATCAGTGATGCCTGTGTTCGCTACAGAAGATCCCACAGCGGGAAAAGGAAGACAGCAAAGCAGACAACTTTGAATGTTAGTTTCTCGGGGAAAAAAAAAGCCCCAGAAAACAGACTCAAGTTTCCCCCAAAGTCTTTTCTGGGGTTGTGAAACCACCCTGGTTGCTATAGGAATCATGAAAATGTCAAGGTAGCATACGCCTCTAGTATAACAAGGGTTTCATACACTTTTAAAATTAGGCTTCCCTTCTGAATGGACTCTAAAAGTACAAGGTAATGACAAACATTGAGATTATGTGATTTCATCACGCGGAGCCGTCTCCAGGAAGGTAAACATGAGCCTCTGCCCGTGGTGGGTAACGGATCCACAGACCTTGGTGGGACCTACGGATGTGACAACCGTGTGATGATGGCTGGAGAGCGGGTGCCACTGGACTTCCTTGGAAAACTACCAAAAGGATGAGCTGGGCAGGCAGTGGCTTTGATGCGAGGGCTTCCACTTACACACACGCAGACAGGAGATGAATGGGAAGAACAGGAACCGTGGTTCAAGGACACACATGGCTGCCTCCAAGCATGGATTCACATCCGGACACGGCTGCCACTCAGTAGAAGCACCTTTCACACTGGGAGAGGCTGGTCCTAAAGGCCTTCCTTTCTCCCATTAATCTTAATACACTCATTAGACAGTTTTTTTTTTTTTAATTTATTTATTTTTATTTTTGGCTGTGTTGGGTCTTCGTTTCTGTGCAAGGACTTTCTCTAGTTATGGCAAGTGGGGGCCACTCTTCATCATGGTGCGCGGGCCTCTCACTGTCGTGGCCTCTCTTGTTGCGGAGCACAGGCTCCAGACGCGCAGGCTCAGTAGTTGTGGCTCACGGGCCCAGTTGCTCCGCGGCATGTGGGATCTTCCCAGACCAGGGCTCGAACCCGTGCCCCCTGCATTGGCAGGCAGATTCTCAACCACTGCGCCACCAGGGAAGCCCTATACAGTTTTTATTAATGTGTCTTTTCTCTCTGCTAGTGGAATATCCAGCTCTATTTTAATCACTTATGTCAAATGGAAAGCATGAGGCGGGGGGGGGGTACCTTTCTCCTTGGCTCTGATGGCGCGATTCTATGTGTCCCCCAACTCCCCTTAAAGTCACAGAACAAAACAATTTGGGGTCTTCAAAGCAATGACCTCAGACCTGACACCTCCCACTCCCCCAGCAGAATGTTGAACTCCCCTCGAGGAAAATTCAAAAAGAACAAAATGTGGTCCCTTTCCGTCTCTCAGATCTCTGAAAACCCGGGGCCTGACTGTGAGGGCTTCATGGAATCTGGAAACGGAAAGGGAAGCAGGAAGATTAGGAAAGCAAGCAGCAAGCGGCGCGGGCGAGCTCTCCGGCATCGGCCAGGGCTGGCAACAGGCGCAGGGCCTTGCTTCTCTTATAAACCAAGGACTCAGAAGCCCCGGCGTCTTCCAGCTGAGGCTGCGCCACAGGGCGCTCCCTCGCCAGGCTGCAGCCAGGGGCGGGGCCTGCAGCAGGTGGACGCTCCCCACTCTGCCGCCTGAACCGGCCCCTTGCACCTCCAAGCCGTCCACAAAGCCCCCACGAGACAGCCCATCCCCCCCTCTGCAGGAGACGGGCCTCTACAGACGGCCGCTCACGGTGTACGGAGGACCGCGGGCCGCACGGGGTCCCGGGGGGGGGCGTCCCCCGGGCCTGCCCCTCCCCCAGCCCCCCAAGGAAGGGAGAGAGACTGGGCCGGCTGGACCTGGAGGTGATCGGAGTCCAGAGTTGAGAGCAACAGCTATGAGAGGCGGGCCTTGAAAAACGCAGCGCCTGAGAGCTGGGCTCTGGACTCAGGCAGCCTCGAGTTCAAATCCTGCCTCTGTCCGTTGGCACCATAACCCCCGCTAAGCTTCTGTTTTCTCATCTGGGGTGAAACGACGTGTTTGTGAAGGGACTGGCACACGGGGAGGATGTAAAAATACAGCATGTTATTATCTATGAGCTTCTGCCTCCCCAACTCACCAGTCAACCCTCTGGGAAGCCTCCTTTGCAGGAGCCCAGAGAGGAGGTGGGATCTCCTCTCCCTCCCGGCCCACCCTCCGCTTTGTGACCAGAGCTTTCTTAGGGCTGCACTGGAGTCACCGGTTTACACCCCTCCCACCACACTGGCATCTTCCTGAAGACAGGAATCATGACTTAGTGCCCTTAACATGTCCACAGCCAATCAGTCTGGCGCATGGTGGCCCCTTAATAGATGTTAATAAGCTAACTAGGCTGAAGTTCCCAAGAAGTTGATTTATTTCCCACATTCCTTCATTTTCTCTTCTGTTAAAGGGGCAAGTTGTAGACGACAATAAATTGCCCTGATATCTATGTAGCTAACTAAGATCACAAGGTCAATGATTATATCTGTCTGTTCATTCTGGGTGGGAGCTCCTTGGAAGACAAGCGCTACGTGAAGCTACGAAGGAGGTGTGCGCGGGCGGCCACTGTCGTGCACCCGTGGTGGATTCCTGACCCCGGCGTGCCAGGCTCATGAAGGCTGGCTCCTTCCTCCCCGGCAAACATAGCTACTCCGCACCCCACCCCGCCCCCACCGCCTGACCCAGAGCCAGTGCTTGGGGTGGGCTTAGGGGGGCTTCCTGGATGCTCCCTCTGGTCCCATTTTCTATTTCCTCACCCTGGGGCTGCAATGGGTCTTGTACATCAGGGCGGTGGGTGATGCAGGGCCTGGAAGATCCAGACTGCTCCCACCCCTTCCTGTTTCAGCTCTGGACTCAGCAGCCAGGCTGAGCCCAAGGCACAATGAGGCATCTCAGCCCATCCGACAGAGGGTCTGACTGGCTGCTGGGCAGTGATGACCCTGGTAGCCGAGAGAACCATTCTGTAAAGGGCTCCCCTTTGCCTATGTCTGGCTTAGGCAACAATGCCAACAAACTGCCCCTAAAAATATTCCCGGGGTGTCAACCCAGCCCCGGTTCTCTCTCTCAAGCACCTGCAGGGACACCTAGGCTCCTCCCCTTGTCCAGCAGACACATCCCTGTCCATCATTCCAGCCTGGCGGGCTGGTGGCTTCTGGCCTGACATCCCCACCTCTGGCCAGCAGGACAGATGAGGAACACGTAAGCACTTTGGCTGGATGCTGAGTGCTGAGGAGGTAACCTGGCTAAAGCACCTCTTACGGCAAAGGTTGCTTGGGCTTAGAGATGAGCTGCGTGGACAGGACACCCCCATTTGCCCCTCACCAAGTTGGCCCCTGTGCCCTGGCCCAGCCAGGGAGAAATTCTGTGTAGGGGACAGGATGGGTACAGCACGTTCAACAAGGGCCTGGAAGTACAGACTGCTTAGTTCACTCTGATTCAGTTAGAGAGAGAAGAGAAGCATCAACATATTGGGGAAAGTTCTAGTCCCTTCCTGGGCTTTCCTGCCTGGTGACACTTAAAGAGTAGAGAAGTGGAGGGGTCTGCGATGCTTTGGAAAGGTCACACGTCATCACAGGCTCCTTTCCTTCCCAGGCTCTCCTGCCTGGGTCATTTACAAGCTTAAATGCTCACTTAAATCTTTATGTCTGCATTACCATCCACCTGAGAACTACAGTTGAGATAGTATTTGTTTTCATAAACCCAGGAGGCCTCCCTGGGCATTTTTCCGCAGTGCTTCCTCAGTGGGCCCTGCTTTGTTTCTCTGGAACAGGCTTTTCCTCCCCTGGGCCTCCCTGGTCAGAGAAGTTTCAGAGCTTGTCTGTGTGAGGCCAGTTTCCAGCTGATTTGGGGGTGACTCCTCCCACCTCCATCCCGGGGCATCTCCAGGGTCCAGGTTGGGTCCCCTGGCACAGTCTGTGATGCCTTTCCTCTTTCCACCTCCACCGAAGAGAGACCTCTGTGACGGGGAGGTAGGTGCCATATTTCAGGGAACAAGGCAGTGGGTTTGGTCAAAGAGAATTTCCAGACTGAACAGAACGGTGCTATTAAGAACAACTTAAATGGGTCAAGGGAAATCAATGAAAACATCTCTTTTCATAGGAGATGGTCCACTTTCTTGTGGCAAGCTGAGTCTGGAGGATAGACTAACTGGTCCCTTCGTTCCCTTGCAGCTCCTCAGTTACAATGACTGGTCCATCAGGGAGTGAACAGGAGAAGAATGGGTGAGGAGGAGGGGAAGAAAGGGAGGATGCCACACCCATGTTACAAAGGAAATCCCCTTTGTAAAGATAAATAAATAGAATAAATAGATAAAAGATAAATAGAGCATAAAATCTGAGTGGTTTATTCTTAAGAAGAGTTAGTGAGGGCTGGCTAGCTCTCTATCTACAGAGATAATACCTATATAGAAGATAGCATCTATCCCTATCATCTCTATCAGTCATCTATCTTGACAACAAGGACCCACTGGATAGCACAGGGAACTCTACCCAATACCTATAATAACCTATATGAGAAAAGAACCTGAAAAAGAATGGATACATGTGTATGTGTAACAGATGCACTTTGCTGTACACTTGAAACAAAATTGTAAATCAACTATACCCCAACACGAAATAAAAATTAAATTAAAAGAAGCATCTACCTTGATCTATCATATCTATTCTATCCCTATCTCTCTTTGTCTCTTATCTCATCTACCTGTGGGTCTTATCTATCATATCTATCTGTCTCTAATCTCTATCTTTTTATCTCTGTCATCGCTCCTCCTATCTTAGGAAGCACTATAGTTTTGAGCACTGTGGTTCTGAGGTGGACTTAACTCAGTCTCAGCCTGTTTTATTGCTACAAATGCTACATTTTTGGGTGACAAGGCTGAGACATGGCTTTACAAAAATAAATAAAAATTTTAAAAAGAAGGAAAAAAAAAAAAGAACCTAGACAATAGCAAAAACCATCAGCTGGTTTTCAGGGGCTGCACTGTGAACTGCCTGGGACAGCCACATGCACAGCCCCGTCTGTTCCATTCACAGGGCAGGAGCCAAGCGGGAGTCGGAATCGAAGTCCTCCTTGAATGTAGCCTTCTCTCTGAAATCTGAATAGACTGTAGGCTTCAAAAAAGGCTGCTCTGAGGCACACCTCTGTCTGCCATCTTGCTTCTTGAGAAGCATGGGCCCGGAGGCTTTCATTCCATCTTGAGGAAAACAATATCAAGAGCCCGGGGCGAAGGAGCGGGCCGGGGGTCCCAGGCTGTCCGTGGGAGTCAAACCATGCGCACTGAGGGCTTTCACAGCCCTGCTAAAACCAGAGCAACGATGAAAGCAGCACTTCCTATTGGGCCTTCCGTCACCGTTTAGAGATTAATTTAGAAATGGACTGGCAGGGCCAGGCACTTCTACCACAGGCATGCTCCACCCCTCCCAGCACAGCGAGCTGGGTGATTTCTTGGATGACGTGTTGTGGACCACACTGAAAGCAGAGTCCATGACGAAGCCCACCAGCGGTGCCTTGTGAATGCAGGAGACGTGACATTTTTATTTTTATTTATTTATTTATTTATTTATTTTTTTTTAAGCGGTACGCGGACCTCTCACTGCTGTGGCCTCTCCCGTTGCGGAGCACAGGCTCCGGACGCGCAGGGTCAGCAGCCATGGCTCACGGGCCCAGCCGCTCCGCGGCGTGTGGGATCCTCCCGGACCGGGGCACGAACCCGTGTCCCCCGCATCGGCAGGCGGACTCTCAACCACTGCGCCCCCAGGGAAGCCCCAAACGTGACATTTTTAAAGGCACAAGCAGAGGCCTCCAGGAGACTGCCCCACGGCAGGCCTCGGCTATCAAGGTATTGCCACAAATGCCATCCGGAACATGCAGTGGGGGGTGAAAGGTCACGAAGACGCCCACCCCAGACATGCCAGCCCCTGCTCAGCGGTGAGGGTTCTGTCAATGCTCCACTTGCAGATTCAGGGACAAAGAAGAGGTACACACTCAGAATCTGTCAGACTGTGGCCAGGAACGCGAGGCAGTCCCAGGGCTTGGGGGTCCTGGTGAGTCCCAGGCAACGGTGAGCTGATTCCTATTCAGAGCACTTATAGCAAGAGACCCCTGGGTCCTATGGCACTTGTCAGTGGCTCTGAGTGCAAAGCAGAGTTGGCTCTGGCCATGGTTTATCCGTAAGTGGCCAAGAGACGGTGATATTTTTTTCCCGAGGCCGTTTGTCAAGGGTATGGAGCCCGCGTGTGCCCTTCAAAGATTACAGTGATCACCCAGACGATGCCGCCAGAGCTCAGAGGTAAACGTGCCATTTGGCTCTGTTACGAGACGCGTTCACTTGGCATACCCAGAGGGCAGCGGCAGGAACTGCTTCATGTCCCTGGGAATCAGTGTCCAAAGCATTCAAGCCATCGGGACAGCTGGGCTGCAGGAAGTTGTTGACAGATATCCCAAAGCATCCCTCTGGGAAAGGGGGGCTTACAGGGGAGCCAGAGCGACTCCAGCTGGACCTGCCACTGCACCCGTGCTCGTGAGAGACAGAAAGGACCTTTGCTCTAAGAAAATGAAAAGAAGTGTTTGAGCATCCATCACATCCAGGCTGCTAAAACCAGTCACACACACCTGGCAACGACTCAGATGCGCTGGTGCCTAAAGCCGGCAGCCTTCTGAGCACAGAGGCCCCGGTTGACAAAATCCACCATAGAGAAGATTACCGAAAGCTATTTGAATGTAATGGAAAATAGGATCGATCAGCTGGAGGAGAAAAGTCACAACGTCTTCAATCACAAATCAAGCATGAAGCTGGTTCTGTGCCCGAGGAGAAAAGGCACAGACTCTCGGCGAGGTTCCCGAGGCTCTGGGATCCAGCCCTACCCTTGAGTCCCAGGTTCAGCTTCCACCACGTCCTCCCCCATCACTGCCCTTCCTTTACCCCTCCCTCCACACTCACCTTCCAGGCCAGCTTTAGTGCAACCTCCTCCAGGGAGCCTTCTCTGGTTCCCGCAGAGACAATAACCCTTTCTCTGTATTTGCATAGTCCTTTGCATTTATGGCCACACTTAGCCCACTCTACCTGGTGCTTACAGATAGATACACCTATCTTCCCCCATCTGTCCACGAATGTTTTATATACTGACTCAGACATTTAACAGTTAGATACTAAGACTGTCAGAAACAAACTCAAATGCTTAAAAGAGTGCCAATGCCTCAACCGCCTAACTTTAGACGAAGGAACCACCCAGGAAACAGGAAGCGTAGCTGCAGGGCTGTGTGTGGGATGAGCAACTCACTCCCGCCCTGCCCTCTGTGCAACACTGGCCAAGCCACAGAGCCTCTCTGGATGTGCATTTCCTTTTCTGGAAAATAGTAGCATATCTTCCCCACAAGGTTGCTGGGAGGATTAAAGGAAGTAAGTTACGCCAGTGCCAGCATCTTATAGGCATTCAAATGCCCATGAAATCGAACTGAACTTTAGCCTGAACTAGCTAAGTCAAAAGTCAAAGCCTCGCAGAGGAACAGTACTTTACAGAGACAGTTCAGTGTCATGCTTGGAAGGCAGGTTCTGGAGTCGGCTTGCCTGGATTTTATTCCTGGCACCACCTCCTTGGAAAATTCCTCTGGCCTCAGTTTCCTCATCCACAAAATGGGGATGGTAATAATAGGATGGTTGTCAGTATGAGATGAGGCACACACATTTGATGTCTGGTGCTTGGAAAGCTCTCGATAAGTGTTAGCTATTACTATGATCTGGAATCTAATTTTGCATGGTGGGACTTTAAGAAAACAATTCTGTTTCACTGGAACAAAACAGTGAGTGTTGAAAATGAAGTCATTATGTTAAAAGCCACCAGAGCTTGAACTTTCAGTCATGGAAGCCACAGGGTGAGTAAACAGTAGTTGAGGATTTCTCAAGGTGTGAATTTAACCTGTAACTTGGGTGTCGAATGTAGATGCCTAGACCCTATCCCAGATCTATGGAGTGAGATTCTCTGGGGGTGGAGCCCAGGAGGATGCACTTTTAGCAAACTCCTCAAGGTATGTGATAAACCCAAACAATGTGTCCAATCACTGTCCTATCATGGAAACTACTAACATGGAGACACTCAACAGTACATCCAGTCTTAGTTGGGTGATATGGATCCTCTTGGTGGTTAAAAGGTTCTCTTGCCCAAGGGGTAGGAGTTTTCTGTACATGTAGAGGGGCCACTGCGGGTACCCCTAGCATGTGGTTCAGTGTACCCCTCTTAGGTACCTCTACTTGTAAGCTCTTTGGATCTCTGAGTCAGGGACATAGTCCAGTAGTGGTCTGGAGCCAACTGTGTACCTCTCTTCCCAACTCCACATTTAGCCACTTCACATTCGTTGTTTGAAATTCACCATAGTGAGAGTATCTGCACCCTGGCAAGGCAAAGCCTACAAATCAGGGCTCTGAAATTTGCGCAGAGAGCCAGTATACCAGCGCTCCACTGGTTCTCTCCCATAATAAAGTTCCATGCTGGAACCCAGACTCCATCGAAAGTGGCCCAGCACACTCTATTTAGGTCCTTGGATGGATTGGGGCCAGTTAAAGCCTGGTTTCTGAAAACCCAGGTAAGCAAGATGCTAATAGTGTTCTGATGTCTAGTCCTCATGGATTGGCTCAGGAGAAAACCTGCTTTGTGCTCTGCAGTCGTATCCTAAGCCCCAGCACTGGGCTGGCCATCCAGCAGATCGCAGTCTTGATACCCAAGGGGAGTGGGGTCAACTTGGTGTGGATGCTTTGGGGCCAACCCCTCATCACTGCTGGAAAAACACCCCGGTTCTCCTGAGGACTGACCAGTGGCCTCTACCTGCAGGAAACCAACCTACAACGCCCAGGCAGGGCAGAGATTCCACGATAAATCTCCTTCTCTTCCCTGAGAGTGGTGGTTCAGGTACAGGGGTGGCCCAGCTAAGCTTCAGCCCCAATCCCCAGCCTGCTGTTCAGACCCAGCCCCCCAGCTGCCTTTCAAAGGGTCACCCGTTAAGGGCCGTAAGCCCTGCAGTCGGCCCCGTTTCGGCAGATACGGCTGAGGGAAACATACATGTTTCCTCTGAATTTCTCCACTCAGCAGTCAGGTGAGTCAGGGAGAACTCAATCCAATTTCTCAGGAAATCCTACTATGCTCCAGAAGGACACGGTCTGAAAAATCTATTTTTGTGCTTTTATTTACTTAAGGCCTGCAGGCCTGGGGAAGCTTTCTCATGGTGCTATCAAGCTGCTTCTCACTTCCCAGAAAAAAAGAAGATCCCACCTTCCTGGAACACGACCGGCCCTGGAGTGGCCACACGGCCTTCTCCTCCAGCCCCTACAGTCCTGCGGCCAGTCCCCCGGGCTCAAATGCCGTCTGCCCTGGGGAGAGTGGCTGTAGGAAGACACTTTCCCAGAGCGCCTGCGGCTCTGGGCCCTTGATTCCCGGTGGCAGGAGGCTCCCTGCAGCAGCCAGCACAGCCTGCCCGTCCCAGGGCCGCCCAGAGCTCACGTAGTTCTGATTTCCTGGTTTAAATGTTGTTTTTGATGTAGATGCACAGGCTATTTCCATGGGGTTCGTGCCTGCTATTCTAGAGGCTTCCCAGTGCAAACTGCCTGGGGGCAGGGCCGGGTCTCTTTGGACAGTCTCATCTTTCCAGAAGAACCAAATGCTCAGATCAGAAGACGAATGAGCTCCGTGTACTCAGGGCTTGGTAAACTTCGACCTCGTCCCAACTCTGCCTGTGTCATCTACCCAGCTGGGTCGCTGTCCAGCCAACTTCAGTGTGGACCCTTAACCGGACCCCAGGGCAGGCCACACACCGCACCCTCCAACTGCCAGCAGTGGTGGGTCGTAGAGGTGCCCCAGACACTGTCCTGGGGGGCCGGGGATGGGGGTGATGGAGGGGTGAAGTCATACGTGCATTCAATCTGCATGCCTTTTCCAGGAATGGTTGAAGAGGCCCTCTCCTCTGCTCTGGCTCCTTCCTCAGCTTCCCTGGCACCACGGGCTGCTGGGGTCCCCTGAGTCAGTGCCCCACGGTTGGCCATCACCCCAGTGACCCAGGTCCCATCCAGTGGAGGGACCGCTCGGGCCCTGGCTGTTGCGAGAAGACGACAGGGCTCAAGTGGTATCTGGGGCTTCAGGCCTCAGTCAGTAACTCGTCAAGGTGTGAGACCTCTCTGGGTCCCCAGAGCGCCCCCTTGCTCCTGCCCCGGCCGGTGATACAAGGCGGGGGGACCAGGTGTGTGGTTCCATACCTGGCTGAGTGGCAGAATCTCTCAGCTTTTAAGGTACAGATTCCTGGCTTGTAGCTGACTTAGAAACTCTAGGGGTGAGTCCCAGGAATCTGGATGTTGGAACAAAGCTTGGCCTGTGATTTTGATGTAGCTGTTCAACCCAGCACCGGGCTAGACTCCCCCAAAGGTCACTTTCCATAAAAACAGCCTATTACCTTACATACTTTCACCATTTATGAGCCGAGAGGGGGAAGGGAAATCACGGGGTTAAGAAACGTCTGCTGACTTGCCTCTCCAGCAAAGAGAGGCACGAGAGGGGAGAAGAATATTCAGGCCCCTCTCTGGCCCAGCTGAGTGGCCTCCAGCCAACCACAGAAGGCAACTCAGGAAGGGGCCACCCCAGGTGAGGGACGGGTGTCACTCTTTTCGGGTTTCAGCAGCACCCCTTACCGAGAACTCCTTGGGTAAAAGGAACAGGAAGAAAGCGGCCCTCAGCAAGGGCGCCTGGGCCCAGGCACAGCCCTGGGGCTGGACAGGTGTGGCCCTGGCCTCCCTTCTGCCCGGGAGACCCTGTCAGGTCCCGCAGGCTGCCTTCCCCTCATGGACGTGCCAGGAAAAGCCCTTCAAGACAAGCAACAGCCATGCTGAGACCAACTCAAACCAGGAAAAGGCAACCCTAAGCCCCTGATGTGAATGGCTAGGAAGGGCCTGGCTGTCTTATCTCTACAAAAGCCTGATGAAACGGGGCCCTGTGCGCAGCTGTCCCAGGCGCTTGCGTGTCTGAGTAAAGAGCCAGTACACCCCATCCTGCACCAAACAAGATGCAGAACGGCATTAAGTTCAGAGCAGAGGGGAGCTCTTGTCGGCGAGGAACGGAAATGCCCCACTCCCTCCTCTCATCCGAGACGAAATCAGCCTCCCCTTGCAAGCAACAAGTAAAGGGTAGAACTTCTGGGGCAGCTCTATGAAACCATCTGCACACTAACCTGACGTTCCTACAAACACTTATGCCATGTGTTAGGTGCCGGCCAGGGTCTGAGCTATGCTAGAGTCTTAAGGGGAAAACGTATTGATAATATTATTGCAAACAACATCCATCACAGCAGCCAACATTTGCTATCATTTATTTATTCCCCGCTAGGCACTGTGCTAAGTGCTTTACGCTGATTGTTTCATTTAATTCTCACAGTAGCCCTGCAAGGGCAATGGTCTCTCCACTGTCTAGATAAGGAAATAGAAGCTCAAAGAGGGGAAGCTATTTGCTGCCAGGCTCACAGCTTGGAACTGGTGGAGCCAACATGTGAACGCTAGTCTGCTGACTCTTCCCTCCCAGGCATTTCTGCCTTTGCAAAGAGGACGGAGGCTTGGAGGAGAGGAGACCGGCGGGGAAGTGACAGGAACAGGTAGGGTTATAAGCAAAGGCCTGTGGAGTAGCATTTAGCAAATGTCCAGGGACTGATTTATTCAGAGGAAGTACCATCCACACGAGGGTGCAGCTAGGACAACGGACGCTTTCAAAACAATGAACGAGCCAGACAGTAGAATGTACTGGTAGAATAAAGGGCTAAACTGTGCCAGACAATTAGAGAATAGGACAGTATGAAGTGATGTGGGAACCTAGCAGAACAGGCAGAAAGGGCAAAGGGAGCTGGAGGAGGGAGCAGTGAACTCGGGCCAAGGTGGCAAGGGCTTGCTCTCAGAGGGTGGTCCTCTGTGGGCAGAGAGAAGATCTTGGCAGGGGCCCCTGGTGCTAGAGGCAGGAAGCGGGGCACCCACGCCTCCTGTGTGGACGCTGGCAGCTGATGGCACCCGTGGTGATTCACTGCAGGGAAGAGGAGACTGCTGGGCCCACTGAGCGCCATCATCAGCTCCCGTACCCACTCATTCCATTTATTCATTCATTCATTCATTCATTCAATCAATGCTTATTTATTGCCATTACTAAATGCCAGGCACTGGGGTTCAGAGAAATGAATTCATTCCTGCCCTCAAAGAGCTCCCTGTCATTAAGGGAAGCTGGCCCACAATTCACTATGACACATGGTGAACAGGGTGTGTACAGAGTACAAAGGAGGGAGAGCCTGGCTGTGGCAGGGGGTGGGGGTTTCCCCAGGATGATCCCAGAGGCGGGTCCAGACAGATGAGCAGGAGTTCCCAGGCAGGCTAGGGTGGAGGAGCGCCCCAGGTAGAGGGAAAGCAGAGCAGTGAGATGGTGTGGTCTGTTCAGGGTACCTCAGGTAGGTGAGTGTGGCAAAGATGAGGGTACCGGGACGAAGGGCAGGAAATGGGGCCGCAGAGGTGGGGAGGCCAGGTTTTACTGTGTGTGCGTGTGTATGAGAAGGAGAGGGTGGAGAGCAGAGATGGAGTGGGTGTTTTGGAGGCAATGCTGAGCTTACTGGGACAAGCCTGGAGGTGAGGAGACTGCTTTGAGGAGGGTGCTGGTGTCTGACCTGGGGGCAGTGGCTGCAGGGATAGACAGGATGAAGGACCCAGAGGACAATCAGCACTGACCCACTGCGGGAAATGACCTGCAGCTTTCTGGCTTGGGATACTGGGAAGAGGGGAAGGTGGATGAGAATACAGCAGGAGGGCATGCATGGTGCTGTGGACTGAATGATGTCCCCCCAAATTCATACGTTGAAGGCCTAACTTCCCTCCATGTGATGGTATTTAGAGATGGGGCCTTTGGGAGATAATTAGGTTTCGATGAGGTCATGAGGATGGGGCCCTCCTGATGGGATTAGTGCCCTTACATGAAGAGGAAGAGACACCAGGGTTTGCCCTCTCTCTGCCGTGTGAGGACCCAGCCGTCTGCAAGCCAGGAAGACGGGCCTTGCCAGGAATCAACCATGCTGACAGTCTGATCTGGGACTTCCAGTCCCTGGAACTGTGAGAAATAAATTTCTGCTCTTTGAGACACCCAGTCTACGGTATTTTGTCTGGCAGCCTGAAGGACGAAGACAGATGCGGCAGTTGTGTTTGTTTTGTAACCTATTGAGTTTGAGCAATTGATTGGCAGTTTAAGAGGCAAACTGGGGCCAGAGAAAGACTGAGACAATCATAAGCACGTAGATACCAGGGGACATGGTGGGGGTTAGCCTGTGAAATGATGCTGCCGACAGCAGGACTGAGGATGGAACTTGGGAACATCCACCAGGAAAGGACAAGAGGAGGGGAAGGGGCCGGTGCCGGAAGCTGAGAAGGGACGCTCAGAGGGGCCGGAGGTGAGCCACGACAAGGCACTGAGGAGGACGCAGGCAATGGAGTCCAGTGCACGGAGACCTGAAGTAAGAAAACGCTGCAAAGTGTCCGATGCCTGACAACGAGGAACAAAAGCTCTTTTGGGGGCAAGGTGGGGTGTGGAAGTCAAGTGGTCACTGCTGGGACATGCAATCAAGGAAGGGTGATTGGTTTGTTTTGATTTTAAAGAAGGTTTGGATCTGTAAGAGGCCAGGAGAGCCTTCTTTGCCCTTCAGGGGTCTGCACCTGGCCTCCTGCAGTTCACCACTCAGACGCACCTCCTGTGCAAGGGAGACCCCCGCCCCCTCTCTGCCCAACCTGCCACCACAAGTGCCCCTGAGCTGCCTGCAGTGACAGTGGCTAGCACGGGTGCCAACTGTGTGCCAGACACTGTGTTCCTTCACAAACGTCACCTCAGTCTTCGGAAAGAAATGGTGAAGGAGGCTCGCTCAGGCCCAGTTTACAGGTAAAGAAACTGGGCCTCAGAGAAGCGAAGTCACCAGCCTATAGTCACACTGCTAGCAAGTGGGTCAAGACCTCCATTCCTGTTTTCCTCGAAAAAGCCGCCTTATACTAACCCTGCACACTCCCATACAGCGACAGGATAGGACACACCTTTGACAAGCCACTCCTGGGGCAGATCCTCGCAGGAATGACCCCCAGTGTGTTTACTGTTCTGCAGATCCATGCCCCTGGGTGTTCCCCTCCCACACGATTCTGGGCTCGATCATGCTACGTGCCTTGGCCAATGAGACAATGGCAAACGTGACACAAACAGACAGAAAGCACTTGTGCACTGGGGTTTGTTTGCCCTCTCCTGCTGCTCTTTGGAACCCTGACGCCTCACATGAAGAAGGCCAAGCTGGCCTCCATAGAATGGGATAAGCCGATCCTAGTTCAACCAGCGTCCCAACCACCAGACAGGTGAGTGAGGCCATCCTAGACCATCCAGCTGCAGCTGAGCTGTCCACACCAGGAAAACTACCCTGATGACCCACAGAACCATGATAAATGATGTTTATTGTCTCAAGCTATCAAGTTTTGGAGTTGTTTGTTCTGCAGCAAAAGCTGACTGATACAAGTCCTGAAAGAAGGTCCAAAGCAGCTTCTCCTTCCAGCTCGGAAGTAGTGGAGGCGAATTCTAGGATCTCTGCAGGCTCCTTCAGCTATGGAAGAACCACCCAAGAATACAACACCACCCTTGGCCTGGAGGGTCCCAGTGCTTCCAGAGGGAGTGGGAAAAGGGACAGTCTTCTGTGTACCTTCCCTCTGGGATGCACGGTGGGCCTGCCCCCAACCAGCAGGCAGTTCCTGGCAGGTGCCAGGTTATTTGGGGACAAGGTGACACAGTAGCATGCTTCTGTCATGCTGTCCCCAGCCTAGTGTTTTTCCACTGATGAGAAAAGGAGGAGATCATCTCTTTAGTGAGCGCTATTGCAAAGGCTTCGAGACAGCATTTCATCAAAGGGTGCTGGAGGGGCTCTTGCGGGAGACGCTGCAAAACCCAGCAATCTCCAGCTCCACTTAACAAGGGGCTTGCTGTTTCCGTTTCTGGAGAGGCGTAAAAATGAATGAGTAGCCAAGAAAGCTAACCTGATCAGTGGCACTTTGATAAGGTGACAAAATCACTCCCTCCTCCAGTGCGAGTCCACTCTCATGGCTAACTGTTATCGGAAGGAAGCATCGACTAATTCGAAGAATCTCTAGGTCATGAGAAAAATCAGCACCTCAAATGCCTGAGCAAAGAGAATTCCTTGTTAAGAAGAGAGAAAACAACAGCAACAAAAATGCTAGGGTGTCACTTTCCCCAAGCATATTTATAAAGGGAGGAGGAGGGAAGAATTAATTAGGACAGGAGCTTCTACCCAAGTGACAAGGAAGATGCAATTAGTTTTGCTGCTTTTTTAGACCAAGTGCCCCTTCCAGGTGGGGACAGATGCCGGATGCCACCCACCATTTTAAAAAATGACTTTGAGGCTTTGCTAGTTCTAATGACGCTTGAAACAAAGATGGTTCTTTTGTTTACTCCCTGTTTGCGAAGCCCCAGCTGCC
Source organism: Mesoplodon bidens (assembly GCF_964165515.1). Taxonomy (NCBI): domain Eukaryota; kingdom Metazoa; phylum Chordata; class Mammalia; order Artiodactyla; family Ziphiidae; genus Mesoplodon; species Mesoplodon bidens. The sequence continues at coordinate 11,460,912 of NC_138166.1, forward strand.
CATCAGAACACCATTGACTGGATTATTTATTTCTCATTGCCCAACCTATGGGGCATAGAAGAATTTTTACGGAGCCAAACCGTGAGGCGTTTTCTCCCAAGGGGAGGTGGATGTGCCTCTTCAGTGCTGTAGAGCATGGCCCGTTAATCTGCTGGGTTTTGACAGATAGGACTGATGCCTAACTTTGGGTGGGACAAAGGTTCTGAGAGTCAGAGACTCGATTTTTGTCACTCCCTGCCACGTACAAGCTGTGAGGTCTTGGGCAAGTCCCTTAACCTGGAGAAAATTCAATAAAACTACAGGGTGGGTTAGTGACTAATGAATTGTTGTCCTTTTACTTATTTACAAATAAGTAAATTACATGAGATCTACCCTCTTTTTTTTTTTTTTTTTTTTTTTTTTCGGTAAGCGGGCCTCTCACTGTTGTGAGCCTCTCCCATTGCGGAGCACAGGCTCCGGACGCGCAGGCCCAGCTGCTCCGCGGCATGTGGGATCTCCCCGGACCGGGGCACGAACCCGTGTCCCCTGCATCAGCAGGCGGACTCTCAACCACTGTGCCACCAGGGAAGCCTGAGATCTACCCTCTTAACAAATTTTTAAGTATACAGTACCATTAACTATAAGCACAATGCTGCACAGCTATCTCTAGAACTTTTTTATCTTGCATAACTGAAACTCTACACGCATTGAATGGCAACTCTCCATTTCCTCTCCCTCCAGCCCCTGCCACCACCATGCTACTCTCTAAGAGTTTGACTACTTTACATACCTCCCGTAAGCGGAATCATGCAGTTTGTCCTTCTGTGGTTTATCTCACTGAGCATAATGTCCTCAAGGTTCAAACATATTATGTTCTTATAAATAACACTGACATGGCACTCACTGTTTCCATGGCAAGTAGTTACATATATAAACTCATGTAATCCCTCAAAAATCCTGTGAGGTAGAGTATAACTATTATCTCTTTTTGAGACACAGGGTGTGAAGTAACGTGCCCAAGCTCACCTGGTGTGAACATAATAAACATGGCGTTGTTTCCATACACTTTAAAATTTCTATGTTAGCAAACAGGCTAACAGAGATACTGAAGTCCCTGAGGATGATGGCAAAAGATGGGACAAGGAGAATAAACGAGAGGCGGTGTCTGAGGGATTCATCCTTGTGTAGCTGGAAGTGGTCCTTCACAGCTTGAAAGAAGGGAGGCCTTGGAGCTGGGGGGAGCTGGGTTCAATTCTGGCTCTACCCTCTGCTCCAGACACTTGGGAAACAAAAATGAACAAAACCAACAAACCCCTGCCTCGTGGAGACTACGTCCTAGCCAGGGGGTGGGGGGGGTGGGAGGGTGGGACGGACAAAGAATAAACAATAAATACTTCAAATAACGTATAGTATGTGGGGGGGGTAGTATGGAAAAAACTGCTTGAGCAGATAGGGGATTGGGACTGCTGGTGGGAAGGCTAGCTGGAACTTTAAAAAGCGTGTCATTGAGAAGACAATATTTGCCAAAGACAAAGAAGGTGAGGGAGTCGATCATGAGGCAGGAGGATATCTAGGGTCCCTTGCTCCAGGCAGAGGGAAGAGCTAGTGCAAAAGTCCTGAGGTCGGGTGAACCTAGGATGTACGAGGAAGAGCAGGAAGGCCATTGTGGTTGGAGGGGAGCAAACAAGGGCCAGGCTAGAAGGTGATGAAGCCAGAAACAACATGGGGAATTGGCATGGGGGGTGTGTGACACGAGGATGGCAGTGGTGACTCTGGGTGACATAGTGCAGCGTCTTGAGCAGAGGAGTGAGGTGATCTGAACGTTTGGCTTTTGTAGTAATCTGGGTGATGGTGGCTCAGATCAGGGAAGCAGAAGTGGAGGTGGGAGAAGTGGCTGGTTGGCTCTGGACCTAACCCTAAGGTACAGTCAGCAGTGTTTCCTGGTGGATTGGGTGTGGGGTGAGAGAAAAAGACGGGAGTGAAGGATGACAGCAAGGATTTTGCCCAGAACACCTAGAAGAGTGAAGTGGCTATTAGCTGAGAAGGGAAGGCTGTGGATGCAGCAAGTTAGTGGCTGTTATGGGTTGAACGGTATCCTCCAAAAGATATGTTGAAGTCCTAGCCTCAGTACGTGTAAATGTGACCTTATTTGCAGACAGAGTCTTTACAGAAGTCATCAAGTTAAGATGAGATCATTAGGGTAGACCCTAGTCCACTATGACTGGTATCTTTATAAGATGAGGAGAAGAGACCCAGGCATGTACAGAAGGAAGGTGATATGAAGACACAGGAAGAATGCCCTGTGACAAAGGAGGCAGAGATTGGAGTGATGTGTCTCCAAGAAAGCCAAGGATTGCTGGCAACACCAGGAGCGAAAGAGACAAGCCTGGGGCAGTTTCTACCCTACAGCCTTCAGAGACAGCCTGGTCCTGCCAACACCCTGCTTTCCGACTTCTACCCAGAATTATGAGAGAAGACACTTCTGCTGTTTTAAGCCATCCAGTTTGGGGTACTTTGTCGCAGTAGCCCTAGAAAATGAATAGAGAGGGGAAGGCTAGGAATTGTTTTCAATACATTAAATGTGGAGATGCCAAGTAGACACTGGCATTTACGAGTCTTGGGTTCAGGAGAGAAGTCCAGGCTGTTGATAGACATCTGGGAGATGTCTGCAGATGGAATTCAAAGTCATCAGCCTGGACGAGATCAGTAAGGGATAAACATAGACGGAGATGAGAAGACGGCTGAGGACTGGGTCTGGGGTGATGCAAAGTTGAGGGATTGGGAGACGTGGAAACTAGCAGAGGAATCTGCGATGGTGCAGCCAGTGAAGTGGGAAGAAAGCCAAGGGCGTGGAACCCTCAGAGCCTGTTCCAGGGCTTGCCTTGTACTATGGGGTTTGTGGGAATGTCTGTGCTTGCAAATGCAGCCTGCTCCGTGGCACAGTACCTGGTCCAGAGCAGGCAGTCAATAAACATTTGCTGAAATTAATGATGAAATAAACAGATAACTGAAATGAGCCTCTTCTGGCAACTATGGCATAACCTGTACTGACACTAAGTTTAGAGTCAATTAAAACATATGAACTTTGTAATATGTTTATTAAGCTCTATCTCCCCCTCATGTACTTGTTCAGCGGATTTTTAAGCCTCAAGAATAAGATTTTACATATATTCCTATTAAACTTCATTGATTTTGACTCAGACTAGTGATATATTCAGGATCTTGGTTCTGTCCGTTTAAATACTGGTTTTCACAGGGAGCAGACTGGTGGTTACCAGAGGCAGGGGGTAGACGGTGGGGGAATTGGGCGAAGGTGGTCAAAAGGCAGAAACTTCCAGGAATAAGATGAATAAGTTCTGGGGATGCAATATACAGCAGGGTGACTACAGTTAACAATACTGTACTGTGTATTTGAAAGTTGCTAATGGCGTAGACCTTAAAAGTTCTCATCACGAGAAAAAAAAATTGTAACTATATGAGGTGATAAATGTTAACTAAACTTATTGTGGTACCGTGACAATAGATACATATATCAAATCATTATGTGGTATACCTTAAACAAATACGAAGTTATATGTCAAGTGTATCTCAATAAAACTGGGGAAAAATACGAGTTTTCAGGCTTTGCTTTCTGTTCTCCACAGACTTCAATGAGCATATTATCAATATCTTTACTCAAGCCATAAACACAACACTCAGTAGGGCAGGGGCAGGTAAGGATCCTGTAACGTTCCCCTAGAGTGGTCTCCCCAGCTTAGTAATGGCCCACTTGTTCAACAGATATTTATTAAGCATCTATTGTGTGGCTGGCATTGTTCTAAGAACCACTGAACAAAACAAACATCCCTGTCCTCATCAACTTACAGTCAGGTACAGCCTTGCAATCTGCCACAAATCTATCTACTTGCATGATTTTCACAACGAGACTGTCCTCTCATCCATAGATATTCATGAGAGACTTTGCTCACAAGCCTTGTTAAAAGCAGGGAGACTGTGCCTGTAACATTCCCTGCCCTCTCAGCCCAGCAGCCTCTCAGACGGGGAGATGGTGCTTCTCTGGCGCGTGCAGTTTCTAGTAAACCCAGGTGGGCTGCTGGTGATCACTGCCTTCTCTTCTAGGGTTTTAACAGTGCAGACCTCTCCCCTGGTCTGTCAGTTCTGGAATTAGTTTTCTTTCCTTTCCAGAAAACCAAAAAAATCGACTACTTTTAGTCTTCTGGGACTTCTCCTTTTCTCTGATTCTGCCAAGTTCACCGAAAGCAATTCGATCTCGTCTTTTTTCAGTATCCTAGAACATCATTTTCTGGACCCCAAATCTGAACTTAAAAGAGCTGGGTCTTCTCTGATAACTTCTCCAACTATCCTGAACTCCAATTTCCTTATTGGTTATGAATCCCACCCTTCACAGTCTGCAAGTCTTTCCTTCTTTCTTTTGAAAACTTGCAAATTATTCGATTAAGGCAGCATACATTCCCCTAATGAAGCATTTCTTGGAAGACCTTACCAAGTTCTTGAAAGTTCACATGTACTTACAAGCCGTGGGCAAGATGTACTGTCGATGTCATAAAAATACCGTTAAGTCCAATTTAACTTGGTTGACGTTAATTTTGATCCAATGATTGAGCATTTAAAGTTAAAACTATGTAGATATTAGTAAATTGTCCATTTAGAACATCTTTCTTCTTAATGGCTTCCTGGCCTCAAGCTTCTCTTCCCCCATTTCATCTTCTATAAAAGCTGTCTTTCCCGGACACGCTGTCCTCAGGACATCTTCCTAAGGGGGACCGCGTCTGCAGCTCTCTCCATACCCTGTAGCCTCCCATCATCACTGGGCGCTCAGACCCCGCCCTTCAGCACGCGCTCTCTGCCCAGGGGCCTTCGCTGCCTGTCTAGTGTTCCTTTCCTCACTCAGCTTCCAACCATCATGCACAGCAAGGCCAGCAACCATGTTGACCTGAAACTGACTGGCAGTTCCCTGCTCTCGTGCCAGAAAACTTTAGAAAACTCTATAGCGTTGCTGCCACTGAACTTGAGGTGGTGACAGTAACTGTGATGACGAGGATGTGGAGGAAGGGGCGGCGGGGAGGAGAAACGATCCATTCAGTGTTTTCTTGTCCGTTTTTTTCAGGGTCTAGGTCTGAGGAATACGAAGCTAGGATGCCCGCGTGTATTTGGCTACTGGATTACGTTTACATATACCTGGAGGTTTATAATAGGTATTTTATTACTACTGGACCTTCAGGTGGGGTTTCGTTGGATTGTTTTTTCTCCCTGCTTCTTAATTCCTCCCTCATTTCAGGGACTCATGGACTCCAGTGCTTAGAAATCCTTTCAAATCCATGTGAGGAAGGATAAGAAGAAATGCATGAGAGAGGAAGGCAGAAGCAGCAAGGGCCTGACGGAGCTGCAGTGACTTGATACTTTAAAAGATAACGTTTCGGGCCTCCCTGGTGGCGCAGTGGTTGAGAGTCCGCCTGCCGATGCAGGGGACACGGGTTCGTGCCCCGGTCTGGGAAGATCCCATATGCCGCGGAGCGGCTGGGCCCGTGAGCCATGGCCGATGGGCCTGCGCATCCGGAGCCTGTGCTCCGCAACGGGAGAGGCCACAACAGTGAGAGGCCCGCATACCGCAAAAAGAAAAAAAAAAAAAAAAAAAAAGATAACGTTTCAATTTGTCTCTCACCTCCTCGGCTAGACATGCAGAGAAGACACAGAAAGTGTGAGGTAAAAATAAATTCTTCTTGAAATAAGAGGAGAACGTTCTGAACTGCTTCTTCCTGGGGCTCTGTATTTGCTACCGTGTTTCACAGAAATTGCTAGTCTAGAACAATCAGTTCACAGGGCTGTGACTAAAGATCATTTCCCGGGGACAGATGAGGAACAGAATCGCTGCTGGGAGGGGTGGAGGGCTGTGGAGGGGGCGGGTCCTTGCCAGGGGGGCCCTGGATGTCCTCCCACCTCTCCGTCCCCACTTCACTTTCCTCTCTTCGGGGGAAGGAGAGAAATCGTTCTGAGAGGCGAGTAGAGGTGCCCATTCCCTTTCTCTCCGACATTCTGAGAACTGCTCATCTGCGCCTGGAGAACCAGGCATTACGGAGTGAAGAGTGGGAGAAGTGGCAGGTGTCAGGCCATCCGAGAGTCAGAAACCACGGACATCGCACGTTGGCACTTCATACTTGTTCACTTCAGCAGAGGTGGCGTTTCCCTCTAGATGTTCTACGCTGAGATAATTTAGCTTAAAAAAAAAAGGACTGTTTCCTTGAAATGTGGCTGATTTGACCACATGTGTTTATCTCCTTTCCCTCTTAACTCCCTGGAAGAATATATTAAGGCTATTAAAGTGGTTGAACACTGAGCACAGAGACGTGCGACGAGCCCGGGGACGCCCTCCTGCAGGGAAGGCACGTGGGCTGGAGCCTCCCCGTGGGTCCGCAGTTCAGTGTACGCATGCGCAGGAAGCAGATCAATTTCCCACACAGGCCTGGAAGGCTCAGGGCTGGAGGTCCCCGTACCTTGGAGGGAGTGGACCTGGGAAGGGAAGGGATAAGCAGGAGGGTTGGTTGGAGGCTGAACAGACGGAGGCTGGACTTAGTCCCTTCCCTAGAGGTTCCCTCTACCTTTCCCCCACCTCTGCCTCAGCTCGGTCAAGGAAATGAGAGCCTTATTCTCAGGAGAGACTGCTCCAGGCAGGTTCCTGTCAGCGCAGAAGATGGTGCTGGATGAAAACAAGGAATGAGGTGAAACTCTACGTCCTGAACAGCGGACGGAGCACCAGCCACTGCCCTCCGCGGCTTATGGCTCCCAGGCAAGAGAACCCAATGGCCCCATGTCCTTCAGGGGACATGAACTAGCTCCCTGTTGATAAGAATCACCAGACGTTTGAGGAAAGCCTCCTCAAATGAAGAAGTCAGACCGAAATCATCAGGAAAGTGGAACGCAAAGAAAACAACCAATTCAGGAAGAATAAGAAAACAGAGAGAGAACGAGAGAGACCCTATAATTAATATCACCAGTGATATAAGACATTGCATCGGGGAAACAAGGGTGCTCTGAAAAAAGAAGCAGAATAGGAAGAACTCCTGGAAATTAAAAATATGTCAACTGAAATAAAAAATTCAGTGAAAGATACTGGAGAGTAAAGTCAAGGAAATAGCCCAGAAGGTAGGACAGACTCATAAAAGGATAGGGAATAAGGAGAAAAAGTAAAGGGCTTAGAGATCAGTGTACGTTGGCCCTCATTAACTACCAGGGAGCTCCAGAAAGAAGGAACAGGGAACCGATCAAAGGGATCATTTGGAACATGAACACATTCTAGAGTCAAAGAAAGGCATCTTCAGATTGAAAGCTCCCAATGAATGGCCAGCTCAAGGAACAGGCCAAAAAGAAAGGGAGGAATGAAGGGAGAGACTGAGGGAGGAAGGAAGTTGGGAGAAAAGGAAATAACCATCCAAGGCATGTTATTGTGAAGATAAAGAGGAGATCTCATAAACTTCCAAAGAGAAAACGGGTCACATTAAGGATTCAGCATGGGGCTTCCCTGGTGGCGCAGTGGTTGAGAGTCCGCCTGCCGATGCAGGGGACACGGGTTCGTGCCCCGGTCCGGGAAAATCCCACATGCCGCGGAGAGGCTGGGCCCGTGAGCTATGGCCGCTGACCCTGCGCTCCGCAACGGGAGAGGCCACAACAGTGAGAGGCCCGCGTACCACAAAAAAAGGATTCAGCATGGCATTAGACTTTTCATTAGCAACACCAGAAGCTGGGAGGCAGTGGAGTGTTACCTTCAAAAGTCAGAGAGGAAATCATTTTCAACTGAAAATTTTATACCCAATTAACCATCGTTGAGGTTGAAGCAGGACAAAGACATCTTCAAATCTATGTGGCCTCAAAAATGTTTGCTTCCCATGCACCCTTTCTCAGAAAGCTGCTGGAGGACATGCTCTCCCCAAATAAAGATGTAAAGTAAAAATGAGGTAGACATGAGGTCCAAGAAAAACAAGGATCCAAGACACAGAGGCACAGTGAAGTCCCCGGAGGACACCTGGAGAGGGACGAGCGTAGATGGAGCAGGAAGGTGGAGGATCCAGGAGGGGCAGGGCACTGAGAGATGATAGGATGCTTGTGAGCATTTGGCAAATGGCACTGGTAGGCATTGGATAGCTCTATGGGGGCGTTTGGGAAGAACATGCAACAGGCATGTAGTAAACTAAGCAATCTTTTAAAGGCAATTACTAACTTTGAGAAAAAAATCTATATACAAAAGAAGCATAATTCCAGTATAGTTGGTTCTCTAGTGAATAAAATTGAAATCATCATCATACTGTAAAGACTGACCACAGATTCCGTCCCACTTTATGTCTAACTTTCCTGGGAAGATGGGGAGGGGAAGTGAGGGTGGGGGGTGCCAGGAGGCCTAATTCCTCTAACAGGAAGTCAGTCAGCAACATGTAAAACCTATACGTGAGGAAATGCAGCATCAGCATCTAATTTACGGAGGTCAAGGGAATTCCCTTCTGGTCCAGTGGTTAGAACTCCACGCTTCCACTGCAGGGGGTACAAGTTTGATCCGTGGTCAGGGAACTAAGATCCTGCAAGCCACACGGCATGGCCAAAAAAATATATATATTATTTTATGATTACTTTATGGAGGTCAATACCAGAAGAATTAGCTAAAAGATTCTAAAGAGGTTGCTCTGGGGAATGGGTCTGGGGGGCTGGAGAGGTGCTGAGAAGGCCACTGCGGACTCTTAAACCATGTTTTAAATACAGCTCTGATAAAATAAAACTTAGGTTAAAAAATAATGTATTCCCTCGAAATTTTTATATAAGAAAGATTTTAATAGGGAAAATGGAGTGACAAAGCAACCCAACATGAGGGAGATTAAGGTGGAATAGGACACAGAGGAAACATTACAAAATTCTTAGTGTGAAATGGTTCAGATTCAGAACCCAGAAATGTGATCTTCCAGCTGCTGGAAACTTCCAAGCACAGCACTTCTGTAAAGCCATGCTCCTTTCTCAGGCCTGGGGCACAGGGACATTACACATCCCTCAGGGAGGGGATCAACCACGGAGAAGTTTCCCCAAATCACTCTCACCCTCACCACATCTGTTCTCGGCCCAAATGGAGGCCTCTGAATGGGAAATAAGTCGGCTGAGACTTGCCTCCAGCTGTGAGCCAGAATGTTCAGGAATGTTTTGGAATGTCTGCTTCTTAGGCAGGAGAAGCCAAGAACTCTAGGAAACCCGCAGGGTGGGTAGCTGGGTAAGATGCAGCTGATGACAGGTGTCACAAACAGTGATCTCTGAGTTTAGAAAACAATCAAGGGAGAACAGACATGGGCCACTTATCAGCATTTTACCCCAGCTGCCAGAGTTCATGGTGAAAGTCAACCAGCAAAGGAAAGCCAGGCGAAGAGGGTGCAAATGACATTTTATTTAACTGAGAGCCTGTCCTCCTTAAGGATTACAGACAGAGAAAGGCAACGTTTCCCCACCCAACTGGGAAAGTGTTAAATTTTGGTGTTCACTCTTTCATTTCCAAGACCTGGGAGTGGGATGTTTATTTTACTATTTCTCTGATGTATTTAGAGACCCTAATGAAGGCAGAAAGTAAACAAACATTGGATTGAAAACAGAAATGTCAGTATGCACCTTCTACCTGTTGTTGATACAGGAGAAGGCAATTTTTATACGATTGAAACAATTAGACATGAAGATTGCTGTTCGCACACCACATGAGAATGGAAGCCTATTGCCCAGCACACAGAAGAAACCACTGTTGTTTGGTGGTTTCTTCTGATTACATTAAATGCTTGGATGCTAAATGTGCTGAAGTTGGTAACTGCACTGAGGTTACATAATAGAATAGTCCTCTCCTTAGACGCATTACAGTAGTTGGTCAAGTACTATGAAAAATTAACTTGCCTTCGAATGGTTCAGAAAAATATTACCCGTGACTATTAAAAAAACATATAAATATGTATCTGTATATTTCTGTCATCCATGTATATATGTATGTGTGTTTGTATCTATTCATCCTAAAAGAAAACAATATAGCAAATAAGGTAAAATGTGAACAATAGTTGGATTTGTATAAAAGCTGTAGGGTGTTCTTTGTCCCATGGTTCTTGAAATTTTTCTTGTAAATTTGACATAATTTCCAAATAAAAAGTTTAAATAATACAAAATAGGATGAATGCTTGGTATCTCAGGTGAAACTGTGAGAAAATGACTGATGCTTTCACAGACATTCCAAAAGCATCCTGGGTGAGGGACAGACGCCAGACTCGAAATCTCACAAGCTGCCTGGGCTAAAATCCTTGTCTTTTGGAATAGCTTTAGAACCAGCAAGCAGTCTTAGAATGTTCAAAGTGGAGAAAAACTTGTCTTTCAGGCTTAGTTTGACTCTGGAATGGCTCAAATTCAAGGCTGCACAACGCAGCTTTAGTTCAAAACAAAGGAACCATCCAACTGTCTTACCAACTTCCAGATAATTCCAGAAAGGAGGCTCTCCAAAACGTTGGGTGCTGTTGGGTAAGTCTGCAGCATGCATCGAGGCCAGCATGCATTAGGATAAAGCTGCATAACATGACTCATACTGTACCCAAGGGGAAATGCTTTACCAGAAAACTGGGGTACTGGAGCCAAGGAGCACCTCAAAATATTGCCGCTGGAAGACTATGCCTGTATTCATCCCTTATTGCTAAACACATGGGTAGCTAACCTTTCACATTAAACTTAACTTGGTTTTTAAACTTCAGGATTGAGGCTACTCCTGGTGGGGTGAGAGGGAAAAGGGGAAGCAGCACACGGATGCATTTAAGTGACTACAAAAGTCCTCTCTCAACACAGGTGGTAGTGACGAGAACATTGGCCTCGTATAAGTTTGTACATGTGTTTGATGAAGTTTTCTGCATCTGTGGTGGATATTTCACAATAAGTATAGTTTAAAATCAAAGAAAAGTAAAAACGCTAACTTGTTTTTGGAATTTTTAAAAAATAGTTGTGTCCCATTCAAATGTCCTCTATCCCATCTGATATGGATGCCTGTAGGTTACAGAAATAGAAGCAAAGCCTTTCAAACTAATATTCAAGAAAATATTACTTCCTGGTATGAAAATATATTACTTCCGGGTCCAAATGTACCAGCAAGTAATATACTGGCCTACAATTCATACTGGGGTACAGATAACTGATAGCTTAGTGTCCTTCTGGAGAGCAAAGCTTCTTGGAAAGAAGAAAGCAAGAATACGAGGGGAGGGCTATGCGATAAGGGACCACCCTGGGCAGTAGGGGAAGGTGCTGGCGTTGCAATGGGAACGGCGAGGCTCACCTGGCCCCTCGGTGAAGCTGGGCCCCTACTTAGATGGACAACAGCCATGGTTCTCAGCATGCTAAGGCTCAGACGTGCAGCTGCCTTCTGCTGGGCTATGGCTGTGAAAGACTAACACCTTCCTACTTGCATTCCAGCTTCAGAGTGCAAGGACGGTTTGTTTTGATTTTTTTAAAATAAATTTATTTATTTATTTTTGGTTGCATTGGTTGCTGCGCACGGGCTTTCTCTAGTTGCGGCGAGCAGGGGCTACTCTTCGTTGCTGTGCGCAGGCTTCTCATTGCGGTGGCTTCTCTTGTTGCGGAGCACAGGTTCTAGGTGCGCGGGCTTCAGTAGTTGTGGCTCGCAGGCTCTAGAACACAAGCTCAGTAGTTGTGGCGCACGGGCTTAGCTGCTCCATGGCATGTGGAATCTTTCCAGACCAGGGATCGAACCTGTGTCCCCTGCATTGGCAAGCGGATTCTTAACCACTGCACCAGCAGGGAAGTCCCCTTGTTTTTCTTTTTTTAAATTGCAAATTTCCCTCCATGTTCTTGGAAGACTCGGCTGTAACCCGCCAACACATCACCTGTTACTGTTTTAAGATTCCGTGCTGGGCAGTGGGAGCCTGGGGGTCTATCCCAGCTTGGCCCCAAGGAAGCGGCTAGACTGGAAGATCTCTAGGCTCTTTTCAGCTTTGGTCCTCTTATAACTCCATAAAAGATGGGTTATATGGATATCTGAGAGAGGTGAGTGATCCTCAGAGGTGAAAATATACAACTCAGCTCAACAGGGTTAAGGGTAGAGTGGTTAGGAGCATCCATGGGCTCTGGAGACAGAGGGATCTGGGTTTGAACTGTGGCTCCACCATGACTATAGGTAAGTTATTTAATCTCTCTCACCTTGAGTTTCCTTATCTGCAAAATGCAAATGGACACGTGAGGACTGAGGGAGATCGTGTATGTGCAGGCCGGCAGAGAGGACGTCGGGGCCCCGTGCGGTTCACGGTGCTCACTGCCACGGTGCTCACAGGGCTTGTATGAACTGGTACTCAGAACATTTCATCTTCCCCTTGCATGACTAATCCTCTGCTTTGCCTGGTGCCACAGACGCAGTGTTGCTACACTGCGGCACTGCACGTACCCCACGTGTGTAAGCCCTAGACACCTTCCTGTGCCCCGGAGACCTGCTGCCAGGCAGTCCGCACGGCCGTCTGGCGGAGGCCATGGAGCCCTCCCGTCTCCACGTGAGCTGGACACACTGAAATTCAAGTCTCACGGACACGCTGGTGCTTCTCGACGAGATTTACTTTTCCCATATCTATAATGTCTACGGAAAGCTGAGCACTGCACCCTTGGAGCCGCTGGGAAACATGTGCTTTTTTGTGATTGGAGAGGATGTTGTCGACTTATTAGTGTAGGATTTGGGCTTGGGGTTGCTTTTCGTTTCTGTTTGTCTCTTTAAGGAAGAGTATAGGAGACGTTCACTGCTTCGCTTGCCCCATGACTGCTTATGACGGGCAGGAAGGATATCTGGATGGTAAAAAAGCACAGCTGGCTGGAGCAGCAGAGGGTGGCGCTCGGGGGAATGAGGAGGCCAACGGGTCACACAGCTCGGTTTGCATGTTGAGCGCTCTACAGTTGATCAAATATCCTCAGATATGTCAGCCTATCACTTGCCCAGCCACCCTATGAAGAAGACTGGGAACCTGCAGTACAGTATTTTTATTACCACTTCACAGAGGAGGAAACTGAGGCCCAGGATCAAGTGGCTGGCCCAACATCCCGCGGCTGAGTAATGGTGGAGGGATTACCAAGTCCTCGTCACCACCCTCCCGGCAGGTTGTTTCTAAGGGAGTGTCAGGTGCCCAATGTGATCCACCAGGGAGGGGAAACTTCAAATTCTAATTATTAGTTTTTCTTCTTCTAAGATTCATACTTGATTTTTAAAGTGCAGTTTTAGGTTCACAGCAATTCTAGTTATTTTTAGCTCACCCTTTTAACTTTAAATTTTATCTGTTTGTCTTGTAATGCTCCTAATATATTATGAATTATAATTATAAAATAGTATATGCATATAATTTATAATTAAATACACATATGTTGGGGTGCCAGCTCCAAAAATTTTAACTGATAAGAGCGCAGGATTGGGCTTCCCTGGTGGCGCAATGGTTGAGAGTCCGCCTGCCGATGCAGGGGACACGGGTTCGTGCCCCGGTCCGGGAAGATCCCACATGCCGCGGAGCGGCTGGGCCCATGAGCCATGGCCGCTGAGCCTGCGCATCCGGAGCCTGTGCTCCGCAACGGGAGAGGCCACAACAGTGGGAGGCCCGCGTACCGCAAAAGAAAAAAAAAAAAAAAAAAGAGTGCAGGATTGAAATAGCTTGAGGAAGAGTCTTACTAATACTGGAAATTAACAGATCATTCTGCTCCTTTCTCTTCCTTTTACTATTATTCATGACTCTTGGTCAGGAAATTTTAATGCTGTGTATTCTTCAGATTGCTCCACAGCCTGGTGAAGCGATAACCTTGATTTTATAAAGAGTCATAGAAAGTGCTTCCTATCTCCTCCAGAGTCTAAGGCCGATCTGAATCATCTTTCATTGTGAAAGGATTCCCATGATATGCGAACATGGCGGTTCCCAGCTTGTCCAGCAGAAGCACCCCACGTCTCCAGCATCATTTGTGACCAATTACAAAACCCAGGGGCACCCAGGTGGTTGCACATGGGTTCTTGAATCATAACAAGCCCAAGCTTCTTAAAGTTTACGTCACTACCGTTGCCATTTGGTGCCATGAAGAGCATGGCATTTCCAGTAAACACAATATTGGAAGTTTAAGAAAGAAGGAATTGTATCATTTGCTCACTGCCCTATCCCGAGCAGTGCCCAGAACCCAGTGGGCACGTGATCGCTCTTTGCTGATTGAAGGATAGGTGGACAGACTACCCCTCGATCTCTTCTCTCAACCAAGACACCCCTAACATGACAGCAAAGTGAAGAGAAAAAGATGAACGCAAGAGAGTGGAGGTGGGAGATATCAACAAATAAGGAATGTTTTTTTTGGAAGACAAAAGAAGAGTGATCACTGACTGGGCAGAGTGGAGGAAATGGTGACCTAAATGTCTACAGAAAGGGAGCTGGATGCAAGGTGAGCGGATCTGCCTGGGTCATATCCCTCGGTAGGCTTGGGAGCTGGAGACTGTACACCTCAGATCGTGGAGTGATTTGATGCAGGCTATCTGAAAGTCTGAGGGTGTATTTTCTAGGGAAATGGATTGGAAGAGGCTCCAGACTAGTGGACAGGAGGCTTGGTGATGGACAGGATAACGGGCAGACTAACCAGAGGGATGGAGAATGGCTACACTAGAAGGTGGACCTCGGTCCCCATCCCCCATCTGCTCTCAGAGCACTCTCCGGGCTTCAAGAAAAGGTCTCCACACATTGAGAACTGAAAATCCTCCAAAGAAACAGTGAGTTTGCAAACACACTCCACCTACACAGCAGGCCACCTGTCAAAACCGCCACTGACACACCCAGAACGTGAGCCACTGTGCTCTTAAATACAAATGCCCGAGGATCAGCACACTTCTGAAGAAAGCCACCAACAGGAAAGAGACTATGACACCTGCCAAGAAGAGAGGAACGTGGGAGCCACACAATGCGTAGAAGAAAACTTCAGAAAAGCCCTCATTAAATAACATCCTCAGAGCAAAACCAAAACCAGGATGCAACGGTGAGGGAACAATCAAGAACTCTTGGAAATTAAACTTACGATAGGTGAAATAAAAATTTCAATGGAAGGTTTGCAAGATAAAGTACAGTAACTCTCCCACGAAGAAAACAAAAGGCAAATACAAAGTAACAACTGATAGTCCTTAAAGCAATAAGATCCAATACCTGACAAATAGAAATTCCAGAACAAGAGAACAGAGTAAATGGGGAGGAGGAAATGATCAAAAGACAATACGAGAACACGTTCCAGAACTGAGGAACATGCATTTCCAAATTAAAAGGGCCCACCTGGGCAGCGCCCGCTCAAGGGATAAAAGAAGACTTCCACAGCACATCATCAAGAAATTTCAAATCAAGCGACAAAGAGAGGATTCTAAAAACCTTCAGGGAATAAAATAGGCCACACACGAAGGACTGGTACCTACTATTAAGAGTGACATGAGAACCAGAAGACAATACAAAAATGGCCTTAAACTCTTCACTGACGATTATTTCCTACTTTGAATATTTTATAGCCACCAATTTTTAATCAAGTGCAAGGGCAGATTAAAGACATTTCAATATTTCAAGGACTCAAAAAACTTACCTTCCATATAGAATCCACTTGGAAGGGGGGGTTCTAGCAAACAGGGAGTAAATCAAGTAGGGGGACCAGGCCAGCAGCTACTGGACTTGCCAGGACGATGGGGAAGGGAGGCCCCAGGAGTGCAACAGCAGGCTGGATGTCTAACGGGGCTCCAGAAAATACAGGGGAATTGATGGATCATCTGATGTCTGGCCAGTTGGGAAAAAAATACTGATGGGATAGGTCCAATCTCATGGGCAAAATTAAGGATACATATATAGAAAATAATGCAAGTAAAAACCAGGAAGCAATCATCAGGACAAGCAAAAACTTATCTACGACAGGAAGTGTAAACACCAGTCTCTAAAACTGATAAACAACGATGTAGCCAATACACATATTTTAAAGACACAGGGAGGTAGGTACTCCTGGGCTCTGCAGTGAACAACACAGATGACCGTCACTCTCCACACCCTTACTCTTCATCCTCTGGAAGTAAATACATTTGGATATTTTGGGGGGGATCCGTTCCTCACTATCTGAACTCCCACTACTTACATCTGAAACCGAGAAACCAAATAAACTTAGCTCATACGATGCCCCTCATTTTCTGAACTTGTTATGTGACTAAGGAACTAAATAGATTTAGATACTGGATATTTACATAAGCTTAATGTAACCACAGACACTTAACTGGGAGCTGTGACACAGCCGTGTGGAAGGGATGGGGAAAGGAAACTGGAGTGGAGGGGTGTGAGGGCCAAGACCCCTCTTCTGTAATTGAAGGTTCACAGAAAATCTCTGAAATACCTAAAACTGATCAATGAAGGAGTACTCACATGATGTGGTTCACAGAGATATAAACCAGAAGAAACAGCTAAAAAGAGTGAAGACTGGTTTCTTCCAGGGGGACAGGAGTAGGAGTGGATAGAGATGGGGCAAGGCACTGCTCTTTGATGAAGTTTTTTAGTGTTATTTGGGGTTGAAACTGCGCATGTATTACTTAGAGAAGAAAAAAGCACATTAAAACATTTAGTAAGAACACCAGCCTGGAGACCTGGGTTCTGGCCTGAGGTCTGTCACCAGCTAACTGTTTAATGATGAGCACAACACTTGTTGATCTCCTGGCCTTGACTGATTCCCATAAAACAAGAAGTTGGGGTCCTTCCCAAGTCTACATTTCCATGACTGCATAATCCTAGTGTACAAATTTAGGTTTTCTCTCAATGTTGGTGGTGTCATCCAAGCTTGAATTCCTGGACTGCGACTAATATTATTTAGCACTCGTGTTAAGAAAACAGCATTTTATTACACTAAAAGAAAAAAAAAATACACCCACAGTGGAAGTCTTTGGGAAGAACTTGCAATAAGAGAGGCTTGTGGCTTAAGGAGAAACAGAGGAAGGTAAGCTGCTGCTCTTTTGCAGAGGAGTATGACTTGGAAGAAAACACAGGCTGGTCAAAGAAGAGAACACAACCTGACCACTAGGAAAAAAGAAAGCCACGATCGTCAAACAGACAAGAAGGGTTAGACCAAACAAGGTCTAAGGTAGATGTGAAAGAGATGAGAAAGGTAGAAGCTGTAGTATTTTACCAAGAGATTTAAAAATGCTTTGCCTTTAGAGATAGCGAAGTAGGATGAGTTCCCAAAGTAAGAAATGAGAGAGTGTGACACGGAGGGCAAAGGTTTAAAAAAGGGACCACCTGATCTAAGGGTATCCCGGAAACACAGCATCTCAGAGTGAGGCCACCCTGGACGTTCATTCCAACCCGTGTCTAATGCATCCGGAACAGAAGGAGAGGTTGAAGAGGAAAGGCTGAGGACGCTCTCTCTGCTAGCATAAGTCAGGCCTGGTGATCAAGAGTACAGAGAAAAAGCCGGTAGTCAGAGTGGCAGCCATATTTGTTTAAACTGACTTCTCTTGTTGGATTCTGAATCTCTTTCCAAAATAAACAGTGTACTTTCTTCAGGTCCAGGCAGTAAAGTTCATTTTTATGTCATTCATTAAACACTGAACCATTCATTAAAAAAATAAACATTTTTACTGAGGTAAAATAAACCATTCATACTTAAGGACATAGTGCTTTTTCATGTCTTTGATAATAGCTAATGTTTGAGTACTTCTAATCCAGTGACCATTCTAAGAGTGTCACGCAAAATCCCTTGTTTAATTTTTCCAACAACCTTACAAGGTAGCTACTATAGACCCACAATATCTTATCCCAAACTCTTGGCTCACTGGGCTTCCCGGATCAGAATTTATCAGATTTTAGTAAGGTAACAGGTACATATTAGTTAATATACCGCCGGAGTCTGGGGCTACATTCTGTAATCAAAACTAGCAGTATTTCTGCAGTGAAACATAGGAATAATCATACTAATCTAGATAAATAAAGAGTATAATAAATAGCCACGTGTCAGTTCTGGTCAGATTTTGATGCCATAGGAGTGTGCCTCAAACTCAGGGGAAAAACTTTCAGTTTTCAGAGTATTGGGGTTCCAGAAATGCAGACCCTACATAATAAGGCGGTGCTATTATGACTACTTGATAGATGAGGAGACCGAGGCACACAAAAAAATTATGCAACTTGTCTAAGATCAGCCAGTAGGTGGTGGGGTCAGCAGCTGACCCCAGGCAGTCTGGTTTCAAACGTAGGCTCTTAAGTGCACTGCCATATGGCTTCTCTGTGCATGGCTTATAGTTTAGGATTGGGGTTGGCGGAGGGCATACATTACATTTTCACCATACAAGCAGTCAAGGAACCTGGGATCCACATCCCAGCAGAGCCCTGCTGATATGTAAGAGAGCCAGGTGACACCAATGCTTCCCATCCCTGGACAACAGGGAGACTGACTTGTTAGAAGACCAAGGCTTGCAGTTACATAAGCTGATCATGAACTAGAAAGACTCAGCACACAGAGCACCTTGGAGAGGACTGTGCTTGCTTTGAATTCCATGGAAAGGTTCAGATGAGGAGAATACAGAAAAGTCTCAGGTGTAATCACGTAAATATGGTCAGTGAGACGAATGAATCTGAATGTGAGACTTGAGAAGATATTGAAGAGAAATAACCACAAGGGCTGTTTATCAAGCACATCCTATATGCCAAATACTGTGCTAAGCACTTTATACACAATATCACGTTTTATCCATTCAACAACAACCTTTTGAGGGAGGAACATTATTATTCCCATTTTACGGAAGAGGAGGCTGAGGCCAACCTCACACGCTTCACAGTTTATCAGAGGCAGAGCCCAAAGGGAGGAAGGAGCTGGTGGGAGGAGAAGCACCGGGTTTAGAAGCTAGAACACTCACCGAAGGAAACAGGTTGTGAACTTCACTGATTTCTACAGGAGAAACACAAGGGTTCTGTTGGCAAGGATATTCGCAGCTTATGCGATGAGAGCTATTTTCTGTTTAGACACTTTTCAAATTATGTCTTCATGGGATAATGCCTTTGACAGAGCAAATGAAAAGAGAATTTAACTACTAGATAAGCAGTCTTATTTGCTTTTTTCACAAGGGAAGATGAGCAAATATGTAGCTTCCGATCTCCAACTTGGAGAAGGCAATCAATATCTTTGACAGGCTCAGTTCTCGACTAGCAAAGTGAAAACACAGCCATCTCCCCATAGAGACAAAGTTCCTAGGGACCCATGTGGAGGAGGGAAGAGAAACACTTGCGGGATTTTGTGATAATTTAATACTTTTAATGAACAGAGATTTAAAAAAACCCATAAATCCACACTCACTGAGAAATCCACACCACTGCCAGCTTCGCACTCTTCAGTGTTGACCAAAACTGTAGACTTCAGTGCAAACGATCAAAATGCACTTACCAGAGTAAGGCTATTTCTGCTAGAGGGGGAAACACTAAAACTTCCTTTCAGGACGGGCCAAAGACAGAACGTTGTTTACATTCCAAGCAAAATCACAGGCACTTAACAACTGATGTTACAATGACCGTACAAGGACCTTCTCTGGAAAGAAGGGACTAAAAAGAAAACATCCAGTTATTACAAACTGCTGCCTGAGGTTGGGGAAGAGACAGCTTTTCTGAAACCTTCCCCACGGGAAGGCTGTGAGGGAGCTGAGACGCCCGCTCCGGTGCCCGGGTTCCCAGGAGGAGGTCATCAGAAGAGTCCTCCTTGCTGACGTTGCCCCAAGAGCCTCACTCAAAGCTGACGGCTGCAGCCCCACTTTACCGACGAGGAACAGGAGGCTCCGGAGGTGAACTCACCCGTTCCCGGTCGTGCCAAGTATCGGAGGCGGAACCGACACCGAGGTCTGTCCCCACAGCCGGGAACCCTCTGGCAAAGCTGGAGGAGGGGCTGGAGGGACAGCCAGGGGGTCTTCGGCCCTCCTGATCCCACCCCCTCAACTTAAGCCGGGGTTCCATTTTATCAGTTTCATTGATCAGCCTTTTGCTTCAGATTGGTTTTGGGAACATGGTCCTATTCTGCAAATAACATCGTTGACAACAAAGATGACGCCTGTGAAAACCACAGCCCCGCGCCTGAGGCGAGCCTTTAGTTGTGACTCGAAAAGTGTTTTACCTTCTTCTCTCCCACAGCCCCTGCGGGGGAGTGGGGTGTGGGGTGCGACGGGTGGTGACTGCGGAAGGATACATGTCACTGTGTGGGAAATGTTATACATACCTAATGTGTGAATTGGCAACAGAAGATAACATCTGAGTCATAAAGCAGCCCTACATCAAAACAGTAAATCAAAAGCAAACAATGTGGGAAAATAAATTCCTGTATTCTTACAGAGCCTGTGTTGGGAGGATTCCCATCCCAGGGCTCTTAGCCCATAAATCAACAAACACGTCCCTTCTCTAAGAGGCAGTGAGAACCAACATTCCCGCCTCCGCACAGGGAAAGGGAGATTAGGACAGTGTGTGCCATGCCCGACACGTCCACTGGCCCTGGGGACTGGAGTGGGCTGCGTGACCTGTGACCCCACTTGCGAAGAGTGTTTTATCGTAGACTGTTGTAGGGTGAACATTTTAAAGGGCAAGGTTCACAGAGCTGTCCTAGTCAGACTTTAGAGACATTGTCAAGTCCAGTGCTTCTCAATCCAGGTTCCCAAGGAGGCCTGGGGTGCCTCAGAAGTATCTCGGGGTTCACCCCAGGGCCACCTGCCCATCCTCCTTCAACCAGAAAAGTTTCTGTGTTTTCTACAGAGGGCTCTAAGTAAGGTGTGGATAAGAAATGAGGTGCTCTAGTCTACCCTTATCATATCATCAATGAGGTGACAGAGATGAGGCTCAGAGAGGGAGAGTAAGTTGGGCACCGTCACACAGTTGGTTGATGGTCTAGCTCCAGCCTGCCTGCTCAATGCCCTGCCCCTTTCACCACCTTTGTTAGCAGGAAGGATTCTGCTTCAAAGTAACTGAATAAATGTGAATACCATGTAGTCTCACCACTGCAGCAAGAAAGGCTGAAGGCTCCTCAGGCCCATTCAGAAGGTCTCCTAAACAGCTCAGGGAAAATCAAGAGGGATTTAGAATGCCTTCAAGAAAGCAACTGCTTGTGGTAATGGCGATTCCAAATTCCCAATTTCCAACTCTGTGGGCTGAGCTGAGCGACAGGTGGACAAAATCATTACGTAAGGAACATCTGCCAACATCCATAAAGAGAAGGTTGTGGGCCAGGAAGTATGAAGAATGCCCTGGAAGACACTTGGTTAAATGTGGCAGATGGATCACCATGCTTAAGTCTACTCTCTCCTGAAGCCCTACTAAAATGACAGTAAATTTAATTTTTAAAAGGCATAAACTATAAGAACAATGTAAATAAGAGAGGAGATAAGAGTAGACCCAAGATGCCAACAAAATGTTGGATGATGCTGGAGAGCAGTTGGACAAATGGCAAAGGACTTAGTAAACCTCAGCCAGTGAGTGGGATGGGGTGGGAGGCGGATTCAGGCTAATTTGAACCCTAAAGGTCCAGGAAGGTCCAGGATCGGAGGCACAGGCTACCTAGAAAACAGGAGTGAGGGACAGGCTAAAAACAGCAAGTTTGCTGCAACGTCTGTATAACCTGATACGCTTTGCCTCTCTCTGGCTAAAGACTGTAGAAATCAGAGTTGTTTAAGAAAGGACATGAAATAATAGTACACTAGACAGGCTTCTCTGTACTAGGCAGGTTTCTCTGGTGGTGCAGTGGTTAAGAATCCACCTGCCAGGGCTTCCCTGGTGGCGCAGCGGTTGAGAATCTGCCTGCTAATGCAGGGGGCACGGGTTCGAGCCCTGGTCTGGGAGGATCCCACATGCCGCGGAGCAACTAGGCCCGTGAGTCACAACTACTGAGCCTGCGCGTCCGTAGCCTGTGCTCCGCAACAAGAGAGGCCACGATAGTGAGAGGCCCGCGCACCATGATGAAGAGTGGCCCCCGCTTGCCACAACTAGAGAAAGCCCTCGCACAGAAACGAAGACCCAACACAGCAAAAATAAATAAAAAATAAATTAATAAACTCCTACCCCCAACATCTTCTTAAAAAAAAAAAAAAAAAAGAATCCACCTACCAATGAGATCCCACATGCCGCGGAGCAACTAAACCCGTCCACCACAACTACTGAAGCCCGCGCACCTAGAGCCCGTGCTCTGCAACAAGAGAAGCCACTGCAATGAGAAGCCCACGCACCGCAACGAAGAGTAGCCCTGCTCGCCGCAACTAGAGAAAGCCCGCACACAGCAACGAAGACCCAATGCAGCCAAAAATAAATAAATAAAATAAATATATTTTTTAAAAAACCAGTACACTAGGCGACTCAGCTGTGAGTAATACTTACACAGTCATAATGATACAAGCCTCCATACTGATTTAGTGAACAACTGCCATGTAACTATATTGGAAGGATGGATGGAGGAGAAGTGCTTGTGTGGAGGACCTATCAAAGAAACAATAACTTCCATGGAATATCTTCCATGAAAGTTATTAGATAATATTAAACTTAAAAATATCTAGAAATGGCAGGGAAAGCCAGTTATATATTTTAAAGTATAGAAGAAAATATCACGAAAAATAGTGAAAAGTATTCTGGAAGTATTTGCATCTGGGGAGTAGAAATCAAGGACAGGGAGGAGATTGCTGATTTTTCTTGCAAAACGTATAGTATAGTTCGGGTTTTGATAAAAATAAAAATTTGTGATCTTAGGCCAAAGACTTGCTAACCAAAGGAAGAATTTTTACTGACAACACTAAATTGGATTTTTTCTTCTCTGCAGTAACCTCTTTTCTTTGTAACATCTTTATTGGAGTATAATTGCTTTACAATGGTGTGTTAGTTTCTGCTTTATAACAAAGTGAATCAGTTATACATATACATATATCCCCATATCTCCTCCCTCTTGCGTCTCCCTCCCACCCTCCCTATCCCACCCCTCTAGGTGGTCAAAAAGCACTGAGCTGATCTCCCTGTGCTATGCGGCTGCTTGCCACTAGCTATCTATTTTACGTTTGGTAGTGTATATATGTCCATTCCACTCTCTCACTTTGTCACAGCTTACCCTTCCCCCTCCCCATATCCTCAAGTCCATTCTCTAGTAGGTCTGCGTCTTTATTCCTGTCTTACCCCTAGGTTCTTCATGACATGTTTTTTTTCTTAAATTCCATATATATGTGTTAGCATATGGTATTTGTTTTTCTCTTTCTGACTTACTTCACTCTGTATGACAGACTCTAGGTCCATCCACCTCACTACAAATATCTCAATTTCGTTTCCTTTTATGGCTGAGTAATATTCCATTGTATATATGTGCCACATCTTCTTTATCCATTCATCTGTGAATGGACACTTAGGTGCTTCCATGTCCTGGCTATTGTAAATAGACCTGCAATGAACATTGTGGTAAATGACTCTTTTTGAATTATGGTTTTCTCAGGGTATATGCCCAGTAGTGCGATTGCTGGGTCGTGTGGTAGTTCTACTTTTAGTTTTTTAAGGAACCTCCATACTCTTCTCCATAGTGGCTGTATCAATTTACATTCCCACCAACAGTGCAAGAGGGTTCCCTTTTCTCCACACCCTCTCCAGCATTTATTGTTTGTAGATTTTTTGATGATGGCCATTCTGACCAGTGTGAGGTGATACCTCACTGTAGTTTTGATTTGCATTTCTCTAATGATTAGTGATGTTGAGCATTCTTTCATGTGTTTGTTGGCAATCTGTGTATCTTCTTTGGAGAAATGACTATTTAGGTCTTCTGCCCATTTTTGGACTGGGTTGTTTGTTTTTTTGTTATTGAGTGCAGTTCCCTCTTAACTCATTCCCCTGGCTCCAGGGCCAACTTCCGAGCATATTAAGCACATGCTCTGCCAGGGTCATCTTTTGGCAGTTCCATGTGATCACGTCACCCTCAGTTCAAGGCCCACGTGCTAGAAGATGAAACCCACAGCCTGGGCCCAACAGCGCATCCACAGCTTTCTCCTTGGTTTCCCAGCCTGGCCCTGTGCCCCTCCCGGGTGGGTATCCCTGGCCCAGGACCAGTCTGCTCCTGACTCCTTTTCCTGTGGAGGGAGCCAGCCATCCCCTCTGCAGGCCAGGTCTCACCTCCTGGTCAAGGTCTTCCCCAAGTCCCTCCACCTGACTCTAGGAAAGGATCCTCCCCCTGTCCTGGACAAAGGCTGCCCTGCATGGGGCCACTTTCCAACCCTCAGCACACTGGCTGCGTTTCCATTTCACTTTTCTAATCATTTAGGCCTCAGCACAAAGGTCAGCTGTAGTTTTCCCTACCCACCCTACCCATGGCATTACCCTTTTGGATTTCTTTCAGAGTAGATTTTACCACCTGGGATTATCTTGTTTACCTATTTATTGTCTGTCTCCCTCCTACGTGGGGCGAGGGCTTTGCCTGTCTTGTTCACCGTTGTATCCTTAGTGCTGTGCCTGGGGCATAGTAGGTGCTCAGTAAATATCTGGTGATGAATGAATGAATGCACGAAGGATTAAAAAAATGCACCCTCTGGTCCTGTCGGACATAACAAGTCAGTGCGCTCTTTCTCAGCCCACTTGACACAGAAATCCGTTCCCACTGCTTCACTCTCCTGTTGAAGTCGTCCATGGCCTCCAGTCCACTAGTTAATTCTCATCTCTCTCTGCTCCTCGGCAGCATGTGATAGGATCCATCACTTGATCTGGAAACACCAGGAGGCCATACCCTCCGGCTGTTTCCCCTTCCACACAGCCCCGGCCTCTGATCCAACCTCTCTCTCCTGTATTCACCTGGGTTGTCCAAGGAAGTGTGTGTCCAAACTCACAACTGTGAATACTAGCCCACAATACCTTTTCTGCAGTTCTGAAATCCAAAAGCCCTAAAACCAAGTTTTTACATAACTTTGGTGCCAAAACTTATCTCATGAGGATACCAGATCCCAACTGACGTGAGGCAGTTTCTAGTCTTTATTTATCTACTGAAGTGTGAACATTATAACTTGTTGTAGACATACCTGTGTGTTTGATTACAGGTGATGGCTCAGATCTCAATGGGAGCGTTAATTGATTATCTTTCTAAAATCTGAATAGAGCTGAATTCTGAAACCCATCTGCCCCGAAGGGGGTTGCATATGGTCCTGCACCATCTGGTCACCGATGACACTCGCAGAAGCAGTTCTGGCCACCCCTACCCCACGCTCATCCAGCCCCTGCCTGCTTGACTTTCAAAGGTCTGAAAGGTGAAGCTTGCAACCTGCACTCAGCGTGTCCAAAACAGAACTCCTGACTTTTCTCCTTCCCACAGGTTCACCGGTCTCAGTTATGCCCCCATCACGCACCCCAGCTGCTTGGACCAAGAAACTAAGAATCATCCTGAATCTCTCTCTCCACCCCCCAGTCCTGCCTTTAATGACTCAGGAGGTAGGGTCAGCTCCAAGGTATCCTGGATGTGCCCACTGCCAACCACATTCACCGCTACCCCCAGGGTAAGCCTCCCTGCTGGCTTCCCTTCCACCCTGACACCACTAGAGCTGATTCTCCACAGAGCAGACAGAGCTTTAAAAAACTGAAGTCAGATCAAGTCATTCCCTTGATTACAACCCTCCAAGGGCTTCTCTGAACACTAGAATAAAACCTTAACTCCTGCATAACCTACAAGGCGCTCCATGGCTGGGCTCCTGTCTCACACTTGGACCTTACCTCCTATTACACTCCATCTGACTCAGTTTCCTCCAGCCATGTAGCTGCCCTCCTTTGCTGCCCCAGGACCTTTGCACCTGCTGATCCCTCTCCCCCAGACTCTTACCTGTTTCTCTCCTCATGTCATTCAGTTCTCTGACCAAATATCATCCCCTGCCACTCACAGCCCGTCATTCACTCTCCACCTCCTCCTTGCTGCATTATCTTTGGTTTACTGACTCTGTCCCCTAGTAGACTGTAAGGTCCATAAGGCTGGGAGTTTTGCAGTTTTGTGAGCCACTGACTCCCCTGTATTTAAGGCATAGCCTGGCACATACTACATGATCAATAAATACCTGTTGAATAGAAGAATGAATAAATGTGCGCATTGTATACCATCTGGAAAATAAAGAATATAATGAAGATAATAAAATCATCCCTAGAAACCCGCTGCATAGATACAAACTGATCCATACACAAGTGTGTGTGTTTAACAAAAAAAAAATAACCAACATAATTGGTAATGTTCTACACATCTTGATAGGGACTTGAGTATGCATTTGCCAAAATTCAATAACTGTACACTTAAGGTTTGTATATTTCATTGTATGCAAATTTTCCCTCCAATGAAAAAAATTATAAACAAATACTGAACACTAGTTAATGGTATGCATGCCGAAGTACTGACAGGAACGTGTACTGATGTCTGCAACTTACTTTAAAATGCATAAAAAAATAAGATGGCTTATTGAATGAACAGAAGGAAGATAGATAGATATGTATCTATCATATATCAAATATATATTTATCATATATACGATAAAGCAAATATAATAAAATGTTAACGGTAGAACTAGTAGTAGTTCTAAGGGAGAGTTCACTGCGAAATTCTTTCAATTAGGCTGTATGTTTGAAAATTTTCATAATAAAATGTTGGGAAAAACTAATTTGGGAACATACTGATTACAGTTTGTATCCTCCGTGGTTCACTGAATATTTTATTGTATTTTCCCGTATCATCACTGTCTTTGAAAGCATGGTTTCAAATGGCTGTGCAGGATGCCCCTGGATAGATGAACCACAACTTACTGAGCCAGTCTCCTATCTTTGGACACGCAGACCATCTTCAGTTTTTAACTTTTGTCAATAATAGAGTAATGAAAATCCTTGTCTATACATCTGTGTGCATAAGTATGTTTATTTACTCATTGTACACTCCCAGAGGCGCAGTCACTAGGGTCAAATGTCCTAACATTTTAGAATCCTCATACATATATGCTGCTCACTGCCTTCTTGAAAGGTAGCCATTGAATAGGGATATTCTTATTCTCTGGTGAGTCTGTAGATTTCTTAAGGCAGAGGAACTGTTCTACTCTGTGCCTACCACTAAGCCTAGCACCATGTAGGCACGGGGGAAAATATCTCAGATTACATCAAAAGAACATATGACCAGAACTAATTCTGCTGTATGTTGGAGAAAAACGGTGAAAGATACTCTTCTTTATGGGAAATCTGAGGCTGCCTGGCGAGGAAAGGGCTTCAGACAGAAGGCAAGGACTGAGGTCTGCCTGAGACCCATGATGTCACCAGGAACCTAAGACCAAGTGTTCCGGGGTTAAAGGAAGTCTCTGGGACTCACTGAAGAAATTATGGTTCAAACAATGGAACGTTCTGTGGCCTTTAAACAGAGTGGGTCCAAGCCATATGAACTCTGGTGGGAAGATGATTAGGCTGGATGCTAAGGGCAGCAGTGAGCAAGATGCAGAATAGAGGGAGGGGCCGCATCCTCAGGGCTGTGCGGGCCGGGGGAGGTTGACTTCTTTACTCCATGCCCCTCTGGACAGTGGGTTGTTGTTGGCTTTTTAAACAATTATAACTTTCAAAAAAAGGTAGTTCCCAGAGGTAAGGGGGACAAAGTTGGTGGGGACTGTTCTTTGAGGCCACTATTTGGATTGAGTATGTCAGTGTTCTGGCTAAGCCTTCACTATACTAGTATTTCAGTCTTAAACTTTACCAGAGCAGAAGTCCTCACCTTACAAACTGGTTTTGTTCCCCAAGTTCATTTGTAAGTTCTTGTTTGGAACTTGGGATATATTTCCCTCTAAGATGGAGGCAGTTTCTATTCTGGTGGGCAAGATCTTTTCTGACCATTCATGAAATCAAACTAGATCTGATTTTCATAAAGGGCAGTAAAACACTACTGACAGAGATCATGACGGGGACTTTCACAGGACTGGTGACAGAGGCTATAATTTTTCTTAAAAAAAAACTTTCTAGGGAAGTCTGGCTAGTGGTACCCTTATTTCTCCACCCCCCTTTTTATTTCTATTAAAGAGGGAAGAATAGCAGGTTAAAGAAAAAACCCTCACAACTTTCCTTAGTAACTGGCTAAGGGATGAAAGTGGGAGAGGAAAGAGGTCTTAAATAAATGTGTGAGAAGAAGATCCTTCTGAGGTGATGTGATCCAGTGAGCAAGGGGCCAAGGGAAGGAGGGGCCCGCATGGGCCGCACCCCCAGAATAAAGCAGAAGAAAGGCAGTGACACCAACAGAGGTAGAGCCCAGACCTGTGGGGCCTGAGGAGGAGGAGTGCGGGATGAGGCCTCAGAGATGAAGCCCACAGGGAACTTGAACCCTCCCGTGAAGGGAATGTGTCTACGGCACAGGCCTCAAGGGCAGCAAAGAAATATTCTTGAGCCTCATGTATATCAACAGAAATGCGAAACTTCCAATGGTCTGGAACTGCAGTAGGTCCCAATCCCACAAGCACTGCCCTTGGATCACTAATCAGTTTGCAGATGACAGTGACAACCGGGCAAATGATTGCCAGTCAATAACGTACGTTTCTATCACACGGAAGAGATAATATATTTAGCTGAAAGTCCTATTCTACCAGGAGGACATGAAGTCCCCGCATCACACAAGAGCTGCAGGGTCACTCAAATGACCAAAAATGATCTGAGGACCAGAAAAACAACTTAAGAAATAAGATGAATGTGTTAAAAGCCCAGGAGAAAGCAATAAGGAAGAAAAACAGGATGCCAGTATTTAAATGCTATGGCAATGAGGCCCCCTGTGCATGGCGGAGGGTGATACTTCCAGAGCTGAGGTGAAGGAAAAGTGAATTACCCAGTGACAGATGGCAAACACAGGCAGGTGGCATAAGGATCTGCAACAGAAAGTGCTTCACTAAGGGAAGCCGGTACCTACCACACCTCTGCCGCCTCCACACCAGGCCCTGAACAGATACTCGAAGAATATCTGTGGATTTGAGGTTATCTTGAAGGCATTCATCAGACCACGGACTGGCCTTCTTCTGATTACCCCCTATTTCTTCAGATCTACAATGTCGTACTTTACGTACTGGTAAGAAAAAACCGACTGATCAGTTAAACTATGACACAGCATGAATTTTTAAGACGCATCTCAGCTCTAGAGATGTTAGAATTGTGAAACTAGTGGGCATCTTAGAAGCATGAAAGATGGTAGATTGAAAAGATACTACCTGTTTGCGGAAGGGTGCACGAAACTATGACAACACGTCTCCCTGCCTCCCCCAGACCCCTCTCACCAGCACCCACGAGAGGAGGGCCTGGCATGTAGCTCCATAAGATGCGGGGAAAGCTGAGAAGCAGGTAGATGCATGGAAGAGGGATCCACAGAAGAAAGGAGGCCCAGGGATATAACGACTCCCTGTCGACCTGATTTACAGCCTCCGTGGAAGGTGAACTCGGCCACGGGGCACCGGTCTCCGGCCACTCGTCTCTGGCCACCCTTCTCCGCTCACACCGTGAGCCCAATGGCAAGCATGCAGCTTCTGTGGGACCAATGGTGGGCACGCCAGGCCCCGGGGGACGTGTGCCAAGTGCTTGCCTTCCTTGTGAATGCACATGGCACCCAAGCATCCTCTCATTCTCTCGCTATGGTGCAGGTCCTAAAAGCAGGGGTCGGGCTGCACAGGAAATGTGTTTGCAAAGAATGAACCAAGTCTTCTCCCTCAGAAAATAGGCTCCCTCCAGCCTCCTTCAAGGGAGTTGGAAAGGAACGCTGCCCATTTGCAAATCAATAACTTACAGTGGCTGTGTAGACAATAAAGCACAAAATGTGATGCTGGAGGCCCATAATGGCTCAGTGTTCGAACACAATCCTGCCCTCCAAGTAGCAGACGAGGATCCACACAGGCCTCCTGGCTGCGTCTGCCTGCTGCCGCACCGAGGGCTGGCGGTCTGTCTGCCTTTCTTTCTTTCTTCTTTTTTTTAAGGGGGGGTTGGAAAATCAGAAGGCTACAGCTGAGACAGCTGCCAGGAGCCAACGACTCTCGACATTTTACCACTTCCTCCTTTTCACAGCTATTTGCATGAGGGTTGTTAGGAAAACACCTATTCCAGAAGGGAGACAATTTAATGGAAAAAGCATCTCAATCATTCACTTTCAGCCAGAATCTCACAGACTCAGAGGCACTTGACAGGATCCTTGGAAATCAGGAGAAACAGCTGCCATGCAGGCCACACCCCCAGGGATTTCAGCCTTTTGGTACCAGGGGAGTAGCCCATGCGGAAAGATCTGTTAGATTCTGTGAGACCCGGGCAGGAACAGCAGCTGGGAGACCAGGTAATAAAACTGATCTCCACCCGCCTGGATCAGCCCCTGTTCAATCTGCAGACAATAAAAAGGGCCTGGGGCCGGTGACAATTTTCCCCTGAAGGTTCCACATCCTTCTAATTACTCTCTGAGTCTGGCACCGGAGCAAGAGCCCTGGGCCATACAGCGATGACCTGGACTCCTGAATCCATGGGGACCAAGCCAGCTGGGTCTCTGGGAATTCAGGGGTGAGCCACTATCAACCCACTTGCCCCATCTGAAGGATTAGCGGGGACACGGCTCTGCTTCCTATCCATTCGTGCGAGAGAGCCTCTGAGGAACCCAGCTCACTCTCAGCAGAAAAGCAAAGGAATCCATTTCCTCATGAAGGGTAATCCCTGCTCAAACATGCATTCCTCACATTAGACAAAATCGCTGAAGCACTCTTTGAATTGCCCAACTTTAGGGAAAGCCAGCCCCAGCGGGAGGCACCCCTGCAAAGCAGCAACCAAACGAGCCAACAACATCTGACACATTCGGCTGTGGGTGTTCTAGATACAGATGCAGAGGTTTTTTGCCTTTTGCACGGGCCAAATGGCATGCTCTTATGGGCAGCGGCTCAGCCGAGAGAGGTTTCTAGGAAGCTGTTGCTGCTGCATGAAAGGAAGGAAGGAAGGAAGGAAGGAAAAGAAAGAAAGAGAAAGAAAGAAAGAAAAGAAAAAAGAAAGGAAGGAAGGAAGGAAGGAAGGAAGGAAGGAAGAAAGAAGAAAGAAAGAAAGAGAAAGAAAGAAAGAAAGAAAGAAAGAAAAGGAGAAAAGAAAAATGAAGCCTCTGGATTTTGTGCACTTACAATGAATATCAAAACGTGGCCCTAGAAGATGGTCGCCTGGTGGCCTGGCATCTCTCCTTGGCCTAAGCACTCCAAATCTAACATGGGGATTTCCGAGCCTCGGCCCAACACACTTTTCACCGGACCTCACTTCCAATTTGTTGGGCACATGGGTATAATTGCTGGCAGCTTCTGCATTTGGACTGGGTTCCAGACGGTACCTGATTAGCACGTTATGAGTCTGTTTTGGCCAGTTGGCCTATATCGGACGGTCCATCTGGGGCATTCGTCAGTTCAAGCAAAGGGCAGAAGGAGATGAGTCTTTTTCCCTCCCCCGCCCCGATCTCAGCATCCCCAGAAAACAGGGAAGAGCTTCAGTACCCCACGGGGGGCTGGCAGCCTTAGGTCCAGTCCTGCGCGCAGGACAGACAACACTGACGCGTCTTCATGCCCTGCTTGCACTCAGACAGCCTGTGAACACCCGTGGAAAAATACACCTATTGAGCACCTACCACGTGCCAGGCACCGGAAAGAAGAATGGACATGAGACACGGGCCCCGTCTTAAAGGAACCCAGAGCCTGCAGGGGAGAAAAGGTGAATAAGAAACAACGATAATGCGTAACAGAGCCACCTGAAATGTGCTAGGAAACAGATGATGGAGGACTCGGTTAATCACGCATGTGGCTGGGGGCCGGAGGGGTCTGAGCAGAGTGACAATCAGCTCTGAATTTTGGAAAAATGATTCTGGAAATGGTAAGACTAGACTGCGGAGAGGCAGTGACAAGGAGGGAGGCCGGTTAGGAGGCTGCTGTGAAGGTTCTAGAGAATGAGGGCGTGCACCAGGGCTGCCACTGTGGGAGAGAAGAGGAGGAGCCAGAGCAGGAGTGCTTCCGGCTGCAGGCAGGAGGGGAGGGAAGCCTGCCTGGGCCTGCGTGCGCACGGCTGGGTTAGAAAGCCTGCGGCACTGAATGTCTCCATCCAGCCTGTCGACATACCAGCCCTCTCTGCCGCATTTTCTGAACTTCCTTGATCCTCAGATTCACCTCTGCTAGAATCTGAGCAACATGCTGGCTTCCAGCTGTACCTTTTCTATCTTCTCCAGATCACGCATCCCGCAGCCCCGCCCCCAACAGCTTCCAAATCTCCCACCCACCCAAGTGTCTAAGGTGGTGTCATGGAGCCTCCCTGTCCTTCTCTGCATCTCCAGGGGCTCCAGAACCAGCAGCCCCAAGAAGGACATGGGGTGTACTCCCTGCTTGATCCTCTGCATGGGCCCCTTTCCAAATACAAACCACAAATAACTGGCTGGAGATGAGTACCCAGGGTGACCTGCTCCAGCTGGTAGCAGGAGTTCCAGGATCCACCTGGTCTACCTCTACCCCCGAGTCTGGCCCTGTGGAGTAAGGTCAATCTTGGAGTCTTCCCCGCAACTCTTCTGGGATATTTTTCTGTGACCAGAGAAATCTGGACATGAGGTGGCAATCCTAATTTCTTTGGTGAAGTCCAGAAGAAATGCACTGAGGGGGGGACTAGGATAGATCGCTGGGCCAGAGGAGACCCAGGTATTTTTCCTGTAACTCTAGTTGCTACTATCTAAGGCAGGAGTAACTCTGGAGCTGCCTGTACTGGATAGTGTTTATGGTCATAAGAGGATTTCCCAGTGTATAACTGCATTAGATCCCTACGACAGCATGGGAGGTAGAGGGGTTACGAACTCCTAGGAGGAGAACCTGAGAGCATAGATTCAGTGGCAGATGCCTGGGTTGGAACCTGGCTCTGCCATTCACTGACTCTCTGACTCTGGACAAGTATTCCACTTCCTCGTGCCTCAGTTTCTCCGGATGGGAAATGGGACTACTACTAATGACTAGCACAGAGTGAGCATTTTATAAGCATTTGTTAAAGAAAGTTCTCCACTTCAGAGATGACTTAAACACAGTGCTGACAGGCTGAGGAACTTGCCTGAGGCTGCCAGGCTGGAATGTGAGGTAGAGAATTAGAATTCTTTGGCTCCTAGGCCATGCTCTTCACGCTGCGTCAAGCTACTCTGGGAAGCCCCTACTCTCCGGCAAGCTCCTTAGCCTTCCTGCGAAAGGGCCTTTACAAGGAATACAATGTACATCATCATCCTACAGCGATAACTATTAAAGTAGAGGGTATCTTTTTTTTGAAGGGTATTATTGAGATAAAATTCATGTAACATAAAATTTATCATTTTAACCACTTTAAGTATACGATTCAGTGGTTTTTAGTATATTCGCAATGTTGTGCAATCATTACCGTATCTAATTCCAGAATATTCACCACCCCAAAAAGAAACCCTGTACTTCCCCATTCCCCCTACACCCCAGCCCATGACAACCATTATCTACTTTCTGTCTCTAAGTTTACTGTGGACATTTCATATAAATGACATCATATTATATGTGGCCCTTTGCTTCTGGCTTCTTTCACTTAGCATGACATTTTCAAGGTTCATCCATGTTGTAATGTGTCAGTACGTCATTCCCTTTCATGGCTGAATAGTATTCCATTGTAGGATATACCACCTTCTGTTGACCCATTCATCAGTTGGTGGGCATTGGGGTTATCCCCCCCTTTTGGGCGTCGTGAACAGTGTTTCTGTGAACACTGGTGTATAAGTTTTTGTGTGCACTTGGGTATATGCCTAGGAGTGGAATTGCTAGATCAGATGGTAACACTATCTTTAAGCTTTTCCAGGAACAAACTGCTTTCCACAGTGGCTTATGCCGCTTTGCATTCCCACCAGCCATCTACAAGGGTTTCAGTTTCTCCACATCCTGGCCAACCCTTGTAATTGTCCTTTTCTCACCCTCCCCCAAATATATATATTCTAGTCATCCTAGTGATGTGATGCAGTTGTTCAGCGCAGTTCTGATTTGCGTTTCCCTAACGATTAATGATGTTGGGCATTGTTTTCACGTGCATTGTTTCAATATCATGTTCCTGATATTGCGGTAACTGATATAAAAGATATGAAGTCTCGGGCCCCTTTTCTTAGATGAAGAGGTGGGCTCGGTGGATGTGTACAAAGCTGACCCGCATGCATATGGCAGCAGGGAGAACTGACACCCAACACACAGGTTCCTATGTGCAGCAAGCAATTGGTGGCCTCCAGGGGTAAGGAGGGATCTGGAACTTTGCACGGGCCCGCAAAAGCTTTCACATACATCGTGGGCCCATCCTGCTCTGTTCCTCTCGCTGATTATGGGGCACATCTGGTTTTGTGGGCCTTCTTGACTGCCTCCACCTTTAGAATGGCAGCCCAACTTCCTCCAAGGGCCTGAAGGTGGGATTAGCAAGAGGCTCGGAGATGCTCAGCTGGTAAACCAGTCGCAGGCCTGAGCAAAGCTGGGGAGCTAAGGAAATGTCACATGACAGATACATCTCAGAAGCTAAGGGAGCAGACAGCCTGAAACGCCAGCCAAAGTCCGGGCCGGGCACCTACTGAAGCAAAACCCTCCTGTGGTACAGGGGCAGCAAAGTGGGTTGACTGATACACGAGCGCTGTGAGTTTTGAGCCAGTCTGCCAAAAGCAAAGGCAGACTGCAGCTGGGCAAGGACGTTCCTGAAAACAGGCCACTGGCCACCATGGTGAAGGATGGTTAACCGCAAATATGGGTGTCCCTGGCCCCATGTTGCCTCTTCTTTTCAATGGTCTTCTGGCCATTTCATCATTTTCCAGGGCCTTCTCCAGAAACAAGAGAGAAGAAAGACACCAGTGCGTGCTCCAGCAGCTCCTGCAGATAGGTATGGCTAAGGGAGTCAGGCTGAAGTCAGTGGACCCCTGCTCTATATACTATTGTGCGATAAACTGCCCCAGTATTAGTGGCTTAGAACCACTAATTCTCTCATGGGTTTATGGATTGAGTGGACTCAGCTGAGCAGTTTTTCCTTAGCACCAGATGTCAGCTGAGGCTGTCATCAAATGAAGGACCTACTGGACTGGATGCCCCAGAGGGCTCATTTACAGCTGGTACATACTGCTGGTCATCAGCTGGAAGCTCAGCTAGGGATGTCCACAGGAGCACCTACACCCCAAAGGGCCTTGGCTTCTTGCAGCATGGCAACTGGGTTCTAAAAGGGAGTGTCCCAACAGTGAATGTTCCAAGAAACTCAGGCAGAAGTTGTAAGGCTCCTATGACCTAGCTTCAGCTGTCACATGGTGTCACTTCTGTTGGTCAAAAGTGAGTCACAGGGAACCCTTCCCACCTCCATGAGGCCAGTATTAACCTCCCAGACAAAGATATCATAAGAAAAGAAAACCACAGATCAAATCCCTTATGAATACAGATGTATAAATCCTCAACAAAATACGAGCAAATTCAGCAACATATAAAAAGATTATACACCATGAACCAGTGGAATTTATCCCAAGAATACGAGAGCAGTTCAATATATGAAAAGCTACCTCTGTAATACACATTAATAGAATAAAGAACAAAACCACATGACCATCTCAGTGGATGGAGAGAAAGCATTTGGCGAAATCCAACACCCTTTCAGGATAAAAACACTCAATAAAGTAGGAATAAAAGAAACTTCCTCAACTTAAGGGTATTTATAAAAAGCCCACAGCTAATATCACACTTAATGGTGAAAGACTGAAAGCTTTCTCTCCAAGGTCAGGAACAAGACAAGGATGTCCACTCTTGTCATTTCTGTTCAGTATTGTACTAGAGGTTCTAGCCAGGACAATCAGGTAAGAAAGAGAAATAAAAGGCATCAGATTGGAAAGGAAAAAGGAAAAGGGTAAGCTGTGACAAAGCGAGAGAGGCATGGACATATATACACTACCAAAAGTAAGGTAGATAGATAGTGGGAAGCAGCCGCATAGCACAGGAAGATCAGATCGGTGCTTTGTGATCGCCTAGAGGGGTGGGATAGGGAGGGTGGGAGGGAGGGAGACGCAAGACGGAAGGGATATGGAAACAGATGTATATGTATAACTGAGTCACTTTGTTATAAAGCAGAAACTAACACACCACTGTGAAGCAATTATAATCCAATAAAGTTGTAAAAAAAAAAAAGAAAATCCTAAAGAATACACACACACATACACACCCCACACAACTATTAGAACAAAAAGTTTAGCTAGTTGCAAGATAAAAGAACAGTATAAAAGAATCAACTGTATTTCTATATTCTAGCAATGAACAATCTGAAAATGAAATAAACAATTCCATTTTCATCAGTATTGAAAAAACAAAATACGAATAAATTTAGCCAAAGAAGTACAAAAACTTGTACACTGAAAACTACAAACAACATAACTGACAGAAATTAGACCTAAATACATGGAAAGACATCTTGTGTCCCTGTACTGGAAAACTTGACATTGTAAAAATAACCGTACTTACTAAACTGATCTACAGATTCAACACAATCCCTATAAGCATTCTATCTACCTTTTTGCAGAAATTAACAAGCTGCTCCTAAAATTCACATGGCAATGCAAGGGACCCATACTGGTTCAAGCTGAAACAATCTTGAAAAAGTGCAAAGTTGGAGGATTCATATGTCCTAGTTTCAAAACTTATTACAGTAATCAAGATAGTGTGGCACAGGCATAAGGATAGACGTATAGATCAGTGGGATAGAACTGAGAGTCCAGAAATAAGCACTTACATCTATGGTCAGCGGACTTTTAATAAGAGTTCCAAGACAATTCAAAGGGGGAAAAATAGTCTTTTCAACAAATGGTGCTGGGACAACTAGATAACCACATGAAAAAGAATGACTTTAGGCCCCTACTTCACACCATATACCAAAAAAAACCAAAACAAACAAACAAAAAAAACCTCAAAATAGATCAGAGATCTAAACGTAGGAGCTAAAACCATAAAACTCTTAGAAGAAAACATAAGAGTAAATCTTTGTGACCTTAGATTAGATAACCGTTTCTTAGATATGACACCAAAAGCAAAAGCAACAAAAGAAATATTTGATAAACATGACATGATAAAAATTAAAAGCTTGTAAACTATTTAACTTCTTTATTTTTATTTTATTGGCCACATGGCACAGTTTGTGGGATCTTAGTTCCCTGACCAGGGATTGAACCCAGGCCATGGCAGTAAAAGTGCAGAGTCCTAACCACCGGATGGCCAGGGAACTCCCTAAAAGCTTTTGTGCTTAAAAGTATACCATCGGGCTTCCCTGGTGGTGCAGTGGTTGAGAGTCCGCCTGCCAATGCAGGGGACACGGGTTCGTGCCCCGGTCTGGGAAGATCCCACATGCCGCGGAGCGGTTGGGCCCGTGAGCCATGGCCGTTGAGCCTGCGCGTCCGGAGCCTGTGCTCTGCAACGGGAGAGGCCACAACAGTGAGAGGCCCACATACCGCAAAAAAAAAAAAAAAAATGTATACCATCAAGAAAGCAAAAAGACAACTCACAGGATGGGAAAAAATATTTGTAAATCATATATCTGATAAGGGACTTCTATCAAGAATATATTAAGAACTCTTACAACTTCATTAAAAAAAACCACCTAATTAAAGACTGGGCAAAAAATTTTTTAAACATTTCTCCAAAAAAGATTGCCAACTTGTGCCAATAAGCAGATTAAAAGATGCTCAACATTACTAGTCATCAAGGAAATGCAAATCAAAACAACAACGTGATGTTGCTTCACACCCACTAGCATGGCTATAATAAAAAAAAGATAGACAATAACAAATGTTGGCAAGGATATAGAGAAATTGGAACCCTCATGCATTGCTAGTGGGAAGATAAAATGATCCAGCTGCTTTGGAAAATAACTTGGCAGTTCCTCAAAAAGTTAAGCACAGAGATACCATATAATCCAGCAATTCCACTCTTAGATATATACCCAAAAGAAGTGAAAAAATATGTCCACACAAAAACTTGTACACAATTTCAAAGCAGCACAATCTACAATAGCCAGAAGATGTTAAGAAAACCATCAACTGGGCTTCCCTGGTGGCGCAGTGGTTGAGAGTCCGCCTGCCGATGCAGGGGACACGGGTTTGTGCCCAAGTCCGGGAAGATCCCACGTGCCGCAGAGCGGCTGGGCCCGTGAGCCATGGCCGCTGAGCCTGCGTCCGGAGCCTGTGCTCCGCAGTGGGAGAGGCCTTAGCCGTGAGAGGCCCGCATACCGCAAAACAAACAAACAAACAAAAAAACCCATCAACTGATAAATGGATAAACAGAATGGGGTATATTCATACAATGAAATACTATTAAGCTATACAAAGGAATGAAGTCCTGATTCATGGGACAACATGGACGAACCTTAAAAGCATTATGCTGAGTGAAAGAAGACAGATACAAAGGGCCACAAATTGTACAACTCCGTTTATATGAAATGTCTAGAATAAGCAAATCCATAAAGACACAAAGCAGTGTGGCGGTTGTCAGGGGCTGGGGGGAGGAGGGAAGGTGAGTGACTGCTAAGGGGGATGAGGTTTCTTTTTGTGGTAATTAAAATGTTCAGGAATTAGGTAGTAGCATTGTTTGCATAATTTTGTGAATATGCCAAAAACATGGAATGACACACTTGAAAGGGGTGAATTTTACGGTATTATGAATTATATCTTGATAAAGCTATTATTAACACACACACACACACACACACGAATCACAGGGTCAACCAAGTGCAGCAGACAGCGGACTACACGGGAAGGCACATTCACTGTAAGGGCATCTTTTTTTTTTTTTTTTCTGTATGCGGGCCTCTCACTGTTGTGGCCTCTCCCATTGCGGAGCACAGGCTCCGGACGTGCAGGCTCAGCGGCCATGGCTCATGGGCCCAGCAGCTCTGCGGCATGTGGGATCTTCCCGGACCGGGGCACGAACCCACATCCCCTGCATCGGCAGGCGGACTCTCAACCACTGCGCCACCAGGGAAGCCCTGAAAGGGCATCTTTAAAGACCAGTTATCACATACTCTCCAACTTGCTACTCTTTGTGGAAGTAGCTGAGGAAGTCCTGACTCGTAAAAGTATGGTTTACCCTGAGAATGAGAGCTAGCTTGGTAGAACAGAAAGCCTGGGTAGCAGAGATGGGCAGATCCAGGTTCAACTCCTGACTGCCACTCAGCTGTGTAAGCTCAAGCGAGGTACTTAATTCTTCTCTGCCCCAGTTTGCTCAGCTCTGCAGGATGATAGGATTAAAAGGCTAATACATGCAAAGTACCTGTTAAATAATAGTTGTTCAGTAAGTGATAGCTCTTATTCTTAGTTCTGTCTTGTCAGCATAATTATTAACACTGGTGGCTCTTGCCAGCATTCAGAAACACCTACCATGTGGCTTGGGAATTACCTGGGAATTTCTATTTCCCTAGCTATTTGGTTCTCCAGGCTAGATCAGAGAGTCACACAAGTTTGGATCTATAAGATTTCCTAAAAATCATATGATTCACATATAAATAACAGAGATGGTAAATTAGCTTTAATATATATACAGAGGTCTTACAAATCAATAAGAAAATGATTAAGAGGCCAGTAGAAAACTAAGCAAAGACTATGAAAAAACAAATCATACAAGTACGCAAGTGGATAAGCATTCCTCTTCCAAACATTTATACTATGGAAATAATCATGAGCGCATGCAAAAATTTAGCTACAAGGATATTCATTTATTGACTGCAATATTATTTTTAATAATGATAGGCTAATTTTTCTTTAATTTGTTGTTGGTGTATATTTTCCACAATGATCCTGTACCACTTTTACATCAAGAAAAAAATTCTTTTAATAAATTTACTCATAAAGGCCCCAAACCCTCCACGAATGGCCACTCAGTGTGCCCAGCCTAGAGCATTCAGCTCCTCAGCTGGCAGACGATCCCCTCTGCCACCTTCCAGTCCCTTCCTCCTGCAGCCCAGAGGGCGTCCTCAGGGCCAGTTTGCTGCTTCCTGCTCCTCTGCGGCTCCTCCCCCTGCACTAATCATCCGCTCAGAGAATCACGTGATCTCTCAGCACCTCCATTCCCCCACCTGCAGGCCTGCCGCCCCTCCAGCCCCCAGAGCCCAGCACTACAGAGAAACGCTCTGCTGAAGTTGGTGGCACCATTATTACCAGTCTACTGTCAGCCTCTACAGAGCCTGGCGGTGTGTGATCCCGCTTCCCTGCCAAAGAGGGGGGAGCCTCCCCGACACACCAGCACTGCCCAGAGGCCTGTCTCCACCTGGTGACGTGCAGGTAGGAGCAGAGGGCCCTGCAGAGAGGAGGCAGCTGAGCCAGACCCCTCTGACCCACCTGAGACACGCCGCCAAGTTTTAAGGGCAAGAGGGCAAGGCTGGGGCTTCCCTGGTGGCGCAGTGGTTGAGAGTCCGCCTGCCGATGCAGGGGACACGGGTTCGTGCCCCGGTCCGGGAAGATCCCACATGCTGCGGAGTGGCTGGGCCTGTGAGCCATGGCTGCTGAGCCTGCGCGTCCGGAGCCTGTGCTCCACAACGGGAGAGGCCACAGCAGTGAGAGGTCCGCGTACCGCAAAAAAAAAAAAAAAATTAGGTCAAGGCTGCTTGTCCCCCAGAATCTCCACCAAGCACTGGGGTCAGGAGCCCGCTGGGAGAGGCGCTGGTCTGTGGGTCACAGGAAGCAGCCTCTCCCACTGGGTGGGGGCGCTCTGCGGTTCTCAGCCCTGCTGAGGTGTGCGGTCGTTTGCCTGCTCTCGTCACGGTCCCCTCCTCCCGAAAGTGCTGCATGCACATTTTCTCCCTAAGTGAGGCTGACACACACACTGGTTCCCGGAGGATGTTCAGGTCCCAGGATACCAGTGAGCGCTCCGGAGTCTGCGGTCACTTCCCCTCACACCTTCCCTTCTAAACTTGCAAGGAGACCAAACCTAGCCACTCCTTCCTCCTCTCTGCCCCTGCTATTCTCGACACTTTAAACTGAGTCATCCTGACCGAGAAGGCAAATTCACACATACTTTCACATGCTGGGGCTACACCAAGAGCTTTCAATGTTTTGTAAACTTTCATGCTTTATCTCAAAAATTAATGGAAATTTTGCTGTATATTCTATGTTTGCCCTACTATATTTCATTAATTCTAAGCTGTCCTTTCCCCCCACACACTGTAACATCTTTAAAATTCGGGTGGATTCTTAGCATCTATAGTGGCTGTAGTTTAAGTGGCAGGTTTTTTTTTTCCCCTATGAAATATAATGATAAAAAAGTAATACTTTCCCCTAGCAATCTTGGAGTAGAACTGATGTTCTGAAAGATCTGTCAGGTTTGCACACTGCCGGCTCCTTGCTTAGGGCCCCACTTCAAGGGCCATTTCTAGATGGTGTTTCCGTATGCTATGAAGTCCAGCAGCATCCAGAACACAGCCCCCTGCCAAGCTATGTGCCTCATTCTGAACAACGCCCCGCAGCCCCTACTCTCGGAAATACTCAATGGCAACAGAAGGAGATGTTTACTGAGCATTTATGACGGGCTGTGAGTTGAGCTCAGTGCTGCAAGTTCCCTTCATTCAATCTTCCCAACAACCCTATGAGGTTCCTGTAATCATCCCATTTTACAGATGGGAAAATGAGGCTCTGAGGGATGATGTGACTTCTCAGGACTGCACCGAACCCAGGTCTCACTCCAGAGGCCTAGCACTGACCCCTAAGCTTCCAGATATGCAGTCACAGAACAAACATGGGACTTTTGCTGTTGAACATTCCAGAACCACTCGGGACCCACGTGGCCTGCCCTCATCGGCCTGCAGAAGAGCCCCTCTCAGGGCCTCCCCTCCTGGCTCGCCAGTCTCTGTACACGCCCTCCCCAGGAGCCCTGGTGGGCAGGGTGACCTGGGGGACCAGATAAAGTCGGTGCCCAGAGAGAAGGAAAGTCGCTACTGAAAGAGGCAGAAAGTGGGTCTCGGCCCGCAGACACTTCAGTTCTTCCTCCTTCCTGTTGCCGCCTTCCTACTAACCCATCTCTCCACCTAGAAGCTTCCAAACTTACCTTCTCACAATACCTTCCTCCCTTCGCTCTCAAATTCTGGCCCATTTTTGCTCACCCTACAATTCCTGCACAACCCAGCAGTTAACTGTGGAAACTGCCAGACTTCTTAGACCCGCCCCCTCTGCCAGGCAGCAGTGACAGCTGCCATTTCCTGACTGTCAACCGTATGCCAGCTCTTGAGTTATCCCTAACCCTCCTTAGGACCAAGACTATAGCCTTAAATGAGCAAGCTGAGGCACAGAGAGGTAAGGTTAACTTGCCCAAAGTCACACAGCAAGCAGGTGGTGAGGCCAAGATGTAATCTAAGATCTCCCTGCAAAGTCTGTTCTTCCTTCTCCACCAACAAGGTCCTCTACCAGTATCAACTAAACGCAGGCCTGAGATTCAAAGGTGGCTTCTTTATCTAGCACACCGCGTTATCTGTCTCCCTCTGTATCTCTGTCTGTCTCCAGGTAAAAAGCCTGCATACAAATGTCAATAGGGCTAGATTTTAAAGTGTTTCCGCTACGGAGGTGTCTCCCCAGGCTTCCGCCCCATCCCAGGGAGGACTCTTCTTCAAAGGAGATTGAAAAGTGTCACAAACCCTAAGACCACAATTCATCTCTTAAAGCAGCACACACATCACTTGCTTACCTGGATCCCTGTCCCATGTAGCTCGCTCCACGGTTATATCTGGGCATGTGCGTGTCTCCCCCCATGAGCTGTACATTTCTATCAATACCTTTTCCCTTGAAAGGCGGAGGGAGTGCCATATCTTTGAGGGGCTTCTCAGGAAAGCCCCAGAACCCCTCCTGAGGAAAAGAGGGCACAAACAAAATACACCCCCATCCTCCGCAACTCTTCACGCCATTGGAGGGCTTCATACACGACAAGTGAGAATCCCTGTTCTGTATCCGTCCTACACCCTTAGCAGAGGCTCTGCAACAGTGCTGAAGCATTTTATTAAGGAGATTAATAACACTCCACCACCATGTTTGATCTGAAAGAAGGCAGCCGTTGGCTTTAGGCCACTTTGCTCGAGGCACTTCCCCTGTCTCTCCCTCCCGCGGCCTCTGGACTAGCCTCCCTTGTTCTCTGAAGTTCCACCGTGGTCTTGCTCTAGGCTCTGAGCCATCAAGCCTGCTCTCCG
Source organism: Mesoplodon bidens (assembly GCF_964165515.1). Taxonomy (NCBI): domain Eukaryota; kingdom Metazoa; phylum Chordata; class Mammalia; order Artiodactyla; family Ziphiidae; genus Mesoplodon; species Mesoplodon bidens. Next base: position 11,504,099 of record NC_138166.1, read on the forward strand.
GCCCCCATGCCATCCACACCGCACCCCCAGAGGCCGACTGGCTAAGGTCTGAATGTTTGTGACCCCTCAGATTCACATGTTGGAATCCTAACACCCACTGGGGCGGCCTCTGGGAGGTGACTGGCACAGGAGGGCGGAGCCCACATGAGTGAGATTAGGGCTCTTCTAAGAGACCCCACAGAGCTCCCCAGCCCTTCGTCCAGGTGAGGACACAGTGGGAAGCCTGCAAACGGGAAGATGGCCCTCACCAGACCCTGACCCACGCTGGCACCCTGATCTCGGACCTCTGGCCTCCAGAGCGGTCAGAAACGAATGCCTGCTGTTTATAAGCCACCCAGTCTGGTATTTTGTTCTATCGGTCAGGATGGACTCAGACCCCACCCCAAGCCTCTCCCCGCCTCTCCCACCGCACTTTGCTGGCTCTGTGCCCCAGGGACCTTACCATCCTACACCCCTCTCACACATGACGCTCGCCAGGCCCTGCCCCTGCAACTGCCCAAGGTTGTCCTGATTTCGGGCAGAGGGAGACCCAACCCCAGGAATCCTCTGCACTAGCCTCTGCCCAGCAAAGTGCCTCCTCTTTCTTGCCCAGGAAGCAAAAGCAGCGGTGGCCACGTGCAATCTGGCCTCTCAGATTTTCCGCCCTGGCAGGGCTCCTCTGCAGAGTAAAACAGCCTTGGGCAGATGCAGCTGACAGGGTGTCACAGCTCCTCCGACCCCTCAGCTGGCACACCTACACGGGGCCTCCTGCACATGTATTCCTGGCAGCTCTGACAGAGAGATGCACCTGAGCTGAGTTACCTCGGAAGGGCTGAGGAATCATCTCGGACAAAATGATTCTCTCCAGGCCTCCGTCTGACTCCATCTGACACCCACGTCCAGAGCAGCACCAGTCACAATGGCCCAAAGGGGCAAACAGCCCAGTGTCCATCAATGGAAGAATGGACAAACAAATCGTGCTACATATATGCAATGAAATATTATTCAGCCATAAAAAGAAGGAAATTCTGACACATGCTACAGTATGGATGAACCTTGGGGACATGATGCTGTGTGAAATATGCCAGTCACAAAACACAAATACCATATGATTCTGCTTCTCTGCAGTACCTAGAACAGGCAAATTCTTAGAAACAGAAGGTAGGGGAGAGGATGACAGGGCTGAGGAGAGGGGTGAATGGGGAGTTATCGTTTAATGCGGGGGTCCCCAGCCCCCGGGCCGCAGGCTGCTACTGGTCTGAGGCCTGTTAGGAACGGGGCTGCACAGCAGGAGGCGAGCGAGCAGAGCTTCACCTGCCTCTGCCCACCGCTCCCCACGGCTTGCATACCGCCCGGACCACCTCCCCACCCCCCAAGCATGTCTCCACAAAACCGGTCCCTGGTGCCAAAAAGCTTGGGGACCACTGATTTAATGGATACAGAGTTTCTGTTTGGGATGCTGAAAAACTTCTGGAAATAGACAGTGGTGATAGTTGCACAACATTGTGTATATACTTTGTGCCACAGAATTGAACACTTTAAAATGGTTAAAATAGTAAATTTGATGTTAGGCATATTTTTAAAAGTTTAAAAATTAAATGTGAATTCTCTGGTGGTCCAGTGGTTTGGACTCTGGGCTTCCACTGCAGGGGGCCCGGGTTCAATCCCTGGTCTGGGAACTAATAAGATCATGCATGCCGTGCTGCGTGACTGAAAAAAAAAAAAAGCATGTAAAAATTAAATGTGCTCTATACTGTGACTTAAAAAAAAAAAAAAAAGGCAACAGCTGCACCTGCCCTTACCTCACTTTGAAAAGATATGAGGATTTATTATACTTCCCATAAGAGCCTGAATCACCAAGAACATGACCCCAGTACAAAATCCCCGGGCACCACACCTCCACAGGGGCCTAACACCTTTGGACACGCGGCCATCTGAGACCCCCCTGGATGAAAGGTGCCACATGAATGTAAACATCCCCTTCTCCCTGCCTTTCCCTCCACCCACAGGCAGCTGGTTTCCCCAGGAAGGCCGGGCAGCCAGGCTCATTCTGGGTCAGCATCAACTACCATCCTGTTATAAATCCTTCCCCACAAAGCACTGGAGACTGGTCCTCTCGCTGTGCCAAGAAGTCTTTTCTAACCATCTGTAATCCATTCAAAGGCACCCGGCAGGAAGTGGTAGCAAGGAAAACCCCTGCACAAGGCAACGGCTGGGACCACCTCGCCTCTCACTCTCGGCCAGCAACAGGAAGTCCTCCTTTCTCGGGACACAGAACATCTGTGGGAGCTCTGAAAGCTGCCGGGCGTCTGTCAGGGCCTAAATGGGCTCGAGACAGATGCATGCAAAATTTGGTCAGAAACGCAGGCTGTATTGAGTTTTTAAATTAGCTCCGAAGAAAACTCATTTGAAAAACCAAAACAAACCCCAGACCCTAAGAAGGGGGAAAAAAAATATGAAAACTAACCTCAAAAATGCTTTCTTCTGATTTCTGCGGACAATTAGACCACAATTTCAAGTAGTTCCAGTCCCTCTCATTGTGGCTCCCCCTCCAATCTGGTGTTGTCAGCTGCTTCTTCCTAACAGTGAGAGCTTCATGTTTTGGCACTACAAGCTGAACCCCTCAAAGCATTTCAATGGTGAACCAGGACTGGCCTGTACAGGCTCACAAGAGCAGATTATTAAATTTTCAGGAATTTGGTGAGCCAATTAAGAAATGATTAAAAATTATATAAGCTAAAATTAAATGTATTATATTTAAAAAATAGAATAAATACTCAAAAGTTACCACTTCTATTCACCTTGCTACATTTTACTATTATCTATGCTTTGAGCAGGGGTTGAGAACTTTTTCTAGAAAGGGCCAGGTAGTAAATATTTTAGGTTCTGAGGGTCTCTGCTCAGCCATTCCACTCTACCATGGTGGTGAGTGCAAAAGTAACCAGAGACAATACATACATTACTCAACATGGCTGTGTTCCAATAAAACGTTATTTTCAAAGCCAGGTGACAAGGATTTCACTGATGGGCCATAGTTTGCCGACTGCTGCTCCTGAAGTTCTTTACATCTGCTCTATCTGCACGGGGGAGGAAATCCTATGTTAAGTGTTCTAATGAACATCTCTTCCCAACTCTGAGTTCAGTGATAGCATACTGATGGCTTGAAATGTGGTGACAGGAGAGCTTACACCACAGAAATCATCAAATGCTACAAATCAGGGCTTGATTTATTATTCGATTACCTAGTTTTAAGAAGGTGACGGAGAAAACTTTAGTAACGCAAATTTAAAAGTATATCATGTCGACAGAGAATACACTGGTGGTTGCCATGGGGGAGGGGGGTGGGAGAGGGATGGACTGGGAGTTGGGGATTAGCACATGCAAACTGGTATATATAGAACGGGTAAACAACAAGGTCCTACTATATAGCACAGGGAACTACAGTCACTATCCTGTGATAAACCATAATGAAAAACAATATGAAAACGAATGCATATATATGTATAGCTGAGTCACTTTGCTGTACAGCAGTAATTAACACAACATTGTAAATCGACTATACTCCAATTTAAAAAAAAAGAAAAAAGGTATATCATGTCAATAGCTGTATTTGAAGAACACACAGAAGTGAGGCCATATTCCCTTGGTAGTACTTGAGAACTATTATCCAATTCAGCAAGGAAGTCACTCTTGTCACCAACAATCAAGCAAAGTTCCCACATACATCTTTGTTCTTTCACTTTCATCTTCCCCACGGACTTAAATGAAAATATCAACCAGCACTTATGTCAGATGGACACTTGTTTGTCAATTTCGACCTTAGCTCAGCCAGGGGCATAAGAATTTGGCAAAAATCAACAAAAGATTTCTGTGAGAATCAACTAATGATATGAAATTTACCATGAAGAGTATTAAATATTGAGTGATATATAAATTGTATGCTAAACAGCCTTTTTTTTTTTTTTTTGCGGTATGTGGGCCTCTCACTGCTGTGGCCTCTCCCGTTGCGGAGCACAGGCTCCGGACGCGCAGGCTCAGCGGCCATGGCTCACGGGCCCAGCCACTCCGCAGCATGTGGGATCCTCCCGGACCAGGGCACGAACCCGCGTCCCCTACATCGGCAGGCGGACTCTCAACCACTGCACCACCAGGGAAGCCCTAAATAGTCTTTTATGAGTAAAATGTATAATAAATCTATACGTGTACATGTGCAAATTTGTTTAGAGAGCGGGTTGTTAAGCATTTACTAGCACAACAACTTCCAGAGCATTAAGACCTAAAAATGTGTGTGTGTGTGTGTGTGTGTGTGTGTGAAAGAGAGACAGACACTGACCCTCCTCCCAGCACAATGAACAGAGACAGCAACAAACATTACCAGACAAAAAAGGCGCCTGTTTCCTCAAAACACCATAAAAAACTAAATTGTGTTGGGGGTATTGAGTGGGTGTGCCACTGGAATATATTACAAACTGTTTCTCTTCAGTACTCATGGCACATCCAGGACTCACCCTAACTCCTTTTTCCAAAAGCGACTGTCTGGGGGAACTCACAGCCCTCACTAGGCCTAGTTCAAGGCCTGGCCATCCATGATGAAGCAGTCATTCATTCATTCATTCACTCACTCATTCCGCAAGCAATAACTTGGCTCCAATTATACACCCCCTTCCCTGTGCTCCAGACAGACCCACAAAGCAAAGAGCCCCTTCCCCCAGGTCAAAGGTCGTGCAGGCAGCAGACTGAAACCTCTTCCTTCCCTGGGCCCCGCTCATTCAAGCCACATTCACAACGTGAATGAATTTCACATTTCAGTCCTGAGTTCCTGGAAGGCAGGGCTGGGGCTATTGCACCTGTGCATCCTACACACTGCCCCACCCAGTGCCTAGGCGGTTGGTCATTTTCTAGTGAATGGGTGATGCAGGAAGCACTGCTCTAGCTTCAGAGCCTGAGAAGCATCACTCATCCTGGTTTGCCATTAACTTCAGCAGTTCACCGGACCCAGGCTGAATGGTGGGCTCCTGCTGGAAGATGGGAGAACGGTTATTTTAAGTGTAATTATCTTCTTCCTTCCCCAAATTAAAGAAGAGGGTCACCTGAGCCTGTGGGAAAACTTTTCTCAATGTTTTTTTTGTGTGTGTGCGGTACGTGGGCCTCTCACTGTTGTGGCCTCTCCCGTTGCGGAGCACAGGCTCCGGACGTGCAGGCTCAGCGGCCATGGCTCATGGGCCCAGCCGTTCCGCGGCATGTGGGGTCCTCCCGGACCGGGGCACGAACCTGTGTCCCCTGCATCAGCAGGCGGACTCTCAACCACTGTGCCACCAGGGAAGCCCCATTTCTCAATATTTTTAAACTCATACTCTACCAACCAAGATGTGGTCATACTTTGCTTCCGAGCTTTGCATACAAAGCTCACTCTAGCTATCTAGAATTTCCCAACGATTATGGGTTTTCACACTATACCTGCATCTTACTGAAATATGCCCAGTCCTCGCCGTCACCCTCCCTAGTTCAAACCATGGGTGTTCAACTCTTTACTCTGAAAACTGGTAATTAGAGGGGGAAATGTAACTCTGCCTTTTTAGGAGGAACTTAATAGTTCATCCCTGTTGATGAGAAAGAGGTCTTTGTAGATGAATGCCAGCCAGTAAATGTAGATCAGAATGACAGAACTTTTTGTTTTTTTTTGGCTGCACCACGTGGCTTGTGGGGTCTTAGTTCCCCGACCAGGGATTGAACCTGCACCCTCGGCAGTGAAAGCAAGGAGTCCTAACTGCTGCACTGCCAGGAAATTCCCAGAATGACAGAATTTGAAAATGACCATTCCACGACCCCCAAAGAAATAAATGATCCAGCAAGGATCATCAATGGAGGCTAAGATGATTCCAAGAAATTTCTTTCTGGGGAACACAGTTCTCACTCAGTGCCAGAGCATAACCCACAGAATGGCATGCTAATTGCAGAAGGAAAACATATCTTTGCAGTAGAGGGGTGGTCACCACCTTTCCAAGTGATCCATACCTAATAATGGGACCCGACATCATGTGCTCCTGATGAGATGTTTAACGAAGCCCTCAGAATCACCTGGACGTATTCTTTCTGAAATATCGAGCCTGAATCTGAGACTTCAGCTCTTAACTTCCAGTATGGAGGGAAAACAGGGCATAGAAAAAGACGGTAAATGACACCACGAGGAAGTGATCAGACAGATCAGAATGGGAAGCAATTTAAACAGCAATGTTTTATATATGTATATACAGAAATATATACATATGCATATATTGTATATGTCTATACATATACACACACACATCCATGGGGGCACTCTTCTAGATTTAAAGTGACTAAACAGACATAAAAACCAAATGGAATGCATGAACCTTGATGGGATCCTGGATACATATTTAAAAAACATCTACGTAAAAAAGCAGCTATAAACTTTTTGAAGGGGGCGGGAACAGACAATGGGGGAAATTTGAATACAAACCGAATAGTAGATGCTATTAGGGGATTACCACTAGCTTTCTAAGTGTGATACTGGTATTATGATTATGTTGGAGAATGCTTTTATTTTTAGGAGATGCATGCTGAAGTATTTAGAGGTGAAGTGTCACGCTGTCTGTGACTAACTTCAAAATGGTTCAGCAAAAACACACATACATATTTATATAAGGTGAGGCTCTGAGAACTTAAGTGAGTAGCTCAAGGTTACACAATCAAGATGTGTCGAAATGATAAATATTTAGAGGTGAAGTGGCATGATGTCTACAACTGATCTTCAAAGGATACAGAAATAAATATCTTTATAAGAAATCAGATAAAATGTGAACTGATTTTTAACTCTAAGGGGTGCATATAGGAGTGACCGTGGTACTATTATTTCAACTTTTTTTATACATGGGAAAATTTTTAATTTTAACATTAAGATGGTGGGGCAAAAAAGAAACAAGGCTGCAGGGGGTTGGGTTTATCAGCAAATCCGAATCGAGAAACTTCAGGCTGCTCAAAGGTGTCTGTGACGCTGGGCCCAAACTACAGTGCTCTTGCACTGCATTTTCACCACTGATGTAGGAACTCACAGAGGATCCTGGGGCTGCAACACCCTACGCTGAACTGGGCCTTTTTGCATGGTGGCTCCAAATAGTCACCTTAACAGAAACTTCAGGAGGCCTGCCAGTTCTTGGAATCTCAACAACTTCAAAAAATCAGGTGCTAAATCAAAGAAACTCACAGGTCATCTCCAGACTGCTTTTAAAAATGAAAATATAAATGTACAGTTGTTTAGAGGATATGGAGTTTCAGTTTTACGAGATGAAAAGAATTCTGGAGATTAGTTGCACGACAATGTGAAAGTACTTAACACTTCTGAACTGTAGCCTTAAAAAGGGTTAAGACGGTAAATTTTATGTTATTTGTATTTTACCACATTAAAAAGAAAAAAAAAAAGAAATAAAAATACAGGTCTCACAAGACATGTACCTGAAAACCAAACTGTATGTCTAGCTGAATTGTAACACTCTTATTAGTTGAAAATAAGTCAGGAAAGAAAAAGGGATGACGTGGTCCCTCCTCCCGTCCCCCCAAATCCACAAGATTATAATGCAGTTGTGAAAATAATACATCAGGTGAGCAATGGAATGGCCAGGAAGTGTACGATGTAGGGACCAAAGTGCATGATGGGTACGGCCAGCAGCGTGGGGTACACAGGAGGTACGGGATGCATGCAGCCTGAGAAGCTGGGGAAGCTCCCGCAGAGTGTTTGGGGCTTGGGCCCTGCAGAACGAGAGAAAGGCAAAGACTAAAGACGGGCACGGGGCTCGTAAGGGGCAAACCGCCTGTCAGGATTTTAAGGGACTGAGGCACAGGGGACCTGGAACACTGCATTAACTGTGGTCAATGGGGAAGTGATGATGGGTTTTCATTCAGGAACAACCTGATAAAATGTGACTTTTCGGGAGATTAATTTTGAATTGGTATGCTGGGAAGACAGAGACAGGGAGGCCAATTAAGCAGCTATTATAAAAACCTAGGTTGGCTATGAGGTGGGCTAGCCTGGGATGGGGGCTCGGGGCCAGGAGGGATGGGAGAGAGGCAGGGGACTGCTCTTACGGGGAGAGGGGGAGGGGAGGAGGGAGGGAGGGAGGGTCTTTCTCGAGCTACTGGCTAAGGGAAGATACAAAGAAGGCTCTGCACTTGCACTGGGTCTGGGGGGGGACTGGGGGTGCAGTAAGGATGCCTGTGAGGGGCTGTCCAATGCAGTAGGCCAGAGGCATGAGCAAGGAGAAGGGTGGGCTGCCACAGAGCAAACCCTGGAGGGAAGGGGGGAGCTGGGAGGGGCTGGCTGGAGAGGCATAAAAGTGGGCATCACCGGGCTTCGCTGGTGGCGCAGTGGTTGAGAATCTACCTGCTAATGCAGGCGACACGGGTCCGAGCCCTGGTCTGGGAGGATCCCACATGCCACGGAGCAACTAGGCCCATGAGCCACAGCTACTGAGCCTGCGCGTCTGGAGCCTATGCTCCACAACGAGGGAGGCCGCGATAGTGAGAGGACCGCGCACCGCGATGAAGAGTGGCCCCCGCTTGCCACCACTAGAGAAAGCCCTCGCACAGAAACGAAGACCCAACACAGCCAAAATAAATAAATTAATTAAAAGTGGGCATCACCAAAACTTTGGAAAAGAAAATAAGGTGTTCAAAAAGCTCAAGGGCAGTCTACTATCTAATGAAATCCCCAATAATTTCGTTTGGAAAGCAAACAGCCCCCTAATCGGTCCAAGGCTGGATTATTCTATATTGGGTTTGCACAGAACAGAGCCATCTCTCTTTTCAAAGGTCTTCTGCCGTTACGTGTTTGGTCTGAGCCTCTGAAAGTGGCAGGGCTCACTTGAGTGCATTTGCCCTGCTTCTGCAGAAGACGGTGAGAAAGGACACAACGGTCAAGGTCAAGGGTGTAGTGCCAAGGAACAGAAGCCTGGAGTCTGGGGACGAGGCTCACAGGGTGGCCGAATGGAGCCAAGCTCACCCAAACGTGGCCGGCTTCACTTTCCCAGTGCTCCCCTTTCTTCCTGACAGTCTACGGCAGATTCCGTCACGTGGGAAAGGTGTTCCAGCCCACGAGCTCTGGGCCTCTACAGGAGGATCAAAACACCGGCCAGCAGACCAAGCGACTAGGGCCCATCAAAGGTCACCTGAAACCCCACACTGATGAGGGAACTGAGTAGGAGGGACAGCGTTGAAGAGGAAACACATGTCGAGGGCTCCCCTCATCTCTAAAACCACTGAGACAGGGCTTCCCTGGTGGCGCAGTGGCTGGGAGTCCGCCTGCTGATGCAGGGGACACGGGTTCGTGCCCCGGTCCGGGAAGATCCCACATGCCGCAGAGTGGCTGGGCCCGTGAGCCATGGCCGCTGAGCCTGCGCGTCCGGAGCCTGTGCTCCGCAGCGGGAGAGGCCACAACAGTGAGAGGCCTGCGTACCGCAAAAACAAAACAAAACAAACACTGAGACAGAGAGAGAGAGAGAGAGATCTTCATCCAGTTCCTTGAGGATCAGCCAGGTCCCCACGTACAAAATGCTAAGTACCCTAGGGAGTAGGTGAAATCCAGAGTCACGGACCTGAACATCACCACGTCGCCCTACCCTCATGTGGAAGATGCATTCTGTGCCTCTCTCAGCCAGTCCAGTCACAGACTCTTCTTTGTCACTGCCCCTCAGAGCCAGTCACAACTAGGGTATCTCTGTGGCTGAAGAAGGCAAAGGTCTTTCACACCCACTTAGCAGGCGCATTGCCCATCAATAGGTCACCTCTAACCGGAGGGTATTGAAAAGGAATCTCCGTTCCATCATCCAGAGGAGCACACCCTTCATGAAATCACTAACAATCCCACTGCCAAGAGGGAAACTAAAAAGCGGCCTAGAAGATGTTCAAAAGGGGGAAAAAAAAAGAGAAATCATCACTGTAGATAGATGCCCCTGGAGTTGCTTGGCAACCATCTCTGCTAACACCTTCTCCCAAAAAGGAACAGTTTAAGTCAGCTCCTGAGATTTCCCTGAGGCCAGGGCTCTGACCACAGAGGCCCCAGAGCTGGGGCCTGGGGATGAGAAAGCATTTCACTGAGGGGGAGACCTGGGGCCCCATCAGCAGGCCACAGGCTTACACACATGAGGGGGAAGAAAACTATAACCATTTTGCTTAAAGAACATGCTCTTTGAGGCAAGGCTGGTACTAGGGTGAGGTGAGTGAGGTGCTCAGGGTGCAGCATTTAAGGAGGCCCTCGCTCTGCATTTGCAGGAGCCTGTGTGTGCATCTTTAAATGTGTGTTCTGGGGGCCCCGCCGGCCTCCCCTTAGTCCTAGCCCTGCTCCTAGGGCAATATTATGACACGGTGCTTAAGAGTACTGCCTCTGGAATCAGCCTGCCTCTGGGTTCAAAGCCCAGCTCTTCTCCTTCCCTGCTGTATCACCTTGGGTAAATCACTTCACCTCGCTGAGACTCAGTTTCCTACTCTCTAAAATGAGGCTGATACAGGAATTGCCTTATAGAGTGTCATGAGGGTTAAGTGAGAAAAATGCACATTTGGCTCTAAGTCTGGCACCTTCTCAATGCCCAGTAAACGGCAGCTAGGATTGTTATTTTTAAAAACACATAATAATAATAAAAATAAGAAGAAGAAGAAATTTTTAAAAACATATAAGCAGAACCCCTTAAACTGGACCTACGGGATCCAAGTGTCTGGGAGTGGTCCTGGTGCCTCGGCCTTTAAAGAGCTTCGCAAAGGATTCCCAAGGTGGGCAGGGTCGAGAGCCACTTCCTGTAACCAAAGTTCAGTAAACATCAGAGCCATCTAGGGAGCGTGTTCAAATGCACATTCTTGTGTTCCACTCTGAGTGCTTCTGATTCAGTGTCACTGCAGCCTGGGATGCTAAGTACCTAGGGGATTTCAACACAGGGTCCCCCAAATGACCACACTTTGGAAAACACTGAACCTGACTTGCCCTTGAAAACTCACAGCACAGGGACATGGGTCCAACTCTTCTTGTTTTTCTTCCTGGCATCCTTAAAGCATGAGGGACAAAATATTGACCAAAGATGCCTAGTGAGTCAAGGCACACTCCTGGAGCAGTAAGGATGCCGTCTGTCCCCTGGAAGTGGCAGCTCGGCTAAGGCACGGAAGAGGACCCAAGTGCCTGGTCAAAGCGACGGTCATCATAAGAGAAGCTTACATCATTGAGTACCTACTGTATGCCACATAGCACCTCATGTGGTTTCACATCGACCCTGAGAGCCGCTATTATTCCTATTCCGAAAATGAGGAAATTGAGGCTCAGAAAAGTTATCCTATTACACAGCTACTAAGTGGCTGAGTCCAGATTTAAATAATGCTCCATGAACCTTCTAAGCCTGCAATGCCAATGCACTTTGGTGATAAAATATACATAACATAAACATGTACCGTTTTAGCCATTTTTACATGTTCAGTTCACTGTCGCCGCCATCTAACTCCAGAACGTTTTCATCTTTCCCAGCTGGAACTCTGTACCCATTAAACACAAATTCTCCACTTGCCCCCTCCCGCAGTCCCTGGCAACCCCCATTCTACTCTCTGTCTCAATGAATATAACTCCCCTAGGAACCTCATAGAAGTGAAATCATATCGTATTTGTCTTTTTGTGGCCACTATGCTCTGAAAAAGAGCTAGATACCACCTTGGTCTGATCCAACCAAACTAGGAATGTGTCTCAACCATCTTCCATACCCTGGTCAGTGTCATCACTTTGGATGTCCTGTCTCCCCACCCCCAACCCAGGACTCCATGACCTATTGGTGTATTGCGGCAGGGTCACAGAGCTCTCCTGCTCCCACAGTCCCCCAGCCAAAGGGGTCCTTGAACTGTTAATGTTCAGAGAACCGCAACTGGCGTCACAGAACAGGTACACTGATGACTGCTTCTATGTTCAAGGAGCCCGTCACTGCGTCACTTTTATCTTCCTGATGTTACTCTGTCCTGCCCTAGACAGTATTTACTTGGTTTCCTTTTTTCTTTAAGCACCTGATCCCTGAAATTGGCAAGTAGAATTGTGTTATGAAACCACAGGTACAAAGACAAAGCATCCACATAAAAACAAAAGCTTTGGGGCTTCCCTGGTGGCGCAGTGGTTGAGAGTCCGCCTGCCGATGCAGGGGACACGGGTTCGGGTCCCGGTCCGGGAAGATCCCACATGCCGCGGAGCAACTGGGCCCGTGAGCCATGGCCGCTGAGCCTGCGCGTCCGGAGCCTGTGCTCCGCAACGGGAGAGGCCACAGCAGTGAGAGGCCCGTGTACCACAAAAAAAAAAAAAAAAAAAAAGCTTTCCCCACAGTGGAATTCCAGCTTGACTTAGAGGCAACTGCGTAGCCAAGTCTAACGCTGGCATGGTCAGGGTCCTCGGCCTCAGCTCACTTGCAGGAAGTGCTTTCCTAGGCTCTCAGCATTAGTTCAAGGGCCTCAGGGTCCAAATCCAAGTCCATTTGGCTGATGTGGCCAATCTGAGCTCTGCCACAGGAGAGAGAGCCAGCCAACCAGCATGAGCTGGGAACCCAACCTCGGCAGAAGGTCGCACCAAGAATTTTAGGAGAGAGAGAGACACACGGAAGTCAATCCTTGACATTCAGTTTCGACAATTCAGAAAAAGGTCAACCCACCGGCCAACCCTCTCCCTCTCCATCAGAGCCACCTTTGATTGCTGCGGTCATGATTGGACTCCCAGTGGTCAAGCCCTGGAGATGCCCCCATGGTCCCCGCGAGGCAAGACTGGCGTCGGGGCTCCCAAGAAGTGACCCACACACTGGGGGGTGGGTGTGGATGTCCCTGCGGCCCTCTGCAAGGAGAGGGGCAGCCTCTCCTCAAGGGTGCTGCCGGCCTGGGGCAGGGGCACGCAGTCATGTGTAGCTGCTCCTCTGACCTTTCTAAAGCCATCTGTCTGGCTCTCTGTGGCACAGGGGTGTGCTTCAGCCTCACCCCTGTGTTCTAGGATCTTCTCCAGTGGTGTCTTGTCCATGAATAGTTGGTAGTAGTTCTTGTGAGGAGGGGCAAAGTCGGGAACGACCTATGTCACCATCTCGGTGATGTCACTTCTACTGCAGTCACTAAATGATCCTAGTTTCCAGACATGAACACTGGGCCACCTCAGAGGATGGGGTCCTTGGATAAAAGGGATTTGATTAGGACAGGGTCTCCCTGTGTCTGCTGCTACCATTTTATGTCTACTTCCAAAGGATGTCATGAATGAAGCCAAGCGTCATGAATGAAAGCTTAGCCCAAAGGATATAAACACGATGTACACAGAAAACCAGGCAAAACCCAAATCTGCCTCACTTCCCTAAATCACTTCTGAAGCGGAGATAGCGGGCCTCTGTGAGCCACTGGCTAGAGTGGACGTGGCCTTCCAGGCCTAAATAATGCCTCAGACCACTCGGCACACAGGCCAGAGCCCTCAGGAACCCGATCCTCCTCTGCCCTTCCTATTTTCTAATCCTTAATGTGGAAATCCTGAAACCAGCCGCTTTGCTCTCCATCACGTGGATCCCCATCTCAGACAAATCCCATGGGTAATCAACTGCACAGAACACCAGTTGTATTTCCAGCCTGACTTTAAATATAAACTGAAATCCTTAATGCTTCACCGTGACGCTTTCGACATCAGGGACCCCCGTACAATAAATGCCGTCATTATCCAAATCGGCGCCCTGGGGTCTCCTCCACCCGCAGTGACAGAGGGCTGGGCCACCCGGAATTAGAACCTGAATCTCAGTGCCGTCACCATTTACTACAGAATGGACACAAAGGTTTGGAGGGGTCGTCTCGGAAACCTTTGGAGGAGAACTCCGTGAGGGATGGAGTCTTCTCTCTTTAGATGCTCCCAAAGGTGGCACCGTGCGGGGGACAGTCACAGCTCCACGCTTGCCTGCTAAGTATTCAGTAAGGCTGCCTCACCGGGAACTTAGGCCTAAGAAACAGAAAGATGGTAGCAGAATATTGTTGAGTCTATTTTTCTTGTGTTCTTAGCCTTTCCGGCCTCACCTTACACCACTGATTCTCTATCAGGGTGATCTGGTACGCTGCCACCCCATCCCCAGGACCGTGGGCAATGTCTGGAGACATTTTTGGTTTTTTCAATTCAAGGGAGGGGTAGGTGCCACTGGAATCTAGGGATAGAGGCCAGGGATGCTGCTAAACATCCTACAACACACAGGACAGTCGCCCACCGCAAAGAAGTAGTGTTCCTGCTGAGAAACTTTAGACCACTCTCTGCTTTGCTATCGTCACACCAGCAGCAGACTTTTTAGTTCCTAGAACATTCTATATTCTCTCACTTTGGGCCTGCACACATGTTGTTTCCTTTAACTCCGTCCCACCCAGCGCTGTATACGGATAACTTCCATTCATTCTCCAGGTTTTGGCATAAATAAGATTTCCTCAGGGAGGCGTTCACTGAACCCCTCACCTAAATTAGGCCCCCTGCCATGCTTTCCAACAGTACCCCAATGTTCCCTTTCAGAACACTCACCACGGCCGCCACGACTTTTTTAATGTCTGCCTTGGCTGCTAGGATGGGAGCGCCACAACGCAAGGGCTGCGCTTTTTCACTGCTATCCCCCCAGGCCTAGCCCAGTGCTGTCCCACTGTCTGTCTCAAATGCACGAAAGGGGCCAAGAAAGCAGGAGGGGGTATTAAAAAACTAAGCAAGACACCCAGGGGCTTAAACCATCCTCCCATTAAGCAGGCACCAAAAAGACACTGCAGTAGCTCCTCGTGAACTGATGGGGACCACTCCCTAAGATAAATGGAAAGGGCAAGACACTAGGCAAAACTTATAGGATGCTCTCAGCCGTGGGGGGAAAGCAGGCAGCAAAAACTATCTATGTATCTCCTTGAATGCACATAGATTATCTTGGGAAAGACACACAAGCAACTGGGGACAAGGGTAAAAGGGAGACTTTCTTTTCACTGCATACCCTTCTCAACTTTGTAACACGTGAACATTATTTTTAAAAAAATAAGAAGCATTTAAATGAGATAGAGAGAGGGAAATAGTCTACATTTTCCAGAGATAAAAGCATCATTCATGTAGACTGACACATGATGAGAACCCAGCACAGGGTAACCGTGCCTTCTGAAAGGAGCCAAAGCCACATTTTCTCCACACGAGAACCCAGGCACATGGAAATACTTGTATATATAAAGAGATAGTCATTTTAGAGGCTTTGTATTTTCAAAACTAGATGGTGCTGGAAATCCCCTCCTTCGGCTTTGGTTCTGGCACTCCCCCCCCCCCACCCTCCATCGGCGGGATGCAGCTGTGAAGCTGATTCATTGTTCAAGCCCTTCTCCTCCTTTTCATCTTTCCTCCCTACCACCTTGAGGCCACTCTGTCTCTCATGTCCTTTCATCCCAAGCACTGGGCAAAAGAAGAGAGATGATAATGAAGCGCCAAAGTGAACAAATGTTGCTGCTCGTTAGCAACAGGGGAGGAAGGTAGGCTTAATGGAGAAAGAAGTTGAAATGAACGGCGAAGAGGAGGTTTATCGATATAATCTGTGGACTTGGTGTCTTCCTATCGCCTATTAGCAGAGACAATGGAGTTGTGTGTAGGATGATAAAGGGGAACTGTCCGCAGTTTACTAGAAATCACCACCACTTGTCGCTGGCTTCCCTGGCTTGGATTCTAAGAACCCTCCATTCTTACCAGGTCAGTTGCCAGCTTTACTCCGATTTGCTCCCATCCAGCCATAAACGCAAGACTCCTAGACTTGAGTTGAACACATTCCCATGTTCCGTGCTTCCTCCTGTGGTCCAGCCTGACTCTACCAGCATCTCAGGAGAACAGCAAACTCTCACAGTCACAGCAAGATCTTACTGGCCCCTGAACAGTTTTCAAATTGGAAGCATTCCACAAGTTTACCTACATCAAATCGAAACACCTGGGAACACTGACAGACAAATGCCCGAAGTAATGAGGGTAGGCTTCCAAAAGACCCAGACAACGACCCATTGAGGACTTTCTATGTTCACTGATCAGATTAGACAACTGATCGATTATTTAAAAAATTATTTTTTAGACCTCCTGGTCCCCAGAAAGAACTTTGTAAACCTTTCTCAGCCATAAGCCCCAAAATGCCAAAGTATTTTTCTCTAGCTCTTGATAAAAGTTATCAACGACTACATATCAGCTGTACTCCATTAAAAGCATGGATAGCACAGAAATCAGTTTTTAAAAAATCCTTAGCTTTATAAAAGTATAACACGGTTTACTCTAAAAATGAAATTTCTGATTGAGTATATCTTTTCTGTTTATCACTGATTAGTTAAAAATCCTAGTTGGTTATAATAATAAAATTTTCTAGAACTAGCTTCATTAATACATGATGATGATAATCCTAATAACATCTAAAAAATAATAAAGGCACATATTCATTAAGCACCTACTTTGTGCTAAGCCCTTTGTATTATCTCAGTAAATCCTTACAGCAACCCTGTTATTATCTCCGAACTTGTATAGTCCAGGACACTTACGAGCTATATGCACCTGGTCCTTATTTATGAACTGATGTTCTTAAAAAAAAAAAGTTCAGGTGAGGCAATTAGAAAAGGGAGACATCTTTCTAAATCACAGAGCTTTTCCCCAATTAGCTTGAAAAAAGTCTTCCAATAAATCTATGAAGCTGGAGTGAGAAAATTATTTTAAAAGGTTAGCTAGATGAATGGCCTTGGAATTTTCTATCATAATGGCAGCTCACATATTAGATTAGGCTGATCAGGTTTCTGGGACTCCTCCTCTTAGGAAATCTCAGTGCTTGATGGATCCAAGCTGACTGAGGTCAACCCCCTCTCCACTATGGGGAATACATCACCCTGGGCTTTGGACTAAAACCCTCAGTTTTCTCAGAGTCCTAAAGGCCACATACCATTCACAAACTATTTGCAGCACAATATGCTTTTGTACGAGATGCAGTGAGGTTTGCCACCAAGAGATTATAAAAGGAGAAAATAAACCCAGGATGTAGTAGTGTAAGATATTTTTAATGTGAGGGCTTGCTTTTTTTTTTTAAGTTTCTTCAAAAAACAGCCTGTCTAGTATGACTGCATCTCAAATGTAGGTACATTCAACAGAGAAACTTAGGTTCAGAGGTCTCAAAGGGACCTCAGGAGACTTTTAATCCACTCCCTTACTTTACAAGAAAGAAAACAGGCCCAGACAAGGGAAGTGATATTCCCAAAGTCATATACAGGATTAGGAAGCGGACTTAAAGTCCTCTCCCCTGCTCCCTTCACCACTTCAGGATGCCCTCAACATAACCCCACATGACCACACACAAGCACGGAATTAACAACACCTTCTGAACCCAGGTGATGATCTGGCAAGGTTCAAAAGTATTTGCCAAATTCCTCTTGACCATAATTTTAGCTAACTTTGGACAAAATAATAACATGAATGTGAAGACTTTACTACAGAAATTTCAAAGCATTCAGTTAACATTTCATACTGATATAGGTGGAGAATTGAAGTAGAAAAAGGTTCAAGAAACGCAGAAGGAATTATCTTTCAATAACCAGGTTGTTCAAAATTCTGCAAGTCCTTCCTGTGTCTTCTGAAGCTGTGGCCAGATGGAGGCAGAAGGTAAAATGATTATTTTTTCACTTTCCCAGCCTAATTTTTTTCCCTGAGCTTAGTCTATAAAAAATATCATATCACAATGTTCACAGCAGCATTATTCACGATAGTCAAAAGGTGGAAACAAGCCAAATGTCCATCAACAGACGACGGATAAACAAAACACAGCATGTACATACAATGGAATATTATTCAGTCGTAAAAAGGAATGAAATTCTGATACCCGCTGCCACACGGATGAACAATGAAAGCATGATGTTAAGTGAAAGAAGTTGGACACAAAGGGACACGTATTGCAAATATATAGTATCTAGAATAGGCGACTTCATAGAGACAGAAAATAGAACAGAGGTTTCCAGGGCTCGACCCTGGGGGAGGGGGACTGGGAAATTATTATACAATGGAGACAGGGTTTCTGGTTGAGATGATGAAAAAGTTCAGGAAATGGATGGTGCTGAGGGTTGTACAACACTGGGAATGTACTTAGTATCACTGAATTGTAGACTTTAAAATGGTTAAAATGGTAAATTTTATGTTATGTTTATTTTACCACAATAAAAAAAGTATCAAAATCTGGATCATATACCTTCATTTCTTAATTGGAGTTCCTAAACTTTATCTATTCATTGCTATTAAAGCACAAATCTCAAGACCTGCCTACTGTTGATGACACCCTGGTCAGTCTATGTATGCTCACATACAGAGAAACACAATCACACCTAGGCCATGTTTTGTCCTGCAGAGATCCATCCACAACCACATATTCATCCTGAGACCTGCCACACGATGGCTCCAACAAGGTCAACAGCAACACTAAGGCAACCAGTGTTTCTGGGGACTTTGGCAACCAAACACCCTGACACCAAGTCTCAGCTCAACCTTTAAACTCCTCACCATGGCGAAGAGATATATAGTTCATATATGTATACGCTATCCATAAAGAAAATTGTGTGCACATGCCAGGAAGACCTCCAGGAATTGCTAACCCAGACCTGCTCCACCAGGCCCACGAACAAAGAGATTTCAGCCCATCCATGGCTATTTGGTGAACTCAGCAATTGCATGTTACACTGAACAGTGGGGGTCCTTAATGCAAATGCATATCATTAGAAGCTAAATCTTTGTACCTTTACAGGAAAACAATATAACAAGCGGGATGTACCACTTGTGACTTCTGAGGAAAGGACAGCTTTACTTTTTTTTTTTCCTTAAAAGAATCTATTTCTCATGAGGCAAAGAGAATCTGAGAATGAGAGTTTTTTGAAACAGAAGCCCAGAGAAGGGTGCAGAATGTGAGTTTTGTGTGTTATAGTCATAATCTATCACGCAGGTCTGAGAGGTGCCAATTCTGGGCCATACCACAACCTTTATTCAACTTTAAAGGTTTTTACAACTTCATCTTCTTTCGTGGAAACCTGTTCATTGCCACTGGTCTGATAACTGAGTCCTGTAAGCGTTTAAAGATGTTAAGAGTTTGTGAAGAAAAACAATCTCCAGTGATACTTCCCAATGCCAACACACATGGACATTGAGCACAAATAAGCTGCCACTTGTAAGAAGGCCACTTGACATCATTCCCTTGTGCATCCTAAAGACACACGTCAAGGTCACACTAAGATATTTAGAAGCAAACATCTTTAGAATGAGGTTTCGTTCCCAAAGTGCTTAATTAGCAGAAACATTACGCTAGAGCGCTGTCCTTGAATATGCATGCATTTGAACCTCCATGTCATTTTTTCTGAAGCACAAATTCTCCTCTCACTGGATGGTCAGGAAATGATTGGGCACAGAAAACCGACTGTCTGAGGTGTGATCCACAAAATGAGTTCCATCTTTCCAAGCAGGTTTCAGCTGCCTACCAGGGTGACACCGCGGTTTATGAGGGAGACCGTTCTTTTGTGTCTAATGGCCTTTTCTCCATTCATTTTGGATGAGCCAGGCTCCTATGGCCTAGTTATGGCTGAACTCTTTCAACACTCTTCTGCCCAACCTCTTCTGCCCCCTTGCACCTCCTCCCACCCCCAATTTCAGCCAACCACGTTTACAAGACACGAGTTAGTAAATCACAATTCAAATGAACCCATCCATTTGTTCAGCAGAAAGTGGCCTCTGGAGTTGCTCCATGTGAAGCCCACAGGTCAGAGTTACATATGGCAGGCTTGCAAACGCGAATAGGCTATGATTTATTTATGACGACCATGTGTGTTTGATGCCCAGTTCCAGTAGGCTGTGGCTTCACTCGCCTGCCTCCGCCTGGGATGACCTAGCTACTCACTGCGTCCCATTTCAGGTACTGTATTTCCATTCCATGCTGGGGAAGCAGAGATGGGTGACCGGCTGGGGGCTGCACACACAGATGCCCCTAACCCTGCTCACCACGTAACAATCTGTGACCAAACACAAAGCGTGCCAAACGTAACTTGCTGCAAAGGTTTGCCACGTACCACGGCTTTCAGGGGAGAGTGGAGAAGTAGCTGCTGGGATGATTAACCACATCGGGTTCATTAAATTGTTGTGTATTTACCCACGAGGAAGGCTGGGGTGCTTGTGAAGGGAGCCCCGCTCCTCATTTCAGCGATTTCCACCCCACACCATTTGGCAATGATGCTCCAAAGGCGAATGGCAGATATGCACCAGAAGGTCCAAATGTGGACTCCAGCTGAAGTGCAGGAAACTTCTGCCGTCAACAACCTCCCCGCCTCTACCCCCCAGTTGTATTTATACTTTGAAAGAAGTTAACACGAAGCAGTAGTCACCTGGGCGTGCTCAATTTTTGACAAGCCTTAGTCACTCTGTACCCAGCAGAACAATTCACATTATAGTCGAAATCCTGTGAAGATTCTGCCACACATGCTAACACTAAGATGCCAGTAGCTCCACTTACCTTCTTTATTAAGCCTCATAACCTCCCTGCTTTTTCCACCCTCTTTTCCAGCCTCTTCTAAATCTACATCTGCAGATGAAAAAGAAAAGGAAAAAAGAAAATAAGGACAAAAAGAGAAAAAAAGGGGGGGAGCCAAAGTCAAGGGGGGGGAGGGAGAGTGTTTATTTGCAAACAGATCGATATAAATACTGGATATGAAAATCTTTCAAACATTGACAATGCAACATTTTCTCCCAAGTCCGTATTTCCATCTACCTGGCCCAGATAGGTACCAAAAAAACTATGCAAGCAGCAACAGAGTAGCCTTTTGAACGGATACACCGTGGGGCTGTGAAAGCCCACCCCGCGGGCTGCCACGGGGAGCGGGCACAGACAGACAGACAGACAGCCCTGGCAGCATGGCCTCTCTCTGTGCATTGATGATCTGTCTCTGTGTGTATTTATTTAGAGAGAGGGAGAAGCATGGAGGACACCGGGGGCCACTCTCTCTCCACACACACACTTTTTCCCAGTGGCTCTAGGTGAATGGAAAGGTTACAGGGTAATAAAAGGAGGAGGAGGCGGTGGGGTTCTTACTGTCGGAGCAGTGTAATTTGGCGGCGTCGATCCAGGAGGACCAGGGTTTGCCCAGAAACGCCTCCGGACTGGGCACTTTGCGATCCAGTGTCGCCATTGCTCTTCCTTCTTGTTGCTTTTTCCCTGTTCCTTCGGCAGCAGCAGCCGAGAGACACGGGATTCGAGAACGCTCCGACGTCATCTTCGGAACGTTCCGACATTGAGTGTTCTGAAAGGGGGAGGGAGGGAGGGAGGGAGGCAGAGGAGGAGGAGAGAGCGAGGAGGAGGAGCCGGCGTTCAGCGCCCGGCCCGGCTCGGCTCGGCTCTCGGCGTCCGCCGCCGCCAGGGGCACCAGAGAGACGCCCCGAGGCCCGGCGCCCGCACGCCCGCCGCCGGGGGCGGGGCCGCGCGCCGGGACTCGAGGCTGCAGCGCCCGGCCCCGGGATGCTACGGCGCCGTGGCCACCGCCGGCACCCGCGAGCCGGGGTCGCAGGGGCTGGGCGTGCGGGCAGGGGTCGGGGATGGCCTGAGAGAGGCGCGACTTGGGGGCCGTGGGAAGGACAGTCTTCCCCGCAGAGTTGCGCTCGAGGACGGAAAGTTTTTGCACGCAGCCCCTCCAGCGCGTCCCTCCCTCGCCGGTGCCTGTCGCCCACGGTGAGGCGCCCCCGCGAGGATCCCCGCCGCTTAGTGGGGGAGGGGCCGAGCAGCCCCCTTCCCCGACGACCACCCCAAGCCAGGGAGGGGACCCTGATGACCTCTCCTCCCAGCCACCTCTCCCTCCACCCTGTCTTCTCTTTCACGGTGGACCTTGGGCCGTGGAGGATTCTGCGGATGCCTTTGGGAGCTGAGACCAGTGGGTAGATGGAAGTGGTTCTAAAAAGCAGGTGAGTTTGGGGCTGCCTTCCCATCTCACACGGCGGGGCGTTCAAAGCTCAAAACGCAGGGCCGGGGTCCCCCAGATTCTCCGCGCGACGCGTGTCTCCGGCTCTCAGAGAACCACTGCGTAGACTTTGCTCCAGGATCACGATAGTGGGAGCGCGGACTCACCGACTGTCGGAGGATGCTGCTTAGCGGGCCAAGCCCCTGGAGCCGTTTCCAGCGCTCCCCACTGTGAGATGAGGATGGCCCGGATTAGCGCGTGCAACCTTCGGCCGGGAATCTGATTCCTGGGAGAATTCACTTCAGGCTTCTTTGGCCAGCTAGAAAGGAAGCGTTAAATTTTCTCTGGATTTTGGACATTTGAGGCTTTGAGATTTCCCCCCTCTCCCTAGGGGTTGGCAGCAAAGGCCTTAGAAGGTCTTTTGGTATCTCTTAAAAAAAAAAGTCATTTAATTTACTAGGAATTACCTAAAATATACGGACACTCCCCCACAATCGACATATTTCCCTCATTTCCCGCAGCACCCTTTTAGTTCTTACAACCTCTGTTTCTGCCCCATGGCTGAAGAGCATGGATTTGAAGTTGCTTTGTACTGAGGTCTGCTGTGCCTGTCATCTTATGCTCCTGCACTTGGCATCCTGTACCTCAAAGCCGGGTGTAGGATGTACTGGGCTCTGGAAGCTGGTTAGAAAAGCAGTGCTGTACTATTCATGATGTGAAGAAAGGAAGGCCTGAAGTTTGATGGTCCCACGCAGGTGGAGAGGAGGAGACAGGTATGAGAGACACTGTGAAGAAAGGCCTCATCAGAGAGTACGTTGTATGCCTGGATTTGGGGAAAGGGAGAGAGAACTCAGAGGTAGAAGTAATTAGATCATGGAACATTTTCCTCTTCCCCTACAGCTTTCCAATTTTCCTTCCGTTTTGGTGTTTATTCCCATTGTGCATGCAAGCGTGGTAGGCAGCCTCTAAGATGACCCCAGTGACCCCCACATCCTGGTTTACATGCCCTTGTGTGATTCCCTCCCCTTCTCTGGGGGCTGGCCCTAGTGACTTGCTTCTAACAAATAGAATGTGGCAAAGTGATGTCCCTTCTGAGGTTAGGTTCCAAAAAGACTGTGGCTTCTGTCTTGCTCACTCTTGCTCTCACGGGCCTACTCTAAGGGAAGGCCACAGCTTGCAGTTGGGAGCTACCCTTTGGAGAGGTACATGTGGCAAGGAACTGAGGGAGGCCTCTGGCCAACAGGCCATGGGGAAGTGAGGCTCTTTGTTCAGTACCCCGTGAGGTGCTGACTCCTGTCAACAGCCACGAGAGTTTACAGGTGTGTCCGCCTCCAGTCGAGCCTTGAGATGAGACCACAGCCCTGGCCCACAGTTGGTGAAAGACCTTGAGGCAGAGGTTCCCAGCTAAGTCAAGCCTGTATTCCCGATCCACATAAACTGTGAGATCATTAACGCTTGTCATTTTAAGTTGTTAAGTAACTTGTTACATGGCAATAGGTAACTAATACAGAATGGTTTGGATGTAAAGTGATGGGTTAACAAAAAACTTACTAGAAAAATATGTTTAACAAAGGACGAGTCTGAGTAACGTTCCCTTGTTCCTCTTTTGAGCCTCCTGTGAATTGTGTATCATCCTTCTCGAAATTTTTGGCCAGCTTTGTGCAGCTAGTTTACACTAGTATCTCCTACATGCTGAGTATGGTAATTTATCTTTATCCTTTGGGTACTCAAGTTTCTGCTATTTAAACTCAATCACTACTTTATAGAGAGTTCACCAAGGACAAGGTCATGATGTAACTGTTGGAAAAAAGTCTTTAGTGACAGCAATGCCACCACACTGGTGGCTGTTACAACCCTACCCTCCTTGAGGTATGTGGAGGGTAGAGTGATGAAGGGACTCAAGCCCAGGGGCTGGGAGTCAGTGACTTGAGCTTCCAGAAAATTCTGTCTCCTCTCCTGGGAGCCACTTTAAGTCACTCAGGAAAAATCAAAGCTTGTTTATCATCAGGGAAAGTAAGGGCATCTAAGGTGCAGAAGAAACAAAGCCATGGTTCACTATTTTAACATTAGTTTACTACCCCAGCTGAGTTTCTCAAGTTATTTCTGCCCATCACCCTGAAGATGATACAACAGCCCAAATATTATTCCCTTCTAGCTGGGGGGATTTTAGTTTGCAACATAGTAAAGTATGGGCTGGAATCTAAAAGTGATCTGGCCTCTCTACAAAACAAGACTTTGGATACCATTGCCATGTTTAACTGATAGAACACGTATACCTTATTGCAGTTAGAGTTATGAGGTATAATTGTAGTTTCTACTCTAAGCCTTCCACAGTTTCTCTGACTATGGAGATAATAATACCATCTTTGTGAATCTATAACCCACCTATGACTTCGTAACTATGGATAACATGGCTGTCGATTAAATTACACCGCTGGGAGCCAGAGAATGAAGAAGGCATTGCTCATCCAACTACTAGATTTTTACACTTGACTTTTGATGAAAATTGAGGTCAGTTGGGAGTAGTACTGGGGTCAGCATGGTGCATATATATTGTTATATGCATGTCTATACTTATATACCAACTATGTATATGGCAAATTTATTGCAGACTTGAATTCCTTTTGGTAGTAAATAGTCACAAATATTATTAGTGACAACAAGAATCTTATACATCCTTAATAGGAATAAACTGACCTGCAAAACAGTAATTTAAAGCACGTTAGTATAATGTCCATGTGATAAAACTGTCTAGCAAAGGGGTAACACCTTCTTCCCGCATGATTAATGTTTAGGAAGATAAAAGGGGTGTAAATATTTTTATTGTTTTATTATCTTTCTTAGAAAAATGACAGCGGTTGGTTTAATTAAAAAGGAGACTCTCCCAACGACCAAATAAAGAAATCAGCTCAATGGAGATGACAATGGAAAAATACCTATTTAATTTGAATAACACCTGGTTCTGGGGAAATGTGCATCAAATACGGAGCCAGCATTCGCTTAGGGTGATTCATGTGCTGTTTCACCACATTATTGAAAAGAAGAGAGGAGGGAATATTAGCTGTCTCATTTGAGGATATTAAACTCCTGCTGGGGTTGAGGCGCTGTGTGCGCACCCTACTTCCTACCTAGACCGATGTTGGGAGTTACCTGGAGGCGATGAGGGGAAAATGACATGTTCCATTAAAATGAGGCATCCCTGGAATTGTTTGATGTGCTTTGCTTTAATTGAATCCATCTATCCCATCTGCCACTCTTTTCTCTAAATTTATTTTCCTAACCCTCTCTCTCTGAGAATTGTAATTTGGGGGGAAATTTTACATACGTTGTTGCCTTTTATACAAAGCCCCCTGTATCTGGAGGGCAGATGTACTGTCTCCCTCACCTTGTTAGATTAGGTTGCCTGCCTCTTCCCTGACCCCTGTGTGTTGGTGGATCAAATAGGACTGGGATAAGAAGACCCCTAGAAGCACCAGGAGTAGGAAAGAAAAGGGGAATTCCAGGCTTTTTGTTACTGGTTTCAATATAAGACCCTAGCCACGTGCCTGGTCTGAATAAACATGGACTCTATTAATAAATATCACTACAAAAACATGAAGTTTGCATTCTGACTGGGGCAGAAAAGCCAACATGGGAGTGTGTTATCTCGAGGTAGAGCTGCCGTGAATCCCCTGGCAGATTCAACCGTGACTTTGATCACTTGGGGCTCCCCGGACTGGCTCTGATGCTGCAGGCTGAGGAGACCTCTGCCTCCCAGAGTGTGGTAAGTCCAGCCCCACCCCTAGCCGCTGCTCTTTCTTGGGGGGTGGGCAGGAAAAAAGATGGCTTCTCTTTAGCCTTGCTGTAGAAATCACTTTGAGCCCTTAACCTAAATATAAATAAATACAAATCTAACGTTAATGTACACAAATTGATCGGAACGAAGCCTACCCACCCCATCCAAACTCACCAGTAATATAATTGGGGAGGCAATGCAGGTGGAGGCCAGAGCACAGGCTTGAGGTTGGCAGGTGTGAATTAGAACTGTGCTTGAGTCATGTGCTCGAGAACCTTTCTTAATCCATCTGACCCTCAGTTTCCTCATCTGTTAAATGAGTACTAAGGCTCTTTTCTTCAGATGGTTGTGAGGATTAAGTGAGATTCTGGATATGGAGCCCCCAGCATAGGGCCTGTAGATGTTTGCTATGATTATTACTTTGGTCACAATGCATCCTGTAGACAACAGCTGCCAGTCAGAAACAGGCCAACCCTCTGACGCTAGAAGGGCTCCTATGGTCGCTTCTGACAAGGTCCTTCTCCTTAGAAAGGAAACTAAAGCTCTTCTCTCTCCTTTGTATGAGGCTGCTGCCCGGCATCAATTGGTGGAGACTGCTGTCTGAAACTTATTCTGCCTGGAACTCCATCCTGACAGGGACGTCAGGGCAGGGTAGATATCCCTTTGTTCTGGGAAGACCCTAGAAGACCCTTTGGTTGTGCACAAGAACTGCAAAATCCAAAGTGTGACTGGATACAAGACAGTCTTTGCATGACAATGTAAATAGTTGTCATAATAGTAAAGGGAGGGGACTTCCCTGGCGGTCCAGTGGTTAAGACTTGCCTCCCAATGCAGGGGGTGCCTGTTCGGTCCCTGGTCTGGGAGCTAAGATTCCACGTGCCTTGTGGCCAAAACACCAAAACATAAAAACAGAAGCAGTATTGTAACAAAGTCAATAAAAACTTTAAAAATGGTCCACATCAAAAAAAAAATGAACTTAAAAAAATAGTAAATGGACTGGGGTCTCTGCAGATTATTTTTTTCCTGAGAAAAATTTATTTTCTTTTGTAAAAGAAACAATATTGAATTCTAAAAATCATGTGTAAATGTGTTCTTATGAGATAGTAAAACAATAGAGAGAAGTGGAAAATTCTCTTAGAATCACCCCCTTCAAACGTGGTCACTCCCCTGCCCCCAGATCACTACCATACCCCCATGTCTGAAGGCATTTTTTCATACCATTTTCTATACATTTCCCTCCTATATAGACTTAGCATTACAGCTATAGATGGTATTGCTGTGTGTGTGTTCCTTTCTATTTTTTTAAAACATGAACAGCATCATTTTGTGGAGATACATACATATATGTGTATATGTGCGTATATATGTATGTATATATATATGTGTGTGTACTCATATGTATTGTAGATATATATGTGTGTGCATATATATATATTTTTTAACCCAGTTGGGAAAGAAGCCTTGCATGAGCATAAACAAGATTGACACATGCAACAGACCATTATGTGGATATTTTTCTGCAATTTTCTTTTTTCACACATACTATTACATGTCATTACATAGGGAAATCCCTCATTCTTTTTTTTTTTTTTTTTTTTTTTTTGAGGTATGTGGACCTCTCACTGTTGTGGCCTCTCCCGTTGCAGAGCACAGGCTCCGGACGCACAGGCTCAGCGGCCATGGCTCACGGGCCCAGCCGCTCCGCGGCATGTGGGATCTTCCCGGACGGGGACACGAACTTGTGTCCCCTGCATCGGCAGGCGGACTCTCAACCACTGCGCCACCAGGGAAGCCCCCTCATTCTTTTAAATTGCTCCCAAGTATCCCATAAAATGTTCCAGATTCTATTTATTATCTTATTGACAGCCATTTAGGTTTCTGGTTTTACAAAAAATAGGCTGACCAACATCTCTATTTTTATATATGCTTTCTAAGCACATGAGGGAGTATTTCTACCTGAAAGTAGAATTGCTGGGCATGTACATTTTAAATTTTAATAGTTCTGTCAAATTGTCTTCTGAAGTAGCTGACTACTTTATACCCCCACTAGTAGCACAGGAATGTGCCCATTTTTTCACGCCCTAATTAACGCCTAACATTTTCAAACATTTTAATTGTTTCCATTATTACGGTAAAAATAGCTTATCTAATTTGAATTTCTAGTATGTTTCTGAACATTTGTTCTTATGTCCATTGTATTTTCACTTTGTAAATTGCTGTTAGTATCTTTTGATGATTTGTTATTGGTATTTGTTTAGATCTTTTCATTGCTATATAGGAATTCTCTATACAGCCTAGATTTAGGTCTCTTGTCTGTTTGAAAATAATGTAATTTTCCAGCTTGTTGCTCTTCTTCTTTTAACCTTGTTTATGGCATATTCTCCATACACTTTTTTTTTTTCATTTGGATGTAGTCAGATGTATCAGACTTTTCCTTGAGGCCTTTTACTTTTTGTGTCTTTCTTAAGAACTTCTCTTCTCCAAGGTTATAAAATATTTTTGTGTATTTTTTTAATGCTTAATAGGTTTTTGTGTTTACATTTAGATCTCAGACATTTTTGGTTAAATAAAATTTTTTTTTAATTTATTTATTTTTGGCTGCGTTGGGTCTTCACTGCTGCGCATGGGTTTTCTCTAGTTATGGCGAGCGGGGGCTATTCTTCGTTGCGGTGCACGGGCTTCTCATTGCGGTGGCTTCTCTTGTTGCAGAGCATGGGCTCTAGACATGTGGGCTTCAGTAGCTGCAACATGCAGGCTAAGTAGTTGTGGCTCGTGGGCTCTAGAGCACAGGCTCAGTAGTGGTGGCGCATGGGCTTAGTTGCTCCACAGCATGTGGGATCTTCCCAGACCCGGGCTCGAACCCAAGTTCCCTGCATTGGCAGGCAGATTTTTAACCACTGCACCACCAGGGAAGTCCCGATGTGAAATAAAAAATTAATTTTTGATCTTTTTCCAAACAGTTACCAATTTTCCCGGGCATATATTGAATAATTTATCCTTTCTATAGAGATCCATTATATACTTACTTTCCAAATATATGGGTATGTCTTTGAGCTGTTTTCTGTTCCATTGCTTGAACTGTCTTTTCCAGCCTTAATTCCTTTTTTTTAATTGAAGTATAGTTGATTTATAATGTTGTATTAGTTTCAGGTGTATAGCAAAGTGATTCAGATATATATATATTGAATATATGTGTGTGTGTATATATTCTTTTTCATATTCTTTTCCATTATAGGTTATTATGTTGAAGATAGTTCCCTGTGCTATACAGTAGGTCCTTGTTGTTTGTTTTATACATAGCAGTATATATCTATATCCCAAACTCCTAATTTATCCCTCCTGCTTCCCCTTTGGTAACCATAAGTTTGTTTTCTATGTTTGTGTGTCTATTTCTGTTTTGTAAATAAGTCATTTGTATCATTTTTTAGATTCCACATATAAGTGATATCATATATTTGTCTTTCTCTGTCTGACTTACTTCACTTAGTATGGTAATCTCTAGGTCCATCCATGTTGCTGCAAATGGCATTATTTCATTCTTTTTTATGGCTGAGTAATATTCCACTGTGTGTATGTATGTGTGTGTATATATATATATATACACCACATCTTTATCCATTCATCTATTGATGGACATTTAGGTGGTTTCCATGTCTTGGCTGTTGTAAACAGTGCTGCTATGAACATTGGGGTGCTTGTATCTTTTTGAATTAGAGTTTTCTCTGGATATATGCTCAGGAGTGGGATTGCTGGATCATGTGGCAACTCTATTTTTAGTCCATACTGTTCTCCATAGTGGCTGCACCAATTTACATTCCCACCAACTGTGTAGGAGGGTTCCCTTTTCTCCACACCCTCTCTAGCATTTATTGATATTATTTGTAGACTTTTTGATCATGGCCATTCTGACTGGTGTGAGCTGATACCTCATTGATTTGCATTTATCTAACAATTAGTATGTTGAGCATCTTTTCATGTGCCTGTTGGCCATCTGTATGTCTTCTTTGGAGAAATGTCTATTTAGGTCTTCTGTCCATTTTTTGACCAATTCCTCTTTTAATTACTCCTGTTTCATAATATTTTTTGCTGTCTTTTAGGGAAAAAAATGTTTCTTTGCCATTATGTATTTAGAATACTCTATCTTAGTCCATTTGAGTTGCTGTAACAAAACGTCACAGACTAAGTAGCTTAAGAAAAACAGAAATTTATGTCTCAGTTCTAGAGGGTGGAGGTCCAGGATCGGTGCAGGCAGATTTGGTGTTCAATGAGGGCTTCCTGCTTCTTAGATGGTACCTTCTCACCATGTCCCCACATGGCAGAAGGGGTGAGCTAGCTCTCTGGGGTCTCTTTTATAAGGGCACTAATCCCAGCTATGAAGCCTGCACCCTCATGACCTAATCACTTCCCAAAGGCCCCACCTCCTAACACTGTCACCTTCAGGATTAGGACTTCAACATATGAGTTTGCAGGGGGAACACAACCATTCAGACCATAGCACTCTTATCTCTAAAAAAGTATTTTTTATTCCTGGGAATTGTGTCATATGTGTTGTTGTTCACCATTTGTCATAAGACATTTCATGATGGAGACTGGGCCAGATCAAGTAGATCACTGGAAGCCTTACTTCATTTCTTGTTCACAGGGAACCACAAAGGTGGATCCAGTGGCTACAGCCAGCTTGGATTCTTGGTGAAAGCCTCCCCCAAGGTGATTTTCCAAACCAAATATCTCAGACTTAGGGAAACGAGTTGTTGAGAGATTGTCTTTCAAGTATTCTGAAAAGGCCAACCCCTGTGGGTAGTGGGTGAGCCTCTGTGTGGATATTCCCATGTGTCAGTCATCCTGGGGTGCTGGGGGGTGAAAAGGAGCCCCAGGAAATGAAGGCTAGAGGAGAGGGAGGGAGCAGGCCTGAGACAAGCGCTGGGCCCCTGCACTTTCCAGTCGGCAGAGGACTGACTGTCCCCCAGGTGGTGGGAACGAGGCAGGTGAGAGCCTTCTGCAGGCTGGGAGCCGGCCAGGTAGCGTCCAGTTGGGGACCTGTCTTGGATGACCTGGGTATGACTCTGGAATCCTTCAATCCAGTATCCATCCATTCATAAGGTTTTCTCTAATGTCATTTCCCTTGCTTCCTTCAAGATTTTAAATGACCTGGTCTTAGGTAGCTGTGTTGTGGGAAATTAAGTGATGGGCTTACGTGGAAGCCAGGGTAGCAAGGTTGAAAGCTGCTATCTTCACTTCATGCCAGCCCTGTGTGGCGACCATTATTCAGGAGAAGATGGCAGCCCCTGGACTTCAGGAGGTGGCCAGGTACAGAGTGAGCAGGGGGATGCCTAGGTTGCAATGTCTCGGGTCAGCCCCCAGCAGTCCCTAACACTTTTCCTCCAGCCCCGGCCCCCATAAGGAAGAAATCCTGAAAATGAGAGGCCAAGGTTTGGGTTATATTTATATGACAGGAAATAGAAGCCCAGTGTCTTTAAGGTCATGCAAGCATCATTGTGGAACTCAGAGCTAAGCCCAGGTTTGTTCAAACAAAGTCCCTGTTGTTTGAAGGCCAGATTGCTCATAGATGACTACTTCTCAAGAATGATTCTAAGGCTGTAAATTTAAATTTCCACATAGGCCAGTGTTTCTCAACCAGGGATGATTTTCCTGCCTCCCCCTTTTCTGCCCCACCCAACCCCAAGGACATCGGCAAAGCCTGGAGACATTTTTGGTTGTTGTGACAGGGAGGGGAGGGGTTCTAATCGTATCTTGGCATCTAGGGGGTGGAGGCCAGGGATGCTGGTAAACATCCTACCATGAGATGCAGACATCTCCCCATCAGTGAAGATTTATCCATCCCCAAATGACAGTGAGGGGGTCCAGAAACCCTGATGTAGGACAGTGGATTTCCAGTTTTCTTTTTTGTGTCCAGAGGATGAACACCTAACCCTGTCAACTACTTTGCCATCGTGGGCTTCTTTCATCACACAGACACCCAGCAAGGGGGGGTTGCTGTGAGAGCCATCATCGCTACAAGAAAAACTCAAGTCTTTCCACTTTCAATATATGAAAGCCAGATTTGATTACTGGATGAATTCTGTTTGTAGAATCGAAGAAAGTGTAAGCTCTCTATCTTAGGGATATAGTTCTTAGGCAATAATCAAGTAATGTGGACGTCTCTTTCTTACTCTCTGAATCCTTTACAGACCATTGCTTTCCTATTCTAATGGGAAGGCTGATCAGCGCTAAGACACCCATGCTAGATAGCTCTTATTATTCCCAATTTATAGATGATGAAATTGAGGTGCAGAGGGGAAGTAAAACAAAGCACAACTCCCTCGCGCTGAAGTTATCCAACCCCTGGCCAGGGTTACTGCATAGGTTGTGCACTGCACAGTTGGGCCACTTCTAAGGGACCACCATTCACATCACAGACATCATAGATGTATTGTGACAGTCTTCCTGGTGGATGGCACTAAAGTGCCTTGTTCTAACAAAATCAGGAATATGAAGACTATTTTCTAACAGATGGAAGTAAAGTTTCTTGGAGAAGGTGTGCCTTTTCATGATACTCACTGTGGTGCCAGATGAAATAGCAGAAGGAAGGGGATTATTGGTCCCTCTTTGTCTCTGTTAACAGTTCAACTGGGAGCTTTAGTTTTTGCTTGAACAGAGGTCACCCTCCCTTGCTGACCACGTGTGTAATTGTCAAGTATTGTAGAGTGAGGCAGGTTACGATGAATGCATTTGAGTTGGCAGATTTCCCAAGAAGATTGTCACGTATGAGAAATATGGTGCCTTGAGTGTTGGAATAAATAAAACGATATTGGTATCTAAATTTGGTTGTTCACACTTCAGGTACAGTTTAAGTCATCTTAAGGCTGGAGGAAGAGACGTTGACATGTATATCAGTTTAATAAGTTTGGCAGCAGGAGGTGCAAAGAGTATCGTTTCAAGTATGGATTGACCTGTGACTGAATAGCAACGTGTGTTGCCTAGTTTGTTATCGATGCTAAGGAATGGCAGGTTCTGGAGTCTCAGGAGGGAGAGGGCAGATGTTGGA
This sequence comes from Mesoplodon bidens, assembly GCF_964165515.1. Lineage (NCBI taxonomy): Eukaryota > Metazoa > Chordata > Mammalia > Artiodactyla > Ziphiidae > Mesoplodon > Mesoplodon bidens. Next base: position 11,536,861 of record NC_138166.1, read on the forward strand.
GCACTGGTCGACTGATGGGCTCCATGTTTTGGCCCTGTACAGGGAGAATCAAGATACAAGTAAAGGGCTTCCCTGGTGGCACAGTGGTTGAGAGTCCGCCTGCCGATGCAGGGGACGCGGGTTCGTGCCCCGGTCCGGGAAGATCCCACATGCCGCGGAGCGGCTGGGCTCGTGAGCCATGGCTGCTGGGCCTGCACGTGCGGAGCACAGGAGAGGCCATAACAATGAGAGGCCCGCGTACCACAAAAAAAAAAAAAAAAAAAAAGTAAAATATTGTAAGATGGGACTGATAGTATTGCAGGTGTTAACAGAGCCTGTCTGAGCTTCCATCCTTTACACCTACAGAACCATGTTTAACACAGAGACAGTACTCTACAACATAACTGTCCTGTTTACCTTTGTTCTGAATCTTTACTGTGCCATTTCATGACGTTTTAAGGGAAGAAAGACTTCACCGGTTGCTGCATTGGAGAAGGCTTTCATTTTTCCACCTATGCAAACACCTTGGCATTTAGACACTTTGGGTAATCGAAATAATCACCTCTTCTCATGCCTAGCAACCACCCAAACTGGGGTGGGAGGCGGAGTATATAAAGGAATGAACAACCCCCAGTTTATGATCGGAATAAGAAAGGTTGACAGACTGACCTTGCCTGGCCACATGCCAGGTGGCCTAGAATGTGAGTAGTTGTGCCCACGAGGAGCTCACAGACTGGTTTGAGGGTGATGTAGGTGCAGTCAATGACTGGAGAACAGAATAGCCGGTGAGAAGGTGCTGCTCCGATGTGCAGATAATAAATGCCTAGGTGTTTCAGCAGGACAGATTGCTGTGGTGGGTGGAGAAGGCCTGGGAGAGAGGAGGAATTTGAGCTGGGCCGTGAAGGACTGGGAGATATAAATAGCCGGGAGGGAACAGAGTGACGGATGGGGACAGTGGCCATCTTAAGCAAGTGCCTCAGGTCACAGAGAATAGTTCCCTAAAACAAAGCTCTTGGTGGAAAACAGGCAAGGCAAGAAGGGATTTGGAATCAGGAAGGGTTTAAAACTGTTTACACAGTGTTTCCAAGATGAAAATCTGCAGTGTGAGAGAACGTGGGTAATAATACTGTGTGTTCTTAGTCAAATGGCATATTTCTTTGAGAAATACTATTTAATCAAGAACAAATTTCTAAAGTTAGGGCTCTGTGGATCCAAATGAGCTAATGAGGTGAGAAGCTTGAAGTTTTCAGGGTTCTTTAGCCATCTGGCCAGTATGTTTAAGAAATCGCACCCAAATGTACTGATAAAAGGGCAGTCTCTGTGGTTTACCTTTAACGCTCCAATACTGGGTCATCTTCAAAGACAAGTTCCACAGACCTTCCACTCTAAGCAGGCTGACCAAAAGGCTGAGATTGCCTAGGGAGTCCCGGATTATGCAAAATTATTAATAGCTTCCTCTTCCAGTCTCAAAAGTGTCCTGGTTTGGGTGATAAATTGTATGACTACCCTAATTCTAAGTGAGCCACTTTGGACTTTTTTTTGCTTATTCTGTGAATCCTCAGTGGCCAAAAAGGATGCTTCCAGCTTAAGGGTATTTGCCCACATGTGCACTCTGTCTTTTTGAAATGTTCTTTTCCCTTGCATGTAATGCAATCTTCGCAAAAAATTCAGAAAAAAACCCCAACATAAATAAGATGAATTATCAAAAATCTGGAAATAAGTGTTAATACTTTGATATAAATGTATAACTCTATTAATTTGTCATATATTTGTATATTTTTAGATCCTTAATCTCCAAACCAAGCCACTTTATTTGGAGTAGCATTCCAAATATAAATACATGGATATGGCTACTACATAAAATTATATATTTAGAACTATATACTAACATAATCAATATAGATAGACGAAGATGTAATGACATTTTAAAATAATCACTTTTAAAGACAGCATAGTATTCTAATGAAAGGTTGTTCTTAAACTATAATGTATTTAACTCCTCAAAATGGGAAGAAGACCCAAATGGACATTTCTCCAAAGAATACATACAGCGGGTCAAAAGGCGCATGAAAAGATGTTCATCATTGCTAATTATTAGAGAAATGCAAATCAAAACTACAATGAGGTACCACCTCACACTGGTCAGAATGGCCATCATTAAAAAGTCCACAAACAACAAATGCTGGAGAGGGTGTGGAGAAAAGGGAGCCCTCTTGTACTGTTGGTGGGAATGTAAATTGGTGCAGCCACTATGGAGAAGAGTATGAAGGTTCCTCAAAAAACTAAAAACAGAACTACCATATGATCCAGCAATCCCACTCCTAGGCATACCTCTGCACAAAACTCTAATTCAAAAAGATACATGCACCCCAATGCTCATAGCAGCACTATTTACAATATCCAAGACATAGAAGCAACCTAAATGTCCATCAACAGATGAATGGATAAAGATGTGGTATATATATACAATTGAATATTACTCAGCCATAAAAAAGAATGAAATAATGCAGCAACATGGATGGACCTAGAGATTATCACACTAAGTGAAGTAAGTCAGACAGAGAAAGACCAATACCATATGATATCACTTATATGTGGAATCTAAAATATGACATAAATGAACTTATCTATGAAACAGAAACAGACTCACAGACATAGAGAACAGACTTGTGGTTGTGGTGGGTTGGGGGGAAGGGAGGATGGATTGGGAGTTCGGGGTTAGCAGATGCAAACTAATATACAGAATAGATAAAACAACAAGGTCCTACTGTATAGCACAGGGAACTATATTCAATATCTTGTAATAACCAATAATGGAAAAGAATCTGAAAAATAATATATGTATATATGAATCACTTTACTGTACACCAGAAAGTATCACAACACTGTAAATCAATTATATGGCAATAAAATAAATAAAAAAATTTTAATCCTCAATTTGAGGCATTTAGGTTCTTTTTTATTTATTAACAATATTGTAATGAATGTTTTCTAAATCCACACATTCATGATGATTTAGGATGCTTTCTTATAAATGAAATTGATAAGTAAAAGGGGATATGCATTTAAAATTTTTTGATTGTCAAACTTAGCCAGAATGTGTGAGAATTCCCACTCATGGCCCCATCTGTGCTGTATCCGTTATTCTTTTTCATTTTTTCAGTCTGACAGGAAAGAATTTCATCTCTTGGTTATTTGAGTTGTACCTCTGGTTGTTGATGATTCATATTTCTTTTTAAATAAATTGCTCATTTTTCTATTAGAGTGTTTACCTTTCTCTTATTGAAATGTGAAAGCTCTTTGTATTTTAAACAAAGTAACCCTTTGTGTTATAAGTTGCAAAATTTTTTTCTCCTAATTTACTATTTGTGTTTTATGTATGGTAGATTTATATGTGTGCATGGACATGTGTAGATTCAGAAGTCTTTACTTTTTGTACAATTATACCTATCAGTCTTTCCCTTTATGTTGTTATGTACTTTTTTAAAGGACTAGGTTTTCAACAATTAACCTGAGAAATTTTCTTAATTTTATCTGATGCTCTCAAACCCCTTGAGCTCCTTGTTTCAAACTTTACAGGGTAGGCACTGTAGATAGATGAGACATACTTTTTGTTTCCGTTTCCATGGTTCAGTATATCTCCCAGAAGGGGTTTCGTCACTTTACAAATTCACAGATAAGTTACTGCAAGTAAGAACTGGTGATATGCATTCTTTTCCTCAACCATAAAACACGTATGCCTTCCTTCATGAAAAGCTGTAATGGGAGTTAGAAGGGACTAGTTGGTTTAGATTTCTGCCAAGTGAATCACTGTCCCATTGATATGCTTTATAATTGCACGGATGTCTTCTCAGGAACTGTGGCACCAACCCAAGGTTCCAATACACAGTCAAGGGAATGCCGCAGACGGTCATAGCTCCCCCGAAGCAAGCAGCTTTCCATGGAATGTTGTTCCTGGGCTTCATGGCAGAGTTACTCTTCTGTCGTAAGGAGGGCACTCAAGGCAAATGCATGTCTAGTCCTAGCTGGGACCGTTGTGGCTGAGCTTGTATCCACGCTTCTACGCTGGTGTGCTGGGTTGAACCCCATGTGAGCCTCAAAGACCCCTTCGTCACCTCTGAAGTTAGACCTATGCATCTTGCTTTCCCCTTGGCCCTCTCCGTGCCTGTTTGGCCCTCCCGGTGTTTATTCTGGGGAGAGAAGAGATTCTCCCCCACTTACAGACCTCATGGAAGTCCCCTTTCATCCAAGGCCCTCTTCCTGTGGGGTGGAGGAGGGGAGGTCTTGAGCACCAGTGAGGGTTGAGTGTAAGATCCATAATCACCACCACCATGATGCTGAGACAGGGCACTTTACCTCTGTTCTCGGCTGTCAGAGCATCTCCCCTGCTGCTCAGCAAGCAGTGGGGCCTCCAGGGCCCAGCCTAGCTGCAGGCTCAGGGCACCAAACCCCACCAGCTGACGGCTTCTCCAGAGAACCCCATCATGGTGGGGAGTCTGGGGATGCGGACCAAGGTCCCACCCCAAGAGGTCTTTACTCTCTGGTTTTGCCAAGGAATTACTAAACAGTAATCCATGCAATAACGGTAGAAGACCTGCTCTAGCAGCAGGGAAGCAGTTTATGATGCCACTCAGGGGACCAGACCAAGGATTTGAAAGTAGTTTTTACTGTGGAATGACCCCATTATGGATTTGAGTGGCCCCTTCCCCAGGTACTATACTTCTCCATGAAGTACATCAGGGATCCCCTCAATCAGGGGAGGATAAATCAATTTTCCTTGTGCCTAGTCACTGCCATTTGGTCTCCCTCTCTCCATACTCTTTTTTTTTTAATTGAAGTATAGGACTTCCGGGTAAGATGGCGGAAGAGTAAGACGCGGAGATCACCTTCCTCCCCACGGATACACCAGAAATACAGCTACACGTGGAACAACTCCTACAGAACACCTACTGAACGCTGGAAGAAGACCCCAGACCTCCCAAAAGGCAAGAAACTCCCCACATACCTGGGTAGGGCAAAGCGGAGAGATTCCCGCACAGAGGATCGGTGCCGAGCGGCACTCACCCGCCCAAGAGGCTTGTCTGCTCGCCCGCCAGGGCGGGCGGCGCTGGAAGCTGAGGCTCGGGCTTCGGTCAGAGCACAGGGAAAGGACTGGGGCTGGCGGCGAGAACTCAGCCTGAAGGGGGCTAATGTGCCACAGCTAGCCGGCAGGGAGTCCGGGAAAACTCTGGAGCTGCCGAAGAGGCAAGAGACTTTTTCTTCCCTCTTGGTTTCCTGGTGCGCGAGGAGAGGGGATTAAGAGCGCTGCTTAAAGGGGCTCCACAGACGGGCGCGAGTCACGACTGAAAGCGCGGAGCCCAGTGACGGGCGTGGGACGCTGGGGCTGCTGCTGCCGCCGCCAAGAAGCCTGTGTGCGAGCGCAGGTCACTGCCCACACCGCCCTTCCGGGAGCCTGTGCAGCCCGCCACTGCTGGGGTCCCGGGATCCAGGGGCGGCTTCCCTGGGAGAACGCACGGCGCGCCTCGGGCTGGTGCAACGTCACGCCGACCTCTGCCGCTGCAGGCTCGCCCCGCACTCCGTGCCCCTCCCTCCCGCCCGGCCTGAGTGAGCCAGAGTCCCCGAAGAGGCTGCTCCTTTAACCCTGTCCTGTCTGAGCGAAGAACAGACGCCCTCCGGCGACCTACACGCAGAGGCGGGGCCAAATCCAAAGCTGAGACCCAGGAGCTGTGAGAACAAAGAAGAGAAAGGGAAACCTCTCCCAGCAGCCTCAGAAGCAGCGGATTAAAGCTCCACAATCAACTTGATGTACCCTGCATCTGTGGAATACATGAATAGACAACACATCATCCCAAATTGAGGAGCCAGGAGTCAGTGCTGTGCCTCTGAGGTGGGAGAGCCAACTTCAGGACACTGGTCCACAAGAGACCTCCCAGCGCCACATAATATCAAACGGCGAAAATCTTCCAGAGATCTCCATCTCAACACCAGCACCCAGCTTCACTCAACGACCAGCAAGCTACAGTGCTGGACACCCTATGCCAAACAACTAGCAAGACAGAAACACAACGCCACCCATTAGCAGAGAGGTGGCCTAAAGTCATAAAAAGTCCGCAGACACCCCAAAACACAGCACCAGACGTGGACCTGCCCACCAGAAAGACAAGATCCAGCCTCATTCACCAGAACACAGGCACTAGTACCTTCCACCAGGAAGCCTACACAACCCACTAAACCAACCTTAGCCACTGGGGACAGACACCAAAAACAACGGGAACTACGAACCTGCAGCCTGCAAAAAGGAGACCCCAAACACAGTAACATAAGCAAAATGAGAAGACAGAAAAACACACAGCAGGAGAAGGAACAAGATAAAAACCCACCAGACCTAACAAATGAAGACATAATAGGCAGTCTACCTGAAAAAGAATTCAGAATAATGATGGTAAAGATGATCCAAGATTCTATTTCCCAGATCCAAAATCTTGGAAATAGAATAGACAAAATGCAAGAAACAGTTAACAAGGACCTAGAAGAACTAAAGATGAATCAAGCATCGATTAAAAACACAATACATGAAATAAAAAATACTCTAGATGGGATCAATAGCAGAATAACTGAGGCAGAAGAACGGATAAGTGAGGTGGAAGATAAAATAGTGGAAATAACTGCTGCAGAGCAAAATAAAGAAAAAAGAATGAAAAGAACAGAGGACAGTCTCAGAGACCTCTGGGACAACATTAAACGCACCAACATTCGAATTATAGGGGTTCCAGAAGAAGAAGAGAAAAAGAAAGGGACTGAGAAAATATTTGAAGAGATTATAGTTGAAAACTTCCCTAATATGGGAAAGGAAATAGTTAATCAAGTCCAGGAAGCACAGAGAGTCCCATACAGAATAAATCCAAGGAGAAATACGCCAAGACACATATTAATCAAACTGTCAAAAATTAAACACAAAGAAATCATATTAAAAGCAGCAAGGCAAAAACAACAAATAACACACAAGGGAATCCCCATCAGGATAACAGCTGATCTCTCAGCAGAAACTCTACAAGCCAGAAGGGAGTGGCAGGACATAATTAAAGTGATGAAGGAGAAAAACCTGCAACCAAGATTACTCTACCCAGCAAGGATCTCATTCAGATTTGATGGAGAAATTAAAACGTTTACAGACAAGCAAAAGCTGAGAGAGTTCAGCACCACCAAACCAGCTTTACAACAAATGCTAAAGGAACTTCTCTAGGCAAGAAACACAACAGAAGGAAAAGACCTACAATAACGAACCCAAAACAATTAAGAAAATGGGAATAGGAACATACATATCGATAATTACCTTAAATGTAAATGGACTAAATGCTCCCACCAAAAGACACAGATTGGCTGAATGGATACAAAAACAAGACCCATATATATGCTGTCTACAAGAGACCCACTTCAGACCTAGAGACACATACGGACTGAAAGTAAGGGGATGGAAAAAGATATTCCATGCAAATGGAAACCAAAAGAAAGCTGGAGTAGCAATTCTCATATCAGACAAAATAGACTTTAAAATAAAGACTACTAGAAGAGACAAAGAAGGACACTACATAATGATCAAGGGATCGATCCAAGAAGAAGATATAACAATTGTAAATATTTATGCACCCAACATAGGAGCACCTCAATACATAAGGCAAATACTAACAGCCATAAAAGGAGAAATCGACAGTAATACAATCATAGTAGGGGACTTTAACACCCCACTTTCACCAATGGACAGATCTTCCAAAATGAAAATAAATAAGGAAACACAAGCTTTAAATGATACATTAAACAAGATGGACTTAATTGATATTTATAGGACATTCCATCCAAAAACAACAGAATACACATTTTTCTCAAGTGCTCATGGAACATTCTCCAGGATAGATCATATCTTGGGTCACAAATCAAGCCTTGGTAAATTTAAGAAAATTGAAATTGTATCAAGTGTCTTTTCTGACCACAATGCTATGAGACTAGATATCAATTACAGGAAAAGAGCTGTAAAAAATACAAACACATGGAGGCTAAACAATACACTACTTAATAACGAAGTGATCACTGAAGAAATCAAAGAGGAAATTAAAAAATACCTAGAAACAAATGACAATGGAGACACGACGACCCAAAACCTATGGGATGCAGCAAAAGCAGTTCTAAGAGGGAAGTTTATAGCAATACAATCCCACCTTAAGAAACAGGAAACATCTCGAATAAACAACCTAACCTTGCACCTAAAGCAATTAGAGAAAGAAGAACAAAAACACCCCAAAGTTAGCAGAAGGAAAGAAATCATAAAAATCAGATCAGAAATAAATGAAAAAGAAATGAAGGAAACGATAGCAAAGATCAATAAAACTAAAAGCTGGTTCTTTGAGAAGATAAACAAAATTGATAAACCATTAGCCAGACTCATCAAGAAAAGAAGGGAGAAGACTCAAATCAATAGAATTAGAAATGAAAAAGGAGAAGTAACAACTGACACTGCAGAAATACAAAAGATCATGAGAGATTACTACAAGCAACTCTATGCCCATAAAATGGACAACCTGGAAGAGATGGACAAATTCTTAGAAATGCACAACCTGCCAAGACTGACTCAGGAAGAAATAGAAAATATGAATAGACCAATCACAAGCACTGAAATTGAAACTGTGATTAAAAATCTTCCATCAAACAAAAGCCCAGGACCAGATGGCTTCACAGGCGAATTCTATCAAACATTTAGAGAAGAGCTAACACCCATCCTTCTCAAACTCTTCCAAACAATATCAGAGGAAGGAACACTCCCAAACTCATTCTACGAGGCCACCATCACCTTGATACCAAAACCAGGCAAGGATGTCACAAAGAAAGAAAACTACAGGCCAATATCACTGATGAACATAGATGCAAAAATCCTCAACAAAATACTAGCAAACAGAATCCAAGAGCACATTAAAAGGATCATACACCATGATCAAGTGGGGTTTATTCCAGGAATGCAAGGATTCTTCAATATATGCAAATCAATCAATGTGATACACCATATTAACAAGTTGAAGGAGAAAAACCATATGATCATCTCAATAGATGCAGAGAAAGCTTTCGACAAAATTCAACACCCATTTATGATAAAAACCCTGCAGAAAGTAGGCATAGAGGGAACTTTCCTCAACATCATAAAGGCCATATATGACAAACCCACAGCCAACATTGTCCTCAATGGTGAAAAACTGAAACCATTTCCACTAAGATCAGGAACAAGACAAGGCTGCCCACTCTCACCACTCTTATTCAACTTAGTTTTGGAAGTTTGAGCCACAGCAATCAGAGAAGAAAAGGAAATAAAAGGAATCCAAATTGGAAAAGAAGAAGTAAAGCTGTCACTGTTTGCAGATGACATGATACTATACATAGAGAATCCTAAAGATGCTACCGAAAAACTACTAGAACTAATCAATGAATTAGGTAAAGTAGCAGGATACAAAATTAATGTACAGAAATCTCTGGCATTCCTGTACACTAATGATGAAAAATCTGAAAATGAAATCAAGAAAACACTCCCATTTACCATTGCAACAAAAAGGATAAAATATCTAGGAATAAACCTACCTAAGGAGACAAAAGACCTGTATGCAGAAAATTATAAGACACTGATGAAAGAAATTAAAGATGATACAAATAGATGGAGAGATATACCATGCTCCTGGATTGGAAGAATCAATATTGTGAAAATGACTCTACTACCCAAAGCAATCTACAGATTCAATGCAATCCCTATCAAACTACCACTGGCATTTTTCACAGAACTAGAACAAAAAATTTCAAAATTTGTTTGGAAAAACAAAAGACCCCGAATAGCCAAAGCAATCTTGAGAACGAAAAACGGAGCTGGAGGAATCAGGCTCCCTGACTTCAGACTATACTACAAAGCTACAGTAATCAAGACAGTGTGGTACTGGCATAAAAACAGAAAGATAGATCAGTGGATCAGGATAGAAAGCCCAGAGATAAACCCACGCACATATGGCCAACTTATCTTTGATAAAGGAGGCAGGAATGTACAGTGGAGAAAGGACAGCCTCTTCAATAAGTGGTGCTGGGAAAACTGGACAGGGACATGTAAAAGTTTGAGATTAGATCATTCCCTAACACCATACACAAAAATAAGCTCAAAATGGATTAAAGACTTAAATGTAAGGCCAGAAACTATCCAACTCTTAGAGGAAAACATAGGTAGAACACTCTATGACATAAATCACAGCAAGATCCTTTTGGACCCACCTCCTAGAGAAATGGAAATAAAAACAAAGATAAACAAATGGGACCTAATGAAACTTCAAAGCTTTTGCACAGCAAAGGAAACCATAAACAAGACCAAAAGACAACCCTCAGAATGGGAGAAAATATTTGCAAATGAAGCAACTGACAAAGGATTAATCTCCAAAATTTATAAACAGCTCATGCAGCTCAATAGCAAAAAAACAAACAACCCAATCCAAAAATGGGCAGAAGACTTAAATAGGCATTTCTCCAAAGAAGATATACAGACTGCCAACAAACACATGAAAGAATGCTCAACATCATTAATCATTAGAGAAATGCAAATCAAAACTACAATGAGATATCATCTCACACCAGTCAGAATGGCCATCATCAAGAAATCTAGAAACAATAAATGCTGGAGAGGGTGTGGAAAAAAGGGAACACTCTTGCACTGCTGGTGGGAATGTGAATTGGTACAGCCACTATGGAGAACAGTATGGAGGTTCCTTAAAAAACTACAAATAGAACTACCATATGACCCAGCAATCCCACTACTAGGCATATACCCTGAGAAAACCATAATTCCAAAAGAGACATGTACCAAAATGTTCATTGCAGCTCTATTCACAATAGCCCGGAGCTGGAAACAACCTAAGTGTCCATCGTCGGATGAATGGATAAAGAAGATGTGGCACATATATACAATGGAATATTACTCAGCCATAAAAAGAAACGAAACTGAGCTATTTGTAATGAGGTGGATAGACCTAGAGTCTGTCATACAGAGTGAAGTAAGTCAGAAAGAGAAAGACAAATACCGTATGCTAACACATATATACGGAATTAAAAAAAAAAAAAAGTCATGAAGGACCTAGGGGCAAAACGGGAATAAAGACACAGACCTACTTGAGAATGGACTTGAGGATATGGGGAGGGGGAAGGGTAAGCTGTGACAAAGCGAAAGAGAGGCATGGACATATATACACTACCAAACGTAAGGTAGATAGATAGTGGGAAGCAGCCACAGAGCACAGGGAGATCAGCTCGGTGCTTTGTGACCACCTGGAGGGGTGGGATGGGGAGGGTGGGAGGGAGGGAGATGCATGAGGGAAGGGATGTGGGAACAGATGTATATGTATGACTGATTCACTTTGTTATAAAGCAGAAACTAATTAAAAAATTAAAAAAAAAAATTGAAGTATAGTTGATTTACCATGTTGTGTTAATTTCTGCTGTACAGCAAAGCGAGTTAGCCATACATCCTCTCTCCATACTCATTCAGTATCACAAAAGCCAAAGAACTAATTTGGCTACAACACAACCCTCCTCAGAGTGCTGGGGAGGGAGAGAAATCAAAGACGAGCAGAGCCCAAACCCTCTCTAGTGGGCAAGGCTCATTTGTAAATAATTTTAGTCTTGTTACCCATTTGATAACCATATATCCTTCCCAGTGGGTACTGGCAGCATGTCAGATGGAGATCACTTATGAAGAGATTCCTCATTTTCCAAACCCATTCTGGCTTCTCAAGAATCTGTGAACTGTGGAAGCCAATGATACTAAAGGAATGATAGGCCCATTTTTTTTTTTGCCCCTTTTGGGTGCTTGGGTGGGGAGTGGTAGAGCAGAATAACATCTTCTGTGCACTTATTCATTCAAGAAACATTTACTGCGCTTCCTCTGTGGCAGGCAGTACCAGAGAAATGGGAAAGAGAAATCCTACATATACCATCTGTCTCGATTTTGCAAATACATTTCGCTGGGTCACTATTGACATCTGCAGGAGGATGTCAGGTCCTAACCCCTGAAACGTATGGTAAACATACTTTGCAGATGTGATTAAGTTAAGCGTCTTGAGTTGGAGAGATTATCCTGAATTATCCAGTTGGGCCCTAAATGCCATCACATCTATCCTTTTAAGAGGGAGGCAGAGAGATTTTACAGTGACACACACAGGGGAGAAGGCGATGTAAAGATGGAGCAGGAAAAGATTTGAAGATGCTGGCCTTGAAGACTGGAGTGATGCAGCCACAAGCCAAAGAACTCTGGCAGCCCCCAGAAGCCGGAAGAGGCAAGGAACTGATTCTCTCCTAGAGCCTCTGCTGGGAGTGTGGCCTTTTTGACACTTCAATTTTTTAATTTTTTTTATTTTGCGGTACGCGGGCCTCTCACTGTTGTGGCCTCTCCCATTGCGGAGCACAGGCTCCGGACGCGCAGGCTCAGCGGCCACGGCTCACGGGCCTAGCCGCTCTGCGGCATGTGGGATCTTCCCAGACCGGGGCACGAACCCGCGTCCCCCACATCAGCAGGAGGACTCTCAACCCCTGCGCCACCAGGGAAGCCCGACACTTCAATTTTGGCCCAGTGAAACTTAGGTTGGACTTCTGGCTTCCAAAATTGTAAGAGAATACGTTTTTGTTGTTTTAAATCCCCAAACTTGTGGTAATTTCTTACGGCAGCCCCAGGAAACTAATACAACATCCTTACAGATAAACATGGGTCTAGAAGACAATTTAGGCAGGCAGTCGTCTGACCAACTCTATTTATTGTTCACTTGGCACATATTTATTGAACTGCAGTGTTCCAGGCACAGGAGATAAAGTATGAATAAGCTGACAGTATCCCCACTGACACTGGGGAGGCGGAGGGAGCAGGTAATAAAGAGGTAAAAAAAATATATTATATTAAAAAGGTAATTTTAGGGGCTTCCCTGGTGGCGCAGTGGTTGAGAATCTGCCTGCCGATGCAGGGGACACGGGTTCGTGCCCCGGTCCGGAAAGATCCCACATGCCGCGGAGCAGCTAGGCCTGTGAGCCACAGCTACCGAGCCTGCGCGTCTGGAGCTTGTGCTCCGCAACAAGAGAGGCCGCGATAGTGAGAGGCCCGCGCACCGTGATGAAGAGTGGCCCCCGCTTGCCACAACTAGGGGAAGCCCTCACACAGAAACGAAGACCCAACACAGCAAAAATAAATAAATTAATTAATAAACTCCTACCCCCAACATCTTCTTTAAAAAAAAAAAAAAGGTAATTTTAGTTATTGGTAAGTGCTTTGAAGAAAACAGAGTTAGGGTAATGAGGATTTGGGGAGGGGGTATTTTAGACTGGGTAATAGGAAGGCCTTTCTGATGAGATAACATTAGAGCTGAGTCCTGAATATCTAGGAGGAGTTACCATCTTGGGAAAGCTTTCCAAGTGGAGGGAGCTGGAAGTACAAAGGCCCTGAGGTAGAAATGAGTTTAATATGCTTGAGCTTAATCATGCACAGAAAGACCAGATTCCTCCAAGTCAAACTGGAAAGCCTTCTCTTACAGAGGGCTTCAGGGTTCTGTTGGAGGCCCTGACCTGTGTAGTTTTCTTTGTTTATAACTAAATTGGAAGTAAACATATAAGTCATATTTATCAAATATGTGGGTAATACAAAGCTGGCAGAACTTGTACTGGGTTAGATGTCAGGGACTGGGTTTTACTGTACCTTGGCAGATGTGAGCAAAACTCCAAAGATTCCTGACTTGGGACTCAAAAAAATTACTTGCCTAAATCAAGAGGGGGAACCCAGCTTGAGTGCAGTACTTGTGTGAAGGCCCTAAAGCTCAACATCAGCAAAGAACCTGATGGGACTGTTGTATAAAGGGGAAGCACTTTTACAGGTTTTTAAAGTACGGAGTACAGTTCAAGGGAAGAGGTAGCCACAGGCTTCTGGAGTGACGAGTGGGTACCACGATTTACGGGGTCATAGAAACAGTTCGTTCATTCATTCATTCATTCATCCCACTGATAAATGTTTAATGAGTACATGCTATGTGCCTGGCACTGACTAGGTTGTGGGGAAATAGCACTGAATAGGAAAGAAGCATTTGCTGACCTCAGAGAGCTTATATTCTAGGGAGAAAAGAGACACTGTAGACTTAATGGTGTAATTATTGTCTGTTTCCCTATATTAGATTATTTTTCAGGTTATAAATTATTTTATAGTAATAAAGTCGCAAAATCAAATATTACAGAAATGTATGACACAGAAAAGAACCCCCCTCCCCAGTACACTCATCTTCTTTCCCCAGAGATAGCCACTGTCAATAGGCTTGGGCATTTTTCTCCAACTTTTAAAAATACACATGTAATATATTTTGAAAGCATAAAAAGGGAACCATACTCTTTTTAATTTTTTTTAGGTTAATGTATTTTAGATATTCTTCCATATGAATACAAAGAAATCTACCTCATTCTTCTAAATGGCTGAGTAAAAACTCCATTTGATGAACGTACCAAAGTTTATTTAGCTAGTGTCTTATTGATAGGTGTGTGTATTGTTTCCACTTTTTCACTATTGTAAACAATGTTGCAAAGAAGATTATTCTGCATATCTTTTTACATATGGTGGGAGTATTTTTTTCTAAAGGATAAATTCATAGAAGTGGAAATGCTGACTCAAAGGGTTTGAAAAATTTAAATAATAGATGCTACCATATTTCTTACTACTCAGGTTGTACCTGAATGAGTGTGCAAATCAGGATGCATGCTTTCTTGTAGCCTCAGCAACACAGAATATGAGCAGTGATTTTAATCTTTTCCTGTCTGATAGGCAGAAGATAATTTCTTGTGGTTTACATGAACCACTTTTGGCCTGCAACTGAGAATAACAGTTAGGCAGGGATGTGTAGGTCAGCTATGTAAGTCAGAGAGGCAGAACTGCTGAGGTTGGAAATTAACCAGGCAGAGGTGGGGTGAGGGGTGACCAAAGCTCTCCAGGCAGTTCACATAGCACGTGCAAAGGCCCTATGGGGAGAGGAAGTCTGGCATATCAACAGGACTAAAAATCTTCCAGGGGGTTGGGGGCAAAGAACAGAGAGCAAGGAGGAAAGTAAAGAGGGAGGCAAGGACCAAATCTTGCTGGGCCTTGGGGTTCACCATAAGGGTTCTGGTCTTTATCCCAAGAGAAAAGGGCAGCCAATGGAAAGCTTGGAACAATCTGACATGATCAGATCAGCATTTTGAACAGATCCCTCTGGCTGCTGTGTGGCGAATGGATTAGGAAGAGGGGAGAGTAGCTATTTTGGGAGTCCAGGTAAGAGATGATGGTAGTCTGGATTAGGGTGGAATCTGGACTAAGGTGTAGCCTAGACATGGAGAGAAGCGGGTAGATTTAAGAGTTACTTAGGCCACAAAATGGATAGGAATTGATGCTTGGATGGGCTTGGATTGGGGAGTGTGGAAGAGGGTGGTATCCTGGAAAACTCCCAGGTTTGTAGATGGGAGTTGTCATCAGGATGATGAGATGTCAAAGGACCAGGTGATGATCAGCCTGAAAAGTGAAGATCCAGAGGAAAGAATTGCTTTGGAGAGCAGCCACTAGCCCACAGCTCCATCCAAGGCCAGAGACCATGTGATTCTGCCCCTTGGTCACAGCCAATTGGACTGGGAGAGTGCCATGATTTGGCCGGCATGGAGGCCTGCCCGTGAAAGGGACAGTGCCAGAATGAGCTGATGAGACCCCCTTCAGGGAGTTTGAAGAAGAACCCAAGTGAGGGGCAACATTTGGAACTCGGGGAAAGAAGAATGGTCATGCAAAAAAGGCAGGAAGGGAAAGTCATGAGTAAGCCAATGTCATGAGGAAGGAAGGAGGAGAGAAGAGAAAAGCCAGTGGAGAACTGGCTGAAGACCCACAGAGCAGTAGAGAGGGGCTGATGGCCCTCGACCCTGAACTCGGCTGGTGGTTAAGGGCCAGCTTTCCACTTGAGGAGATAGAGGTTTGATTTCCCAGCTCTGATGCTGATTAGCTGGGTGACCTTGAACAAGTCACTAAACTTCTCTAAGGCTCTGCTCTCTTCCCTCAACTATAAAATAGCACAGTATTTATTTATTGGGCTTGTTGTGAGGATTCAACAGATACACGTGAGAATGGGAGATTTCTGCAACACAAAACCACTAGAGAACCATTATTCAGAATTGAAAGTTGAAAAAAATCTACAAATCAATAAGAAAAAGACAGCCAACCCAAAAGAAGTACAAGCAAAAGGTTTGAACAAGCTCTTACACAAAGAGGATATTAACATGGCTTAAAAATACATGAAAATATTATCAACCTCAATAATAATAAGGGAAATACAGTGAGATTCTGCATGCAGCAACAGAGACGAATCATATAAATGCAATACTGAGCAAAAGTATCAAGACAGAGATGAATGTATGAAGTATGAGTCAATGTATTTAAAGTTAAAAAAACAGGCATTAAAACTACAATTAAATACTATACACACATATCAGACTGGCAAAATTTGAAAAATCTGGTAATGCCAAGTATTGGTGAGGATGTGGAGCAACATGAAATCCATACGTTGCTGGTGGAAATGTAGACTAGTATAACTATTTGGGAAACACTTTGGCATTCTAATAAAACTGAAAACATGTATATCCCACAACCCAGCAATTCTATTCTTGGAGATACATATCTAAGAGGAACTCCTCATGTACACTAGAACATATACTCAAGCATATCCATAACTTTGTTCATGGTCTCATGCTAGAACCAACACAAATATCCATCAATTGTAGAACAAATAAGTTATTTCGTGATATAGTCACAAGTGGAATACTATACAGCACTGAAAATGAATGAACTATGTTATAGAGAACAGCATGAATGAATCTTATAAACACAATGTTGAACCAAAGAAATAATACATAGTATATGATTCTACTTTACAATTTAAAAATAGGCAAAACTAAACCATAAGCTATATAATGGAGTTTGTATTATAGCATATATTTTTGAGCAAACTATAAAGAAAAGTAACAAAGTGATTACCACAAAAGTCAGAATAGTGGTTGCTTTTGGGAGAGGGGAGGGCTCTGGGACCAGAAGGGGATACCCGGGGGAGGGGTATTCTGCAGTGCTTGAAGGTATTCAATTTCTTTGCTGAGGAGGTAGTTATACAAGTGTTTGCTTTGTGATTGTTCATTATGCTGTACATTTGTTTTGAACACTTTAATCGAAGAGTATTTTATTCCACAATTTAAACAGATTTAAAAAAAAGATAGCTAACACTTGTAAAATGCTTGGCATAGTGCCTGGCCCATATTAAGAGCTCAACAGATGGCAATTTTATTTACTGTTATAACCCAGTTGTTAGAGCCATGTTGTATCCTAAGCAACCTCCTAGTTCCTGGACTGAGCTCTAGTCTCTGTGAGGCCTGGCTCTGTGGTGGAGCTTCTGGACTTCTCTGTTTCCTAGGGTGGCGCCCAAATTAACACCGTGACTTAAGACGGTGCTTCTCAATTGATACGTTTTGGTTTACTGCATGGCCTCAAACTCTTCCTGAGTGTGTGGCCAAATTTTGGCAACATGTAAGACTTTTTAAAAAAGCATCTCTGTTGTTAGGCAATGCCAGAAAGCAAGATTGCTAAACTGAGCACCACTGTGAGGTGGTGCACAGCCGGAGTCCAGCCTGCTGCAGGTCAGAGGTCAGGGGTCAAAGGTGGAACCCCCTGGCAAGCTGGTGCCAAAGAAATGAGAACACGTGAGAACTTGGTCTATAGGGGAAGTAAGGTCACACCCAAATAATAGGGATGCAGAAGGGGACCAGGTGAATCCCAGGACGGCTGGATGTCATTTAAAACCCTTGAAGCGTGTAGCCCCCAAATCTAGCAATCCACAGAAAGGTTGTCAATCACTGACTAAGGTCATCTGAAATGTCTCTCTTCCTTGCAAGCCCGATGATGGAATCACCGTTTCGTAGCTATTGGAGGGGCTGTTGTGTACAACAGCTCATTATAATAATAGCTAATAATTATGGAGTGCTGCTCATACACCAGGCATTGTGCTAATATTTCAGCCTTATTTCCACCCTAGGAGGTAGGTGCTCTTATCATCTCCCTTTCAACAGATGAAGCACAGAGGAATTGAGTGACTTGCTGAAGGTCACCCAGCTGGCAAGGGCTAGAGCCAGGAAGAGGGCTCTTCTTATTCTCTGATTCTAGAGGGAGGGCACAGCCCAGTGACTGGGAGTCAGATGGAGACAGGTTTTGCTAACAACAAGCAGAAATGTCCTACCAGTGGAATGGGGAGTTTTAGAGAACAGCAAATTCTCTCTCTAAGCAGAGGTGGCAAGATGGTTTAGGTTTTAGGAGAGATTCCTGCACTGGGTAACAGGTTAGACTAAATGCCTTTCAAGGTCCTTTCAAAGAACCCCAAATTGTAAGTCTGGGTCTTGGTAGAGCTTCTAAATGGGGAGGGGGTGTATGCTAGACTATCTGCCTATCTTCTTTTTAATATGAACCTCCAAACTCCAGTGCATAGTGTGGTGTGTAAGCTGTTTGAGTTCACTTTCATATTGATGTTCACGAACTTCCTCAGAACTCTGGGGCACGGGAAAATTATTTTCCCTGTGGGGTTGTTTTCTTTTAGTCTTTTAGCTGGACAGTATTTGTAAAGGGCCTTTCTGACTGGCAAGAAAATACCTTTCTAAGCTTCAGAAGAGAAATAATTTGCATTAAACGTTCTCCCACACTTACTTAATTTCAGACCTGAGGTACTGATCTTTTCCTATGGACTCTCCTGCCACACCTCCCACGAATGGTGTGTGTGGTGTGAAAATTCCATGTGCAGCATTAACAGTGACGTTTGATAGCATTGGGGCTATTTAGAATCTGCCCTTTAGACTGAAATGATATATCTGGCTTTGTTTCCAGGGTTACAGAAGCTTTTGTAGTCTATTTCCATGGCTGTGTCCCATGGAAATGCATTACTTTCTGCATTTCAGAAAGCAGAGCCTCTGCTCGCATCCTCCAGGGTCATGGAGGCATACGGCAGTGTCTCTAGTTAGAGTTGGCTTTGGTTGAGCCTTTTCCATTACCTGGTGAAACGGACTTTACTTTTTTTTAAAGTAGTTTTAGGTTCATAGCAACATATAGTAGAAAGTGCAGAATTCCCATATACCTCCTGCCCCCATATATGCACAGCCTGCCCCACTATCAGCATCCTCTACCAGAGTGGTACATGTGTAACAGTCGATGAACCTACCCTGACACGTCACTATTACCCAAGGTCCACACTTTACATTATGGTTCACTCTTGGTGTTGTCCATTCAATGGGTTTGGACAAATGTATAATGGCAGATATCCACCGTTAACAGTATCATACAAAGTAGTTTCGCTGACCAAAAAACCTTCTGTGCTATGCATGGTCATCCCTCTCACCCTCTAACCCCTGGCAACCAGAGATCTTTTCACTGTCTCTGTAGTTGTGCCTTTTCCAGAACGTTGGAATCATGCAGTGCAGAGCCTTCTCAGATTGGCTTCTTTCACTTAGTAATATACACTTAAGGTTTCTCCATGTCTTTTTGTGTCTGGATAGCTCATTTCTTTTTAGTGCTGAATAATATTCCATTGACTGGATGTACCACAGTTTGTTTATCCATTCACCTACTGAAGGACATCTTGGTTGCTTCCAAATTTTGGCAATTATGAATAAAGCTGATATAAACATCCATGTGTAGGTTTCTGTGTGGAAATAAGTTTTCAGTTCATTTGGGTAAATACCAAGGAGCACGATTGCTGGATCATACGGTAAGAGTATATTTAGTTTTGTAAGAAACTGCCAACCTGTCTTCTGAAGTGGCAGTACCCAGGCATTCCCACCGGGAATGAATCGGGGGATGCGGAATGGTGCTTCACATTCTGGCCAACATTTGGTGATGTCAGTGTTCTGGAATTTGGCCATTCTAATAGGTATATCGGAGTATCTCATTGTTTTAATTTGCAATTCCCTAATGACATAAGAAGTTGAGAATCTTCTCATATGCTTATCTGCCATCTGTATATCTTCTTTGGCGAGATGTCTGTTTATATCTTTTGCCCATTTTTTAATCGGGTTGTTTGATTTCTTATTGTTGAGTTTTAGAAGTTCCTTGTTTTGGATAACAGCCCTTTATCAGGTGTGTCTTTTGCAAATATTTTTTCCCAGTCTGTGGCTTGTTGTCTCATTCTCTTGAGCATATACTATTTTAACAATGCTCTGCTACACGTTGTATGGGCATATAAAACACACTTAAGACAGAATTTCTTACTTTTAAGTTGTTTATCGGGAAATACCTATTTCCTGGATGCAGAAAGGTGCCCACTGCTTCTTTTACTGGTTACTAGTGAAGCTCTTAAGTGGATCATGGGAGTGGTAAACACTCTAGAGAATTGGTATATTTGGGAATTTGCTTGGATATTGTTTTATGTGGTGAGAGTTCCACAATAAATCCTATTCCACTGGTTTAGGTATAGAGAAACCTGAGACTCTGACTTGTTTGGGAAGACAAAATATCATTCGTATTCAAAGAAATGTTAGTGACTGATATTTGTATATCCTTTTACATTGCCACTTTCACCGATACGACCTCCTTTGGTGATTATGAAGTGACTTATTCAAAGAAGAAATATGGCAGTTTGGCTAAGGGAAAGAAATTTTATTTTATTTATCTGCCTTTTTTTACTTTGAAATATTTTAAAATATTTCACAGAGGGGATCATTTCTCAGTAGCACAGATTCACAGGTAGTACACCTCATATGATTTCACATTTGGAGTCAGCATTTGCTTATACTTAATTACGTAATATCAGCAAATGAACATAATATGCTTCAACTTAAGCAAACATGCTTAAAACTAAACAAAACTCGGGAATTCCCTGGCGGTCCAGTGGTTAGGACTTGGCGCTTTCACTGCCCATGGGCCCAGGTTCAGTTCTTGGTCGGGAAACTAAGATCCCGCAAGCCATATGGTGTGAACAAAAAATAAAATACAATAAATAAATACAATACAATAAATAAATAAATAAATAAATAAACAAAACTCTTCAGTGTGTCCATTCAACTAAGATCCCACAAGCCTTATGGTGTGGCCAAAAAATAAATTAAAAAATAAATAAAACTCTTCAATGTGTCCATTCATAGGCGAAAAACAGGGCCTGAAGACCCAGTGTGAATTGGATATCAGATACATTCAGTCTGGATGCACTACATCGGTGCTAATCAGCTGGTACCAAGGTCATTTTGGAGCATAATATCCCAACTCTAAATCTTCAATGAAAAGGAAATTCAGACACTGAGCCAAGCAGTGGAAGCACACTAGTGAGACAGTGTAATTTGTTAAGACAGACAATGAGCTGGATCCAATATCTAGGATGGGTGCTCTCAACACTCTGTGCAGACCCAAAGAAAAAGAAATAGTCCACGTGGCCAAGTGTGCATTCCTCAGAGAGCGCCAGAGGGCAAGACGGGGCCAGAAAGAGAGGGGACCAGTGTATCTTTTTTTTTGTGGTACGTGGGCCTCTCACTGTTGTGGCCTCTCCCGTTGCGGAGCACAGGCTCCGGATGCGCAGGCTCAGCAGCCATGGCTCACGGGCCCAGCTGCTCCGCAGCATGCAGGATCTTCCCGGACCAGGGCACGAACACGTGTCCCCTGCATCGACAGGCGGACTCTCAACCACTGCGCCACCAGGGAAGTCCAGAGGGGACCAGTGTATCTTTGACCAGGAAGATATGCTGGGTCACTGAACTGCAGGCCCCTCTTCTTGGTGAGACTGATACAAATGTTCTTCAAAATGGCCCTTGCTGTGAGGTTCCCAAAGGCAAAGAATGAAACACAGGAGATGCAGAGCATTAGATCTAGAAGGGATCTGTGGCCAGGGATCTGTGCAGTGCAAAGGGCATGGGTGTGAGACCTCTGCAACCCTGGGTTCCAGTCCTAGCTGGGTCCTTATTCGTTATATGACCTAGGGCAACTAACTTAAACTTCTGGGCCTTGATTTCTTCATTTATAAAACTGGAATAATAATTTCTGCATTCAGTACTGCTGTAGGGATGAAAGATAATTTACATCAAATACCTGGCCTGTAGTAGGGATTCAGTAAATGTTACGTGACTCAAAAAATCATTCAGGCCTTATTCACGTGTTTGATGATTCTACTGTAAGGAAAGACCAGATGCACTTTAAATACACTTCTGCTTATACTGTTTTCCTTGGAAATGAAATGCTGTGCTAATGTGTTATCTCCTAAAGAGTATTATTAAGCATGTATCCACTAGGATGCTTTCAGTTACAAGTTGCAAACCCCCCAACTCTAGCTTTTAAAAAAAAAGTGAATTTATTGATTCATAGAACTGTAATGTCCCGTGACAAAATTAGCTTCAGGAAAAGCTTGACCCAGCAGCTCCATGATGTATTGAAAGATCCAGTTTCTTTTTGTTTCTTCTCTGCTACCCATGGCATCAGTTTTATTCCAAGTCTGCCTCTGTGGTTGCAAGATGGATGTCAGCACAAGTCTGGGTCCATCTGTTAGCATCGATTTACTGTATGTGATGGAAAAACTACTGTTTCATTGGCTATAACAAGATAAAAGTATATTTCTCCCCAATATAAGAGAAATCTAGAGATAGGGAGTCTAGGGCTGGTATGGTGGCTCCATCATATCATGGGCCCTGATGTCTAACTGGATGCTCCACATCTTAGGGCATGGTTCCCTTTCTCAAGGTCACCTCAAGGTCCAAAAGCACTGCTGGAGCTCCAACCATTACATCTGCATTCTAGGCAAGAGGAAGGAACATGAGAAGGGCTTGCCTCTTTTCTTCTAAGGAGATTCATTGGAAGTACCATACAACCCTTTTGCTTCCATCTCATTAACTGGAACTTAGTCACATAGGGTGGTTGCAAAGGACACTGGGAAACAGAACCATGTTGGACTTGAATATGCCCAGCTGGAAACTGAATCATTCTTATTCCCAAGAAGAAAGAGAGAAAGAGTATTTGAAGGCAACCAGCGGTTGTTGCCACTGAGGGCCACACACTTCCTTATTCAGGCCCAGTGGACACACAATGTCTTTTGGGGGAGCTTCCACAGAAGACAACAGATGTTTCTTTCTTGGAAGATCCCAGAAATCACACCTCAAGTCTCATTGGCTTAAATTGGGTCTTGAACCCACCCCTGCACCACTCAGTGTAGGGGAGTGTGTGGGAGAGATGACCAGTCCTGACTGGCTTCAGCATGTGACAGCCACTCCTGGATTGAGGGTGGGGCTGGTTCCCCCAGCCACATCCCTGTGACACCAGGGACCCATCAGGAAAAGGGATGGGGCAGTAGATGTCGGTACAAAGTTTTCCTCCCTCTTTACTCCCCGACAGTCCTCTTTTCACTATGCTAAACGATTCCAGGACCTTTAAACTTCGGTAAAAGCTGTGAATTTTAGATCCCTTCTTTATCTTATGGACCTTTTTTTTTCTTTTTGTGGTACGCGGGCCTCTCACTGTTGTGGCCTCTCCCGTTGCGGAGCACAGGCTCCGGACATGCAGGCTCAGCGGCCATGGCTCACTGGCCCAGCCACTCCGCGGCATGTGGGATCTTCCCAGACCGGGGCACGAACCCGTATCCCCTGCATCGGCAGGCGGACTCTCAACCACTGAGCCACCAGGGAAGCCCCATATCTTAATGGATCTTTTCTGAATCTTCACCAATCTTCCCTGATTGACACTGAGCACAGTAACAAGCAGGCAAATCTCCAAGCCTCTCTAAACCTCAGTTTCCCCATCTGTAAAATGATTAGGATCACACTATCTACCTTTCTCCAAAGATCAGATGTGATGGTGCATGTATGGTTGGCACACAGCGAGCATTTAATAAAGGCTAAATAATAAAGATGCTCATCCTTCCTGGTTCTTGGATCCTATTCCCCTACTTGTGTCTTTCTCTATCATGCTTGTTTCTTTACCTGAAGCCTCAGAATCCTCTTCTTGTTCTACCCCAGTATCTGTTTCTGTGGTACAGATGAACCTATCTGCAGGGCAGGACTAGAGACGCAGACATAGAGAACGGACGTGTGGACATGGTGTGTGTGGGGGGAAGGGGAGGGTGGGATGAACTGGGAGATTTAGATTGACATTTATACACTACTATGTGTAAAAGAGATAGCTAGTGGGAAGCTGCTGTATACCACAGGAAGATCAGCTCGGCGCTCTGGGATGACCTAGATGGGTGGGATGGGGGTGGGGGTGGGAGGGAGGTCCAAGAGGGAGGGGATAGATGTGTACATACAGCTGATTCACTTCATTGCACAGCAGAAACTAACACAACACTGTAAAGCAATTATACTCCAATTAAAAAAAAATTCTTCTCAATAAATGCCCCCTGTCTATTTCTGACCTCATTTCTAATTTGCCAGGGTAACTTTCTGTGCCTGGAGGTGTAACAGTAAGGGAAGATGACACAGGAGGGCCTAGAGGAGACGAGTCACTGCGAGGGTTTGGGGGAAGAAAGGCTGGTGTGGGCCTCCCGGGCCACAGCCTCACCTCTGCTGAACAGGTGTCGACCTCTTGTTCCCGGGCTGAGTCACTCGGAAAAGGAAGAAGAATGGTCTCTATTTGTTCATGGGATTTTACATCAGAAACACATCCTCAGTCCTTAGGCCTCAGAGCTCATTTTTCTGGGTACTGCTTAGAGTTAAGCTTGTGGCTTTATTTAGTTTGGAGATTCAAAGGTGAGGTTCTCTGTCTTGAGCTGAGAAAGCCACGTCCAGCTGTATCTAAGACAATTTGTCCTCACCCTCCTCCCTCCTCCCAGCCTTCCCTCCTTGCTTCGGCAAGGCTGGAGGAGCTGGGAGGATTTGCGCGCAGCTTCCGATACAACGGGCTGCCCCTTGCACATCCTGGAGGAGACCACAGTTTCCCAGAGCACCGCTTACCATTGAGTCTTAATAATCAGGGAGGGGATACTAGTTAACATCAACTGCCAGCCACTCTAAGCATTTTACATGTATAGGAATAGTAACAGCTAACAGTTAATATGGTGCTAACTATATACAAGCACAGTTTAAATTATTTTATAAATATTAGTTTATAATATTTTTAATATTTAAGTATTGTTATTCCCCAGTACTTCCCTCAAGTAATAACTACCAGCATCCTCATTTTACATATGGAAGGCTCAGGAAGGTTCAGTAACTTGCTCTGTGTCATTCAGATAGTGTCAGAGTCTGAATTCAAACTAAGATCGTTGGGTTCTGTGTTCTTAAATAGTATCCTACAGTACCTCCCCAGGAGGCAGTTTTAGTAGTATTATCATACCCACTTTACAGATAAGGAAACTGAGGCACAGTGAGAGGAAGTAGCCCTGAATTCAAAAGCAGGCAAGAGACTCCAGAGCCTGGGTCTTATGGGCCATGTCACGCTACCTCATCCAGGAACATGTGGGAACATCTCCCGACCCTGCACTTCACACGGGGAGCAACTGAGGACCACATGCGATCATGTAACTAATCTGGAACAAAAAGCAGCATGGCGCAGAACGCACACCCCATCAGTCCTGGTGTTGCTTCTGGGGCCTGAAGGGGAGCGGGGGAGGCAGCCCCTGTGGTCAACAAATTATGTCTCTGGCACGAGGAGCAGAATTCAAGTGTGCTTTTGCTGCTTCCTGATCTCTTTTTTATTTCACCCGAGGGCAGCTGATCACGGTGTCCTGGAACTCTTGGGGGGCTTCGAAGCAACAGACACCAGAGTCAAAGTCCCACTAGTTAAATAAGGGAACTGGCAAGGGAAGACATCATTTTAAATGTAATTGATTGATTGATTTATACCATGCCTTGTTTCCGAAAGGATTTATGACAGTGTACAGAAATGCCTCACGTGCTGGGGAAGAGCATCATTTAGGCTTGTGTGACAGTGAGTCTGGGATTCCCACTCTCCTAACTCCCCTCCCGAGGGACCTGGACAGACCCATCATCTGTCCAGGTTTTTAATCTTTAAATTAGAAATGATGCCTTCCTAGTGAACTGGGCAAACAATGACGACAGTTCACCTAAAGCTCCTAGCATAAGGCTGGCCCATAGGAGGTGTTCCGTGGATTGTCATTATTATTACCAGGCAGAGAATGATGCAGCATAAGGAAAACAAAGGGGCAGGGTCATAAAATGAAGCCAGATGTGAGACCCGTACAAAAATACCCATCCGAAGTCATACTCGTTTCTTCAGGACCAGTGGGAGGAGAGACACCCAGTTGTTAAATCATTTGCGGCACCCATAAGAGGGAAACCGTTCTCCATCTGGAGAGCCGGCTCCCCAGGCTTAGATGGAACGATCTCTCTTGAGCCCTTGTAAGGAGGACACTGCAATGTTATAAACAGTGTCTTCAACAACTTTACAGTAAGCCTAGTGACAAGTGCCAATGGCTGTCCCTTAATAGAGGCTAATGGAAACAAGCCACAGCATAATCCAATAGAAAGCGTTCCACTGAGAGCCGGCGAGTCCAGGCAAGGCGCTCTGGGCTGTTGTGACTTAACCAGGGGCGATAATAGCTAATGCTTACTGAGCATTTCCAGGGCCAGTGAGAGTGCTGAGCCCTCGGCCCTCATGTAAGTCCTACAACAACTGCAAAAAGGGATGAACCATGGGATTGATAATAGGATCATCCCATTTTGCAGTTGAGTAAACTGAAGCCCAGAAAACAGGTTAAGAAAGCTGCTCAGGTCACTGAGCTCATGATTTGTAGCCAGGCTTCACACCCAGACTTCAGAGCCCGTGCCACTGCCCCTCCGTCACTCTGGAAAACTGGTTGGACTCAACCTCCGCGGGATGGTCCTTGTCAAACCTTAAGCAGCAGTGAATTCAAGAAAAGGTCTAACTCCTGATGAGTTTCTGAGAGGCAGATGTTCTGCGGGGCCAGTTATGTGGACTGGTGTGCTTTCCCCCTCAGCCAAGATGGGATGGGACCAACAGACTTGTTCAAGGGCTTGAAGTGAAGGTGCTTAGAAAAGGGAGGGCAAATAGGGGAGCAGGGCCAGATCCATCTCAGAAAGGGACCTTCAGTCCACTGGTGCACAGACACAGGGGTGATTGAGGACCCAAAGTTCTCTGTGTATCATGGCTATAATAAGTTTAGTCTGAAAAAGTGTCAGAGCAGTTAGGTTCCTATTTTGGCTATTTCAAAAAAAAAGGAATACAGTAGTTCCCCCTCGTCCATGGGGGATACATTCTAAGATCCCCAGTGGATGCCTGAAACCACAGATAGCACCAAAGCCCATATATACTATGTTTTTTCCAATACATATATAACTATGATAAAGTTTAATTTATAAATTAGGCACAGTAAGTGGTTAGCAATAACTAGTAATAAAATAGAACAGGTTTAACAATATACTATAATAAAAGTTATGTGAATGTGGTCTCTTTCTCTCTCAAAATATCTTACTGTACAAATTTAATACCTTTTCCATCTTAACTAAGCACTGATCAACCACTGTGGCTGCAACTTCTGCAGTTTGAGATGCAACAGCAAAAGTAGCACAAATTTCTTTTTCATTTTTCACAGTTACATGGATAGAAGATTCATTCTTACCAAAGATCTTAGCACCCTCAGCATATGATTTTTTTTTCCTTCCTTATTAAGTCGAGAACTTGCACCTTTTCACTTAAAGGAAGCACTTACGGCTTCTCTTTGGCATACCCGAATTACCAGCATCACTACTCTTGGGCTTTGGGCCATTATTCAGTAAAATAAGGGTGACTTAAAACACAAGCATTGCGATACTGCGGAAGTCAATCTGATAGCTGAGACGGCCACTGAGTAACTAAGGAGAGGATACGCTGGACAAAGGGACGATTCACGGCCTGGCAGGACAGAAGCAGATGGCTTGAGATTTCATCACGGTACTCAGAAGGGTGCACAATTTAAAACTTATGAAAACTTATGAATTGTTTATTTCTGGAATCTTCTATTTAATATTTTTGGACTACAGTTGGCTGCAGGTAACTGAAACCTCGGAAAGTGAAACCACGGATAAGCAGTGATGGTGGGGGGGCAGGGCGTGGAACTACTGTATATGGTAACCATAGGATACTCAGCACGGTAAGTCCCCTACATACAAACGAGTTCCGTTCCGAGAACACGTTTATAAGTCCAATTTGTTTATAAGTCCAACAAAGTTAGCCTAGGTACCCAACTAACACAATAGGCTATATAGTACTGTACTGTAATAGCTTTATAATACTTTTCACACAAATAATACATAAAAAACAAACACAAAAAAATAAAACATTTTAAATCTTACAGTACAGTACCTTGAAAAGTACAGTAGTACAGTACAACAGCAGGCATACAGGGGCTGGCATCCAGTGAACAGGCAAGAAATAAAGATACTGTATTACTGTATACAGTACTGTACAGTAAAGTACAAAAAAGCACAACCACTTGTAGAGGATGCACACACGTGACAATGTACGGCAGACACGTGAACTAACTTAAGTGACTGGACACGTAAATGCACGTTTGCATCTTTGAAAGTTCGCAACTTGAAGGTTCGTATGTAAGGGACTTACTGTACATATTCCTTTTATTAGGATTTTTGCCTAGTATATTGGATCCCCAAACTATCTGGCAGGAAACATTCCCAAATTCCTTTCTTCCCCCAGATAACCACCATTACAGCAGAATGATCCAGAAAGGCCAAATAGAGCATCGTGCTGTTTCCGCCTGGTAGACATTTCATGGCTATAATTGTAACACAAGCAGGACTCTGAGTGGTCCAGCCTTCTGGGCTCATCCTCTTCTGTGATCCAGACTAATCAGCAGTCCCATCTCCCCTTCTGTGAAAGCCAGGCCTTCCTCAAGATTTCCCAAGACTGCCCCTGAGGACTAGTGGTCTCCTGGCTCAGCCCACCACCCCTGTCCAGGGCTGTCAGGGCCTGGGGGTGACTTCCCTTTCCCTGCCCATGTCACCCACTGCCACATGGGGACCCAGTTCCCTTCTCCTTTGTGCCTTAGGCTGCATACGCAGCCCACCTGGACTTGAAATTGGGCCTAACGCAGAGGAACTGGAGCAGAGCAGAGTATAGACAAAACGCCCTGCCCCTTATCGAAATCACACGCCATGTTTCCTTAAGGCCCTGGCTTGTCACTTTCTTCGTGGGCTTGCTCCTCCCCAGGAGCTGCCATCAGACCAGCTAACTGCTTCCTCCAACCCCTGAGTTCCAGTCACTTTCCTACAAAGCAGAACTGATCTCATTTCCCATTTTCCCCTTAACCTCCCAGGCCATGCCCAGAGCTTGCCTTTCTCACCCAGAGTCTCATCAAGGGTCACGTGATATGTTTCTTCACTGTAAGATAATTTATGTCCTACTATGTGAATGTGGCCACAGTAGTGGTTTTCAATAGCATTTCCCCTGCTATACCATATATATCAGAGCTTACAGAATAGTTGCGAGTTAAATTTTTACAAGGTAAGGACAAAATAATATAATAGAAATGACCAGAAATGAGTTTTCAAGCCATGAAAAGACATGGAGGAAACTTACATGCATATTTCTAAGTGAAAGAAGCCAATCTGAAAAGGCTACTGTATGATTCCAAGTCTATGACATTCTGGAAAAGGCAAAACTGTAGAGACAGTAAAAAGATCTGTGTTTCTCAGGGATTGGGAGGAGAGAGGGATGAATGTGTGGGGCACAGGGGATTTTTAGGACAGTGAAATGATTCTGTATAAAACTATTATGGTGGATACATGTCATTATACATTTGTCCAAACCTGTAGAATGGACAACACCAAGAGTGAACTGTAATGTAAAGTATGGACTTCGGGTGACAGTGATGTGTCAATGTGGGTTCATCGACTATAACACACGTACTCTCTGGTGGAGGTTGTGTGTGTGAGGCGGGCAGGGCATGTAAGGGAAATCTCTGTACTATGTGGTCGATTTTACTGTGAACCTAAAAAACTGCTCTCAAAAACTAAAGTCTATTTTTTTTTTTAAATGACCCCAAACAGAAGATGGCCACACAGTATGATAAAGTAAGGAATGGTGATGCCAAAACTAAGGGAGGAGAAGGGAGGGCTGTCAGCTGGGATGCCCTGTCTGGCTCTCGGGACAGAAAGTGAAGGGCTGAGGGAGTCACAAGGGATGGACCGGCTTCGAGGAGTGGGGCATAGGAGGAGGGGGTCCCTGGGAGGAGGACAGGCTGAGCGAAAGCGTGGAGGCAGCAAGACACACGACCCACTGGACCGAGGGCTGAGCAGACTCCAGGCTGGCAGGAAAGGCAAGACCCTCCCAGGTGAGGGCAGAAGCAGACCTCTGACTGCGGAGATCCTGACAGTTCTTTTCTGAATTTCCAAAGTGAACATGTTGACGGCGGTTCCCCATGTAGGAGACACTCAACAATGTAAACTGCTGGGCTGCAGGTCTCTAATGAAGTCTGTTTTCTTACAACACGTGTCTGTTTATACAGAGAGCTGTGAGAACTGGAAGGGGTCGTGTCAGCCACATCTTGCGTACCAGCTGATCTCAGTGACACTAGCATCCTGGATCCCGACACACGGGGGTTACTGATCCACCAGGGAGGCTGCCCAGGGCTGTACCGCGCTGCTCCGAATGGGTTTCATTTGCAGTGTGGGCCCACTTGACCTGAGTGAAGGCAGCAGAAATGCCTCGGGTTGAAACGCCACTCCAGTGTCAGTTATGCCAGAGGTTCCCAAACTTCAGCCTGTGTCTGAGTCACCTGGAGGGCTTGTTAAAACAGAGTTTCATAACTACCTACCCCCAGATCTTCTGATTTAGAAGATCTGGGTCAGGGATGGAGAACTGGCATTTCTAGCAAGTTCCTAGGTGATACTGATGCTGCCAGTTGGCGATCACACTTTGAGAACCCCAAGTCTACTCCAGAGCCCATTGTGAACTTAGGAAGCGTTTTCTCTCCAGTTCCTTTTTCTGCAAAAGGTGTGCCCTCAGGAACTTCATATGTGGGGAGAAGAGTGAATGGACGCATAAAGATGGAAACAGCCCGAATGACCACCAACAGATGAATGGATAAGCAAAATGGGATCCATACATACAACGGAATATTATTCAACCATAAAAGGAATGAAGTACTGAGTCTGCTACAACATGGATGACCCTTGAAAACTTCTTAATGAAAGAAGACAGTCACATAAGGGTACCTATGACATAATCCCATTTATATGGAATGTCCAGAATAAGCAAATTCTTAGATAGGAAGCAACCTCGTGGTTGCCAGGAGCTGGGGCGAGGAGGGAACAGGGAGTGACGGCTGATTGGCTTTCCCTTTGGGATGATGAAAAAGTTCTGGAACTAGACTGATGATGGTTGCACAGCATTGTAATTATACTTATGACCACTCAACTGTACACTTTAAAATGCTTAAGATGGTGAATTTTACATTATGTGTATTTCACAACAATAAAAAAAGGACACGAGTGAATGGAGTATTCTAACTCAAATTATGGGGCCAGTTGAAATGCAAAGGGCTAAATTAGTGATTTTCAGCCTTTAGTACATGAAGAATCACTGAGCGGAGGAGGGGACTGGTTATATCATTCCCTTGTCCTAGCTGTACCTAAACCAATTAAATCAAAATTTCTGGAGGTGAGGTCTAGGCGTCAAAAATTTTAAAATTCGCCCCCAGGTGATTCTAAGGTACAACTGGGATTGAGAACATTAGCCTGAAATCTCAAGGGCCAAATGGGCTGATGACCTATGTTCAAACTGACCTGAACTTCATCACAGACAATGGACCTTCATCTTTTCCCAAACTGGCTTGGAAATGGTATGTAGAGTAGAATGAGAAGGCTTTGAATCAGTTTGAAAATTGGGCTCCACTACCAACTAGCTGTGTGACTTTGGGCAAGCCACATAACCTCTCTGAGCATTTGTTTTCCATTTCATAGGGTTTTTGTGAGGCTTACATGAAACAGACCAGTTTCTCAGTTATAACAGTGTCAAACACTGTATGGTCAACATGCATCTCTCTGCATCTCCTTCTAGACCAGAAGAGAGATCCAGGGCCTTATTTGTGGGAAAACCCTACACTGCAGTATCTTGTACTATAGGTTCAATTTTCACCCCCAACCTGAGAGAAGGGACACGTTTAGTTTGGGAATTAGTGATAATGGTTTCTCGAGTCTATAATACATATGTAAGTGGAGGAGACGGTGAGCCTGGTAGAAATCCCTTCTGTACTCATGTTCAGACTTTCTTTTGTGTACCAAGCTCTATAATGATGTAAATACATTCTAAGATAAAAGTGGATAAAATTCACACACAAATTCCCAGGAGTAAATAAAATCATTCAGATTTTTTCACGTTTCTGTTCAGTCCTTACTGGTAGGTAATATAGACTATATATATATTTCTTTTTTTTAAATTGGGGTATAGTCGCTTTACAGTGTTGTTAGTTCCTGCCGTACAACAAAGTGAATCAGCTATATGTATACATATATCCCCTCCCTCTTGGACCTCCTTCCCACCCCCACCCCCATTCCACCCACCTAGGTCACCCCAGAGCACTGAGCTGAGCTCCCTGTGTTATACAGCAGGTTCCCTCTAGCTATCTGTTTTACACATAGTAGTGTATATAAGTCAATCCCAATCTCCCAGTTCATCCCACACCCCCTCCCGCAACCACACGTCCATTCTCTACATCTGCGTCTCTATTCCTGCCCTGCAGATAGGTTCATCTGTACCATTTTTCTAGATTCCACGTATATGCATTAATATACAATATTTGTTTTTCTCTTTCTGACTTACTTCACTCTGTATAACAGACTCTAGGTCCATCCACATCTCTACAAATGACCCAATTTCATTTCTTTTTATGGCTAAGTAATATTCCATGGTATATATGTACCACATCTTCTTTATCCATTCAACTATCGATGGGCATTTAGGTTGCTTCCACGTCCTGACTATTGTTAAATAGTGCTGCAATGAACATTGGGGTGCATGTGTCTATTTGAATTATGGTTTTCTTAAGGTATATGGTCAGTAGTGGGATTGCTGGGTCATATGGTAGTTCTATTTTTAGTTTGTTAAGGAACCTCCATACTGTTCTCTATAGTGGCTGTATCAATTTACATTCCCACCAACAGTGCAAGAGGGTTCCTCTTTCTCCACACCCTCTCCAGCATTTATTGTTTGTAGATTTTTTGATGATGGCCATTCTGACTGGTGTGAGGTGATATCTCATTGTTGTTTTGATCTGCATTTCTCTAATAATTAGTGATGTTGGCATCTTTTCATGTGCCTCTTGGCCATCTGTATTTCTTCTTTGGAGAAATGTCTATTTAGGTCTGCTGCCCATTTTTTGATTGTTTTTTTTTTTTGATATTGAGCTGCATGAGCTGTTCATATATTTTGGAGATTAATCCCTTGTCAGTTGCTTCATTTGTAAATATTTTCTCCCATTCTGAGAGTTGCCTTTTTGTCTCATTTATGGTTTCCTTTGCTGTGCAAAAGCTTTTAAGTTTCATTAGGTCCCATTTGTTTATTTTTGTTTTTATTTTCATTAGTCTAGGAGGTGGGTCAAGAAAGAACTTTCTGTGATTTATGTCAAAGAGTGTTCTTCCTATGTTTTATTCTAAGAGTTTTATAGTGTCTGGTCTTGCATTTAGGTCTTTAATCCATCTTGAGTTTCTTTTTCTGTATAGTGTTAGGGAATGTTCTACTTTCATTCTTTTACATGTAGCTGTCCAGTTTTCCCAGCACCACTTATTGAAGAGACTGTCTTATCTCCATTGTATATTCTTACCTCCTTTATCATAGATTAGGTGACCATAGGTGTGTGGGTTTATCTCTGGGCTTTCTATCCTGCTCCACTAAGCTATATTTCTATTTTTGTACCAGTACCATACTGTCTTGATTACTGTAGCTTTGTAGTATAGTTGGAAGTCAGTGAGCCTGATTCCTCCAGCTCTGTTTTTCTTTCTCAAGATTGAATGCTTTGTCTATTCAGAGTCTTTTGTGTTTCCATACAAATTGTAAAATTTTTTGTTCTAATTCTGTGAAAAATGCCACTGGTAATTTGATAGGGATTGCATTGAATCTGTAGATTGCTTTAATACAAAGGATCATAAGAAACTACTACAAGCAACTATATGACAGTAAAATGGCCAACCTGGAAGAAATGGACAAATTCTTAGACAGGTACAATCTTCCAAGACTGAACCAGGAAGAAATAGAAGATATAAACAGACCAATCACAAGGGATGAAATTGGAACTGCAATTAAAAATCTTCCAACAAACAAAAGTCCAGGACAAGATGGCTTCACAGGTGAATTCTATCAAACATTTAGAGAAGATCTAACACCCATCCTTCTCAAACTCTTCCAAAAAATTGCAGAGGAAGGAACACTCTCAAGCTCATTCTACAAGGCCACCATCACCTGATACCAAAACCAGAAAGATATATCACGAAAAAAGAAAATTACAGACCAATATCACTGATCAACATAGCTGCAAAAATCTTCAACAAAATACTAGCAAACAGAAGCCAACAACACATTAAAAGGATCATACATCATGATCAAGTGGGAATTATCCCAGGGATGCCAGGATTCTTCAATATACGCAAATCAGTCAATGTGATAAACCATATTAACAAACTGAAGAATAAAAACCATATGATCATCTCAATAGATGCAGAAAAAGCTTCTGACAAAATTCAACACCCATTTATGATAAAAACTCTCCAGAAAGTAGGCATAGAGGGAACCTACCTCAACATAATAAAGGCCATATACGACAAACCCACAGCCAACATCATTCTTAATGGTGAAAAACTGAAAGCATTTCCTCTAAGATCAAGAATAAGACAAGGATGTCCACACTCACAACTATTATTCAACATAGTTTTGGAAGTCCTAGCCACAGCAATCAGAGAAGAAAAATAAATAAAAGGAATACAAATTGGAAAAGGAGAAGTAAAACTGTCACTGTTTGCAGATGACATGATACTATACATAGAGAATCCTAAAGATGCCACCAGAAAACTACTAGAGCTAATCAATGAATGTGGTAAAGTTGCAGGATACAAAATTAATGCACAGAAGTCTCTGGCATTCCTAAATGCTAACGACGAAAAATCTGAAAGAGAAATTAAGGAAACACTCCCATTCACCATTGCAACAACAAGAATAAAATACCTAGGAATAAACCTACCTAAGGAGGTAAAAGACGTGTACTCAGAAAATTATAAGACACTGATGAAAGAAATCAAAGATGACACACACAGATGGAGAGACATACCACGTTCTTGGATTGGAAGAATCAATATAGATAATATATTTTTATTCAACTACAATTAAGGCATAGATACAATTTTATATTCTGTTTTCTTCACTCAGTACTGTATCTTCTGCATTTTGTTTCTACTGTTCGTTACTTACATCCTAATAGCTACATAGTATTTAATTGTGTAGCCTTACTATAATTTACTTTAATGTTCCTCCATTGTTAAGCCTTAGATGGCTTCCAAAATTTCAATATTAGAAATTGTGCTCAGGGAATTCCCCAGCAGTCCAGTGGTTAGGACTCTGTGCTTTCACTGTCAAGGGCCCTGGTTCAATCCCTGGTCAGGGAACTAAGATCCCACAAGCCGTGTGGTGCAGCCAGAAAAAAAAGAAAAGAAACTGTGCTCAATGAAAATATTTCTGCATGTAACTTTTAACTTCCTTTGGCTTTTTCACTTAAAATTAAATTCCCATAAATAATGGGATCAAGGGGTCTGAACATTTTAAGACTCTTGAATGCACCAAACTCCTTTGCTAAAGGATTGTATCAATTTACACTGTGGGTATATCATGTTCAACAACTTGCCATCACTGAATTTCATAATTTGAAAGAGGTTTACAAATTGTACAGCTATAATCTAATTTAATGTAAGATAATAAATTACTGCGTCTGACTTTTTGGTATGCAAAACATTCCTTCCCTGTTCCTTTGCTGGTAGCATCCCCACTATTTTGTAAATTGCCGGAGGGCAGTCTACAAACCTTGTACGTCAGAGAAAATCAATGATTACTTTTTGAAGCAATGAATAATTCAGGCAATCCCTTTTCCCAATAATTCTTAGGTTTTCTAATAGCAGACTTTTTTTTTTAATAAACTAAATTACACTTTATTTCACTTATGTTGGCAGCCTCAGAGAGCTCTGTTGGCTGGCAAAACATATGAAGACTTTCACTTGTTGGGAAGGGGACCTCGCCACACCACAAAACGAAAGCAGCTAAATCATTGCTCTTTTCCTCCAACCTCTCTTTGCACTCCCATCTCCTTTCCTCTCGACACTTGAAGAGCCAGCTCAATGTAAAGCAAGGAAAAGCTATTTGTAGAGTGCATGAGAGGAAAACGAACACCAAGAGACCCTTCCTAAATGACTGAGCTTACTTTTCACTCTCTCAAGCAGGAGGATTGTGCACACCCAGATGATAGCATTTGTACTTTGGTACCCATCAACTGGGACAGTTCTTGGTGATGAAAAGCTGCTTTGTGTTCAGTAAAGTTTTAAATAACTATGTATATATTTTATTAATTACAATAGTGTCTACATAAATTTCAAAAATAGTAGTAAAAAAATTATGCAGGAGACCATTTTATCCAGCTACACACAAAGTTTGGTGCACATTTGCATTCTCAAGTTTTTAGGTGTCCTCCTCTGAACAGGATTTGGGAAATGCTGCTCCCAGAATAAGGTAGTATCCCAATATTATATATAACCAAGAGGTACTTACCTAGTTATGATGACTAGGAAAGTGGCTGTCATTGCAACTAGTACTTTGCTGGTTTTTAATACTCTAAGCTGCTCCCCACTAGGTCTAGGAACTCCTCGTTAATTTTTGAAGAGGGTTAATTTTCAAAGTCTACTCCCTGCGTGTTCTCCTTCTTCTCATCAGTGACAGCAACAAACAATTAATGGCACCTGAGATAACATCTTGCTGCCCGAGATAACATCTTCCTCCAATTAAAAAGTAACAAAGACTGCAACTCTCCTCTGTTTCTTTCATTGGCCATAGCATCCTGACATCTCTCCCTGTGGCCAGTTTTGTCTAACACATAGCTCATCTCTCAAAATGGAATCTGTCAAACGTTCCTAGTGGGGAGGGATTATTTGTAACTCTGGTTTTCAAAGGAAATTGATGCTAGTGGTTTGCAGGAAGTTGATATATACCTAAGGGTCCCCTTGTCAGAGGGCAGCAGGGTCTCCATGGATCCAGGTCATCTCCTGGATGAGGAGTCCTTGTTTCCTGGCCATGCTTGGGTTGTCACAGGGATGGGGGCCGCCTCTTATTTGCACTCTTTCCCATTTCCTACAAAGACACTCTGGCCCTCATTTACCGTTGCTTCACTCTTTAAAATTCAACTCAGTAAGTATCACGTCGTGGATTCTTGAACTCAAGGTATCAGAGAGGTCATAATCCACTGGTTTCTCCTTTTCATCAGACTCTCTTGATGAATTTTTCTAAAATACATATTCTGGTCCCCACAGAACCGTTCTGGTTCATTAGGACTGTGTGTGGACACAAAACTTGCATTTTGTAAAGCTCTCCTTGTGCTTCCAATGGTACGCCTGGTTTCAAAACCACTCACCTAAACAGGCTCCCAGGGCAACACTCCCCTGCAGATTGTCTCTGGCAGGTGCTTATGCAACCTGCACTGGGATTCCTCCAGCCACCAGGCACACACTGCCTTTCACAAGTGGCCTGAGCTGAAGCAGTCCCTCCTTACCGTGACTTGAAAGGCATTTCCACCACAAAACTTTCACCCTATGGGCCTCAGTTATGCCTTTTAGAGCAACACAGAAAAAAGTCATTTGCACTTTTCCCCCAAACACTTGAAGACAGAGACTGTTTCCTTCTCAGGATCTCTCTTGCCATTTCTGGGTTCTTGGTTGTCCACCCATGAATATGGTTGGAGCGAGTTTATAGTGAGTTTAAACAAGTCTTTTAGGTTGTCTCTCAGGAGGACTTTACGCAGCAGGTATCTTTCCAGTGTTAGAGATGACCGAGGGCCAGTCAAGGTGAGTGACCTGCCTCAGTTCCCACAGCTGATAAGTAGTTGAATTAAAATTTGAACAATCTGTTCGACTCCAAATTCTACACTTTTTTTAAATTAATTAATTAATTTTTGGCTGCATTGGGTGTTCGTTGCTGCGCGTGGGCTTTCTTTTTATTTGAGGCTTTCTTCGTTGCGGTGCGCGGGCTTCTCACTGTGGTGGCTTCTCTTGTTGCAGAGCACGGGATCTAGGCGTGCGGGCTTCAGTAGTTGTGACTCGCGGGCTCTAGAACGCAGGCTCAGTAGTGTGTGGCGCACGGGCTTAGTTGCTGCGGGGCATGTGGGATCTTCCCAGACCAGGGCTCAAACCCATGTCCCTTGAATTGGCAGGCGGATTCTTAACCACTGTGCCATCAGGGAAATCCCAAATTCTCTACTCTTAACCAGCATATTATGCTCCCAATTCTTCCTTTGTTTTTAAATGCAAGTAAATAGATGCTAAATGAGTGTTAAATTGAAGTGTATAAAATTGCTCCTCCAGGCTTCTCTGGTGGCACAGTGGTTGAGAGTCCGCCCGCCGATGCAGGGGACACGGGTTTGTGCCCTGGTCCGGGAAGATCCCACATGCCGCGGAGCGGCTGGGCCTGTGAGCCATGGCCGCTGAGCCTGCGCGTCCGGAGCCTGTGCTCCGCAACTGGAGAGGCCACAACAGTGAGAGGCCCGCGTACTGCAAAAAAAAAAAAAAAATTGCTCCTCCCAATCCCGCTCCCTAGAGGCAGCGGCTGTCAGATTTACAAATTCCCTCTTGCGCACACCACTGGGAGCTGGGTGTTACATTCACAGCAGGGGGGTCCCTGCCTCCTTTGCCATGGACACCATCTGAGCAGCCTCACTGCGTGGTAGGCCTGGAGCCCTGAGTAGGTCTCTTTGCTCCCTTTGAACTTAGAAGCAAGAAAACTCTTATTTTTTGGTTTGTTTTAATAAACTACCGTGAATTCAAGTTTCACTCATTTTGAACCAAATGTGACCAACACAAGAAGGGTCCGAGAGATGTAGTGTTTCTGGCTTTGAAGGTAAAGGAAGGGGCCACGTGCCAAGGAATGCAGGAGGCCTCTAGAAGCTGGAAAAGGCAAGGAAACAGATTCTCCTGTAGAGCCACTGGAAAAAATAAGGCCCCGCCCACACCTTCATTTTAGACTTCTGCCCTACTAAACTCTAAGATAAGAACTTTGTGCTGTTGAAGCTGCTACATTTGTGGTCATTGTTAACAGTAGCAATAGGCAATGAATCGCTTTTTATAGAGCAGAGGATTACTAAATAACTTATTTTGAAAAATAGAACTGTTAAGAGAATGAAATATTCATGCTCACTAATCAATGCATTCTTAGCTTGCAGACAGTTCTGTATGAAGCCAAATTGTAATAAAATTGTTTCTTGGTGAGCATAGGAAGCTTGCTTAGTAATGAGGCTGAGTCCAGAAGGCTATTATGTCTGCTTCTACCCTTTACTTACCTGGGTAGGTGTAAGGCCTCCGAAAGTGTAATCTGGTACAGAACATACCTGCCAAGAACTGGCCTAGTGAGTTCGGCAGCAGTCCTGCATGACTGTGGTATTAAAAGCCTTCTAGATGTTTCATAGCCTTAGCTCCCTGGTTTTATTTTTTCAAAAAGTGGACCGAAGAAGATGGATGGAAAATAAATCATTGTGAAAAACGTGGTCTTGATGAACTCTTTGTAGGGGCAGTGGGTGGGTACCGTGGAACCTGTACCCCAGTGTACACCAGTGTCAGGCTGGTGGCTATGCCCATCATGGGCAAAGAGGTTAGGATCACAGCTTCTGAGGACTAACTCTGTTCTCAACTCTCAAATACGAAATCATTAATGGCCTTGAAATTCACGGTGTTAGCCTTGGCTCAGATGAGAATGCCCCTGAGCCTTGTCAGGTTCTCCAACATTCCTCAGTAGACCACGGCTGGGACACTGGGAGATGGAGCTCAGTTGACAATGCCTTCCTTTGCTGTGGCATAGCTCCTACTAGATAGACTCCCAGAAGGCAGTGCTTCACCTTCACAGAGAAAAGATGTAACAGCTGCCACAAGGGGCTCTGGAGCTCTGCCCACCAGTTCTAACTCCTACTGGCTAGCTAACCATTTGTCCACTTTTTTTCATTTAATAACAGCTTTATTATGAACTTGACTTCACATACAAAGTTAGAAGGGCAATTAGACTTAACATGAACTCATTAAAAAGTTTAAATAGCATGTTATAGATATGTACCATCCAAACTTCCAGAAGGTATTTAAGCTGGTAACAGATATTGCTACCCATTTTCAGACAGAGCAAATAACAGCATTACTGAACCTGGCTCCCAGACAAGTATGGACCACCTGCTCCCATGTCTTAGGGAAGAGAAGCAGTCATGATACAGGCATTGCGGGTGCACTCGTTCATGAATAGTTGTTCGTTCTAACAATGCCAGAACTTTTACTCGCATTTTTTACTTTGGGAGGAAGTCCATGACTGTTGCTCTTCTTCTGACCCTTGAGAGCTACCACTCAGGGCATTGACATAATACCCATTCGTTCCAAAAGGCACCGGAAATGGGACTACAAGCCTCTTCACAAAGCAAAGCACCTCAGATTCATAGATGGTATCCCACACTGGTCTCTAATTGATCTTAGACAGTATGACAGCCTCACTTCC
Source organism: Mesoplodon bidens (assembly GCF_964165515.1). Taxonomy (NCBI): domain Eukaryota; kingdom Metazoa; phylum Chordata; class Mammalia; order Artiodactyla; family Ziphiidae; genus Mesoplodon; species Mesoplodon bidens. The sequence goes on from NC_138166.1 coordinate 11,577,617, forward strand.
TGGAAGTGATGAAGATGTGGTCTCCTCTAGATGCAGCGGAAGAGGCCCCGAGTTCTTCCATTTCATGGCTCAGATTGCTATGATTGGGCCTTGAGCCAGGACAAGGCTCTGATTCCTGCCGCTGGGCTGGGCTGGGCAAGGCATGGCTGGGTATACGGGGGGGCTAAGGGTAGAGTCAAAGCTAGAGATAGGAATAGTGCTGCATAAGGCGCTGGCCACCTTAGAATGAGGTTGGCAAGTACTTGGTCAGCAGGCCTGGGAATTAAGACTGAGGGCTGGACTAAGAGGAGGCCAAGGGAGGAGCATGCATAAAAAGCCAGGCTGAGAAAGACCTGAGACGGAGCTGAATCCAGGTAAGTGCACAACAGGTAAGTGGAGGTCGAGGTGGGAGGCAGTGAGGAGTCACTGTCAAGGGCATTTTCCACCCTCATGGAAGACCTGAGTTGAATCCTGTCCTGCCAGTTACTCGCAAGGCGACTTGGGTCAGTTTCCTTAAACCTGTCCCAGTTAAATCATCTCTAAGATTGGAAAAATAATAATATGTATCCTGCAGGTGACTTTAAGAATTAGAAAGAATGTATATGAAGTATCTCACACACTATTTCTTCAATTGGGTGCATGGGTATACTTTGAGGGGCCCAAATGTGCTCTACAAAAATTTTATTTTCTGTTCTTAACTTTAATTTTTAAACACAGACTTGATTGATTCGAGCAGTTTTAGGTTCAGAGCAAAACTGAGTGGAAGTACAGAGTTCCCATATGCTCCGTGCCCCATGCAGGCAGAGCCTCCCTCACCATCGACATCTCCCCTATGAGAGGGTACATTTGTGACAATCGATGAACCCACACTGACACATCATTATCACCCAAAGTCCATAGTTCACATTAGGGTTCACTCACAGTGCTGTACATGCTATGGGTTTGGACAAATGTACAATGACGTGTATCCACCATTATAGTATCATACAGAAGAGTTTCGCCTCTCTAAAAATCCTCTGTGCTGTGTATTCATCCTTCCTTTCCTCCCCCTGCATCCCTGGCAACCACTGATCTTCTTACTGTACAGTTTGGTCTTTTCCAGAATGTCATATGGTTGGAATCATGTAGTACATAGTCATTTCAGATTGGCTTCTTTTACTTAGTAATATGCACTTAAGGTTCCTCCAAGTCTTTTTGTGTCTTCATAGCTCATTTTGTTTTAGTGCTGAACAATATTCAGTTGTCTAGATGTCCCACAGTTTATCCATCTACCGGCTCTTAACGTTTAATCCAGTGCTTTTCAAACAGAGGTCTTTGGATCTCTGTCTGGGCTGAACCTGTATTCCTGAGGACTCAAGAGTTTTAGAACTTGAGAAACACTAGCCTAGCATATATTAGGTGTGCAATAAATGTAAATAACTAATGACAGGATTCTTACTCATATAAGAGAAGCTAAAAATGTAGTGAAGCAGGGCTGGGCAGGGCCTGTGTTCATAGGATTTATCCCCAGAGGAGAGTCTTGTCAACTGGATTTGAAGTCAAAGCTGCTTTGTGTGTGGGGGGTGGGCAGGGTGGGGTTGAGCTTCCTGGGGACTGCCTGGGGCTGCCCAGTCTTCAAGGGGCACATCCCTAGGACAGCTGCTGGACACTGTTGTGACCTGATGGTTTCTGACAGCGCCGTTTTAAAAACTTGAAGCATTTTCTCATTGGGGGTTTTCCGGCACTGTTCCCTTGCTCCGTGATTTTCAAAGATTACAGAGTGATTCCTCAGTTACCTGTCAAGGGCCTCCCATTCCCAGGGCTGTGATTCACATGGCCTGGAGACCTGAACTCATTTGGAGCCGCTCAGGCCTCCCTCGCTGCCTCGTCACCCATCTTCAGCTCCTGTTCCCTCTTAACCACCTATGTTCCATTTTACTGGTGTTGGACATTCTGTTTCCAGATGGCAAGGGCAGAAAAAAAGCCCCAGCTGGGCACCTCCCGTCACCTGTCTTCCCAGCCACTCCAGGATGTTGCCTTGCTTGTTCACCTTCTTGCCCCAAACACAATTCTCTAAGGTCCATTTTCTTCCTCTCTTACCTGCTGACTCTATCTCCTCACTGTAAACATTTCCTGTGCTGATGCACAGGGGATTTTAGGTACCTGCTTGACGTTAACTGGAATTATGTCTTATCATACTTTCAGAATTTCATTTTTTAGAGCCCTCTATATTTCAAGTCATATTTCCCTTCAGTTCTGGGGTTCTCAACCCTGGCTGCACCATGGAAAGACTGAAGGAATCTTTAAAAAGCACTGATGCTTGGCCCCAACACAGACTAGTTGAACCAAATCTCTGGGGTAGGGCCAAGGCATGGGTTTGTTGTTGTTTTTTTTTTTTTGCGGTACGCATGCCTCTCACTGCTGTGGCCTCTCCCATTGTGGAGCACAGGCTCCGACGCGCAGACTCAGCGGCCATGGCTCACGGGCCCAGCCGCTCCGCGTCATGTGGGATCTTCCCGGACCGGGGTACGAACCCGTGTCCCCTGCATTGGCAGGCGGACTCTCAACCACTGTGCCATCAGGGAAGCCCCATGGGTATTTTTCTTTTAGGTTACCCAGATAATCATTTTAAAAAGTGTTAAAATGGACTTCATTAAAATGAAAAACTTCTGCCCATTAAAATATACTGCTAATAAAAAGAAGAAACAAGTCAGACCTGGAGAAAATATTTGCTACATGTGTACCTGAAAAAGAACTTGTATCCAGGATATTTTAGCAATTCCTATAACTCAGTAATTAAACACACAAATAGCCCAATTGAAAAGCTGGCCAAAAAGCTTGACTAGGCACTTCACAAAAGAAAAACTACAAACAGCCAATAAGCACATGAAAAAGTGTTCAATATCATTAGTCACCAGGGAAATGCAAATTAAAGCCAAAATGAGATACCAACTAATGGCTAAAATTAAAAGAATACTGACAACTGCAGAGCAACTAGAACTCTCATTCATTTCTGCTGGGAGAACAAAATGATGTGACCACTTTGGAAACTGGTCTGGCAGGTTCTCATAAAGTGAAACATACACCTACCCAATGACAACACTGCTTCAAGGTTTTCATCCAAGAGAAGTGAAAATACATGCACACGAAAAGACTTAGCAGCTTCATTAATAATAGCCCCAAACTGGAAACAATCCAAATGTCCCTCAACTACAGAATGGACGAACGCATTGTGGTATATCCATACAATAAGATACGATTTGCTAACAGAAAAGGAGAAAACTACTGATTCACATGACAACATGGATGTACCTCAAAATCATGATGCTGAGTGAACGCCCCACACACACACACACACAAAGTACCTACTATATGACTCCATTTATAAGAAGTTCTAGAATAGGCACAAGATATGGAGACAGGGATCTGAACATAGGTTGCCTGTAGAAAAGGGGGGCATTCTGGGAAGCTCATGAGGGGTCATTCAGGGGTGGTAGAGTTGTCCTGTATCTTGATAGTGGTGTGGGTTACAAAGCATATGCATTTGTCCAAATTCATTTTCAAAGTGGGGTCTTAAATGTGGTCCATTTATATCTGTACACTTGATTCATATAAATTACACCTCAATCAGGAAAATTCAATGAACAAAATTCCCCAGATGAATTTACTGCACAGTAAGGGTTGAGAGTCAATGCTACGGCCTCAGTTCATAAAATTTCTATCTTTTCTCTGCAGTTTGAGAACCTTCTTTCCTAACACCCAGAACCCTTGTCTGCCAGCATCTTGCATCCCAATTTCCCGTAACTCAGAACGCCAGAACATCAGGAGCTTCTCACCTAAGATGGTCCTCATTTCCAGCATGCCAACTACACGTCCCTGTGGGTCAAAATAAATCCAAAACACAGAGTCTTCTTGCTGAGCAAGGAATTGTCAGGAAGATAACTGGAAAGGTAACCACCTGCTCTTCCTGTGGGCAACTGAAACTTGTAGCACAAGTCTGGGGAGTTGAGCCCTCTGGCTTTGCTCTCTTTTCTGTATGCAAAGGTTTATTTTATGTTTTGGGAAAGCATCTTTTATCCACTTCATTGGATGAGCATTTTTTCACTCCCAGACTTACTGATTTTTATGTAGTTGAATGCATCCTTATTAAAGATAAGTTCTGTGTCTTTTTGTTTTGTTTTCTGAATAAAACATACTTTAGAAAATTACTATTTCCATTCTCAATTCTCTCCCACCAAGACCCAGGGATATCCAAGAGGATGTTTTTACCATGGTACATCTATAGTTTCAGGCTACCTACTGCCCATATCCTATGCCTTGCTATCATTTTCTTATCTCTGGGAGATGCTGAGATCTGATTTAGGGTCTTTCTTGAGCTTGTGTCAAACAGCTGTGAGCAATACAGAAGGAATGTATCACCTACTCAGCAGCCTTAACTACCCAGGACTTAGCTAATAACTAAAAAGCAAGCCACAAAGAGATTCTGAAGACACAAAATTGGTGTCACAAAATCCATACACTTTACCCCAAAGTGAGTCTCCTGGATTCTCACGCACAGGCAATTTACTCTTACCTGAGACACAGGTGTAACAATATTCACAGCCTGGTTAGAAGCATCACATTAGAAGCAGAACAGAGGTGGTTCTTACCATCAGGTATGTTGATGGCTGTAAAAAGTGACAGCTGACCGGAGAGCAGAGACAATGCCTTCCATCTTCACCTTATCCTATTAAAATAAAAAAGATAGATTATTATAAGATATTGAGTATAATCTGAAAAAATACATATATGTGTAACTGAATCACTTTGCTGTACATCTGAAACCAACACAATATTGTAAATCAACTATACTTCAACTAAAAAAAGAAAAAGAAAAATCTAGGGACTTCCCTGGTGGTTCAGTGGTTAAGACTCCATGCTCCCAATGCAGTAGGCCGGGGTTCGATCCCTGTTCAGGGAACTAGATCCCGCACGCGACAACTAAAGATCCTGCACGCTGTGACCAGGACCCTGCACAGCTAAAACAAATAAATAAATACTTTAAAAGAAAAATCTTGTGGCCCTTTGGTTTAGGTGCACACATGTAAAATAATTCTCAGTCTCTGGAGGCATGGCCATACGTGAGGTCAACACAAAACTGTCCTTGATGGTAATGCCTTGAAGTCATTAAGAAACGGCTGAAAGTTCCCTGCACTTCTCTCCTTAGGAAGGCAGAGGAGTGTGTAAAATGGTTTAGAAAGGGTTCTATCAAATTGGGTGGGAATAAACGTTTTGACAGTCCAAATGAACAAGTTTCAGGGTCCCAGACCTGGGCTCTCCCTCCGCGCGGCTCCCTCCCTGGCAGTTCTGATGCAGACACGTTGACGCTGCCCAGGTGGTGATGTAGAGGACCAGGTGCTCCCTGCTCCGCTCCATAATCAGCCCTGCCCCGCTTCCGGGCATCGGATACGGAAGTCCCCTCCTTGAAACTGCAGCGCTCAGGCAGGGCTCTGGGCCTCTAATCTGCGGTTCCCACTGTTGACGCAGTACCCGCTGCCGTGCTTCCTCGCAGCCTCCGCCACCTGCCCTACCGTCCCCTCCTACCTCCAAAGCCACAAGACCGGTTATCTCTGGGTGTACTCTTCGCTCTACAGACACATCTGGGGCTCATCTATTTTTTTTGCGGTACACAGGCCTCTCACTGTTGTGGTCTCTCCCTTTGCGGAGCACAGGCTCCGGACGCGCAGGCTCAGCGGCCATGGCTCACGGGCCCAGCCGCTCCGCGGCATGTGGGATCTTCCCGGACCAGGGCACGAACCCGTGGCTCCTGCATCGGCAGGGGACTCTCAACCACTGCACCACCAGGGAAGCCCTGGGGCTCATCTATTAATCCCATTTATCTGAAATAAAGAGATGCACACAGAACTTCTACAGATGATACGATAAGGATGCTTGGAATTTGTTTTTAAATAATCCATTGGCGGGGAGGGAAGGAAAGGCATAGATGACATAACATGGTGCTTGACAACTGTTGGAGCTGGACACCATGGAAGCAGGTCATATCCTATGCGTTCTCTTTATGTATATTAGAAAATGTCCGTTAAAAAAGTTACAGAAGAAAACACATGATGTTATAAATCTGAATGTAAGGTTCTTACTATCATTTTCATGTGATACCAGAGAGGGAGCATACATTTACTTTACCATTAGCCTAACATCACTCATAATTGTTTCCTCAGTAACTTCATCCAAGAAACAAAATATCTGGGAGTTTTTTTTTTTTTTTTAAAGAAGAATCTTACAAGTATGTCTGTCGCTTGCTGTCCAATATACTTAATGGTGCAGATTACTGAGAGAGCTTTAAAATGTCAACATTAAAGGAAACTCCGTGGAGTCAGGGGCAAAAGCCAAGGTGAAGTGCTACTTTACCTAGGTCCTGGCACCTAGGCCCACGCCTACAGTTCAGTTCTACCATCCAGATATCAGAGAGTCAAGAGGCCAAGATTGAACACACATGAATTCCAGGTATTTGGGGACTTGAATCTGCAGAAAATTGACTCTCTTTGTCGAGAAATTACTTCCCTTCTCCTCCAGGGGCTCAGCTTTTCTTCCCTTCCCTTCCCTTCCCTTCCACTTCCTTCTCTTTCCTCCTCAGTCCCTCCCTCTCTTCCTTCCTTCCTTCCTTCCTTCCTTCCTTCCTCTCTCCCATTCTTCCTCCCATCTTTCCTCCCTTCTTTGCTCCCTCCCATCCTTTCTTCCCCTCTTCCTTCCTTCCTTTCTTCCTTCCTCCCTCCCATCCTTTCTTCCCCTCTTCCTTCCTTCCTTCCTCCCTCCCTTCCTTTCTTCCTCTCTTCCTTCCTTCCTTTCTTCCTTCCTCCCTCCCTTCCTTTCTTCCCTCCTTCCTTTTCTTCTTTTAAACCATGGCTACCACCACAAAAACCCACAGCATGTTCACGTCAGACCTCATAGAGTTGTTGTAAAGATTAAGATGCAAATGTGGGAGAAAAGGGGAAATATTAAATTAATTAGAATAACTTTGATCATTATAATCATAACAATTTTTAAAGTATGGACACTTTCAAACATATAAACATCTGTCTGACTAATATAATGAACCCCTTGTACCTGTCACCCAGCGTCAATCCTTGTTCAGATGTGGCCAATCTCCTTTTATCTGTCCCTAAAACAAGTTCAAGGCAACGTAAAGTTTTACTTAAGTAGTATTTCTAAGAGATAAGGTCTATCTCTCTTTTTTTAAAAACATAATCACAATACCCTCATCACATCTAAAAAAAGACCAAATAATTTGTGAATATTATAAAATATTCAGGCAGCGCTTAAATTTCCCTGATCAGCTCATGATTTCTTTTTACTCTTGGTTTGCTCAAATCAGCACCTGAATAAGATCCACATATTGCATTCCATTGAAATGTCTCTTGCATTTTCTAATCTATAGGCTTCCTTGCCCTCTTTGTTCCCCCTAGCCATTTGTTTATTGAAGAAACTGGGCCATCTGTCTCATAGAATTTTCAACATTCTGGATTTTGCTGATTGCATCCTCATGGTATTGTTTAACATGTTCCTAGATTACCTGTAATTTCTGTAAACTAAGAGTTATACCTTGGATATTAGTAATATAGGAGAGTTCACTTCCAAGACTGACAATTTCTTTTTTATAATTTAATTTTTTTTTTTTTTTTTTTTTTTTTTTTGTGGTACACGGGCCTCTCACTGTTGTGGCCTCTCCCATTGCAGAGCACAGGCTCCAGACGTGCAGGCTCAGCGGCCATGGCTCACAGGCCCAGCCGCTCTGCGGCATGTGGGATCTTCCCGGACCGGGGCACAAACCCGTGCCCCCTGCATCGGCAGGCGGACTCTCAACCACTGCGCCACCAGGGAAGCCCATAATTTAATTTTTATTTTATATCAGAGTATAGTTGATTTACAATGTTGTGTTAGTTTCAGGTATACAGCAAAGTGTTTCAGTTGTGCATATACATATACCCATTCTTTTTCAGATTCTTTTCCCACATAGATTATTATGGAATATTGAGTAGAGTTCCCTGTGCTATACAGTAGATCTTTGTTGATTATCTATTTTATATGTAGTAGTATGATCAAGACTCATAATTTCTATGTATGACATCTCCCCACAGTGATAAGTATGTCCCAAAGTTTCCTGAGGTAATAGAAAAGAAGATAACTATTTTGTGATAATGTCAAGTCTAGTCTCTGTTGACTTTACCAAAAACATCTGGCCGGAATTCATCATTAACTCCATGATGATTATCAACTAGAAGGTGTTGGGCCTCCTCTCCGTGCATGAGAACAAGCGTGGACAGATGGAAGGAACGTGAACTTGGGAAACTGACAGCCCCAGATTTGAATTCTGACTTTGCCTTCTATTAAGTCCATGCCTTGTCTAATTAACTTAATAGTTTTTAGTCTCAGGCTCTTTATATGTGAGAATAATGTCTATCTCACCAGGCCGCTAAGATGCACCTGCCATGTAGTGTATGTGTCCAATAATTGCTTGTTTCTTTTCCAATGTAGGTTAAAAAGGAGAATTTGTGTCGAAAATGACAAGTCTATAGAGGTTGTTTAGATCCAAATGCAAATATGGCATTCACCAGCTTCCTAGAAAATAAGGAGGTTTTCAACTAAGCCTTAAGAAAGGACATGCAGGCAGGGGAAGGAATATGAGAACAGGAAATGTTGTTCTCCTTCCCTCCTACTTGTACTCAGAAAACTCAGGAAATTCTTCCCAAAGAAAGCATGACCTGTTTCAGCCTGAAAAATTTGCTATTCTCTAGACTGTGCTGGCTTGGGAACATATTTTTTTTTACCAAAAAGATGAGTTCACAGTAAATGACTCAGAAACATATGGATGAAATTTCCCTTAAGCCACTCAGGGGATTAGAAATTAAGGGAAAGAGCGCTTGGCAAAATGCACTTGGGGTTTTGCCAAACCTAAACCAACTGAGAAATAGTCAAGACACAAGGCAGACCTCAAATGCTGCCAAGTTTACCCATCTTAGCGGGACAGGGATTTATAATTAGAGCTGCTCAGAAAAGCATTGCCTCACGGGTGGCAAAGGACAAAAAAGCCTTTGTCCTCAACGTCTCAACGTGGCTGCTATTTTCCAGATGGGCCCTTTACAACATACACACCCTCTTAATCATCAGGATCCTCAAAGCCGCCTCCTCCAGCCGCTTGGTTCCTCTTGGACACCAAGCCCCTGACACTCTCTCCAGGCCTCTTTTGTTTCCAGGCCAGGCTGGATGTTTCTCACAGTGAATTCCCAGATGAGGGAGAACAGCTCTGATGGGTGTTCTTGAATTACAGTGAAGAGCTGTCAGGGGAAAATATGACAAAGCAGATTCTTTCTCTGACATACACTTTTTTTGTCTTCTATCTCTTACCTTTGTCACCTTTCCACGTTTCTCCACTTTCCATGGGTTTCTTTCTCTGTAAAATGAAGGGATTGAATCAGTTGTTTTCAAACTGTGCTGCCTGGGGCCTTTGGAGGCTTGGCTGGGCCCCAGTGGAAGGGAGTGAGGAGACAGTGAACGATGCTCTCTTCAAAAAGGAGGAAGGGGCTCCAGCTTAAGACTTCAGGTGAACCAGGGGCTCAGGCTCTGAGAATCATGAGATAGTCTCTGCTTCCCAGTCTCCACTCACTTCACCGAATATCACTCTAGAGGTTTTTCTCCCCAGCATTCATCAGAGTGCTCCTGTGTGCCAGGCACTGTGCTAAGCTCTGGGCATTTAGCAGTGAACAAAACAGACCGGGCCCCCACCCCAGTGGAGCTCACAGACTAGATGGGGAGGCTGGCATTACACAAACAAATGAAGATGTAAATCTAAGTCAAGATACATAATACCGTGAAACACAAGATCGTGGCTGCACAGCAGAGCTGGGGCGTGAGAGGTCCTATAGATGCTTCCTATTCAAAGCATCACCCCCAACAGCCTGACCATTAGCTATGAAATAGCTAATTATTGTTGTCATTGAAGGTTTCCATTAAAAATATACCTCTTCTAAGAAATTAAGGAAACACTACCATTTACCACTGCAACAAAAAGAATAAAATACCTAGGAATAAAACTACCTAAGGAGACAAAAGACCTGTATGCAGAAAACTATAAGACACTGATGAAAGAAATTAAAGATGATACTAACAGATGGAGAGATATACCATGTTCTTGGACTGGAAGAATTAATATTGTGAAAATGACTCTACTACCCAAAGCAATCTACAGAGTCAATGCAATCCCTATCAAATTACCAATGGCATTTTTTACAGAACTAGAACAAAACTCTTAAAATCTGTATGGAGACACAAAAGACCTCGAATAGCCAAAGCAGTCTTGAGGGAAAAAAATGGAGCTGGAGGAATCAGACTCCCTGACTTCAGACTATACTACAAAGCTACAGTAATCAAGACAATATGGTACTGGCACAGAAACAGAAACATACATCAATGGAACAGGATAGAAAGCCCAGAGATAAACCCACTCACCTATGGTCAACTAATCTATGACAAAGGAGGCAAGGATATACAGTGGAGAAAAGACAGTCTCTTCAGTAAGTGGTGCTGGGAGAACTGGACAGCTACATGTAAAAGAATGAAATTAGAATACTCCCTAACACCATACACAAAAATAAACTCAAAATGGATTAGAGACCTAAATGTAAGACCAGACACTATAAAACTCTTAGAGGAAAACATAGGAAGAACACTCTTTGACATAAATCACAGCAAGATCTTTTTTCACCCACCTCCTAGAGTAATGGAAATAATAACAAAAATAAACAAATGGGACCTAATGAAATTTAAAAGTTTTTGCACAGCAAAGGAAGCTACAAACAAGACAAAAAGACAACCCTCAGAATGGGAGAAAATATTTGCAAATGAATCAACAGACAAAGGATTAATCTCCAAAATATATAAACAGCTCATGCAGCTCAATATTAAAAAAACAAAAAATCCAATCCAAAAGTGCGCAGAAGACCTAGATAGAAATTTCTCTAAAGAAGACATACAGGGCTTCCCTGGTGGCGCAGTGGTTGAGAGTCCGCCTGCCGATGCAGGGGACGCGGGTTCGTGCCCCAGTCCGGGAGGATCCCACGTGCCGCGGAGCGGCTAGGCCAGGCCCGTGAGCCATGGCCGCTGAGCCTGCGCGTCCGGAGCCTGTGCTCCGCAATGGGAGAGGCCACAGCAGTGAGAGGCCCGCGTACCACAAAAAAAAAAAAAAAAAAAGAAGAAGACATACAGATGGCCAAGAAGCACATGAAAACCTGCTCAACATCACTAATTATTAGAAATTTGCAAATCAAAACTACAATGAGGTATCACCTCACACCAGTTAGAATGGGTATCATCAGAAGATCTACAAACAACAAATGTTGGAGAGGGTGTGGAGAAAAGAGAACCCTCTTGCACTGTTGGTGGGGATGTAAATAGATACAGCCACTATGGAGAACAGTATGCAGGTTCCTTAAAAAACTAAAAATAGAATTATCATATGACCCAGCTATCCCACTACTGAGCATATACCCAGAGAAAACCATAATTCAAAAAGACACATGCTGGGCCTCCCTGGTGGCGCGGTGGTTGAGAGTCCGCCTGCCGATGCAGGGGATACGGGTTCGTGCCCCGGTCTGGGAGGATCCCATATGCCGCGGAGCGGCTGGGCCCGTGAGCCATGGCCGCTGGGCCTGCGCGTCCGGAGCCTGTGCTCCACAACGGGAGAGGCCACAGCAGTGAGAGGCCCACATACCGCAAAAAGAAAAAAAAAAAAAAAAAAAAAAAAAAGACACATGCACCCCAATGTTCATTGCAGCACTATTTACAACAGCCAGGACATGGAAGCAACCTAAATGCCCATCGACAGATGAATGGATAAAGAAGATGTGGCACATATATACAATGGAATATTACTCAGCCATAAAAAGAAATGAAATTGAGCTATTTGTAATGAGGTGGATAGACCTAGAGTCTGTCATACAGAGTGAAGTAAGTCAGAAAGAGAAAGACAAATACTGTATGCTAACACATGTATATGGAATTTAAGAAAAAAAAAAGTCATGAAGATCCTAGGGGTAAAACAGGAATAAAGACACAGACCTTGAGAATGGACGTGAGGATATGGGGAGGGGGAAGGGTAAGCTGTGACAAAGCGAGAGAGAGGCATGGACATATATACACTACCAAACGTAAGGTAGATAGTTAGTGGGAAGCAGCCGCATAGCACAGGGAGATCAGATCGGTGCTTTATGACCGTCTGGAGGGGTGGGATAGGGAGGGTGGGAGGGAGGGAGACGCAAGAGGGAAGGGATATGGGAACAGATGTATATGTATAACTGATTCACTTTGTTATAAAGCAGAAACTAATAAAAAAAAAGAAAAAAAAAGAAGATGTGGTACATATATACAATGGACTATTACTCAGCCATAAAAAGGAATGAAATTGGGTCATTTGTAGAGACGTGGATGGATCTAGAGACTATCATACAGAGTGAAGTAAGTCAGAAAGAGAAAAACAAATCTCACGTATATTAATGCATATATGTGGAATCTAGAAAAATGGTACAGATGAACCAGTCTGCAGGGCAGAAATTGAGACAAAGATGCAGAGAACAAACGTATGGAAACCAAGGGGGGAAAGTGGCGGGGGGGTGGGGTGGTGGCGGTGTGATGAATTGGGAGATTGGGATTGACATATATACACTAATATGTATAAAATCAATAACTAATAGGAACCTGCTGTATAAAAAATAAATAAAATAAAATTCAAAAAAAAAGACAGTATGGTACTGGCACAAAAACAGAAATATAGATCCATGGAACAGGATAGAAAGCCCAGAGATAAGCCCACACACATATGGTCACCTTATCTTTGATAAAGGAGGCAAGAATATACAATGGAGAAAAGACAGCCTCTTCAATAAGTGGAGCTGGGAAAACTGGACAGCTACATGTAAAAGAATGAAAGTAGAACATTCCCTAACACTATACACAAAAAGAAACTCAAAATGGATTAAAGACCTAAATGTAAGACCAGACACTATAAAACTCTTAGAGGAAAACATAGGCAGAACACTCTATGACATAAATCACAGCAAGATCCTTTTTGACCACCTCCTAGAGAAATGGAAATAAAACCAAAATAAACAAATGGGACCTAATGAAACTTAAAAGCTTTTACACAGCAAAAGAAAACATAAACAAGATGAAAAGACAACCCTCAGTGGACTTCCCTGGTGGTGCAGTGGTTAAGAATCCGCCTGCCGGTGCAGGGGACACGGGTTCAAACCCTGATCTGGGAAGACCCCACATGCCGCGGAGTAACTAAGCCCCTGCGCCACAACTACTGAGCCTGCACTCTAGAGCCCACGAGCCACAACTACTGAGCCTGCGTGCCACAACTACTGAAGTCCGTGCGCCTAGATCCCATGCTCTTCAACAAAGAGAAGCCACTGCAATGAGAAGCCCGCGCACCACAACCAAGAGTAGCCCCCTCTCGCTGCAACTAGAGAAAACCCACGTGCAGCAACGAAGACCTAATGCAGCCAAAAATAAATAAATAAATAAATAAAATTTATTTTAAAAAAGACAATCCTCAGAATGGGAGAAAATATTTGCAAATGAAGCAACTGACAAAGGATTAATCTCCAAAATGTACAAGCAGCTCATGCAAGGTCGATATCAAAAAAACAAACAACCCAATCCAAAAATGGGCAGAAGACCTAAATAGACATTTCTCCGAAGAAGGTATACAGATTGCCAACAAACACATGAAAGGATGCTCAACATCACTAATCATTAGAGAAATGCAAATCAAAACTACAATGAGGTATCACCTCACACCAATCAGAATGGCCGTCATCAAAAAATCTACAAACAATAAATTCTGGAGAGGGTGTGGAGAAAAGGGAACCCTCTTGCCCTGTTGGTGGGAATGTAAATTGATACATCCACTATGGAGAACAGTATGGAGGTTCCTTGAAAAACTAAAAATAGAACTACCATATGACCCAGCAATCCCACTACTGGGCATATACTCTGAGAAAACCATAATTCAAAAAGAGTCATGTACCACAATGTTCATTGCAGCTCTATTTGCAATAGCCAGGACATGGAAGCAACTTAAGTGTCCATTCACAGATGAATGGATAAAGAAGATGTGGCACATATGTACAATGGACTATTACTCAGCCATAAAAAGAAATGAAATTGAGTTATTTGTAGTGAGGTGGATAGACCTAGAGTCTGTCATACAGAGTGAAGTCAGAAAGAGAAAAACAAATACCATATGCTAACACATATGTATGGAATCTAAAAAAAAAAGGTTCTGAAGAACCTAGGGGCAAGACAGGAATAAAGATGCAGATATAGAGCATGGAGTTGAGGACACGGGGAGGGGGAAGGGTAAGCTGGGACGAAGTGAGAGAGTGGCATGGACATATATACACGAACAAATGTAAAATAGATAGCTAGTGGGAAGCAGCCGCATAGCACAGGGAGATCAGCTTGGTGCTCTGTGACCACCTAGAGGGGTGGGATAGGGAGGGTGGGAGGGAGATGCAAGAGGGAGGAGATATGGGGATATATTTATATGTATAGCTGATTCACTTTGTTATACAGCAGAAACTAACACACCATTGTAAAGTAATTATACTCCAATAAAGATGTTAAATATATATATATATATACCTCTTCTACCTGACAGGGGAAGGTCAAGAAACAAGAGCAGAAGTAGTTTATGGATTTAGCTACTGTTACTGCAGAAAGAAAGAGGACATCCTTGAGAAAACAGACTAGTGGCTTTAGGTGGGTGAGGGTGGGAAGGTTTATAGCTTGGTGCACCTGGAAGGGTCTGAGAGATTCAGAAGGGAGGGGACTCAAAGTGCAAGGGAAGGCCAGACCAATGACTCTCTTCACGTATTTCACTGTTCTATCTAGAACTCTCCTAATTTCTTTGCCCCATTCCTCACTGAGTTTAATATGCAATACATGGTAAATATTAACTCAATATTAATTTTAATTCTGTTGCTGTTCCTTTGCCTCTGCCTAGCTCTTACTCTGTACATTTTGTAAAGGGAAAAGGGATTTTTTTAAATTCTGGAGACATTTCCATGGTTCCTACTGTAGGTAAGGGAGCGATGCTCAGCAGTACTAGGGTGTGGTGTACCTGACATTTTATCTGGGAGGGTGGGTGGAACTAGGCAGAGGGAGACTGGTTTATCGGTTTAAAGAGTTAAGACTCCCGTGGGGCACTAGATGGCAACATTTCTCCAAATCTAAACTCAGCAAAGATGAGGACCTGAAGGTCAACCCTCACAGCTGCCAGTCCCAACATACTCTGTGAAACCTGAACTTGTGGAGGAGAAGACTAAAGCCATATGCAGTGGGAGTTCAAGTCTTAGGGTCTGTGGTCCACAGGAAGGGCTCAGTGGTGTTAGCTATTACTGGTACTACCATGACCACCACCATCACCACAATCACCACCACCACCACCATCACCACCTCCATCACCACCATCACCACCATGGCCACCACCACCACCATCAATGCCATCACCACCACGACCCTCACCATCACCACGACCACCACCATCACCACCACCACCTCCATCACTGCCATCACCACCATGACCACCAACACCACCACCACCTCCATCACTGCCATCACCACCACCAGCACCTCCATCACCACCACCACCACCACCTCCACCACCATCACCACCACCACTATCACCACCACCTCCATCACTACTACCATCACCACCACCACCACCACCTCCACCACCATCACTGCCATCACCACCACCACCACCACTATCACGACCACTACCACCATCGCTACCATCACCACCACCACTACTAACTGAGTCACACATGTTATTTTTGTTGGTGCTGGAGATTAAAACTTTATTCAAACCAATTCTGGGAGGAGTGATCTAGTTAGAGATACCTATCTTTCCTTCTTCTTCTTCTACTTTGTTTGTTTGGTTGGTTTTTTTTTTGGCAAATATATGCTACAACCTGATTAGCAAACTGCTGCCTGCTGCCTGGTAAAGAAACTTAGGAGAATCGCTTTAATGAAGAATGATTTGTATTTGGCATATCAATTTTTGGCTAGACAAATAGTTGCTTCTTATCTACTTAAGCAATATTTGAAAACAGAGTGTCCTTCCATGTGGACTGAAAGTGTCCTCCCAAGTTTTGTTTGCATTATCAATTTATTTAGCACACTCTTTCTGCTTAGCAACCAGCTCCACCCCCAGGCCCTGTCCTTTTAATTAGCAAACCGGTCACCGTATTTCAGTATTTCTGTTGAGGCATACGAGCTGGCCCATGAAGAGTCAAAACATATCACCTGGCATAGAAACTTCATTTGCTGAGCTTCTCATACAGTTGGACTGGTCAGATGAACTATTTCTTAGGAACCAGAAGTTGAACCTAGGTGAGCTTATGTAAAAGACTGGGAATCCAGGTATTCAAGAGGATGAGAATGGCAAGGGGAGAGGGTGGCAAGGCAGAGTTACACGACCAAAAGTTGACAGCCAGTCACTTGTTTTAAACTATCCCTTTTGTGCCTTAAAGCCCCAGTGCCCCATAGCTGCCACCTGACAACTGTAGATTTTTTCAAAGGTCCATTAATGTGTTTAATCAACACTTAATGATTAACTTCTAACATATGCCCATGTGGTTCCAAGCTCTAGGGTTTCAGCAGTGAGCAAGTTATGGTGCTTACATACTGGAGGAGGAGAAAAAAACAAATAAACATGTTGCTAAATATATTATAATTCAGGTTTGATAAGTGCCAATGAGAAGAATGAGGCAGGATTTGTAGTGACAGATAGCATGTGTGAGAGAGTGTGTGTGTTTCCACTGGCTGATTGGGTTAGATTCATCAAGGAAGGCTGCTGGAAAGCGCTGACATTTAAACAGACAGACTTGAATGAAACAAGGGGTGAATGATGTGAGAGGCCCTGAGCTTAAAGGAAATCACATGTCTCCATTATTATCAACTGGCCTGAGTCAATTGGGTCAGGATGCACAGCTCTTAGGCCTCACTAGTTGGTAATAGCTGTTAAAAGAAGACTGAGGTATATAAGGGTAAACTATTTACCCTACAACTTAGCTCCCAGTTTGGAACAGAAGCAAATCTTCTACCAAATTTGGTCATACATACAGAAATTTATTAAGCATTTTAAAAAATCTTTATTGGAGTATAACTGCTTTACAATGTTGTGTTACTTTCTGCTGTGTAACAAAGTGAATCAGCTACACGCATACATATATCCCCATATCCCCTCCCTCTTGCGTCTCCCTCCCACCTTCCTTATCCCACCCCTCTAGGTGGACACAAAGCACAGAGCTGAGCTCCCTGTGCTACACAGCTGCTTCCCACTAGCTGTCTATTTTACATTTGGTAGTGTATATATGTCAATACTACTACTATTAACAGGTTCAAGCAGTTTATACAAACCATTTCGTAAGCTCAGGGGAGACCCAGCACTCTGTCCTTCTAGGATCTCTTACAGTTGCCTTGTGTGAGAGGGTCACTTGAGGCAGAGGCAAAAACTCACCAGAGGCAGGATTCAATTACACTGAGACTCAGCAGCAGGCGACCAGAGCACCTCCTCACCAAGGCTCAGAAGCTGGACCGTCCAGGATCAAGCCTCAGGGCCTGTCCCTAAGGGTACACATTTGTAGTGGTTAATTTTATTTGTCATCTTGGCTGGGCTACAGCGCCCAGCTGCTTGGTCAAACACCAATATGGATGTCCCTGTGAAGGTATTTTTTTGATATGATTAACACTTAAATTAGTAAACTTTGAGTAAAGCAGATTACCCTCTCTGGTGGGGGTGGGCCTCATCCAATCAGTTGAAGGCTGTAAGAGCAGAGACTGAGATCTGCATTGAGGAAGGAATTCTGACTCCAGAAAACAACACAGAGATTCTGTCTGAGTTTCCAGCCCCTAGACTCATCAGTTAAGAATTGCAACAATAAGTCTTACCTGAATTACCAGTCTGCCGGCATGTCCTCTGGACTTTGGACTTGGTACCCCCAGAATTATGAGTGAAATCCTTATAATAAATCTCAGTCTCTTTCTTTCTCTGTCTATATGATCTATCTATCTAGATAGATAGATTAGATAGATAGATTGATAGATAGACAGATAGATAGATCTCCTATTAATTCTGTTTCTCTGGAGAGCCCTGACTAACACGGATTTTGGGAAGTGGGGTAACAAAGACCTAAAAATGTGGAAGCGACTTTGGAATTGGGTAAAGGTGGAGGCTGGACAAAGTTGAAGTGCATGATACAAAAAGCTGAGATTGCCTTGAAGAGATTGTTGGTAGAAATAAGGACGTAAAAGGAGATTCTGGTGAGAGTTCAGAAAGGAAAGAGAAGAGCTGTAGAGAAAGTGTCTATTGTCTTAGAAAATACATACGTTATCATGAATAGAATATTGCTAGAAATACGAATGCTAATGATGTTTCTGGTAAGGTCTTAGAAGTTTGGACACGGACACCGATAAGCACTGAGGGAAGACAGTGTGAAGAGACACAGGGAGAAGACAGCCTTCTAGAAGCCAAGGAGAGGTCTGGAACAGATCCTTCCTCACAGTCCTCAGAAGGAAGCAACCCTGCCAACTTCTTGATTTTGGACTCCTAGCTTCCAGAACTGTGTGACAGTAACTATCTATCGTTGAAGCTGCCCAGACTGTGGTGCTTTGCTCTGGCAGCCGCAGCACGCTAATGCGGTGCTATCAGCCTCAGTGGTTTCCTCTTCCCTATTTGTCACTGGTCAGCTTCTCTGGAGCAGAGTTTAGGGTGCAAAATATTTATTAGGCATCAAACCCTATAAAAGGAAGGGGAAGAATCCATCATCAAAAATGAATGCAGGGACTTCCCTGGTGGTCCAGTGGTTAGGACTCTGCAGTTCCACTGCAGGGGCCGTGGGTTTGATCCTTGGTCAGGGAACTAAGATCTTACATGCTGTGTGGCATGGCCAAAAAAAAGGAAATGAATGCAAATGACATGAAACCAGTTAACATATGTGGCCAGCTAGTTCTAGTTCTGCTTTAAAAAGAAGTTCAAAATAATTGAATATCAGAGTATAGGTGACCTTTAAGCTTCACTGATACTTGTCACACTTGTTTTCTCTTACTAGTTTATCAAAAGTATGATGTAATTAGGTGTTTATTTCCAAACTGATGGAGCTTTATAAGCTATAAATCAAAAGGAATTATTAATGTTAATAACTTAATATACTATGGATCTAATAAAATAATAGTTATTATTAATTATTTATTAATAATAACTGCTCTATTTGAATCTGCTTCAGTTAGAAGAATTTAACCTGAGTAAAACTTAAGAGAAAATTTTTAAAAAGGTGGGGAAGGAATCGAGATCGGGCAGAGTGGAAAATTGAACAATAATGCACATCCCAGGAGGCCTCAACCAACCCAGTGTTGAGCTCTGGACTGAATATTGCCCATCAGGGCCATCTTGCACCGGGTTAAAACAACTGGGGCTTTATCCCCACCTGGCACAGTCACTGGATCAGGGCTGCTCCAGGAAGGGTGGCCTTGGGGGAGAAGGCTCTCTACAAGTGAAGGTGTGGGTCTGCTGACCACACCGCTTGCAACATGGCACCAAGCCCTCCCTGGGCCGCACTTCTCTGTAGCGATGAGCCACACTGCTCACGGAACAGGGAAGAATGGCACGTGGCTAAGTATTTTAGTCAATCCACGCATCTTGAATACCTTTTATTTCACCAACGGGAGTCCATTTCTAATGTTCATCTTACTTATTAACAACAAACTAATTTCAGCAATAAAAATCCATTTCTGACATTCACCATGCTAATGAACAAAGCCTGTGGTATTCAGTGAGATGTGGATCATGGAAGCACTCGAGGTGGTGGCTTCTGGAATGTAGCTTTTCTGATAAAATCCTAGATGACTATCCTGGAGTGGGATTTTCCATTAGAGCAACGGATGGTCCTTGGAGTAAAAGCTTAAAGCTTAAACAAACCAGCACACACATAACAGGAGCAACCCTACCTTGCTGAAGTATTTCAAAGCAATTCACAGACATCCCAACAACTCTCTTTTCAATACGCTTGTCTTTGGGGTCTTAGACATCTACTCCCTCTTGTCCAATCACACTGTCTTAGGGACTAGTTAGTTGCAAGGAACAGAAACTATTCAAACTAGTTGAATTTAACGAGGGTTACTGTCAGGACACAAAGATTCGACACACAACCTCCAGACACTGAGGCTGGCAATGAAGACTCTCTGGGTCCCTCGGAGTGGAGCTGGGTGCTGGGATCTCAAGCTCTTCCTGCCTCTCTCCTGGGGCCTCAGGCTCTCCTCTGCTTTTCTCTGTGTGTCATCTCCTATCTCCAGCTTCTCTCCGCCTTTCCACTTACTCATTGGCACACTTCCTCTGTCTTGATTCGACATAACCACCGTCATTGGACCATCTCCATGTCTTTTAGGTCAATGTCTTGAGAGAGAAAAAAAGAAAGAGAAAATATGACAGGCACAGTCCTGCTGATAGCCTAGCATCCCTTGAGTTGGTTGAACACCGTGGTCCAGTCCCCTGTGGCCAGGAGTGAGGTATGAGCAAGACTCAAGGTGAATGGGTTCCTCCTTCTAGGTGCTGTGGGAGGACAGATTCCCCAAGAAGAGGATGGAGATGGGGGGGCTCTGACCAGCATCTCTGGCATGTCCACCCCAGTCCTACTTACACCTCTGTGTGTGTGTGTGTACATGAACAAACACACACAGGTACACACAGGCACACCACATGTAATTGATTAAGCTAATCCAAGAGTTACTGCCAAAGGCCATGTGTTCAAATTACAATATTTAACTACACACATATATGTGTCTTCCTCGATCTGGTTCATAAAGGAATGTCTTCTGGTTATCTTTCTCTGAAACCTCCTCTGCTACAAATGCCACCTTCCCGGCTGTAACCCAAGGAGGTCTGAATTGACTTTTCCTCAGTGACAGCCACTTCCACCTACTCTGGGTGATGCCATGGCTAGAATGGTGCAGTGTGTCCCTCACAGACACATGTCGTCAAAGGCTGTGAGTCCAGTAGCTCATGACCAACCCTATTCTATAGTAGACTCTCCAAGGAAAGTCTGGCTTTGGCCCCAGCTCTAACTGGACCTCAAGACAAGCTATCAACCCTGGGAATTGATTCATGAAAGCAGAGCTGTCCTCTAGCCTGGGTACATAGAAGCCTCAACTTGTTCTCTGTTTCCTTTCATGCTTGTTTGCATCATTCGGCATTTCCCAGGGACACCAGCGTGTCAACTCATCATATCAACCAGGCATCCTTAAGCAGGCAAAGCAATGATGCAAAGAGAGCCCTGGATCCAGCTTGGTGGAACCACTCACCTCTGCCAAGGGCAGAGACGGGGCAGCCCCTGCCCAGGCCTAGCGTGCTCCCTCATTCCCCATGCCCTTCCCCCCTTTGACTCATATCCCCTTACCTGGGGCCAGAGCCTTTATCCCCATTCACAGGAAATGCAGAAAAAGTAGAGACATCTCAGGCAGAAAGGACCCTGCCAGAGTGGAGACCTCAGAAACACTTAAAGAGGAAAGGCTGTTGTTCCCTTCCGGACCCCCTTGCTAGGGACAGAATAGGGAAGACCTGAGTAAAAACCTGCATTTGCCTGGTCCCCCTTCCCCCTCCCCTCTCAAGTTCATGTGGCTGGAGAACCCACTGGCTTCCAGGAATAATTAATTAGGTAAGTGTTTGCTGGAATAGTCTCTCCTGGAAGCCTGTTGGAGAAACTTCCAAAACTGAGGGCAACTGAAAGAAAGCTTTCTTCTTTTCAGTTTTACCTGAGTCTAGCTGCCCTGGCAAGTGTCAAGGGGTCCAGACCTGTGTGATGGGGCCCCTTGCCATGAAGCCCGGGAGAGGGCAGGGCCTCTGGGCCCTCAGGCAGCTGCCCCAGGTGTCTGTCTAGGTTTGTGGGTGGTTCCATGTGCCAGCTTTGCCATAGAGCCTCTCACTGGGAAAAGGGCCCTACTGGTCTTTGATCAGCCATTGCCTTTAGGGGGCCTCTCGCCGCAGAGACACTAGTCCTGGCTGACTCAGTCATCTGCCTTCACAACCCCCCTTCCCAGGCCTTTGCCGAGGGATCCACGAGGGGTTAGGGCTCTTCTTCTCTCCCCAAACAAAGCCGCCAAGTGTTCATTCATCCTGTCCTTTTTTCCCACGGGCAAGCTGGCTGGTTCACTGGCAGGTGCTGATGCCCATTAGGGAGATCCCTAAGCTGAAAACACTGAAGAGCCTGTCCCCACTGAGAGCCAGCACCCAGATCCCAGAAACACTTTCCTTCCTGACAACAAAGCCTGCCCGCCCCGGTTCAGTTACTGACAGGGGGACTTCTTGCTACAGTAGCAAGAGCAAACAACAAACAAACAAAAGAAAGAACCAAACCAAACCAGATTTGTAGGTTCTTCCTGTATATCCCTTCCACACAGTTACTTTTCTTTCCCATGACCACAGGAGTAGGAATAAGACGGATGAGGTGATGGAGGTGGGGCACCATTCTATGTGAGGACACGTGCGCTGCTTGTGTATGTGGGTGTTCTCTATAGTCCAATAATAGGGGACACACAGGCTACCAGGGCTGTGATCTGGAACCCAGACTCTGGAGCCCAGTTGCCTGGGTTTGAATCCTGGCTCCATCACTTCCTGGATTTGTAACATTGGGTTAGTTACTGAACTTCTCTGTGCCTTGGTTTCCCCGTGTAGTAAAGCGGGGGATGATATTAGTACAGCTGTCCCATGGTGGTGTTGTGGGTACTAAACAATACATAGTAAGCATGTCCAGCAGTGTCTGGCAAAGAACGCACTATATGAATGCTCGCTCTTGTCATAGAGATAGCTATGATATGAGATTTGCCTTTCCATCACTATAAACTTGGTTAGCACAGCTTATACCATAATTGGGGAGCAAGTCTCATTTATAATTTATTTATAATGAATCCCTGGCTACTTCCAGAAAAGATTTAAAGTGGCTGAACAATGACAGTAACTGGAAAATCTGTCAGTGAAGGTCTTGTTTGTAGTAATTTTGTAAAGGATAGGAATTTTTAACCTGAGCGAAAAACTTCTTCCTTCCCTCCTTCCTTCCTTCCTTCCTTCCTTCCTTTCTTTCTTTCCTTCATTTACGATGGTGTTGTAGTGGAACGCATCCTAACCTGTAAATGGGGAGCCCTTCGTAAAAATCATGGGAATGATGTAGTACTCAGTGACCCTCCGTGGGATGCAATAATACCATGTCTGAGCAGCTGCAATGTGCCAGGACTGGATGCTTCACAGATGCTCCCTTTGATTCTCATAATCAGCTCTGCGATGGAGAAGGTACTGTTATTTCTACCTTGCAGATGAGGAAGCAGAGTCAGGGGGTTTAAGTGACCTGCCCAGTCACAAAGCAGGTAAGTGGAGAAGCAGGGTTCCACCCCCACTTCCAATCCTCACATACATCACTCACTTGTACCCTGAATAGTTTCTGTTATGGGTTGAGTTGTGTTCCTCCAAAAGATGTACTGAAGATCTAACCCCCAGTACCTCAGAAAGTGACTGTATTAATAATATTAGTCAAGGTTCCTTAGAGAAAGAAGACTATCTATCTATCTATCTATCTAGAGATTTACTGGAAGGAATTGGCTCATGTGATTGTGGAAGCTTGGCAATTCCAAAATCTGCAAAATACGCTGGTAAGACGGGTACCCAGAGAGAAGTTTCAGTCGGAGTTCAAAGGCAGTCTGTCTGCTACCAGAATCCCTTCTTGTTAGGAGGAGGTCAGCCTTTGTTCTATGTAGGGCTTCAACTGACTGGATGAGGCCCACTAATGTTATGAAGGGTAATGTGCTTTACTAGAAGCTTATGGATTTAAATGTTAATCTCATTTAAAAAATACCTTCACACAAACATCTGACTAATGTTTGACCAAATATCTGAGTGCCATAGCCTAGTCAAACTGACACATAAAATTAACTATCACAGTGACCTTATTTGCAGACGTAATTAGTTAAAATGCAGTCCTAGGATAGACTTCAATCCAATATGACTGGTGTTCTTATAAAAAGGAAAACTTGGACACAGAGACAGACAGGCACACCGAGAAAATGCCATGGGAAGATGAAGGCAGAGATTAGGGTGCCAACAAACCACCAGGAGATAGGAAGAGGCATGGAACAGATTCTTCTTCAGAGCCTTCAAAAGGAACCAATTTGCTGACATCTTGATCTCAGACTTCTAGCCTCCAGGACTGGGAGACAAATTTCTGTTGTTTAAGCCACCCATCTTGTGATACTTCTTCATGGCAGCCCTAGCTTCCCATAATCCAAACAGTGCAGAAATAGAGAACAAAGATACCAACTCCTCGGCTTCAGAATCTATTATCCAACTATGGACAGAAGAAAAATCTGAAGTAAGATGTAAGCAGGCAGCACCCATTTCTCCCTGCTTTCTCTCCATCCACATCCTCCCCCACTTCCAAGCCAACAGATAAAGCCCTCAACCCGAATAGAGAGAGGACAGTTGAAGAGGAAATAAGAGAGTTAGACGCAGTGTGGAAGTTGTGAATCCTTTCAGTCCTCCCTACACGAGCCAGCTCACAGATGTGGGTGTGTCTGTTGAAGATACACAAGAGATTCCTTCTAAGTTTGGAGATCTGAGAATGGAAAGGACCTGTGCTCTGTATGATGGATGACGTGCAGGGCAACTGTAAGCTTGCTCCATCGTTATGTATCAACCATGGGGTAGAAATGGCAGCATGCCATACAGGGCCAGAGGCTATCCTGAGTTCCCTGTATTCCTAAAGGGGTGTGGGTGGCCATCAGAAAATACCCAAGACTCCTGAGTGAGACACAAGACAGAGCAGGCCCATGGGGCCTTGAGACCAGAACGAGGGGACACTACATCAGAAGGGTGCAGCCCATGGTCAGGACTGCGGGAGATCCGGGAGGATGTTTAGGCAGGATGGGGTGCATCTGAAGCAGCAGGCCATCAGATCACCAAAAAGTAGGTGTCTAGCCACCACCACCTTCCCAAGCCCTCAACACCATGTTGGCAAATGTGAAAGCAGCCAGACATTAATGTCAGCTTCAGGGATAAGGAGAAAGAGGGATAAGAAAATCTTGATTGTGACTTGGCTATAAAACCAGACTGGGGGCTTCCCTGGTGGCACAGTGGTTAAGAATCCACCTGCCAATGCAGGGGACACGGGTTCGAGCCCTGGTCCAGGAAGATCCCACATGCCTCGGAGCAACTAAACCCGTGCGCCACAACTACTGAGCCTGCGCTCTAGAGCCCACGAGCCACAACTACTGAAGCCCACCCACCTAGAGCCCGAGCTCCGCAACAACAGAAGCCACCGCAATGAGAAGCCCACGCACCGCAACGAAGAGTAGCCCCCACTCAACTCAACTAGAGAAAGCCGCGTGCAGCAACAAAGACCCAATGCAGCCAAAAAATAAATGATAAATAAATTTATATATATAAAAAAGCAGACTGGCTAGGAAGGCACTGAATTTGACTGTGTGTATCTGAAAATAGCTAGATTAAAATTTCTGTATCAGTTTAAATGAGAATCAGATGGAAAGTCTCCTTTCCTGGACATACCTTCATACACGTGCAGATTTTTGCATATACATACACATTTGGCATCTGTTGGCAGAATCTGCTGTTTCTCCCTGACCACCATCTTCTGAATCAGAGCTCCCCAAGGCTGGGGACCTTAGGTAAGTCACCCCTTATGTTGTGCCCTGGGGAGGTCTGTGACGGCAGTGATGGTCATGCCCAGATGGCTACTGACCATCCATTTCTATGCCTCAGGCCCTTCCTCAGGTCTGTTTATCCATAAATTTTTTTTTTTTATCTATTAAGCAGCCACTTTGTCTATGAATCCTCCACAGCCAGATGTCTGTGACATGATACCTATATTCTCACATTATCTGTTGAGAGACAAAGGCAGCAGCTTGAAAGGCTTAACTGGTAAGTTCTAAGTGGTGGTCCATAAAGTCATCAGAATAGAAGGTGTTATCTGCATGTGAACGAGCTTTCTACGAAGTAACATACACATATTAGTAACATTCACATATTTCCTGCTGCTGCTGTGCTCCTCCTACTATTATTATCACATTTGTAGAGTAGGAGAAAGATAGCAGGGCTGAGAATCCAGAGGCCTGGCATCCATTCCCGGACCTCTACTAACTGGCTTTGGGAACCAGAGCAAGTCATCTAAAGTTTTTTCTTATCTAGGAAATGCAAAGCTTGTATAACTCACACAGGACTCAACTAGAAGATCCTTATGGCCTTTTCAAGCTCTAAAATTCTATAGTTTTACACAGTTCTTACATTTTCTAGTTGTTTGAGGGAACCTCATGAATATAATCAAATGGATGTCCAGAAAACTTAATGATCTCTTAGGAGATCAGAGGAGAAAGAGTTTTCTTGTTTTTAATACAGTAGAAACTTGAAATGCAGGTTAGAGAGGGCCCAAAAAAGTACAGAGGGTTGTTTAAAGTCCAACTGCTTGAATTGGAACTTATTTTTAATGTGGGTTTACCCACCACACAAACACATGCACACACACACACAAAAGAATCTCATATTAAGAGGTAATATGTTTCTGAAAATATGCATATTAAGTTAAATTTTTGTTAATTGAAATATGTTGATTACACAGAGAGTATACTAAATTTTTTTCAAAAAGAAAGAAAACCCTAGTAAGTCCTCAAAGCTAAGCAAAACCAAACCAAACCACACCAAACCAATACAATTCTAAATTTTTGTCTTACAAGGACTCATATTATCATTTATTTGCTTACAATTAAGAGTTTTTCCCCTTGGAGGTCAGTTTTTAAATGAGGCATACCTATAAATGATTATGATGAAATAATAACAATGATTTTCATATGCTATTTGTGAATTTTGTTTACCATTTTGAAGTTTTATTTCACCTACAGTAAGTCTGGTTATCTGACATGCCTCAGCAGGAGTCATGATTTGTAGGCACTTCTTTCAAATCTATTTATGCCTCTGGTTTTGAAAATATAACACAACAAAAATTAATAATAATATCATCATCTACTCAGTGAATATGTGTTTCACCTGGCAATAGACCATTTGAGCTTTAGAAACAGGTTTCAACTTGTATGTTTTCAAAACGAGGAAGTTACAACAGACCTTGAAGAACAGCTCATTTTGTAGTCTCACAGCAAAATTCAAATGTTGGAATCGTAGGACATGAGGGATAAAATGAAAACCTTAAAAGCTACCGGAAAGAAAGACATATTTCTCAAAACAAGAACGAAAAACAACATCAGACTAACAACAAACTACTCGCGAGTAGGAACAGATGGCAAGAATACAGGGAGAAAGTATCTTCAAGGAGTGGACAGAAAGTCCCTGTCAACGTAGACTTATATACTCAGCTAAGCTATTAATTACAAGTGCAGGTGAAATAAAAGATATTATTACAAAGTACTTATTGCCCACTGACTGTAACTGAAATAACTACTAAAGGATATAAATAAGAAGGAAAATGCATCCAGAAAAAAAGGACTGAGATGCCAGAAGCAAAGATATGCAAAGCAATCTGCAAAACATCTTGGTAAATATAAATATTGACAATGTTTACGGTTAAAAATCCAACCCTTTTTGATGTTTCATACAAGGAGGAACTTAATTGTAAATAACGTGGAAAACACAGAAAATGGGAGGAGGAGTTTCAGATGGAAGTTAAAAACTAACCAAGGTCTCTGTTTTGGGAGGAGGAAAATAAAAATAATAATGACCTTAACATCTTTTTGAAAAATATAAAGTTACGTTTTATGTTAAAAAATGTATATTACAAAAACAATAGAAATGGAATGTGTATCTTCCAAGTTGATAGCGAAAAGATAAAGGAAAATAAAGAGAAGAGTGATAGAAAAAGAGAAAGAAGTAAAAGTTTGGCTAATAGTAAAAAGAGAAATAAGAGTAGAAATGAGACTAAATATCTCATCAACCAAAATAAATGTAACTGTAATTGTTTGTTAAAAAGAAAGGGACTTTTAGGTTGAATTTTAAAAATCAAGGTATAACCTATCAATCAAGAATCATACCTAAAAATTTATATAGAAAGTTTGAAATAATTAAAGACACACAAGGATAAAACTTATCAAAGCATATTTTGTTTTCCTCCTCAATAGCAGGAGAGATTTTCCTTGGGAGCTTATATCAGAGACTCTAAGCTAGTTTGTTAGCATCTAGAGAGCTTTTTCATTCAAGCACCTCCACGACCAGCACAGTGCCTTACACATAGTAGGTATCCAGTAAATGCTCACAGAAAGGGCAGATAGGAAATTTTGGAAAAGCATTTGAAATGATCTATCCCACCACTTAATTTTACATGTATTATGGGACATGTGTTAGTTTACATGTATTAGTTGACTTTCCCAAAGGTACACAGGTATTCCTACTACCTCTAGTAAATAAATATCCTATGCCCTACAGTTTACAATGGGCTTTTAACATTTTTTATTTAGGTATATTCATGTAAAAATGGACTGTGTACAATTTGACTAATTTTGACAACTGTATATGCCCCTGAAACCACCACAGTCAGGATGCAGAACATTTCTATTACCCCAGGCCTTCTGAAGTTTACCCCTCCCTCCACCCCCATCCCTAGGTAACCACGGATCTGCCTTTTGACGTTATAGATTGGCTTGCATTTTCTAGAATTTTATGTAAATGGAGTCAAACAATACGTGCTCTTTTGTGTCTGGCTTCTTTTGCTGAGCATGATTTTGAGGTTCATCCATGTTGTTGAATGTGTCCGTAGTTCTTTCCTCCTTCTTCCTTCTTCTCCTTCTTCTCCTCCTCCTTTTTTTTGGCTGAGCAGTATTCCATTTTATGGATGCACCACAATGTCTTTATCCATTTGCCAAATGATGAACATTTGGGTGGTTTCTAGTTTGGGGTTGCTGTGAATTAAGCTCTGTGAACATTTCTGTTGAAAAGTCTTTATGTGGACATGGGTTCTCATTTCTTTTGGGTAAATACTTGGAAGTAGAATGGCTGTATAGTAGGTTTACTTTTTTTTTTAACATTTTTATGGAGATATCATTCACATACCACACAACTCACCCATTTAGAGTGTACAATTCAATGGTTTTTAGTACATTTAGAGAGTTGTGCAACCATCATCACACTGAATTCTAGAACATTTTCATCACCTGAAAAAAAGCCCTCTTAGCTATTATCCTTCCACCACGTCATTTCCCACATCCCCAACCACTAATCTACTTTCCATCGTTAAAGATTTCCCTATTTTGGACTTCCATAGGAACGGAATTGTATGATTTGTGGGTTTTTTGTGATGGCTTATTTCACTTGCCATAATGTTTTCGTTGGTTCATATATCCTGTAGCAGATATCTTAATTCTTTTCTTTTAGACATTTTTTTTAGAGCAGTTTTAGGTTCAGAGCAAAATTGAGAGGAAGCTATAGAGATCTCCCATATACCACCCCGACACACACCACACATGCATAGCCTCCCCCATTACTGACATCCCCCACCAGATGGTACATTTGTTATAGCTGATGAACCTACATTGATACATCATTATCACCAAAGTCCACAGTTTACCTTAGGGTTCACACTTGGTGTTTTTATGTCTGCATAATATTTCATCATATGTGTACATCACATTTATTGACCAGTTCATCAGTTGAACATTTGGGTAGTAGGTTTATTTTTAAGAAACTGCTGAACTGTTCCCCGAAGTGGTTGTACCATGTTATATTCCCACCAGCAGTATATGAGAGCTCCGGTTGCTCCATATCCATGCCAACATTTGTTATTTTCAGCCATTCCTGCTGTTGAGAAGCAGTTCATAGCCAGAATTGCTAACTAGAGGGCTGTGGGTATAAATCAGGTCATCAGGCTCTCTGGTCTCTGGGAAGGTAAGGGTAATGAGGACATAGCTTCATGCTTAGGCAAAGGCAGGGACAGTAGAACTGTGTACTTGAGCCTGAAGAATGAGACTCACTTTTGGTGCCCACAGGGAGTTAGTGACACTGACGACACAGTCTCCATCTATTCAGCCCAGTGCTTTGTGTGGGACGGGATTACTACATACACAGCTGACAGGCACGGGACATTCAGTCACCGGCCTCCATGCAAATGTGGGGAACAAGGCCAGGAAAAGCAAGTCATGGCCTGATTCTTTCATGCAGGGGAAAGTCCCAGTTCTTTCCTGAATGGCTCATTCTGGGCTAGGGGAAAATCCCTCCCTCTTTTCTACCAGGTACAGTGGGGAACAGGCTAGAGGCACATTTTCTTGGCTTAATTTGTTCTATCCTAAGCTTAACCATCCATTTGGAGACGAAGAAAAAACAGTATTCCACTGTCCCCAATCTTGGAGCTGATCAGGAGGGTTCTGGCTAAGCTGGTTAAAGAGAACTCTGAGACAGCTGCTGGAAAAGCGGAGTTCCCACTGGATCCGACCTCATACCTGAAGGAATGTCTCCGAAGAAATCAGAGGCCTCCATTGGAAATAAAATCATAAAAGTATGTTTTAGTCCAATCAGGCTGCTATAACAAAATGCCACAAACCGGGTGGCTTATAAAAAACAGAAATTTATTTCTCACAGTTCTGAAGGCTGAAAGTCTGAGATCAGGATGCCAGCAATGGTCAGGTGAGAACCTTTTCCCATTGCATCTTCACATGGTGGACGGGAGCTAGCTCTCTGGGGCCTCTGTGGTGTCTCATTTATAAGGGCACTAATGCTTTCCATGGGAGCTCCATCTTCATGACCTAATCTACTTCCAAAGGTGCCATCTCCTAATACCATCACACTGGGATGTCAACATATGAATGTTAGGGAGCTACAAACATCCAGACCATAGCAAAGTACTAGAAGAAAATATGAAATTTTAAAAATTATCTCAGAGAGAAGGTTTTGTGTGCTACTTAGCCATGGAATACAAGATGATAAATTTGACTAAATAAGAATTAAGAATTATTTACATGGCCAAAATTCCTATAAACAAAGTCAAAAATAAAATGATAAGCTGGGAAAATATTTGCAATGCCTATTACAGACAAAGTGTTAATTTCCTTAACATATCTAGACTTCCCACAAGCCAGCAAGAGATGTACCAAAAATCCAGTAGAAAAATGGTAGAAATGAACAGAAAAGCCACAGAAAAGGAAACAGTACTGATTCCTTAATATTGGGGAAAGATGCTCAACTCTACTCATGAGAAGGGAAATGCAAATAGAAAAGAGATACTGTTTTTTGCCTGGAGGTGGACACCACATCCAGACAAACTCTGTCACGAACAATCACACCTCCTCTCTATTCTTCTAAGGGCCCTTTCATCTTTCCCCAAAATCGTTTTCTCTCCCCTAAGATCATGTACATTCCCCTTCCCCTTCCCCTATTAAGATGGTGTTTAAACCTGAATTCTAGAACACCTACTGAATGCTGGCAGAAGACCCCAGACCTCCCAAAAGGCAAGAAACTCCCCACATGCCTGGGTAGGGCAAAGCGGAGAGATTCCCGCACAGAGGATCGGTGCCGAGCGGCACTCACCCGCCCGAGAGGCTTGTCTGCTCGCCCGCCAGGGCGGGCGGCGCTGGAAGCTGAGGCTCGGGCTTCGGTCAGAGCGCAGGGAGAGGACTGGGGCTGGCGGCGAGAACTCAGCCTGAAGGGGGCTAATGTGCCACAGCTAGCCGGCAGGGAGTCCGGGAAAACTCTGGAGCTGCCGAAGAGGCAAGAGACTTTTTCTTCCCTCTTGGTTTCCTGGTGCGCGAGGAGAGGGGATTAAGAGTGCTGCTTAAAGGAGCTCCAGAGACGGGCGCGAGTCACGACTGAAAGCGCGGAGCCCAGTGACGGGCGTGGGACGCTGGGGCTGCTGCTGCCGCCGCCAAGAAGCCTGTGTGCGAGCGCAGGTCACTGCCCACACCGCCCTTCCTGGAGCCTGTGCAGCCCGCCACTGCTGGGGTCCCGGGATCCAGGGGCGGCTTCCCTGGGAGAACGCACGGCGCGCCTCGGGCTGGTGCAACGTCACGCCGACCTCTGCCGCTGCAGGCTCGCCCCGCACTCCGTGCCCCTCCCTCCCGCCCGGCCTGAGTGAGCCAGAGTCCCCGAAGAGGCTGCTCCTTTAACCCTGTCCTGTCTGAGCGAAGAACAGACGCCCTCCGGCGACCTACACGCAGAGGCGGGGCCAAATCCAAAGCTGAGACCCAGGAGCTGTGAGAACAAAGAAGAGAAAGGGAAACCTCTCCCAGCAGCCTCAGAAGCAGCGGATTAAAGCTCCACAATCAACTTGATGGACCCTGCATCTGTGGAATACATGAATAGACAACACATCATCCCAAATTGAGGAGCCAGGAGTCAGTGCTGTGCCTCTGAGGTGGGAGAGCCAACTTCAGGACACTGGTCCACAAGAGACCTCCCAGCGCCACATAATATCAAACGGCGAAAATCTTCCAGAGATCTCCATCTCAACACCAGCACCCAGCTTCACTCAACGACCAGCAAGCTACAGTGCTGGACACCCTATGCCAAACAACTAGCAAGACAGAAACACAACGCCACCCATTAGCAGAGAGGTGGCCTAAAGTCATAAAAAGTCCGCAGACACCCCAAAACACAGCACCAGACGTGGACCTGCCCACCAGAAAGACAAGATCCAGCCTCATTCACCAGAACACAGGCACTAGTACCTTCCACCAGGAAGCCTACACAACCCACTAAACCAACCTTAGCCACTGGGGACAGACACCAAAAACAACGGGAACTACGAACCTGCAGCCTGCAAAAAGGAGACCCCAAACACAGTAACATAAGCAAAATGAGAAGACAGAAAAACACACAGCAGGAGAAGGAACAAGATAAAAACCCACCAGACCTAACAAATGAAGACATAATAGGCAGTCTACCTGAAAAAGAATTCAGAATAATGATGGTAAAGATGATCCAAGATTCTATTTCCCAGATCCAAAATCTTGGAAATAGAATAGACAAAATGCAAGAAACAGTTAACAAGGACCTAGAAGAACTAAAGATGAATCAAGCATCGATTAAAAACACAATACATGAAATAAAAAATACTCTAGATGGGATCAATAGCAGAATAACTGAGGCAGAAGAACGGATAAGTGAGGTGGAAGATAAAATAGTGGAAATAACTGCTGCAGAGCAAAATAAAGAAAAAAGAATGAAAAGAACAGAGGACAGTCTCAGAGACCTCTGGGACAACATTAAACGCACCAACATTCGAATTATAGGGGTTCCAGAAGAAGAAGAGAAAAAGAAAGGGACTGAGAAAATATTTGAAGAGATTATAGTTGAAAACTTCCCTAATATGGGAAAGGAAATAGTTAATCAAGTCCAGGAAGCACAGAGAGTCCCATACAGAATAAATCCAAGGAGAAATACACCAAGACACATATTAATCAAACTGTCAAAAATTAAACACAAAGAAATCATATTAAAAGCAGCAAGGCAAAAACAACAAATAACACACAAGGGAATCCCCATCAGGATAACAGCTGATCTCTCAGCAGAAACTCTACAAGCCAGAAGGGAGTGGCAGGACATAATTAAAGTGATGAAGGAGAAAAACCTGCAACCAAGATTACTCTACCCAGCAAGGATCTCATTCAGATTTGATGGAGAAATTAAAACGTTTACAGACAAGCAAAAGCTGAGAGAGTTCAGCACCACCAAACCAGCTTTACAACAAATGCTAAAGGAACTTCTCTAGGCAAGAAACACAGCAGAAGGAAAAGACCTACAATAACGAACCCAAAACAATTAAGAAAATTGGAATAGGAACATACATATCGATAATTACCTTAAATGTAAATGGACTAAATGCTCCCACCAAAAGACACAGATTGGCTGAATGGATACAAAAACAAGACCCATATATATGCTGTCTACAAGAGACCCACTTCAGACCTAGAGACACATACAGACTGAAAGTAAGGGGATGGAAAAAGATATTCCATGCAACTGGAAACCAAAAGAAAGCTGGAGTAGCAATTCTCATATCAGACAAAATAGACTTTAAAATAAAGACTACTAGAAGAGACAAAGAAGGACACTACATAATGATCAAGGGATCGATCCAAGAAGAAGATATAACAATTGTAAATATTTATGCACCCAACATAGGAGCACCTCAATACATAAGGCAAATACTAACAGCCATAAAAGGAGAAATCGACAGTAACACAATCATAGTAGGGGACTTTAACACCCCACTTTCACCAATGGACAGATCTTCCAAAATGAAAATAAATAAGGAAACACAAGCTTTAAATGATACATTAAACAAGATGGACTTAATTGATATTTATAGGACATTCCATCCAAAAACAACAGAATACACATTTTTCTCAAGTGCTCATGGAACATTCTCCAGGATAGATCATATCTTGGGTCACAAATCAAGCCTTGGTAAATTTAAGAAAATTGAAATTGTATCAAGTGTCTTTTCTGACCACAATGCTATGAGACTAGATATCAATTACAGGAAAAGAGCTGTAAAAAATACAAACACATGGAGGCTAAACAATACACTACTTAATAACGAAGTGATCACTGAAGAAATCAAAGAGGAATTTAAAAAATACCTAGAAACAAATGACAATGGAGACACGACGACCCAAAACCTATGGGATGCAGCAAAAGAAGTTCTAAGAGGGAAGTTTATAGCAATACAATCCCACCTTAAGAAACAGGAAACATCTCGAATAAACAACCTAACCTTGCACCTAAAGCAATTAGAGAAAGAAGAACAAAAACACCCCAAAGTTAGCAGAAGGAAAGAAATCATAAAAATCAGATCAGAAATAAATGAAAAAGAAATGAAGGAAACGATAGCAAAGATCAATAAAACTAAAAGCTGGTTCTTTGAGAAGATAAACAAAATTGATAAACCATTAGCCAGACTCATCAAGAAAAGAAGGGAGAAGACTCAAATCAATAGAATTAGAAATGAAAAAGGAGAAGTAACAACTGACACTGCAGAAATACAAAAGATCATGAGAGAT
Organism: Mesoplodon bidens; assembly: GCF_964165515.1. NCBI lineage: Eukaryota > Metazoa > Chordata > Mammalia > Artiodactyla > Ziphiidae > Mesoplodon > Mesoplodon bidens. The sequence continues at coordinate 11,612,678 of NC_138166.1, forward strand.
TACTACAAGCAACTCTATGCCCATAAAATGGACAACCTGGAAGAGATGGACAAATTCTTAGAAATGCACAACCTGCCAAGACTGACTCAGGAAGAAATAGAAAATATGAATAGACCAATCACAAGCACTGAAATTGAAACTGTGATTAAAAATCTTCCATCAAACAAAAGCCCAGGACCAGATGGCTTCACAGGCGAATTCTATCAAACATTTAGAGAAGAGCTAACACCCATCCTTCTCAAACTCTTCCAAACAATATCAGAGGAAGGAACACTCCCAAACTCATTCTACGAGGCCACCATCACCTTGATACCAAAACCAGGCAAGGATGTCACAAAGAAAGAAAACTACAGGCCAATATCACTGATGAACATAGATGCAAAAATCCTCAACAAAATACTAGCAAACAGAATCCAACAGCACATTAAAAGGATCATACACCATGATCAAGTGGGGTTTATTCCAGGAATGCAAGGATTCTTCAATATACGCAAATCAATCAATGTGATACACCATATTAACAAGTTGAAGGAGAAAAACCATATGATCATCTCAATAGATGCAGAGAAAGCTTTCGACAAAATTCAACACCCATTTATGATAAAAACCCTGCAGAAAGTAGGCATAGAGGGAACTTTCCTCAACATCATAAAGGCCATATATGACAAACCCACAGCCAACATTGTCCTCAATGGTGAAAAACTGAAACCATTTCCACTAAGATCAGGAACAAGACAAGGCTGCCCACTCTCACCACTCTTATTCAACATAGTTTTGGAAGTTTTAGCCACAGCAATCAGAGAAGAAAAGGAAATAAAAGGAATCCAAATTGGAAAAGAAGAAGTAAAGCTGTCACTGTTTGCAGATGACATGATACTATACATAGAGAATCCTAAAGATGCTACCGAAAAACTACTAGAACTAATCAATGAATTTGGTAAAGTAGCAGGATACAAAATTAATGTACAGAAATCTCTGGCATTCCTGTACACTAATGATGAAAAATCTGAAAACGAAATCAAGAAAACACTCCCATTTACCATTGCAACAAAAAGAATAAAATATCTAGGAATAAACCTACCTAAGGAGACAAAAGACCTGTATGCAGAAAATTATAAGACACTGATGAAAGAAATTAAAGATGATACAAATAGATGGAGAGATATACCATGCTCCTGGATTGGAAGAATCAATATTGTGAAAATGACTCTACTACCCAAAGCAATCTACAGATTCAATGCAATCCCTATCAAACTACCACTGGCATTTTTCACAGAACTAGAACAAAAAATTTCAAAATTTGTTTGGAAAAACAAAAGACCCCGAATAGCCAAAGCAATCTTGAGAACGAAAAACGGAGCTGGAGGAATCAGGCTCCCTGACTTCAGACTATACTACAAAGCTACAGTAATCAAGACAGTGTGGTACTGGCATAAAAACAGAAAGATAGATCAGTGGATCAGGATAGAAAGCCCAGAGATAAACCCACGCACATATGGCCAACTTATCTTTGATAAAGGAGGCAGGAATGTACAGTGGAGAAAGGACAGCCTCTTCAATAAGTGGTGCTGGGAAAACTGGACAGGGACATGTAAAAGTTTGAGATTAGATCATTCCCTAACACCATACACAAAAATAAGCTCAAAATGGATTAAAGACTTAAATGTAAGGCCAGAAACTATCAAACTCTTAGAGGAAAACATAGGTAGAACACTCTATGACATAAATCACAGCAAGATCCTTTTGGACCCACCTCCTAGAGAAATGGAAATAAAAACAAAGATAAACAAATGGGACCTAATGAAACTTCAAAGCTTTTGCACAGCAAAGGAAACCATAAAGAAGATCAAAAGACAACCCTCAGAATGGGAGAAAATATTTGCAAATGAAGCAACTGACAAAGGATTAATCTCCAAAATTTATAAACAGCTCATGCAGCTCAATAGCAAAAAAACAAACAACCCAATCCAAAAATGGGCAGAAGACTTAAATAGGCATTTCTCCAAAGAAGATATACAGACTGCCAACAAACACATGAAAGAATGCTCAACATCATTAATCATTAGAGAAATGCAAATCAAAACTACAATGAGATATCATCTCACACCAGTCAGAATGGCCATCATCAAGAAATCTAGAAACAATAAATGCTGGAGAGGGTGTGGAAAAAAGGGAACACTCTTGCACTGCTGGTGGGAATGTGAATTGGTACAGCCACTATGGAGAACAGTATGGAGGTTCCTTAAAAAACTACAAATAGAACTACCATATGACCCAGCAATCCCACTACTAGGCATATACCCTGAGAAAACCATAATTCAAAAAGAGACATGTACCAAAATGTTCATTGCAGCTCTGTTCACAATAGCCCGGAGCTGGAAACAACCTAGGTGTCCATCGTCGGATGGATGGATAAAGAAGATGTGGCACATATATACAATGGAATATTACTCAGCCATAAAAAGAAACGAAACTGAGCTATTTGTAATGAGGTGGATAGACCTAGAGTCTGTCATACAGAGTGAAGTAAGTCAGAAAGAGAAAGACAAATACCGTATGCTAACACATATATACGGAATTTAAAAAAAAAAAAAAAGTCATGAAGGACCTAGGGGCAAAACGGGAATAAAGACACAGACCTACTTGAGAATGGACTTGAGGATATGGGGAGGGGGAAGGGTAAGCTGTGACAAAGCGAAAGAGAGGCATGGACATATATACACTACCAAACGTAAGGTAGATAGATAGTGGGAAGCAGCCACAGAGCACAGGGAGATCAGCTCGGTGCTTTGTGACCGCCTGGAGGGGTGGGATGGGGAGGGTGGGAGGGAGGGAGATGCATGAGGGAAGGGATGTGGGAACAGATGTATATGTATGACTGATTCACTTTGTTATAAAGCAGAAACTAATTAAAAAATTAAAAAAATAAATAAATAAATAAAATAAAGAAGAAGGTTAATGGGAAAACAAAAAACAAAAAAAACAAAAACCTGAATTCTAAGCCACCGTGGGATTCACTCACTTTTCCTTGGCTATCTCCCATGTATCCATGAGGTATACATGTTAAAACTTCTCTTGTTAATCTGTCTTTTATTACAGGGGTCTCAGCTAAGGACTTAGAAGGGCAGAGGGAAATTATTTTTCCTCTCCTACAGGGCCTTGGCTTCAGAGGACCCCCTCCGGGGATGCTCAGGACCAGTCAGGGAGTGAGTGTTCCTGAGGTTCCGGAAGGGAGGAAGGCAGGCTGTGGAACTTTATTTCCTTCTCTGAAAGAGCGGAGGGTCTCTCACTGGTTGGGTGTTTGGGGTGGGGGAGAGAGTGGCACAGGGCAAGGGAGTGGGAAGTAAATTTAGTGAGTTTACACTATTTTGCTCAGTGTTACACGTGAAGCAATCAGGGTGCAATGAATGTGAGCTTCTCTGGTCTGGAAAGGCTTGCCAAAGGCTTGGCTGGAGACAAATATGTGGGAGAACCATGGGAGTGGCGTGCTAAACCATGTGCGTGCTGGTCCAGCAGCCCACAGGGGAGCCACTGTAGAGAGCTGCAAGAAGCTTCATGCCATCAGCATGGCCGCTGCTGCTGGGAGGGTGAGCCGGGCCCTGGGTGCTCTCTGCCCAAGGCGGGCCTGCAGTGTAGGGGTGCTTGAGTGGTGCGACCTGTGTGTCCCGTCCTAGGGTTTGGATCCTAGAAGCCCATGGTTCCAGTACTGGATGAACAGGGACCATGGACAGAGCTTCCCCACAGATATAAAGATGGCTGGGTTTGTCGGCCCTCCCCTCACTGCCCACAGCCCTGCTGAAGGAGCTGTACTCTGGAACATTCACAGCAATGCTTCTTCTTCTCATCTTAAGTCTGTCATGTTTCAAGTACATTATCGATAATGTAAGAGTTTGTAGGCTGCAAGCAGTCCATTCGTAGCTAAGCGTGTTCCAAGGTCCAACTTAACACAGCTTCGGAACATGACTCCTTTGCTAGCAAATTAGACACTTGCAGTAGCTGGATGCCAGGAAAGTTCCTTTAAATACGTTAAGGGCCTGAACCGTTGCTGATGTCGGAGAAGACTCCCCGGGTCTTTCATGTGAAGTTGGAGGGGTGCCTGACCCAAAGATTCTGGCCCTGCCCTCCAGCTACCTGATCCATCTCACCTGGCTGAGACCTGGGTGGAACCAGGATTCAGCATCTCAGAGGTGAGGAACAAGACAGCAAGGGGCATCCGGGTCCCGTTCAGGCTCTGTGAGATTCTGGCCCAGTTGGGTCCTTGGTGCCCGGACCACAGGCTTTCAGAAGGAGATTCGAGCTGACAAACGGACAACAGAACATGATAATGGCAGAAACAACCTCGGGGCTGGAAACAGACGCTGTAATCACAGGAGAAAAAACCCACAACAAATTCCAAAATGTGACCCTTAAGATCCCTGGATCAGGGAGGGGAAGGACGGGGAGATTCCCCTTATGGTGGAAACAGGGCAACATGAAGAACGTTGTGCAGTCAAGCTGAAAATTAAACAGAGTTTCTTTAATTCAAAGCCTTAATTATTCTGACGTCTTCCATAACTTAATCTAAGCCATCACTTCAGCTTTAATTATGCATAATGAAATGGATTACTTACAGTAACTAATATGATAGGAAAAACAGAGGTGAGAATTGGTACGTTGGCAACTGTTTATTCATCTTTTTTTTCAGCCCATGTTTATTGTCTACCTACTATGCTGCCGCCTTTACTACAGTCCTATTAGGAAAAATATAGCATATACTATGAGCCAGTTTCTTTTACTTCATTAGCTCATGGACTGCTTGCAATAATACTGCATCACAGGTATTATTCTCCCTGATTTATAGAAGTGGAACTGAGATTCTGAAAGGGTAAGTAATTTGCCTAAGGTCACACAGCAAAAACTTTTTTTTTTTTTTTTTTTTGCCATTTACCTATTTTAGAGAGAAACATACAAACTGACATTTTGAATCTTAACTCCTGTTTTTGTTTTTGTTTTGGTCGCACCGCACAGCTTGTGGGATCTCAGTTCCCCAACCAGGGATTGAACCCGGGCCGTGGCAGTAAAAGCCTGTAATCCTAACCACTAGGCCACCAGGGAATCCCTTAACTCCTGTTTTACACAGGAAAAGTTAACTTTTCCTAAGGGAAAAATGAGTGACCAAAATTGTCCTTTTGGGAAATCAACCTGACGGTTGCCTGTAGGATGCGTCGGAGGCTGCGAAGACAGTCCAGGTCGGAGGCCAGGACCTAAGTCAGAGAGGTGGCAGCCAAACTGGAAAAAGAAGCTACATGGTGCACTGTGGAGGCTAGAAGGGGCTCGATGAAGATTTGGACGTGATGGGCAAGTTACTCATCCTCTCCGAGCCTTAGTTTCCTTGTGCCCAAAAGGGGCTGTAGGGCTTCGCTGGTGGCGCAGTGGTTGAGAGTCCGCCTGCCAATGCAGGGCACACAGGTTCGTGTCCCGGTCCGGGAGGATCCCACATGCCGCGGAGCGGCTGGGCCCGTGAGCCATGGCCGCTGAGCCTGCGCGTCCGGAGCCTGTGCTCCGCAACGGGAGAGGCCACAGCAGTGAGAGGCCCGCGTACCGCAAAAAAAAAAAAAAAAAAAAAGCGGGGGGGGTGCTGTAACCGGTTTATTTAGCAGTTTCAATCCAGGGGCATATAAACAGAAATGGTTATATTTTTCCTCCAGTCATCGGTTTTAATCTGCCTCTGTTACATCTCCCTTTCTTGTTTCTCAATAGCTTGCTTCCTGGTCACTTTCAGTTAGTCAGCGTCCTTGATAGTCACAGCTTCCATCTCAAACTCAGATCTCACTTCCAGACTCTCCCCTGCTGCACCCTTGGCGCCTGGGCGTGGGGTGTGGTCCGACTCCCTTGCCCTGGGGGGAAGGTGGGGAGGAGGGAGCGGAAAGGGGATGAGCGTGGCTCCCTAGCTGGCCCTCCTTGCTGTCTCCCTCCTTGGTTGTGGTAGCTCTCTGGGTTCATACAGACTAACTAGCCAGGGATGACCTCTGTGTATCCAAATGCTGGTTCACTAGTGGGGCACACGTGCTCTTCAGAGCACCTGGGGGTCTCCCTGCGGCTCACGTCCCTGGTGGGGAGGAACAATGCCCCCATCCATCCCCTGTCACCAGCCTTGGGCTGCTGGGCACCCCTCTCCCAGCAAGCAGTTCTCGAGTGAAAGGAGCAGGAGAGAGGGTCCAAGTCCTGCTTCCTTCCACTCTGTCCACTGTCTTCCTCCTGCACCATGTTGAGAGCATGGGCTGCTCCACCACCACCTTCCCTCTGCACAGCCACCGCTCCTTGTCTGGGTAGAGGCTGGACTCGAGCTGTGGTTCACTCCCCGGGCCTTGTAGCCTGGCACAGGGCTGCATGGGGCATGAAAGCACTGCACAGGGCAACACCTGGCCCCCAGGGATGGGCCACATCACCTTCCAGTGGGCAGAAGCTCCCTCCAAAATCTTCCTCCACTGACATCTTTGAGGGCTGGAGGGGCGGTGGATGGAGTCAAAGGGCAGTGTCTACGGTTGTAGGTCTGCCTTGAGGAGGGGTCTGGCCCTTGGTTCCTCTCTTTATTTTATTTATTTTTGTTTGTTTGTTTTTTTTGGCTCCTCTCTTTAGAATGAGTGCTTTAGTCTCCAACTCTGAGTCTGACTCATCAATTCAGGACAGCAGAAAAATTCCTACTTGCCTACCCCTGTTTCCGAGAATGACAACATGCCTGGTGACATGATGGGAGCCCATCATGGATGACTCTGTTTATGTCCAGCTTTTACTATCCACTCTTTCTTTGCTCTTCTGACTTTTCTTCTGGGGTTCTCTGTGCAGATGCATGGTGGGTGTGGACTTTTAAGATGGACTCTAGCTAACCAGGGCTGGTTGGCTGGCCTCTTGGTACCATGCGGTCACAGAAGGGGAGAATCAAAGAACAAACAGTCCTGTGGTGTTTGGAGTCTCCCTTGGTGACACTAAAGCCTCTGTTTGATTTCTCGCATGGTAACAAAACCAGGAGGGGAAGGTGAGTGGCACCTGGAATAGACTCTGGGTGTAAGGCGGGTTTCAGGTCCTGGATAACACGCTGGAAGGGTGCACAGAAGTGAACTAAAGATGCAGGAGGCCATCCTCTTCCTGCTTCACCTGGGCGCCCTGTCAGGTAGGAACTGCGTTTTGCCACCTTGGCCCATTCAGTTTGCTTGATATCATTGTGTGATAAAGTCCCCAAAGAGGAAATTGCCTCTGGGAGGCTTTGTTCAAGTGTGGGCTTCTCAGCATCAGGGAGCCCTGAGAGGCTGGGATGGCGTATCTGGAGAAGAGGGTACCCAAAAAGCTACCATCTAATCAATGTTCATACAGACTTCACTTCCCCTCTTGTGCTAACTGGCCTGTGTGGTCCTTTCAAGACCTAAAATTGGGAAAAGAATTTTCCTAGTAGGGCTTTTTATGTATGTCAACCAGTCTTTGTGGAGATTCTGGCCTTACTCTGGAGCCTTCTTGGGGCAAACGGAGGTTGCAAATCACCCTATGGGAAAACCGAGGTACTGAGGGGCTAGTGTCTCAGTCTTGAGCAAAGAAAATTTCTGATAGAAGCCAAAGATTCACCTCGTGCTTCTGGCACTCCCTCTTCCTAACTCAAGAGCTTCAAGAATCTTGGATGCTTTTTCAGTGTTGTCAGCTTGGATTACTTAAATTGAGCTTTTAAAATTAAATCTTATTTTTGAATAGGTAGTATATGCATTATGTATGGAATTCAATCATGTTAAATTTGCAGATTAATTTAGGGATAATTTACATCTTTGATGAGTTATATAGTAAAAATGCTTAGAGGAGTGTCTGGTACCTAGTAAATGCTTAGTAAATGTTAGTGATTATTATGTATGACGTTGAGTCTTCCCATCCAAGAACAAGGCTCTAGAAACTTGTTCAAGTCTTCATTTGTTTTCTCAGGAGTATTTTGAGATTTTTTCTTTCATATAGATCTTGCACATTCTGATTGTTTATTTCTAGTTCTTTTTCTTTTTAGCAGTTGTAAATGGAATTTTCTCTTCCCTCTTATCTTTCAATTGATTGTTATATAATGTATGGAGGTTTTTTTATGAATTATCTTATTATTTGTAATGATGTTTCAGTTGATTCTCATGCATTTGCCAGGTTTGAAGATGATAAATATTGTTCGTTTCCTCGCTTGTTTTTTTTCAATCTCTTATTTCTTTCTCTTATCCAACTGCTGGGCCTGTATATTCAGATTGTTGTTCAATAATGATGAGTGTATACTCTTGTCTTGTTCTCCATGAAGCATGATGTTAGCTTTTGGTATGAAATAGCTTTGGGTATGTTTTATGTGTTAAGGAGATAGCTTTTATTCTTATTTAGGCTATTTGCTTGTAAATCAAAATGGATTTTTAAATCAGATGTTTTTTCAGGATCTATAGAAAGGACCACTTGATTTTCCTCTTTGATCTGTTAATAACATAAATAAATCACGGTTTCCTAATAATATTGAACTGTCTTTAACCTTGGGCTTTTAGAGGGCAGGAGGAACTGTGAGTGTGAAGCTGGGCCTTGAGCTTCTCAGACTCTCACTTGAAGTAAACATTGGAGATTTTCCCAGAAATATAGGCTTTTAGGATCATAATCATTTGAGTTAAGAGGTGACATTTATTGTCATTGGGGGAAGAGAGAGGTTAGGAAGAACCCAGCATCTTATACTGAAACATTATCATTTGGAACCTTCTCATCAGATGTGTGAAAGGAACAGATCACAAAAGTTTGCAAGAAATACTTGAGATTCTTTATAGAAACCACGTTCCAATCCCTCCCTCTCCAAAAGACCATGCACTGTACTGCACTTTGGCTTCCACAGGTCAAATCCTATTTTTTGGAAGGTTCTGCTGTGATGCAGACTGTTTCTCTCTCACCTTCTTAGGTGAGTCTGAGAACCTGATCCTTACCCATGATCGCAAAAACATCAGGGTCACAGAGGATTGGGGGAGGGGAACAGCCACACCAGTCCCTGCCTTCGGGGAATTGGAAACACGCATCACCAAAATAATCTCAAACAAAGTAACATTCTCCAGTATCCTTTTTCCTCTCATTTGGTCTAACTCCTATGCACCCTCCAAGGCCCCGTCAGGCCCAACCTCCTCCATGGAGCCTTCCCAGATTGCCCTAGCTCTTGGTGCACACTCTCCTGCTGCACCCTGGAGCTCCTTCCGTCTGCACATGGAATGCGTTTTAAGGGTTTAGTACAGAGCCTAACACAGAGTAAGTGCTCAGTGAAAGGTAGCAGGGGTTATACTATAATTCATCCGTTATGTGTCTGCCCTGTCTCCTCAAGCGGAACGTCAGCCCTACAATAAGAGGTTTCACGTTTCTTCTTGCTCTGTGGTCCCTGAGCGCCAACACATATAGGGGAGCTAATAAATGTTGTTTTTGTTGATCATTATCCCTTTCGGGACCTGTTTTCCCCCCCAGATTTACTGATATCCCCTAAATGCAGAAATTTAGATCATCTGCCTGCTTAATATTGGCATTGAGATTGGCTTCTGTCTTTTTCACCTCCTATTAAGATGAGGGAAAGAAAACATTTTCTCTTTGGGATGCTAAAGTGTCCCATTCCAGTGACAACTTAGAAAGGAAGGCCCTAAAAGAACATAAACTACACAAGACTCCCAACTGTAGCAGGGGAAAGAGTTGAGATGAAACAATCTCTGGCTCCATCTGTACCAAAGGACCATGTGTCATTCCTGGGAGATAGAGGACTTAGCAAAGGCCCCTTGGTGTATTTAAATCCACTGCACACTGAAGTTGTCTCCACTTTGAGAGAGTCTCCAGGGAACTAGCTTTTGTCTGAGTCTCAGGGAAATGAAAAGTACCAGTGTGTTTAATGGACAAAGGGCTCCTTGGTAGCTAGAAGACCCGAAGGAACATGAAAAAGTTACCAGGCCCATTGACCTGAGTTTTGTCCACGGAGCACCAGGTGTGAGGCCATCTTGGTCTCTCTAGGACAATCCCCAAGTCTGCCATCTGGGCCTAGACCCCTGCTAGGTGGTGTCAGGAATCAAAAGAGGCCCCAGGCTCAGTGTATTTTGCTGCTTGAGGAAGCAGGTGCAACCCCTCCTGAATGCTCTTATTAATTTGAAAAGGCAGGAAGGTATAGTCCATTTCCAGAAAGTCTTTCTGTGGGTGATTAATCCTTTGTATGGGATCCAAAGAACATTACAAAAAGTTTCTACTTTTTCTCTCATGTCACTTTCCTATTCAGACAACCTCAGAGAAGCAAAAGGCCATCCCTCCTCTCAGTCTTCCCTCCCTCTTCCTTTTCCATGGCAACCAGTTGTCTCCCCCTCACCTCCAGCTGAAGCACTCACTTCCTGGAACCTGCCTGCTTTTCCACCTCCAAGGAGCTGCAGGAGGTTTGCGAGAAGCCAGCCCCCCTCAGGCCAGCACCAGAGTGATGTGGCCAGACGAACAACCCCCTCTCTCGCTAATGATGACCTAGTGCCATTTACACTGTAGGTGTAAGTGCAGATTTCACAGAATCATTACAAGACTCACCATCCTTTCTTCTGTGTCCTACTAAGGGCTCCCTTCTATTAGCCTTTGCGGGGTAAAGAATCAGCCCCCCAAAGTGGGTGGGTGAGTATCCCATCCAAGAAGGCATACACTGTGGAAATGAAAGACATAGGATAGGAAGACGTTGCATATAGTGAAACAAAAACACTGTATAATGTTTTCTAGTATGTTGAGTGTATGCATTTTCTTATACAGTACCTGTGACAGTGAATTCCAGTAGGGCTGCAGTTAGTCTGAGTGGCTTTGGTAAAGTTCCTGCACAGAGCTGACTCCCGTTCAAGGCAGGAAGCCTGCTGATTAATAGCACTGCTTTGTAACCACGGGTTCCGGGAGTTTGGGGACAGTTTGCAGCGGCCTGGAAGCATTGTTATTGATGACGGTGAGACTGATGATTGGCACCTGGCCTCGGCGAGCTCCTCAGAGGGCTCTGCTCTTGGCGCTGGTTATGTAACAGGATGGTACCTACATGAGCATCAAAATAGAAACAGTTCCAGCACAGACTCTAACTTGGGCTCACTGTTTCCAGGGTATCAGTGACTATGTTGGTGGTTCCTGATCTGAGCAAGTGCACTTTGTTCTGGCCCTTAGGGACAAGAGGACATCAGGAGCTGGCACCGGGCCTCTCCCGTCCTCTTGCTACGAGGCAGTGTTCAGCTGGGATGCACATCCTTACTTTAATGTTGTTGCTATACCGTATCCTTTTTCTGTAATCAACTGTAGATGTGGAAGCATTCTCATTTGGGTCCTGTGCGTCTTCTTGAACAATTGAACAATTAGAAGTGTTTAATGGCTACTGTCAGTGTAGCAACACACCCCTGAGAGATTAGAGTTGACAGAGGGTCCAACAGAAGTTAAGGGATCAGCCTAAGGTCACACAGTCAAGTAGCAGCAAGGCACAAATCAGCTCTGATTCCAAATCCCTTTCTCTTTTCACAACACTCCTCTGACTTCTTTCACTACCATTTGGATTGGTTAATAGAGATAATGAAGAGGTATTTATCACCTCAGGTGAGACCTGCCCTGTGTACCGAAAGCAGAGCTGTAAGTAAGAGCAGCTGCATTCCCGGAGGGAGAAGATGGCATCGCACCACACTTCCTGGACCACGTCATCAACTTTGGTGTCAGAGACCCAGATGGTCAGCTTCCTCCCCTGGAACCAAGGCTGCAGAGGCCTTCATTATCCCCACACGTGCTCCAGGGAGGGGGCCTCCTTGGCTCCTTTCTGGCAAGGCAGTGGGTTTGCTCATTTGGAAACAAGCGAGCCCATCATCCAGCCAGCTCTCAACCACAAGCTAGATGTTTCAGTGGGCTCAGTGACTGATAATAATCCTTTTTTGTGCTTTTTCTTTTTCAAAGTGTACCCGTCAAGCAATTATAATTTGCTTCTTAATTAAGATGCATGTGTAAGTCAAATTCCATTAAAGCCTCTTTCTTGCTCTCAAGCACTCAGACCACCAGAGAAAGTTTGGAACACCAGCCTCGAAAGGAAAGTGCATGATGTCTTAGGGAGAGTGGGCCCCTGGCTCCCAACCTTCCCTCTGACACCAATTAAGTGGGTGCCTTTGGACACATACCTTAAAAAAAAAAAAAGAAGAGAAAAAAATGTTTAATGTCTTTACTGGAGTATAACTGCTTTACAATGGTGTTAGTTTCTGCTGTATAACAAAGTGAATCAGCTATACATATACATATATCCCCATATCTCCTCCCTCTTGCGTCTCCCTCTAACCCTCCCTATCCCTCCCCTCTAGGTGGTCACAAAGCACCGAGCTGATCTCCCTGTGCTATGCGGCTGCTTCCCACTAGCTAGCTATTTTACATTTGGTAGTGGATATATGTCCATGCCACTCTCTCACTTCGTCCCAGCTTACCCTTCCCCCTCCCCGTGTCCTCAAGTCCATTCTCTATGTCTGCATCTTTATTCCTGTCTTGCCCCTAAGTTCTTCAGAACCTTTTTTTTTCTTTTAGATTCCAAATATATGTGTTAGCATACAGTATTTGTTTTTCTCTTTCTGACTTACTTCACTCTGTATGACAGACTCTAGATCCATCCACCTCACTATAAATAACTCAATTTCGTTTCTTTTTATGGCTGAGTAATAGTCCATTGTATATATGCACCACATCTTCTTTATCCATTCACCTGTCGATGGACACTTAGGTTGCTTCTATGTCCTGGCTATTGTAAATAGAGCTGCAATGAACATTGTGGTACATGACCCTTTTTGAATTATGGTTTTCTCAGGGTATATGCCCAGTAGTGGGAATGCTGGGTCATATGGTAGTTCTATTTTTAGTTTTTTAAGGATCCTCCATACTGTTCTCCATAGTGTCTGTATCAATTTACATTCCCACCAACAGGGCAAGAGGGTTCCCTTTTCACCACACCCTCTCCAGAATTTATTGTTTGTAGATTTTTTGATGATGGCCATTCTGACCTGTGTGATGATACCTCATTGCAGTTTTGATTTGCATTTCTCTAATGATTAGTGATGTTGAGCATTCTTTCATGTGTTTGTTGGCAATCTCTATATCTTCTTTGGAGAAATGTCTATTTAGGTCTTCTGCCCATTTCTGGATTGGGTTGTTTGTTTTTTTGGTACTGAGCTGCCTGAGTTGCTTGTATATTTTGGAGATTAATCCTTTCTCAGTTGCTTCGTTTACAAATATTTTCTCCCATTCTGAGGGTTGTCTTTTCATCTTGTTTATGGTTTCCTTTGCTGTGCAAAAGCTTTTATGCTTCATTAGGTCCCATTTGTTTATTTTTGTTTTTATTGCCATTTCTCTAGGAGGTGGGTCAAAAAGGATCTTGCTGTGATTTATGTCATAGAGTGTTCTGCCTATGTTTTCCTCTAAGAGTTTGATAGTGTCTGGCCTTACCTTTAGGTTCTCAATCCATTTAGAGTTTATTTTTGTGTATGGTGTTACGGAGTGTTCTAATTTCATTCTTTTACATGTAGCTGTCCAGTTTTCCCAGCACCACTTATTGAAGAGGCTGTCTTTTCTCCAGTGTATATTCTTGCCTCCTTTATCAAAGATAAGGTGACCACATGTGCATGGGGCTTATCTCTGGGCTTTCTATCCTGTTCCATAGATCTATATTTCTGTTTCTGTGCCAGTACCATACTGTCTTGATTATTGTAGCTTTGCAGTATAGTCTGAAGTCAGGGAGCCTGATTCCTCCAGCTGTGTTTTTCTTTCTCAAGATTGCTTTGGCTATTTGGGGTCTTCTGTGTTTCCATACAAATTGTGAAATTTTTTGCTCTAGGTCTGTGAAAAATGCCATTGGTAGTTCGATAGGGATTGCATTGAATCTGTAGATTGCTTTGGATAGTAGAGTCATTTTCACAATGTTGATTCTTCCAATCCAAGAACATGGTATATCTCTCCCTCTGTTTGTATCATCTTTAATTTCTTTCATCAGTGTCTTATAGTTTTCTCCTTAGGTAGGTTTATCCCTAGGTATTTGATGCTTTTTTTTGTAATGGTAAATGGGAGTGTTTCCTTAACTTCTCTTTCAGATTTTTTCATCATTAGTGTACAGGAATTCAAGAGACTTCTGTGCATTAGTTTTGTATCCTGCTACTTTACCAAATTCATTGATCAGCTCTAGTAGTTTCCTGGTAGCATCTTTAGGATTCTCTATGTATAGTATCATGTCATCTGCAAACAGTGACACTTTTACTTCTTCTTTTCCAACTTGGATTCCTTTTATTTCTTTTTCTTCTCTGATTGCTGTGGTTAAAACTTCCAGAACTATGTTGAATAACAGTGGTGAGAGTGGGCAACCTTGTCTTGTTCCTGATCTTAGTGGAAATGGTTTCAGTTTTTCACCATTGAGAATGATGTTTGATGTGGGTTTGTCATATATGGCCTTTATTATGTTGAGGTAAGTTCCCTCTATGCCTACTTTCTGGAGGGTTTTTATCATAAATGGGTGTTGAATTTTGTCAGAAGCTTTTTCTGCATCTATTGAGATAATCATATGGTTTTTCTCCTTCAATTTGTTAATATGGTGTATCACATTGATTGATTTGCGGATATTGAAGAATCCTTGCATTCCTGGGATAAACCCCACTTGATCATGGTGTATGATCCTTTTAATGTGCTGTTGGATTCTGTTTGCTAGTATTTTGTTGAGGATTTTTGCATCTATGTTCATCAGTGATATTGGTCTGTAGTTTTCTTCTTTTGTTATATCTTTGTCTGGTTTTGGTATCAGGGTGATGGTGGACTCGTAGAATGAGCTTGGGAGTGTTCCTTTCTCTGCTATTTCAGTGCTAATTTCTAATTCTAATTCTATTTCTAATTCTATTCTAATTCTAATTCATTTTCATTTCTAATTCTATTGATTTGAGTCTTCACCCTTTTTTTCTTGATGAGTCTGGCTAATGGTTTATCATTTTGCTTATCTTCTCAAAGAACCAGCTTTGAGTTTTATTGATCTTTGTTATTGTTTCCTTCATTTCTTTTTCATTTATTTCTGATCTGATCTTTATGATTTCTTTCCTTCTGCTAACTTTGGGGATTTTTGTTCTTCTTTCTCTAATTGCTTTAGGTGTAAGGTTAGGTTGTTTATTTGAGATGTTTCTTATTTCCTGAGGTAGGATCGCATTGCTATAAACTTCTCTATTAGAACTGCTTTTGCTGCATCCCATAGGTTTTGGGTTGCCATGTTTTCATTGTCTTTGTTTCTAGGTATTTTTTGATTTTCTCTTTGATTTCTTCAGTGATATTGGTTATTTAGTAGTGTATTATTTAGCCTCCATGTGTTTGTATTCTTTTACAGATTTTTTCCTGTAATTGATATCTAGTCTTATAGCATTGTGGTTGGAAAAGATACTTGATATGATTTCAATTTTCTTAAATTTACCAAGGCTTGATTTGTGACCCAAGATATGATCTATCCTGGAGAATGTTCCATGAGCACTTGAGAAGAAAGTGTATTCTGTTGTTTTTGGATGGAATGTCCTATAAATGTCAATTAAGTCCATGTTGTTTAATGTATCATTTAAAGCTTGTGTTTCCTTATTTATTTTCATTTTGGATGATGTGTCCATTGGTGAAAGTGGGGTGTCAAAGTCCCCTACTATGATTGTATTACTGTCGACTTCCCCTTTTATGGCTGTTAGCATTTGCCTTATTATTGAGGTGCTCCTATGTTGGGTGCATGAATATTTACAATTGTTATATCTTCTTCTTGGATTGATCCCTTGATCATTATGTAATGTCCTTCTTTGCCTCTTGTAATAGTCTTTATTTTAAAGTCTATTTTGTCTGATATGAAAATTGCTACTCCAGCTTTCTTTTGATTTCCATTTGCATGGAATATCTTATTCCATCCCCTCACTTTCAGTCTGTATGTGTCCTTAGGTCTGAAGTGGGTCTCTTGTAGACAGCATATATACAGGTCTTGTTTTTGTATCCATTCAGCCAGGCTACATCTTTTGGTTGGAGCATTTAATCCATTTACATTTAAGGTAATTAATGATATGTATGTTCCTATTCCCATTTTCTTAATTGTTTTGGGTTTGTTATTGTAGGTCTTTTCCTTCTCTTGTGTTTCCTGCCTAGAGAAGTTCCTTTAGCATTTGTTATAAAGCTGGTTTGGTGGTGCTGAATTTTCTTGGCTTTTTTTGCCTGTAAAGGTTTTATTTCTCCATCAAATCTGAATGAGATCCTTGCCGGGTAGAGTAATCTTGGTTGTAGGTTTTTCCCTTTCATCACTTTGAATATGTCCTGCCACTCCCTTCTGGTTTGCAGAGTTTCTGCTGAAAGATCAGCTGTTAACTTTATGGGGATTCCCTTGTATGTTATTTGTTGCTTTTCCTTTGCTGCTTTTAATATTGTTTCTTTATATTTAATTTTTGACAGTTTGATTAATATGTGTCTTGGCATGTTTCTCCTTGGATTTATCATGTATGAGACTCCCTGCACTTCCTGGATTTGGGTGGCTATTTCCTTTCCCAAATTAGGAATGTTTTCAACTATAATCTCTTCAAATATTTTCTCAGTCCCTTTTTTTTCTCTTCTTTCTTCTGGGACCCCTATAATTCAAATGTTAGTGTGATTAATGTTGTCCCAGAGGTCTCTGAGACTGTCCTCTGTTCTTTTCATTCTTTTTTCTTTATTCTGCTCTGGGGTAGTTATTGTCACTTTTTTTTTTTTTTTTTTTTGTGGTACGTGGGCCTCTCACTGTTGTGGCCTCTCCCGTTGCGGAGCACAGGCTCCGGATGCGCAGGCTCAGCGGCCATGGCTCACAGGCCTAGCCGCTCAGCGGCATGTGGGATCCTCCCAGACCGGGGCACGAACCCGTGTCCCCAGCATCGGCAGGCGGACTCTCAACCACTGCGCCACCAGGGAAGCCCCACTGTCACTATTTTACCTTCCAGGTCACTTATCCGTTTTTCTGCCTCAGTTATTCTGCTATTGATCCCTTCTAGAGAATTTTTAATTTCATTTATTGTGTTGTTCATCCTTGTTTGTTTGCTCTTTAGTTCTTCTAGGTCCTTGTTGAACGTTTATTTTATTTTCTCCATTCTATTTCCAAGGTTTTAGATCATCTTTACTGTCATTACTCTGAATTCTTTTTCAGGTAGACTGCCTATTTCCTCTTCATTTGTTTGGTCTGGTGGGTTTTTACCTTGCTCCTTCTCCTGCTGTGTGTTTTTCTGTCTTCTCATTTTAGTTAACTTACTGTGTTTGGAGTCTCCTTTTCGCAGGCTGTAAGTTCACAGTTCCCATTTTTTTTGGTGAATGCCCCCCCGTGGGTAAGGTTGGTTCAGTGGTTTGTGTAGGCTTCCTGGTGGAGGGGACTGCTGCCTGTGTTCTGGTGGATGAGGCTGGACCTTGTCTTTCTGGCGACATCCCTTAAACTTATTTGTAGAATGAATGAATTGAATATTTGGTGAATTTTATATCTTATTAATTGCTCTATTTTTAGGGTGTGGACCCTAGCCACTAATTATTATTATTACTATTGCTTTAATACTGCTACTACTGCTTTTAATAGCAAGGAAGCTGGAGAAAGTGGGTGTTGGACTAAGCGTTGGGAGATCCAAGCTTGGCCACCTTTCTTATCAGTGTCCCTGGAGTGTCTGCCTCAAAGTTTTTAGGGTTCAGTTACATGACCCTGGCATACATAACTTTTTCCTGGGAAGAGAGGGCTCCAGATGAAGAGTAGAACAGCTCTGGCAAGAATGTCAGCAGAAAGGGCATATTCAAAGACACAGCCTGGTTTTATCCATATGTGGCATAGGTAGTTCTCAACACAAAGTGCTTAAGGGCCACTGGATAGATCCACTTTTCCCTCTGAAATATTTCCCTCACTGCTATGTGAAATAGGACCACTCGGGGAAGAGCACAACAAGCTCTATAAGTGTAAGGAGGCAGCACGGAGCCATGCAAAGGAGTCCTGTCCTTGGAGTCAAAGACTTGGATTGGAAGGTTGGTTCTTCCATAGAATTAGCCTCTCAAACCTAGGGCTTATCCAAGTTATAATTAACGCAACAAGATCAATGGATACGCTCCCCACGAAGCAAACTAGGAGCTTCGGCTGGAGATGTTTGGGGAGCATGGCCTCTCCAGTTTGCCACAGGACACGCAGCAAGGTTGGTGGCTGTGGTAATCTATCTGTTCAAGGTGAGGCTGTGGGGAGCCCTGAGTAGGGCTTAGCAAGCCTCTCATAGCCGAGCCCGTTTCAAGCTAATACTCCAGCACCATGCCTTATGCTGTTCCCCCAAATGGCCTCTTACAGATCACACCACCCAAATCTAACGTCTTGGTCACGGGTCCAATCTCTTACCAGCTCCCAGCACCATCTTGCTATGCTGCTACCAGGTTATAGAATAACCACGGTGCATCCCACGTGCTGGGTCACCTGATGAGCATGGAGCAACAGACTGTCCGTAGTGGGGGACATGCAGTCTGTTATCTACAGACCCGGATGCATGAGCCAGAGCCCCCCCCCATGGCCACTTACTGGGTGTGTAGTCTCAGGTGTGTGAAATGGTGGCAGCAATACCTACATCCAGGGACCGCGGTTAGAGTGGATGAAATCAGGCACACCTAGCATGATGCCCAGTGAGTAGGTGCCCAGTGAAGGTGAGTGGTTACTAGTTTCAGTCTGTTCCTTTGGGCTGGGCACTACCTTACCCCAGGCTATTCTTGAGAAAAATGTAGTGAGTTACATCTTTGCTTAAACATGCTCAGAGGCCTCCTTCCTCGTTGGCTAGAGGGGCACGAATCACTGGGGTGAGTGGGAGGGGGCAAAATCAGGACGGGGGTGGGGTCCTTGGAGACAAATTGCCAACCTTTCATTTTGCTCATGACCATCTTGCCCCGCTGAGCTGGGAGGGAACACTCTTGTGAACAGCTTGGGGGAGTGGGGTGGAGATTCCAGTGGTAGGAAAAGAGGGCTTGAGGGAATTATACCCACAAAACCCAACCCACCACAGCAGTTGATTATTTTTCTCATTTTGAAAAACTATTTTGGGGAACTTTTTGCCTCTAAATACTCCAGGCATACTATTTTGCTGCTGGTTTTTTAATCACAAGAATGCTCTAATATTAAAGTCAATTTTAATGGATTAAAAAAATCCATTTGTATTCACATCACCCTAAATCTCAGCTGTTTTGATATTTCTGAGTCCTTGCACAGTCCTTGTCCATAAAACCGGGTAATGCCGCCAGCAAAAAATAACTTATGATGGGCTTCCCTGGTGGCGCAGTGGTTGAGAGTCCGCCTGCCGATGCAGGGGACACGGGTTCGTGCCCCGGTCTGGGAAGATCCCACATGCCGCGGAGCGGTTAGGCCCGTGAGCCATGGCTGCTGAGCCTGCGCGTCCGGAGCCTGTGCTCTGCAGGGGGAGAGGCCACAACAGTGAGAGGCCCGCCTACCGCAAAAAAAAAAAAAAAAAAAAAAAAAAAAAAAAAAAAAAAAAAAATAACTTATGCATAATGCATTTTAGTCTCTAAACGAAATCAGATGATTTTAGATTTAGGAAAGCTTGTATCGGCGAATGTGTTTATATTTCATTTTCTCCTGCATTTCTATCTACCTCTCTGCATCCCCTCCCCCAAATTTGAAATAAAAACCTTCTCTTATAAAAGCCAACATTTTCCCATGGCTTATTTGTTTCTAGAAATTTTGCACCTTTCAGATCTTTCCACTGTCCCCCCCACCTCCTCCCATTCCAGGAATTTTTGTCCCCATTGGCTAACGGTGGCCAAGGTTGGAAGCTGGCTGAGAAGCAAGACCTCACTGTAAATTTTGGCTTCGTTACTTATTATTCACCATGTGTCCTTCAGCTTGGTTTCCTCATCTGTTAAATGATGACACTAATATTTATCTGAGAGGATTATTCTGAGGAGTAAATGAGAGAAAGTATTTTACATGATGCATTTATTTGGACCATTGGTTAAGTGGTAATTGTATTAATTTCCTAGGGATGCCATAACAAATTACCATAAACTGAACAGCTTAAAGCAGCAGAAATTTATTCTCTCACAGTTAAGGAGCCCAGAAGTCTGAAATCAAGGTGTCAACAGGATTGGTTCCTTCCAGAGATTCTGAGGGAGAATCTGCTCCAGGCCTACCTCCTGGTTTCTGGGGGTTGCTTGACATGCCTTGGCTTGTAGCTACATCACTTCAGTTTGTGCCTCTTTCCTAACATGGGCTTCTTCCTTCTCTGTGTGTCTCTGTGTCCTATCCTGTTCTTATAAGGACACCACTCAGTACATTTGGGGCCCACTCTAATCCAGCACGACCTCCTCTTAACTAATTACATTTACAAAGACTCTATTTGCAGATAAGCTACATTCTGAGGTTCTGGGTGGCCGTGAACTTGAGGGGGCACTATTCAACCATCATTATGGAAGCATAAAGAATATGACCCACTGCTCTCCTCTGTGCTGGCAAAATCCTGCAGAGTGTCAAGGAGACCTTAGACTGTCCTGAGGCTTTCCTGGAAGAAACACATTTTCTCTGACATCATAATAGTCCCTGTTTGTAATGCAGCCCAAGGGAATTCACGGGCCTGCCCTGAGTCTCTCACTACATTCTCTGTGAAATGGGAGTCACTCCATCGAGCATGATGTACTGATCGACCCTCTCCATGGTGCCCACAGCATCCAGTAATAACAAGTCATTGTCTGTGAGATTCCTTAGGGATGTGAGGAGAGCTGGCATGATTTTGGCGCTCTCCAGTCATGCACACTCCATTCTCAATGGCCTCTGAATCAAACACTGACACGGAAAAGGAAAATAAATTCTTAGAGGCTCCCTGGACCTTGTAAGACAGAGGATGCCATGGCCAGACTGGGTCCTCCAAGGGGTGTCTGTCTTCTAAGGTATCACATTTCCCTCTCCCTGGCTCTTCACAAAGGCTGGGAGAAACCAGAAAGGAAGTAGAGAGACAAAAGAAAGACAGCAGCTTTATTTCCAGAATGACAGAAGCAGATTTCATGGTTGTTTGCTGGTGGTTGTTTTCTTGGCTTTGAGATATCTTGCATTCCTGTTTCCAGCTCTTGGCAAGAGTCTTCATTCTTGGGGAGTGACCGGGTTCCAGTGTTGCCCTGAGCTACGAGTTGAAGCCACAGACCAAGCTGCTAAGTCCTTGTTTCCAGCACAAGGCTTTGTGCTCATGTCATTTACATCCTTTTTAAATCCACAGTGGGACATGCACTACACCTAATCCACTTACCTGCTACAAGCAACGTGGCAGAGAATTCTCCACCTGAGACTTCAGTGCACAAGTTTTCTGTGAGATTATCAGCATCACTGTCACCTGTGATCCCAGGGTTTCCCCTAATCAACTCAAGTCCCCTCACTGAGGCCTTCAGGGTGAACTGGCTGTCAGACACTGACTTTGAGGTAAGCACCATCTTACTCCCAATAGGAGCTGCTCACAAAGAGGGGTCCTGAAGATGGGGTGGATGGGATTCTGGATCAGTGATCATTTCCTCCTATTTCCCTGGTTTAATCTCCCCTCTTGTGAGATCTGGGCATTCCGTTTGGGGCATTCTACAGCCCTCTGTGCTAGATGCCCCTATAGCTTTGGACTTTTTCTCCATTTAATTCAGTCCAAATGAACAATATGTTCAATTTGTTACAAATAAAAGGTTTGTTTCTTATTGCCAACTACCCTCACACGATAACAGGTGTTAGAGGTGCTGACAGTAACTGAATTCTTTGGGTGGGACAGTTTGTGTGGTGATCTCCTTAAAAACGAGGCCCTGATGAATTTGTACCTGGTGATTCTTCTTTTCTATGATTCTGTAATTTTTCAGAAGGAAATTTATGAGGAGACATTTCATATGGAAGAAGGCACCCTTAGTAAAAATATAAGTCTGGATGTCTAGCCATACTATGTGAACGTTTCCTGTTGGACAATTCAGACCCAATCATTCACATTCAAGAGCCACGCCACTGCTGCTCTGTTTTCTAGTTTGTCATTTGGGTCTTTTCCAAAGTTTTCACTTCTCCTTAGGCAGGACAAACCTGCTGATTGCATGTCTACTGGTAACCTCAAAGGCCTTCTAAGGATGTCTTTAGGGTCTAGGTGTCTGGACCCACTTGTACTGCATTATCCCCCAGACCTACCTCATTCCTCAATGGGCGTAGGGACCTCCCACAGTCATCATCAGCTTTGCCCCTGCTCCCACCTGCCATTGCTCTGGGTTTCTGGTGGGACCCAGTGGGCCTGCTTGGTCTAGGCTCAGTTGCCTCTCTGAGATACATAAGGTGGTCTTAAACCCAGCTGATGATTAGAGCCACCAGGGGAGCTTTCAGAAAGTGTGCATATCTGGGCCCCAGAGCAGACCTGTGGAGCCCAGGACTTGAAGGCAAGAGCCCAGAATCTGGTATTCTCTGCACCCCAGGGGTGGGCCCTCTGGTATGCAAGGAGCACACATTCAGGAAGACTTCACCTCACCATCCAGTGTACATTCCCAGGGCCCACAGACTGCTTCTGTGACTTCCCTGCCTATCTACCTGCTCCCTTGACATCTGGTTCATCTTTTTTTTTTTTTTTTTGCGGTATGCGGGCCTCTCACTGTTGTGGCCTCTCCCGTTGCGGAGCACAGGCTCCGGACGCGCAGGCTCAGCGGCCATGGCTCACGGGCCCAGCCGCTCCGCGGCATGTGGGATCTTCCCGGACCGGGACACAAACCCGCGTCCCCTGCATCGGCAGGCGGACTCTCAACCACTGCGCCACCAGGGAAGCCCCGACATCTGGTTCATCTTTAACAGCTGTTGCTTATCTGTGCCTCCAAGCCTTGCCAGTTGCTTATACTTACAGAGCATGTAGTATACACGGAGACTGTGGTAAGTGCTTGACATGTTTACTCTTGTGATATTCACAACAAGCCAATGATGTTATTTGTATGATTATCCCCTTTGTACAGATGGGGGAAATGATGCAAAATGTAACAGACAGGTGAGATAACTTGCACTGGGCTGTACAGCTACTGCTGTGCTGAAACTGGAAGGCAGGTAGTCTGGCTTTAGAGCTCTCACTATTTTTTGAAACAGCTCTATTGAGATATAATACACATAGCATATAATTCACCCATCTAAAGTACACAAGTCAGTGGTTTTTACTCTATTCACATACCATCACCACGATCTAATTGTAGAATGTTTTCATCACCCCAAAACAAAACCCCAAGTCCATTAGCAGTCGCTCCCCTGTCTCCTATCCCCCCAGGCCCTGGGAACCACTAAACTACTTTCTGTCTTAATGGATTTGCCTATTCTGGACCCCTTCATATGAATGGAATCATATTGTATTTGGTTTTTAATGACTGGCTTTTTTTCACTTAAGCATAAAATTTCAAAGGTCACACATGTTGTAGCATGGATCAGTACTTCAGTCCTTTTAATGGCTGAATAATATTCCACTGAATGGATATACCACATTTGTCTATTTGTTCATCAGTTGACAGATATTTGGGTTATTTCCACTTGAGAGCCCTCATTCTCAGCCTCTTATAGTCTATATCCTTTAATGATGAGGATGATCAAGCTATTTCAGATTTGCAGATGTTCTAAAGCACATTCAGTGACTTCCCTGGTGGTCCAGTGGTTAAGAAGCCACCTTCCAATGCAGGGGACTTGGGTTCGATCCCTGGTCGGGGAACTAATATCCCACATGCCACAGGGCAACTAAGCCCGCACGTCGCAACTACTCAGCCTGTGCGCTCTAGAGCCTGTGGCACAACTAGAGAGCCCACATGCTGCAGCTACTGAGCCTGCACGCTCTGGAGCCTGCACACCACAACTAGAGAGAAGCCCATGCGCCGCAACGAAGAGCCTGTGCGCCACAGTGAAAGATCTCACATGCTGCAACTAAGACCTGACACAGCCAAATAAATAAATACATCCATCCATCCATCCATACATACATACATACATACATAAACATTAATTTAAAAAATGAGGGCTGTTAAAAAATAAATAAAAGCACGTCCACATCCTGGTCTCTTAATTGTTACTACGAACACTGATATTCACTATTAAAATTGCAAATCCCTATTCTAGAAATAACATCACAAAGAGACAGCAAGGTTAACTGATTTGTCTGAGATCACAGAGCCAGAAAGGATGAAATAAGAACTTGACTCAGGGCTTCCCTGGTGGCGCAGTGTTGAGAGTCCGCCTGCCGATGCAGGGGACACGGGTTCGTGCCCCGGTCTGGGAGGATCCCACATGCCGCGGAGTGGCTGGGCCCGTGAGCCATGGCCGCTGAGCCTGCGCGTCCGGAGCCTGTGCTCCGCAATGGGAGAGCCCACAGCAGTGAGAGGCCCGCGTACCGCAAAAAAAAAAGAACTTGACTCAGGTCTTCCCATTCCCAGGGTCAGGCTCTGCCCCCTACACTGCCCTGCACGTCTACTCCTGCTTAAATGAGCCCCCAAATCCTCCGCTATCATACCTGCCCTTCCCCCATTCCATGTGATTCAAACAGGGGTGTCAGTCAAGGAGGAATTCCATCCCGTTCCTGACCTCTAGAAATGGAGAATTTCTGAGCCTCTCCACTGATCTAGGTCACGTGTCCAGTGTATAGTCCCAGTCCTGGTGCCCTCCTGGCACCACAGCCAACAGCTGCCCAGGACC
Organism: Mesoplodon bidens; assembly: GCF_964165515.1. Taxonomy (NCBI): domain Eukaryota; kingdom Metazoa; phylum Chordata; class Mammalia; order Artiodactyla; family Ziphiidae; genus Mesoplodon; species Mesoplodon bidens. Next base: position 11,637,360 of record NC_138166.1, read on the forward strand.
CCGTGTCGGTACTAGGATGGGCCACAGGTTCACACGTCCTGAAGCTGTTCTAAAGAATTTGTTGCTACTCTCCAGAAACTGCCCAGTATTATCAACCATCCCCTGCAAGAAGTCACTATTCTCCAACCCAAACTGCTCACAGGGGCTGTGCCTACAGAACACAACAATGCCACCTCTGTGGCAGAACCTGGCTCCTCCTTGACCCTCTGCAGGGTGACCCAGCCATAAGGTTCTGGGGTCTCCGGCCCAGACGTCTGGTCACTGTTGGCCTTGGGACTCAGTCATGCAGGGCTTTCTGTGGGTGACCTCCAATCATGCCAGAGGCAGGCTGCCCTACTTTTGGACAGAGCTGCTGAGACTTCAGGGGTGGGGGGTTAGATGGATTAATCATGCTGATGGTGCTGATGATGATGACGACAAGTCACATTTATGGAGCACTTACCATATGCCAGGAATTCCCCGAAACATTTTGTGAATGCATTCATTTAACCCTCCTAACAATGCTATGACGTGGTACGCTATTATTACTTGCCTGTTAAAGGTGGGGAAACCGAGGCATAGAGAGGTTGAGCAACTCGCCCAAGTTCACACAGCTAATTGGTGGCAGACTTGAGATGTGAGGTCAGGCAGGCTGGCCCCGAGAACACGTGCTCATCGGCCCCAAGCCACGCTGCCTCACGGTTGCCTCCCAAGAGGGATGTGCAAGCCTCATCCAGCAGCACATGTGGCTCACCTCTGGAGTCCCTTCCTGGAGCAGCACCAAGAAGGAGAGCTCCGAGGAGTCAGGGAGGCGGGGCTCACGGACATCCACGAGAGCTGTAAGGGCGGGCGCTCTCTGAGGCTGCGTGGCGGCCGCGCCTGCCCCCCTGCCATTGGCCCATCTCTGAGCTTGACACTGCTCTGTGCCCATCTGCTGTCGTGAGCGCTGTGGACCTTGTACATTTGGTCAGCCTTGTCCAGAACAACCTCAAACCTAACACACCTACAACTAAACGTATCGTCTTTTAGCAAAACTCTGCAGCCAGATTGCCCACCATCAGAGAGACTCCACCACTCCCAGCTGTGACCTTTGGAGTTCCTTCTCCTCCCTGCTCTGGTCTCCTGATGTGTGAAAGGGGGAAGTTTTTCCAACCTATGGTTATTGCCATGATTAAATAAAATACTCCACAAAATGGCTTGGCCAGAGCCTTGCACATGAACATTTAATTAATGCTGGTAAAGACAACAGCAAAAGCAACTTTTCCATGTGTTGGCAGCAACCTAATTCCTTTGGTTCCAAGATATAACATTTTAGACATTTTTTTTTTTTTTTTTTTTTTTTTTGTGGTACGCGGGCCTCTCACTGTTGTGGCCCCTCCCGTTGCGGAGCACAGGCTCCGGATGCGCAGGCCCAGCGGCCATGGCTCATGGGCCCAGCCGCTCCGCGGCATGTGGGATCCTCCCGGACCAGGGCACGAACCTGCGTCCCCTGCATCGGCAGGCGGACTCTCAACCACTGCGCCACCAGGGAAGCCCTAGACCTTTTTTTTTTTTTTTTTTTTTTGCTGTACGCGGGCCTCTCACTGTTGTGGCCTCTCCCATTGCGGAGCACAGGCTCCGGACGCACAGGCTCAGCGGCCATGGCTCACGGGCCTAGCGGCTCCACGGCATGTGGGATCTTCCCGGACCGGGGCACGAACCCGTGTCCCCTGCATCGGCAGGCGGACTCTCAACCACTGCGCCACCAGGGAAGCCCTAGACCTTTTTTTGACTGTTCTATTTTCTTCCTCTAGGGTGTTACAGCCAGGCCCCAAGGAGAAAGGCTGTCAATAGGTAACATTGGGGTGAAGGATCTGCAAGTGTGGAGTTCAGGAGAGGACTCCAGGCTTCAGTAGCTGGGAGCTAGGGTGTAAGTCAGGAAGCACAGAGGACGGTTGTGACGGGGGCAGCTCTGGTGGACACACATTCACTGCACAGTTTTCGACATCTAATGGTAATAAAAGTCAGCATTTGCTGGGTGCTCGCTCAGCACCAGACAGGGATCAAAGTATTCCATGGATTAGCTCATGGAGTCCTCCCAACAACTGCAGAAAGCAGATGCCATTAGCATTCCCATTTTACAGATGGTAAAATTGAGGCACGGAAAGGTTAAGTAATGGGAAGGCTGAGCTTTGAAGCCGGTCAGTCTGGCTCCAGAGTCTATACTCTTGACTCCTAAGTTATGCTGCCTCTCACCTCCCACGTGCCAAGCAGAGAGACAGGTCATCTCCACTTGTGTGGAGCCCAGGCTGACCCTGTTCGTTGGTGGTGACAAGATTACTGTGTTTTCCCCTCTCAACCCCCCTCCATACGTGTCCCCTCCACTGCATGTGCTCATTCACATCTGTGGCCATCCTCTCCTCTCATAATCAATCCAAATCGTACAAAGTCAAACACAATGCCCACCACCTCCTCCGTGAAGCCCTCCTCGACTAAACACATCTCACAATGAACTTTTTTCCCCATGATTTTCCATAGTACCGTGGTCTAGCTCTTTGCTATAATACCTTGTATTATACTTCAGTTGTTTAACTAGGGCGAGAATTATTTACCTAACGATAGTCGTGTGGAAACAAAATCAGGGAAAGGTCAAGTAACTTTCCCAAGGTCACACAGAAGTCCAGTGGTGGAAACTGGATAGGAGCTAAGTGCTTTTCTCAGTAGAGGATACTGAATACCTCCCTGCCTGGCCCCAGTTGTATTAATAACCAAAAGGTTCTTCTATGAGCATAAATTAAGATATTTATGAAATTTAGTCCTTGATATCTCAAAGGGCTCTGGGCCTTCTGGGAGCTCCACAGGCTAAGCTGGTGGCAGGGATGTGCATATAGATGTGAGAGGTCACAGACTGGCCTCCAGTTAACCTCAGCAGGGCCCTTCCACCATGGACCACAGGGGTTCCTGCTGGCAACAGTCTAGATTCCGGTGATATGTCTCTGGCCCTGGTGCTTGGTGCCTCTTCCACATCGCCACTCCAAAACACTTGTCTGGCACAGGACACATTTCCGACAGTGGAAGAATGTGTGGAAATGTACCAAAACCCCAAAGAGCCTGTTGGTGTAAGTAAATATCACTGCTTATTTCTGCAGATGTATCCTTCTCTTGTTGATTCTTAGATGTGGCCTTGGGAAACTTAGAGGGGAATGATGAGTCAAGACGTCACGTCACAGCAATCCCAGGGAAGTGCAGCATCTTAGTCTTAAAGACAAGAAAATCAACCTGGATTCAGGGTAGCTAAGGGACGTGCCTAGGAGCCTACCCCAAGTAGTGACAGGTTTTAAAATTTTCGGGATTTCCATCTCCAGTAGATGGAACTAGGATGTCTCCTGAATACTTGTCTTTCCTATGAAGAGCCACAGCCCACAGAGGAATCCCTTTAGTGAAGTGTCATGGGGGTTATGTCGGAAGGACACAGGCAAAACAACCGGTTCCCCTGACAGGGAGTGAAGATGGTTTCCAGGATGCTGGTTGCCTCCAACCTAGTTATATCCCTGTGCAAAATGTGTGCATACAAAACAGACCTTCTTTCCCATGGTTACTGAGAATTGTGCATTTGCTTTTAGGTTGTCACCACCGGGAAGGAACACCTGGATTTTGAAACAGGACCACACATATTTGATTTGCAGATTTGTGTGAAGGATGATGTGGATGTCACTGACCTGCAGGTCCTGACGGTCCAGGTAACAGATGTGAATGAGCCGCCTGAGTTTCAAGGCAATTTGGCAAACGGTAAGACACACTGGGGTGTGCGATGCAGCCCAGACGGTGGCATCAGGCAGGATGCTGGGTGACAGAGTGAAATAGAAAAGTAAATAAATGAGCAGCTGTTTCCCTGGAAAAGGCAGCTGCTTAATGAGTGGGGAATAAGTGAAACGTCCCCCAGCCCAGGACTCCCAATAGTAACACTTAATAATTTACAAAGCCCTTTCCATCCATGGCTTCTCTTGGGCCTCTCCTGGTCCTGGGGAAGAACCTGGGGCTCGAGGACCTCCAGTGGATCCTGCTGGAGGAACCTGGGCTGAGCCCGTTTACAGGCTTAGCACTGGATACCGGCCATTGACTGACTGGTTCATTCTCCACGTGGATGCTGACCCCTCGAGGGGACTGTGTATTCGGGGTCTGCTACAAGGTAGGGACAATATAGGGGACCAGAGCATAGGGTAACATCCTGCGTGATCTCCCCCTGGCTCATGGCTTTGAAGGCCCTCCATACACTGACAACTCCCAAGTCCACTGTTATTTTTGTTTGTTTTCTATTTTTTGGATTCAACCATCTTTATTAACCTATCAATGTCACATTTTATATCAGTACATACTACCTTGTTATTTTTTCAAAGGAGTCTACTTTAGTACATCATATTAACAGTAAAAAGTCAAATAAGGTGGCTAAACATCACCCTAGCGTATTAATGTCCTCTGGACAAGGCAAGCTAGAAACGCAGTCACTTTACACACATGTAAGGGTAGTGTTCCAAATTAACTAAGAAGCTGCTACACCAGCTTCACCCTTGAACTCCTGATTCAGATAAAAACTGTCCTACCCAACAGCTCCATTTGGATGTCTAATGGACATCCATGATATTGTGATTTATAATAAGAAACATATATTTGGTCTTTGTCCCCTCCTGGCACAGAGCCTAAAACCGTTGGAATGTCTTAAGTGATAAGAGTGACAAAGGTGTCTTTTCTTACATTAATGAGGTGACTTTTGGACCCCACCTAAGGATGGGGGCTGCTCACTAGAGAAACCGACCATATGATTAGAAGGTTGGACAGTGGAGAGGGGGGAGGGGCTGGAGATTGAGTTAAATTGGGTTCAGTCACTAATGGCCAATGATTTAATCAGTCGTGCCTATGTAATGAAGCTTCCATAAAAGCCCAAAAGAACAGGGCTCAGAGAGCTTCCGGGTTGGTGAACACGTGGAACCTGGGGAGAGTGGGTGCCTGGAGAGGGCATGGGAACTCTCTGCCCCTTTCCCATACTGTGTCCTATGCAGCTCTTCCATCTGGCTGATCCTGACTTATACCCTTTTATAATATCCCAATCATCTAGCAGGTAAAATGTTTCCTTGTGTTCACTAGAGAGCAGACCCCTCTAGCACATTATTGGAACCCGAGGAGGGGGTTGTGGGAACCTCCCATCTAGAGCCGGTTGGTCAGAAGCACAGGTGACCACCTGGACGTGTGATTGGCATCTGAAGGGCGAGGGGCTGTCTTGTATGATGGAGCCCTGCAGCTGTGGAATCTGACGCTATCTCTGGGTAGACAGTGTCAGAATCGAGTTGCATTGTGGGACACCCAGCTGGTGTTGGAGAATTGCTTGGTCGTGTGGGACCCCCCCCCAGACACACACTGGAACTGGAGTTAGAATCTGCCATCTCAGACTTAATGGGCCCCCAAACCACTCTTGACTCCCATCTCCCTCCCCACCATCCCAGCCCAAATCTGCTTCTCTCATCTTTCCCATTTTAGTTCCTGGCAACTCCGTCCTTCCAGTTTCATGGGCCAAAACCTCACAGTTGCCCTTGATTCCCCCTGTCTCTCACACCCAACATCAAACCCATTAGGAAGTCCTGTCAGCTTCTAAGTTTATGCAGAATCCTACCTCTCCCCAGCAACCCCAGCAATCGGTCGCCTGCTCCGCCCTTGCCCCCTCTAGTTGATTCTTCTTACGACAGCCAGAGGCATCCTCTTAAACATCGGTTAAGTCAAGGCACTCCTCTGCTTAAAACCCTACAAGAACTTCCCATCTCCCTCACAAGGAGAATCAGTGTCTCCCTAAGGTCCTATAAGATCTGAGGAGCCCCTTCCAAACCCCATCTCCTCTTCACTCCTCTGCTGCCGCAGTCCCGGCCTCCTCACCCATCTGTGAACACCCCAGGCACGCCCTACCCCGGCATCTTTGCATCCACCATTTCCTCTGCCCTTTCCCCTGCATCTCTATGTCTCCTCCTTTCTTTAAGAATCTTGACTCCAATGTCAGTGAACCTTCCAGAAGCACTCTATTTAACACGGTAACCCAACTCACCACAGGCCTTGCCCTGACTCGTCTCCATAACGTTGCTCAGTAACATTCATGTATTTTATTCATTTATTTTATTATCTATATCTCCCCACTAGAACGCAAGCTTCCTGATGGCAGGGTTTTGTGTTTTGTGAACGGCTGTACTCCCAATAGGTAGATCCGTGTTTGGTACATAGTGAGAACTCGGTCAATATTTTTTGAATGAAAGCCTGAGCAGTGATCAGAGCAGATGTAAGCTGGGGCTTGGATGTAGAAAGGCCTGGGTTTGCATTGTGGTTCTACTACTTAGCAGCTGAGACAACCTCACAACTTCTCTGAGCCTGTGTCCTTGTTTGTAAAGTGGAGATAATTACAACACCTACTTTACAGGGCTGTGGTGAAGATGAAAGGAGAAAACGTTAAGTCCTCAACATAGCGCCTCCAAAAGAGTGAGTTAATGTTAAAATTCTCAGTCATCTCTCAGAAAGGTTCTCAGAAAGAGACGCCAGGGCAGAGCATGGCGGCCCCTCGGGCAAGGCTGGTGGTGCCAGTGACCCTGTCTGCTCCCTCCTCACCCTGCCGGCCGAGAACTCTGAAGCAGACGGAATCCATGTGTGGCCCCTCTCCTGAACCTTTGTAGCCCTCCCTCTCCTTTTTTCCATATTCTCTCTGTTCCACTCTAAGGCCTCTCATTTCAGGGACTCATTTCTGCTGAGATGCTAAGTGCACTTGAGGGGTGACCTAGGCTCGGTTTAGGAGGAATCTGCAGGTGAAAGTGGATCTGAAACTCACACTGGAGGTTCCCACTGGGTTACTTTCCACCTCTCTGTCCTTATCACTCCCCTCCCCCACAAACAGCAGTACCCTAGTCACCTCTGCACCCAGGAGATACATAAACACTTGACACCAGCTTGGTCAATCCTAGCTCTTTCTTTTTTTTTTTTTTTTTTTTTGCGGTACGCGGGCCTCTCACTGTTGTGGCCTCTCCCGTTGCGGAGCACAGGCTCCGGATGCGCAGGCTCAGCGGCCATGGCTCACGGCCCCAGTCCTAGCTCTTTCTTAATTCCCATAAATGGATCCACCCACGCAAGCTGGTCCGTGGTCTTACTCATGGCCTTAATCACTGCTTTCTTCTTTCCCCCAGTGCTTGGCTCCCTTTGACTCCATACGGCTGTCCTGGTTTGGGAATTCCTCGTTTGCTTTATTTAATAAAACATTTCTTTTTTTCCCCTTTGCATACCGGTATAGGTCTAGACCTCTACATAGTGGAAGGAGCAAAGCCTGGATTCATCTACCAGGTGGAGGCTTTCGATCCAGAAGACACAAGGCAAAACACACCCCTCAGTGTAAGTCTCCTTGCTAAACCGCAGAGGGGCTTTTCTGTGTGGTCTTTGACACAGGAGCCTGGAGTTTCAGTGGGGTGGGCTGGGAGGGGGCAATGGGAGGAATCTGCTGCCCACTGCCAGGCACAGAGCCCCGGGGAGGCTGGAATGGGTGAGGGGCTTCTGGGGACAGACACCCCACATTGGATCCGTGGCTCTGTGTGACCCTTCCTATAAAATGGAAGAATAATAGTATAGCACCTACCATAGTAGGGGGATGGTTAGTATTAGATAACACACATAAAGCCACTTAGTCCAGAGCCTGGTGTATCAAAATTGTTCAATATTTTTAAAATTCTAAGGTGATAAAAAATCCAGCTATATTATTCTAAAAATAAGCATAAAATGTATACCTCAAAGGCAGGCATTAACACTTCCTTTTCAAGAGATGAAGACAAGCTGCTTGGAGCCAAGTTTTAAAAGAAAATTAGAAGACAGTCCCAGGAGTTCCAAAGAAAAGGAGGATTTCCACAGAGAAAAGCAGGAGGCTGAGTCCTGCAGCATTGCCTCGTGGTTCAGTCTGAGACAGCTGATCCCCACCTTTTTAATCAGTTTCCTTAAGGGGGCTGCCAGTGGAGCTCTTGTAACCACTAACCCTCAGGCCAAGAAGCCTCTTAGCTTATCCCTGGGCAAGGATGCCTCAGCTCCCAGCTCTGCCCACCGATGGGTGGGTGCACAGCTCCCAGCTTGTGTACCCAACGCAGCTGGGCAGCCCAGGCTGGAGAGGAAAAAACCAAAGCTAATGCCACCTGACTAATCTTGGAGCAGACAAAACTCCAGCAAACCCACGGTACAGAGAAGAGAATTCTTGAAATATGACACCTGGGGAATTGGCAATGCCAGGAGGCTGTCTCTGCATTTGCTGCATGATTTGCAGCTTCAACAGGACTACTTTCTCTAACAGGAGGGAGCTTTGGGAATGAACTCCAGAACCAATAGAATATGGTTCTACAGGGTTTGCAACAAAGCTGTTTTAAGATTATTGAACATATCTTCAGTTAGGGAATAGTTTGTTATCACTGGAAGACAATCCTTCTGTCAAAAAAACAACCAATCAACCCATTCGTTCATCCAAGATTCTATCTGCATGAATAAGTGATTAATATGCAAACACCTAGTGGGTCCCTACTACCTGCTAAGAGCAATACTAGGTGCTTTAAGTGCATACTTATTAATAACACACTTGTTATATAACTTACAAATGTGTTTGTCTGAAAGTAACAGAAAACTTAACCACAGTGGTGGATATGAGATTTGTTTTCCTTCCATAACAAGAAGACCAGAGGCAGGCACGCAAGCAGTCCAGGGCTGGCACAGCTGCTACCCTCAGAAACCTTGGCTCTTCCTATCTTTCTGCTATTTCATCCAGTGTATGTTGGCTTTGTTCTCCCTTTGTTAACCTCATGATTACAAGATGGTTGCTGTACCTCCAGGCTTTACCTCTAAGTTCCAGGCAGGAAGAAGAAGAAAAAAAGAAAGCAGGATGGGGTACAGGATAAAGGAGGCAGGCCAACCCAGTTTGTCCCTTTTCTGGTGGGGAAACCAAGACCCTCCTGGAAGCCCGACTCAGGGGTCTTCTGCTTACTTCTCAATGGCCAGAACTGTGTCTTGTGGCCACTGTTGCTTGGTGGTGACCAGGGGAAAAGGGATTCTGGATGGACATTAAGTCAGCAACCCAAAGCATAGTACCCCACTTATACATTGAGTTCATTTCAACATTTACCAAGAATCCACTATGTGCCAGGCTTTCTGTTAGATGCTTTGGATACAAAGATGAATAAGACACATCTTTGTACCTCAAGAAGTTTACAGTCTGGATGGGAGACATTCACGCATACACCAAATAACGATAATTCAATAAGATCATTACTATAAAGTTTGTACAAGATGCAGTGGGGGCAGAGTGGAAGGAATCTCGGCTGTGAAGAAAAATATTTATTTTTAAATCTCCGTTTTAATATATATTTCGAAAATTAGGCAGAAGGAACAGGGTCATGCCCCTTTCAAAAATACCTCCGAAGTCAGGTGGTTACCCTTTCAGATGAAGAGAAACAGCCCAGGTGGGGAGCAAATACAGTAGGTGTTGCTCCCTTCAAAGAAAACGTAATGCCATCCAAAGATATCGGAGGGCAGCTGCAGGCTCTTGGAACCTGGAGCCGGGTGGCTGCAACTGTGGCTTCTGCAGTGAGTTTAGGCTTGTTTGGGGAGGGGGCACTGCAGCAGAAATTGTTAATGAAGTATTTAACACCTGTGCTGGAACTGAGAGCTGCACGGAAAGTCAACAGCCAGCCCTCAGGAGCAGTGAACATAACCTAGGAGGAACCTTTCTCAGACTAGCAAAAGGTAATAACAGTTCAGGAAGTAACATGCCACGGCCTCTGTACACAGACATTTTATTCTGCCCGCTTGGTGGTACGAAATGATATAGTTTGCTCCCTACAAGGAGAACGGAGATGGGTTAATTTGCTAGTGACCAAACCTGTGCTTCTCAACATTGGCTGTACATTGAAACCGCCAGAGGAACTTGCAGAAGCACAGAGATCTGGGTCCCACACCCTAAAGAGTCTGATGTGATTGACCTGGGGTGTGGCCCAGGCATCAGGTTTTTAAAGCACCCCACCCAGTGATCTCTTGTGCTGCCAGGGTTGAGAACCGCTGCTTTTTTTTTTTTTTTAATCGAAGTATAGTGGATGTACAATATTATGTTACAGATGTCCAATATAGTGAATCACCATTTTTACAGGTTATAGTCTATTTAGAGTTATTATAAAATATCAGCTACATTCCCCGTGTTGTACAATATATCCTTGTAGCTTATTTAATACCTAATAGTTTGTACCTCTTAACTCCCTCCCCCTAAATCACCCCCCTCTTCCCTCTGCCCACTGGTAACCACTAGTTTCTTCTCTATATCTGTGAGTCTGCTTCTTTTTTGTTATATTCACTAGTTTGTTGTATTTTTTAGATTCCACACTAAGTGATATCATCCATTACGTGTCTTTCTCTGACTTATTTTACTGCTTTAAGACACTGTTTCCCACACTCCCCAGGTCTCTCCCTTGGCGTTTTGGATTCTGTGGGTCTGAGATGGGGCCAGGAATCTACAGATTTGCCAGATACCTTGGGTGATTGTTCTGGTCAGAAAGGCTGGGAACACTGGTTTATGAGTGCTTCTCACTGGGTGTTCAAGCCCCTGCATGAGAACATACCTAGGATGCTTCAAAAACGCAGATTCCTAGACTCTGCCTCGGAACGCTGAATTGGACCACAAACTTCCCAGGTGGTTCTGATGCATTCTGCCCTTGGAGAACCACTGACCTGAGTAAACAAGCACAGACTTTAATAAAATACCAAAGCATGTGCAGGAAGCCACCTGGGCTTGGTTTGTGCCTGTCGTCTTACCTGGTGGGTTCCAGGAGTCACCTTGCTGATGGCAGCGACCAGAGGAGGAAGGATAAATTAAATATTAGCTCTAGGACACCTCCGGAACCTGCAACTCTTACACCAAATCCTCCACCCTCATCCAGCTTAATAAAGTGAAACTGTGTCCGTCACAGATTGTGTAAAAGTGGGGCTAATACAGAAACCACTGGTATTTGCTCCCTCCCTTTTAAAGAAAGTTTTAAAGCATGGGGTTGTACATTGTTTGGACCCGCACTGCCCAATAGAGCTGGACTGTGAGCCAGAAATGAGTGCTGTGCCTTTAAATGTTCTAGTAGCCCCATCAAGAAGGTAAAACGAAACAGGTGAAATTCATTTTAACACAGTTGAACTCCATATATCCAAACTTTTATCATTTCAACATATAATCAACATAAAAATGACTCGTGAGATATTATACATCCTTTTTTTCACAGTATCTCTTCGGACTCGTGTATTTTACACTTAAGTTCATCTCCTTTTGGACCAGCCACAGTGCAGATGCTCTGTGGTCACAGGTGCCCGTGGCTGGTGGCCTCTGTGCTGGACGGTGTGGCTGGGGCCCAGCATTCGCTCCCCTGCTGGTGCACCTTCTGTGCTGTGATGGGTGGAGATGGAGAAGGCTCAGAGGCAAAGCATCAGGACACAGAGACGCGCAGGACGGTCCCTATGTGAATAATTAGATTTACTGGCATTTCTGCCTGCCCTTTCTCCACCTCCTGAAGGAGGCTCTCTGAGGCCCACTCCCTCCCACCCAACTCCCACACTCCCCGCCCCTCATGCTTGGAAATGGCCACCGTGACTGCAGCAAAGCTTCCTTGGAGACTCGAAGGACGTTAATCAGTTTCGCAGCTGGAGGCAAAGTGATCTAGTGCAGCAATTCTTCCATTAAGGGGCTTTCTCTTGGCCTTTCCATTAGGGGAGGACTTTTGCATAAAGTGAAATGTGCTTTGTCTTCACCAGGGCAGACAAAGGATGAAATTAAAAGAGCAATAACCTTGCTACCAGCTGGGCTACCAGGAGGGCAGCAGGGGAAGCAATTCTCTCTCCACCTCCATCTTGCTCATGGCTCTGCGAAGTGGCATCACCTTTCAATCTTCCTGAGAGTAAAGGGATCATCAGATGACTGTCAGTCCCACTGGATGGAAGATTTCAGGTCCCCTGAGCAGCCCCCTATTTCCTGGTGAGGGAAGGATCTGAGGCCCTCGCCTGGGCCAGGTAATGCCAGTGAAAATCAAGGGATTCTGCTCATCCCCTTCCACACACACACACACACACACACACACACACACACACACCCCTACTATTCACTGACCCCCAGGCATCTGCCTAACTCGGGAGTCTCTGCTGGAAGTCTTTGCAAAATGCTTTATACTCCAGGTTCTCGTGAGAATTCCTGAGAAGGGAACAAGCAATGCTATTGGAAAATTCCCACTCCAAAGACACCACCACTGATGATGGTTCATACGTCGGGAGAGATACTTCCTCAAATAGAAGGGCATCATTGTTCTTAAGATTAGTGACGCCTGAATCAAAGAACAGGACCCAGGCGGATCACGGAAAAAGACTGACAGAATACAGGAAGATCTGCAGCTTCCTCAGTAAAGGACTGCATCCTTTACATATCTATAGCATGTTGCATTTATACATGTGGCTCTTCTTAAAAACAAGTATTTGGGGGCTTCCCTGGTGGCGCAGTGGTTGAGAGTCTGCCTGCTAATGCAGGGGACGCGGGTTCGAGCCCTGGTCTGGGAGGATCCCACATGCCACGGAGCAACTGGACCCGTGAGCCACAACTACTGAGCCTGTGCATCTGGAGCCTGTGCTCCGCAACAGGAGAGGCCACAACACTGAGAGGCCTGCACACTGCGATGAGGAGTGGACCCCACTCGCCACAACTAGAGAAAGCCCTCACGCGGAAACGAAGACCCAACACAGCCAAAGATAATAAATAAAATGTGACACCTTTAAAAAAAAACAAAACAAAACAAGTATTTGTCTATAACCCACCTAGCTCACCCTCATGATAATAACACACACAAGGAGAGCCCAGCTGAGTTAAGGGCTTGCGGTAGGTTTTTTTTATGGTAGCTGTTTTTTTCCTCCTAGGCACCCTTCCCTCCCACTCCCGTCCCCCACCTCCCACCTCTGAGCTGCTTTGGGGCGGAATAGGGGGAAAAGAGAGGAATTGAGGCTTTTATAAAACATTCAGCTTACACTGAAAAATAATAGGACCGTGGCGTCATCTTTATCACTTGCCCTGGCCCAGTAGAGAGATGCTGCCTGTCTGGGTCCTCTGGGTGGGCTTGGGGGCATGTTCTCAGTGGCTGATAGGGTCATTGGCACTCCCCGGACTTGGGAGGAATAAGGGTCCTGCTTCCCCCTGGAAACTTGGCCCCTGGAAATTGACTGCTCTCTTCCTACGAGCTGGGAGGCTGAATTCTTGCCGCTTGATTCCACTGCAGGCCCGAAAGCAACCGAGGGCTGCAAATCAGCACAGGTTGGATCATGATTCGCCCGTGACTCCAGCTGTAGCGGGGGCGGGGGGGGGCGGGGGGGGTGCCGGCCCGGAGGTGGCGCGCCCTCCCCAGGGAGCCTGACATTTCAGGAAACTGGGCCAGCTCCCTCGCAGCCTTTTTTTTCTCTCCGCACCGGTGGCACAATAAAGGATGGATGAGGCAGGAAGCTCTGTGTCCGTGAGCAAAACATTGCCGCCAAGGGGCTGCGAAGAGAGAAACCTGGGGTGACGGTAAAGGAATATTCCCTGCGGGGCCGCTCGAGAGCTTGTCTGACAAGCATTTGTTCACAGAATTGATCTGATTACTCAGGACTTTTCTTAGCCAGTATTGGAGCAGAGAGGGGCTGCCGTTGCTTTTCATCCTATTTAATTTCTGTTTTCCAAGAACGAATATCAAGGGAGCAGCTTTGATTAAACAAGCCTTTAAAAAGGGGAGAGAATGCCAGGTTTTACAGAAAGCTTTGCTGAGTCGCTGGCAAATGGCCACATGACATAATATTTTTAGTCTATGGATATTATCTCCTTTCTAAGTACCAAACTGCTATTCCCATTAACAGAAGCTCGTAGGTTCAGGGATAAAGGAAATTAGCCTGGCTCTAAAAGAAAAAAAATCGGGATTCCAGGAAATCAGCCTCTTAATAAAAATTTAAAAGAAATTCCCCGTGTTCTAATCCTACAGCTCTCCACCCTTTCTGTCTGCTGCTGTTGCTTTTTTCTTGCTTGCTGAGACTGGAGGATGATTTCATACCCAAGTCCAGCATTACCAAATTGAAACGGACTTTTTATAAAAGTTGGCAAGGTTTTTGTTGTTGTTGCCTTTTTGTTTTAAGATCCTTTAACGTGGGAATGGGGGTCTCAGATGGGAAATACGTGAGAAGAAAGCCCCAACATTGAACATTTAACAAACATTTATTGAGCACCTAGTATGTGTTAGGCATAGGATAGAGCAGTGAATAAAAGGAAGCCCCTTCCCTCATGGATCTCACATTCTAACTGGACAGTCGTAGTTAACATACATGGACAGCTTACCTCTGCTAGGCACTGTCCTAGAACTTTATGTGATCTCCCCATGGGGCATGCCTTATTATTATTCCTCTTTGTTGCACAAGCTCTCATAAAGTGGTAGAACCAGGATTCAGATTCAGCAGTCTGGCTCCAGCCTGGATCCAGAGCCACTTCACGACTCAACTGCCCCAATGTGTGACTCATGTTCCGGATGGGTCTAAGAGGCCTCCTCTGTTGCCATCATATCCTATATTTATCCCTCGTGGAGCACCTGTCCCACATCTTCTTTGTATGTTCCTTCGGTTGACCATTGTCTTTGGCAGAGCAGGGCTGTCTGTCATCTCCATATCCTAAGACCTTGCACTGTTTGGGAAACAACCAGATCCGGGGACCTATCTCCTAGAGCATTTCAAAACACATGTGGAAAGGCATCCCGATTGGGGTGCATATAGTAAATGCCTTGCTGGGGTCTCTGAACTCTGCCATTCCAGCACATCCAGCTTGGGCCTCTGATATGTGGATATGTGAGGATTCTCTGCAGGAAAGGCTCTGCTCACAGAGCCAGGACAGCTCCATGTGCTGCCAGCTGCAGGCCCAGGCAGTGAGCTGGAGAGTTGGTGGGGGGCTTGGGATTTAAACACCACACCTTTGAGTGCTGTCAAGGTGCTTATACAACTTGGAGGGCGGGGTAGCTGGGAGAAGGGCACTTCTTGGCATTGCCCAAATATTTCCTCTTAAAAATGTGTTGGAAGCACCTAAGTAACCAGCAAGAAAGACTTAGTAAAATAAGCCCCTACAGTAGAAGGCCATATCGTCATTAACCAACCAGTGTATAAAATGAGACAAGAATATGGGCCAATGCTCAAGCTATAAATAAAAAGAACAAAATATTATAATTGTGGTTAGAACATCATCTCAATTTTTTGGAGGGTGTATGTTTGCATAGAAAAGAACAGAAGACTTCAGGAAAATGATGAGATTTTACAGGTGATTAATATTTTCTTTTTTAGACTTTTCGGTCCCAGTTTTTTTGTTAAAAATATGCTCATTACAATTAGAAAAATGTTATTAAATAATAAACGGAAAGTAAACACTCTTAAAGGTTGTTTAAAAATCTTACATTGGCCCCAAAGGAGAGCTTTCATCTATTTTCTGTGCGTTCTCTCTTCTCTATGGGGAGCCCAGCTGCGATCACAACACAGCAAATCACTAGGTTGGAAAGCTCGGCTGACGCTTCCTTTGATTCTAGACTTCAGGGGCTGTGGCTCTGGTTGCATAACCTCCACTTATGATCTGATCCAGAGATCATCCCTCACCCTAGTGGGAAGTAATGAAACCTTTTGCCCTTAAAGTCCTTTGGAACAGATGGCTATAAATACGTAAGCCTCACGTGTTGCCACGCAGCCCTTCACGTTTTCCAGTGCGCCTTCCGATTTAATCCTTACCATAATGCGGAGGAGCAGTTGGTGGTCTCAGCCCTAAGTTACAGGCAAGGAAGGGACTTGTCCCAGGTCCTGAGGTGAGAACCAGAGCTTGGACTCAGCTCTTCTGATCCAGGGCCTTCCCCTGCTTCTTGACTCCACGATGGGAGCAAGGAAGCAATTCTGATGAGCGCCCGTGGACGGACAGGGGTGGGCCTCCTATGGGCTGGCCCTCAGTGGGATGTAAAAGAAGCCTGTGTTCTTATCAGAGCAACTGGTGCTGGGCAAGGGGTCCTCAAGAGAGCTGGGCTGAGCACTGGGAACCAAGGAGGACAGACCCTCAACTCCCCAGGATGTGCAAAGACTTGACCAGTGGCCATAGCCCTGAGATGGGGTGTTAAAAAATGCGTCTAGGGGCTTCCCTGGTGGCGCAGTGGTTGAGAGTCCGCCTGCCGATGCGGGGACATGGGTTCGTGCCCCGGTCCGGGAAGATCCCACATGCCGCAGAGCAGCTGGGCCCATAAGCCATGGCCGCTGGGCCTGCGCTTCCGGAGCCTGTGCTCCGCCACGGGAGAGGCCACAGCAGTGAGAGGCCCGTGTACCGCAAAAACAACAACAACAACAACAACAACAAAAACACGTCTACATCCCAAACCAGCTTCCAACTTGGACTCTAGTACCTGGTAAGGTTCATTCTCTCTAACACTTGTTTCCTTCCTTTTCCCTGCCATCATTGTAATGAACGATGCTTGTGAACATTTTCACACCACACCGTATCCTGAGTTCTTTTAAGGAAAGAGACCGGATCGTATTTGCTTTAGTACTGTCCTATTTCCTAATGCATGGGAGCTGTGTTGAAACAGTGTTGGTTAAAGCCAAGACACCAAATCAAAGCCAGAAGTCGTCCTGGGAAGCAGAAGTGAGAATACGGTGATGGGGATAAGTATGCTGGACTCAGAAGCAGGGAGCTGTTGATGTGTATTTTCTGTAATTGAAGCAGGATCCAGTGACCAGCTTCTCAGGGTGTAGCCGATCAGGGTCAGAGGCTCAGACCAACTGATCCAGAGCCTTCTTGAATCAAGAACCATTAAGCCTGAGAACTGCCCATTTGGGCCTCATCCTGATACATCAAAAATGTTGCACGAGGGCTTCCCTGGTGGCGCAGTGGTTGAGAATCTGCCTGCAAATGCAGGGGACATGGGTTCGAGCCCTGGTCTGGGGGGATCCCACATGCCGCGGAGCAACTAAGCCCAGGTGCCACAACTACTGAGCCTGCGTGTCTGGAGCTTGCGCTCCACGACAAGAGAGGCCGCGACAGTGAGAGGCCCGCGTACCCGCGATGAAGAGTGGCCCCCGCTCGCCACAACTAGAGAAAGTCCTCGCACAGAAACGAAGACCCAACACAGCCAAAATAAATAAATAAATAAATAGCGTTCCCTTTAAAAAAAAAAAAGTATTGCATGGGCCAAGAATATAAAATGGGAAGCGAACAAACTCATCTCTTGGGGAAAGCTACATAGGTGTGCTTAGTAATATTTTTTTCCTTGTTTTTTAGTATTTCCTGATTTCCCCTTCAAAGAGTTTCAGAATGTCTGCTAATGGGACCCTCTTCTCCACAACAGAATTTGACTTTGAAGCAGGACACAGCAGGTAGCCTTTGCCAGTGACTTTGCTTGAAGTACCTTTTATCTGAGTGTCCAAGGAACAGGCCTAGTGCAGCCTGAGGGCAGCTGGGGAGGCCCTGAGTGGTCCGTTGCCTTGCTGCTAGGTTCAGAGGGTAGTGAGCTCCAAAGAGGGATCAGGAGTAAGGCCATTATCCGAAGGCCTCCTTCCCACCCAAAAGCTTCATCTCTGGATCACAAGAACGAAGGTGTGGGAGGGGCCCCTGAAGCATCCGGAGGACTGCCTCAGATGCCCTTCTGGCTCTGGAGAAGCAGATGTCAGAGCTGTTCGCTGACATCAGAGCAGAATGGTGGAGGCGAGCAGGCCTCTGGGGAAAGAGGTGAGGAGAAGCCAGGGTTCGAGGGGGAAAACACACAGGCCTTGGGGTCCACGCAGGTGTGGCTCTGGGATCTGCAGCAGGTGTGAGAAGCAGGGCTAGTTATCTAATGCATGGCAGCCTCAGTTTCCTTACGTGGGTGGATGAGGCACGTTGCCGAGATAACGGGAGGGAGAGTGGAGACAGGGTGTGCAACGTGGCGGGCGGGAGATGGCAGCCGTCAGTAATAACTATAGGATGAGAAATGGAGGGGTGGGGTTTTAGAGATGAGGAAAGAAGCGTGGACCTAGCAGATCTGACTCTGCAGGGGGAGACGGAGGGGGGTGGCCAGAAAGGGGACAGACGCGTTCCTCCCTCCCTCCCCCCACTCCATTTGCGGTCATGTCAGCAAAGCTTGACTCCCTGACTTGGGCTGTTTCCTGACAGGTACCTTCTCATCGTGGAAGTGAGAGACAGCCAAGGGCTCAGAGCCTCCATGGAGCTGCAGGTGAACATCGTGAATATCAATGATGAGATCCCTCGCTTTACCAGGTAGGCCTGAGGGCTTGGGCGGGGGTCTCCGTGGGCCGGGGGCACCATGTCTCTTAAGTGGCTGAGCCGCCTCAGACACATTGCATGCAAGGCAGAGGACTGCCCTTTGCTCTGGCCTGGAGGAGAGGTAAGAGGCTCCTTTACCTGGGCCTCCAGACTTAACATCTTCCACCTCTGTTCCCCCTGTCTCCACACCCCACAGACATGTGCACCATGGGATTCTGGGTACGGTGGGGAAGGGTAGAGGCCAGACACCACGCCCCTGGTGCAAGGCTTGCCGCTGGGCACGTGCAGAAGGCAGAAGGCAGGTACTCGTAGGAGAGGAGGCTCACCGCTAATAACGGCAGAATCCTAGAGCACGTCATCAGTCCAGGCTCCATAAAGCCCACTATCAGGAGGTCATCCTCTCCGACTGAGGAAAGGGCTGTCTCGATGGTGCCTAAAGGGCCTGCCCACTGCTGGGTGCTCTAAGTTTCCTCTTGTTGTGGTGGATTCATAAAGGAGATCTGCCTTGTCTGGCAGCTCCCCCATCCAACAGATGGGAGGAAGGTAAGTGAATCTGGTAGAGGCAGCCTGTGGGAATGTGCCCGGCACCAGCCCAGGCACAAAGGCAAGACCAGAGCCTGTCACAGACAAGGATTTAGGAGGGGGAGATGGGATTCTGAGCTGGCATGTGACCCTGCAAACAGCCTGGTTACTGGTTACAAGACTCCGCCCCCCACCGTACCCCTCAGTTGCTGAGCCAGGCTCGGGAACCAGCCACAAGGAAACTGGCAAACTCCCCTGCCTGGGTTCACTGTATTCATGGAATACATTCAGCTCGGGAGACTCCACCAACCAAAAGCCACTGGGCCCCAGACCTATGTAGAATGCTTGCAAAAGTATTCTGAGATGGAGGTATTAAAGCACCTCCACTCACAGGCTAACCAAGTGCCTTTTGGCAAAGCACACCACAGTTGTGAAACTTCTGGACGTTATCACAGTCTACAGCCCAGTTGCTGAGTGTCAACACGGAGGGAACAGCTGCAAAGGCACTCCCACAGAATGCTCGTTGCCAGGTTAAGCTCAGCAGGACGGTGCAGTGCATTTCTGCTGACGGGCTCCTCCAGGAACACAGTACAGGCAGTTTAAAAATAGTTGTGACATCTCAGCCTGGATTCAGACTCAAGTATTGGCCAACACAGCAATGCGGATTCATCAGTGATTCCCCAGAGGAAGGTGATGGCGGTGGGGCTAGAGCTGACACATTCTGCGATGCCCTCTCCACACCCCCAGTCTGTGAGGTGGGAAAGCAGACTAATGGGCCTGCAAAGGGGAAAATAATCAGTTTGCCCAAGGGGCAGAACGTGTAGGCCATCTGGTTTGGACTGTGTCTTCCAAAATAAAGCAATTGGCCTCAGCAGAAAGAGAACATGACCTTGGCTGTTTGTTGGGGTCTCCCAGAGATTGCTCTGGAACTCTGGTTCTCATTTTTGGTTTGAGAGATGAACCTGTTAGGCTCCATCCCAGACAGGAAGCATGACCTCTGTGACTGTCTAACCATTTTTTTTTTGTTTTTGACACACGGGCCTCTCACTCTTGTGGCCTCTCCCGTTGCGGAGCACAGGCTCCGGGCGCACAGGCTCAGCGGCCATGGCTCACGGGTCCAGCCGCTCCGCGACATGTGGGATTTTCCCGGACTGGGGCACGAACCCGTGTCCCCTGCATCGGCAGGCGGACTCTCAACCACTGTGCCACCAGGGAAGCCCTAACCATTTTTTAAAAAAACAGTCGACTTTATTTCAAACAGTGTTCCCTGGATGTTGGTAAGGATGGGTCTGCGAGAGCCTGTGATCTAGAAGGATGTGAGGCAGGATTTGGGGCAGGATGGCCGCCCTACTTTGCCCGGGCTGCTCAATTAGACCCAACCTAGTCCCTCAGCCATCCTCACTTTCAACGAGTTTGCTCAGTTTCAAACTAGGTACTAACTTTGAGGGTTTCCTGGTTCCCTTGAACCATCATCCTTCTTTTCTCCCAAATCAGTGCTAGGACTAACCATAAGTTATTTAATTCAGTATAAACAAAATTAAATCCTCAAATGGACTCAAGGAGACTGAGTTTGAGTGTGAAGTTAGATATGCAAAATGTGGAAACAGGGCTTCCCTGGTGGCACAGCGGTTGAGAGTCTGCCTCCTGATGCAGGAGACGCGGGTTCGTGCCCCGGTCCGGGAAGATCCCACATGCCGCAGAGCGGCTGGGCCCGTGAGCCATGGCCGCTGAGCCTGCGCGTCCGGAGCCTGTGCTCCGCAACGGGAGAGGCCACAACAGTGAGAGGCCCGCGTACTGCAAAAAAAAAAAAAAAAAAAAAATGTGGAAACAACTCTTCTATCTTTACTATTTGTTAAGGTCCTGAAATGAAATACAACCAAAGCAAGTACTATTTCTGTTGTTGAAAATACCTCACCATGTTTCTCCCGGGTGGTGACAAGTGCTGAACGTTTCATGTTCTCGTGATGTGCACTCCAGGATGCTGCCATTATGGAAGTCGGGCAGTTTACTGTAAGAGTCCCCGACTTACATTCACTCTCTACCTCGCAAACAGTGCTCACTGTTCTTGCAAAGAACTTTGTTTTAGAGTCAGGCAGGTGGGTCTTTCTCCCCTTCTGCCCATTTCTTTTGCATTCATTCACAGTCCTTTTCAACCTGGCGCCAGGCAGTGTAGACACACTTTATGGACTTACAGAAGCCATCCCAGGTCATCCCGGATTCATACCCTTTCCCCTGAGTGTGGCCCTGGGTCCAGGCTCTGATGAGCCAGTGTCACGGGGAGAGGGGTGTGGGAATTAGTGATATCAGAGCTTTCCCGTCGGGGGGGCTGCAGGGGTCCTGGCTTCACCGCATTTGAACAGATTTCTACTGTGGTTTGAGGGTAACACTTCTAAGTTAAATGATATTTTATACACACTTGGGTCTTGGATCCCCAAACCAAATAAACCACAGATTTTATCTTCTGCCAGGCTCAATATCAAGTCAGCCAAGGACAGGATGTTGTACCCCGGGGAGTTGTGTCTTCACCAACAGCCTGATCAGTCCTCTTCACGAGGACCTGATTTCCCGGAGCGCCCAGTGTGGACTGGAGGAGCCCGCAGATGAGGGTCTTAAACAGCTGCACTCCTGACATTTGGAGCGGGATACTTCCTGCGGTGGGGCTGTCCTGGGCATCGTAGGCTGTTTAGCAGCATCCCTGGCCTTGACTCACTACACGCTGATAGCAGCCTACTCCTCTAGTTGTCACAAACAACATAATCATCTGCAGCTAAGAACCACTGTCTTAGAAGGGAAGAAGCAGGGTGGAAGGGGATTTCTCTCCCAAGGTGTCTTCTGTCTGTCCTATGAGAGGCTGGGAGCCTCTGGCTGTCACCTCTGGTGACTCCTTTTTTTGTTTGTTTGTTTGTTTGTTTTTGCGGTACGCGGGCCTCTCACTGTTGTGGTCTCTCCCGTTGCGGAGCACAGGCTCCGGACGCGCAGGCTCAGCGGCCATGGCTCACGGGCCCAGCCGCTCTGCGGCATGTGGGATCTTCCCGGATCGGGGCACGAACCCGTGTCCCCTGCATCGGCAGGCGGACTCTCAACCACTGCACCACCAGGGAAGCCCTGGTGACTCCTCATAATAGTCCTTCTCAAACTTTAATGTGCTACCCCGCCCCCGACCCCACACATCTTGTGAAACTCTGGCTCCTGATTCAGTGGTCTGGAGTGGCCGGAGGACCCAGCATGCTCAGGGAGGCAGTTAGAAAGGCGGGGACCACCCCTGGGGTAGCAAAGGCGAGGCTGTGAAGGTCGCACGGGTATCTTAGTGATCTCTTTGTTGGAAATTAACGGAACCCCCTCAATGCAGCCAAAGGAAAAAATCCAACACGTGAGAATCAGGGCCTCTCACACAGTGGAATAAGGGCTTAGTCCAGCCTGGGGAGGCAGGGCCGTCCCCCCTCTCCTCTGGCTCTGCTTTTGGTTCCTGCCGCCCCGCCTCCTTGGCTGCATCCCACTTTGTCCATCCCTGGACCCACTGGTGGGCGGCACGGATTCCCTGACAACGATGTGTGTCAGGTAAGTAAATGGACAAACGGCAGCTTCTGTAGGACCCCTGGTAGTGAGAGGTCCAGAGCACAGAGGTGGCTTCTTGGCCTGAACAAGATTGCTGTCCCCCATCAATGGAGCGAGCCTACAGGAGGTCGCCCCAGGAGTGGGGGCCGGCCCAGGATCCCGGGAGCAGCCTGGCTGGGCAGGGCTTGGTTCCATCTGTTCTCGGCCTACCTCTGACTCCCCTGGAGGTCCCCGCCCCTTTCTCCTCCCTCTGGCCCTACAGATGATGGAACAGAACCGCAGAGACCTTCTGAGCTCATGAAATGAACGCAACCCTTTAGATCCGAGGTAGAGTATTCCCCTCTTAAAGACACTCCCACGTGGGAAAACCCAAATTTAGGAAATGGGTAAATTAAAGATGACTATTTGTCCCATGAAGTGATGTTCCCTCCACGAAGGACTTCCTGCAGAGTTATTTTAAACAATAAGCTTCCCTTGGTGCACTCAAAATTATTCAATTTATGCAGGTTGCGCAGTTAAAACCTCAAACATATCTGTCTGGTGTCGGGCCTTTTCCAAGGCAGTAGAGGTCTGAGGAAGGTGCATAGGTTAGCAGTTTGGGCTTACTTTGTAAGAAGTCATCCTTGGAGGGCAGCGCGCTGACCTTAGCTTCTGCCAGTGGGGCTCATTTCTCCTTTCAGAGAGCTGACCTCACGGTTACCGCAACTTGGAAAGGCATACACGTTCTGTGTGTAAATTCTGCCTCCTCAGAACAAAAAAAAAGGGAAGAAATAAAAAGTGAGCAGAGGCCCTGGGATAGAGAAGGTTCACAATTTAATCAGCTTCTGGGGGCAGCCATGGTGTGGGCATCAGGAAGTTATAGTTTTGGATATTGTGTCCAGAGGGATTTTAAAAAGAATTCAGGAAAATTCTGCACACGAACTGGGAGAAGAGGAGACAGCTGGACAGGCCGACTATCCTTATTTTAAAAGATGTTAATGCCAAGGCTGACCTGAAATGGCATCAGGCCTGCGTGGAGTCAGGGACCGTGGCTGGTATAAATCGTTGCCATCGCAGCATGGCAACTCCTTTGCATCCACAGGGATATGATCTGTGGAAACACAAAAGCCAGTCACCCCTCCTTTCAGCTGCTGAGCTCTCCCTCCCCAACACATTGATGCAACTCCAACAGCTCAGCGCTATATTTAGCACAAACCAAAATACCCACCTCCCAGACTCCACCCTCCTGTGCCCCTGAAATGAGCTGTGTCTGCTGTATTTCTGTTCCAGCCCAACGCACGTGTACACGATTCCCGAGGAGCTGGGTCCAGGAGCAATTGTGGCCAATATCACAGCTGAGGACCCTGATGATAAAGGTTTTACCAGCTTCCTCTTCTACAGCATCACTACTGTCAACAGCTATTTCATGATCAATCAGTGTAAGTCTCACACACACACACACACACACACACACACACACACACACACACACACACATCCTTATGTGCATCCTTTAATTCAGCCATTTGGATTGTTTTACAAATATTTTCTCTGTCTTCTGGTCTGGGGCATGCCTTTCCGTCTAGACTATCGTAAGTTATCGGGGTAACAGGTGTATTTTTTTTTTTTTTGGCCACACCTTGTGGCTTTGGGGATCTTAGTTCCCTGACCAGGGATTGAACCCAGGCCCCGGCAGTGAAAGCGTGGAGTCCTAACCACTGGACCACCAGGGAATTCCCTGTAATAGGTGCATTAAAAGCAGCTGGCATAAGGTTTGGGGACATTGAACAGGGCCCTGTGCCAACAGCTGCATCATCAGCTGTATCACCACTCCACCTCTGAGGCAGGTGGGCATCTAGGGATGGATGAGTTCACTATCCTGACGGTACCTTGAAGTCTCCTGAACAGAGGATCCAGACCAGCACTGTCCAGAAGAAATACAGTGGAAGCCACATATGTAATTTTAAAGTGGCCACAAAAAGTAGAAACAGGTGAAATTGATCTTAATGAGGCATTTTATTTAACCCACGATATCCAAAATATTATCATTTTAACTTGTAATCAAGATTTTAAAGTTACTCATGAGATATTTTACCTTATTATTGTTTGTGCCAATTCTTTGAAATCCGTTGTGTGTTATACTTATCGCATCTCAATTTGGCCTAGCCACATTTCAAGTGCTAAAGAGCCACATGTGGCTAGTGGTTACCGTATTGGATTGCATCAATCTATTGATACATCCATCTGCTGGATTCCTGGGGGATTTTCCCATCTAAGTATCTTGGTGCAGAGAAGGAGAGTTTCTCCCTCTTAATGACCATCTTTTAGTCCATACCGGGCAGGATGCTGCGTGATCCACATGCATTCTATCTTAAGTACCCAGCAGAGCGACCCAACGAACTACCGTAATCCACATTTTACAGATGAGGAAACTGAGGCTTAGAGAGAGACTCGGACAGGTTAAGTGACTCATCCAAGGTCTCACAGCTTGTAGGTTGTGAAGCAGCGATACAAACCAAAGCTGCCCGACTCCAAAGGCTGCACTTTTCCCTACACCTAGACTCTGTACCACCTCATAAATCCCTGTCACATCACCCAAAAGGACTTCACTTTACATTGATTTTGTGGAGGCCAGCACTGGACAATCCCCAAAAGACAATGTGGTACTCGTCCCATAGGCTTTAGGGCAAAGGTTACCTGCGCCCAGGAGAGGTGGGCAAAGGCGGTGCTGGCTGTCATTGAGGACCTCACTCCAATGATCATGGCAGGGTGGACAACTGTGGTTTAGAATTCTGTTCGTTCGAGTATTGCAAATTGAACTTTTAACAAATACAGTGGGTTTTTTTTTTTGTAGTATATTCATTAAGACTCTTTGCTTGCAAGTAACAGAAACTAAGGCCAGCCAAACCAAGCAAGAGAAAAAAAAAGTAAGGGAGACCTATCACCAGGATACTGCATATCTCATGAGAAAGAGTAAACAGTCAGGGCACAGGAAGGATGGGAAGTAGCGCTGCTCAGCAGCTAGAGTTCTGGCATCTTATCTGTAGCTCCACTAGGAACCTGACTTGTGTCTCCCAGTTACAAATTCTCCAGAAAGAGAGCTCAGGGGTTGGAGTCAGCTGTCTATCAGTCCAATGAATGGCAGGCAAGGACAGCTGCCAGGGGGCCTAACCCTGAGGCATGAGGTGCAAAATTCTAGAAGGATCAGGTCAGACACTCCAGTCAATGTCCAAGACAGGAACTTAAATAAGGTGTTTTTTTTTTTTTTTAAATATAAATTTATTTATTTATTTTTGGCTGTGTTGGGTCTTCGTTTCCGTGCGAGGGCTTTCTCTAGTTGTGGCAAGTGGGGGCCACTCTTCATCGCGATGCGCGGGCCTCTCACTGTCGCGGCCTCTCTTGTTGCGGAGCACAGGCTCTGGACGCACAGGCTCCGGACGCGCAGGCTCAGTAGTTGTGGCTCACGGGCCCAGTTGCTCCGTGGCATGTGGGATCTTCCCAGACCAGGGCTCGAACCCGTGTCCCCTGCATCGGCAGGCAGATTCTCAACCACTGCGCCACCAGGGAAGCCCCAGGTTTTTTTTTTTTTAATGTACTTGTATAAAGAATATTCTCTTTGTAAGCCAGTCCTCACATCAGAATGTTCTTTTCAAATGTACTCCAAGTCTCCACCTACCTTTGACTCCTCATTTCTCTCCAAAGAGCCATATTCTGACCTTGGCTTTCTCACAGTGACTGGGACCATCCAAGTGGTGCGCAGGATAGACCGAGATGCCGGTGAATTAAGACAAAATCCCGCCATATCTCTGGAGGTTCTGGTGAAGGATAGACCCTCTGGGGGTCAGGAGAATCGCAAGCAGATAACCTTCATTGTGGAAGACATTAATGACAACCCCTCGACATGCACCAAGTTCACCTTCAGGTATTTGCCTCTGAGACACGTGTGGGCACGTCACCTCTTTGGGGGTGCTTAGGTCTTCTGGTATAGTCTGGCGGGGACTGAAGGATTGTGGGCACCTGCGACACAGCTCAATAAGATAAGTAGATTTGAACTGTCCCTTTAGGTGAGAGATTTTCCTTCCACATCCTTTTTTCTTCCCTCTCTTCCATTTTCTTTCCTCTTTGTAATCTCCCTTCTCCACTTTCTTACTCTGTTAAAAAAAATATATATATATATATATATATTTTTTTTTTTTTTGCGGTATGTGGGCCTGTCACTGTTGTGGCCTCTCCCGTTGCGGAGCACAGGCTCCACACGCGCAGGCTCAGCGGCCATGGCTCACGGGCCCAGCCACTCCACGGCATGTGGGATCTTCCCGGACCGGGGCACGAACCCGTGTCCCCTGCATCAGCAGGCGGACTCTCAACCACTGCGTCACCAGGGAAGCCCCCAAATATTTTTATTTTGCTCTCTTCTACAACATGTTCATCTCCGTTGGTGACAAGTCCATAGGACTTGTCAGGCGCTCTCTGGACTGTACCTTTTCTTTATTTATTGCCACCCATGGCAAGATGGTGCTGTTGGTTAGCAGTTATAGTAGATACTTGAGACTTAGGATCGGTAACTAGGAGCTCCCAGAGAAGTGCGCCACCAGTAATATGAATAAATGAAAGCAAGTATTTACTTAAAACAAAGCATCTAATTCACTTTACACAACTTAACTGCCTGTGAACAAAAGGCAATGGAGAGGGGGGAAAAGGCAGATACAAGTTCTTTTGGATATTTTGACCTGTTCTTTGTCTCACAATCTACTCACCATTATTTAAAAATAAAGTCCCTTGGAGGAGGAACCAAGATGGCAGAGTAGAAGGACGTGTTCTCACTCCCTCGTGCGAGAACACCAGAATCACAACTAGCTGCTAGACAATCACTGACAGGAAGACACTGGAACTCACCAAAAAATATACCCCACATCCAAAGACAAAGGAAAAGCCACAATGAGAAGGTAGGAGGGATGCAATCACAGTAAAATCAAATCCCATAACTGCTGGGTGGGTGACTCACAGACTGGAGAACACTTATACCACAGAAGCCCACACACTGGAGTGAAGGTTCTGAGCCCCACACCAGGCTTCCCAACCTGGGGGTCTGGCAGCAGGAGGAGGAATTCCTAGAAAATCAGAGTTTGAAGTCTAGTGGGATTTGATTGCAGGACTTCGACAGGACTGGGGGAAACAGAGACTCCACTCTTGGAGGGCACACACAAAGTAGTGTGTGCATGGGGACCCAGGGGAAGGAGCAGTGACCCCAGGGGAGACTGAACCAGACCTACCTCCTAGTGTTGGAGGGTCTCCTGCAGAGGTGGGAGGTGGCTGTGGCTCACCGTGGGGACAAGGACACTGGCAGCAGAAGTTCTGGGAAGTACTCCTTGGCATGGGCCCTCCCAGAGTCCGCCATTAGCCCCACAAAAGAGCCCAGGTAATCTCCAGTGTTGGGTTGCCTCAGGCCAAACAACCAACAGGGAGGGAACCCAGGCCCACCCATCAGCAGTCAAGTGGATTAAAGTTTTACTGCGCTCTGCCCACCAGAGCAACAGTCAGCTTTACCCACCACCAGTCCCTCCCATCAGGAAACTTGCACAAGCCTCTTAGAAAGCCTCATCCACCAGAGGGCAGACGGCAGAAGCAAGAAGAACTACAATCCTGCAGCCTGTGGAACAAAAACCACATTCACAGAAAGATAGACAAGATGAAAAGGCAGAGGGCTATGTACCAGATGAAGGAACAAGATAAAACCCCAGAAAAACAACTAAATGAAATGGAGGTAGGCAACCTTCCAGAGAAAGAATTCAGAATAATGATAGTGAAGATGATCCAGGACCTCGGAAAAAGAATGGAGGCAAGGTTGAGAAGATGCAAGAAATGCTGAACAAAGACCTAGAAGCATTAAAGAACAAACAAACAGAGATGAACAATACAATAACTGAAATGAAAACTACACTACAAGGAATCAATAGCAGAATAACTGAGGAGGAAGAACGGATAAGTGACCTGGAAAACAGAATGGTGGAATTCACTGCTGTGGAAGAGAATAAAGAAAAAAGAATGAAAAGAAATGAAGACAGCCTAAGAGGCCTCTGGGACAATGTTAAATGCAACAACATTCACATTATAGGGGTCCCAGAAGGAGAAGAGAGAGAGAAAGGACCCGAGAAAATATTTGAAGAGATTATAGTTGAAAACTTCCCTAACCTGGGAAAGGAAATAGCCACCCAAGTCCAGGAAGTGCAGAGAGTCCCATACAGGATAAACCCAAGGAGAAACACACTGAGACACATAGTACTCAAACGGGCAAAAATTAAAGACAAAGAAAAATTGTTGAAAGCAGTAAGGGAAAAATGACAAATAACATACAAGGGAACTCCCATAAGGTTAACAGCTGATTTCTCAGCAGAAACTCTACAAGCCAGAAGGGAGTGGCATGATATACTTAAAGTGATGAAAGGGAAGAACCTACAACCAAGATTACTCTACTTGGCAAGGATCTCATTCAGATTCGATGGAGAAGTCAAAAGCTTTACAGACAAGCAAAAGCTAAGAGAATTCAGCACCACCAAACCAGCTCTACAACAAATGCTAAATAAAGGAACTTCCCTAAGTGGGAAACACAAGAGAAGAAAAGGACCTACAAAAACAAACCCAAAACAATTAAGAAAATGGTCATAGGAACATACATATCGATAATTACCTTAAACGCGAATGGATTAAGTGCTCCGACCAAAAGACACAGGCTTGCTGAATGGATAGAAAAACAAGACCAATGTATATGCTGTCTGCAAGAGACCCATTTCAGATCTAGGGACACATACAGATTGAAAGTGAGGGGATGGAAAAAGATATTCCATGCAAATGGAAATCAAAAGAAAGCTGGAGTAGCAATACTCATATCAGATAAAATAGACTTTAAAATAAAGAATGTTACAAGAGACAAGGAAGGACACTACATAATGATCAAGGGATCAATCCAAGAAGAAGTTATAACAATTATAAATATATATGCACCCAACACAGGAGCACCTCAATACATAAGGCAACTGCTAACAGCTATAAAAGAGGAAATCGACAGTAACACAAAAATAGTGGGGGACTTTAACACCTCACTTACACCAATGGACAGATCATCCAAAATGAAAATAAATAAGGAACAGAAGCTTTAAATGACAAAATAGACCAGATAGATTTAATTGATATTTATAGAACATTCCATCCAAAAACAGCAGATTACACTTTCTTCTCAAGTGCACACTAAACATTCTCCAGGAAAGATCACATCTTGGGTCACAAATCAAGCCACAGTAAATTTAAGAAAATTGAAATCATATCAAGCATCTCTTCTGACCACAATGCTATGAGATTAGAAATGAATTACAGGGGAAAACACGTAAAAAACACAAATACACAGAGGCTAAACAATATGTTACTAAATAACCAAGAGATCACTGTAGAAATCAAAGAGGAAATCAAAAAATACCTGGAGACAAATGACAATGAAAACACGACAATCCAAAAGCTACGGGATGCAGCAAAAGCAGTTCTAAGAGGGAAGTTTATAGCTATACAAGCCTACCTCAAGAAACAAGAAAAATCTCAAATAAACAATATAACCTTACACCTAAAGGAACTAGAGAAAGAAGAACAAACAAAACCCAAAGTTAGCAGAAGGAAAGAAATCATAAAGATCAGATCAGAAATAAATGAAATAGAAACAAAGAAAACAATAGCAAAGATCAATAAAACTAAAAGCTGGTTCTTTGAGAAGATAAACAAAATTGATAAACCATGAGCCAGACTCATCAAGAAAAAGAGGGAGAGGCCTCAAATCAATAAAATTAGAAATGAAAAAGGAGAAGTTACAATAGACACCGCAGAAATACAAAGCATCCTGAGAGACTACTACAAGCAACTCTATGCCAAACAAATGGACAACCTGGAGGAAATGGACAAATCCCTAGAAAGGTATAACCTTCCAAGACTGAACCAGGAAGAAATAGAAAATATAAACAGACCAATCACAAGTAATGAAATTGAAACTGTGATTAAAAATCTTCCAACAGACAAAAGTCCAGGACAAGATGGCTTCACAGGTGAATTCTATCAAACATTTAGAGAAGAGCTAACACCCATCCTTCTCAAAATCTTCCCAAAAACTGCTGAGGAAGGAACACTCCCAAACTCATTCTATGAGGCCACCATCACCCTGATACCAAAACCAGACAAAGATACCACAAAAAAAGTAAATTACAGACCAGTATCACTGATGAATATAGATGTAAAAATCCTCAACAAAATACTAGCAAACAGAATCCAACAACACATTAAAAGGATCATACACCATGATCAAGTGGGATTTATCCCAGGGATGCAAGGATTCTTCAGTATATGTATATCAATCAATGTGATACACCATATTAACAAATTGAAGAATAAAAACCATATGATCATCTCAATAGATGCAGAAGAAGCTTTTGACAAAATTCAACACCCATTTATGATAAAAACTCTCCAGAAAGTGGGCATAGAGGGAACCTACCTCAACATAATAAAGGCCATATACGACAAACCCACAGCAAACATCATTCTGAATGGTGAAAAACTGAAAGCATTCGCTCTAAGATCAGGAACAAGCCAAGGATGTCCACTCTCACCACTATTATTCAACATAGTTTTAGAAGTCCTAGCCATGGCAATCAGAGAAGAAAAAGAAATAAAAGGAATACAAATTGGAAAAGAAGAAGTAAAACTGTCACTGTTTGCAGATGACATGATACTATACACAGAGAATCCTAAAGATGCCACCAGAAAACTGCTAGAGCTAATCAATGAATTTGGTCAAGTTGCAGAATACAAAATTAATGCACAGAAATCTCTTGCATTCCTATACACTAATAATGAAAAATCTGAAAGAGAAATTAAGGAAACATTCCCATTTACCACTGCAACAAAAAGAATAAAATACCTAGGAATAAACCTACCTAGGAAGACAAAAGACCTGTATGCAGAAAACTAGAAGACACTGATGAAAGAATTAAAGATGATACCAACAGATGGAGAGATATACCATGTTCTTGGATTGGAAGAATCAATATTGTGAAAATGACCATACTACCCAAAGCAATCTACAGAGTCAATGCAATCCCTATCAAATTACCAATGGCATTTTTTATGGAACTAGAGGAAAAAATCTTAAAATTTGTATGGAGACACAAAAGACCTCGAATAGCCAAAGCAGTCTTGAGGGAAAAAAATGGAGCTGGAGGAATCAGACTCCCTGACTTCAGACTATACTACAAAGCTATAGTAATCAAGACAATATGGTACTGGCACAAAAACATAAACATAGATCAATGGAACAGGATAGAAAGCCCAGAGATAAACCCATGCACCTATGGTCAACTAATCTATGACAAAGGAGGCAAGGATATACAATGGAGAAAAGACAGTCTCTTCAATAAGTGATGCTGGGAGAACTGGACAGCTACATGTAAAAGAATGAAATTAGAACACTCCCTAACAACACACACAAAGATAAACTCAAAATGGATTAGAGATCTAAATGTAAGACCGGACACTATAAAAGTCTTAGAGGAAAACATAGGAAGAACACTCTTTGACATAAATCACAGCAAGATCTTTTTTGATCCAGCTCCTAGAGTAATGGAAATAAAAACAAAAATAAGCAAATGGGACCTAATGAAACTTAAAAGCTTTTGCACAGCATGGAAACTATAAACAAGACAAAAAGACAACCCTCAGAATGGGAGAAAATATTTGCAAATGAATCAACAGACGAAGGATTAATCTCCAAAATATATAAATAGCTCATGCAGCTCAATCTTAAAGAAACAAACAACCCAATCCAAAAATGGGCAGAAGACCTAAATAGACATTTCTCCAAAGAAGACATACAGATGGCCAAGAAGCACATGAAAAGCTGCTCAACATCACTAATTATTAGAGAAATGCAAATCAAAACTACAATGAGATATCACCTCACACCAGTTAGAATGGGCATCATCATAAATTCTACAAACAACAAATGCTGGAGAGGGTGTGGAGAAAAGAGAACCCTCTTGCACTGTTGGTGGGGATGTAAATTGATACAGCCACTATGGAGAACAGTATGGAGGTTCCTTAAAAAACGAAAAATAGAATTACCATATGAACCAGCAATCCCACTACTGGGCATATACCCAGAGAAAACCATAATTCAAAAAGAAAAATGCACCCCAATGTTCATTGCAGCACTAGTTACAATAGCCAGATTATGGAAGCAACCTAAATGCCCATCGACAGACGAATGGATAAAGAAGATGTGGTACATATATACAATGGAATATTACTCAGCCATAAAAAGGAACGAAATTGGGTCATTTGTTGACACATGGATGGATCTCGAATCTGTCGTACAGAGTGAAGTAAGTCCGAAAGAGAAAAACGAATATCATATATTAATGCATATATGTGGAACCTAGAAAAATGGTACAGATGAACCGGTTTGCAGGGCAGAAATTGAGACACAGATGTAGAGAACAATCATATGGACACCAAGGGGGGAAAGTGGCTGGGCGGTGGTGGTGGTGGTGGTGTGACGAATTGGGCGATTGGGATTGACATGTATACACTGATGTATGTAAAATTGATGACTAATAAGAACCTGCTGTATAAAAAAAATTACATTAAATTAAAAAATTTAAAAAAATAAATCAATGAAGTCCCTTGTGATTCTGGGTTAATATGACTCTTGGAAAACAGTACTGTCTTTCCACTAACTATTTTGTCTCAGTGCCACAAGATGAATAATTCCCCAGGTTAGCTTCATCTCTGTGGTTTCTTAATAGCTAGTCTCCAGTTTCTTGGGAGTCTGAAGGTGGTTCTTCCTGGGGGTGGGGAGGGCACCTCTGCAGTGACCCTTGCTGAGAGAGTGTCCTCTGTCTGGAGCAAAGCTGAACACCAGAGCTGGTCTCACTTTCAGATCTCCCGAGGGAAAGAGTCTCCCTCTGAGATTATCTTTGGTTTTGCAAGTTCATTTTTTAAGCTCTAGGTAACTCTGGACATAGACCTGATACATAGTGTGGCCATGCAAAGGACAAAGGACCCTAGACAAAGATTATCTAGGATAAGCAGTAGAAATACAAACTCCTGGGGCTTCCCTGGTGGCGCAGTGGTTGAGTCCGCCCGCCGATGCAGGGGACACGGGTTCGTGTCCCGGTCCGGGAAGATCCCACATGCCGCGGAGCGGCTGGGCCCGTGAGCCATGGCCGCTGAGCCTGCCCATCCGGAGCCTGTGCTCCGCAACAGCAAGCCAAACGACAGCACTGGCGCTGCCCTGGGCTCTGGCAGCCCTGTCCCTGAATATTTACTCTTTCTTCAGGGCTCTTGGCACAGTCCCTGCGGCGGAGTGAGAGGCCCGCGTACCGCAAAACAAACAAACAAAAAGAAATACAAACTCCTTTATTATGCTCTTCGATGTCCCCCCGTTTTCCCCACTGGCATGCCCAGCATAGTGCTAAGAATCAAGTGGTCTTGAGCCTGGCATCAAAACAGCTAAACCCTGTTCTGGACATACCCTGCTTGCCTCTTCAGATCTAGCTCCCAGCCTCCCCAACCCTGCTCTGTGCCCCAGGAGGCTGACCTCTATGGATATCAACTGCTCCCTTGCCCTGCACCTTCCCGTTGGCCCACAGGAAGCCCTGGAATGAGGGGGAGAGGGAAGTCAGGGTATTTATCCCCTGGCTCCCTCCCTGTCAGCAGCATGAGCCCCTCCACCTCCTGAAGGTCTCAGTTCCTATCAGGCCGCCCTCTGCACACAGCACCCTCTGTCCCTGGTTCCGGTTTCAGGAACTGCTCCCTCCTCTGGCTCCTTGAGGCCTAGCAGTGGAAAGGGAGGCCCACTCTTCCTAGACCTAGACCATCCTTTGAAGTTTCCATGTACCGTGTGTACACGTTGTAACAGTCCCTTTACTAAATCCTCCCGGAATTACCTTAGTGTGCCATCTGCTTCTTGCTGAGGCCCCTATCAAATCAATAATGGCCTTGACCATGGGATAGGTTCCTATCCCAACCCCAAGAACAGAGTCTGTTTGATGGGTGAGAACAGTTGTCATGGATAGTTAGGACCGTGACTTCCACACCGTTTTCTGCATAAATCAAACCCACCACTGGTCCCTGGGATGGGGCAGAGGTGATCCAGAGTCACTCTTCCACTTTCTTTGAAAATCTAAAGCTATGCTAGTGCCCTTGGGTGGCTCCAGTGCATCTTGGGAAATTCTTCTCCTCAAGTCCTGCTCTTCTAGACCCTCCTGCTTTCCCCCTTTGTTCTCCTGCCCTAAGAGGTGGGGGAAGATGGTTGAAGCGTAAGAACTCTGGGAATCAATGACTGGAGCGGACTGTGCTACCTCCACTCTTCCTGGTCAATTTTCTCCCCTCAGTGCATTTCTGGTAAGTGTGGACTGTGGCTTCCCGTGGTCCCGAGTCCCCTGATGTGCGAGATGGCAGTTTATTCCATGTTAGCTGGTAAAATCACATTTTGATGATCTCCTCTCCAAGTTAGCCTTGAAGGTCAATGCCAGCCAGTAACTGAACTAATTGTATTTATTACTAAAGGTAATGTTCTAAACAATGATCCAGGAGGGCCCTGGGCTTTTCCAGTGGGAGGAACTTGCAGTCGTCCTGTAAAAGCCAAGATATGAGGAGGAGCAACAAAAGGGCTCCTCCCTCTGCGGTCCGGGAAGTCAAAGTTTTTACTCCCAAACCCCAGCTTCGTTTGCATACCCCAGGGAGGGGCTGGAAAACCCTGACCTGCATCACCCACCACTCTCCCATGCCTAGCATCTTGTCCATTCCCACCACACCAGAGTGGAAGCACCTGGGCAGGTCAAACGCAAGCCAAACGACAGCACTGGCGCTGCCACGGGCTCTGGCAGCCCTGTCCCTGAATATTTACTCTTTCTTCAGGGCTCTTGGCACAGTCTCTGCAGCGGAGTTTGGGGGAGCAGGTAGAATAGGCTGGGAGGGCGCCAAGCACCCAGTGGATCCCACGAGGCAGGTGGCTTCGTGCCAGGTCCCCTGCCATCCCCGTGGGTCCACGCAGGCTCTCGGGCGGCCGAGAGACAGAAACAGCCCCTGTGGCTTTCCCAGGCTGGTGATGAATGAGCCCAGGGCCCTGATGGAGGCATCAAAGGCCCCGTGAGAGAGCCGCTCTGGTTGTAAATTGTCAGGCACTTGGCTGAAAGCGCTTCGCAAGCTGTTTGTGAGCCAGAGGCAGAGGATGTCGGCTGGGCTTGTCACCTCCAAGTGTGGGGGGAACCGTGGTCAGATGGCTGGGAGTGAGGGCAGCCCGCCTTTGAGGCAGGGAGTGATGAATGGCGGGGGGGGGAGTCGTTTTCCAAGTCATGCGTTTAGGGGAAAAATACCAAGTGGCAGGGGAAAATGAAAAGAACATGCCAGGCGGCCCTAAGGGGCCAAGTGTGAAGGCCTCTTTGGGAGGGCGTGAAATGCCTGGCTTCAGGACCCTAGAGTCTTTGGGTGATGCAACCTTCCGGCTTCTGCAGATCTGTAATCAAGGCTCAGATCCCTGAACCCTCTGTGGGCCTGGAGAGTCATTGGTAGAACTGAAAGTAAAATTTACTGTGACTCTTAACACTGACAAGGGGATGGTGCCTGGATGCATCAGCTTTCTGGGACAGGTCTTGCAACCACCCTGAACCAATCTTTCTTCATCTGTAAAATGGGGACAAGAACACAAACCTCTAGGCGATGAGGGGATTAGAGAGAGAGTTTTTAAAGTGTTTGGTAGGATACCACATACAGTCGGTATTTAACAAATAGCATCTCTTCTAAGTATCTGTGAGTAAAACCATGACATCGTGCCATCAAGACAAGAATGGAAATGCTGGGACTCCAGTCCTGCTGAGACACAGAGACATCACGGAGATTCAGTTCCACCTGTGAGAAAGACCGCTTTCCCAAAGCAAATCCGGTTATCCTCAGCAGCACAAAAACAAGCTTGCCGTCAGACTTGGCTCCATGTTTGCTAAGCCCATTTTAGCTGCCATGGAGAGCTGATGTGGAGTGTGGAAAGCAGCCTAATTCTGTTGCGGAGAGAGACGACAGTGCAGAGGATTAGAGACACGTGTTGATGCTCTGAGAACAAGGCGCCAAGACAGGATTAGATGTGCGAGGCTTTGATTAGTGGAAATGCCTGTGGGAGAAGATGGGGAGAGAGCTAGGCTAGGCTGCGAGGGTCACCAGACCGTGATGCAAGTCCGACCTGAGTAAAGGAAGGAGGGAGGGTGCATGGGTGGGAATGTTCTAGTCTCTTCTGCAGTCCATGAACTTGGCTAGGGCACTGGGGAGTCCTGGAGCCAAAGTCAGCTGTCACAGGACAGGAATGAGTCTGCCTTAGTATCTCTGCCCTGCCCTGTCGTTGGCACATGACCTCACTGCAAATACAGCGATGGATTTCAGAGTCCAGCGGCTGGGGTCTGTGGTCATTCTATTCCTGCAGCTGTAGGTCTTCCAGGCACATTCTCCTGGCAGCTCCCAATATATTTTTGTAAGAAATCCTGCCCAAGGCAAAACATGATTGTGGTAGGGAAAGAAAGAAAGAAAGAGAGAAAGGGAGAAAGGGAGGAAGGGAGGAGGGAGGAAGGAGAGAGAGAGAGAAAAAGAGAAAGAAAATACTAGCCACACAAATTCCTCTTTGCCTGTACATGAGCCGCTTTGCAGTGTGATTTTGCCATTCCTCCCATCAAGAGATGGGTATCTCTTTCTACGCCTTGAATCTGGACTTGACCAGGTGAATTGCTTTGGCCATCAGAACATTCACAAACATGGCGCAGCAGAGGACTGAAAGGTGTGTATGAATTGGGACTTGCCCTCTCTTGCTACTTTTGGAAGCCTAAGATCTCCATGAGAAGAGCCCAGACTAGCCTCCTGGAGGATGGGAGGCAATATGAAGCAGAGACCACCCACCTTCCCACCATACCTGTGAGTGAGGCCATCCTGGAGCATCCAGCCCCCACCGAGCTGCCAGTGACTGGAGAGACCAGCCAAGCTGGCCTAGAACCAAAAGAGCGAATGGATAACCCTTAGTGTTGTAAGAAAGAATAAATGCCCATTGTTTTAAGCCACTAGGTTTTGGGCTGGTTTGTTATGTAGCAAAAGCTAATCAACATGCCCATCTTACAGATGGAAAAACTGAAACCTGGAGACGTGTGAAGTCCCTTAATGGGTCTGGAGGTGTTACCATGCTTCCTCAGAGTCTCCCACTCCAAGCTGGGCTTGACCAGATGGTTTACTCATTTGCATACTATCTGCCTCCCTGCTGGAGTGAACTGAGATTGGGACCCAGAAGTCAACCTTTTTTTTTTTTTTTTTTGCAGTACGCGGGCCTCTCACTGTTGTGGCCTCTCCCATTGCGGAGCACAGGCTCCGGACGCGCAGGCTCAGCGGCCATGGTTCACGGGCCCAGCCGCTCCGCGGCATGTGGGATCCTCCCGGACCGGGGCACGAACCCGTGTCCCCTGCATCGGCAGGCGGACTCTCAACCACTGCGCCACCAGGGAAGCCCCGAATTCAACCTTTAATAAGCGTCTATTGAATAAATGATGCTAAGGTGTCAGGAAGCCCTTCTATGACTTCGAAGCCCTGAGAACACAAGTGGAGGAATTACCAGTCTTCTAAGCATGGGAGGGGAGGGAGGGGTGCAGGGGTACAGCGATCCTCCCCAACCAGATTATCAATTCCTACAGGCAGGGGCAGAATTTCTATTTCTCTTATATTCTTCACTCCTGTGCTAGTCCCATAAGCTACCATTCATTCATTCATTCAACAAGTATTTCTTGAGTGTGCCAAGAACAAAGCAGATAAAGATCCCCAGTCTTGTGGAGCTTACATTCTTGGGGGCAAACAGGCGATAAACAGGATATGTAAGTAAACTGTATAGTATATTGGAAAATGGTAAGCACCAAGCATTAAACCTACAGGGGGGAAGGGGAGAGGGAGCAATGGGCTGGGGGCATTGACATTTTAGTTGGGGTAGCCAGGGAGCCTCCTGAGAAGGTGCCATTTGATTCCAGACTAAAGATAGGGAAAGAGCAAGACATTTGTGGGAAAAGCATCGCACAGTAAGTGCAATGGCCCTGAGGCCAGAGCCTGGGGAGTGTCCAGGAGCACAGGGAGGCCAGGGTGGAAGGAGAGTGAACAAGAAGGATTAGTAGGAGATGAGTTCAGACAGGTAAGGGGTGGGCGCACGTCATGAAAGATGCTGTAGATCAGAGTCACGACTTTGAGTGAAATCAGGAGCCCTTTGCGATTTAGGAGCAGCAGAGCGACGTGATCTGACATTTTCACAGGATCCCTCTGGCTGCTGTGTTAAGAATCCTCTGTGGTATGCGGCTGCTTCCCACTAGCTATCTACCTTACGTTTGGTAGTGTATATATACAGGGAGATCAGCTCGGTGCTTTGTGACCGCCTGGAGGGGTGGGATAGGGATGGTGGGAGGGAGGGAGACGCAAGAGGGAAGGGATATGGGAACAGATGTATATGTATAACTGACTCACTTTGTTATAAAGCAGAAACTAATACACCATTGTGAAGCAACTATACTCCAATAAAGTTGTAAAAAAAAAAAAAAAAAAAGAATCCTCTGAAAGAAGTCAAGGGCAGAGTGGGGACACCAGTTAGGCAGGTACTGCCTTAACCACGGACTTGCTTTCAATTGAAATGAAAGCCGGGGTGTCTAGCCTGGGGCCTGTGTTAGAAGGAATGCTCAGTCACCATTTGTTGGGGGAAAATATTGAATCGTGTCTTTTTGCCAGCATTATGGTGCCTGAGAGAGCAGCCAAGGGGACGTTGCTTCTGGACCTGAACAAGGTCTGCTTTGATGATGACAGTGAAGCACCACACAACCAATTCAACTTCACCACGCCATCCGGAGTGGGAAGCAGCAGCAGATTTTTACAGGATCCAGCTGGCTCTGGGAGAATTGTGGTCAGTTAACGGTCATTGCATCATCGAAAGGGCATTGGGGAAGTTGGTCTAACAGGCATAGTGCTTTTGCTGCCCCACAGAGAGAAATTTCCAAAGTAACTCCCTCTCCAAGCGACTGTAACTGACAAACTTAATAGTGACTCTGTTTTCCCCATTTGCTCTTTATTTTACCCAAGTTCCAGGAATTGTTTGTTATGCATGGTTATGCCTGGGGTGCTAAGGATTGGATTCTTTCTTGCATAGCTCGCGGTTTGCAGGCTGCGTGCCTGGTGAGCGTGCTTCCACAGTCACATATCAGTGCCCTCTGGGCTCAAGCACTTTTGTTTATATCAGTGCTCATTCCTCGCCATAGAGGTGTGAGGTGAGAGAGAGCAGGGCCAGGGCCATGAGTATGTCCTGCTGAATTCCGCACTGTAGAACCACTGGAGACCCAAAAAAGAGGGGCATCTCCACTGGGGCAAATACGTAATTGGAGAAAGAATGGGAGTAAAAGACAGGTCTCAGTGAGCTGTGTGAGACATTTAACAACAAGGTTCCCACTGCAGGATTGGGGGGAAAGGGAGAGAGAGATAGAAGGGCAGGGTAAGGTGGGGGTCTTACAGGGGGGTGGTCTTGATGGGGGAGATCTTTGCATCAGAGATAAAGCCTCAGGAAGAAGAGCAAGCAGCCCACTAGCCATCCTCTCAAACACCCCCTTCTCCACCTCCCATCCCCCAAAAAGCGTACCAATTTTATTCACTGTGTCAACTAAAAATAACTTTTTTTTTTTCTGTTTGAGAAATTAATACATGGTCACTGTAGAAAATGTAGGAAACACAGAAAGGCATTACTATTCAGTAATAACCACTATTAACATGTTGATATATTTCTTTCTTGTCTTCTTCCCTATGCATAGATTTTATGTAGAGTCTATACATAGATGCATAAGTATTCTAAATGATAGAAATAACCTTGCATGTAGGATTCTGTATCATGCTTCTCTTTGACTTAACCTGAAATCTTGAGCCTATGCTGGGCAATAGTGCTTGATGAACATCTTTAAACAGATGCTCTCTCCTGATAAATTCTTTCAAATAAGTTCTCTAGCAGTGAGCAAAGGTATGGACCTAACTTTTTAAAGCTCCTCCTATGGGAAAAATTGCTTTCCAGAAAGGTTTTGCAATTCACATGTCCACTAACAGTACAAGAAAATGTCAGTTCAATTAAAAGGATTGTTTATTCTGTGTAATCTGATCTCTCTGTTTTAATCTAGTTGATTGGTGATCTAGATTATGAAAATCCAAGTAATCTAGCAGCCGGCAATAAATACACTGTGATAATGCAGGTGCAGGATGTTGCCCCTCCTTACTATAAAAGCAAGTATCATTTTGGTTTATTTCATGAAGCATCTTCCTTGAGTAGCAATGACTAAATTGTGCTGGGCAATGCTTGGGCTTGGGCTGGGGATGTATTTATGTTCAAAAGGAGACTTCCAGAAGCCCCAACACTTAGGAATCAGCCCAGCCTCCTCCTGTCCTTCACCAAGAACAGTTAATCAGTCTTCAAGTCCTTTCTTCTGTGTCACCTACTAAAATCTCGAGGATCTGCTGCCTTCCCCCCAACTCCGCTGCACCTGCATCCCGCTAGTATTGCTCTAGTGCAGAACCTCCTCTTTCGGAGCTGAATTACAACACTAAGAGTGTTTCAAGAGTCTTCCTGCCCACCTTTAGTCTTGTCCCTTTCCAACGCATCCACCACATTTCTGACAGTGATTTTCAGGAAACGCAAATGCCACCGTATTCCTTCTTGCTGAAAGCCCTTGAGTGTCTCCCCATAGCTGTCAAGTTCACATTCAAACTCTTTGGTTTGGCACAAAGCAATAAAGCGAGTCATGTGAATTTTTTGGTTTCCAAATGCATATAAAAGTTATATTTACATTATATACTGTAATCTGTTAAGTGTGCAATAGCATTGTCTTAAAAAATAATGTACATACTTTAATTAAAAATACTTTATCGCTAAAAAATGCCAACCATCATCTGAACCTTCAGCGAGTCATAATCTTTTTGCAATGGTAACATCAAAGATCACTCATCACAGATCACCATAACAATATAATAATGAGGAAAACGTGTGAAATATTGCAAGAATTACCAAAACATGACACAGAGACACAAAGTGAGCAAACGCTGTTGGAAACATGGTACCGATAAACTTGCTCAACACAGGGTTGCCACAATGTGAACATTTACATTCTGTAAAAAACACAATATCTGCAGACTGCAATACGTAAAACGCAACAGAATGAGAGATGCCTGTATTGTGATTTAATTTTTTTTCCTATTTCCGTTTATAGATAATATCTACATTTATATCCTAACAAGCCCAGAAAATGAGTTTCCTCTTGTCTTTGATAGCCCATCCTACGTATTTGCCGTGTCGGAATTAAGCCCACGTAAGTAACCAACAAGACACAGACTCCAGTGCTCTTGATAGACCCCTTTCTCTGGACGCACTTGGGTGGAGGGAGGCTCCCTGTCAGAGGCCCTGGTGGTGTTGTGCACAGCGACTCACAGCTGATTCCTGTTTATTGCATGTCTTACTTCTTTTTAAATTCTCCTCACTGTGGAGGAGCCCTTCAGGTGAAATCCAGATTTTGAAAACTGTTGATTAAACTGTATTTCTCTGAACCCCCTGATTGCCTCTTTGTCTGGGTGCCTGATTCCTCTAATCCTCTCTTTTTGCAGCCTAAGTTTTCCCTTGGTCTCCACTGTGATTTTTATCCAGCTCACTCAGAGAATTGAAATTTAAAAATAGAGAGAAGGCTTCCCATTTCTAGATTTCTTTCATTTAAAAACAAAATAAAGATGTTTTTTCTCTCCCTTTGAAGGATTCCCTGGAGGCCTCTTTTTCCGCCCTTTAGGATGCCTCGATTTCTGCAGGCTCCTCCCCACTCCAGCTGGGTTTCTCCCTGTCTCTCCCAGTAAAGGGGAGACAGTTAACTCTAGAATAATCAGACCTCACCACAGTCTTTGAGACTTTTTCTTTTTTTTTTTTTTTGCGGTACGCGGGCCTCTCACTGCTGTGGCCTCTCCCGCTGCGGAGCACAGGCTCCGGACGCGCAGGCTCAGCGGCCATGGCTCGCTCACGGGTCCAGCCGCTCCGCGGCGTGTGGGATCTTCCCGGACCGGGGCACGAACCCGCGTCCCCTGCATCGGCAGGCGGACTCTCAACCACTGCGCCACCAGCGAAGCCCCGTCTTTAAGACTTTGATTGTGGATACTTGTACACTAACAAGCAAAGCAAACAAACCCCAAAGTCTCCCTCTAAAGTGATCTCCTCTTCATTTCGTTCTCTCTATGATGAGCTCCATCTCCTGCCATTACATTTTACACAAGATACAAAAGGAGGGTCTGAAGAAAACGCTGTCGATTGCTTATGCCTTATCCAGTGAATAAGAAGTGCAACAGGAATAGGCTTTTTCTGGATTCACAGATCTTGCTACAATTATTAACCACCTACTCTGGGTCAAGCACGTAGTGCCGTTCTGTATAGTTGAATAAGAGAAGGTGCCGCCCTTGAGGAGTATAATTTACGAGGAAGAACGTCTATAAAACAAGCAAGCCAGAAGTCCAGCAGCCCACCAACCAGACTTGCAAAATAAGTAAAATGGAACGGGATTTAAAAATCAAAAATATTCCAATCATCCTGTTGCTAAACCCTTAAAAATTATGTTTGTCATCTTGTTTTATAAGAGCAACCCATGCTCATCATAGAAAATTTGAAAAATAAAAAAGACAACACTGCAAAAAGATGTATACGTGAAGGTTCTGTGCAGCATTAGGATCATATTAGAATTGGTGTGCTTGGAGTCTATATGAGGGTATGAATTGTCTTTTAGACTTCGCAGTACTGCTTGAATCATACGGCCAGTTTCCTAGTGGGCGTCATTAGTGTCATTTGAATTTAAAAGATGTAAAACATACAGAGTTTGAACAGCAAAGAGGCCCCCAAAAGTCTTTCTGCCCATGGTACTGAGACTGTCTGCTCCTAATTTCTCCTCTCACCCCCAAAGAAGGACTAATCTCAGATATTATTCTCAGCAGTAATCGCAGGTACTTTATTCTTCCAGCTAGAACCCGGGTTGGACGGACACAAGCAACAGATAAAGACTTCCCCCAGAGAGGCATCGTGTACTCCATCTCCACCGGAGGGGCCAGCCAGCACTACCCAAACATATTTTGGATTAATTCCCAAACGGGAGAACTCCAGCTGGTGACTAAAGCGGACTACGAGACAACCCCCATCTATATTCTCAGAATCCAGGCCACCAACGGCGAGGACAGCAGCTCAGTCACTGTGAGTGGGGCTATTTGGTGCATTCACACCAGCCCAAGTGGTTGACTTCGGGTCTCCCTGGCACCCTCCAGGTGTGGCCGTAGCAATAAGGAATCTTAATAGGGCACCTCCTGCAGACATGACAAGAAATGGCTAGTGGCGTCCCAGACAGCACAATCGGACACACATAGCAGTGCCAGGAAATAAAGATTGACATCTGTAAACCCACGTTTATGGGTGACTGGGAGAAGCGCTGAGATGGATGGCCACCCTGGGGGACAAGCTTCCTCCTGTTGCCCTTAAATCCCCCCTTG
The DNA here is from genome assembly GCF_964165515.1 of Mesoplodon bidens. NCBI lineage: Eukaryota > Metazoa > Chordata > Mammalia > Artiodactyla > Ziphiidae > Mesoplodon > Mesoplodon bidens. Next base: position 11,681,344 of record NC_138166.1, read on the forward strand.
CTGTTGAGGTGGGCGGTAGCTGTGCATTGCCCCCAAGTAGTTTTACCCTGTTCCTACCCTGAGCCCCATCACACCAGATGGGATAGGTCTTAAAATGATCTGGCTTGACACAGCGCTATGCTGCTTTGTAACCTCTGATGTTGCGAATCTGGTTAAATGCATTTCTGAGTCAGTAGGTCTGAGTAGGGCCTGAGAACCTGCATTTCTAACATGCTTCCAAGTGGTGCCGAGGCAGCTGGTCCATGGCCGTGCTTTGAGGAGCCAGGCTTTGACAGGTCTGTGCTGCCAGTGCTGAGGAATATTTGAGGGTAATATGATGGTCACAAAGAGGGAACTATTTCTTGGTCTTTCCCATCAGTAAAGTGAAAAAGCATAAGGCAAAATGAACTCAGCTAGCGGCAGGCAGCCCTGTGTGATAGAATGACTGGTCCAGGGTCAGGAGGCGGAGTTCATTTCTCAACTTTGATCCCAACTTGCCAAGGGGGTCCGAGCAATGCTTATCTTTGTACCCTGATTTCTCTCTCACACATGGAGAGTCACCTCATAACCCAATGCCTGAACAGTCCAGTTCCTCTGATGACTTGCTTTGAATTAGTGGGACGATGTTTTCAATGATGTGTAAGGCTTGGCGTTGCTAGCTGAGAAAAAGATGTGCTAAGTTGAAGGTAATTGTCGTGTTTGTTAGCCGGGGTTTTTGAGAGGAATGAATGGAGTCCACTTTGGGAGCTAACTAGAGAGAACATTTCAATTTATTCCTGGGCTCAGAAATAGCTGAAATCCCCAAATTTCAGAGGTAGAATGAATACGACTCAGAAATTCATAAGCTTTTAAAAAGGGTGATGATCACATAAGTCCCTTTCAGGGCTGACATTCTGTGATTCCGTGCTGGCAGGCATCCCAGTCCATATTCCAATTCACCAGGCATAAAAGACAGTGATGAAAGAGAACAGGCTGGCCCCTGCTTGTGGCAGGCCAGCACCACCGGCTCAGTGCAGTGCTGAGATCCCGGGTTACACACAAGACCCCGGCTAAGCCAGGTCGCCTCCTTCTATCCCAATGGCTCTCAACCCTGGCTGCGTATTAGAATTGGCTGGGGAACATAAAAATCGTGCCTGGGGACTTCCCTGGTGGCGCAGTGGTTGAGAGTCCGCCTGCCGATGCAGGGGACACGGGTTCGTGCCCCGGTCTGGGAGGATCCCACATGCCGCGGAGCTGCTGGGCCCGTGAGCCATGGCCGCTGAGCCTGCGCGTCCGGAGCCTGTGCTCCGCAACGGGAGAGGCCACAACAGTGAGAGGCCCGCGTACCGCAAAAAAAAAAAAAAAAAAAAAAAAAAAAAAAAAAAAAAAAAAAAAGAATCTGCCTGCCAATGCAGAGGACATGGGTTCAAGCCTTGGTCTGGGAAGATCCCACATGCCACGGAGCAACTAAGGCCGTGCACCACAGCTACTGAGCCTGAGCTTAGAGCCCGCGAGCCACAACTACTGAAGCCTGCGCACCTAGTGCCTGTGCTCCGCAACAAGAGAAGCCACCACACCGCAGTGAGAAGCCCGTGCACCGCAACAAACAGTAAGCCCTGCTCGCCGCAACTAGAGAAAGCCAGTGCACAGCAACGAAAATCCAAGGCAGCCAATCAATCAATCAGTCAATCAATCAATCAAGGAAGAAAAAAAAAAATCAGGCCTGGGCCCCACCCTCCAGGGAGTCCAATTCATTTGGTCTGGAGAGGGCCAGACAAAGTGGAGCCATGGTTGAGAGCCATTGTTCGATTTTCCAAAGTGAAAGACAGAACTTCCAACTCACAGGGGCAGCAAGCAAGGAAGCACAGGAGGGTCATCATCATAACGATAAATCCATCATTGTTACTGGAAAAACAACTCAGCATCATCTGGGGATGAGCACGTGTCTAGCTGCATGTGTGTGGGGGTGTGTGGAAATGTATTATTGTGTATATTATGCACATGTGCATGTACATACACAACACACAGTAGAGAAGTTAATAGCATAGGACTTGGAGTAAGACAGACCTAAGTTCAAATTCCAGCTCTGCCACACACCAACTGAATGGCCTTAGGTCAATTACCTAATCTCCCTAAGCCTCAGCTTCCCCATCTGTAAAATGGGAATAAACATATTAGCTATCTCGGATGAGGTTAAATCTCACTAATTCACAAAAAGCACACAGCCCAGTGCCTGGCACACAGTAAGGGCTCAATGCTAACTACTCAGTAAGGCCACTTTCCTGCTGCTCTAGGTTACTGTGAACATCATTGACGAAAATGATGAAAAACCAATCTGTACCCCAAACTCGTACTTCCTGGCCATCCCAGTGGATCTGAAAGTTGGCACAAATATTTACAATTTCAAGCTCATGTGTACTGACCTTGATTCCAGCCCCAGGTCTTTTCGTTACTCCATTGGCACAGGTATGGTATTGATGTCAGTGGTCCTGGACCCTTGCTGAGGGCTCCTTGTGTTGGGGGCTGTAGCAGCTGTTTAGGGAGAAGGGGTGAGGGTCTGAGCTCACACGCTGATCTGGCACAGTGTGTAGGGGGTGGGGAGTTTTGAATGAGGAAACCAGGGATGAGGAGTCAAATGGTTCTGGAATTCCCAGTCCCCCCACCTTGGCTTCCCCTTCTCACCTAACTCTTCCCAGACTCCCATACCTGGCTGCCCAAAGGCCCAAGGAACAGTGAATCCCATTGATGGTGACCCGCCCCCCCCACCCCCAATTCCCAGCCTGTCGTAGGATGCATGAATCAGATTAGCGTAGCTTAAAAAATTTTTTTTAGTCCAACTCCTGCCCCACCTCTTTTCCTGAAAGCTTGTAGGGGGGGCAGGGGAATCCCAGTCCTCTCTCTGGATAATAATAGATGAAATAGATTAAATGCATTTTGAAATGTGTCCTCAGGAATTCTCTTCTGCTCCATTCATTTTCTCTCTTTAAAAATATACCATTGTGGGAGGGAAAGAAAAGAGCACCCCTCAATGGAAATGAGACCAAAATAGTTCATCTAATGAAGTGCCGGGGCCAGAGATTTCAACCCAAACAAGCAGAGCAGTTTCACGTGAAAGAGTGAAAATCTAGCTCCGCCGCCTGCTGAGCCCTGGCAGAGGCGGAACTGGAGCAGCAGGAAGCCTCTCGAGCAGGCTGTGTCACAAAACCCAGGGGCAGAGCCCACCTCGAGCCTGCAGTGGCCGGAGATGGAAATAATCCATACTGAGAACCCTCAGGCCTTTATGGGGCACTTCATTGCTCGGGGGTAAAATTGCATCATCCCCTGGTCCATTTACTGGTTTTTAGTTGGGGGTGAGTCTGCAGCCCCCGGAGGAATGAGCAAGAGCTGCTTGGGCGGGCAGCCTCTCTGCTCCGGGCTCCCTAAGCTGTGAGCCTGCGGCCCCAAACGAGCCGCTGGGGAGGTGGGGATGGGGACTACTGTCCCTGCCAGCCTAGGACGCACCTTCCTTTGGGGGACTCCAGGGACATCTGTCACGGGTGTGACTAGCCCGGTTTCATGAAAGGCGGGCAATGAACTTGGCCCATGGCTAGGGACGTGGCCCCCTCTTCCCTCTTGCCGCCCACTGATTGGTCTGAGCGTGAGTTACACATTGTTACCGAGTTAATGCTGCTGATGAGCACTGGCCGCACCAGGATTGCCAGCGCTCTGCCTGATGCTCAGCGCGGTGGCGGCCATTCTCCCTGGACACCTGTGCTGGTGCCCTTTTCTACTCTCATTTTCGTTGCAGCCACACTGGTTGTGAGCAGGAGTCTCTCTGTACTCATGAAATCTCTGGTGCTGTTACGGCCCATATCCTATCACTGCCCCAGCCCTGGTACATCAGAAGTCGTCTGCACCTGAGGTGGGACGTTTAAGGAAAAGACTGGATGCAGTTTTCTTCTAACCCTTATTTCTCACGCTCTTTTCTTCCTTTTCCCAAAATCCGTGCATCCAATCTCATTTAGGCAACATCAACAGTCATTTCACCTTCTCTCCCAACGCCGGGTCCAATGTTACAAGCCTGATCCTCGCGACTCGCTTTGACTATGCTCGTGGGCTTGATAAGATCTGGAACTACAAACTACTTGTCTACATAACTGATGACAACTTGCTGTCCGACAGGAAGAGAGCCGGAGCGCTTGTTGAAACAGGCACAGTGACACTGAGTATTAGTGTCGTTCCTCACCCAACCACGATTGTCACCACAACCCCCAGGGTAAGGGTTTTGGGAGATGGACTTCCCAGTTACATCCCTTGTAATTGATGTTGATGGAGCCCCTTGACCTAGGAGAAATGTGGGGTGGACTGAAAAGAGTTGAGGTGTTAGGATGTTGCCAGAAACGCCAACCGTGGGCTGGATTGGAATACTCACTGGTGGTAGAAAAAATCGGGGTGAGACCTTGGGCTTATAGAACCACTGACTTTTCCTAGTCTGGTAAAGAAGGAGGTACACATATGCACAGACTTGTGATAGATCAGGCATTGCCCATCCAGGGTATGGACATGTTGCCGCCTTCACAAGCCCTTCTCTGCTTGCTCTTAAGAGCCAATACAAGTCTGTGTCTGTGAGAGTAGCTAGCTGCCAGATGCTCTTCCCTACTTCTTTTGAAGAGTCACCATTTGTCAATCTGTACCCTACTCCCCACCTCCACTCCAAAAAAAAAATCCACTAATTCAATCTGCAGATATTGATTTAATACCTATAATATGCCGAGCACTTTGGTGAATAAGCCAGAAATGATCTCTGCTCTCTCATGGAGCTTATAGTATAGGTTAGTGGTTCTCAGGTGTGGTCCCCAGAGCAGCAGCAGCAGCATTACCTGGAAACTTGTTAGAAAAGCAAATTCTTGAGCCCACCCCGGAACACTAAAGTTATACCTCATCCAGCCATGATCATCACTACGACTTCCAGGGAAGGATGTTGAAACCTGGAGTCCTCACCAAATCCCCAGACCTACTGGATTAGAAACTGTGGGGTAGGACCCAACAATCTGTGTTTTTAATAAGCCTTCCAGGCCATTCTGATTGCACTAAAGTTTTTGAGCCTCTGATCTAGAGGGGGAGATGGATTACAAACAGGTGTGCAAATTAATAAACTACCTACAGATTGTCGTAAACAGTAGGAAGAAAATAAGCAGGTGCTACAATAGAATCAGTGTGATGAAGGAAGGGAGCGTCTTGGGATCTGACAAGAGGATTATCGCCCCTGGCTTCTTGGATGACCTGGCTTATACTCGTGCAGACCCTTTTTTCCCCTTTCCTCCTGATCCTTGTAAAAGTGGCGCCCTTGGTCGGCAGCCCCATACTTGGAGTACGCCAGAGGAAAAGGAACCAGAACCTCAGAAAGCCACCTGTGACAGGTGGTCAAATTCTGCTTCTCAGAGTCTTACCAAGAGCTGCTTAATATTCCTTTCCTGTGGGCTGGAGTCAATATTACCCCCAATGAATGGAGGCATTAGGTGACCTGAAGGGCTTTCAGTTGTGGTAGGAGCCAGTAGGTGCCCCAAGTAAGGAACTGCCACCTTTCTGCAACTTACAACACAGCCCAGCTCTGACATCTCCAACCTAGAAATCTCCATAACTTGTTCGTTATCAGTCTCCCTCTCTGGGAAGCAAATGCTGAACTTGAGGTCTCACTGTGATAACAGCCTGCTCAGCTGGCAGCACAGCTGGTAGTGAGTGAACACTGAGAAGCTTACAAAGTGTTAAAAAAAAAAAAGAAACAAAAAACCCTAACTTTCATGGTTCATGCCTTCCCAGTGAGAGACAATAGCTATATTAGTCCCTAGCTTATGCCATGATTTGGCAGGAAAAAAAAGCCAATGGAATTTTTAGCTTTGGGGAAGGAGAAGAAAGAGAATGAAATTAGGCCTAGAGTTGCTCTCCAGTTCCCTACGTTTTCTGGGTTTTGGTCTAACGGATGTCTGGCAAGACTGTAAATAAGGTGATGGGTTGAAGAGTGAGAACGACGAGCACACGGATGTCCGATGTTTAGAGCAAGAACAAAAAGCAGAAGGAACATTCAACCACCCAACGTGAGAGGGTTCTGATGTCAAAGCCTACCAGCCTCCACTCATCCTCCCACTTCTGTCATTCAAGCTCAGGATCACCTACTGGATCCTGAGGAAGAACGTGTATTCTCCATCAGCCTGGTATGTGCCTTTTGTCATCACTTTGGGCTCCATGTTGCTTCTGGGTCTCCTGGTGTCCCTGATCGTCCTGTTGGCCAAAGCCATCCACAGACACTGTCCCTGCAAGACTGGGAAGCACAAGAAACCTCTGTAAGTTGCCAGTGGGCTGGGCCCTTCCCCCATTTCCTTTCGGAGGATACTGCTTCTGGTGACGTCAGGAGAAGGAAAGGGAGACGGTTAGGATTTCTCCGCAGGGTAGAGAGGGTGCCTGGAATGAAGAAAGGAAACGGAGCTACGGGGGAGACATCCCAGCTCCCCTTGTCCGGGTGGACCCCCTTCATCACCTGCCTGGCCAGGAAACTGTTCCTTTGCTTTTTCCCTGGCACCTGCCTTGTCCTTGATGAGTTCTCAAGGAAATCGGGGCTTCAGCCTTTTGGTGACCTTGTCCTGGATAAAAGCTCCAGAAACAAGGCTGGTTGTGAGTAGTAGTAGAATATGCCATGCTGTTATTTGTGGAATATTTAAAGGATGGGATGGAATTAGAGGGAGCACAAAAAAGTAATAAGGGAATTAAGCTTTTGGCTCCAGTGACTGAACTGGGCTTCAGTGTGACTAAATAATTATTGTTCTTTTGCATGGGGCCCTCTCAAGGGCTGTAAACGCAGGCCTGCTTCCTCTCCCTGGGATGCTCACCTGCTCACTTATATGCCTCTTTTGGTGACACTCTGCAGAGTGTCTTTTACTGGCTAAAGGGAGGTACTAGAGTAAAGTGGAGAAAGCATCAAATTGTTACAAGCTTCCCCAGAGCCAGTTTCTTGAGTCTTAGTAGCTCTTACAGTGAGAACGTGATGGTTCTGAGCCTGGGCTTTGGAGTCAGATAAGGTAGAGGTTCAAATCTTGGGTCTGCCATTTTCTGGGTATATGGCTTTGGGCAAGTGACAACCTCTGTGAATCTCAATTTCTTTATTTGAAAACCAAACAATTAAATGAGCAAATGCAAAGGAACCACTTAGCACTGTTCCTGATGTAGAGTAAATGCTTAATACACTATTTTTTTTAATCTTGTTGCATGATTTTTCATGGCTGAGTCCCAGTGAGCTTAGGCTTCTAGATTCTAAGTTTAGCTCTGTACACCCAAGTATCTTGAGGTATTGGAACTTGAATTTTGGAATTTCTCACTGGCAAAAAGAAGGGGTGATAAGACTCATGTACCTTTTAAAGGTATTTTGAAGATTAACTACTACTGTCAAATAATTTAAAATCTATGGATGAAAGGCTGTATAAAAGTATAAGTATTAGCATAAAGATGTGCATTGCATTTTGCCATATTTATTGGGGACATTCGTTGCTATTGGCAACCTTGACTTCAAGGTAAGAAATCCTTGAGCATCTGCTGAAATTAAAAAAGGCCTTTTTATTTGGACTCTACTCACAAATCGATTTGAGAAAAAAAAACCCGCTCCAAAAGAGTGATGCTTAAGCTTGTAAGGATGGAGATGCTCTGTAATGGGATTTGGGCAGAAGTTCTTAAAGGAAGTAATCCAATAGACACTGCAACTCACAGGCAATTTATGGTTAAATGTGCGCCTTGAACCTGGTGGTTTCAGTTACCTTCTAAGTATTGTTTTCAACATGGCTGACTTTTAAAAAACTAGCTAGTAATTCAGACTCAGACCTGGCCTCTCTGGCAATTTGTTGTACCATATGGCAACCAATATTTGTCCCATAGCAGAGAATAAAATTAGAGTCACAGAATAACAGAATCCAAGGTTATCATGGGAAGGGTCTTAAGAGTCCAGGTGTCCAGCTCTTCACATTACAGGAGGCCAGGGTTTAACTGCTAGTCATGGAACCTTCCCACTGTGAGCCAGATCTTCTGCTCAGATGGCTACTGGGGAGGAAAACCAGGCAGGAAGAATCGCTGGGCAGTCTGATGGGGTCGTCATGCCCTCACTCAGTGTTGTCAGAGAAAATAGGTTCCCTGAAGTTCTCTAAAGCAATAGTTTTCAAAATTATCAAACTCCCAAGCCTCCCTAGTCCCAACCCAGCAGTGACGGAGCAGGGCTGGGAGCCCATTCTGCATGTTAGTCCCCTGCCCTGGTCCCTTTTTCAGTCGACCCCTGAATCCTGGGGAACACAGTTGCCCAAAGGTCCCCATGTTGTCACGTGTGTACCAGTGCAGAGTGCTCTCAGGTTAATTCTTGTCCATCCCTTCTCCCCCGATACAGGGTGAAGAAAGTAGGTATGTACAGTGCCGATTACCTTTGTTTGTTGCTATTATTGTTTTTCGTTTGCTCTGTTGTACTACATAAAAAGGTTCCAACTCGGTGGAGAATCAGGGCACAGTCCTGTGTTGGTGGGTTTTCCGCCACGTCATCTGTGGATGGAATGAAACAGAGGTCGGACGTAGCTGGAGGAAGGGGAGGGAAGGGCAGGGTGCATGGGGCCGTTGGCCCGCTTGGGTCTCATTCGGTCCTGCCTGTTCCTTACTGAGTCACCTCCAATCAGCTCGACATCAGCACCTAAAGGTCTGCTCCCCACCAAGCGGGTCAGGAATGGAGAATTCTCCGTGAGTTAAACACAGAATCTACTTGCTGCTACACACAGAGGGGGTGACCCCTCCTGAGGACAGCTAGTGCCCTGTATTAGACAGATGCCTCTTTTTAAAGAACAAATGATACTTTATTCTCAGATTGTGATGGATTTGATCATTCTCACATGCTACTTAGGTTAGGGTAGTTAGAAATGGGGGCTGGGTGCAGTCAGATGGGCTGGGAGAGCTGAGTGATTTCAGGGTGTTGGTGAAATGAGCAAGGCCCAACTGAGGAGACGTCACCACTGTCTCCAACGCTGTGGCCTCAGGGAGACTCCAAGCTATGGGGAGAGACAGGACAAAGAACTGGAAAGAGTGTTTTAGAAAAATGATGGCTCTAATCACTCCAGCCATAGGTGTGTGCATCTGACATGCACAAGGGATATCTCCGCAGCAGGGTTAGAAATTTAACTGCAGTGGTTATTGATCATATCGATGAGATAATTTTAATAAATGAGATTTTTCACAAACTATCTCCCATCCTAGTTACTTTGTAAAAAGGGCATAAGGAATGCATGCAAAGACTCCTCAGATGAGAAACAAAGGTAGCAACCCCCTCTTTCTTTTTTACCTGTAAAGCCATTTAAAACCTAGTTTCCAGTAATGACAATAAGCTGGAAAAAGAATTAACAATTTTTAATGGTGTACTATGAGAGCGTGTGTGTGTTTCTGAGAAGGTGGAAGGAAGTCAACAAACATGTCTAGAGACAGAAAATTCTTTGCTATGCCTGCAATACTAAGCTCAAATCCTGCTTAAGAGAGATCTCTTTGTAGGGGTAAAATTTTAAGGTCAATTTAGTGTCCAAGAAGCTTAACTTCTGTCTGTCCTCTTCCCTGCAGAAATGAAGAACACAAAGAGAGAGGCGGCGGTGGTGAGGCTGGCTGGCCCCGGGGTGCCGGGTTGGGGAGGGGCTCGCCACAGTCCCACAGCGGGTGTTTATCATTCAGGGAGATGCTTGTATCTGGCCACTGGAGCAGACTGCTGCGTGACGAGCTCCTGATAGAATTTGTTCCCTCCACTGAACCTGTCTGCTGCTATATTTGCAGAAGAACTGGATTTCATAAATATTGAATAGTGGTGTTTATTATCTATGCTAGTTCTCCAGGAGAGTGAGTTAGGGGAGAGGAGCTTAAAGACCAGAACTGGTGCTTCAGCCTTCAATGGGATTTACTTTTGCTTTGCTTTTCCACACCTTGAGGGAAAAGTGATAGAAAAAGAGCACGGTGGGAGGCTGAGGCTGGCTCTCCCCTCTCGGCCATATGACCTTGACCTCAGGGACTCCCTCAGCCTTTTCAAGCTTTAGATTCCTCACCTGTGGAATGGGAGTGAGAACAGCTGCCCTGAGATAACAGGTGGGGAAATACTGGGAAAATTATGAAGAGTCATGTAAATGCAAAGGGTCACAGGACAGCTGGGGAGTTACCTCCTCACGTGACCTCCTGATTTTTCTTTCACGGAACCTGATCCACCCACTGGAAGTGACGGAACTTGAAGGTGACCCCCTCCCAGGTCTCCCCTAACCCCTAATAATAGGACTTTGTTATGATCTAAGATCCATGAATTTGGGAAATGACAGGCAGGACGTGGAGGAAGTATCACTTCAGGCCAGTCCCCTAAGTGCTTATAAGCACTGGTCTGCAAACAGGAGGAAGGGGTGATCGCCTGTCTCCTGGGTCTTATTATTGCCTAAGGCAAGTACCCTTGATGATGCCACTCAGAGACTTAGACGTATGTATAGTTAAATTCGTCGATTAAATAAATCAATCCCCTTGGCCGTAAAAAGTGCAGCTTCTGAGTTGATCAAATGGAGGAAAGCTGTACAATCTCCATTCCTTCTGTTTTCACAGAGGGGAGCTGTGGGCAAGTGAGTAGGTAACGGCTTATGTGATGAAAACGGGGGTCAAAGGCCCATTAAACTCCAAACAGCGTCCTCGTGAGTGTGCTGAAGAACAGCACCATTGGAGGGCACCGTGTGAGGGAAGCGGGTGTTTCCACGGGGCAGAGGGCAGGTCCTGGAGGGCGGCACAGAGTACAGGTCAGGAGAAAGAATAAGGTGTGGAACGCCAGGCTTAAGTGAGGCATGCCAGGCCGAGACGCAGTGCTGCATTGGCCTAGGCTGACTCATTTGTGCCTGCCCTGCACGTAACATCTGCCTGGCAGACCCCGTGTAGGTGATGTCGATCTTGGCCGGTGCTGCATGGCATTTCTGCTCTTCCTTCTGTGCAGCTGAGATAGCGTTTACTCAGGATGCTTTCCTACCCCCCAAGTCTGGATTAAATGTCCTCTTCCCACCCCTGTTCCCCCACGCCCCCATAGCATCCTATATTCCCCCAGCATAGTCTTTCTCACAGTAAATTGCAGTGCCTCTTTGTCAATGGCTCCTGCTTGACGGCAAGCTATGGGCGGGCGGTGACCAGCCCCGCCTTGTTCACCAATGTGTCCCGAGCATCTAGCACAATGCCTATTGAATAAATAAATGTCAGGGAGGCCCTGGGTAAGGAACCTGGGCTGTAAGGAAGAACAGCCTCTCCTGGGGGAGGAGTGTAGGGCTGTGCTTGAAGCCGTCTCTTTCTTTTCCTTAGGAAGCAATCCAGATGAACACTGACTTTGATGGAGAAGCCGCAGACCCAGGTAATTAAGTGGCAGTGTCGCCCATAAGGGCACTGACCATATGCCAGGCTGGTGGCGTCATGGAGGACCATATCCCACGTCTTGCTCTTCACGCAGTCTGTCAATGCGTTTGGTTGTCGGGCCTACACAGTGCTGATCCTCCCAGGCGGCACCGCCACGTGAGATCAGCTCAAAACAGAGCTGGCCTGTAGACGCTCAAGCACATGATCACGTGTGAGGCTTCAGCAGGTTTCCACCTAAGGGGTCCCACTCAAGGACCACGCCTCTGTCCAGCCTCCCTCCCTGAATCACAGGCCAGTTCAGGGAATTGGTGAATTCAGTCACCCACTGTGTCTTCTGCTCACTGGGACTCAACCTCCCCCCACCTGCCTCATCCTTTCTGAATGCTTCTAAACACCATCCTATTGGTAACGAGAGATATGGAGAAATGGCAAGCTTGGCTTCTTTTTTTCCTCGATCAGGGCCAAGAATTCCTTCTTGGACAGCAAGATGAACATAAGGTAAAGCTGGCCTCCAGAGCTCTCATCACCCCCATGAAATCAGCTCCAAATTTAGCTCCTTTACACACATCCCTTCACTTACAAAGGCTCAATTATAGACGTGAATAAAGGGAAGGAAACCAAATTCGGGAGGCAAGTGCGCTGGCTCCCTGCCACCCTCACATGCGAACGGCTCCGCTTGGTCCTCCTCAGAGGGAGGATGGCTCCTCTCCAGGACAGGCTGCCGCGGCTGCTGGAATTAAATTTCCCTCTATTATTAGGTACTTGTTACCATAATGTGCCCGCATTAGCATAAGTGCTGGTGGGATCCTCTGCCTGAGAGGCCACTCATGCTGCAGGGAAACAGCAGGAGCAGGGGCGCGCCGGAAACTAGACCTTCTGGGGCAAAAGCCAGGGAGGACCGAGGCTGTTCTGCGTCTGTGTGTTTGCGAGAAGGAGAAAGGAAGCGATGAGCCAACTGGACTGATGTGAACAAACATCAATTAGCGTCTGCAGGCTCCGACACAATAAAAATGGCTCCCTCGCATCGTCTCAACGGGGGCCAGATTTGTGTCTGTGTCTGCACATCTCTGCTAACGTAACACAGATAAAAATCAAAGCCTTTTCCTCCTTCCTTGGTGAACTCCTGTTTCTATCAGGGATTCAGGGGATCTTTTTAAACCGACAAATCAGAACGTCATGGGTCACCCCATGAGAAACTGAGCCTAACTTATCTGAAGCTCACGTTGAGTTCAAGACTTCTGTGGCCTCTCATCTTGCCACTGAGGTGACCTTGAGACTCTCCTAAACCTTGCTTTCCAGGGAAGCGTGAGATTTGCTACCTGTGTGGTCAGAGCCACCCAGCTCAGCTCGTGGAAAGGGCAGGCAGGTGAAGATTGTTTGTGTTCTTCACAAGCCTGCTTTCAATCTTTCTAGCTGCTTCATCTTTCCCTGGGGGTGAGAAGAGAGCAGGGTGGAGATGGGGGAGAGCAGAGAAGCATTTGGATTCCTTTGTTTATACACTGGTGGTGTGATTTTTTTCCCTAGTTACTGGGGCAATATATGAATTCAACACAAAAACTGGAGCCAGAAAGTGGAAAGATCCCTTAACCCAAATGCCAAAATGGAAGGAGTCCAGCCCTCAGGGAGCTGCTCCAAGAAGACCTGTCACTGGGGAAGGGACCGGGCCACCAAGGAGCACCCACAAGGAAGGAGACAGGCTGAGCGACAAAGCACAGGCCAAGAATACAGGCCCGTGGTCCAGAAACCAGGACGGCAAGCCAAGCACCCCAAAGAACAGAAACTCAGCCCTTACGGGTGGGGGGTCCCCCAAACCGCACCCAGAAAAGTGAACGGTGTCTGGCTGCCTGGCCCACAGCACAGCACAGGGAGGGAGCGTGACTGTCTGGGACGCTGCTTCACCCTACATTCCTCGAGGGCAGGGTGGGGGTGGAGGGCTGAAAATGTGGAGGATCCAGGGTCCCAGGTGGAATGTTGGACAGACTTTAACATGAAGGGGTTTGATCTCAGAGTGGCCTTTTTCTGAGACAGCCCAGGAGAGATTTTGCCCTGGCCTCAGTACCTCTGATCCACTGGACTGCTAACTGGTGGGTGTGGACTTGTGTTTCTTCTTCACATTGACCTCTAGGAAGCTCTGTTCCGTTTGCCCCTAGGAAGTGCACGAGACCTCCTGCCTAAATTCTGAGGACTACCCTCCCACCTGGTTTCACCTTATTTTCCTGCCTTTATTTTCGCGTCACCCAGATTTCTTCCCTTATAAATACAGTTCAACACGGTATACCTTTGTAAGTCACGTCTCATCTTTTTCAAAAGAGGCACATCAGTGGAAAAGAAAAGGATGACTAATGAGTTGTTCACCTGGGAAGAAGAAAACACACTAGATACCTGCAATTCTTTTTCATTAAGGTAAAACTGATAATGCAATAGAGCGCACAGATCGAAGGCATTCAGCTCAGTACTATGTAGACTCTTCCCCGATGCAACCAATATTCGGGTCTTTATGGTCACGGATTACTTTTGCCTTTTTGAAATTTCCTATAAATGGAAAAAGAGCTCCCCATTTCTTTTGTATCTGGCTCCTCTGGCTGAGCACCATGTCTGTGAGATTCCCCCAGCTGCACTGTGAACCAGTCATGCTGAGCACCATGTCTGTGAGATTCCCCCAGCTGCACTGTGAACCAGTCATGCAGGGCTCTTTCTTCACTGTCTCTTATCCCACTGAGGGAATCTACCACATGTCATTTATCCATTCCACACTTGGGTAGCTGCTCCAAGCTTTTTACTATTGTAAGGTATAGCACTGTGCACTTCCTTGTACATGTCTTTCCATAGCATAAACACGTGTTTCTTCTGAGCCTACTCCTAGGAGTGGGATTGCAAGAGCCATTGCTGGAATCTGCTGAGAATTCTGAAGTTGGTGCCTCCAGCTTACGCTTCCAACGATGGAGAGTTCTGACTGCTTTACTCCCTTGTCAACACTTGGTGTTGTCAGTCCTTTTCATTTTAGCCATCCTGGTGAAAATTCCTCTTGAAGTAAAGTCAATGTTTTTCTCAAAGCTAAAACAACACCAGCCCTACAACCGACCTGCCTGGCTCCTTCCCTACCTTCTGTGATTGGTGGAGGGGGGAACCACAGGACTCAGAGCAGAGACACAGTGGGAAGCTCTAGCCATTCATACAGCTGGGACTTTCACCTGTGGCCACAAGCAGTGACGTGAAAATAAATCTCTCTGCAATGCAACAGGAAATGAAAATTCTCAGCGCGTGCCTGGTGAAGGCCGAGCAATCCTTACCTTGCTCCATGGCCTGCTCCCCAGCTGCTGGGCCCCTAGTCCAGTAACCAGAAGAAAGGACCAGATGAGAGTCTACTGGAGCAGCACCCCATTTCCCAGTTGGAGAACCAGATGAGAACTCTCCAGACCCAGGATGGCCTGTAGAGGGCAGGCAGGATCCATCCTGCAAATGCAGAACTTCGGAGGGAGGAGCTGCCTGTTTATTGTGTGCCCGTGCGTCCGTGTGACTTCTCAAGAAAAAGAAACATTTGTTAAATGCCCTGTCCTGGCCTAGAGCAAGCACGATTTATTAATAAGGCTTGGTTGCCAGGGAACTCCCTTGAATAGGTTTAAATTTTGCAAAGAAGGCAGAGCTGCTCATTTGTGGAGGTTAAAGTGGGTGAAGTGGCTGATTACCCATTTAAGACTCTGCAAGTCTGTGGAGCCCCGGGTAAAAGACCTTCCTCAGAAGCTCTCAGCCTCAATGCAAGTAAAATGAGGCTCCAAGAAGGCTGAAGGGGGTGACTGATAACTGTTTATGAGCCCATTAAGGATGATTAAAAGGAGGGCAGTGAGCAGCTGTTATCCCTTCTCTGGTGATGACAGGGCAGGAGGGGATCATGCTTCTTGGCCAGAAGAAGAGATTTAAGTTAGGCACAGGGAGGGACTTCCCAAAGGCTGGGGTCTGTTTGAAGAGTCAGTTCTTTCCCTGGTGATGGGCAGGAAGAGCTGATTATCTTCCAAGCCCCAAGATGTGAACCTCGAGGAACCCAAGACATGGGTCAGGAGAGGTACCAGGAAGCTTTGAAACCACCTTTTCTTTTTGCATATTTGACTATTTGATCAGGGAAAATCAGAAATCTCAGGTCCAGGGCTGAGGCCATTTGGTTTCTAACATTTACCAGGTTTCAAAAATAAATTTTCTGAATAAAATCAAGCCAGGGACCAATGGGGACCTTGTAAAAGTTTTCTCACATTTCTCTCCCAAGGCCTTAATCATGTATGAATTTATTGTAGCTAATGTTGACTTGCCTGATGCTGAGTCATTAAAAATTAAAGCAAAGATGTTCAGGGATCAGGCCACGGAGGGGTCCACTGTTGAGGGATGTGGAACCCCGTGGTGAATTCTTAAGTTTGAGCTTCCCCTGTGCTCAGCAGGAAGCCAGGTCCGCATCGCTGTCCGCCTGTGTTAGAAGCATGTGTGGCTCATGAGCAGAAACTGGGCAATGATGCGTTCACTCCTTAGAGCCCTTGCTCACGTCTGTAGATCTATCGTTTGCCTTTTTATGCAATGTGTTTTGTAATGGCTGAGAAAATTAAAGCAACCAAGTGAGTGCATCTAGAAAATGATGGCTCTTGAAACATGGCATTTCTCATTTCAAACTTAGTGTGTTTATACCTCCCATTCATTCAGTAAATACTTATGGAGTGACTACTGTGTGCCAGGTGCTGACTCATTAGTAAACACAGCAGCCCCGGGACCCTGCCCTTGAGGAGCTTACATTCTGTCTGCTGCAGCTGAAGGCGGCCTGCTGATACACATCCCCAAAGATTCTATTTCCACTTCCATCCTGGCCTCTGTTTCTTGGTTCCCTGAGTGTTCTATCTGAAAGATAAATTAAGCCAAGTCTGGAATTTCCTTTCTGGAAGAAGGTATTTCAGAACCACTTAAATATTGTTTAAAACTTAATGGGGAGGGCCTCCCTGGTGGCGCAGTGGTTGAGAGTCCGCCTGCCAATGCAGGGGATACAGGTTCGTGCCCCGGTCTGGGAGGATCCCATATGCCGCGGAGCGGCTGGGCCCGTGAGCCATGGCCTCTGGGCCTGCGCGTCCGGAGCCTGTGCTCCGCAACGGGAGAGGCCACAACAGTGAGAGGCCCGCATACCGCAAAAAGAAAAAAGAAAAAAAAAAAAAAAAAAAAAAAAAACTTAATGGGGAGCCTTTATCAGAAAATAGTTGAGGGGTCTTCCCTGGCGGACCAGTGGTTAAGGCTCTGAGCTTCCACTGTAGGGGGAACAGGCTCGATCCCTGGTCAGGAAACTAAGATCCCACAGTGCACAGTGTGGCCAAAAAAAAAAAAAAAAAAAGAAGGAAAGAAAATAGTTGCGATGCCTAAGGAGGGGCCCCAGCCTTGGGTTATCTGACCAGCGTATGGCTTATAACCTCCGGATGGCAGCTCTGAGCAGGTGTGACTTTCTTGTGTGGAGGATGGGAGTATCCTGAGGCCAGTGAGACCTTTGATCTGGAGCCCAGGGAAAAGGTCAGACATAGGATGGGATGGAGAATCGGGGGGAGACTCAGATCACTGAGACCCTACTATGTGTTACTTGTATTGGGGGTGAGATGGGGCTCCTGCTCTAAGGAATAATCCCACTGAGAAGGCAACCAGCTCTTTGAAAAGACAACAGCCACCCACCAGGCACTGCATGAGAAGTAAATGAGTTTCATAGGTAGTGGGCGAGGGAAAAAGCAGATGGAGCCCCAGCGGTCTCCAGAAGTGTGAGGGAAGACCCGAACGCTGAAGGGTTCTTAAAGCTAGCTATGCGTCCAAAGTGGAGGAGGAGAGAAATGTTGAGCAAAGGCTAAAGCATTCAGAATCCTGGTTGTCAATCAATTTTCAGCCAGTGCTTGTCCTACGTCACCTGGGGTGAATAACCACAGCCCATACAGAGCCTCCTGGGGAGGTAGTAAGTGCTCAAAAAACATTTGTAGAACTGGATTGAATTAAGCAAGCTGGCAGTTGGTTTCCGACCCAAGTCATGTAGCAGAGCCACAACTTTTCTAACTAGAACTACACGAACATTATGATGATCAACAATAAAAAATTACTGAGTTCCGACTAGGTCCCAGGCACTGTTCTAGGCTCTGGGAAGATAGCAGTAAATAAAACAATGTTCTTAGTGTTTACATCCTAGTGAAGGACCAGAGACTGAACATACAAACGGACAATGGCTGGACCATATATAAAAATAGGACTTGGACCTACAACCTACAGCAACCTGCCCAGGAAACCAACCCCCTTATCTACAATAAACAGCCCGGGAAGCCAGCCTGCCTAAGACAGACTTGCAGGAAGCCGAATGGCTGTTTCTAGTAACAATCCAGGAAGCTAAACAATAACTTCTGTAACAATCAGCCCCAAATGGCCAGGACTTGATTAGTAACAGACAGCTTCCCTAATTTTTATCCCCGCTTCTAACTTAGGACCAGCCAGAGAAAACTAAATATACACCATAGGATGGACCGCCTCCAGTGAGCCCACCTACCGCTTCCCCAGGCCAAGAGCCTCCAATCAGAGCACCCCTGAGCCTTCCCTTTGTTCCATGACAAAGCTCTCCCACTCCTCTGCCTGCCTTTGAGTCTCTGACAAAATGGGAGTGATGGTGGCTGAGTCACTTGCTATAGTAAGAGAAAAATAAATATCCTTTGCTTTTCCCATATGGTTGGTCTTTGTTTATTTCCACAGGAATGATAGATAAACAGATTATACATATACGTGTATATATAGCATATGTATGTATATCTCATATGTATGCATATATCGTAGGTATATACATATATATATCTTATATGCACGTATATGATATTTTAATGGTGGTAAATGCTATTGAGACAATGAACAGGGTCAGCGTTATGGAGGGTGGGGATGGCCTCTTCAAACAGGTGGTCAAGGGAGGCCCATGGTAAGGTGAGAGTCAAGCAGCAGAAGTGGGGAAAGAGCCATGCAGGTCACGGGGAAGAGCCCCCAGGCAGAGACCTCAAAGGCAAGGCCAGGTTGAGGATTAGTTGGAGGCGCAGAGTGATGAGCATGAGGACCGGCAGAGATTCCTTCGCACAGGTGTGTGTGGGGAAGTAGGTGTGTATTTGGGGGTGGTGGTGGGGACATGTGGCCTGCGGGGCGTGAATGGTGAGGCAGAGGAGGAGGGTATGCTCATCGTGTAGGGCTTTGTGAACCGCTGTAAAGACTTTGGCTTTTACTCTGAGTGTGATGAGGAGACATTGCAGGGTTTGGGAAGCAACGTATTTTTTGTTTTGAAGGCATGTCTCTCTGAGTACTGATTTGAGAATAGATTTCAGGAAGGCAGGGAGCAGGGGTGGAAGCAGCGAGACCAATGAGGTGCTATTGGGCTAATCCAGGTATGAGATGGCGGTGGCTTTTGGTCCAGGGTGGTGGGCACATGGAAACCTTGCAGGACCTTTTGGAAGGAGTGTCCCAGCTGCAAAAGAAGCCCTGAGTTCTCCTGGGCCTACTCCCATATTAGATAAAGGTGCCCCAGCAGGGTCTAGCCACTCCCTCAGTGGAAGCTTCCAGATGCAGCTATTTCCCATAACACCAAACAGTGCTTCCTGAATGCAACTGCCCCCTGCCTAGTCTGTGAAATCTGTTGCCGTTGCTATCCGGCATGGTGGTGAGAGTGCGCGCGCGCGCGCGTGCGTGCGTGCGTGCGTGCGTGCGTGCGTGCGTGCGTGTGTGTGTGTGTGTGTGTGTGTGTGTGTGTGTTGGGGGAGAGAAGCCCTTAGTGCTTCTGCCACATTGAACTGAATCCTGTCAAGATGCCAAACAGGCTTCATGGAAGCAGAGCAAACAGGCCTGGACGGTGTTTTCTCTGTCTGGACTCTGTGCCCTGCTGTGGAAAAGGTCGCAGGCACCTCGTGCATCCGTGCCATGCATTAGATCAGCTCACAGTCTGAAAAAGTGCAGTTCTGATTAAAAGCCTTTCACCAGGAGACCTGAGTTGTATGAAAAAACTGTGGCCTGTGACTTCCAAGAGAGTCTAAGTTCTTAGGAAACCAGTCTGTTTAGAGGGAAACAGGGAGGCGAGTGTGTTCTAGAAAACTGGAGCCTTATGATCAGATTTTTGGAGACAGTCACTACTTAAAATGATATCACCTACTGTTCCCGTGAGTACGAACCATAAGTATCAGTCCTGATTTTGGGTTTGGAGAACATGATCTTTGCAAGTCTTAAGACCAAAGTAAAGTATGCTTACGAGAGCTTTGCACTCTTCTGGGTGGTGCCTGCTAGGTTAGGCAGGCCCAGTGCTTGGACGAGAGCATCCCGCTGCCCATTCGGGGCCCCAGCGTACTCAGAAGCCCTAGAAATCTCGCGGTGTTCAGAAACAATCTGTGGCTGCTGTAGCCCCTGCAGACCCAGGCACAGCTGAGGGAGGGAAGCTGGTGAATCTGATTTATAGGTGAGGCTCACAAGAGCTCCACTCCCTGCACTGCCCATCTCATTTTCTCGCCCACAGTCAGAACACCCTCCAGGCTGGTCTTTTTTTTTTTTTGGTAACACTTTTATTGGTATTGTGATTTAATTCACATACCACTAAATTCAGTGGTTTTCAAGTATATTAACAGAGCTGTGCAACCATCACCACTAACTCTAAAACACTTTTATTACCACCCCAATAAGCCCCATACCCATTAGTAGTCATTCCCCATCCCCAAGCCCTAGCACCCACTAATCTACTGTCTGTCTCTATGGATATTTCATATAAATAGAATCGTATCGTATTTGTCCTTTTGTATCTGGCTTATTTCACTTAGCATGTTTTCAAGAATTATCTATGTTGTAGCAGATATCAGTACTTTATTCCTTTTTATGGCTGAATAATGTTCTACTGCATGAGTATACCACATTTTATTTATCTATTCACTGGTTGATGGATATTTGGGTTATTTCTACCTTTTGGCTATTATGAATACTGTGCAGTGAACGTTAGTGTACAAGTTCTTATGTAGACACATGTAATTTCTCATGGGTATATACCTAGGAGTGGAACTGCTGGGTCATATGATATTTCTATATTTATCTTTCTAAGAAACTGCAAACTGTTTTTCAAAGTGGCTGCACCAGTTTACATTCCAGCAGTCTTTCACAAACTTTTTTTTTTTTTTTTTTTGTGGTACGCGGGCCTCTCACTGTCGCGGCCTCTCCCGTTGCGGAGCACAGGCTCCGGATGCGCAGGCTCAGCGGCCATGGCTCACGGGCCCAGCTGCTCCGCGGCATGTGGGATCTTCCCGAACCGGGGCATGAACCCGCGTCCCCTGCATCGGCAGGCAGGCTCTCAACCACTGTGCCACCAGGGAAGCCCCACAAACTTTTTAAACAGACAAGAGGTGCCCTCAGCCCAGGCTGTGGTGGTGTCGGCCCCTCCCAGATTGTGTCAGGCTCTGGCATAAGGAGGCTGCCTGTGGTCTGGAGTGCTGGTCGACCTCACTGAGCTTCCTCTGCACCTGAGTGGTCTGCAGATAGGTCTCTACAAACCTCAGGATTGCAACTGTGTATCTAACATATGCTGGACACACTAGCTACACAGTCTCCAAATCCTCAAAGTACTCTTTTGAGGATGGTCCAGTTAGCTGCATTTTACAAATGAGCAAGCTGAGGGGTGGAGAGATAAGGGAACTTGCCCAGAGGTCACAGAGCCGGGACACCAAACTGGGTCTGTCTCCTTGGAGCTTATGCCAAAGGGCTCCATTATGACCTTTGATTTGTGTTCTGGGGGAGCTTTCAGGGAAGAGATACTCGGTCAGAGGATGACTGAACCCTCAGACGGATCCTCTGACCGAGTATTTCTTCCCTGAAAGCCCAAGGCTACTCATGCCTGCAAAAATCAAACCCTCACACGTGCAGCATCAATACCAGCTTCTGGACTAGCAGACAGGCTCTGAGAGCATCGTCTCCTGCCTGGCTTGAGCTGGGATCTGAAATAGCCACCGGCCTCCTGCAGCCCTGCAAGCTCAGAGCATGCGGCTTTGGGCTGTGTGAAAGGCACAGTCTATTCTTTTCTCGTTTCTGCACACATTCCCCACCTGTCTGCTGCTCAACAGAAGCAGTCTCATCTTGGCTATGAGTATTCAAGTGCCTTCCAAAGACGTTAAATCAAGGTCTGGGTCACTCAGAAACAGCCCCCTCCTCCCCAAGGGGAAGGGGCTGCAGTTATACCTGTTGGCCAGCAGGGGCTCCCTCTGCCATTTGGCTTCCTCTGAGTGGTCCAGAAACGCCTCCAATAAACTGGTCCTCCTTCTTTCCACCTTTCCCCAAGCTTTTTAGGGTATGTGGCCGCAGGCCCTGCAGAGAGCAGCCGCAGGGCACCCATGGTCAGGATTCTGCCTTGTGGCCACCCACAAAAACCCACAACAGCAATGCGGTTGCTAGAAACCTGGAGGGCCCTACCAAACTTTCTGGAGGAGGGAGGGAGTGGTCGACTCCACCCACAAGTAGCCTTTTCCTGGAAGACCCCTGGACAGTGATTAGGGCATTTTTCCAAGCAAGCTATGGCTAGTGATGAAGACAGCTCCCAGCTGGGCTCAGGACAACTTTATCACTGTTGACTAAAGAACAGAGGATTAGAATCAGCTGTGGGGCTTGGCATCTCTGAATAAATACCCCCAGATTTTGTTCCCTTAACACACCATGTTGCCACATGTTCCAGAGGATGAGGGTCCCACATTCTATGCCTTTGTTTGGTTGAGTGTGTGATGTGTCCGTGTAATAATAATTAAAATCAAATTTTGCATTTATAGAATGCTTGCAATGTGCAAGATCTTGTGGGGTCCTTTGTATTTATAGTTGTATTTAATCTAATGCATCTGGAGGTACTCTCTCATTTACCTGTGAAGAACTGAGGCTCCGAAAGGGTGATTCACCTCCCAAAGGTGTCACGGCTAGTAAGTGGCAGAGGGAGGTGGAGTCTGAAAGCAGGTGTGGCTTCTAAGCCCCTTCATGCTCCCACCCCAACACTGCCTTCAACTTGGGGCTGCTTTAGAAGAAGGGGCAAGGCTGGGCATAGAATCAGAAGGGGAAGGTGTGCACAGAATTTACAAGCTAGCTTATGCTGGAGCTGGTTTGCGTGCCTTGAAATGCATCAGGGCTTGGACGAGTCTTCCAGGATGCGGACCCTTCCCATGGAGCAGCCAGGGGCTCATTAGTGTCACTGAGCACCGGGTGAGAAAGATAAAAAGGGAAGTGAAAGGCAAAAAGGGAGGACAACAGGGCTGAAGCAAGCAATGAGGAGCAGAGAGAGAGAGGTGGCTGGTGGTCTGAAGACCCTTGCCTGGGAGGCCCCTGCCTGGGGAGCTGGTAGAGCAAGAACAGCCTTCATTCTCTCCTGCAGGACCAACAAAGGGCAGCTGAATCACAGGATTTCTCAAGAAATAAAAATTCCTAGCACACCCCTGGGGCCTCGGGGAGAAAAACTGACAACGTGTTGATTGAAAACAGACCCAGCTGAAGTGTGCCCGCAGCATGAGGCCAGGCTCTTGCAGGTTCACAGCGACACCTAGTGGTCTCTGTGGGCACCTGCCGCCATCGTGGAAACGATGAGGCCTGTGGTCTGGTGACGAATGTTATCTGGGATCTAGAGCAGAAGTGGCTTCTTTTCCCTAGCTGCCAAAGGCCATATTTTGCTCTGTGTAATAGGTCAGTATTCTAATGGGAATTCCCAGGGGTGGTGGGGGCACTGGTCAAAGACTGGACTTCCTACTATAGCCAGTTATGTATATCCGACAGACTGCGGCGGCTAGATTTTCTGAAGTGGTCGTTATTTCTTCTAGTTTTATTCTTTTCATGTGTTAAGTCTAACTGAATGTATTTAGTGGTGATACCTTTAGAAGACTTTTACACAAATGAATTGACCAATCCCAGACATTTCTTTGTTAGATTACCTGTTGAGAAAATATAATGGCTATGCTTCTACATTAGGTCAAAGACCTTAGCTTCCATCATCACCCTGATTAATAAGTCTGCTTAAAAATGAAAACTATGCATCTCTTTCCTCGGTAATGGCGCTTGAACATTTCGTCCCCTTCCTTGCCTCCCCTCGCTCCATTTAAGCTTTCGCTAATTTACTTATCTGAGGGCTCCCTGGGGGCAGAGTATGTCCAGTGTTAGTACAAGGCCTGGGACATGGTTAATACTCAGAAACTATCTCCTAATTGAATGACTTCAGCTGCTGATCAGGCAGTGGCGGGGCAGGGGAGAGAGGCCAGATAATCCAATATCCTGGGAAGCGCTGCTATAGGATTCCAGACTCCGAGGGGAATTTATCAGACCTTGGCAACTCAGCTTCCTGTCAATGGCTGGGGACGGTCTGTGGTTAAACAGTAGCCCAGGGTGGCACTTGTAGAGCTCTGTAAAAAGGCCTATTAAACGTTTGTGGGTTGGCACTCCTGGGAGGGCTCCTCGAGGCCATATTTAAAGGGACTGTCAAGAGACCCACTGAAGGCTTTCCTGTTGAAGAAGAAACCATGAGCTTCTGCAATCCAATTTTACTGGGAAGGAAACACTACCCCCAAGCTAAATTTTATCTAAATTACATTGGCCAAATTACCTGCATTAACTGGGTTCCATTGGTTGCAAAGATCAAAGAGACTCAGATTTACTGGGAAGCCGCTTGTGGAAATAAAGAGCGTTAGCCCCATTGCTTGATCGATCTCTCCAGAACCCAGAAGATGCATAAGACCTGACTATTTGAAGTGTGGTGGCATGGATGGGGGTCATATTGGTGCCAGCCCAGCATCATTTGAATAGCCTTCCTAAATTAGGAAAACAGGCCATGTTAGGGTCATTACCTCACCAGGGTGGAGATCAGAACTCAGTTTCCCAGACCAACTCTGCAGCTAGGACACAGACATGTGACCTAGGCTCTGCCAGTTGGATGGAGCAACGTGGAACTTGTACAGAAGCGTGAAAAGCAACGAAGCAGCTGCTGCATGGGACTGCATCTTGGTGATGGGGGCCAGGCATGTGGAGCCCCCAGAGGCAGCAACGGCAGAGATACTCCCAGTAACATGAGCCAGAGGCAGTGGGATCAAGCCTGTGACCGGACCAGTGGGGATATGAGTATTGTTTATGGCTACAGAGCCTCAAGCCCCCTTCTCTAACTCTGCCAGAGATTCTGTGAGCCACTAATATCCTCTTACACATGCCTGTTTAAACAAAGCAGACTGTTTTGTTCTTTGTAAATAAGAACCCAGGTTGATAAACCCACCGTGAAGTTATAGTTAGCTTTCATGGCCATTGGAATCAGAAAGTCATTCCACATTCAAGGCAGCTATAGGAGGTTCATGTCAGCAGTTCAAGGATCACTATCTCAGAGAGGTTGTACTCAACGATTTTGTTTGGGGCTAAGGTGGATATCTGTTGTGACTGCCTATTCAACATGCCTCCACTTACAACCATTTTTCTGTTGTTAATTTAAGCCTTGTCTTCTGGTGGTACTGACATCATGCCCTAGATCCAAAGCCGAGCCCATGACCCAGGCCAGGCCAATCAGATTGCTGCTTTTCCCTAGCCTCAGCGATTGGTTCAGGGATGGATACATGTCCCAAGGTGGACCAATGAGAGCTATCTGTGGGATTTGCACTGTACCCCTAGGGAATGACTCTTTTTCTGCTGAGGCTTCTCAGCTGGGAGGAGGTAAGCATGAAACATACAGCCAGTGCCTGCCACCCTGTCAAGTGTGGGAGTTGCTGCCGACCAAAGAATAAAGCCAACTGGAGGAAAGCAAGACTAAGAGAGAGGTAATAATTCCCCACGATACTGCACATTTGGATCCAGCCAGGACTGAAGTCAATTCCATCCTCAGATTTTTCAATTACGTGAGCCATCCAATCCCTTCGTAAGTTAATTTGAGTTCAGTCTCTGTCACTTAAAACCAAAAGGGTCCCGACCAATACCATAGTGCACGTTCAAATACCAGAATGTTTGGCAAGGCTTCAAATGGATTAAATTACATCCCCACTTATCATTATCATTCACTTGAGTACTCTTCAAGCCTGTGTTTTCATTGGAGGATAACTGTTATGGCCCCAACTGTGCTCTCTTCTGTACTCACGAGACCAAGTTTGCACACATCCTAGGAAACACGTGGCTCCTTTGTACAAGCTCGTCATTATCCTCTACCTCTGCCATCCCATGCGCCCGTTTGGGATTCTCCCATTTTACATGAAGCAGTCCTCTCAACATTCTGTCTGAGGCACACTGTTGTAACAGCGTATATCCTCAGTTACAACAAGAGGTACATCCGCCAGCTTGAACACAATATGGTACCCACCTGCGAGGGTAGCTGCCAGCCCGTGTGCACAGGTATTTGGGTTCAGAACCACTGGTCCTGGAGCTCCAGCATCAGTGTGACTCAGGGACTGCAATCTTCACGCCCCTCTTCTAAGTGTATCTTCATGATTCTCGTTCTGCTACCAGCTGGCTCAGTTTCTCTTTATTTCTAAAATCAATTCCCAAAGAGAGAAAGATATAATTTGATTGATCTCATGTGGGCAGGGTTGGTTGAGCTGGACCACATCAGACAATACCAGTCAGTCCATACATGGAGGTCCTGGGCAAGGCATCCGCCTCTGTCCAATCAGTGGCCAAAGGAGGGTGCAGGTCACGTGGTCAAAACACAGCAAAGTCTGGATGAGCAACAGCTTGGGGACCCTTCTCTCCTTGGGAGCTATGACTAGGGCAGTTTTCTTAGTCAGAAATGGTGTGTTTGATAGCTTCCATGTTCAGTGTGTCTGGTACCTTCTCCTGTCCTATACATAATGGAATAAAATCATGATGAAGTTAGGGATGGGGATGCTAATCATAATTGTAAAGAGCTGGCCTCAGGTTCAATACCTCCATTCTTCCTGCGTCACACTTACTGGATGTCTCTGAAAGTTGTCAGTTTTGATTTTCCTATAAGCCAAAGGATTAACTGGGTTTATGTTCTTTGAGGGACTCTGAGGAGACAGCATGGATTTAAACACCACTTTGCGGGCTTCCCTGGTGGCGCAGTGGTTAAGAATCCACCTGCCAGTGCAGGGGACACGGGTTCGAGCCCTGGTCCAGGAAGATCCCACATGCCACAGAGCAACTAAGCCCGTGCGCCACAACTACTCAAGCCCCCCCGCTTAGAGCCCGTGCTCCGCAACAAGAGAAGCCACCGCAATGAGAAGCCCGCGCACCACAGCGAAGAGTAGTCCCCGCTCGCAGCAACTAGAGAAAGTTCGCGAGCAGCAACAAAGACCCAGCGCGGCCAAAAATTAAAAACTAAAAACCAAACAAACAAAAAACACCCCTTTTCCCTGACACAGAGTAGCCAGCTGCCACCCTCACTGTGGGTCAACTGCCTTTAGAGGCGTGAACATTCTCAACTGCTTTCCCTAAGCCTGATGAGAGCCTATTTCCCCTGTCACTGGGAGAGGGCTGTGAATATCCACATGCTGGCATCCAGCTTGTTCCTAGTTTATTCTGTGGTATTGCATCAACCCTCTAAGGTCAACTCCAGAACCTCCAGCTTTAAGCCAAAGTACTTTCAACATAACAAGAAGTTCATACCTGGGAGGCCTGTCTCAGGCCAGCCACACACAAGGGGTGTTCGAAGCTCTACCATTAACTCACTGTGCGATTTTTCAGTGAATTGAAAGCTACTAGGATGCCTCCCCTTTTAGTAAAATAACCATAACCACCAGGGTTGGCAGTGGGAAGGAATCTGGTGAGGAGGGTGGGCTGTACCAGAAGCCCACACTTCAACTTGGAGTTTTCCCCGGTCTGGCACTGACCCTGGTTGGGCCAGGATGTTAAACTGGGATGCACCCTCTCCCCCTGGGCTGACTCCTTCAAGGTCTAGAATGCCATCAGTAAAGTCTAATTCTCTTTTGTATTTGAAGGCGCCTAGAATCCTAAAGATAAAACTTCTCAAAACTCAGTAGCTAATTTCTCCAAAGTTGTGGGACCTTTGTTCAGGTTTATATATTTAATTCACCTCCTGAGGACTCTTCGGAATTTTGCTGCCAGACAGTGTCTCAAGACAAAAAATGGTCTCTAGTCTACGTGGACAAACCAAGGTGACCTGTTCCTGCTCTGGAGGAGACGTGGCTTAGTGGTTAAGGGTGTGGACTCTGATATTAAATACACTTGGGGTCAAATATTTGTGACCTTGAGTAAGTTATTTAACATCTTTGTGCTTTGTTTCCTACCGTGTAAAATGGGGGTGATGATGACATAAGTCTGCCCCATGGTGAAGTGTGTATGTTCAATGAGATCATGTACATGTAAGTGGTAAACACCCACTGTTTTTTTTCCAGCTAAGTGGGATTTCCCGGGGACCCATCAGAACTTTCCCCTAGAAACCTGCTGGGGCTGCCTGCACTTTGGAGCCCTTCCAGGTGAGGGTGACAGAAACATCATAGCGGGCATATGGGGTCCTCCTCCCAGTTCTGTTCCTCCTGCCTCTCTGGGGGCAATGTCACTGGTTCCAGAGAAGACGGCCAAGGCTACAGCTGACGTGGAACCTGCAAGTCTGGACTGGGACCTCTCACTGCATGGAAAGTGTGTTGAGCATCGATGGGCGTGAGTGACCCACCACTCTTCGGTGCTAGATGTCCTTTTAGGCATATTGCTGCTAGATGTCACTGGGCCTGTACTTCAGGTCAGAGGATGGGCGTGGGTGAGAAGCCCCCGCCCCTGCCGGCCTCCTGGTCTGTGAAGGTCACATGGCTCTGAGAAAGTGGCTCCACCGGACAGGCCCTCGAGTCCTGGCTCCGAGAAACCTGACCCGGGCTCAGCCAGGCTTCTGCTAAATTGCTGATCTAAGAGGCTGGCAAATCCATTAAGAACAGTATCTGGGGGACTTCCCTGGTGGCGCAGTGGATAAGACTCTGTGCTCCCAATGCAAGGGGCCCAGGTTTGATTCCGGGGCAGACTTATGTGATCAGGGAACTAGATCCCACGTGCATGCCTCAACTAAGGAGCCCAGATGCTGCAACTAAGGAGCCCCTGAGCCACCAACTAAGCAGCCCGCCTGCCACAGCTAAGACCTGGCACAACCAAATAAATAAATAAATATTAAAAAAAGAAAAAAAACAGTATCTGGGAGGATTCCTGCACCAAGCAGGGCTCACAGACTCATCTTCACTAGAAGGGCTGGTGTGCCCAGTGCTTTTCAGTTTCCAGGAGCTTTCATGCACCTCGTGCCAGTCGCAGAACAATCTTATGGGTTAGGCAGAGTTTAGAGGAGAGAAAACTCCCCATGGAGTCTTAAACATGCAAATAGCTTTGAGGTCAGCTTCTTCAACCCCTTTGCCATGCAGATAAGGAGAGGAAAGTCCAGAGAGGGCTAGGTGACCAAGCTAATAGGAGCAGGGCCAGACCCACTGCCTGGGACCTCACTGTCCCTCTCCCACACCAAGCTGCACCTGAGGCCAGGGAGCCCTTGCTTGGCTGGAGAGACAGCCTCCCTGAAAGCCCAGGCTGAGATTTAGGCTGCTTTGTGCCTGAGCCCAGGTCTCTGTCATTAGCACAGCTTCAGCAATAGTCCTTGGTGGGGGAGAGGGGACAAAGCCAGCCTGGGTGACTGCTCCAGCTTTCAGCTGCCCTAAGGAGTTTCTGTGAGTCTTTACAAGTCCCAGATGAGGAATGTCAGACCTCAGGCAAGAATTCTTCAACATGAGGATGAGTCAATCCGGGCTCAGGGAGCATTCCTTGGCCTGTCCTGCTTTTCCCAGAATCCCCTGAAGTGCTGGAACTTAGGATGGAACTTGAATAATTGACCCCTGGTTTTAATCCATCAAAGTTGCTGAGCACAGACTATTTTCCCAGCACTGGACTGGTAGGTGACACTCGAGGTCAGGGGCTGTCCCCTCCTCATTGAAGGACCCCGGAGTCCTCAGAACAGAGAGGAATGGAGGGGGGAGGACAGGAGGGAGGAGGAAACTTCACGGAGGGAGCTGGGTGCCATTTACACTTTCAATTCCCCCAGAGAGGCAGCTGTGGGCCCTCTCCTCCAGGGCCCCCAGAGGCTGGCCGAGGCTGTGGTCTGTCTAGGCGGAGGGGGTGAGGTTACCCATACAAGCACATTTCCTCAGAAACATCTGCGCCACCGCAGGAAAAACAGCAACTCTGCTGGCTTATTTAGCGTCCATTAAGTTCATATTCAAATGAACATGCAGGGAGGGAGAGGGGCGGGGTCACAGCAGCACGGAGACTGGGAGAGGCATTTAAAACGTATGAAGATCTGTGTACCAGATGTTCGTTTCACCTCAAGAAAATAAAATGATGGAACAACACAGGACAAAACAGCTCGACCAAACCTCTGACTCTGAGAGCAGCAAGGGAAAGTCTGCTCTGTCTACTGTCCTGCCTTCTCTGGGTCTATTCCACGTTCACATGCAGGGGCTTCCAGTCACGGGGTTTCAGCTCTTGGTGTGAACGACAGAGTTACGGCTGAGACCACTAGTGCACGCACAAGACTTTCCAAAACCTTGAACAACACAGACCCTCTTTGCACATGGAGGGTCTCAGACAGTGGGCTGGTGTCCAGTGGGCTGTGCCAGAGGCCCATCTGAATGCGAATGAGCATGCAGCTGCCCCCAGGGTCGCAGGGCAAAGGGCAGGGGCATCGGAATGGGTCTCTGGAAGTTCTCTCTGCATCACTGGGATGGTCAGCTAGCTGGGACCAGGTCCCCTCTCCCTGCAGGAGGGGCTGCACCCAAGCTCATGTTCCTGCAGACCAAGGCTTTCTCCCCTGCCCCCACTGGTGCCCAGGGAGCATTGCAACACCCCAGGTAATGCCTGCACATCTCCTTTGCCTGGAGCCCAGTAGACTGTGTGTTCCTCCAGCGACCTGGGGGAGGGTCCTCCAGAGACATGAAAACCTACCCTGTGGGCCCACTCACCCTGACCCCAGGAATGATGACAGGATGGGGGGGATGCATGTCCATCTGTGTCTTGGGGCTCTCCTTTGGCCTTGTGAGTTCCCCCCGCCACCCCGCCCCGGTTTCCTTAACCCATGCTGTGTGATGTTATGGAATTGCCTCATATCTGGTTCCTGAGGGGAGGAATTCAGATAGGACCACGTGGCAGGACACCTGGATAAGGTATCTAGTCACTCCGAAGAGCTGCTTCCATCGCACTTAGAAACACAAAGGCCCAACACAAATGAGTGGCACTTAAATGCCACCACCAAGCCTAGAGGCACAAAGCAAGGGAAGGGCACAGTCCTCCAAGGAGCTCTGGGAAGGAACTTCCGTAAGCGGTGACTGCACAAGGGAAAGGGCTGTGGCAGCTTCTGCGGACGCTCCCGGGACGGTCCTCCTCATCCGTCCCTTCTGAGAGCCCAGCCCTGATTGATCTCAACACCCAGCCCATCACTGCCTGCTTTATGACTCTCACAGTCTCCTGGAAATGGACAGTTCTGCAGGGTTGCTGGGATCCTTCTGAAGCCTTTGCAATAACCGGCCTTTCTCACTGAATAAGGTGGATGGCGCTGCCTTCAGGCCAACCTGAGCTTGTGGCCCTGGGGAAATAAGCCCCTTTGCTCCCTGACAAACGGGGAGAAGAATGCTCTGCCCCAAAACCGACCAAGCCCTGATGAGCAGTCTGTGTAAGCTCGGGCGGGAGGGGTAGCTGGGAGAAGAGCCACTGAGGTCACTTTCACTGAGTCTCTTTCGGTTCCACAACGCCCTGTGCTTCCTCACATCTCAGAGCGCTCGACCCTGCAACCCTGCTGTCTGGATTCAGTCACTCATTCATTCAATGCACATCTGCCGCGATTCTCTTACACACCAGCCACTGTCTCCAAGGTGCGGGGTGAACAAGCAGCTGGTGTGTTGGGCTGTGGAAATGACAGCGAGGTGTGGCCTGTGCCTTTGTCATCTCTAGTACCCCATGTGCCAAAACATCACGGTGAGGTTATCTGACCTGTGGTTCTCAGGGCTGATCAACAAAGAAACCCACAGGGGCACATGGGTTGAAAGAGAAATGCCAGCCTCTGAGGGTGATCCAGGAGGGCTGGAAATTGAACCCCTCTTTTTCCCCAATATTCATCAAGGCAAGCTCTCAACTTTTTGACCATGATCCACTAGAACCATCTCTAACATTACAATCCAGTACACACATACGTATATGTGTATGCATATGGATATCCACACAGCTGCAAAATCTTATATTATCAAACTTTACTGTGTATGATGAATTCTGATATATTTTTATTCTATCCTATCCTATCCTATCCCACTCTGCTCTATTCTATCCAAAATGCTGGTCATGAATTCTGCAGCCCACTAAAGGATGACAAACGTCAGTTTAAAAAACACCAGAGTAGGGAAAGGAAGGAAGGCGACACTTTGTGTCAGGAAGAAGTTACAATCAAATCTTATTTTAAATGCCTTCAAGGAAACTTCGCCTTAGATTCTTCTATAAATCAAATCAATCTACTCTTAATTTGCATTGATGAGGACCCAACCTTCTGCTTTGGGGTTTGCTTAAAGCAAAGTATGGCCTACCAGCCAGATCCAGCCCTCTGCCTGTTTTTGTAGACCCATGAGCTAAGAATCATTTTAAATGGAAAAAAAAAAAAGAAAATCAAAAGAAGAAAAATTTCCTGACACATGAAAATTACATGAAATTCAAATTTCAGTGTCTGTATTTGTTGGATCTCAGCCATACTCATTCGTTTGCATATCGTCTGAGGTGGCTTTTGCACTACAATGGCAGACTTGAGCGTGGCCTGCAAAGCTTAAAATATTTACTATGTGGCCCTGACCCCTGGCTTAAAGCATGGTATTTCTCATGCTAGGGATGGGATGACCCCTAAAGAAATGGTTTTGCTGGTGTGGGGCCTTTAAAGGAGCAGCTGAATGAGACAAATTTGGCTTTGCTGAGTATGCCTTCTCTGATCCTCTCCTTGGCCAGCAGAAGCATCGTCTTAACCCCAGGGCTGACTGATGGGTGAGCAGCCATCCAGCAGCTGCCCAGAGGCCCCTGCTGCCCTCAGGCACTGTGTGGCTTGGCCCAGGGGGATGGGGCCAGGCTCAGGAAGGACAGACAGCCTTTGAAAAATCAGCCAGCATTAGATTCAGACCTCTCTCTCCACTTGACCTTTCTTTTCCCTCTTGTCTAGCTAGCAACACTTTTCTCTGGTCCTTTTCTATTTTTCTTTGGGCTTATATGGACTCTGGGTCACACCTTCCCAGCAAAGTATATGGCAAAGTCAATTTTTTGAAATATTAATAAACACCTTCTTCCCCCCTGGTCTTTTCGTTTTTAAATATCTCCTCTCCTCAAACTCCCTGCCACTCCCAAGAGCCAGGCTGTTCTGTGCTCTTGTCTCGAGGCAGCTGGGGCGAGAGGGACAGGGAGCATCTCTGGCTTTAACTTCAGAGCAGGGAGGCCTTAAGAGCTCTCAGCCAAAACTGTTTCAGGGGAACATTAAGGTAGAGATCGGGGCTTCCCCCACCACGTTCTCTGGGGTGAAGGGGGTGGAAATAGAGGAGGAGGCTCTGTGCAGAAAAAATCAGTGGGGTGAGGGAGGGAGACAATAGCCCCTGAAAATGCAGAGTCCAGCACTCAGGAATTGTCAGCAGACACCTTGACCATCAGCCTTCACTCAGGGCCACTGGCTGGCCTTCCCTCATCTGGGTGGGAGTTTCTTCTACGGCAACCAGCATGTCCCCACAGGGCATGATACCATCCTAGCCTCCAGCTGTGGCTGTCCCCATCTGCCATCTGATCTGCCCTAGGAATCCATGCCCTGCAAGTTCCCGGGATCTGATTTAATCCCAGAGAGAGAGAGAGAGAGAGAGAGAGGGAGAGCGACTTGACATTTAGTGGATGGACCCACCTGAGATTCCTCTCTGACCTGGGACAAGCTTGGTGTGTCAAAGTGACTGCTATATCAGTATTCACCATGGGGTGTGTGTGTGTGTGTCTTCCTGAACACTCATGAAAGTTAGTGTGTCTATGAGGGTGTGTAATGGGATTTGGGACTTGGTGGAGGTTGAGAGTGAATGGATGGAGAGCAAAGTAGCCAAACAGATGTTGGGATGTGCAGAAGCCATCCCTGCTCTCCACAAGCGGCTGGACCCCATGCCGCCACCCTGACTTTGGGACAGAGTCTGCTTTTTCTGCTCCATTCCTGATTTTCTTTTCCCCCAGGATGATCCCACAGGGGAGGGAGGGGTAGAGCAAGAAGAGGTTGAATGTTCTCATCTCCCCACAACTCTGACCCAACCCTGGACCTGGGGTAGCTTTGCTTCATTTCAGAGATGGAGAGGCTTTCTCCAGCCCCTCTCTTGCTAATGGACAGCAGCAAACTTCCTTCCTCTCATCTGCCAGGGTTTGAAAGCTTGACCTGACTTTCACAGAAGTCAGCTTGAGTTCATTTACAGTAGATTGCCTGATCTCGTTTATTTTCTCCTGTATACTTGAAGTTAGGACAGCTATAATTTGAAATGGAAATTTATGCAAATACTATGTAAATCAGGTCATTCCCAGATTAACTGGGGGAAAAAAAATCTGGTCGCCTTAGCAGGTACCATCTGTTCCCTCCTCATTCTTTCCATATCTGAACCCCAGCCCCCTCTTCCCAATCCACTTTGAAACTTGTTTTCCTGTGGCTGAGAAAAGAGATCTTTCAAGGGAAGGACACAAATCACCCATCAGTGTTCCAGGTAGGCCGTTCTAATGGCCATTCAGTTGTGGGAAAAGGTTCAGGTGAGGGGCCAGGATGAGGTTTAGGGTTAGCCGCAGGCTAATGGTGCTTCCTTGAAGGAGAGAGTCTCTGGGGCTGGCTGTGCTGGACTGTTCTGAGCTGTCTCGGAGAGACCTGCCACACACCCCAGGTCCATCATGTTCCCCCTCTTTCCTCTCTTTCCTCTTGGCCTCTGTTTTCCTTATGATTCTTCTTTCATTCTTCTCATGGTCTTTGCCCGAAACCCTCTTGTAACACCCAGAAGCTCTCTTACTCAGTACTGTGGTAGTTGGAGAAGAAATGTTTAGGAGTTGTGCAATCTTGGGCACTCGTGGGTCCAGGTGTATATTGGTTGGCGGTGCCAGGGGGGGCTCCAGTGCCCAGGCCTCTGGTTCCTCCCCTGTGGCTGCAGCCCATTCCTGCTTTGTGGCAGTGACAGCTTCAGTCCTGCTCTGGGAAGGCAGAGCCTAGTATCCCTATAGCCAGAGGAGGAAGTTTCTATTCCACAACTCTTAGCGTTCCTTTTCTCATAAAGGCTGTTAATGTGGGGGAAAAGGAGGGCTCCTGGCTCCTTTGTTCAGTGTCACTTTCGCCTTGAAGGGGGTAAAAGTGAGAGACTGCCTGGCAGGTGATTAGCTCCTCCAATCTGCAATGAAGAAGCCTTGCGGAGCAAAGCCACAGCTGACTCCCAGCAAATAGGTAACTTCAACGTAAAGACTTTTGTGGCTGTTAGCCACTGAGATTTTGAGGTCGTTATTGCAGCAAACTTAATGAGAGCTGACCAATATACCCTCCATAATCTTCACTGACCTTTCCCCAAAGCCTCCTCAAATTTCAAAAAAAAAAGTGCTCGTGATATTTTCTCCGTCTGAGGTCAAATGAGAATAAAAGCATCTACATAGAGATTTGCTTTTTCTTGATTCGTTATATGACAGTGCAAACCACATTTGCATAATTAGTTTCAAAAGCACACCTCCAGGCAGTGGGAACAGTCAGTGCAAAGGCCCTGAGGCCAGAATATAAAGAGCCCAGTGTGGTAGGATCAGAACAGTACGAAATGAGTTCAGAGAGTTGGGGGTGGACAGTGGGAAGCTTGAGCTTGGCCCCAGAGGAGGTGCAATTTCAGAACAGAAGCACAAGGTGGCACCATGACATTCCTCACAGTCACCGTTGACCACACATGCTGGTAGCAGAGGAGGCGGACGCCCCCCAGGAAGGTTCCACCAGGGAATCAAAGTCCAGCGGGCACTAAGTAATCATAAAAGATTCTTAGAAATGGAAAAGCTTTTGAGATCTCCCCATCCAATCGATTGCCATGTGGGGTCCCTGATGCCTATGGAGGGGCTCCAGGATTCTGGGAATCCCTTGAATTGCAAAATTCACTATATAGGGGAAACCTCCAAAGCTTTCACACCAAGGGGTCTATAACCCAAAGAGGGTAAAGGGCCTCTGGCTCCAACCAATGTTCCTTCCAGGGTCGGACTTGATGAGAACTTACTCAGCTGCACTCAGCCTGGGCCAAATCCACATGTCACCAGGTGCCCTGGACCCAGACCTGGGCTGTAAGCCCTGTTCTTTCTTAGTGGAGGAACCCAGAGAACGCCCTGAAGCTCCAGGCCTGAGGATACCAGGGCCCCTTCAAGAAACTAGGGCTTTTGTGAGGCGGCTGCAGACTCTCCACTGACTTTCCACTGAACAAACAACAAACCTTGTACACCTAGGCACTGGTGGTTTTCAGAGGTGCCTAGATGTTCTTTGGATAAATGTCACTAAATGTGGTTACTGAATTCAGAGTCGCTTTGATCATTAGAGAGTTTCTCACCTACTGGAGGTTCTCTCTATATATATCTTACAAGTCTAATATAAGTCTAATATATATTGTATTCCACATGAGTCTATTATAATGGGGGGTTTGTCTGCGAAATATTCTGAGCTAAATGGGAATCTTTACACTCAAAATGGCCCGTGGAAAGAGAGGGGAGACTGTGTGTGGGAAAGTCTGATGACTAGGGGGTGGCTAGGGCATGGACGCCCCGGTGGGAAGTCGTTGTGGGCGGCAGGCAGAGCGTGGAGGCAGAAGTGAGACCTGAGCCGTGGGACTGCTCAGATGGAACCACAGACAGAGACCAAGGCTCACTCCTCTGACAGGGAAGATGCAAATTTTTAATTCAGCATCTTGTTTAAAAAAAATCCCCTGATACTACTGTATTTGCTATCGGTGTCTTAAAACACCAATTTAAATACCACATTCACTGGTGTCCCTTCTCAAGGCCCGACTTCCCCCTCCTTGCCTGAGAGCGGGGCTCAGAAAACCCAAGCATCTACCTCGGGTGGTTAGACCTGCAGGTGGGCGGTTCCCCGGGGACCCTTCCAAACCAAACCCAGAACAGAAAGAAGAGCTGAGGATTGGGGTTCCTTTCAAGGGCTCCAATCATCTTTTCTCCGCTTCACTGCCTAAGCATGTCCTCCAGATGTGGGCCCAAGGGGCCAGAGCGACTGAATATTTATCAAGGGCCTTCTGGCAGATGTGAAGACTGAGAACAGGAAAATCAGGCCCTGGTGGGTGTCTACGGAGCCTGCCTGGGTGCTGGCCAGACGTGTCCAGGTGCAAGTTGCCCAGGTGACTGCTGAGCCACGCCCTGCCCCACTGCCCACCTTGAGAGGCGTGCTGTGGACTTGGCCGCTGCCAGAGTTTGCCTCTTGTTGCCATTCCCCACACTGGCCACACTGCTTGCCCAGACCCCACTGTGGCTCCATTGTCCACGGTGGCCTGGGCTGACCAGCTCAGCCTGGAGCTCTGCCCTGGGAAGATGCAGGCTACCACGGCATCACAAAGCACTGCTTTGTGGCCCTGACAGGAGGAATTTGTCTTTAGCTGTGAGATGGCCCCTGGCAGATCCTGGCATGTGGTGAGCAGACTGTGCTGGTCGCAGTATTTTGAGAAGCCCCAGTCGGATGTGATGTCTCCACCTCCACGTGGACTCCTACAGCCTCGGGTCCACTGGCACCTTTTTTGCTGACCCAGAGTAGGGGTAGGGCTGGCACAAAAGCACGTAGTTTGTGCCCCGTGCCTATCGCTGTGCAGGCTGACAGCAATGGCGCCACGAAGACTGTGCCCTGAAACGGTGGTCCTCCTGGCATCAAGGCATGCTTGGAGCCCGTCCATCCCACCTGGGGCCTGGGCCTGGGTTCCTAAACAGTGGCAGCATCCTGTGGGTGCCATATGCGACCAGAAGAGAATGGAAGTGGGTATTGTGGCGTAGGGAAGAATTTCTTAACCGAGACACACACACACACACACACACACAAAATCACAAACCACAAAATTAAAGATGAATAATTTCAACTACTTTAAATTTGAGAACCTCAGCCCATCACAGGTGCTTTAAAGAAACTCAAAAGATCAGCCACAAGCCAGGAAAACCTATGCACACATAAGTGACAAAGGCTTCGAATATAGAATATATCAAGGGTCTGGTCCTCCTAGCGGAGTGGAGGCGGTAGGGAGGGGTCTAACAGTTCAGTAGAAACATAGGCAAAAACGATGGGCATTCTACAGAAGAGGAAACACACAGGGCTACGTAAACATGGAGATGCCAAACTTGTCAGGATCCAGGAAAACGCAAACCAAGACCGTGATGAGGTCTGGCTCCTCGGGTGAGGCGTGAAGGGCTCCCGGCCTGGAGGGCTCTCTGCACAGGGTTCTCAGCGACCCCGGGGCTTGCCCTCGGAGGGAGGCCTGGCCTGCGGGGCCCTGCAGAGTGTCTGCTTTGACCTTCCCCCACGTATCCTCCCACCCAGAGCGTGAGTGGGACCCCTGTCCTTTCCCTTCCTGTGCCCACCAGTGGGGGTATGGGGGTGAAGATCCCCCAGTCTCAGGCAGATCCCTCCAGCCCCCATTCTCGGCATCTTCCCTTGGCTCTCCTCCCAGGCCTCAGCCTGGCCACCTGGGCTGCAAAAGCATCTTTTCAGTCCGAAATTCAGACAGAAAATCTGTGCACGTCACCTCACAAGCCCATGGGGAACTCAGGGCAGACTATTT
This sequence comes from Mesoplodon bidens, assembly GCF_964165515.1. Taxonomy (NCBI): domain Eukaryota; kingdom Metazoa; phylum Chordata; class Mammalia; order Artiodactyla; family Ziphiidae; genus Mesoplodon; species Mesoplodon bidens. The sequence goes on from NC_138166.1 coordinate 11,719,470, forward strand.
ATGACAATGTAAATATGCTGACAATGAGCACCTTCTAGACTAAGTCCAGGTAAAAGAGGGCCTCCCTTGTAACCAAGCAAGACCCTATGGGGCCTTCCTGGGGCACCCCCAGCCCACCCCATGTCCTCCGCCTGCCTCCTCTCGGTAGAAAAACATTAGCCTCCTAGGCCTTCCCCAAGTTCCAAAGATTAAATTTAATCAGAGAAGTGAGAAAACGCAGAAAGAAGACAGTCAAGCAAGACAAAATGCAGCCATTAAACAAAGTCAAGGACCTTTAGTTCCTCCTCAAGGGCTATAGATAATATTCTGAGCCATGTCCTTTGAGCTGTTTTGCAGATACTGAAACCCGCACCAGGTGGGAGAAGTTAACTGCAGGCTGCCCACAAGCACGTAGACCGCAGACTGACTGGAACCAGGTTGATGGTGTTGACTCCTGATTCCCTCACCACCAACCAATCAGAGGAACGTCCACAAGCTGATCACGCACCGGCAACCCTCTCCCTCATCCTGTCTTTTAAAAACCTTTCCCTGAAAGAGCACTGGGGAGTTCAGGTCTTTTAAGTTCTAGCTGCCTGGACTCCTTGCTCGGTGCCCTGTAATTAACACTGCATTTTCCATCACCGCAACTCCGTGTCAGTAGATGGGTTTTACTGCGCGCAGGTGGGTGGACTGAGATTTGGCTGGGTAACACCCTCTGGCTGATGGTAATCCGCTCTCCTCCCTCGTGGGCAGCACTGCCCTGCTATTGACTGAAGCAGAAGCCATGTGTGACAAGGAGCATGTGCGGACTTGGGCTGAATTTGAGGAGGCCCCACTCCTAACCACTGACCGCTCCCTTGGTCTGCCGACTCCAGAATCTCACTTGCCCTTTTCCTTTGGGGCTTGCCTGGCCGTGAAACCTTTCCTGATCAGCCTTTAAGAACTAAACAAGCAGCTAAAAGAATATCCTGAAATCACGGAACCCACGTCTGGAGTGAGAACCAGATGCAGCTTAGCCTATGCAGGACTTTTGCATAATTATGTGTCCAACAAATAAACAGTGAGCAGTGGCAGTTGAGTGCCACTTCCAAACTCAGTGCTCTTAGGAGTGGTGAGACGTTTAGTCAGGTGTGACTGGGGGGCTGTAATGGGTCGTGGGACTGCTCTTGGACAGCTGGACCCCAGCTCCCCTCTCTCCCTCAGGGCCCGTGCCGTGTGTATTCCAAGCCAGCCCAGGCCACCGTGGTTGCCATCCTTCAGCGTGGTCTTTACAAACACAGCAGGCAGGGTAGAGCTTTGATCTGCAAAAGCTCCCCCTGAACAGTCCTTGTTAACTGTATTCCTAAGGAGATTTACTTCCTTTTTTTCCAGTCCCTCTCTTTTTCATTTTTTTTTTTCGCGGTACGCGGGCCTCTCACTGTTGTGGCCTCTCCCATTGCGTAGCACAGGCTCCGGACGCGCAGGCTCAGCGGCCATGGCTCATGGGCCCAGTCGCTCCGCGTCATGTGGGATCTTCCCGGACCGGGGCACGGACCCGTGTCCCCTGCATCGGCAGGCGGACTCTCAACCACTGCGCCACCAGGGAAGCCCTCTTTTCCTTTTTTTTTTTCTGTCTTTCTTTCACTCAACAAGCCAAGCTTTTATTAGGCACCAGCCAGTCTTCTAGACACTGAGGATAAGTGAGTGAAGAACGTAATCACACAGATCCCTGCCCTCAGGAAAATGATATTCCAATTCGGGAGACAGGACATAAAATGAAAAGCGAAACCCATGACATGTGAAGCGTGGTAAACAGCCCTGAGAAGGATTTCTACGTGCCCGGCACCACAGCCATGAAGAGTTCACTTCACTGGCCATTGAGTGACAGTGAACATGGTTTGAACGACCACTGTATACAGGTATAGCGCCCAGTGATTTACACGCATTAATTACCTCATTTAAATCCCGTAACAACCCACATGGTAGGTGCTATTACCGTCCCCACGTGGGGAATCTGGCACACAGAGAGGTTCAGGGGCTTCCTAAGATCACCCAGCTGCTAAGAAAGGGAGTCAGGGTTTGAATCTAAGCTCCGGGACTCTGGTTTCTTTGTTCTTATGCCTCCCAGCTCTGCCCTCACCGTGTTCAGTGCTCACGCTGCAGCCTCTGGACGGCACCACAGTGAGGACACCCCTGGACCACATCACAGCTGGGAGGGGGTGCACAGCCTCGGAACATGCAGGTGATGAAAGGAGTTCTCAGGTGGGTCTCAAATGACCACCACTGTTTTCCTCCTGTGCCGAAGGCACTCGTCCTGGCAGTGGCTGCCTGGCGGTGCCTTTAGAACCTGTGGGGTGTGTGGTCAGGCCCCCGCCCACACCTGTCTGAGAGAAAGCACAGGTCAGAGGTGCCTTTCGTGGCTTCTTAGCCCAGGACCTCAACAAAGCAGGCCCTAAGCGAGCCCCCGGGTCTGGGGACAGCCTGAATGTGCCCGGGGCCAGACTAAAGGTGTCCTCAGACTCCAGAGATGCCACCAGGCCTGCGGCCCCTACATACTGGTTTCTTAAAGTGGGGTCTGTAGTATGGGGTCGGGAGTAACTTTCCATGTCCCTTCCCTGCCCATAGTGACAGGACAGTGAAGCCAGGAAAGAAACAGAACGTGAGTGTACGCGTGTATGCAAAGTGTCTTCCCAAACTCAACAGATGAGGCTGAACAACGGCTCCCTCCTGCCTGGCCTGTAATAGGGGGAGCACCGAGTCTAGGGGGCATGAGTTCCAGTCCTTCCAGTAATAAGCTGTGTGACCTTGGCCAAGTTGCTCAACCTCTCTGGGACTCGATGCTTTTGTCTGTAAAATGGGGCAAAGGACTCCTTTCCTGCCTGCCTCGGGATTTGTGGTGACGATCACAGGAAACAGTGTACCCGAGTGTGCTGTGTAAAGTGTAAAGTGACACGCACATCCATCTTCCTTGCAGCTGAAAGGACTGAAACACCGAATTCCAGCAGAAGGAAGCGCGGTGAGGCTTGTATAGGTTTAGGCCCATCAGGGGTTAAAATTCCTGCTCCCGGGAACAGGCCACACGTATTGAAGACCCTCCACTCTGTTCCAGAACCCTTATTGGCAAGACTCATCCCTCCCCGTCCTCCTCAGGGCCAACAGGTGAGAAGCTGGGGAGGCGGGAGGAGTGGGGGGCGGGGAGGGGGGAGCTGCGAGAGAGCAGAAGATGCCTAAGGACGGGGTTGCAGAGGGGGGCCCTTCCGCAGGGCGCCGGGCAGCAGCCGCGGCATAAGGCCTCTCCCCAGGCTAAGTGCCAGCCCAGCAGATGTACCACGCGCTCTCCACGGTGTGACCCTAAAACCAAGAAGGTTCCTGCCCCGACAGGCTCAGCGGGCTTCACACCCTCCCTCTGGAGGTAAGTGAGCAAGGATTCCAGTCACTCAGAAAAAGAGAACTCTCATTTATCGGGCCCCCTCCTGCTTGCCGCATGTTCCTTGGTTTAACGCACCCATCCGCTCTGTGAAGCATTAGCCACACTGTACATCCGAGAAAGCTGAGCCCTGGAGAGGCGGAGACAACCTCGGACCTCACAGCTCCAAGTGCAACGGGGATTCGTGGCGCCGCAAGGCCCCCTCTGACAGGGCTCATTATGAATCAGGCAATGAATACTGCTTAAGTACCTGTTCGTCCGGGAACTGCTGAGGACGTGAACCTTGCAGGAGGCAAGATGCGGCCTCCCGGCGTAGGGCAAACCTACGTAGGGGCAGCAGGGGTCCAGCAGGGGTGTTTCCCTGCGCCCAGGGCCATGAGGGCCGCGACGGCCGCGAGGACCGCGAGGACCAGGGCGCTCAGGAGGCTCCGCTCGCAGGGCGGTGTGAGTCCTCCGAGCCAAACCCCTCCGAGGCTGGAGGCTCCTCTTGGGCCCTGGGGACCCTGAGTCAGTAACTCGTGCTCGGGTGATGAAGCTCCTTAGTTGAGCCAGCACTTGAACTTCCAGCCCAGGGCTCTTTCTACACCCACCACTCGTGAGGCGAGGCTTGGGGCGGCGCGGTGGGCGTGGCTGCGACCGCTAAGGGACCGGAGCCTGGGGCTCCGCCTCCTGCCCTGGAGTCTGCGCAGATCTGCGCTGGCCAAGCCCGCTGTCCGGCTGAGCAGCTGTTTCCACTTAACGTGCGGCCAGGGTTCTGGGAGCCCCGCCAGCATTCAGAGCCGTTTCCCTCCCTTTCCTTTGTGTAAAATAGAAAACTGCTCAAGGCTGCCAGAGTAGGCAGCTTGCTCCCGGGGGGCCTTGCCCACCATTTGCCTCGTCTGGAGGGGAGGCCTCTTGGGAGCCCCCTTTTTCTCTGGGGCTGGCCATCTGGGACCTTACCATCCAGCAGCTGCTGGAATCCACCCTCCTGTCCTCATGGGGCTCCCTTTTCCCAGTCTCAACCCCCTACCCTTCGTTCTGAAATCAAGCAGTGTTACTGAACCAAACGTGGGTCCCATCACCTGCACACAGTAAAGCCAACCTCCCGACACCGGGTTGTGGTGAAGGAAAGTGCAGTGGTTTATTTTAAGGTGCCAGACAGGGAGTCCCAGGCATCTAATGCTCAAAAAAAACCCAACTCCCGGATGGATGTCAGGGAAGCAGTTTTAAAGGCAAGGTGAGGGAGGGGAGGTGCAGGGCATGTGATCAGCTTATGCACAATTCTCTGGTTGATGGTGAGGTGACGGGGTGTTGTCACGGGGGTCAAACATGACTCATCTTCAGGCTCCAGCCGGTCTGGGGGCTACATGCTCATGGTCATCCTGTAGTTAACTTCTTCCACTTGGTGGGGGTTTTAGCATCTGTAAAACAACTCAGGAAATGTGCATCAGATACTGTTATCTAGGTAGGTACTTCAGGGAGAACTAAAGATTCTGTGACTGCCATATGGCTGATATACTGTTTAAATAGTTACCAGTTCTCCCGGTTCAGTTGCTACTTTTATCACTACATGTTCACATCCTTTCAATCATTAATTCTTGAGCCAGGTTTCTGTGACTCAGGGGAGGCCTGGGAGACTACAGCTTTTATACACAGAAGAGGCAGGCAGAGGGCATGGGGGAAGGGGTCTGTCCCGGGAAGGACCCATAGGGTTCTGCTCGGTTACAGCAGCTTGTTGTCAATCTGACACCTCCAGTGGATGGGGATCCCCTTGGTGGAGTGTCCTGGGACAAGGTCTTGCTGGCCATGGTGACATGGGTGACGTAGAGGCAGCTTGACTTGGAACTCTCTGAGGTGTGTCTGAGAGCTGAGTCTGAAGCAAGGGGAGGGAAGCCTCATTCACCTTCTTTCCCCAGCCCCTTCCCCTGCCTCCAGGGCTGGCTGTTCCTATGTGAAATCCAGTGTCCTGGGATGAGCAGGGCTCCTTTCCAGAATGACCTGTAGCTTGTTTTCTCACCCCACTGGAAGGCTTCTCCCAAACTCAAAGTGCCCCATGCCAACAGCAAATTATTCCACAAACACATGGAAGTTTCATTTACAAATCTCTTGTTTTCTTAAGTGACTTTCTATGACTTTCCCTGGAGACGTTTATCTACATAAGCTCTTTTCCTAGGTAAACAGGGAGATTGATTCACTATCCTCAGAAATTAGGAAGAATGCAATTATACAGGCTCTGACACTCCCATCAGCGCTCAGCCAGCGACTGCCCTGCCCCAAGCTGGACTGTGCTCCCCAGCATCTTCCTGGCAGCCAGGCAGCTCCCTTGAGGCTCTCGCAGGACCCAAGGACCCCAGCTTCCTTCATTCGTGACCTGGGACTAACCCCTGTCCCAGGGCCCCTCTGAGAGTTAAGTAGTGTGAAAGGAATTTCCATGCCTTTGAGTTGTTCCCCTTTGGTCTTGCAGATTTCTGGCAGTCACCACGAGACACTGGTGTCACCTTAAGCTTTTTAACACTGGGCTACACGTGATTCTGGGTTGGTGTTAATTTAGCCTCAAGACCTATGATTATTTTCCAAACAAGAAAGTTATTAAAGGCAGTGGAATTCCACAGAGTCATTTGAAAGATAACACTTTTTTTTAGACCCTAGAGACAGTGTGAGCCAGGCTAGGAGGTCTACTTGTGCTTACCCAGTCTCTAAAGTGCAGTATGCTGGAGGAGAAAAAGTCAAACTATCTGAGATCAAATTCTGACCCTGCAGTGTGACTTAGGGTAAGGTGATTAACCTCTCTGCACTTCTGTTTCCTCATCTGTGAAAGGGGAATGACAAATCTATGTCACTGTGTTGCTGTGAAGATTAAATAAGGAAACAGATGTAAACTCCCTCACATAATACCTGGCATGTAGCAAGGGCTTAGTCAATGAGAATTCTCTTTCTCTTCTGAAATCTGGGGTTGCCTGAGAAGGAGTCTAGCATTAGAGATCTCTCAACATTTCAGTAGAGTTGCTTGAGAGATCAGAAATGTCTGGGAAGGGGCTTAGAAGGGGAAAAGGGTCTATGAGAATGTCATGTGGTCACCAGGACTCAAGGATGTGAGAAGTTCTTTAGCAGAAATTAGGAGATTACCTCTTTCATTTGAATCCTAGTGATGGATGCTTTACAGTATGAGTATAATTACACAGAAATGAAAACCTTTTCCATTGTGATATAGGAAAACCATCTCCCTGACTTAGGGCCACAGGCTGTAGGCAGCTCAGTGCCACTCTCCAGGTACATGGGACCCATCGTACACCCTGGTTCAATCTCATCAGCCCTGGTCTTTGGGAAGTATGTAAAAGTCTTCATAAGTGCATGAGAATAACTGCTCAAGACCACTGGTGTGTTTCCCCCAAATCCTCTTGCTCATTAATAAAACAGAAACAACTGAGGTAAAGGGATATTACCCAGGGTCACTGGGAATTGATTTCCCGTCCAGTGCTCCTTGGACCTGCCAATTGCCAAGGCTATCTTAGGCAGAGACCAGCAGCAGCAAGTTCAAGGCCCTGTCGAGAAGGTTTTCCTTTAATAACACCCATCCATACACATGAAACACAGGCTTCCCTGGAATTGTTGAAAGAAAGTAGAGATAAAAATACTTGAACAAGAAAGTTCATTGCAGGGGACTTCCCTTGTGGTCCAGTGGTTAAGAATCCACCTTCCAATGCAAGGGACAAGGGTTCGATCCCTGGTCAGGGAACTAAGATCCCACATGTTGTGGGGCACCTAAGCCCACGTGCTCTAGAGCCTGCGCGCCACAACAACTGAGCCCATGTGCTATGGAACCTGCATGCCACAACTAGAGAGAAGCCTGCGTGCTGCAACTAAGACCTGATGCAGGGACTTCGCTGGTGGTGCAGCAGTTAAGAATCCACCTGCCAATGCAGGGGACATGGGTTCGAGCCCTGGTCCGGGAAGATCCCACATGCTGCAGAGCAGCTAAGCCCGTGTGCCACAACTGCTGAGCCTGCAAGCCACAACTACTGAACCCGTGCGCCTAGAGCCTGTGCTCCGCAACAAGAGAAGCCACCACAATGACAAGCCTGTGCACCACAACGAAGAGTAGTCCCTGCTCACCGCAACTAGAGAAAGCCCGCGTGCAGTAATGGAGACCCAACGCAGCCAAAAATAAATTAAAAAAAAATCTGATGCAGCCAAATAAATAAATAAATAATTTTTTAAAAAAGAAAGTTCATTGCAGCTTTATTCCAAACAACCCAAATGCCCATCAGCAGGAGAATGGTAAAAAATTGTGGTGTATTTATACAGTGGCCTATTACACAGCTATAAAAAAGAGCAGATTTCTGAAGCACACCAAAGTGAACCATTATGCTGAGAGAAATAAGCTACATACAAAAAACGTATACACTGTCTGATTCTACTTACATGAAGTTCAAAAAAAATCATCAAAAATAATCTAAGATGACAACATTGCAAAACAACTATACCACCCCCCCCCAAAAAATCTAAGATGATAGAAGTCAGAACACTGGTTACCTTGGGGTGGGGATGGTTACCTTGGACTTGGAAGGGGCACAGAGAACTTCCTGGGGGACATGGGGATGCTCTGTATCTTGATTTGGGTGGTGGTTACATGGTTTATGCATAGATACAAATTCATAGAGATGTCCACTTGAGATCGTGCATTTTACTGCATGTAAATAAAAAACTGAAAATTTTAATTATGTCAATAAAAATATTGAAAAAGAAAAGAGGAATTGGAGAAGAGTGAATAGGTCAAGTTAAATGGGGGCTATCCAACTTGGAGCTGGCCTCAGTCATCAGAAAGCCCAGTAACCTGCTTCTCCTTGGGTTTGTGAGCCATAGGACTGAGGCTGAACCACATTCTGACCCTGGCACCAGCAAGAGACTACTTGCTATTGAATTTATGTCAAGCAATGCTTCCAGGCCTTTACTTCAGTTTTGCAGATAATATTAAGCCAAAATTTTTCTCTTTGAAATTCTCCCCATTTCTCCTGAACTCCCTGAACCATTTACCTAGTCACCCCAGTAGCCATCTGTGACCCCTACTTGTTTGCACCCCATCAATCACCAGGTCCCGTCAATTCTACATTCTTAATAGCTTTAACACTCATCCATTTTTTTCTCTACCTCTAACGGCCTAAATCCAGACAGCGTCAGCCTCCTAGATTATGCACCAACCTCCTACCTGGTCTTCCAGCCTCCCATGGTCTTGTTCTCCTTCAGTGAGCTCCCCACACTGCTAAAGGGATCATTGCCCTAAAATGCGAATCACAAAATACTTGAAAGGATCTCTAAAGCTGCCAGATAGATAGGATGGTCATAAACAGGATGGTCAGGGAAGGTAACATATGAGCAGAAGCCTGAAGGAAGACATTGCTTGCCACCTCACACCTCACGTGTATCCCATAGTCATTCTGATCTCCTGGCAACTCCTAGAATAGGCTGTGATCCCTCCAGCCTCAGGGCCTTTGCATATACTGCTTCCTCTACCTGCAGTGCTCCAAGCTGTCAAGAACTGTGAAGGGCCTGCAATTTTACCCTACTTGTGGGCTCATAAGTTAACCTGCCACAATTCATCGATGTCGGTGGAAGACATGAGACTCCTGGGTCAGAGAAGGACACTTTATTATCCCTAGAAATAGTAGTAGTCAGAGTGTCAGCGTTTTTTCACTGTTTTTCTGACCCCCAGATGACCCATCAGTCATTGGTGGTGATGAGCCACCACCATTCAGTAAGACAGATGAGGTCTAAATAAGTAAGTAAACTGTTATGCAAGGAACTGAGACCATAGCAATTAAGATGACAATAGTTGAGACAAGACTCTTTGGAACTGACTGCAATCTTCACAGAGCTTTGCCATTGGCAGAGGCCTCCTTAGTAGGTGATGGAAGCCCCACCCTGAACAGTTGCTGCCCTTGAGAATCTGCTCAGGGCCTGGTGGGGAGACTGACACATCTACAGATGAATCGCAAGGCTGTGCTCTTAAGCTCTGGTAGAGATGTGCACAAAGGAAGTGCACAGGATGGACAGGAGGAGGCCACTGGGGCTGAATCTTGACTGAGGGACAGGAATTCCTCCGAAGGACTTAAAGACTGGTCTTGAAAACAGCACTGCTTATAGGAGGAGGGCAAGCGTGTTTCTCAGGCAGGAGCTCCTTAAGTCTCACATTTAGGCAATAACTTTGAGTGTTTTTTGGCGGGGCAGGGGGATATGAAATTCTCTACAGATGTGCCCTTGGCTACCTGCCCAGATGAGGTGAAATTCCTCTCAGGTACTGCCTAGCAACCAATGAACGGGAAGAGGAAGCTGAAGGGCTGGGGGTGCAGGGGGGTGCTCTCTGGGGTGGGGTCGCTGTGGTGCTCACAATTCCAGAACAAATCCTCGGCACCTCTGCAGCAGCCAGAAGCGAGTCTGGCTCCTCCGGTGAGAACATGCCCTGGATTCCGCCAGGCCTGTTCCTCACACCCAGCTGGCAAGATTTCAGGACCAACGCTGCCACACACTACTCCCCGCTTGCCAGGCAACATAGGACACCCTGGGGCCGGCCATGACCGTCTTTGGTTTCTGGAGTCAGGATGAGCCTGACACATCCCAACCCCACCTGCACTGCCCTCGGGCTGGGCTCAGTCCCTCGAGAGCAGAAGGCTCTGCAGAGGTGTGGGGGAAGGGAGCCGCAGACACATCAAGCCAGCAAGGCCTCAGCGTCGGTCCCCGTCCCCTGCAACTCCTTTATCTGGCACGTGAAGAAATGGGCGCCTGGGAGGGCAGGGGACCTGACCAGGGGCATGTGACTGCTTGGTAGGGAGCTCGCTCGTCGCCCCAATCCCCTGCTTTACTACCTCTCTTTCTAGCTTTCTCCCAGGTCCCCTGTCAGGGCCCAGCCTTTCACAGTGAAGACACCCATGAACTTGTCTCCTTCTCCCTGGACTTCGAGCTCCCCGAGGGGAGAAACAGCACCTTTCCCATCGGGGCACACAGTGGGAGCCCAAGGAACGCCTGGTGAGGGAGGGGTTAAGTGGACAGAGGCTACAGGCTGGGGGCTATTTTGGGTCATTGCTTTTTAGTTACAACCGACAGGGCGTAGCTGGAGCCAACTTCAGAAAAAAAAAAAGGGTTGTCTTTGTTTAAAAAGTAATGTTATCTGATTCACTTTATTATAAAGCAGAAACCAACACACCATTGTAAAGCAACTATACTCGGGTAAAGATGTTAAAAAAAAAAAAGTAACGTTATAAGTTTAACAAGCTCCAATGTTTCCTTTCCAAATCTTTGAGTAGGATTGAGATGATGCCACTTTGATTCCGTGGCTCCTCTTATCCTTCCGTGGCAGCCCACTCCCCAGCTTCATCGTGGTCCTGTTCTCTGCATACTCCTACCCCAGTTTCAGAAGCAGGATTTGGGGAAGCTGGGCTGAGCGGGTGACTTAGTCACTGGCTGTCCCTCCTCTGTCTCTCTTTCCCTGCCTCTTGGTCAGAGTCGGTCTCTCTCTCTCTCAGCTCTTGGCTGGGCCTGTCCACTTGCTCTTGACGGAGGAAGTGCAAGTCAGACGCTGGGGGGAGGGCAGGGCACAGGACGCAGGGAAATCTCATGCGTGTCCAGGCTCCCGGGAAGCCCTGCCCCTTGCGGTTCCTGAAGGAGCTAGAACCCCCTGCTCTTTTCCACCCCTGAGGAAACAGCTCTCCCGGTGAGGGGGGTGTGAATGAAAAATGTGGCTGCCTTATCAGTAGACAAAGGACATTACAGCCATCAAGCGGCTACAGCCACCTCTACAGTGCACCCTGAGGTGACATCAGGATGGGAAACCACAGGATACTGGCCTTCGGTAGCAAAGGTGCACGTCAAAGGAATGACTTCAATGAACCCAGGCTCTTGCATCTTCTCATATGCAGAAAAACACTAAATTCATTAACTTGAGATACTGGTTTTCTTTAATTAACAGTAATCTTTTGATGTTCCAGTTACCTGGTCTTTGTTGCAAAACTCCTATATATCCTGGCCCCTCCCTTACCTCATGGGAGCAGTCCCTTAGGACTATCTGAGAGGCTGCCTCCTGGGCTTGGAGTTCTCAGAAAGACCGCCAGGTAACACATATTCACAATTCTCAAATTTTAGGTTGTGCATTTTTTTTTTTCCAGCTGATGGGCGAAGGCAGGAGAGGGCCAGATGGAAGGGGTCTAGGCCTTGCCATGTTGCCAGTCCCATCCCTTTTTCATGCCTGAACCCTCTGCTCTGAGCTCTGCCCTCAGCGCTGCTGTGTTAAGTTTACAGGAAACACGGTTGAGCAGACATCCCCTTAAGACTCTACAGAGTAGGGGGCTGTGCTGCTCCAGCTCCGGGCGTGAAGCCCAGACTCTGCCAGGGTTCTTGCCCCAGAGACTCTCGGTGGTTGGTGGTTGATGGCCATTGGTCCCTTGTAGGAACCTTGTGTATATTCTTCCCACCTCTTGGGAAATGACCTTTGTGGGCATTAAAAAGTAAAAGTACTTCCAGTTCCCTTCCTGAGCCTCTTAGGCAACATGTAGAAGCTAAATACCAGTTCCAGGGAGGGGTGCTGGTTTGGCGTTTGACCCACAAAGGGCAGGCCCTGTCATGCCCACCCAACTAGCGACATGAAGGTCCTGCCTGGAAAGAGGGAAGGATCAACCCTGGGCAGCTCTGGGCCTGCAGCAGGCATGGTGTTCACGATCCAGTACAAAGGTAAACAAGAGCATAGCAGTGGGTTAAAGAGATCGTTCATCTTCCTGTCGATGACAGACGTGAGCTTTGGCCCAGGGCCCAAACTCCTTATCCTTGAAAAACACATTTTACATATTGCTGGCAAAAGCAGCCAACCCAGATTAAGCCGCCAGACCTAACTATTTTCGATCTTCCTCCTACTCCTCTTGAAAAATATGAGATAAAGATTTTCTAGGCTGCTTCTTCCCTCTCTCCCCCAAAATACAATGAGAACCACTAAAAGGCGGGCAGGGGCTCTGTTGGGGGTTTGCTCCCCTCCAGAAAGCCCACTTCAGGCCAGTTCAATAAGGATGAGAGTATTTGCATTTCAGAAGGATTCTTCAGTTTCTAATAGGATTCCTTCAAAAAGCAGATTCCTGAGGGCATTTAAGGATTTATGTACAGATCGTTAACTTACTCAACAGAGAGGCCGAAGGGCAGAGAGACTCTGAGCTGACATTTTGGAGGTGCCACCTCAAAGTGTGATCAAGCAGAAAGAAAGATACAGTGCTTTTGAAATGATAATGTGAAGTCATGGGGACAAGGATTTGTTCCGTAGGCACCATTTTAGGAAACACGTACGGTATAAAGTGAAGTCCAGATGGATTGCTCTGCAGCGACTATGTAATTAATATTTTAGTGAGGGGGCAACTCTCAGCTGTTGCTATAAAACTTTTCTTGAAACCATCACATAAGTTGGAGCATCATAAAACAGGTTTCTGCCAAGTGGACTGTATTTTTTTATCACGAGAACAAGGTTATAAACTTGGAGTTACATTCCTGATTAGGGATTTGACATCAAACACATCAGATATGATCTGATGATTTGTCAGAAATGTAAACTGAGGGCTGTAATAAGTTCTCAAGAAAATTTTAACCATGAATCACACAGAAGAAAAGTACAAAGCAGGTTACAATATAAACGTGACCTAAAACGCTGACACTTACAATAAACATTGACTTTGCAATACCCTGATTTGTTTTCTCTAGAATTGAAAGGAGCCTTTTGGAACCAGATTTTTCAAACAAACTAAGCACGGTCCCTGAGGAGCCTTAGCTGACACCTTTTTTGTTTCTTTCCTAAAGTGCGCTGCCAAAGTTTTCCAAATCATTCCCCTGACCTTAGAGCTGCTGGAAGTGGCACAAGTGGCTTGACAGTTTGTTGACAAGAACAGCAGCACTTCACACTTCATTGGAAAGCCACAGAGGCATGTTCCAGGTCATTAACGGACACTTTGAAGAGGAGGTGCTTTGCTGCACTGGGGTAGTGGGATTACGGACCGTTTTCACAGCCTTTTTTTTTTTTTTTAATGATTTAAAAAATAGATTTCAAGTGCACAGAATGCAAATAATAGAAATTCTTGATTCATGGCACACTCTCATCATTGCTCCTTGCACGGCTTTATTTTACTTTGTTATTTTTATTTGCTAATGAACACCTGCTGAAACCAATGCCCAGCCAAGAACTAGACCATCACCACCATTTTCCCCTGACCTCGGGGCACCCTCTCTAACCCTGTCCTCTGCCTCTCACATAGGTCGCTCCTCTCCTAAATTTGGTGTTTGTCATTCTTTTGCTTTTTAAAATGAATCTTACCAAATACGCTTATACACCTAATAATATATAATTGGGTTTGCATGGTTAATAAAATGATTATCACATTGTATTTTGTTTTCTGTACCCTGTTCTTTTTACTCAACATTGATTCTGAGACATCCATGTGGTTAGTAACACCGTAGTTCATTATTTTCACCTCTGTGTTATAGTCCATTGTGTGAGTCTACCAAATTCTATATATATTTTCTCTTGCCAACAGATATTTGGGCCGTTTCTCTTTTTCTAAAACAAGCTTTCCTGCTATGAACATTCTCCTATCTATTTTTCATATTACACAGGTGCTAATGTTTCTTTTGGGTATGTACCTAGATGTGGAATTACTGGGTCTTAAAGCATGAACTTTACAGGTCAATGAAAAATTATTTTCCAAAGTGGTTGTATTAATTTATACTCCTACCAGCAATGTGATCACATTGATTCACATTCCCTTCAAACTTGACGTGTCAGACATCTTAACTTTTATCAATAGTTGTAAAATGGTATCTCTGTATGGTTTTCATTTACATTTCTCAAATGTTTCTTTGCTCTATTTCCTTTTCTGTGAGATGCCCGTTTGAATCTTTTGTGCAGTTTTCTATTAGGTTACTTTTCTTTTACTTATTTGTCTGTAGAAATCTTTATATATTCTGCATGGTAGTTCTTCGTGTAGTAATAACTTCTCCCAAGTTGTAGCTTTTATTTTCTTTAAAGTATCTTTTGATCACACATTTTGATGGCTCATTTTAATGTATCTGAATTTAATATCACCTTTTATGATTAAACTTCTGTCTTGTTTAGAAAATTATTCCTTAATATCAGAAAGACATTCACTTATATTCTAAAAGTTAAAGTTTGCTTTGGACATTTAAGCTCTTAATGCTTCTAGATTGGATTTTTATATACAAAGTAAGAGCTGATTTCAATTTTTTGGCCCCATTTGTTTATTAGTGTTTCCTTTTCCCACTACTTCCAGTGTGTCTATACCTCCAGTGTCTTAAAATCTCCAGTATGCACAGGTTTGATTCTGGGCTATTGCATCCATCAGTCAGTTTGTTGGTGCAGTCCTGTACCAGTACTACACTATCTTAATTACTATAACTTTATAATAAACCATTGTATCTTCGAGAATAAGCACCCCCTCATTATGTTCCTTCTTCAGTAATATCTTGCTAAACCTTGGTCTTTGGCTCTAAAATTTTATAATTTTCCTCTGTATAAAATTTGCACAGGGCTTCCCTGGTGGCGCAGTGGTTGAGAGTCCGTCTGCCGATGCAGGGGACACGGGTTCGTGCCCCGGTCTGGGAGGATCCCACATCCGCGGAGTGGCTGGGCCCGTGAGCCATGGCCGCTGAGCCTGCGCGTCCGGAGCCTGTGCTCCGCAACGGGAGAGGCCACAACAGTGAGAGGCCCGTGTACCGCAAAAAAAAAAAAAAAAAAAAAATTTGCACAACTTTTGTTAGAGTTTTTCCCCTGGAATTTATAGTTTTATGGTATTGTAAGTCAGTATTAATATTTAAAAATAGTATTTTGTTTGTGTCTGATATATAGAAATGAAATTGTATTTTTTGTATTCATTATATCGAAGTCTTCTATTATGTCTAATTTATTTTTAGATTCTTTGGGGGATTCCTATGTAGACATTTATCTGTAAATAATGACAGTTTTATTTCCTTTTCAACCATTATGTGTTTAAATTTATTTTTCTTGACTTATTGTGCTGTATAGGGTGTCTATAAAGTACTGAAGTGATGAGAGCACTTTTTTCCTGATTTTCAAAAGAAAACTTCCAATGTTTTCCTACTTAGCATGATTTTTGTTAGTAGTTTTATTTAAGATTGGATTCTAGTGAAATGTTTGCCGTTTCACACAACATTCTGTTTTCACTCAGTTCGTGAGAACTTAGCCATCAAGCTACTCATAGCTGCAAGAGAGCTGGGAAATACAGTCTTTTAGCTGGTGGCAAAGGGCAAACAGTGTTCTGTTCATTTGATATAGAAAGTCAGAATGGATATTTGGTTTGTAATGAGCAGGCTGTACCATATCTTGGGGATGTTGCCCAGAAACCAAGATGGGCAGTTTGGCTAGTATCACTTGGATATCTTGCAAGATTTTAAAATGTCTTAGGCCTTTCTGTGAAATTATAAAAACAAATAATAACATCGCAAAAAAGCTGCAAGTTACTTCCTTAACCCACAGGTCAACCTTTACTTCCTTATCTCAGAGCTCCATTCTGGACCAAATCCAAGACTCTCCTCTTATCAGGGAGGGAAGAGTAGAAATCACATCACTGATCATTTGATTTAAGAGGCTCAAAGTGGAATTACCAGGACCAGAAATATGAAAACGTTCACGGTAGAATGCAAATTCGGAGTCTTAACCGGTTGTAACCGTCGGGGCCGTTTGTTACCCCTGCACTTTTTTTTTTGCGGTATGCGGGCCTCTCACTGTTGTGGCCTCTTCCGTTGCAGAGCACAGGCTCCGGACGCGCAGGCTCAGCGGCCATGGCCCACGGGCCTAGCCGCTCTGCGGCATGTGGGATCTTCTCAGACCGGGGCACGAACCCGTGTCCCCTGCATCGGCAGGCGGACTCTCAACCACTGCGCCACCAGGGAAGCCCTATCCCTGCACTTTTACATAACTGACTCTAGAGTGAGAAAACAGTTTACCTTTTGTAATTTCAAGACTCTAGTTATATATCGTGAAATAGCCCAGCAGAATATGGGCTCCTCAACTGTAGGAACAGTACATCCATCATGTTTGTATCCCTGCATCTAGCAGAGGGCCCAGCACTTAGCAGATCAATATTTGTTGGATGAAACTGTTTTCCAGAAATGTTATTAGCCATTCGTGTTTCTACTTTAAATGTTGTGCATTTATTTATTTATTTATTTTTGCGATATGCGGGCCTCTCACTGCTGTGGCCTCTCCCGTCGCGGAGCACAGGCTCCGGACGCGCAGGCTCAGCGGCCATGGCTCACGGGCCCAGCCGCTCCGCGGCATGTGGGATCTTCCCGGACCGGGGCACAAACCCGTGTCCCCTGCATCGGAAGGCGGACTCTCAACCACTGCGCCACCAGGGAAGCCCGCATTTACTTTTTAAATAGATTTGAAATTTATTTGGGGGAATAACATTGAGAATCTAACTTGCTTTTCCCCTAAATGTCCAGTTTTCTCAATACCAATTAGTGAATGATGCTTCCATAATCCACTGATTTCTGACATTTCCTTTTATTCTAAGTCACTGTTTATAAGATGGTATATTTCAGGGCTAGCTATTATACTGATGTGTCATTAATAAACTGCTTAGTTATTCCTTTTAAAAGTCACAATTACTCCTCGGCTCAAAACCTGCAAAGGGTCCTCGTTTAGTAAAACCAAAAGGAACAGTATCCAGAACATTATAAAACTAAAATAAATCAATAAGGAAAAAAATAGAAACAACCAAAACCAGTAATTTCACAGAAAAAAGAATATGAACATTAAAAAGTGATGTTTAACCTCACTCATAATCAGGGATATTAAAACCAGTGTGAAATATCTCACACTCACCAGATTGGCAACAATTAAACAGTGAAGCAACTCCAAATGTTGGTAAGACAAACAACAGGCTTCTTCATCCACCACTGGAGGGGATGTAAACTGGTATAACCATCTGAGAAGTGGTCTAGCATTACCTAAATTGAACAGGCATATATACTACAGCTCAGCAACTCCACTGTATTATTCATAATAGCAAAAACTCCAAACAATCAAAAAGTCCATCAATGGGATGGATACACGAACTGTGGTATATTTATACAATGAAACTACATCAGTGAGGATGAATAAACTACAAGTAAATTCATCAACATGGATACATTTCAAAATGTCAAAGACAGTAAGCAAAAAATACCCCCATGATTTTATTTTTATAAATTTCAAAAGCAGACAATCAAAACCACAAATTATTTAAAATAGTAAAAGCTAAAGGAAGAGATTGGTGTAATATTTACAACTGCAGATCCAATCAGGGAGGGGTAGACTTTGAGGAGCATGGGAATGTTGTTTCTCGGTTGGACAACTGTGCATTTTCATATACTTTTGTATATGTGCTGTATTTCATAACAGAATTATTATTATTTTTTTTTTTCTGCGGTACGCGGGCCTCTCACTGTTGTGGCCTCTCCCGTTGCGGAGCACAGGCTCCGGACACGCAGACTCAGCAGCCATGGCTCACGGGCCCAGCCGCTCCGCGGCATGTGGGATCTTCCCGGACCGGGGTACGAACCCGTGTCCCCTGCATCGGCAGGCGGACTCTCAACCACTGCGCCACCAGGGAAGCCCCAGAATTATTTTTGAATGGTATAGTAGGTTGAATATCAAATACTAATCCTTGGAGTTTATAAACGTTACCCTGGAAAAAGGGTCTTTGCAGTTGTGATTAAGAATCTTGAGATTACTCTGGATTTATCCAGTGGGCCCTAAATGCCATCATTAAGTGTCCTTATGAGAGGAAGAGGGAGATTTCACAGACACGCAAGAGAAGGCAATGTGAAGATGGAGACAGACATGGGAGTCATGTGGCCACAAGTCAAGGAAGCTGGCAACCACCAGAAGATGCAAGAGGCAAGGAGTGGATTCTTCCCCAGAGCCTCTAGAGGGCAGACACCTTTATTTCACAGATGAAAAGATTTTGGACTTCTGCCCTCCGGAACTGTGAGAGAATAAATTTTTGTGCCAAGCCATCATGTTTGTAGTAATTTGTTATAGAAGCCTCAGGAAATGCATAAAAATGGTGAAGAATGGGAGAGCTGCCTAAGAAGGGTTGCTAAGGAGACCTAGTAAAATTCCAGACATTTATAGTAAGATCAATCTGCACAGCTGAATGGTTTTGTCCAGCAATATTCTGCAGTCTTAATGTAGGAACAGAGAAAGCTGAAAGAATGATCTGTGGTTGGGCTTCCGCTAGGCAAGGAAGTAGAGAATGCTGGCATGAGAGTGGAGTAGCTAGATAGGGAAGAAAGTGAAACCAGAAAAGGTGGCCAGAAAGTAAGGAGACTGACCAGCAATTCTGATAAGATCAAAGAACAGATGCAATAGGAATTAGAATGAGGGAACTAGAAAGAGGGCTGGTTTGGTAAGAAAGGTTTCAGAGGAGGGGCAATTAGGGTAAAGAGATCTAGTGTGTGGTTATGGAGTTAAGAGAATCAAGTGTAATGGAGTCAAGGAAAAGCAGAGCACGGCCCAGGCCCTTGAGAATGACACTGTGATTAGGGCCCTGTTCATTCATCTGAGATCTCTACCATGGTCATATACCTCCCTTCTCAGCTCTGATGAGAGACCAACACATTCTGCAAAAAGACTTTAACTTAATGTAAATCAATTTCTCTAGTTCTTAAAACAATCTGGTAATGGTCAGAACAGACTTTACATTCCCCATGTGGGATAATGGCTTGAGACTCTTTTCTGTAAATTATTGACAAATCTAGTTTTTCAGCTCTGTCCAGATGGTACTTTTTGTCAATAGGAAGCGATACTACTCAAACTTCAATATACATACAAAATCACTGGAGGAATTTGTTAAAGTGCAGATTCTGGTTCAGTAGATCTGAAGTGTGGCCTGAAATTCTGCATTTCTTCAGGCTCCAAATTGATGCTGATGGCTGCTAAACAGTGGACAAATCAGATTAAATATTTCCCTCTCTAAAAAGGTGATCCTTAAAAGCATGGCCCATTTGGAAGTGATCTTCCCATCAAGGAAATGAAGCTTCAGCAGAACCAATGATGAATTTGTCATTTCAATCTCCTGGGGTTATGATGATGGCTAATGGGGTACTGTGAATACCCAAAGACTATCAGTGTGTGACAGGAAATCAAAGCTATCCCTTGGAAACACATGAGATAGTTCATATCCATTAGAATAAGTGAAGTTAGCAAGGCTGCAGCATATAAGATCAATGTACAAAAATAAATTATATTTCTATAAAAAATATTGATTATAATGGCATCAAAAATATTAACTACTTAGGGATAAGTCTGACAAAACACGTACAGAACCTGTACACTGAAAACTACAAACCACTCCTGAGAGAAATTAAAGACCCATATAAATGGAGAGCTGTATTATGTGCATGAGTTGACTCAGTATTAAGATACCAATTCTTCCCACATTGATCTACAGAATCAACACAATTCCAATCAAAACCCCATGAGGCCTTTTTTGTAGAAACTGACGATTCTAAAATTCATATGGGGGCTTCCCTGGTGGCGCAGTGGTTAAGAATCCACCTGCCAATTCAGGGGACACGGGTTCGAGCCCTGGTTCAGGACGATCCCACATGCCGTGGAGCAACTAAACCCGTGAGCCACAACTACTGAGCCCGTGTACTGCAACTACTGAAGCCCATGCGCCTAGAGCTTGTGCTCTGCAACAAGAGAAGCTACCGCAATGAGAAGCCCGCACACCGCAACGAAGACCCAACACAGCCAAAAATAAATAAATAAATATTTATTTATTTAAAAATAAATAAATCGGGCTTCCCAGGTGGCGCAGTGGTTGAGAGTCCGCCTGCCGATGCAGGGGACACGGGTTCGTGCCCCGGTCCAGGAGGATCCCACATGCCGCGGAGCGGCTGGGCCCGTGAGCCATGGCCGCTGAGCCTGCGCGTCCGGAGCCTGTGCTCCGCAACGGGAGAGGCCACAGCGGTGAGAGGCCCGTGTACCGCAAAAAAAAAAAATAAATAAATAAATAAATAAATAAATAAATAAATCAAATTCATATGGAAATGTAAAAGACCTCAAATAGCCAAAACAACTGGAAAAAGAAAAACAAAGTTGCAGGGCTAGGCCTACCTGATTTCAAGACTTATTATAAAAGCTACAATAGGGCTTCCCTGGTGGTGCAGTGGTTGAGAGTCCGCCTGCCGATGCAGGGGACATGGGTTTGTGCCCCAGTCCGGGAAGATCCCACATGCCACGGAGCGGCTGGGCCCGTGAGTCATGGCCGCTGAGCCTGCGCGTCCGGAGCCTGTGCTCTGCAACGGGAGAGGCCACAACAGTGAGAGGCCCGCGTACCGCAAAAAAATAAAATAAAATAAAATAAAATAAAATAAAATAAAATAAAATAAAAGCTACAATAATCAAGACTGTGGTATTTGCATCAAGATATGGGTCAGTGGAACAGAATATAGTGCAAAATGACCCATACGTATATGAACAACTTATTATTTTACAAAAGTACAAAGGCAATTTGGTGGAGAAAGTATAGCTTTTCAACAAATGGTGCCAGTACCATCAGATACCCATAGGCCAAAAAAAAAAAGGAACTTTGGTCAATATCTTGCATCACGTACAAAAATCAACTCAAAATGAACCATAGTCCAAAATGTAAAACCAAAAACAGTAAAACTACTAGAGAAAAAAATAGAAGATATTTATGACCTTGGGTTATATAAAGATTTCATAATACAACACCAAGAGCACAATCTACACATGATCAATTTGAATTCATCAATATTTAAAACTGCTCTTCGAATAAGAATGAAATGACAAGTCCAATAATGGATTTGTATCTAGACTGTATTCTTTTAAAGAACTCTCAAAGCTCAATAAAAATCAAATAAAAGTAGGCAAAAGTTTTGAATAGGTACTTCACCAAAGATATACAAATGGCAAATAAGCACATTAACCATTACAGAAATGCAAATTAGAATCACAAAGATATACACACCTATTAGAATGACTAAACTGAAAAAGACTGACCATACCAAGTATTGACGAAGATGTGAAGTAACTGAACGTTCACATTGCTGGTGGGAATTTAAAATGGCACAACACTGCGGCAGTTTCTTAAAAAGTTACACATTTCAACCATATGATTCTGCTATCCCACCCATTCCTAGCTGTTTACCAAGAGAAGCATATGTTCATACAAAGACTTTTATATAAATGTTTGTAACAACTTTATTTGTATTAGCCCCAAACTGGAAACAGCCCAAATATCTACCAGCAGGTGAAGGTATAAACCATATGTGCTATATCAACACAGTGGAATAATAGCTATAAAAAGAATGAGCTGCTGATATACACAATATGGATCTAAAATAATTATGCTTAGTGAAAGAAGTCCAACAAGAAGAATACATGTTGTATGAATCCATTTACATACAACTCTAGAAGATGCAAACTAACAGTAACAAAGATCTTTGGTTGCTGGGAAATATGTGAGATGGATGGGTGAGAGGGATTATCAAGGAGAATGAGAAAATATTGAAGGGTGATAGATAATAGGTTCATTACCTTGATGTGTTGACAGTTTCATATATACATATATATTTAAATAAAATAATACACATATACATATTGGGTTGGCCAAAAAGTTCATTTCGGGTTTTTCTGTAAGGTTACAGGAAAACCCAAATGAACTTTTTGGCCAACCCAATACTTATTGAATTGTGTTCTTTAGATATGCGTTTACTGTATATCAATTATATCTGAATAAAACTGTTTTTAAAGCTCTAAAGAGCTAGGAACTTCCCTGGTGGTCCAGTGGTTAAGACTCAGTGCTTCCACTGGAGGGGGCATGGGTTCGATCCCTGGTCAGGGAATCAAGATTCTGCATGCCACATGGTACAGCCAAAAAAAAAAAATCTAAACAGCTATATTTTTCAAATTTGACTAGCAAGCAAGGCTTCACTTGTAATTATTATTCTTATACACGTAAAGTCCAAATTGTAACCGTTAAGAAATAGACTCTGTATGACAATATTATAAAATATATTAGTATTATCTTAATCTGTTTAACTGGTAAGTATTTTCCATCTATTTGTCCGTTCCACAACACAAGAATTGTTGATATTGATCAAATTTTACATATCACTAGAATGACCAATATACAATATGGTGTAAATTTGCAGTTTTGTGGTTAAGTTTACTACACTGAAACAAAATGGCAGCTATTATATTTTCAAGTAACTATATAGTTTTCTATTTTTCATGGATTCCAATCACAAGTATAATGTAACTATAATTAGAGAAAGATAACAGGAGAAAAAAGACTCACTCTAACTTCCAAACACAATGAAGAAACAAAACAATCATTGTTTGCAGATGATATAATTATCCACAGAAAAAGTAGGAGAATCTACAAATTATTAAAATTACCAAGAGGTATAGAAAGATTGCCTTGTAGAAAATCAATAGATAATAGAGAAATCCTGTATACCAGCAGTAAAAATTACAATTTAATTTAGAATATAACTTAAGTGTTACTATGTATAATAGTAACCAAGGCTACAAGACACAAATGTAAATCTAAGTCTTTATGCAGAAAATTGTAACTTTATTGAAGGACATAAAAGACATAAATGGAGGGACATACTTTGTTCATAAGTACAAAGCCTTGGCATTATAAATATGACAATTCTCCCAAATTGATCTATAAATTCAATGCAATTCTTTTCAACTGAAACCCCAAAGGTTTTTAGGAACTTGACCAGCTGATCCTAAAATTTCTATGAAAGGGTATAGGGCTCATGACAGCCAAGACCACTGTCAATAACAATAATAATGGTGCTCTGGTGCTTATCCTCTCAGATGGTAATTCCTTCCATAAAGTTACATAATTAAAGGGTGATAGAGCTGATATGATATTGGTATAGAACATAAAGAGCTACAAATAATATGGAAATGATAAATGAAAGAGGGAACAAAAAGAACTTAAAAAAATTTTTTTTTCTTTTTTAGGTAAGAAGTGGATTTATTTAGAGAGAAACACTCCACAGACATAGTGTGGGCCATCTCAGAAGGTAAGAAAGGCCCAAAAGATGAACTCTTAAATAAAGGGTACTATGAAAGCTGGGTATGAATATTAAAAATTATAAAAATTAGATCCCTACCTCAAACTATATATAAAAATATATTCCCAATGGCTTAAAAACCTAAAAGTGAAAAACAAAACTAACATACGCAGAAAAAAAACAGGGGTGGATATCTTTGTGATGGTGAGAAGAGGATTTTTTTTTTTAATTTTTATTTATTTATTTATGGCTGTGTTGGCTCTTCGTTTCTGTGTGAGGGCTTTCTCTAGTTGTGGCAAGTGGGGGCCACTCCTCATCGCGGTGCGCGGGCCTCTCACTATCACGGCGGCCTCTCTTGTTGCGGAGCACAAGCTCCAGATGCGCAGGCTCAGTAATTGTGGCTCAGGGGGCTAGTTGCTCTGCGGCATGTGGGATCTTCCCAGACCAGGGCTCGAACCCGTGTCCCCTGCGTTGGCAGGCAGATTCTCAACCACTGCGCCACCAGGGAAGCCCCAGAAGAGGATTTCTTAAGACACAAAAAGCACAAACCATGAAGACAGTGAAATCAGTATTACGATAAAGTTTTGTATGACAAAAATCACAAATCGAAAATACAAGCTATGGACAGGAAGAAGATATCTGCAAAGGATTAGTATCCAGAATAAAGAGCACCTCACATCAATACGAAAATGACAACCACAACAGAAAAATTGGC
Source organism: Mesoplodon bidens (assembly GCF_964165515.1). Classification (NCBI taxonomy): domain Eukaryota; kingdom Metazoa; phylum Chordata; class Mammalia; order Artiodactyla; family Ziphiidae; genus Mesoplodon; species Mesoplodon bidens. The sequence continues at coordinate 11,743,658 of NC_138166.1, forward strand.
AAAGGATATGAATAGGCAGTGCAGAGTAGGGCAAACCTAAGTGGCCAATAAATACAGAAAGGGACCACCAAACTCAAATAGCAATCTAAGAAATACAAATTTAAAAACATCAAAGACACTATCTCAAATCCATCATACTGGCAACAGTACGGTAACATCAAGCATGGGCAAGAATACAGGGCCACAGGGACTCATACATATTGTTAGTGGGAGGCTAAACTGATACGATACATGCACCTTATTGAACAATTTTGTAATACCTAGGTTACAACAGAAAATGTGAATACCTCACATTCCAACAGTTCTACTTCTAGTGATATGTCCTAGAGAAGCCTTCACACATTTTGCAAAAATATTTATTTCAATGCTATTTGTGCTATTTCTAATAGAGAAAGGTGAGAAAAATCTACTTCAGTAAGGAAAAGGCTGTATCTGTAATGTTTTATTTCCTTAAAAAGACAAAACCAAATCTGACATAAATAAAACAAAATGTTAACATCTGTTTTCTTTAGTGGTGGAGACTTGGTTATATACTATTTCTTATACTTACCTATCTTAAATGCTACACAATTTAAAAATTTTAAATTAAGTGTGAAACATAAAGTACATAACAAGCAACTGACCCTAGCATTTACAGTAGGCCAGAAATTAAGTATCTTTATCCAAGTGACTTCAATTCACAAAAACATTAGCAGTAACACAGTTTACAAAAAATTCTTTGCAACCTATCACCTAGTAAGTCAAAGCTTTTATTGCTTCTGTCCTGGAAATTATCCTATAAATCACTTAACCCTGTAATGTTGACTCAAAATCAGAGAGTGAAAGGCAACAGAATCGACTCTTTCCTAGATCTACTGTGATCTCATTAGCTATTAACATTTAATGTCATTAACTTTATGGACATCTAACATCAACAGAAAAATATACATCAAAACATCTAGGACTCTGAGGAATATAAAGGGAGACCCATGTAATCCTGAAGCTCATCCTACCTCTCTGCCCAAGACCACCACCCTCCCCCCACCTTAGCCCTGTGGACTCAAGAATCTCTATCTTACATGCTATCAGAAGTTAGTAATCATAGGCAAAATTTATAAAGTAATGCTAAACACTGTTTCAAGGACTTCATATTTATTAACTCACTTCAACTTCATAAATACTCTGTGAAGTGAGCATTCTTATTCCTGTTTTTCAGATAAGCAAACTGAGGCATACAGAGGGTAAGTAATTTGCCTAAAGTTAAAGAGCTAGTAAGTGGTGAAGACAAGATTCAAATTCAGGCAGTTTGGCTCCAGAGCACACACTCTTAATCAAGAATCTCTGTTGCCAATTGGACGGTCAATTAGAAAAGGTTTATCAGTAAAACTTAATCTGAAAGTTAGAAATAAGCATTTTAAAAATGAGATTGAAAGAGAAAAGGATAGAACCAGTGCCTCCAAAGCATTTTTTCTTTTATTTCTTGCCAAATATTAAAAAAAAAAAACCATTGTGCTATTCTATTTCTTGCTTTGTAAATCCATTCCATTTTGCATTGCTCATGCCTTTAAGAGGAAGGTTCTTTGTAATATAACAATCAGTGGACTCTTTCCTTTAACTCCTTTATTAAGCCGGTTGCATAGAAGATAGACATTCTCATATTGACAATTCTTGTCATGAACAAAAGCAACAAAAATAAGGCAATAGTAAGATGTGCTTCACATATAAACAATTATTTGGTAGTAGGACATCGGGCCCTGTACAGCAAAAATATTAGGTAGCAAAACGTGAATAAGCCCTGTATTCAGAAGATACCCAAATGTGTGAGCAAAGACAGCACACCCATAATAGAGCCCACTTAGGGTCCTTGTTTATTATGCATAATTCCTTACTTATCCATTTGTGAAATAAGAATAACATTAAGAAACATGAGATCCAAACTGCATTCATTTTCACAATATCAATACTAAACTCAAAATGGCAACTTCACTGAATATAAATGTTAAATGTTTCAAAAGTAAAAGGCAACCTTAATTTTTTGTAACCCTATGAATAGAGTCTGCAAAAAAAGGTAGATTATTTTACTGTAGTTACAAGGAAATGAGGCCTCAGCCTGCACTGAAGGAGTATGAGCAACAAAGGACAGCAAACAGATATCATTAGGAGTAATGCCCATACATATCAAAATATCTCAGTGAACCACGTTCTACTTATATAGCCAATCTATTAAATAACCAGCATAATGGAAGCTTATACCTCATGCAAGAGAATTACTAAATTAACTATATATCTATTAGAAATTTCTAAACCCCACTCCCAAAACAACTTTAGTATACCTGTCAAGTACTGTAGGTCATTTAGAAAAACAGCAATAAAACATACATGCAGCCTTTGTATTAAAAATTTTTCATAACATATAAACAATGTTCAGATATAAACTGTGAACTAAATGTTTTTTCTAAATATGATTTACGTAATCAAGACTTTCTTAGACAAAGACAGGTCTTAGGAATATGATCTGTACAAACTTACAGTAGTGTATATTCCAATAGAGATTTTCTTCCTATTATGATACAACAATATAACTCTTTTCTGAGTGAAGATATATGTTAAGGCTTAAGGTGTAAACACTTTGGAAGGCAAACAACTTAGTGAAGAAATTACTGTTCATTTAAAAATGTGTATCATCTCATAACAGGCCCCAGAATTTTCAAATTCACATGTGAGAATACATTTACATCTTAAATTTCTAGGAAAGGCACAAGCTTTATGTAAAAAAGCAGCAAAATTTTAAACCCACCAATTTATTGAAAAAGCCATTACTTTTATTAGAAACAAAAAATGCTTCTCAAGATGTTGGCAACAGGTCATAGTATAGACATCTATTTCAAACAGTGTACTGTACTTCTCCCTTCAATTATATTCCAGTTGGAGGAGGAACACCTCCTTGGCTATGGGAAGCAGAAGCATTTGAGGGACTGTGTAAGCTGGTCTCCTTGTACACAAACCATGCATTTCCTCCCCAAAGTATCATATTCAGAAAGCCAAAGATCTAAGAAAGAGAAAAATAAACATGAAATCTAGTATATAATTAAAATTTCATAACTATCTTTGTTTTCCTGTAAATATTTAATATCTACAGGCTGTATACCATTATTTCATTTAAAGTCTGAACTACACATAAAGTGGAATTAAAAAAGGAAGACTTTGCATTTCAGTGCCAGATTTGGATACATAATGACTTATTCCCAATGAAATCTCTAAGTTTGTAACATATAAAATCATGACTAAAACATATCTTATTTTTGCATGCTCATTATTACAAGATGGGATTAAATTTGAGAAAAGTAACTAAAACCTTCCTTTGATTACTTTATATTTAGACTTCAGTGCTTCCAGGTGAAGAGGAACAATAGGAATCCATGGTTCCTTCCTTGGGAGGGCTTTCACTTTTCTCCCATCTGAATGGCTATAAACATCCTTCGTGCATCTTTTCCTATTTCCCTACTTCATCCCCCTACCACCATCTCCCTTACTTCCACAGCTGCAGCCAGAAGAGAAAAGGAGTCACAGAAGAACTTTACTTCACATCCTGCATTAGTCAACCTAAAAGGAATTAGCCTTCCTAGGTATAAATCTGACAAGATGAAAGTCTCAGAGATGAACAAACGGAAGATACCCTATTTTCAGTTTTTTATAAATACAAGAATAATAGTGACTTATGAGGTAAGGGTGAGGTAAAAAGCTTGAGCACTGTCATATTACTGAAGGCCAACTGCTTTCTATCTTTTTGTATATTTGGATATAAAAACAACATTTCTGAAACTGTCCATCTCAGATCACTGTCAATATATATGCAAAAAAACAAAAAAAAGACTTTTCGATTACAAAGTTATAAAACAAAAGTTTGATCAAATTGCTTTATAAGGCAGGACTGACTTTATCCACTGGAAAAATATTTTCCTGAAAAGACATGAGACCTCCCTAAAAATAATACCCTTGTTATATTAATAATGTATCTATCTGAATTTGGATAAAATAACAGACAAAATAATACTTAAATTTAAATAGACCAAAAATTTAGGATTTTTTAAGGAACTCTAAAAGTGTTTTTTTCATACACCCAGAGCAAATCAGATTAGAGAAGGGGCTTGCTTTAAAGTCAGATCTGGTTCAAACCTTGGCTTTGCCAACTTACTAGTTGCGTCACCTTGGGTGAATTAACACACGAGCTACGTTTTTTCCCAGTTGTAAAATGAAGACAGTAATACCACTTTCCACATTCCTCTCAGAATTGTTGGATAACTTAAATAAGATATGAGTGTAATGACCTTAGCACACAGTCTTAGTAAATGTTAGTGACTATTATTAGTGCCTTTTGGGTCAAAGTCTTGCCTAATCAATGTTAATGAAAAGAAAGACTCAACCATGATCTTGTTCAAACCTATTTACAAGTAATAATTTTCTTTACAAACTTTTTTTTGTTGTTACAAAGGTAAAGATTATATGATAACTAGGATTCTGATAAGGCTGGTAAAAATAAAATACATTCATCCAGAGATTTATTAAAAACTACTGTTTTCTTAAATCACTATTAAGGTTTTTCTAATAAGTGAAATAACATATTTTATAAACACTGCATACTTACCACAGATACATTTAGGGATCCCATACTAGTCACAGAGACAAAATGACATATCACTCCGGGTTGCTTACAAGGCAGAAGTTCCTGGACAATATTGCGACCGGTAGCCATTTTAATATCTGTAAGAGCTTTAGCCCAGGCTGAAGTGCTCACCAACCACAGAAAAGTGGCAACAAGAGTAACAACAAAGTCCTAAAGCAAAAATAAGTATAAATTAATAATGAACAGTTAATTTAAAGATACTAAATTTCAAATCCATGATGAAGGAATGGAGATCACAATGAACCCTATGGTACTGAGAAATGGCCTTCATGACATACTTCATAAAAAAGGCCACAGTCAACACAGCAAACATTGCTGTTTACTATTGCCAGCCCAGTGCCTGAGATACAACAGTAAACAAGACTTAGTTATCTCCTGAGGAGTCAGATTTTCACATGGAGAAATCAAAGTTTTACACAGCCCTCACCACAACTTATCTAAGCCTCTCCCTCTCAGGATCATATATTGGATCCTGTTATCACTAATAACTGTATACCTCCATCATCTCTGTTATAATCACCCCCTCTCCAATATCACCTCTCTCTTTCTAGCTTACTCCCTCTGGCACCCCAACCTCAAAAATCCTTTGACCTCACTGAAACCTACAATCTCACCTTCATTTCCCTCTTTAATTTATATTCTGAGGTCTTTCATTATAATCTCTTACATATACTCTCAATTCCCTTACCCTTCACCTGCTTCCTCATACTGCTCTGGCAAACCTCTAACTTTAGTTAAATCTACCTCTAATAATGAGATGATGAAAAGCACACATCCTGGATGACTTGTCTCTTTTTAAATTCATGACCACAAAATTTTAAGAATACGCATTATATTAAGAAAGGGACAACAAAAAAAATCTCTCTCAAGACACCCTGTCACTACCAGTTTTCTAAGAAAGTCTTTGCCACTTATTACATTCCAAGAATAGGACCGAAGTTTTTAATATTTTGGATAATCTTTTACTGAACTAATAAGATAAAGACAAAAACTTATTTTCCTTAATCTATTCTGCTGGGGAACTAGAATTCTGTCAACTAGTACTGGCTACAAAGACCTAAGTAACACTTTTTTAAAGTATGCATTTGGATAGTGTAAAGTAAAAGTTCCACCTCATTTGGTCTTCCTTTAAATTAACAACCAAAGTGGGAACAATATGAAATTTCTATCTTTTAATGTTATGTATTCTAAGCATTCGGATATGCTCAAGACTATGAGTTCTTACATATCTGCAGCAAAAATCTCTCCAAGCTCAGAAATGGGTTTTGGAGCTTATCACAGAATTGTTTTGTTTTTTAAATAAATCTGGTTAGTTTTAAGTTACTTTTGCCAACGAACTTTTAGTCATTTATGTCGGATAAATACCAGTGGTCACGTACGAGATATAGAAACCGTGATATATATAGTTTGTCCACCGGGTCAAGATGGCACTGAATAAACGTCTTGTAATTAGAGAACCAAAACAATGACTAATTTTACAAGCATGGTGGTACAATGTATTTGCGTTTTGCACTTGAGCTCCCCACTGCTACTGGCCCTCTTAAAAAATGTATATCAAAGAGAAGAGAATAGAAATATAGCTGAAATATTTTGCACTGTGGGAGTACTCCCCCTCTTGCTGCTGTACTCTGCTGTACTTTGTGCTGCAGGTAAACATTTTCTAAGCACTTGCTAGAAATACAATGCCTTTTGAAGAACTAATAATTAGTATGAGGTTATTATCACGTTAAACAAGTTCTCTCTGGGCTAAAGTTCATAGTTTTGACCAACAGATGTCAAATCCTCTTAATTTTTAGGTTTCATCCTTCCAGATTCCTAATTAAAAATACACTGTTTTTTTCTGATTATGCTCTTTATGTCCACGTCGTCGATGGCTTAAGGCATGACATTCTTATATTTCAAAAGCAGGTACTTTTCTGAAAATGATGCACGAAGTAATCTTAGGGTGAGGGGAACTGGGAGAAATGTGGGCCTCTGAAGACAGTCTGTGCGACTCAGGACTCTAGTTAGTTGTGGAGTTATGCAATGCACAACCTGCTTGTGACAGCCCTAGAACTGCCAATAAGTTAGGATATGACTCATAACAGGTCTTTATGATTTGGGACACCCTATCTTTGTTTAGTTTCACTTTATGCTATTTCCGACCCTCCACATGGCCTAGAACCCTTACGCTCCTCTTACTTACCACAAAAAAGTGCTAGATTTACTTAAAAACTAAAGTTGATTTTAAAATGTCACAGTTGAAATTCTCCTAGAAATACCTTAGCAGAGAATTGAGAACATTGATAAAACAGCATACCCTCATTAACAAATAGTACTTAAAAAAAAAAATCCATGTTGTATTTGGCTAGAGTTAAAAATTTAGGCATCACAAAAAAATTTTCTTTACATTTATACAGTTAAATTAAAAGTTGAATCCAAAATTTAATTCAGAGGCCGGACTTTTACAAATAAGAAGTATCCATCATACATTATACCAACAAAAAAAATCACTTATGGAACTAATTCTGGATTATTCCTCTATATGACCACTAATTGATTACTCTAAGGTGGAAAATTACTTTTGACGTTCTGAATGATACAACTAGATCAATTTTATAATTTTATTAGACAGAAAAACCCTCTACAAAAATAGATCTGAATGCTGCTTTAAAAAGTGTCATATTTTTAGGGCTTCCCTGATGGCACAGGAGTTAAGAATCCACCTGCCAATGCAGGGGACACGCGTTCGGGCCCTGGTTCGGGAAGATCCCACAAGCCGTGGAGCAACGAAGCCCGTGCGCCACAACTACTAGGCCTGTGCTCTAGAGCCCGCGTGCCACAACTACTGAGCCTGCATGCCACGACTACTGAAGCCCACCCACCTAGAGCCCGTGGTCCGCAACAAGAGAAGCCACGGCAATGAGAAGCCTGCGCACCACAACAAAGAGTAGCCCCCTCTCGCCACAGCTAAAGAAAGCCCACGTGCAGCAACAAAGACCCAAGGCAGTCTAAATAAATAAATAAATAAATAAATAATCTTTTTAAAGTGTCATATTTTTAAAGCTTACTAAACAAAATACAAGAAATAAAAGGCTCATTGCTAGATTTAACTTAAATTTGTTGGGATAATGACAAACTGGCAAGAAATGTCTTCATTTGGAATTTAAACTATAAAGAATTTTAACAAAATATAATAACTATATGATCACCATAGTTTTTTTTTAAATAAGGCTTGTAAAGTTCACAGAAGTTATAGATTACTGATACATAATTTCTGTTGATTAGGCACTGCAAATTTAAAAAGTTGATGTCGGGGCTTCCCTGGTGGCGCAGTGGTTGAGAATCCGCCTGCCAATGTAGGGGACACGGGTTCGAGCCTTGGTCCAGGAATATCCCACATGCCGCAGAGCAACTAAGCCCGTGTGTCACAACTACTGAAGACCGCGCACCTAGAGCCCGTGCTCCACAACAAGAGAAGCCACCACAATGAGAAGCCCGTACACCGCAACGAAGAGTAGACCCCGCTTGCAACTAGAGAAAGCCCGCGCACAGCAACAAAGACCCAAGGCAGCCAAAAATAAATAAAATAAAATAAATTTTTTAAAAAAGCTGATGTCTATCTTTTTGAAAGGCACCTAACAACCAAGAAATATTTTATGAAAATGTCAGGTTTGAGAATTTCTTCTCAGATATATGAAATGGAATAAATATGAAGGGTAAAAATATTGTTTTATTCCTTACTTACCATCTGCATTCTTATGATCCAGGCAGCAAAAATTAAAAATAAGTAAATAAATAAAACCTGTTATTTAATAATTCGGCCTACCCTTTAAAGTAACTTCACAAATAATAAGCAGATGTTAGTGGTCAGTGTTTTCTCAGGATATAAATGACCAGTATCACGACAAACAACCTCTGTTGTCCCTTCAAGTCAGTAACACTAATAAATGACTTTGTAGTTATTCTTTGGTAGTGGAGGTCCAGTTTAAAACCACAGTTTATCTCTGGATTTGCCACCAATAATCCAGGGCAATTTTACTAACTAAGTCTCAGAGATTATTTTTATATCCAGCTCAGTAGAACCTGAAGCCAAAAAAGGTATCAGGACTTCAAATCCAAATCCTTTGTTGCCATTTTAAAGATTCAAAATTAGCTCATGAATGCCACTAATGCCAAATTCTATAATTCTTATAGAATTACCTGGGTCAGATTGTGAATTAAAGAATTTAACAACACAGGGCTTCCCTGGTGGCGCAGTGGTTGAGAGTCCGCCTGCCGATGCAGGCGACAGGGGTTCGTGCCCCGGACCGGGAAGATCCCACATGCCGCGGAGCAGCTGGGCCCGTGAGCCATGGCCGCTGAGCCTGCGCGTCCGGAGCCTGTGCTCCGCAACAGGAGAGGCCACAACAGTGAGAGGCCCACATACCGCAAACAAAAACAAAAACAAAAACAAAAACAAACCAACAAAAAAAGAATTTAAGAACACAGACCAGGAGCCAGCAAACTTTTCCTGAAAAGGGCCAGACAGTAAATATTTTTGATCTCTGTCACAATGACTTAACTCTGACACTATAGCATGAAAGCAGTCATAGACTATCTATAAATTATTTGGGTATAGCTCTGTTCCAAAAAACCTTTATTTGAAAAAAAACCCAAATACAATGAGTCAGATTTAACTTGTGTGTCATAGTTTGCGGATTTCTGATATAGACTATTAAGTTGAATTAAGGCATAAAGGGGGTCTCTTTGAGAAAAGAGAGAAAAGATAAGAAACAGGAACACAGTTATGGGACTACTAGCATGGTCAGCAATTCTTCGAATCAAAGGCATTAATTTCTACTTAATTTCTCTGCTACTTGCACCCTAATATGCTCTATCACATATTTGAGTTCTTTCCAGGTTAAAACAGAAACAAACAAAAAAACCTCTGTACTCTAGAGAGTACAGAGAAAGTGCTCCAAACAGGCTACAAGAATTGGGTTAAACATGACAAGGAGAGCAAGCTCAACCTCTTGGCAAACACAGGTCAAAACACAATGAAACTGGTTTATGCCAAGAACTCTTTTTTCCAGTGTAAGAAAATCCATATCTAAATTCAAATATAATGTATACTAATATCTTATATAAATTATTCTTTTTATAAAAAGAAAGTGATTACTTACAACCATGGGAAGTTTTCGACTATCACGATACAGGTTCGTGTAACCAACATAGAGCAGAAGCGCGGCGATGCAGTACAGGAAGACAAAGACTGCAAAAGTGACGTAGAATTGTGCAGAAGAAGAGTAATCTCCAATAAGGACATAACTTTTCCAATCTACACCACACACATTTACACCTTCAGGTGTCTGAAATGATGCTTCATTCAACCTATTAAAAAAAAAAGTCTCAAATAAATTGATGAATTACTTGGACTCTTCCAGCAGAGACAGAAATACATCATCTTCTGTATTTCTAGTGCAGAAGTATTAGAAAGGCAGAGTATTGAAATAACATTTCAAAAAAAACACTCCCCAAATATATTAAAACATTTTCCTTTTAAAAAAATGAAAAATTCAAATATTTAAGTAAATTAAAATTTTCATAAGAAATGTACATGAATCATAAATTATACCTCGTAATTGGTTATGATAGACTGAATATAGACTGAATTAAACACGTTCACACCCAGATACTATCTTACTGTAATAAAAACTTAGCAGATTAAGAGCGTTGTTACAAAATGGTTTACAATTTGAGACATGATATTCCATTCTAGGAGGGAGAGTCTGTGTGACTAGCACCAGGAGAATCAGTTGTAATGATTCACATTTTAACTCTGCGTTAATTAGCTGCTAACTCCACAAAGTCTTTAATTTTCCCTATCCATAAATCACAAAAGCACTTATCACCAAAGAGGCTGTAACTGTTCCTTGTACTGGAATTTTATAAGAGAAGGATTGAGAGATGGAGAGGAAATGACTGATTACCAAGCACTTGCTATCTGACATATCTTTAATGTAAGATTTTATTTAATCATCCAAGCAACCTTAGAAGATTTAAATTTATTGAACAGAAAAATTGAGTCCTGGAGAGGTCAAGTAAGTAGTTAGTAAGTGGAAGAAGATTCACACCCTGACTTAAACACAGGACACACCCAATAAACCTTTTAATGAATACTGAGGTCAAACAGAACTTACAAACAAAATAGTCATAAAATAAATATTCAGAAAATAAAGTTTTATGCTAGTGAAAGAAACACAAGGAGCTTTTCACTTTATATAAATACATGTCTTGAAGCTATATAATGCACATTATTATTCAGTAATTGCAAATACATGAGAAATTTGGATTTTTCAGAAGTTGTGTTTGCTTCCACAACATGGCCTCTCAAACTAAGGTGATAGAGCAGGCTTGTTTTGTTTTGAAATTTCCAGTCCACTGTGGGATGACAGAATAAAAGTGTCAAGGCAACATCATATGAAAGTTTCTAAATGCTTACTGTCATTTTCTGTATTTATTTCATCACAGTCCAAGAAAACAGTCTGCAGACAGGTACTGGTCCCACGCATCACACTTTCAATAGCAATGATCACTACTTACAAATGAGCATGCAATTAAAGAATTTCTACCCCCCAAGATCAGTAAGTTGTTGGAAATTTTAATGAGTCAAAAAGAGTTGTTAAACCATAAAAACAAACAAATAACTCACCTGAATGGATAACCAAAAGCAGCTGTAATCGTTTTATTGTCAGAAGATTTATTAGTATGACAAGCCACTTGAATTTCTGTTTTGCCCTTAAAACCTCCACAGGTGGCAAAAGCAAAGATAGAAGCAATCTACACAAAGTGAGACCAAAAAAGAAAAGAAGCATTACTGTACCCAAACATAGGCCATTAAAAATTTAAATACAGTGATTATTAAAAATTGGCTCACTAACATTCTTAGAATTCTTATTTACAAATTAAGGTTGTGCAAATTATTTAAAAATTTATTTGCAACTCTCAACAAATGTGATTTTATTTTCCCGAGTATAATATAGAAACTGGTATATCAGTCCATATAACAATACATTTTAATACACCACTGTAAAGCAATTATACTCCAATAAAGAAGTTAAAAAAATACATTTGCTCAAATTACAGTGTACCCACTAAATATGAGTATGAAATTCAGAGGAAGCCTTATTTATTAGTATCAAAATTAAAAGGGGGTAAATTGGGGGTATTTTATTTGGAACCTAAGGGTAACTATAAAGCCAAGAGACTACAAGCAAAGAAGAGATCTTATTTCATGAGCTTATAAGGCCTCACTTGTGGGTATTTCGAGGTCTCAAAAAGTAGTTGGAAATTTGTTTTCCTGATCATAAATATGCTTAAAGAAATGTAATAGTGTTTTCTCGAATGCTATTCAAACAGGAAAAAAACTGAAAGCATCCTAAATATTGACAGGGAATCAAATATACTGTAATTCATTTCCACAAGGGAACATTATGCAGTCATTAAAATGTTAGGAAATATCTAATGATAAAGAAAATGGTTCAATACATATAAAGTTTGTTTAAGCAATGCGTTGTGCATGAGTCTACATCTGTGCATACACACACAACAGAAACTAAAAAGTCTATGCACCAGAATTTTATGTGGTCGCCTCTGAACAGAAGACAAAAAGATAATTCCTTTTTCTATTTGTAGCTTACGAATTTTCTACAAAACAGAACAAACAAAAAACCCAGATACAGTGTAGTGACCAAGAGCTCAATGCTTCGGCAAATGCTGATGGCTCTATTTATAAAACATATTTGGAATTTGATCACTTTTCACCACCATCATCACAACATCCTGATCAAAACCACTATCGCCTCTGGCCCGAATTATATGGTGACAGCCTTTGAAACTGATGCTCCCTACTCCTGTCCCTGCTCCTGCTTCAGTCTACTGTCAACACATCAGCCAGCGTCATCTTTTAAAAATATAAGGCAGAAACCTTTACTGTCTGCTCAAAACTCTCCAATGGCTTCAGGGTTCTCTCCAAATAAAATCAATGTTCATATAATGGTCTACAAGATCCTTTCCTCCTTTAACATTTCTCATCTCACGTTGCTACTTTTTCCCTTGCCAAATCTCTTTACACAAATGGTCTCCCTGCTATTCCTTAAACACATGGGATAAACTCCTTCAGAACCTTTGCACTGCACTATTCCCTCTGCCTGGAATACATGGCTAACTTCCTACTTCACAGCTTCCTGTTCCAATGTGACCTTATCGGAGAGGCCAGGCCTTTCCCTAACCTCACTATGTTAAATAACAGTGCGCCTACCACCCCACACTATCTATTCTCTTTACTTGTACTGCTCTATTTTTCCTCCATTGTAATTACCGGTGCCTGACAGTACTTCATTATTTGTTTGCCCACTTTTCTCTAGGATGTAAACTCAAAGAGGGCAGGAACTTTGTTTTGCTCAAGGTCACAGACATCCAGCAAATACATAAAATTCAGTACAGGTCTGGTATCAAAGCCTATACTGTTGAACACTGATATAATGCCTCTCATGGATTAATCCAGGACCTTGAATCAGGCCATAATCAGGATCATAACCATCCATGAAACTTTTTTTTCCATGAAGAAGAGATATATGAAAAGGAATCTGGTTATAGATATGAAGAGTTTGGTATAATGTCCGCACGTGGTTTGGAATCTTCAGTTAAAAGAGTTAAAAAATAAAGAAAGAAGAATAGATACCCTCTTAGCATAAATGTGCAGGAATACACAGAGTGAAAACAGAAGGCCAGGAAATGAGTCTCGGGTATATACCTGCGTTTAGAATTAGAAAAATGAAACAGGATACACAAATTGAATCAATGGAATAAAGAGGCCAGAAATAGATTTGTGTGTACAGACAAATTATATCTAACAGAGCTGGCACTGTAGGGCACTAGGGAAAAGAGAATGGTGGTTTTAAAGATGTCACCACAAACTCCTTGATACTCCTCCCCTCAAGAGGTGGAGATTAATTTTTCCCCCCTTAAATGTGGATAGGACACAGTGACTTGCTTCTGGTGAACAGAATATGGTAAAAGGACTGGGATGTTCTTTCTGAGGTCTTCATTTCTCACTCCCTTGAATCACCTGCTCTGGGGGACGCCAGCTGCCACGTTGGGAGGATATTCAGGCAACTTATAGACTCATGTGGGTAAGGAACCGAGGACTACCATCAACCATGTGAGGGACCTTGAAAGTATACTGTCTGAGGCTTGCCAACAGTCATATTAGTGAACTAGAGGGGGGCCTGAGATGACTGCTACGCAAGCCAACCTCCTGGGAGACCCTGAGCTGCAACAACTCAGCTAAGCCACTCCCAGATTCCTGACCCACAGAAACTGTGAGATAATAAACTGTCTATAGTTTTAAGTACTAAGCTTGGGGTAATTTGTTATTTGAAATCAATAACTAACACAGGGAAGGACGGTCCAGATGGGCTAAAGTCTTAAATGTAAAAAGTGAGTCTAAAAATTATGAAGACAATATAAAAGAAAACTTGTGATCACAGAGAAGGGAAGAATTTCTTAAGAAAAAAAAAAGCTAACCATAGAGATTGTTAAATTCAACTACAGAAAAAGAGGTTTCTTTTTAAATCAAAAGTCAGCTTCTGAATGTAAAACAAGCTATAAACTAGGAGAAAGTATTTGCGATAATGTCACAAACGATTAGTATCTATGTATACAGACCTAAGAGAGACTCTTGCTCATGCATACTACATCACGTGCACAAGAATGTTCACAGTAACATTGTTTATAATATCAAAATATGGGGAGGGGAAGCAACAGGAAAGTAGATAAAATATATTGATATACAGTACTTACAATGGGAAGTTACATAGCAATGAAAATGTACAAACTACAGCTACCTACTTCAACAAGGATGAATTGTAGAAACCTAACTCTGAGTGGGAAAGAAAAAAAGTTGCCTAAGACTACACAGGGGATATTCCCTGGTGGCGCAGTGGTTAAGAATCCGCCTGCCAATGCAGCGGACACGGGTTCAAGCCCTGGTCCGGGGAGATCCCACATGCCGCGGAGCAACTAAGCCTGTGCACCACAACTAGTGAGCCTGCACTCTAGAGCTCACGAGCCACAACTACTGAGCCCGCATGCCACAACTACTGAAGCCCGCGCGCCTAGAGCCTGAGCTCTGCAACAAGAGAAGCCACGCAATGAGAAGCCTGCGCACCGCAACGAAAGAGCAGCCCCTCCTTGCTGCAACTAGAGAAAGCCCGCGCACAGCAACGAAGATCCAACGCAGCCAAAAATAAATACATAAATTTCTATTTAAAAAAAAAAGAATTAAAAGAAAAGATTACACAGGGTATAATGCCATTCTTTTAAAAGCTCTGTTTACTTGTCTACATCACTCCTGCCACTGTCTTTGTTCAGGCCCGCACCAGTTTTCCCTGGGACTAACCCAGCAGACTCCTCCTTTCACTTTTAAACTCATTCCCAACACCATTCATCTTTTACTGTGGGCTTTAGAGCTGCAGTATCCAGTAAGGTGCCATAAGCCACATGTGGCTACTGAGCACTTTAAAAACGGCTAGTCTGAAATGAGATGGCTGTTAAGTGTAAACTACACCATGGTTTATGAAGATTTCGTATGAAAAAAGAATGTAGAATATCTCATCAATAATTGTTTATATTACTTGTTGAAACAATAATATTTTGGATATATTGGGTTAAGTAAAATGTATTATTAAAATTAATTTCACTTGTTTCTTTTCACTCTTTTAGGATGGCTAGTAAGATGCTTAAAGTTACTGTATGGCTGGCATTTGTAGTTTGCACTGTGTTTCTATCCAACAGAGCTGTTTAGAGTGATGTCACACTGATATGAAATAAAAATCTGGTCATGTCACCCCCCTGTTTGAAGAGATTTCCTCAGTGGCTTTCCAGATCTAAATTTAAGGGAAAAAAAAATTCTTTTTAGGCCCAAACTTCTTAATTTGGCATAAGAGGCAGGGCTGAGGTGGCCTCAACTTTACCCTTCTAGATTTATATGCTATATACCGCCTGCCAGGTCCTGTACAACTCTGTCACACTGCACTATATACCGTGTTTACTGTTCCTGAAACACACCAGGTATTTATGTCTTGGATATGTGTGTTTATTCTGCCAGGATTCCTCATCTCTGCCCCCACCCTGGTTCTCCAAGAAGCTCATCCTTTAAGGCCCTGCCCAGTTCCTTGTGGTGGTACTGTTCTGTCTCCTGGGCTGAATAGATAGACCTGAGTTCACTACCACTATTATAGGCATTTTTCTTGTGCATCTTGCCTTATTAAAAAAAAAAAAAAAAAAAAAAACGAAAACCCAAAAGCAAAAATGATAAGAACTAGTTTCCCATTTAATACAAAAATTAGTATATCAATGGCATACTGTACCACAGCTTATTGCTTTTAAGACTACTGCCTTTCTCTCTCCCTTGGCAGACTGCCATGTCTTTGCATTTGCTTTTATTCAGGATTTTCAGTGCCTACCTAGCAGGCCTGACAACACCAAATGCTCACTAAATAACTGCTTAATTAAAGGGGAAAAAAATCAATTTCCAATAATGTACAAATAAAACCATATTTCAAGTCTTACATACTCATTATTTCAAGCTTCCCTTTTTGTTATGAGGGTAAATAAATGTCATGTTTGCCATCTTGGTCTTTATCCTATGGGAAAAACGGGATAAGGTACACACTTTTTACTAAGTGAAGTACAAACAATCTGAGGGTCAACTATCCAACCATCTCACCTCTCCCTATGTTGCACTAGTACTCTGATTTCGATGAGAAGTTATATACCGGCAGCCCATGGGTGAAACCTGGCCAGAAGATAGATGGTGGTTTTCCCAGTATTCAGGAAAAATGTGAATTTGTTGTCAATACTTTCATATCAGCATGCTGCACATAAAACTTTGGATTTCCTGTGTGGGTGTGGATAAAGATATGCCAGTATCTGACCTATATCCCCATAAAGCAACAATCACATGGAAATGAGTGACAGATGACGCCTAAGACAGGGTAGGTGCTTTCCAGACCGCTGTCGCTCTCTGTCGTCTCTACAACCCTCAGGATGCCTGTTAGTTACCAGTAATCAATGAACTTCCACTATTCTTTTTTCTCCCAAACACTTGTTTCACTCATTTCCTTTATGAGGGGCTCCTATCAGCACTTCAGTTTGTACTTCTAGTCTAAAATGAGGTGTTCTAGTATGCTGATTTATATACTTCCTTGCCACTTATGAAACTAATTCCCCCTTCTCTCTCTATCCCGTATAGAATGACTGAAACTGCTGATACGAAATTCCACCTGTACAGTAACTAGTAAGAATCCAGGGACAGGATGGACAGCAAGCTTCTATTCAGGTCAAAAGGTTCCATATTCATTATGACGGCCTCAAGTTCTACTTACCTCTCTGCCCACTGGACCCACATTAGTGACACGACAGATGCCTCACTAATTTAGATATCTAGAATATCTATATTCTATACCTAATATCTGGTCCTCTAGAATACTACTCTCTAAAATAGACTGGAGTACTCATCTAACTGGTGTACAAGAAGACAATATGCCTATTTATATCTACTTTTAGACTTAAACAAGGAAATAAAGCTTTATTAAAATTAATATACTGCTGAAACCCGTGCTGGGTCTGTATGTCAGAGAGTCAGATGTCGGGGCAGTATGCTGGGTATCCTGAAGGTAAGGAACATAACAGAGAAGCACAGACAGTGATACCTTCACCTACTCTTCCACTTTTAGAGTTCATGTAATAATGTGAGTGTGCCTGGCTAAGTGTCTTTATGGAATAAATTATCTACTTTTAACCAAACAAACCTTCACAAAATGGACTGGTGGCTTAAAAGTGTCTTCACAGAAACTACTGAGTGATAAGACAAAACCTCATGTCCAAAAGAGAAAACAGAAGCACTAATACTCTATATGAGGTGCATTCATGAGCCACATGACAAGGTAAAAACAGATTCTACTTAATCAGATCAGAATTTGACAAAAAAAAGAAAAAAGAAAGAAAAAGAAAAGAAAATATTAGACAAATATCTGAAATAAGGATTTTTAAAAATTTGAAATATGAATGAAATTTACCCTGTATGTATATAAATAATATGCCGTAAGATAATGACATAGTAAAACATGCATCTCAGTCATAGATGCATACTAGGGCTTTGTGTATACAATCTTACAGTGACAGAGTTAGCCAGAGTCCCAGTCCTAGTTCCTATTCTCAGACCCTGCTCAGCTCACAGAGGGTTCTCCTGGGGAACACCGGTACTCATCTAATTTATGGGTATCTTTCACATGTTTCTAGTTGCAGGGTCCTCACTGCTATTTCATTTCATGATTAACCTGTTCAGGAAAATGATATAATTGAAATCTTCAGAAATATTAATAGGTCGAAAAGTATACTGTACATGAGGGTTTGTGTGCCAAATCAAATGCATGCCGTTTTACTAAATCAAATGATCATTCAGTACTTAAGGGAACTATTGTAGCATGTTTGCCTTTACCATCGGTCAGATCAGAATGCCTGGAGCCAAGGTATTGATGTTTCTAAATCAAAGTCTGAAGCACTAACCACAGATATTCATTTTAAAAAACCTTTTGTTATTGATGTTAATATTTCCGTTTACTCCCCCTGTGCACTGCGCAGTGAAGTCAGTTTCAAAGTTCTTCAATTTCACTCTTCTATGATTTCCCTCTGCTTGGAAAGGACAATCATAGAAAGCTCTAAATAGCCTTCTAGTACAGTTCCAAAACCCTCAAGAATCTGGATCATGAGAAGTAAGCTTGAGTTCCTGCTGGAATAACTAGCTAGAAGATTTTTGCTAGCTCAGTTATTACTGCTGAAAACATCTTTATGTCACCTTTATTCTTAAACAACTGTGAACAGGAACCTCAATATACTTACTTTACAATCATTTCAGACAGTTCTCCTGTTTTTGTGCCTTTTGGAGCGAATCAATACTCCGACTGTCGATCCGGACGGCTGCCTTGAACTGAGTCTGTCACTTCACGGAAAACGGACAGGATTTGTTGCCACTGATATAATTTGAGCTTTTAAGCAAACATTAGTTTGCTTCATGTAGTTTAGGGTATTTGATGTAAGCTCAACTTGAGAGTATGTTATTTCCCCCTTCCCCATCCTGGTCTAGTGGTTTTATAAGTCATCTCCCTGCCCAGTAGTTTTCTGGTCATTTCTACCGGGCCTTCTTAATCCC
The DNA here is from genome assembly GCF_964165515.1 of Mesoplodon bidens. NCBI lineage: Eukaryota > Metazoa > Chordata > Mammalia > Artiodactyla > Ziphiidae > Mesoplodon > Mesoplodon bidens. The sequence continues at coordinate 11,762,557 of NC_138166.1, forward strand.
CTACTCCAGCAGTCCCCAAGCTTTTTGGCACCAAGGACCAGTTTCGTAGCAGACAATTTTTCCCTGGACAGGGGTGGGGTGCGTGGGATGATGGCTCAGGTGGCAATGCAAGCGATGGAGAGTGGAAGATGAAGCTTCGCTCGCCCGCCCACCGCTTACCTCCTGCTGGGGTGGGGGACCCCTGCCCTACTCCACAAAATACCTTATCCTATGACGGGACCGCAAACTACCAACATAGGAGAATATTGCACTTAACACAAATCCAGACCTTAAGCAGGTAGGTTGATTCAGGTCTCCGTTAGGGGACTATTTCTCTCTCTCTCTACTTCTTTAAGTACTCCACTCCATGGAAGTTATAAAGCCAAACAACAGGTTGAAGCTTTTTCTCAGATTTATTTCCCAGATCCGGGAACAGTCCTTCTCCCACCCATATTTCCATTCCATTGCTGGTCCCCAAAGATGTTTATCCTCTATTAGAAAAGCAAGTCTCAATGTGTGGTCTGGGGACCCCAGGGAATACCCAAGACTCTTTCAAGGAGTCCATGAGGTCAAAAATATTTTTACAATATTATTACAACATTATTTGCTTTTTACACTACGTTGACATTTGCGCTGATATGCGCAAAAGCATTGGTGGGTAAAACTGCTGGGCTTTAGTAAGAATCAGCAAAAGCATCAAACTGTTATTTCACTGCCATGCATTTGCAGTTAAAGGAAAAAAGCCAGTTTTACTTAAGAATGTCTTTGATGAAGCAGAAAAATTGTTACTTTTATTAAATCCTGACACTTGAGTCTTCTTAATATTCTGTGTGATGAAGTAGGATGTGCAAATACTTTTATTAATGAAAAGACAACCTACAGACTGGGAAAAATATTTGTAAACGATGCAACCGTCAAGGGCTTAATTTCCAAAATATACAAACAGCTCATACAACAAAACAACAAAACAACCCAATCAAAAAATGGGCAGAAGACGTAGACACTTCTCCAAAGAAGACATACAGATGGATGATAGGCACATGACAAGATGCTCACGCTAATTATCAGGGAACCTCAAATCAAAAGGACAATGATGTATCACCTCACACCAGTCAGAACAACAGTCATCAAAAAGTCTACAAATACTAAATGCTGGGGAGGGCGTGGAGAAAAGGGAACCCTCCTACACTGCTGTGGGAATGTAGACTGGTGAAGCCATTATGGAAAACAGTACGGAGGTTCCTTAAAAAATAAAAATAGGGCTTCCCTGGTGGCACAGTGGTTGGGAATCCGCCTGCCAATGCAGGGGACGCGGGCTCGTGCCCCAGTCCAGGAGGATTCCACATGCCACGGAGCGGCTGGGCCCGTGGGCCACGGCTGCTGAGCCTGCGCGTCTGGAGCCTGTGCTCCGCAGCAGGAGAGGCCGCGACGGTGAGAGGCCCGCGCAAAAAAAACCCAAAAAACAAAAAACTAAAAACAGAGTTGCCATATGATCTAGCAAATCCACTCCTGGGCATATATCAGAGAAAACTAATTTGAAAAGATACGTGTACCCTAATGTTCATAGCAGCACCATTTACAATAGCCGAGACATGGAATCAACCTAAATGTCCATCAACAGATGAATGGATAAAGAAGATGTGGTATATAAATACAACGGAATACTACTCAGCCATAAAAAAGAATGCAATAATGCAATTTGCAGCAACACGGATGGACCTAGAGATGATCATATTAAATGAAGTCCAAAAGAGAAAGATAAATATCATAAGATATCACTTATATGTGGAATCTGAGATATGATACAAATGAACTTATTCACAAAACAAAGACTCACAGACATAGAAAACAAACTTATGGTTACCTAAGGGGAAATAGGGGGGTGGGGTATAGGAGTTTGGGATTAGCAGATACACACTTTTATATATAAAATAGATAAACAACAAGGTCCTACTGTATAGCACAGGGATCTATAATATCCTGTAATAAACCATAATGGAAAAGAATATGAAAAAGTATACATATATATATGTATGTATAACTGAATCACTTTGCTGTGCGCCAGAAACTAACACAACATTGTAAATCATCTATACTTCAAAGCAAACAAACGAACAAAAAACCCCACTATTACGGCATACCTAAATACAATGGTTGTCTGCAGGGAAAGCATTTAAACAACTGAGTTGTTTGCTGAACTAGTCACTTTTTTCGTTAAATACTATTTTTACTTGAAAAAGTAATAAACAAAATATAGGTATTCAGACTTGCATATTTGTCAGATCTTCTTCTTGAAAAAGATAAGCCTTTCACTTCAAGGAAAACCAGAAGCATTTGTCGCCATTCATGTAATCAAACTTTCAAGTGATTAATTATCGTTATTTAAAAAAAATATTTTTAAAATGTCTCAGCTTAAATTTCTAACATGGTAAGTATCAATCGATACAACCCCATAAACAAAAGCTCTTTGAGGCACTCAATATTCAGGAGTATAAAGGGGTTCTCAGACCAAAGTGTTTTGGGAACCACTGTATTAAAGCACTGCTCTGTTATCTTAATTTTCCCTTTAATGTTTTATAAGAGATTGCTATTTGTATGTGTGAAGTGAGTGTGTATGTGTATATATGTACATTCTAAAACCACTGACAACACACACACACATATATATATATGTATATATATATATATATATATATATATATATAGTCTATGAAAAAAACATCTAGTATATCCCATGAGAGGGTTCAAGGCAAACACTAAGAGGATTCCAGGTAGAAGAAACAGAGAGCAAAGGCACAGTGGTAAGTCAGTAAGTCTATTACAAGTTTTACATGTATATAGAGTCCTGGTAGGCACGAAATGCCATTTGAAATCCTTTTTTCCCTTTCTACAATAGGGGAAAAAAGTGAACACAAATGGCAAGGTTAAGAGAAAGATAAGTTTCTTAAAAGGTAGTCTGTGCCATAGACTGATAGCCTAAAAATTTAAGTATTAAGCAAATGGATGAAACAAACATCATTCTGAGTATGCCTCATCCCCTATACTCTGTAATATCATTTGTATTTTCTAGGCTGCTCCTCTGTGCTATATTATAACCACAAAATTAGAATAAACATTGTCCCTGTTTGTAAAAATCCTATAATCTACTTGGGATGACTAAACTTTTAGAGTATTTTAGATAAACTAGTACATATTTCTGAAAGTTTGTTTTTTAAACAAATTGATATGTGTAATGCTTAAATGGTTATGGGTTTTCTTACTCATCGTTTTTCACACTAATTTTCCTGGATAATAATTTACCCCAAAGTAATGTTTTTAAATGTTCTTTTGAATTGGCTCATTAATTACAAATATAAAATCAGAAAAAGGTCTTCCCTGGTGGCACAGTGGTTGAGAGTCCGCCTGCCGATGCAGGGGACACGGGTTCGTGCCCCGGTCTGGGAAGATCCCACATGCCACGGAGCGGCTGGGCCCGTGAGCCATGGCCGCTGAGTGAGAGGTCCACGTACCGCAAAAAAAAAAAAAAAAGTAAAACTTTATAAAATCAGAAAAAAAATTCAAACTTGATAAATGAATCAAGAAAACCCTACTTGTTTTTAACTCCTCCTAAGATCCTGTTATAAACATGCATGTAACAAGAAAAAAATTACTTCAGGTACCTTATGTTTTTGTTTCTTAAGCCTGAAATTTTGGGTAATCTTTTCATTAATTTATTAAAAGACCAATCAGAAACACAAAGGTAAGTTACCGAAAAGACTAAGAACAGACTGTTTGAGTCCAGGATGTAGTAATCACAATCATGGGATCTGAGTACATTACTTAATTTCTCTAAGCCTCAGTAACATGGAGATGACAACGGTAACATGTAATATAGAGATAACAACCCTCATAGGTTGTCAGAAAATTAAATGAGAAAATACAGGTAAAGCCCTAGAACATATATTGACTCAATAAATATCTCCTGTTAACACTGAGAGTAAACTTGGCCAGCACAAAAATATTCATAATTCTAAAATTCAACCTAACTAGTCTATAATTCCTTTATATACTCCCAAACAGTATCTCTTCCACAATTTTGTGTGTGTAGAATTAGGAAAGCATGTTACTTACTTAGATTTATTTAGAGCTAAACATTTGACCAGTGCTCACCCTAAGTAGCAAGAAAGTCCAAAACACAGTGTTCTAGGAGATATTAAAAGGAGATAAAGTCATTTTAATGAAAAACTTTAATCTAAATACTAGTGATAACTGACTACAAAGTAAGATCCAAATTAAAATTTACTAGAAAAATATTAAATAATTGAAAAAGCTGCTTTGATAACATTAACCCTTGCCTTTTTACTTCCATGTTCAACTCCTACACGTGGGGCATCTAATCTCACTTAAATTTTATCTTATTACCTTGACAGGCTGCTAAAAGCAGGAAAACATGCAAACAAATGAAAAGTCTACAATATACCATTTCTAAAGTTTAAAATATGTAAACGAGAACTTAGTGATCTTGAAGGACCGGAAGATATGTTAGTCATATAGGGCTCAAATTGTATCCACTGTCTGAATCTAGTCTTCCTAGAAACACAGCATTTCAGTTCTGAAGAACCTACTAAGAACTGTTCAAATACATTATCATCGCTCACATATTTATAACTCAGTCATTCCAACAGCCCTGTGAAGTATTGCTATTCCCATAAAAGTACAACAAAAATTCAACCTTTACTGAGTACTTATTACACAAACAGAACTGAGGCAATGTCACTGCCAGGCACTGTAACTAAGGGCCAGAAGTAGATTAAAGTAGGTAGATATATATATATATATATATACATATATATATATAAAAGCATGGTGGCTACAGTTTAGAAGCAAAATAGAAATGCTTCTGCTTTGGTGACTGTATTTTTTGTCAATAAATATTTACTGGGTACTTGCCTTCATGTCTATGAGGCCTTCATATTTGTGACCCCTTGAAAGTTACATATTATCAGGTTATATCTTAGTCTAACATCTTCTAGAACATTGCTAAAGGTAAGCCTATTTGGGGAATTATTCTTGTAGTTATATGGATAGTAAGCAGCCTTTATCTAGATTTTAGATTTGTTTGTAACGTATTTATTGACTATTTTTAGAGGTAACACATACATCTCAATCAACACCTTATGAAACTTGAACAATTTTTTCAAAACACATTTAAAAATTCCTACTATGGGCCTTTCTCCTCTAGAACCTTGTCTTATGCCTCTCTGCCTCTGTTTTAAACCTTCTATTCACAAGTCTCCTCTCTACAGCGCGCACACACACATTCAATCATTCCCATCTTTAAAATAGGTTACCACCCAATCTCTCCTATCTTCACGGTCAAATAGCGGTCTCCTCTCACTGTCTTCTCTTTCCTACCATACATCCATTCAGCCTACTACCATCTGGTTTCTGATTTTACCAAAACTGCTCTTACTAAAGCCTCTTGATTACCAAAATCAAGGGATGTATTTTAGTAATTATTTTTCTTAACCTATTGCACCTAATATTGCTGAGTACTCTTTTCTTGAAATATCTCTAATAGTGATGCTAAGATGTTATTCCTCTCCATCTTCCTAACAATACCTTCTTCCTTTGCTGCCAAATACCTGCTGAAATCTCCAGCCCATACTTGTCTTTTAAACTCTAGATCCACGTATCTAACTGTCTACAGGATACCTCCACTTATATGCTCTAAAGAGACCGTACAAACTCAATCATTCAAAACCTTACTGACCAAACACCAGCTGCTTCTCCTTAGTGATCTGTCTTAGACAGATGTGCCACTACTAATCCGAGTCAGAAATATGGCAGTCATCTTACAGCCCTCCCTTTTCTTCACCCTACAAATATATTCTAATTTCTAAACCTCTCTTTTCTAGTCCCACTGCAATTAGTTTTAGGCCTTCATTATGTTTCAAACAACAGATTTCCCTTTCTTCAATTATGACCTTTCCTCTCCAATTCATCCCGCACACTGCTGACAAAATAAAAACTTCTAAAAGGCAAATCTAATTATATTATTCACATGTTTATTTACTCTTGAATGAGTGAATCCACCCTACACGGTAGGAATTCTGGGCTTAGATGGAAGCTGTACGATAAACAACCCAAAATTCTGTACCTGCACATATGCATTTTCTTAAGGAAAGGGCCCAGATTATCAAAGGTTAACCCAAAGGATTAAGAACCACTGGCCCATAGGATAAACTCCAAACTATTCTGCAAGCCCTTTGAAACCTTTCAGAATCATCTCAAACCACACCATCCCTCCCGGTATACGTTCCAGTCAACCCCAATTACTTTTAAATTACTTTTAAATAGGGTTATGCTGCTTCAACTTTTCACACCACTGAACGTAAGATTCTCTTTGCCTGGAAAGCCACTCCCCAACCATTCCCCAAGTGAACAAGTACTCGTAATCATCCTTCAAGTGTTCTTTCATCTATGAAATTCTCTAGCACCTCCAAGCAATCGATTTCTCTCCTTCCTTTCACCTACTACACTTTGCCTATACCTTTATTATAGTATTGGCCATATGGCATATTCATATTTGTTTTCATGTCTTTCTTATTAGGTCATGAGGAAAAGACCATGTTTTTTTTTTTTTTTTTTTTTTTTTTGCGGTACGCGGGCCTCTCACTGTTGTGGCCTCTCCCATTGCGGAGCACAGGCTCCGGATGCGCAGGCTCAGCGGCCATGGCTCACGGGCCCAGCCGCTCCACGGCATGTGGGATCTTCCCGGACCGGGGCACGAACCCGTGTCCCCTGCATCGGCAGGCGGACTCTCAACCACTGCGCCACCAGGGAAGCCCAAGACCATGTTTTATTCACATGGTCTAGTGCTAGTGCTTAGCTCAGCACCTATATATAAAACACACTCAAATATTTGTTGAATAAATATTCTCTACACCATGAACAACGAATACTCTTTTCATAAAAGATTCTCTTGTGTAATAGTAAGTTGTTCAAACTGAAAGTAGTATTTCCTTAAGTTTAAAAAGGACATTTTTCAAAATATGTCAGACCTATGATCACTAATAAACTTATCACTGTTTTAAAATATTAAGGAAAATATTAAGAAAAAAATTAAGTCTACATTTTAAAAAATTGACAAATAATATAAGCATAAATATAAACAACTGCCTCTTCATTTAAGTGAAATTTTAAGTTAATTATAAATTTAATTATAACCCTCAATGATATTAAACTACTAGGTATAATAAGACTTTTTCTTAAACCTGATATTTGATTAGCTCAGTTAAATGTTTTTCCTCCTGCAATTTAAAATTTTTATATACTCAAATAAGAATCTTCTTTATATTTAAATCTGGGCTTAAGCTTAACAGAACCCTAAATATATACATTTAAGTGTCTTTAAAGTAAACATTTGTGTGCAATTAGCACTATTTCAGCTTTCAGAAAACACCAAGTAAAACTTTGGAGGAAACGTAGGAACCCTTGGGTGCAGGAAGGAAATCAGATTGAGCACCCATTAGAGAATGTGAGTTTCTGTGTTACTTTAAAAAACATCCTCGGCAGGTTATTTAAAACAGAAAACCGTAAGTTCTTACTCTTCACCACTTTATCACTAACATACGGGGTTGAAGAGTTACGGATGTAAAGGCTGTTGGCTGAACAAGCAACTTGCCTGCACGCTGGACAGATGCCAGCTGCCTATTAATACGGGCCTGAAAACCACCACTGGAATATGTCCTAGGCCACGAACTCCGAAGGCACTGTGCAGTGCCTGGTGTATTCACCAACTCCTCCAAAGTGACTGATCATCACCAAGGTCGAAGTAATAAAACTGCTTTGATGCTAATGACTGAGAGTGTTCCCAAGGAAGGACTAAGAGCTGACTGCAGGATATTGCTGGGAAATACCTAAAACAAACTGGATGGCGATTCCTAACTTGTGTTTCAGTCGATCGGACTCACAACGCATTTTGCTTAGACCTTCTCCCCTACTCCGCCCGCTTCCCTGACCCACAGTTTATTTTTATCCATTTTTAACTTGGGGCCAATCTTAAAAGCAAATTAAGACCCCGGAGCTCGTCAGATCACTTGGGGAAGGCACACCAGCTTTCGACGGAGCGCGGCCTCCAGTCCGCACGGGGCAGAAATGCACGGGCTCTACCGGAGGCGCAGAGGCAGCGCCGGCCGGGGTGCTACTCCGGCCCGCTGGGTTTCGGTTAGACCGCAAGAGGAAGTTTTCTCTTCCCTCGCGGGAAGCAGTGAAGCCAAAGAGAAATTTGAACCACCACTCCCCGAGGGATACCCAGAGGTGAGCTTCGGTGTGGGAGGGCGGCTCCGCCTGGGACGGAGGCAGCCGAGGGACCCATGATTCGACGCCGACCGCGGCGTTCCCGCCCCGCGCGGGCCCAGGCCGCGGCCTCCTGTCCCCTCCCAGCGATTCCAGTCCCGTCCGGTCCCGTCTCGGGGAAGACGGCGGCTTCGCTTCCCCCGCGGAGCGAGCCGCGCCCCGGCTCCCGGAGCCCCCAGCCTCCCCGCCGAGGGCGCCGGCCGGGCCGGAACCGGAGCGGGAGCGGCGGCGCGATTCCCCGCCCGGGGGGCGCGGGCTGCACTCACCCACTCGAGGACCTTGATGAAGCCGAGCGGCTCCTTGAGCGGGTTGAGGTTGAGCTGGAAGGAGGACATCCTCTGAGGGAAGGAGGGAAAGAGAGTCAGGACGGCAGGGCGGAGGAGGAGGGGGACCGACAAGACAGAGCTGCCCGGCCGCGAGAAAGGGCAAGCGGGGCGGGCTCCGGGAGGCGGGCCTGGGAGGCCGCGGGGCGGGGCGGGGCGGTGGCGGTTGAGCCGCACGCCGAAGCGCTGGGGCGGAGACGGAGAGGGGCGGCCGCGGGAGGCAAGGGCGGGCAGAGGCAGGGAAGGGGCGGTGTCTCCCCGGGCCGCACCTGGCCCAGCCGGCTGATCCGCAGGCGAGCTAAGTAGACGTTGGACGCCAGGCTGCGTGCGCCGCGCCCCCTTCCCTCAAGTCCAGCCCGCGGAGCTCGGGTTCCTGTCGCGCATGCGCGCGCCCAGTCCCAGGCCTGCGTAGCGGGGGCCGCTGCCCAGCGCGAAACCCCAAGTTTCAGTTAGGTCTCCTCACGCCTCTCCGGGCAACAGCTGTCTTCCCCTGGCTTCCCTTCACAGTTCCCAACTTTTACGTGGATTTATAAAATATTAACACAGATGAAGCCGCGATTCAAGGCTGGTGTTAGGGACCTTTTATTAAAATGGTGGAAAGTTATTGCCGAACAACGGACTTTGAGCGACCTTGCGGTAGGGTCTCTCTCAGAAGCGTGATTCACCAAACATTCTTACAGAAATTAAATTTATTGTCAGAGTTATCATTGGAGTCAGGGTTGGAGGATGTACCAGGAAGGTTATACCTAACGGAAAAAGGCTTCGCCGGCCAGGCGTCTCCTGTTACCCAGCTCTCCTACCCTGTCGGTCCAGTTCTCTCCGTGGGGCGCTCTTGGAGTCTTCCTACACAAGGCTAATGCCTGCTCCCCCTTCGAGAGTCGCCTTAGGTGATGCCTCCCTTCTGGCACCCAGTGATCAGAGCCCCGAAGAAGTGACCTCCTTACTGGCTTCCCCAGTATCTTGGAAGTTATTGGAGAGTTGGAATGCTGGCCTTCGGGCGTGTTTGGTAAGGGGGCTGACACATGTAACACTAAGTAAATAAGGAAGAAAGGCGTTTAGCAATGGAATCTCAATATACCAACTTCGAAGTACCTACCTATACTAACTGATTTTCCAAGCACTTACCTATATGAATTAAGTTCCTTGTCATGGAAGTTATTCAACTGATACTGACCGTCTTTCTAGGAAGCTCACCCTTTCTCATTTGAGACCTGTTTACCTCCTTGTTTGCTTCCCAGAGAGTACAAAGAACCTATTTCAATTTCCTGGTCCACAGAGACATCCTTATCCTTTTGATCCTGACTTCCATTCCTCCATCCCCAGCACAGTGCCTTATGTTCAGTGGGCACCTGCTGAATGACTGCAGATTCCTCTTACTTAAAAAGAAGGCATCAGAGACACCCCTCAGGGCAGAATCAGTGGAAGGTGACCATGCATTGGTATCCAGCGCACCTGAGACCGGTGTAAGTGGTACTTCAGGTCTTCCTGCTTCCTCCGCTTTTTAAAAATTTTCTACTTTGTTTCTGCACCTGTTCTCCTGGCACCCAGTTATGGGAGCCCCAAGGTAGTGATTTCCTTACTCGCTTCCTTGCTACTCTTCTCGTTGTATTCTCTTTAGTCCATTTTTCTCCCATTCTGTTGAGGCTTTTGGGTTGGCACTGGAGTTGGGTTGTGGATAGCAATGCTATTTGGCTTGGCCTTCATATTCACAAAGATTCAAATTAGTCTCTCATGTTATTTCCGAATGAGATGTACGCTGACAAATGAGAACGATGCTCACTTTGCAGCTTATACTGTAATGTAGTAACCCAGTTTGGGCATTTCTCCTTTTTTTTTTTTTTTTTTTTTCATTTTTTGAAGGTCTCAGAAATCGGAATTGGCCCAACCTCAACTTTTGAGAAGCTTAACTTTCTGTTCCTCTCTTCTGCCTCTTTTTGCTTTCTCTCCTGCTTCGGGTTCACACCCACCAGTGGAAAGCATGGTTGTTTCTCTTCAGGAGACCCTTAGGACCAGAGTATGCACCTTGAACATTAAGAAGTTCTCTCCTCCTTGGCCATGTGCCACTCGTTTTGAAAAGACAGAGATCACTTAAGGTAGCAGAAGAGTAGTGTCTGGTCACTTATCAGAACTCATTTACAGGCTCTGACTGGGCAAAACCAAGCAGGAGTGAGCGACTGCTGTTACCCTCAGTGATGTACAGCCCAGCGCTGCTTGTGCCGGTCGGGTGAGCTCAGAGGAGCTCCTACTCTCCTGAGAAGGAGCTGGTACTGGCTAGCAGAGCAGGTGAGATCGGATTAGGCCACCTGATAGTTGTGAATTTTCTGAATGCTGTAAAAACAAGAGTGTTGAAACAATAGCATCTCACTGAAGGCACAACTGTTCAAAATCTGGGAAGAACGTTCAGATGAGTCTATAACATTGACTACAACACTGGTCATGTCTGATTTGTTCTTCAAATCTGAGGAGAGAGACAGAAGTTCTGGGCACAGCATGTTCCACCCTCTACCAGGGCCATAATGGAAAATAATACTTGTAATGCAAAATTGCCCTGTCTGAGGTAGTATTATTGAGAATTATCTCTGCTAGTATGATTATGGCTAAGTTACCTACATAATTTGTTATTGTTTTACTCTCTCTTTGCTGTTTATAAAACATGTGCCAGGTTAAGATATTGGGATTTAAGGATGTACCAGAGGTCAGGAGGAAGCTGTGTTTAGGGAAATGATACCATTGGCTAACTATAACATTCTTTTGTGTTTCTCAATGGCAATACAGCGTGCTGATCATTTTAACTCATTCTCAACCAGTGTTTATCCTTTTTTTCTGAAAAGATAGTGTTTAATACCAATGAGTTCAAAATCTGAGTTTTGCCTTTAAACACAGTTCTTTTCACTGATGAATTCAACAATCATTTTTAGAAAATTCCAGAAATCACTCTAAATTTGTTTAAATTGTACAATAGACTGTAGACTGACTCAATGGACCCAGTAAATTAATCTCAAAATAATTAAACTGAAGTCTTTTAAATGTAATTTTAGATTTAAATGTAATTTTAGATCTAAAATATAATTTTAGATCTAAATCTAGATTTAGATTTTAGGTTTAGATTTATAATTTTAGATTTAGATTTAGTTGCAAAATACAAAGGGTTCCTGTATACACTTCAGCCAGTTTCCCCTAATGCTAACAACTTCTATAACCAAGATACATTTGTCAAAACAAAGAAATTAACATTGGTATATTACTGTTCTCTGAACTACAGAATTTTGCAAACTTCACCAATTGCCCACTAATGCCTTTTTACTGCTTCAGGATCTGATCCAGGATACCACACTTAATCTAATGAGCTCTTTTTGAAGGGGTGTTCAGGAGTGGGGGGAAGTGTGTGAAACAAAATCATTTTCCATTCTGTTGAAAATTGAACAAAATATATGAGAAGGTTTCAGTATATGACAAATTGCCTTGTGCCCAGTAGCCCCCTGCTTTGTGGCTGCTGCCTGGGTGTCAGCACCTGCCCCACTTTGACTCTCTTAGGTGATGGTGTCCAGATTTGTGGCCGTGACCTACTGCAGCATATGACTGATTCAGGCGCATGCCTAAAGCATGGCATCCGCTCTCATAGCCCTGGGCCTCACCACCCGCTGTACTAAGTGTAAGTTTCTGGAGAGCAAGGGAGCCCTCCCGTTGCTCTGCAGTCCCTCGGAGATGTGGTAAAACTCAGTGGTTAGCAGCAGGGCTGTGTTCTCAGACGCCTGGCTTTAAACCCTACCTCTACTTTGTGACTTTCAGCAGGGGGTTTAACTTACCTAAGTTTCCTTTTTCTCATTCTTTTTTTTCCCCCTATTTTTTTCATTCTTATTTTGCAAAGAGGAAATGAAAGTTGTAGTGAGGTTTAAATTTTACAATCTTTAGAGATCATATAGAGGAGTACAGAGTAAGCACTTAGTAAGTGTTACCTGTTATAATCACTGTGTTCCAGAAATAGTGGGTGGATCAATCTCCCAGCTGGGTGGTTAAGAAGCAAAAAAGACTCAATGTGAGAGGCGAAAGTCATTTAAGGAAATCAAACTTTTATTTATTGGCTAGAAGAGAATTAGAGTTCTAAGGAAGACTTTTTTTTTAATATCTTTATTGGAGTGTAATTGCTTTACAGTGGTGTGTTAGTTTCTGCTTTATAACAAGGTGAATCAGTTATACATATGTTCCCATATCTCTTCCCTCTTGCGTCTCCCTCCCTCCCACCCTCCCTATCCCACCCCTCTAGGTGGTCACAAAGCACCCAGCTTAAGGAAGACTATTGCATTAATGAAAGAAATATGAAACTTGGGAATAGAATTCCAGAAAACAAAGAAAATGCAATTTTTCACTACTGAAAATCGTGGGGCAAAGGTCATGCTAATCGTCTCTGTATGGGTCCAGTTTAAATCTATTTGTAGCTGAAGTAAGCACAGTTCTCAGCACCATTTTAAGTTTAGCTGACATTTAAGCAATGAAAAACGAGAAACATATTCTACTTTGTAGAGGCTAATTTCATGCTAATCATCACAAGTACTGTAATTAGGTTTCTAAAGAAAAAAGGCTTATTGTATGATAACTTTTATAATAACCTGGAGTTTATATAGTGTTCCGTGCTTTTCAGAGACTGTTCATAGTCATTTTTTTCACGTGAGCCTGGAATTAAGGGAGGGTATAGGAATTATGATCCACATTTTGCTGAGAGGGAAGCTCATGGGGAAGAAAGCCTATCAGGAAAGGCCTCATAGAAGAAGTGAAGCTTGAGAGATGTGAAGGGAGTTCCACAGGTAGATGAGGGGGTTCCCTACAGAGGTGCAGCCGAAGGTAGGGCGTGGTGGCAGAGGAGAGGGGAGTATATTGAGGCGCCAGACACCTCAGTACGGGTAAGGGGAGCAGTGTGGACGCAGGGCTTTATATGCCAGGCTAGGAGTTTGGACTTTATTCTCTGTCAGTGAGTTGCTCTGAGGCAAAGGAGAGAAACACGGTCAGATTTCAGTTTAGGAAAATCACTACAGTAGTATAGAAGATAAACTCGAAAGATCTTTAGCAGATAGGTTCAAGAGAGCTGATATTTTCTAACCCTATTGGTCATGAGATCTCGGGTCCCAGATGTGGTGACCATGAGCAAGAGCAGACAGCAGGTTCGCCCCAGCAGCGCTATACTGCCTGCAGCAAAAGCACAAGATTTAGATGCCCAAACCACTGGTTCCTGCCCTGGCTTTGTCAGATCTACAAATTTTCCTGGAGCATTACCATTTGATTTCCTTTGGCTTACTTCTGTTTGATGGGAGTATTTGTAAGGCACCAACTCTGCATATGTTGATTAATATCAAAGGAGTACTTCTTTTTTTTTTTCTTAACATTTTTATTGGAGTGTAATTGCTTTACAATGGTGTGTTAGTTTCTGCTTTATAACAAAGTGAATCAGTTATACATATACATATGTCCCCATATGTCTTCTCTCTTGCGTCTCCCTCCCTCCCACCCTCCCTATCCCACCCCTCTAGGTGGTCACAAAGCACCGAGCTGATGTCCCTGTGCTATGCGGCTGCTTGCCACTAGCTATCTATTTTACATTTGGTAGTGTATGTATGTCCATGCCACTCTCTCACTTTGTCCCAGCTTACCCTTCCCCCTCCCTGCGTCCTCAAGTCCATGCTCTAGCAGGTCTGTGTCTTTATTCCCGTCTTGCCCCTAGGTTCTTTATGATCTTTTATTTTTTAGATTCCATATATATGTGTTAGCATATGGTATTTGTTTTTCTCTTTCTGACTTATTTCACTCTGTCTGACAGACTCTAGGTCCATCCACCTCACTACAAATAACTCAATTTCGTTTCTTTTTATGACTCAGTAATATTCCATTGTATATATGTGCCACATCTTCTTTATCCATTCATCTGTCGATGGACACTTAGGTTGCTTCCATGTCCTGGCTATTGTAAATAGAGCTGCAATGAACATTGTGGTACATGACTCATTTTGAATTATGGTTTTCTCAGGGTATATGCCCAGTAGTGGGATTGCTGGGTCGTATGGTAGTTCTATTTTTAGTTTTTTAAGGAACCTCCGTACTGTTCTCCATAGTGGCTATATCAGTTTACATTCCCACAAACAGTGTATGGGGGTTCCCTTTTCCAAAGGAGTACTTCTGACAACAATCAGGACGTGGGAATGAAGACAAACGTGACGATATCACAGGCTGGTCTCAGAATCATATCCAGGGATGGAAGGGTAGAGGCAGCCTAGGCTATGTAGCACGGTGGATATGGAGATTTTAGAGTCCAATTCTGAGCCATTTTTATCATAATTAGTTATTTTTCCATATTTTATTGTCTCCCTGGAAAGCAGAGGGCCCCCTAAGTTTTACACAGAGATTTTAAGTTTAGTATTGTATTTTACTCTCTTGAAATCAGGTGGGAAACAAAACCCGAAATGTCCACTAGTTCTGTATGGATGGTTTGTTTATTCTGTTTGAAGTGCAGAGAGCTGACTTCCTGCCAGGGAAAGAGCAGGGCGTGATAGATGGGGGACAGTAAAGTGAGCAGATGGAGTGCTTTGCTTTTAGCAAGCTGGACGGGCTCGCCTCAGGATCTGAACTTCCTGTACCTAACATAGGAAACCCAAAGAAATGCACGGGAACCCTTCCCTCCTGATTCTTGCCCTGTCAATTTTGTGTCAGGACCACCATGATCTTCTGAGTGACACTGTAACATTTATTAAGAGAGAACAGATCACCAAAATGACCACTTTCGGTGTTGACCAGTCACATGCCCAGGAAGTCTGTCATCTTATCAACAACAAAACCAGTCTTCTAATGTGATACAAAAGGGTAAAGAAAGGCCTGAGTAGGGACTGGCCAGGAAACATGGGACGCTGATAGAATGACAGCAATGGAGGTTTGTTTTTAATTTCTCTAGGAGGCAGAAAAAAGTGTTTTATACAGTAGCTTGTTTTCTAGAAAGTCAACTGTAAATGTAATTTTTGTAAATGGAATTTTACTTTAAATACACTTCAAAAGTTGGCCATTTAAAGTATTCTTTTGGAGAACCTCCTTGTGATCATTCTTTAAGTTTCATAGGTTTGTATTTTTTATGCTCTCCACCCATCCCAATTTTCTTAAAGCAACAATCACTTGTAATTTTCTTACAAGGTAAGTAAATTGGTCTTTCCTCTCTGAAACAATCTCTTTGATTATTGTTATTATTTTTCTTGAGGGAAAAGCAAAGTTTGTTGTTAAATTCTCCTGATTTCTTATTTGTCTTCATTTTTTTTCCCATTTCCTAGAACGACCAAATGGTGAGAAGGCTAAGAATTTATTGACTTTGACTTTGTTATCAAGGCATAACCCTAAGAGAATGAGGAAAGCGCCAGCCACCCCCCCAACCCTGGAGAACTATTGCATTAAATAATCTATTACAGCATAGCACTTTAATGGAAAATTATCTGATTATTTTTTTCTCCTGGCAGTGAGAAAAATGGGAGTTTTAATGGGAGTGTAGGAAAGAAGGAGTAATTTTAGAATCTGGGGCACCATCCCAGGAGGACAGTCTTAAATAAAGAAAAAGTTCCAGGCTGCCAAGGAGTTGCAAAAGGGATTCTGAATGCCTGGGAAATATGGTGGAGAAGCGGCTCAGTGTTGAAGAAAAGGAAAATGGGAAAGCAGAAATAAAGCAAACTTGGATTCCTGCATCATTTAGTTTAGGGAAGACTGAATCTTTTTAGCATATTTAATTTCAATGGTTGCCAGTCATTTGAGAAGGAGACCTGAAGAGAGACCTATTCCTTCCAATATTTATTGATCACCGATACGGACCAGGCACTTTGCTCATTTTCAGTCATAGAAAGTAGAACAAGATAGTCTTGTCCTCAAAGAGTTTCCTTTCTGAAAGGAAAGATAGGCTGAAAGAAAAAAGTGGTAAACAAAAATATTTTTTCAAGTTGTGGTATGTGCAATGAAGAACACAAAACATACGCTTTTTATATTTCTTGTTTTCTGTTCTTCAATTTTACTGCCCTGCAAAATTTGTGGTAAAACAGAAATAAGTTGGCAATGACTGCCATCTTCATAATTTACATAATCAACTACCGTTGGCTTAGATCCTCTGTAAGTTAGGGCCTATGTAAGAAATTCCATGTAGGATTTCCAGGGATAACATTATGACACTCGCAGAATCTTTTGATATTCTGTAGACTCAACATTGTAAGCACTGAGGGGCTCCTCAGAGCCAATTCTAATAATTAAGTCGGTGAGGTTGACTGCTGCCTGTGAGGTTTATATTAAGACCAACTTTCAGGGACTTCCCTGGTGGGCCAGTGGTTAAGACTCCGTGCTTCCAATGCAAGGGACGTGGGTTTGATCCCCGGCTGGGGAACTAAGATTCCACATACCGCGCAGTGCGGCCAAAAAAAAACTTAAAAAAAAAAAAAGACCTACTTTCTGTTTGCTAGCCCCACCACCAACAATGCCCATCCTTTGGCCAATTTCCAGAAATTTCAGGGTTGAGAATTCTAATAGACTGTCCTGAAGGAGAGGAAAACAGAGAGAGGTGTTTAGTCATATGCTGGTGACAAGAAAGAGAGAGGGGAATAAGGAATACACCCAGAGCCCCAGAAAAAAGCAAACAAGAAAACTGACTGAAAATGTTCCATGTAGGAGAGTGAACTCACAACAGTTCCAGAGCAGTAACCAAGGTAAAGAGGAGAGGCAGAGTGGAGAAGAGAATTCCTCCTAAACTGCAGGGTAGAGTGTGGGGAGCCACCTGTGGTCCCCGCTTGCTCAGCTGTTAGAGGGGACTGAAATATGTACTATGGTAGGCTGCAGGCACAGTCCTAAACATCCTTTTATGCATGTGATTACTAAAGCCATTAGAAATAGGAAGATGACTTCGTTATTTTTATATTGGAAGGATAATTGTGCTGTAGTTGATAGAATGCTGAGGGACAGCCTCCTTTTGGGAGAACACATCCTCCACCCTCACTCCAAAGTATTCCTGGTCAGGTGGTTTGACCCAAGGATGGCTATGTGATCCAGGCTCAGTCAATCAGAGTATTTTTATCTCCCTAGTCACCGTGATTGGCTCATGAAAGAGTATGTGATATAAGTTGTACCAGTCAGAAGTCTCTCTAGGTATTTCACCAGCTATCCAGAAAAATACCCTTCTCTGGGATCACAGGCTCTAAGAACTCTAGAGGTCTGGGACAGCCAGTAGTTCATCTTTCGGCCACATGGAGTCAGTGTGAGGATGAAGCCCAGCAGAGGCAAACAATGGATAGGGAGTGGGGGAAGAGAGGTCCTAACTGATACTATTGATAGATGCATTCTAAGAGATTCTTGTGTGGGTGAAGCTGAGTAGAAGGCCAGGTTTCTAGCAGTCTCTGAGGATGGGGCAGTCAGGGCTGTGGCTCACTATAGAACCACTTGTCCTTGTCAGGAAGAGCTAAACTCTCCCAGGAAATCTACAGTGGAAGGGGACTGATGATAGCAAGTAACCAGGATGGGACTGTTTGAAGCTACTTGCCTTTGTGCAACTTCAAGATTAGTGTCTACCTGCCCACTCTCCTTGAAGCTTTCCTGTGTCCCCCACTGCCTTATGTCAACCAGAATTACTCTATTCACCTGGGAAAGTTTGTGAAGAAGAAATAGGAAGACCAAGATAGCATCCAAGTCCAATATAATTAGTTTACTTATCTTTCTCACACATCAGACTTTAAGATGTTTGAAGGCAGGTCCTGTACCTCCCACTAGTGGATTTTCATGCCTAGCACAGCCCCGGAACTCAAGCATTTCAATGAAGCATTGAGTGAGTGAATCTGATATAGCGTATAGAGTTAGAGGCCCTGAAATATTCAGCCTGAGAAGTACATTGCTTTGGATTAAAGCACTGCCTCTCCAAGCATCCTCTTTAAAAATGCAAATACCAGAAGAGACATGAGGTATTTCCCTGTCAGCCAGCAATTCTCATTTTTGCCAGCTATCAAAACAGGGGAACTATAAAAATTGGATTTTAGAGAACACCCTTAGTGTGATTAGAAAGGGCACAAATTTGTGTAACTAATTTGGAAAACACTTTGGCATTATCTCCTAAAGTTGAACATTCATATACATATGACCCAACAATTAATTCACTCTGAGGGATGGACCCAAGGGAAACCCAAGCAGATATGCAGCAGGAAACGTGAAAGAATGTTCATAGTTGCACTGGTCACAATGCAAAAACCTGGAAACAACTCAAATGCCCATCAAGAGGAGAGCGGATGGATAAATTGTGATATATTCACACAACTGAATATTTTATGGCAATAAAAACAAATGAACTACACTAATTCTCAGCAATGCGGTAAATGCTAGCAATGAAACAAAACATTAAGTGAAGAAAGTAAATGCTCAAAAGGTATACAATATGGGCTTCCCTGGTGGTGCAGTGGTTCAGAGTCTGCCTGCTGATGCAGGGGACGCGGGTTCATGCCCCGGTCAGGGAAGATCCCACATGCCGCGGAGCGGCTAGGCCCGTGAACCATGGCCGCTGAGCCTGCGCGTCCAGAGCCTGTGCTCCGCAACGGCAGAGGCCACAACAGTGAGAGGCCCGAGTACCACAAAAAAAAAAAAAAAAAGTATACAATACGATATAATTTTTATGAAGTTGAGAACAACTAATATGAGTATACTTTATAGAAAAATATATAGATGCAATAAAACTATATATTTGAAAAAGCAAAGGAATTCTGGATCATGGTTGTATTTGTGTGGGGAAAGATGGGGAATGGGATGGGAAACCACATGGTTAGATGACAGTTATGTCAAGGTTCTAGCATTTGTTTTGACTGTAGGCTTGCAGCTACTTATCACATTATTAAGAACAATGAAATAAATACACAGGTAAGTGAAAACAAAACCAGAAAGCCTGGGTTCCCTAGGAAACAGCCTGATGCTGGTGCTTTACTTAGAAAGTGCCATCTCAGAGTAACGATGGTAAGGGAAAAGTGAAGGGAGGCGGGGAAGGGTGGGAAGTGATGCCAGGAATGTTTTCATGAGCAGCTCTGAAGACACAGGGCCAGTGAGTCCACAGGTGTGTCTGTTTAGCCACACGGGAAGTCTTCAGGGAGGATGTTCAGAGAGTCTGTGCCTTGGAGCAGTCCTTGGGAGGGAGGAGAGACAGGAAAATTGTCAGTCTGGGTCTCTCCAAAGGGAAGGTAACTTTCCCTGGGCACCACTTCTGGGTTGCTTCTCTGGCCCCTTTTGGTGGCAGTTAGGGAAACCAGATTTCACAGCCTGCATTTTAGCTAAGTCCAGAAGTGGTGGGAGAAGCCAAAATCTCAGGCCATGTGGCTTCTTGGCCCAGCTGCCCAACAGTAGCACGGGGCAGGTCCTGACCCTCCCAGGCAAGACTCTGGTTGACCCCAGGTGGAATAAGTTCCTGGGCTGTGGAGGCAAATGAGCCAGAACTGGTGGCCGAGTATCCAAGCCAGGATGGCACGGATGGAGTCTGAAAGTGCACGAGACCTGTCCCACATGAGCAGGGGCTTGAGAGTCAGACCCAGGTTTGAATCCTGTGTGAATTTGGATAAATTCCTTAACTTCCTTTGAACCTCGTATGGAATATGGGAATAGTGACAACTACTTCCAAGGGTTGTTGTGAGAACTCAAAAGAGATAATGTTTATAATGCAAACAGCAGCACCTTTGGCACCTAAGAAGTCCTAAAAAAGTGGTATTCCCCTTGATCCTGCCCCACGGCAGCAAGCAGAATTGAGAGAGCACGGGGTGCAGGAGCAGACCTGGCTTCATTCTCCTTCACATCTCCTCATCCCACCTCACCCTTTCCTGACTCTGGGCAGCCCGAGGGCACTGGGCACTTGTGTGTTAGGATGAGGGAGAAAAGACAATTTTTACCCCCTTTCCAATACCCGTAGTCCTGAGGCTGTACCTCTCCTCTGCATTCTCAGTTTGAAAAGCTATTATGTTTACGGAGATGGGTGCTTCAAGCAGGCAAATAATCTGCCACCGCCTCAAAGCAATATTCTTCAAATATTCGTCCAATATTTACTTTGGTTGCGGGCAGAACTGGCCATCTTTCACCAGTGTAGCCAGAGTTGGACATGAGAATCTGAGGTCACCAATGGCACATTTCCAATTCACTTCAAGGATGTGTTTGCCGTTTATGACTTGCTACCCAGGCCACCTGTCCACCTGGTCATTCCTTTACGTGTCTAGAACCCTTCAAAGGGTGACTAGGTCAGCCGGACCCCTTGGTAGTTTATGGACATCACTGGAATTCAGGATCCCCTTTGTTTCTGGTCATTTAAGAATATTCATTTCCTGAGCGGCCTGCCTTATACAATGAAGTGCAATGCCTTTCATAACACCTCCAAAGGTTCTTGTGTTTGAATACTTGCCACCGAGTAAAATAAACACACACTGCTCTTTTGCTGGTAAAATGTAGTATTGCAGAAGTGGAGGTTTTAATTTTATAGGTTCGAGCAACTTAAAATTTTCCTTTCTTGTTCTTAATTTCTTACCTAATTTGTGGGGAAAATGAAGTTACTTGGGGGCTGGAAGAAGCTTTCCAGAGGGGATCTCCTTATCATTAATGCATATTTTACACATGCCCCAACTCTGAGACACTCCTCCTCAGAGCCTTTTTGAGGACAGAGAACATTCCTAATTGCTAGGTTGCCTCTCTTCCCTTGGCATTAACCCTGTGGCCTCCACAAACATGTAAAAAATTCTGGAGGAGTGGCACTCTTGAATGCTCTTCACAAATTTCCTTCAGCCTCCCCCTCCTGGCTCACATCCTACGTCTACACATGCATTTGGCTGCAATTTTTCTCTAGTGGGCAGGGGGCAAGGGGTAGGAAGTCATTTGAAGACCTCATACCACTGACCCCAGTATTACCAGAGAAATTATTTTCTGCCTGTTCCTGTAATGCCTCTTGGGCCCTCAGGAGCCTGGAATTCTACTACCAGAACTTCTTTCCTTCGGCTGAATTTTGATTATTACTAAAAACCAAGTGCTCTGGAGGACAGCTTTGATAGCAGCCATCAGGACCTGTTACAGGCGGCAAGATACATTTGGACCTTGATTTCCCCCTCGCTTGCTGGCATAGCTGTTCCCTGCCTTTAACTTTCACATTAGGAATGTTTGTTTATGGTAACCATGGAAAATAGTGTAGGTTAGTGAAGTCAGCAGAGGTGGGGGAACCCATAAAAAATAAAACACCAGAAAAGTGTCACCCAAAATGCAACATAAAAAAAAAATTGAACATTGCAAAAACCTGAGAGGGACTTCTGTGGTGGTCCAGTGGTTAAGACTCTGCGCTTCCACTGCAGGGGGCTCGGATTCAATCCCTGGTCGGGGAACTAAGATCCCACGTGCCACGTGGCACAGCCAAAAAAACAAAACACAACAAAAAACCTAAGAGCCAGGAAAAAAGGCTCCTCAAAAGAAGAAACATACGCTATGATGTTTTCTGCCCTCACTTTTTTTGTTTTTGCCCCGTGATATTGGGCCATATTTTATGAAGGTCATTGCTTATGAAAACCAATAACTTTAATGTTAGGATGTCTCCTGAGGCAACATGAGATAATATGGTAAGTAAACAGTAGGCAGTTGCTGAATCAAAGGAAAGGCTCATTCAGGAATGAAATTGGCCCAGCACAGGAGCCCCTTTTAAACATTTTGTTTTGTTTTGTTTTAATTAATTAATTTTATTTTTGGCTGTATTGGGTCTTTGTTGTTGTGTGCGGGCTTTCTCTACTTGCAGTGAGCAGGGGCTACTCTTCGTTGTGGTGTGCCGGCTTCTCATTGTGTGGCTTCTCTTGTTGCAGAACACGGGATCCAGGTGCGCAGGCTTCAGTAGTTGTGGCACGTGGGCTCAGTAGTTGTGGCTTGCGGGCTCTAGAGCACAGGCTCAATAGTCATGGTGCACGGGCTTAGTTGCTCTGTGGCATGTGGGATCTTCCCGGACCAGGGCTCAAACCCGTGTCCCCTGCAATGGCTGGTGGATTCTAAACCACTGTGCCACCAGGGAAGTAGGGAACCCCTTTTAATCAGACTCTTCACTCTCTGTGGGGCTAACCCTTTGGCCTGGGCTTTATTTAGGCGTGTGAGTCAAGCCTCATTTTCTTCCATTTCTAATCTTAGAGAATCCATTTATTCCTTTTGTCAGTTGTCAGGACTAGACCCAGAAAATGTTAAGAATTTGGTGGATAATAATTACTAATATTATATGGTTCCTTGTAGTTTGCAAAGCATATCTACATGCATTATTGCATTTAGTCCTTCCAATCACCCTGTGAAGTAGGCATTATTATTACTATTATTATCACAATTTTGCAACTGGGGAAGCTGAAGCTTAAAGAGGTGATATGACTTGTCTAAAATCATAGAGAAAGGGAACGGGTCTAAACACAGATTTTCTCACCCCAAGTCCTGTTGTTCGTGTTGATTCTGCACCTCTCACTCTTATATTATTACTAAGAACAGTGGTATGGTGGCTGGCATTTGGGGTAGTCACAGGATGACAGGTACATGTCATTGAATCCTCATACCAATCCTATGATACGGACCTTAAACTTATTTTACAGTTGAGAAAACTGAAGCTCAGAGAGGTTAGGTATGTTATCTCAGGCGCATAGCTAGTAAGTGATGGAGACAGTCTTCACACCCAGGCCTGTTCAATTCCCCAGCTCTTAATCACTCCACTCTATGACCTTGCTGTGTCCTTTGGTTTCTCTTTCAAGGTTTCCAGCTCTTTCCAAATGTTTGATTCAACAGAGCAGAAGCAAACGGTGTGCTTTCAAGGGCAAAGAACTGAATTACAGGCTGTGGGAGAATACAGAATGAACCATGGGTCCTCCAGGACTTGTTCTGGTGGGAAACATAACTGACCGGTAGAGCAGGGCTACAACATGAATGCCTTAGTCAGGAGGGGCATGGAGCCCAGTGCGGGGACAGGAGAAATGGGGCTGAACAGTGCACGCTGAGGCATTAAGTCCCCCACTAAGGGACTTACTATGGAGCCTCTACCCTGAACTGTTTGCATTTTGTACGCAGATGGGTTGCTTAACACCAAGATACCCTTTACTAATGACCTATGGCTCAGCGGGTGCAATGTCACCAGCGGGTGTGAAGGCAGCAGCCTGTTCTGAACACGGCAGCACAGACTGAGGAATGTAGGATCCTCTGGTTGGTTACAAATGCTCCAATACTGAGTAAACCCGAAAAGATAAACTTCTTGGAGGTAAAGGCCTTAATACCCTTAAATGCAACTTAGGAGTTTGCTTTAATTAAAAACCATAAAAAGTTCTCAGCCACCTTTTCAAGATATTTAGCTCATTCCCTTGCTGAGCGATGCTGGCAGAGGGGTGGGGGAAGTTGGTGAGAGAAGGTCTGGGAATGAAGGTTTGCCCAACCCCATGAAGATCTGGAGGAAGTAGGAGCACCCACGTGCCTTTCATCTTCCTCCATTCTCCGGGGAAGCTATAGGGCTCCTTTTCTCCCCGTCATGGCTCGCGGTTCTCAACCTTGGCCGTACATTGGGATCACCTGGAGGGCTTTTAAAATCTACCTGTGACAGGGACCCACCACCCAAGGATCTCTAGTATTGTAATCCCAGGTACTTGTAATTCTTACAAGTTCCCCAGGTGATTGTGAAGCACAGAGGGTATTACTGCTCTAGAATTTCACAATCGGAAACAAAGAACTGCCACAAGCGTCCAATTAAACTTTCCACCATTTTGGTGAGTTTGAGAGGGAAAGAGGCATTGCAGACTGATTTTAAAGACAGGGAAGAGAGACACAAAGAAAAACAATTTGCCAAGGCCAGAGGGCTGGTGAGGGCAGGGCTGGGGTCGGAGACAGCCTCCTTTTCTCTTAGTTCTCCCACATCCTTTTTTCTGGAAGTATATTATAGTATCAACTGTACTGATGGCTTTGTTTGCACATACCCAGGCGTGAGGTTTCTTCTCTTTTTCCGGGACGGCCTTTCCAATTAGACCCATGATCCTGTTTTCATGTGTTTCCTGGTATGGAAGCCCAAATTTTTCTTTTGTAATTCTTACCACTTTGCCAGCCCGAGCAGTGGGTTATCTGTTTAGAAGGGGTCAGGGACCGCCAGTTTGGTGTGTTTTGTACAGAGCATAACATGTGAACGTGCAGTGAAAACCCATCAGTGAGGGTGGAATTCACACCTCACTCAGTGTCAGCTTTCAAGCCACTGGATCTACAACAGGTAATTCACTTAGAACACAAAGCTAAATCCCCGAGGAGGCCTGGACCGGAGAGGCCGCCTGAATTGCTGTCTGCTTAAAGGTTCACTCATGTTTCTTGATTTAACTGGGTTAGTACGTCTGTTTATTTTTGCCATTTGACTTCTGTTTATTTTTGCCATTTGACTTCTGTGTGCTGGCAATTTCCAGTGAGTACAGGCTCTGAGTGACTGGGGCAGGTGTGCAGGAACCCTCAGTGACTATTATTTCATTTGGTTCCTCCCCCAGCCTCACAGTTTATGTATGAGTTGTTATGTGACCAAGTCCTTTTTTTAACTGCCAACATGTTCTGTTCAACTGGAATCATGTTCTTAAGACACTGCAATATGCAGGCTGGCTCCCAATTTTGCCAGGAGTGCTAAACTCAACTGTGACCATTCCCAGCCATAGGCACCAAGCCCCCCTCAGTGAAGCACACAGCATGTTTACTTGCTGCAAGATAGAGTTGCAGTAGTATTTAATAACTGTCTATTTCTACCTGAGGAGAAAGCTATGTCTGGCCACTCCGATCAGCTTCTCTCATCTTGTCTCCTGTCTAATCCCAGAATAAATCCTGTGGGCCTTGGGGGAGGGCATTAAAAAGGCTTCTGGCGAAGAAGATTAAATTTGAAACAAGTGGCACAAGCAATGTAATGCTCATTGTGTTGTATCTTCTCCGGCGTGAGCAGGAGGGAAGGTGGTTTCAATGGAAGGCATCCAGCTGAGGAGTTGCTCTGATGTAGTGTCCCAGCTGAGCCACTTACTATCCAATTTTGGACAAGTCCACTGGTCGGTTCTCAGGTTTTTCCTTGGGGTAATCACAGAGAAGTGTCTTTCAAGAACTGCACAGAGCTGGGATCTTTTCCTCTGACTTCTTCTGGAGGGCTAGCATCTGGCTTACCCAAGTTGACCCAGAGAAGGGGCAAAGCTAGCATTCTCTGGAGGGAGAATGTTAGTATCACTTAAGACTCGGTGGTGGCAAGCAAAAGAAATCAACTCTTTAATAAGGGTTCACCTACTTAAGAAGAAATGGACTTGTTAGAAAGTAAGTTCCATGAGCGCAGGGGCTAGCTTGTTCACTGCTGTTTCCCCAGTAGGACAGTATCTTGAATATATAGTAGGCATTGACTATTGACTATAATAGGTAAATGTTTGTGGAACTAAAAGAAGATATAGGGTGGATCAAAGAATTGTTAGGAAGACTGAGAACCAGCTTCAGAAAAGGATAAACATGAGAACATCTCTGGAGGGGTTTAGGTAGCAGGAACTCAGTCCCCGACAGTTCCCATCAGGACACCACTGCTGGAATGAATGCTCTCCAACTATTCTTATGTTTTTGAGTGTCTGTACTTACGCATCAAAATCCAGAGGGAGAGTGTATTAGTCAGAGTTTTCCAGAGGAAAACAGAATCAATAGGATCGATCGATCTCTCTCTCTATCTATCTAGAGGCAGAGAGAGATTGATTTGCAGTAAGGAATTGACTCACACGATTATGGAGGCTGGCAACCCCAATGTGCAGCTGGGCTGGCAGACTGGAGTTGGAGACCCAGGGAGAGCAGATGTTTCAGTTCAAGGGCTGTCAGGCAGGAAGTGCGATGTTGGAGATGAAGCCCAAAGGTAGTACGCTGGAGAATCCTCTCGTACTCGGGGAGGTCGGTCCTTTTGTTCTGTTCTATTCTATCCAGGAGGAGGCTCGCCCACGTATGGAGAGCAATCTGTTTTACTCCAACTGATTGAAATGTTAATCTCACCCCAAAAGACCCTCGCAGAAACAACCAGAATCGTGTTTGGCCAAATATCAGGGCACCCCATGGCCCAGTCACGTTGACACATAGCATTACTCCCTACAGTGAGGACACCACTGGCCTAGCTGGAGTCACATGACCACCCCTCTGGCCAGCACAAGGCAGGGTGTTTTGTTTGGTGATTCTGGAGACTTTGCACAAGGGGCAGATTTTATTTCCCAAAGGGGAAGTGGGAGCTATTACCAGGAGAAAGGGGAATGGCTACTGGGGGGCAGCTGGCTCTTCTCTCAGGAGAGTCTCACTTTGGCGCTTGCTTCTGTGGGCCTGACGTCAAAACACAGTCCTCTGTTTTGACAGCCTCTTCTGGCTCTTCTCTGTGGGAAAGGAGAGCCGTCAGAATGAGGAAAGAAATAATTTCTGTGCCTTTGCCCCTTTGCCTCCAGTCACGAGTAGAGGAGACTGTTAGAGGGTAGAAACCAGCTCTGGGCCCTTGCCCTTAGAGGCTTGTGCTCACGATTAAGCACTCAAACGCTGGCTCCTTCTGAAAAGTTCCCACCACACTGTAAAGGCTGCTCCCAAGATACCTCTGCCTCACAAGAGTTTTAATCTATTGTATTGTGTGTATTTCCCTTCTTCTCTATTCTTTACCTACTAGAGGTGTCATATAGTTGTGGCTGCTGCTAACCCATGCAGTGTGGAATTAAAAAGGCACCCTTTCCTCAAGATACTTTACATTCATTGGTCAGAAACTGTCATAATGTACTGATCCTGTTAGAACAAGATGCTGCTATATACCAGAAAATTGACATAATAAAGCCTACCATATTTACTACGTGAATGATACCACCTTACTTATGGCCCCTTGTGCAGTGTACAGTCTGTTCACCTGTCCATGGCAGGTCTGACTACCAAGAAAGAGGGAGACCACCAGAGGCCAAGGAAGCACAACTTGTTCAACGCTCTTGTGAATGGTGTATATGTGTGTGTGTGTGTGTATGTGTGCGCGCACGCGTGCGTGCGTGCAGGGGCAGGGGTGATGGCGTGTTCCCTTTCTTTGGGTTCTGACCAATAGCTGAGCCACTGATCAGATTTAAGACTGTGAGTCTAAGACTTCTCTAGCATGACAAGTCCACCATACTCCCCAAAGAAACTGCCTTCAAGGAATTAGGAACCACAGCTCTCCTCTTGGGTAAATTCCAGGGAGACATGCATAGCTCAGACTGGACCAGCAGGGAGAGGCAATGGGCAGGTCTTGCCAATCGAGGGAACATCTGCTGTGACATTCTCTTCAGAGATTTGTAAGCCTGACTTCTAATTTGTACATTATACAGGACTGACTCACTGTAAATTCCATGGATCCATGGTTAAGTAGACAAGATCAATAGTCTAATATGAAAACAGATTAGATAAAAATAAATAGAAATTCTAATTTTTTTCACATAACTCAATGAATCATGTGGTACACATCCACAAAGGGAGCACAGCTCACTTTGTGGACCACTGATCTAGAAACTCTTACTCCCCTTACAGCACCTGCGCTGACACTAATTGATTACAACCCTCCCCCTGAGCTTGGAGGCATCTTGATACTCCGTTACAACACAGTGGTCAGTGGTTGCTAGATGGGGGGCAAGTTGGCAAACTATGGCTGGAAGGCCTTATCCTGCCTACTGCCTGTTTTTTTGTTTGTTTTGTTTTTTGGTTGCGCCATGCAGCATGTGGGATTCGATCTTAGATCCCCAACCAGGGATCGAACCTGTGCTCCATGTAGTGGAATCATGGAGTCCTAACTATTGGACCTCCAGGGAAGTCCCTACTGCCTGTTTTTATAAATAAAGTTTTATTGGGACACAGCCACACTCACTTGATTACGTATTGTCTGTGGCCACTTTCCTACTCCAGTGGCAGAGCTAAGTAACTGCCACAGAGACCATACAGTCCAAAAGCCTAAAATACTTACTATCTGACCCTTTACAGAAATGCAGGAAAGCTGATCCCTGCTCTAGGAAGCCAGTATTGATCACTGTGTGTTGGTAATGAAAGGTACACTGGTGTGCCATCCCTGCTCTGGAGTTAGGCTAGAGTTTAGAGAATAGCTCATAGTGCTAATGAGGCCAAGTTTGGCCTTGCTGTCTTCTGTAGGTACTTAATCTTTGCTAGCTCTTAGAAATCGAATCCATTGGTCACAAGGACACAGAGAAGTGAGTGTGGATGAAACTGGTCACCTAAACTCCATGTCCTACACAGTACGGTCAGCAGTGTCCACTTCACCCTCTGCTACTTGCCTCCAGGTGGATGTACGTGCCCCTCAACACAGGTAGCACAAACAGCCCGGAGGCCTCCACCGCTAGAGGGCTGCAAAGACGCTGCACATCATCTAGGGGCCGCGGGAATCTGTGCCGAAATGTTTAAATTTCTCAAGAGGAACTTTTTTAAATTCAAGATTTGAGGTAGCAATTGGGAAAGGAATTGAAATGGTTTGTTTCCACTAGTTCGGACAGTTTCCAACTCTGACCACACTACCCTACCCTTTCCTCTTTGGCTTCAGCCACTGCAAGTAGGAAAGAGAAAAGAGCATCAGTAACAGCTGATACAGGAGGTGAAGAGAAAAGGAAGGCAAAATAACAGATAATTATGTTCTGAAATATTAAAAGTGTTTATATATACTAACGTGGTTGAATTTGAACCTAAGTAAAGTCCACCTCTCTCACGTTTGGGCAGTTCTCACAAACTGTAAGGTACCAGCCTAAGTCCTTACACAGAGGCTAAGAAATCTCCCCGGAGAGAAACGTCATCCGGGAAGAGAGGGCAGCAAACGAGCTGACCTTGGCCTGGTGAGCGCAGAGCGTGGGCCACTAGGAGCTGAGCGCGGGAGGCCTCCTCCCCTCCCTCGCGCTCGGCCCCGCCCATTTCCCCGCGGCCCCGCCCCCCCCCCCCCCCCAACGCGCCGCGTCTGCCTTCAATTTTGAGGAGAGGGCCCGAGAGCTGGAAGTAAGAACGGCAAAATCCGCTCCTTGAAAGCCGTCCGGCCCTGGGTAGTAAGAATACTGTTTTGGCCACGTCTGATGGACTGGAACGCAAAGAAAAGGGCGGGAGCTCCCTGTTCCCTGGGTGGCTACCTGTGGCTGCAGACATGACGTTTGAGGACCTCGGAGATTCCCCTGGCAGCCGCTCCTCTGTGGCCCCAGGAGGCAGCGGGAAGGCCATTCGCACAGTTTAGCAGGAGCAAAGGGCTTGGCAGAGGGTGTCCCTGGAGAGAGCCAGGGCAGGAAGAGAGCAGTGGCCACTCCGTTTCCTGACGGGACCTGCTGTGCGCTCACAAGGGGACGCTGGTTAAGGTACGACCCCGCTCCAGCTAAGTTAAGGCTGGGCCATACCTGATTTTGTTATGTTTCGTTTGTGTTTATGGCTGTAACCCCTCTTTTGGGAACTGCCACTTTCCTCCATGAGGCTCCAGTGGGGCTGTTAATCAGGTGGCTTTGGCTAACCAGCCACAGAGGTGGTCAGTGTTGGAGACAGGGTCCTCCCTGGGCTTCTTGGGCTCACACGCTGGGCTGTGCCTGCCCGGAATGCAAAGTCCTGACCGGTGTATTATCTCAGCCATTTCAGGCTGTTTATGTGGTTGGTAACCTTGTGAGACAAGATATTTTCTCCTCCTGGACAAAGAGCAGGCTTGCTTGCTATAAAACCAGTGGGTTCCCCAAGCTCAGTGTTCCTCGGCTGTGATGCACACAACTGCGTGCGTGGTGTCCCTCTGGGTTATGTCATCTGGCTGCTCCCATGAGGCTGGGGGAAGCCCAATGCAGTGATGCTGATGTTCACGTTGCATGCTATGATGTAATTAGGTCTCTTATCTCTGATCTGTCCCTTGTCTTCTGGCAGCATGAAAGAAACAGCAACAGGCTAACTTATCAGCTTGAAAATAGGGTAAAATGTAATCACAGAGAGGGTGGGCATTTGGTTTCCAGACATGGACCCAAACAGGACTTCTCTCAAGTCCTTTTTAGGGGTTGATGTGGATTTAGGAGAGAAAATATTGTGCACTTCCCCGAGTTTTCCACTTGTGTAGATGATCTGGCAGCTATAAATGTTGGGCGTTGATTCATACTTTATAAATGTAGTTGCTGTGCCTGTTACTCAGATTCCTTCCCATTAGAGCTTTGGTGGGCTATAAGTTACACATATGAAGAACGGGGATTCAAATGCTAACCTGCTGTGTACTCTCCCTCCCCCCAACTAGCCCCATCTCCACCTGTATGCAATGAACACCACTCCCCTCCTGATTTTTTTTCCTGTTAGCAAGGGAACTTGCCCCCCTGAGGTCCGAGAGCAAGCTGACCAGAGTGTAAAAGTGGATGCCACAGCAGAGGTGACATTTTGTACCCTGCATAGCATAGAGTACATGTCCACAGGCACTGAAACTGCCATGCCATTGAACTTGTGTCTGAACAGCTCGGCACCTGCCTCTGCGGAGACACCTGCCACACTCCCTTTCTCCCCACACACCCAACTTGGAAGTGAACCCTCTGAGCCCATCTGATGTATTGCCTAGGTTTTGCCAGGAAATGGACCTCTAACTATTTAATTTCCAGCAATCACTGTGGATTTGGGATGGTGGTCATTTTAACTTCAGAATTTAGGTCCTAGGCTTTATATAATTCAGATTTCAGCACTATATGAAAAACTCCTGAGGTTCACTTGAGATGTCTTGACTACCTTGGTGAGTATGGTAGCGACAGCTATAAAGCCAGGTTTTGTTGGTGGGGTGTCCATCAGTAAACCGTTCATCCGGGGTGGGGTGAGTCCTGCTTCACCTGCTCAGAAGGACGCCTCTCTTGTACTTTGCACAAAGGTGCCACATGTTCTAATGCTGGCCCTGGTTTGGGGCCACAAGGAAAAGGCTAAGAGAATAGCAGTGGTATCCTGTCCCCCACCCCACCCAATCATTGAACCCACACCAGCAACGACTTACCTGAAGATTCATTGTTAGATGAAAGAAAGTGAAAACCTCACCTGGTTCCACTGGTTTCCATTACTCACAGCTGAATAAAATTCCTTAATGATGAATGAAAACATTAAGGAAGATCTCCAAGGGAACAGAAACAGGAGAGAAGCTTTCCTTCTAGGAGCATGGATGATGCATCTGGCCTGGGTTTGAGGTCCGGATATGTTATCCTGTTCTGTGCCCCTGAGCCTGTCACTCTACCCCCGGCGCCCCATGTCCAGGCAGGACCACCTTCTTCTGAGCACCAGCCCCCCTCAGTGGGGTGATGTTCTCTCTGTTTTGCCTTGGGCTCCAGGCCTTGAGTATAACAAATACGGGAGATTTTCATCTTCCCTCACAGAGCTTACAGGCTGGAGGAATGAGAATTACCTGTCTCGTGTGATGGGCACAATTCCAAAAGAAGTGATTTAGCTTACTTCCTAGACACCAAAACTCAAAGTCTGGTGACAGCTATCCTATTCCTCTGCAGCAAGGCCAGTGGAAAGGCTTTCCCTGAAGGAGCCCAGAAACCTGTGGTTTCATTTCAAAAGCCATCTTCCCCTAGGCAAACGTGGTGCAAAGGACTTTTGTGCAATAACAGTGAGAGATTTTAGGCCAGATTTTAATTATTTCTGCAGATGTTTTTTGCCGTTTATTTTAAATCTCTTCATTGTGACCTATAGCACTCATAGAGAAAAGTATATTAAACATAATATACGATTTAATTTTTTATGTAAAGTAAATGTATCAGGTCAAGAAATAAAACACTGTTAGTCCCCTGGACCCCTCCTGTGTATCCCTTCTCCACTGTAGTTCCCCTTTTCAAAGATAATCACTGTCCCTACTCTTACGGTCATTCACTTCTTTGCTTTTCTTTAAAATTTGACTAGGTAAATAGACATCCATGGACGCTGTTGTTTGATTTTTATATCAAACGATTTATGTGTATAGAAGTGGATCCATACAGTGTGTGTTCTTTGTATCTGACTGCTTTTACCAACATAGTGTTTGTGAGGTTCCTGCACGTCATGGCACACAGCTGTAGTTAATTCATTGTCACTCTATTATTGGATTGAGTAATCAACAGGTGTTTACAAATCCACCTAGTTGTAGACATCTGCTTGTTACCAGTTTGGGGATTTTATGAATACATCAGCTCTGAGCATTCTCATCGATGTCTCCCTGTATTCAAGTACACACACTTAAGTAGGGTAGATACCTTGGAGGAGAATTGCCAGGTC
The DNA here is from genome assembly GCF_964165515.1 of Mesoplodon bidens. Lineage (NCBI taxonomy): Eukaryota > Metazoa > Chordata > Mammalia > Artiodactyla > Ziphiidae > Mesoplodon > Mesoplodon bidens. The sequence continues at coordinate 11,795,433 of NC_138166.1, forward strand.
ATTGGATATGTCCAGGCAAGTTGTCTTGAAGAAGCATCCCATTCTGCGTTTGTCTGATGTTCCCTCTTGGTGTCTCACTTGTTCTTCCCTGGTATTTTCTATACACTGGAAGTTAGGTGTAAAGGCTTGATTAAGCTAGTCTCATTGTGGTTTTAATTCACATGTGTTGGATTTCTAACCAGACTGAACACCTTTCCATATATTTGTTGGCCGTTTGGATTTCTTCCCTTGTGATGTGCCTATTCAAGTCTCTTGCCTACTTTTCTGCTCCGTTGTTTCTCTTTTTCTTACTGATTTGTAGGAGTTCCTTATTCTAGATATGTGTTGTGTCGACTGAAAAAAATGCACAACCTAAAAGTTGAGAATTATCCTTTATTTGGTGGATAAACTGAGGACTTAAGTCCAGGAGACAGCCCCTCAGATAGCTCTGAGGGACTGTTCCAAAGAGGTAAGGGAGGAACCAGGATACACAGGAGTTTTTGCAACAAAAAGCAGGTGGTCAGAACATCAAAAATTACTGCTAACTAAAGAAAAAACAGACATCTCAAGTTAATGAATTTAGCACTTTTCTGTGTATGGAAAGATGCAAGAGTCTGGGCTCACTGAAATCATTCCTTTGATGTGCTCCTTAACTTTCTAGGACTGGTATCCTGTTTTCTTCCATCCTGTATCCCCTGAGGGTGCACAGTCCAGGCAGCTGTGGTGGCTGATGGCTTGATGGCCTTACTGATATGGCAGGTGACATTCTTTGTCAACAGTTGAAAATATCTTCTCCCACTTCGTTGTTTGCCATTTTACTTTTGTAAGAATATCTTTTGACGAGCTTAAGTTTTTAACTTTAATGTCCAATTTATCAATATATCTATGACTGTTTAAGGGACTTTTCCTAACCTGGGGTCAAAAAGATATTCTTCTAGATTTTCTCCTCAGTTGCCTTTAAGCATTGGATCTAAAGTCCTCTGGGAAGTGTTTTTTGTGTATGGTGTGAGGCACAGGGAAGGTTTCATTTCCTCCCCACAACACCGTGTTTATTAAAAAGATGGTCCTTTCCCAGGTACTCCGTAGAGCTACCTTCCTCATGACCCAAGGGTCCCTATGTGTGTGGGTTGGGAGATCTCCATTCTGTCCATTGTTCTATTTTTCTATCCTTGCACCAACACGTTTTCTTAGTTACTCTAGCTTTATACTAAGTTTTGACATCCAAATGTTCAAGTTCTCCCTCTATATTACTTCGAGAATGTCTTGGCTAAGATTTTGACATTTTGCACAAGAACCGTCTCCAGTTTGGAACTTCCCTTTTGGAATAAGGATCATGGGGTTATTATTCTTTCCTGGGCTATGTTCTCAGAAGTGATTTACCTAAATTCCCAGTTGGTCCTTTCCAGGAAATTTGCCATCCATGTCTTAAATAAATATCTGATTTGAGTCCATGCAAGTCCGATGTTTGGAATCCCCATATTTGTTACCTTCTACTTCTCGGAACAGGCTGAAGTATAGCAACTGAATCTGAAATAGCTGGTGAACTTTTTAGGACAAAGCACATGATCTTTGGAAATGGATGGCTGACTGAGAGGTCATCCTCCCCTAGGGACTGCACCCTGAAGAGAGAATGAGCTCTGGAGTCAGGTTTTTGGGTTCAGTTCTCGGGTATACCAACTGCTAGTCGTGTGACCTTGGGCAAGTTAGTCAACGTCCCCATCCTCAATTTCCTCATCAGTAAAATGGGATAATAATAGTATCTACATCATGGGCGTTGGTGAGGATTAAATGAGATAATACATGAAAAGTTCCTAGCATAGAATAAGTGCTTGGTAAATGTTAGCCATTGTTCTTTTTGAGAAGAATTCCTCTTCCCTCCCAGGGCTTTGAGACTCCCATAGGAGAATGGCGGACCGACATTCCTCTTGCGTTTCTAGATGCAGAGGGCTTTCCTTTGCACAGTCATTGGCAAGGTGGCCTAACATTATTATCTGTCACTCAGCAGTATGAAGGGAAAAAACAGTTGGTTTATGTCCTTGGCTGAAAACTACCTAGCACACTCAACTCCTTCAATTCTTTGAACTTAATGTTTCCAAGGTCATAGAAATTACAAGTGGAGAGAGTCAGGGTGATGCCCCAGGGTCCTGTTCAACAGCAGTTTCAGATCAGCCCTTCCTTACTTATTGGTGCAGTGGGGTATTTACTGCCCCAGGGGTGTGTGCACCGCCTCAAGGAGAGTCGGGGTTGTTAGGGCTGCTATATATGTCAGGGAGAAACTTAGAGTGTACGTTTAGTTTATTATTAGGGAACCAACATGAAAAAGCCCTGTGGAGCAGGGCAATGAGATTATACCTCTGTCTGGAGAGCAATGAGAGAGAGAGACAGAGACAGACAGACCGACGAGACAGGGAGGGGGGGTGCCCTGGAGCACACTGGAGGGGGCTAAGGGCCTGGAGGAGGGCAGAGATGTGATCCTAGGGGAGTCGAGGGGCTGGGGTCAGGAACTGCACTGCATAGTTGGTGTTGGCCAGAGCAGCCTACATGCCCAGGGGCAAGCCAGCCAGCCTGCCCCTCCGCCCAGCCGTACCAGTTGGTAACAGTGCAGAGAAGTGGCTTTGGCTGTCCTGGCCTCAGGGCCATCCCCTGAAGGTCTCCACTACCTCGGAAGCCCTTCTAGAAACAGAGAGGGAGGTGACGGTATGGTAGGGACAGTCCTAGGTCCAGTATCTGGGTGGAGATGGACAGAGGAGGGTGCACTTGTTGCAATGAAATGGAAAGATGTTTGCCATGCCCTGAACAGGGGTTGCAGCTACACAATTATACCTATAGCATGATCCTATCTAATGATAAATGCATGTATTGATATGTGCATCTGTCTGTCTCAGAGGATCGGAGAGGTTATTTCCATGGCATAAAAGTTACTCTGTGGGTGGAATTATTGGTGCTTTTTTTATGTCCTTCTGTTTTCTGCATTTGTAGTATGTATCTGCAGATTTTTGTAGTTAAATGTGTTTTTATATTACTTTTGTAATTAGAATAAAAAGGGAAGGAACATTATTAGGACGTTTCCTTTAACTTGTCTGGGATGAGGGTGGATTTGTGGGTTCCCATTAGAATCAGCGTTTGGAATCAAGCCTCACTCGTATTATACATGTAATAAGTATCATTCACTTACACACCTGTAACAGGTTTACCTCCACATGTTGGCCACTGACCAGCTGCTAAAATGTGGGGCTCCTTCCAGTTTTAGGGTGAGAGCCAAAAGATCCCCCTGACCACCCCCTGACCCCGACTCCTTAAAGGTTCTGGCTAAGGTTGTTTGCATGGCAGTATGGGAAAAAAATAAAACCAGAAGATTAAGTCTATCTGGATTGGGGAAAGACTAAGGGGGCATCTTTAGTCTAATTATCCTCAATATCTGGCAGTGATGTTCGTTATAACATCAGTCAGCATTGCCTTCTGCAGTTGATAGTGGAGGCTAATGTCAGTGACCCAAGAAAATTGGGGGCCTATTCTCTCAAGTAACAGAAGGAGGGAGGAGTCCAGGGCTGGTGTGGTGGCTCCAGAGATCCTCAGTGCCCAAGCTCCTATTGTCTCTGCCCCACCACTGGGCTCACAAGACCACAGCTGGACCTTCAGCCATTGTGTCCTTGTTTAGGCTGGGACTGGACGAGGGGAGAGGCAGACATGCCTTCCAAGAGGCCTCACCCCAAGGCTTGCACTCGTATCTGGTGACATCCAATCCGCACAAGAGACTCAGACTTGTTAGTTTAGTTAATTTATTTATATATAAATAAATATTTGTTTATTTTATTTAAATATTTATTTATATAGGTAGACAAACAACCTGGCACATTGCCCTGAGGTCTGTTACTAAAGAAAGAGAGAGACTAGGCCCTAGGCAGGCAACTAGCAGTCTCAGATATTCTAAAAGCTTATTTATTTATTTTTTTGGTCACTCCGTGCAGGCGTGCGGGATCTTCCCTGACTAGGAATCTAACCTCTGTCCCCTGCTGTGGAAGCACGGAGTCTTAACCACTGGACTGCCAGGGAAGTCCCTAAAAACTCTGGGTTTTTTTTTTGCAGCGAAGTCCATAATTTATAGTGTTCCAGAGATCTTAGGGTCAAGGTGGATTTTGGAAAAACTGGAAAACCAAAGGTGTCACAAAGAGTCCCCTGGGAAGAGTCTGCTCAACAAGATGGTTCTTTTGCTGCAGTTGGTCAGCCCCATGTTCACCCTCAGGGCAGAGTGTAGCAGATCCGCCCCTGGGCTGGCGTCTGTCAGTGCTCAGTGGTCTCAGTACAGATGATCAAGGAGAGCTAGCACGGGAGCAGGAGATTCTTATTTGTCATTCCCCTAGTCCCTCTATTCACATATGGCTGGGCCCCCTGGCATTCTTTTGGCAGTCACTAAAGTTGCAGACATGCTTGGCATTGCAGTTTTTAGAGGGAACACTGTACCCTTTTTGGGGGTGGGGAGAGCCTTGAGCAGTGAGACCCAGGGACCCCCAATGGCCAGAGATGAGCTTCTTGTAAAAAGAAGAACTGTCATGGAATCTCTCTTTTAAACATGTACTCCTGGGGCTTCCCTGGTGGTGCAGTGGTTGAGAGTCCACCTGCCGATGCAGGGGACGCGGGTTCGTGCCCCGGTCCGGGAAGATCCCACATGCCGTGGAGAGGCTGGGCCCGTGAGCCATGGCCGCTGAGCCTGCGTGTCTGGAGCCTGTGCTCCGCAACGGGAGAGGCCACAGCAGTGAGAGGCCCGCGTACTGCAAAAACAAAACAAAACAAAAACAAAACAAACAAACAAACAAAAACACGTACTCCTTAAAGTATGGGAAAAAATTTGTGCGAATATACATTATCTGGGCCTGAAAATAATGATGGTCCCTTTCAAAACCTGGGTGGGACAGACCTTAACTGCAGAGAACCTGCTGACCAGAATCAGGTAAGGCAGGGGGCAGTCCACGGAAGAAAACATAAGGCTGCTTCACGAACTGGCCCTGTTCTTACAGGGCATAGGGAAGCTGCCCCTAGGAGGGATTCCCAGGGAGAGGCAGGATTTAGAAGGAAGGTGGTTTTCCAGGAGGTGGGTTTTGAGTCAGGAGGAAGGTTACTTCAGGATGTTACATAAGAGGAAACAGAACCCTGTACTCCACTCCCCCCCAACCCATCCTCATCCCCTGCAGTCTAAACTTTGAATAAGTACAGATCACATCAGGGCTGTGGTCACTTTGAGATCTAAGAGGCTCGTGGAGCATTCTAGCTTTGCTTATTCTCTAACTCTGGAAAACTTCTGCCTTGAAATGGGAAACTCAGGACTTCCCTGGTGGTCCAGTGGTTAAGACTCCATGCTTCCAACCAGGGGGCACAGGTTCGATTCCTGGTCGGGGAAGTTCCGCATGCCCCACGGCCAAAAAAAAAAAAAAAAAAAAAAAACCAAACTAAAATGCCTCATCCCCTCATTGATCTCCCAAATGCATACCGGAGCCCTCCAACGGGTTACAGCCCTTCGCTCGGCCCTCTTCTGCCCTCTGCTGGAATGTTACTGCCAGCACCACTAGAGTTTACTCTCAAAGCTTTCTAGAGCTTTTGGTCAATCCTTGATCCTTCTTTTTGGTCTGTAACAGAGAAGCTGACATACAAGTTACAGACCTTTGTAACTTATAACTGAATACTAAGTAAAATCAATGCTATATTTACACAGAATAAGTAACATCACTGTTAACAAGCGACTGATGAAGACAGTTGCTTTTTGACTGAACTTAACTATCAATCAAGAAAAAAGAGGGGCTTCCCTGGTGGCGCAGTGGTTGAGAGTCCGCCTGCCGATGCAGGGGACACGGGTTCGTGCCCTGGTCCGGGAAGATCCCACATGCCGCGGAGTGGCTGGGCCCGTGAACCATGGCCGCTGAGCCTGCGCGTCTGGAGTCTGTGCCTTGCAACGGGAGAGGCCACAGCAGTGAGAGGCCTGCGTACCGCATTTATCAGTGGAAGAGCCTGGGCCACTTAACCTGTAGTTCGCGGGGGTTTTTTTGTTTTTGTTTTTTTTTGTGTTTTTGTTTTGTTTTTCTTTTGGCCACACCCAGAGACATGCAGGATCTAAGTTCCCTGACCAGGGATCAAACCAGTGCCCCCTGCAGTTGAAGCATGGTGTCTTATACTAGACTGCCAGTGAAGTCCCTTGACCTGTAGTTTTGACCCTGCGATGGCATGTGCATGGCATGTCTTGTATTCCTCTGACCTCTGTGTTCCCTGCAGATCGACAGCTGGATCCAGAGGCTGGATCCCACTTGGGTTTGAACTGCTTGGCAAGATGCCAGGTGGCGAAGCTTCTTTTATCTCCGAACCTTTGACTGTGTGATGTTAGTAGCCATTGATTTTCAATATCTAGATCCACTAATTTGTTGGGCATTACGAAATGGTGATATTCTGAAACTATCATTTCTTTTTCATTTCATTTATCAGTTAGATTACATCTATAAGGAGGTGCTTTCCCATGGCAGTGGTTCTTTAGAGAAGGGTACTGCTAGCATGTAATCCTCGGATATTCACACCCTCCTAAGTCTGACCCCTTAGGAGTCATTTCTTGCAGGACTTCGTAGAGCCCAAACTGGCCCTAGAAACACTGGCTCAGTCCTTGTCTGGCACTGGCCACTTGTGGACCCAGCATCAAAGGATCCCTACCCCCTTGGTGACCCACTCTTTGTGGGGTGGGATAGCTGTCTCTGTTCATATGGTGGATTAGATACTCTAAATGATCTTCCAGTTGGAAAACACCAAAATGCTAGGGAAATGTTTTTAAAACATGTTGTTGAGATTCCCTAAAATCTGCAAGGGTCAAAAAAATGAAAAGAAAGCAAGAATCTTGTGAGGTAATTGAGTGACGAAGCTGGCTTCTGCACAGAGAGTTTCTTTTTTTTTGTTTTTTTAATTTTTATGTTATAATAGAGTACAGTTGATTTACAATGTTGTGTTAGTTTCAGGTATACAGCAAAGTGATTCAGTTATACATATACATATATCCATTCTTTTTTCAGATTCTTTTCCCATATAGATTATTGAGTAGAGTTCCCTAAGTCCTTGTTGATTATCTTTTATTTTGGCCCCAACCCCGAGACATGCATGATCTTAGTTCCCCGATCAGGGATCGAACCCGTGCCCCCTGCAGTGGAAGCACAGAGTCCTAACCACTGGGCCACCAGGAATTCCCTATTTTATATATAGTAGTGTGTATATATTAATCCCAAACTCCTAATTTATCACTCCCCCCATCTTTCCCCTTTAGTAACCATAAGTTTGTTTTTGAAGTCTGAGTCTGTTTCTGTTTAAATAAGTTCATTTGTATTTTTTTTTAGATTCCACATGTAAGTAATATCATATGATATTTGTCTTTTTCTGTCTGACTTACTTCACTTAGTATGATCATCTCTAGGTCCATCCATGTTGCTGCAAATGGCATTATTTCATTCTTTTTTATGGCTGAGTAATATTCCCTTGTATATATGTACCACATTTTCTTTATCCATTTCTCTGTCCATGGACATTTTGGTTGCTTCCATGTCTTGGCTATTGTAAATAATGCTGCTATGAACATTGGGGTGCATGTATCTTTTTGAATTACGGTTTTCTCTGGATATATGCCCAGGAGTGGGATTGCTGGATCATATGGAAGTTCTATTTTTAGTTTTTTTAAGGAACCCCCATACAGTTCTCCATAATGGTTGTATCAATTTACATTCCCACCAACAGTGTAGGAGGGTTCCTTTTTCTCCATATCTTCTCCAGCATTTATTATTCGTAGACTTTTTGATGATAGCCATTCTGCCAGGTGTGAGGTGATAACCTCATTGTAGTTTTGATTTGAGTTTCACTAATAATTAGTGATGTTGAGCATCTTTTCATGTGTTTGTTGGCCATCAGTATGTCTTCTTTGGAGAAGCATCTACTTAGATCTGCCGATTTTTTGATTGGTTTTTGATACTGAGCTGCATGAGCTGTTTGTATATTTTGGAGATTAATCCCTTGTTGGTTGCTTTGTTTGCAAATATTTTCTCTCATTCTGTGTGTTGTCTTTTCATTTTGTTTATTGTTTCCTTTGCTTGCACAGAGAGTTTCTGCTGAAGGGTGGAGATCTTGACTTTCCTCTTTGATAGCTGTGGGTGGCTCAGGGATAGGGGATAAGGCTAGGGCATGCCCAAGGGGGAAGTTTTTTAGGAGACCCTTTTGCTTAAGGTTGGGAATCCAACAGGTTACAATCTAAGGGTAAGTGTGAACAAGAAATAAACCTGATGTGCTACAGACGATGGCAAGGAGACTTGCCTGTTTCAACCTTGCTACGAGGAAGGAATAAAAAGTCTCCCCTGAGAATCTCTAATGACAAGCTGGTTCTCGTAGAGTTATGATCCAAATTTATGTAACCTGTGTGGTTAAAAAAAAAAAGTGAAACAGAAAAATTAAGAATGGTTCATGGGTGATAGTGTCTTTAGGAAAATGGTAGAATTAAACATAAACCCTTTCTGGAGGAATACAACCTCAGCAGCTCCAGAGATTTTCTATAGAGAATTTCTTCATTTCTAAGTAAGTGAGCAGTTCAAGGTCAAAAATTATTTTTTTTAAAAAGGGGGTAGTGGAAATGAGGCACATGACCAAGGTCTAGTTGGAAAAATAGATGTCAGAAACAGACCTGAAAGACTTTGGATATTGTAATTTATCAGATGCAAACTATAAAATAGATATGTCTAATGTGTTTAAATAAAATAAGCCCGCAAATATGATTGGAAAAGAGACTGTAAGTAAATTTGAAAAAGGAACAAATAGAATTTTAGCACAAAAAAGATAATCATTAAAAATTAAAATTCCAGGGATGGTTTAAATATCAGATTTTAGAGGAAGCTGAAGAGAGAAATGATAAACTGGAAAAGAAATTCAAAGAAATTATCCATAATGCAGATCAGAGGCACAAAGTCAAAAAATGAGACAGGTAACAAGACTTGGAGGAGAGAGAGGATCTAACAGATGATCAGCCAGAGTTCTAGAAGGAGACTGTCAATGAGGTGACATTCAAAGAGACAGTGGTTGAGAATTCTCCACATCCGATGAAAGCAACCAATCCTCATATTCAGGAAGCCCAAGAAATCCCAAGTAGTATAGATAAAATAAATTTTCCAAGATACATCATAAGCAAACCATTGAATGCCAGTTTAAAGAGATCTGAAAAATAGTCATATTAAAAAGGAACAGCAATTACAGAAGCCTAATTCTTAACAGAAAAAAATGGAAGCCAGAAAATAGTAGCAGAATAGCTTTAATTTGCTAATAGAAAATAACTTTCAAACTAGAATTCTGTACTCAAAATATACCTCAAGTATTAGGACAAAATATTTTCAGAGAAACAAAATTTGAGAGTTTACCAACAGACCTTCACCAGAATCAAATTAAAGGAAAAAGTTCAGGGGTTTCCCTGGTGGTGCAGTGGTTAAGAATCTGCCTGCCAACGCAGGGGACACAGTTTCGATCCCTGGTCCGGGAAGATCCCACATGCCGCGGAGCCACTAAGCCTGTGCGCCACAACTTCTGAGCCTGTGCGCCGCAACTATTGAGCCCACGTGCTGCAACTACTGAAGCCCACGCACCTAGAACCTGTGCTCTGCAACAAGAGAAGCCACCACAGTGAGAAGCCTGCGCACCGCAATGAAGAGCAGCCCGCACTCGCTGCAACTAGAGAAAGCCCGTGTGCAGCAACGAAGACCCAACACAACCAAAAATAAATAAATAAAATAAATAAATTTATATCTAAAAAAAAAGGATAAAGTTCAGGGAGAAAGGAAAGCTTCCAGAGATACAAAAAAGAATGATGAACAAAACTAACTGTATGGGTATATATAAACTAATATTGACTCCTTAAGATAATGATGGTAATAAGTATATATTTGTGGAGGCAAATAAAACCAAAATACTGAACAAAAGTAGCATGTAAGTTATAAGTGTGTGATTGGAATTAAAACGTTCTGTTCTTCTTGTGTGATTTGGGAGGTTAAGGATATTGATTAACGTTAGTCTTTGTAAAAATACGCATCTTAAAACACCTAGGGGTAGTCCTTAAAAGAAGATAGGGAGAGTGAAAGAGAAGTAAATGGACTACAATATAGTTAAAAGATACAGAATGTCAGACTGGATTAAAAATAAAATCTTGGGGCTTCCCTGGTGGCGCAGTGGTTGAGAATCTGCCTGCTAATGCAGGGGACGGGTTCGAGCCCTGGTCTGGGAGGATCCCACATGCCGTGGAGCAGCTGGGCCTGTGAGCCACAACTACTGAGCCTGCGCGTCTGGAGCCTGTGCTACGCAACAAGAGAGGCCGCGAGAGAGGCCCGCTCACTGTGATGAAGAGTGGCCCCCGCTTGCCACAACTAGAGAAAGCCCTCGCACAGAAAAGAAGACCCAACACAGCAAAAATAATAAATAAATAAGCTAATAAACTCCTACCCCCAACATCTATAAAAAATAAATAAAATCTTACTGTTAAATGAGACATAAGGACACAAAAAGGTACAAGGTCACAGGAGAGTAAAGCTGGTTACTGCATAATGATTAAAGATCTACTTCACTGGGAAGTTATCTAACCTTATATGTATCTGATCACACAGCATCTCAGTACTTAAAGCAAAATGACACATCTACCAGGAGAAAGTGACAAATCCATTATTACAATGCAAGATTTTAACACATCACTTTCAGTAAGGTTTGGATCAAGTAGTAAGATATCTGAGATTTGAATAGCACGATTAGCAAGCATTATATAAAGAACATATGTGAACAATTGGAGAATACGCATATTTTTAAAAGAGTGTATAGAATTTGATAAAATTACCCATATACTAGGTTTTACAAATTTCAGAGGTTCAGTATCATATAGAACACATTCTCTGACAACAATACAATTGTGAGATGTAAATAGAAAACACTAAAAAATCATCTGTATCATTCAGCATTCAGTGATTCAAAAATCTCTATTTTAGGCAGAAAAGGAATTAATACTGGGAATTGTTGAAAGGGATGGAGAAGTGAACTATAGGTGGGACTTCCAGAGATGATTTCCAGAACAGAAGCCCTGAGTGGACCTGCCTTCACCTCTGCCACAGGTAGTAGGGTGGGAAGCAGAGGTTATGCAGGTGGGGACCTGTGGCAGTCTGTTGTGGCATTAGGACTTTTGAGGTGAAGACAGACCACCAGGCTGCAAGCCACAGATCAGGAAGCAGTCACTGCTGCTGTCAAAACTGTCTCCCCACACCCTGAAGCCAGGGGCTGGATGTGAGAACCCTGAGTTCAGTGCTACCACCATCAAGATGAACTCTCAACACTCAAAGAGATAGAGACCAGACAGACACTGGAATGCTGCTGAAGAAAAACCAAACATTCTGTGAATTTGTCAGTAGGATCATGATGCTTACTACTTTTTTTAAAACCACCCCCAGCTTTATTAAGATATATTGACATATAACAGTGTATAAGTTTAAGGTATACAATATGTTGATGCGATACATTTATATATTGCAAATGATTACTATTATAGCTTTAGCTCACACCTCTATCACATAATTACCATTTCTTTTTGTAGTGAGATCATTTAAGATCTACTCTCTTAGCAACTTCCAAGTACATAATATAGGATTATTAACTATAATCACCATGCCGCATATCATATCCTCAGAACTTATTCATCTTATAACTGGAAGTTTGTACTTTGACCAACATCTCCCCATTTTTCCCTCCCAGCCTCTGGGAACCACCATTCTACTTTCTGTTTCTAGGAGCTCAGCTTTTTTAGGTTCCACATGTAAGTGAGATCATCTAGTATTTGTCTTTGACTTATTTCATTTAGCGTGATGCCGTCAAGATCCATCCATGTTGTCACAAAAGTAGGATTTCCTGCTCTTTTATGGCTGAATAATATTCCATTGTGCCTGTATACACCGTGTGTATACACCACATCTTCTTTATCCATTCAGCTGTTAATGGACACCTAGGTTATTTCTGTATCTTGACTGTTGTGAATAATGCTGCAACGAACATGAGAGTGCAGATATCTCTTTTTCTTTTAATAAATTTATTTATCTTATTATTTTTGGCTGTGTTGGGTCTTTGTTGCTGTGCACGGGCTTTCCCTAGTTGCAGCGAGCGGGGGCTACTCTTCATTGCGGTGCGTGGGCTTCTCATTGTGGTGGTTTCTCTTGATGTGGAGCATGGGTTCTAGGCACACAGGCTTCAGTAGTTGTGGCACCCGGGCTCAGTAGTTGTGGCTTGCGGGCTCTAGAGAGCATGATCAGTAGTTGTGGCGCATGGGCTTAGTTGCCCTGCAGCATGTGGCATCTTCCTGGACCAGAGCTCGAATCCACGTCCTGTGCATTGGCAGGTGGATTCTTAACCACTGCGCCACCAGGGAAACCCCAGATACCCCTTTAAGAACCTGTTTTCATTCCCTTTGGATAATGTACCCAGGAGTGCAATTGCTGGATCATATGGTAGTTCTACTTTTGATTTTTTGAGGAACTTCCACACTGTTTCCCATAGTGGCCGCACCAATTTATATACCCACCAACAGTGCAGAAGTGTTCCCTTTTCTTCACATCCTCACCAACACTTACCTCTTGTCTTTTTGGTCATAGCCATTCTAACACTGTGAGGTGATACCTGATTGTGGTTTTGATTTACACGTCCCTGATGATTACTGATGTTTGGCACCTTTTCATGTACCTGTCGGCCATTTGGATATCGTCTTTGGAAAAATGTCCATTCAGATCCTTTGCCCAGTTTTTAATCAGATTTTTTTAGCTATTGAATTATAGACGTTCCTTATATGTTTTGAACATTAATCCCTTATCAGATATATGATTTGCAAATATTTTCTCCTATTCAATGTTGTCTTTTTGTTTTCTGGATGGTTTCCTTTGCCGTGAAGAAGCTTTTTAGTTTGATATAGTCCCATTAATTTAGTTTTGCTTTTGTTGCCTTTGCTTTTGGTGTCCAACCAAAAAAAATCGTTACTAAGACTGACGTCAAGGAGCTTTTTCCCTATGCTTTCTTCAAGGGGTTTTGTAGTTTCAGGTCTTATGTTCAAGTCTTTAATCCATTTTGAGTTGATTTTTGTGTATGGTGTAAGATAGTGGTCCAGTTTCATTCTTTTGCAGATAGCTGTCCAGTTTTCCCAGCATAAGTTATTGAAGAGGCTACCCTTTCCCCATTGTGTATTCTTGGCTCCTTTGTTGTAAATTAAATGACCATAAATATCTGGGTTTATTTCTGGTCTCTTCTGTTCCATTTATCTATGTGTATGTTTTTATGCCAGTACCATCCTGTTTTGATTACTAGAGCTTTGTAATATAGTTGGAAGACGGAAAGTATGATGCCTCCAGCCTTGTCTTCTGTCTCAAGATTGCTTTGGCTTTCCAGGGGTCTTTTGTGGTTCCATACAAATTTTAGGATTCTTTGTTCTATTTCTGTGAAAAATGCCATTGGAATTTTGGTAGAGATTGCACTGAATCTGTAGATTGCTTTGCATAGTATAGACACTTTAACAATATTAATTCTTCCAATTTGTGATCATGGACTACCTTTCTATTTGTTTGTGTCTAATGTTTCTTTCATCTATGTCTTATAGTTCTTAGTGTATAGATCTTTCACTGCCTTGGTTAAATTTATTCTTGAGTAGTTTATTTATTTATTTTTTGCTATTGTAAATAGGATTGTTTTCTTAATTTCTCTATCTGTAGATGATTGTTAGTGTATAGAAATGCAACTGACTTTGAGGAATTGTTTCTGTATCCTAAGCTTCCTGAATTTGATTATTAGTTGTAACGGTTTATAGGTAGAGTCCATAGAGTTTTTCTATATAAAATATCATGTCATCTTCAAATAGAGACAATTTTACTCTTTCCTTTCCAATTTAGATGCCTTTTAATTCTCTTTCTTGCCTTATTTCTCTGTTTAGGATTTCCAGTACTATGTTGAGTAAACGTGGCAAGAGTAGGCATCTTGTCTTGGTCCTCATCTTAGAGGAAAAACTTTCAGCTTTTTACCATTGAGTATGATGTTACCTATGGCCTTGTCATATATGGCCTTTATTATGTTGAGGTATATTCCTACTACTCAGTTTGTTGAGAGTTGTTGTTGTTGTTTTTACCATGAAAGGATGTTGAATTTTTTCAATTGCTTCTTCTACAAGGATATGAAGAAGGATATGATTTTTATCCTTCATTTTGTTAATGTCATGTATCACATTGATTTTGGGGATGCTGAAACATTTTTGCATCCCTGGAACGAATCCCACTCGATTTTGGTGTAAATCCTTTTAATGTACAGTTGACCCTTGAGTAGACGGGAATTAATCCACATATAACCTAGTTGGCCCTCTGTATCTGTAGTTCCTCCACATTCATGAATACACCAACCATGGATTGGGTAGTACTGTATTATTTACTATTGTTAAGATATTCCCATTTAAGTGGACCCATGTGGTTCAAACCTGTGTTGTTCAAGGGTCAACCATACTATTGGATTTGGTTTGCTAATATTTTGTTGAGGATTTTCGCATCAATATCATCAGTGATATTGGCCTGTAATTTAATTTTCTCGTGGTGTCCTTGTCTGTTTTTGTCCTTTTCAGAGTAATGCTGGCCTTATAAAATGAGTTTGAAAGTGTTCTCTCCTCTTCTGTTTTTTGGAAGAGTTTGAGAAGGATTACTATTGGTATCTTCTTTAAATGTTTGGTAAAATTCACCAGTGGAGCCATCTGTTCCTGGACTTTCTTTGTTGAGCGTTTTTGATTACTGATTCAATCTCCTTACCAGTAATTGGTCTGCTCAGATTTTCTATTTGTGAGTCATTGTTGGTAGTTGTATGTTTCTAGGAATTTATCCATTTTTTCTAGGTTGTCCAATATTTTGTTGTATAATTATTCATAGTAGTGCCTTCTGATCCTTTGTATTGTTTGTGTGGTATTAGTTATAATGATTTATAATTTAAATTTTCTCTTTAATTTTTAATTTAGAGTCCTTTCTTTTTCTTGTTTAGCTAAAAGTTTTGTCTATTTTGTTTATATTACAGAAAAACAAGCTTAACATTTCATTGATCTTTTCTATTGTCTTTTTAGTCTCTATTTCGTTTACTTCTGCTCTGATCTTTGCTATTTTCTTTCTTCTTCTAACGTTGGGCTTAGTTTGTTCTTCTTTTTCTAGTTCCTTTCTAGTTATGTTGTTTATTTGAAATATTTCTTGTTTGTTTCTTTTTTTTTCAGTTATTTTTGGCTGTGTTGGGTCTTCGTTGCTGCACATGGGCTTTCTCCAGTTGTGGTGAGCAGGGGCACGTTGCAGTGCGTGGGCTCCTCATTGCGGTGGCTTCTCATATTGCAGAGCATGGGCTCTAGGTGCATGGGCTTCAGTAATTGTGGTGCGTGGGCTCAGTAGTTGTGGCATACGGGCTCTAGGGCTCTCGGGCTTCAGTAGTTGTTGTGTGTGGGCTCAGAAGTTGTGACTCGTGGGCTCTAGAGCGCAAGCTCAGTAGTTGTGGTACATGGGCTTAGTTGCTCCGCAGCGTGTGGGATCTTCCCAGACCAGGGATTGAACCCGTGTCCTCTGCACTGGCAGGCATTCTTAACCACTGCGCCACCAGGGAAATCCCAATTTCTTGTTTCTTAATGTAGGCGTTTATCACTGTAAACTTCCCTCTTAAAACTCCTTTTGCTGCATCCCATAAGTTTTGGTATGTTGTTTTCCATTTTCGTTTGTCTCAATAGTTTTTTAAATTTATCTTTTGATTTCTTCTTTGACCTATTGGCTGTTCAGGAATATATTGTTTAACCTCCATATATTTGTGAATTTTCCAGTTTTCTTCTTTTAATTGATTTCTAGTTTTATATCTTTGTAGTCAGAAAAGGTGCTTGATATGATTTCAGTATCTTAAATTTATTAGGACTTCTCTGTGGCCTAACATATTACCTATCCTGGAGAATGTTCCATGTGCACTTGAAAAGAATATGTATTCTGCTGCTGTTGGATGGAATGTTCTGTAAATATCTGTCAAGCACATCTGGTTAAACATGTTGTCTAAGTCCAATATTTCCTTATTGATTTTCTGTTTGGATAATCTATTGTCTAAAGTGGGGTATTGAAGTTCCCTATTATTAGTGTATTGCTGTCTATTTCTCCCTTCAGATTTGTTAATATTTGCTTTATACATTCTGTGCTTCTATACTGGGTGCATAAATATTTACAAATGCTATATCCCCTTGATGAATTGATCCCTTTTATCATTCTGTAATGACCTTCTTGTCTCTTGTTACAGTTTTTGGTTTAAAGTCTATCTTGTCTGATATAAGTATTGCAATACCAGGTTTCTTTTGGTTTCCATTGGCAGGGAATATCTTTTTCCATCCCTTCACTCTTGGTGTATGTGTGTTCTTAAAGGTGAAATGAGTCTTTTCTAGGGAGCATATAATTGGGTCTTTTTTTTTTTCATCCATTCAGCTATTCTGTGTCTTTTGGTTACAGAATTTAGTCCATTTACATTTGAAATAATTATTGATAGTTATGGACTTATTATTGCCATTTAGTTAATTGAGTTGTTGTTGTTTTGCAATTCCTCTGTTCCTCTCATCTTTTCTGACTTTATGATTTTCTGTAGTGGTATGCTTAGATTACTTTCTTTGTATCTCTTGTATGTCTACTATAGGTGTTTGCTTTGTAGTTACCATGATATTTACATAAAACATCTTACATTTAAAATGGTCTGTCTTAATCTGCTAAGAACTTAACTTTGAAGAGATACAAAAGCTCTACATTTTCACTCTCCATCTCCCCCACATTTTATGTTTTTGATGTCACAGTTTACATCTTTTTATTGTACTTTGTGTATCCATTAACAAATTAGTGTAATTGTCATTTTTAATATTTTTCTCTTCATACTAGAGTTATAAATATTTACTCACCACCATTACATTAGAATATTCTGGATTTAACTATACATTTATCTTTGCCAGTGACTCTTTTTTTTTTTTCTTTTTGTGGTATGCAGGCCTCTCACTGATGTGGCCTCTCCCGCTGCGGAGCACAAGCTCTGGACGTGCAGGCTCAGCGACCATGGCTCACGGGCCTAGCCGCTCTGCGGCATGCGGGATCTTCCCGGACCAGGGTACGAACCCGTATCCCCTGCATCGGCAGGCGGACTCTCTACCACTGCGCCACCAGGGAAGCCCTACCAGTGATTCTTATCCTTTCACACTTACATATACTTTTCCTGTTACCAATTAGCATCCTTTGGTTTTAGTCTCAGGTATTTGCTTTAACATTTTTTTTGTAAGGGTAGTCTAGTGGTGATGAACTCCTTCAGCTTTTGCTTGTCTATAAAACTGTCTCTGCTTCAGTTCTGAAGCACAACTTTGCTGGACAGAATATTCTTGGTTGGCAGTTTTTTTCTTTCAGCACTTTGACTATATCATCTCACTCCCTTCTGGCCTACAAAGTTTGTGATGAAAAATCTGCTGATAGTCTTATGGTGGTTTCCTTATATGTTACAATTTGTTTTTCTCTTGCTGTTTTGAAGATTCTCTTCTTTAAGGACCTACTGTATAGCACAGGGAACTCTGCTCAATATTATGTAACAACCTAAATGGGAGAAGAATTTGAACAGATACATGTATATGTAGAGCTAAATCGCTCTGCTGTACACCTGAAGCTAACACAACATTGTTCATCAACTGTACTCCAATATAAAATACAAAGTTAAAAAAAAGTTTCTCTTCTTTAAATTTTGACAATTTAATTAATGTGTCTCAGGGTGGGTCTCTTTAGATTAATCTTATTGGTACTCTTTGGACTTCCTCAATCTGGATGTTTTTCTTTCCTTAAGCCCTCTTCACTCTTTTTCATTTTTTTCTTTTTGCTCCTCTTTTTTTTGACATTTATTTTATTTTAAAAATTAACTAATTAATTAATTTGGCTGCATCGGGTCTTTGTTGTGGCACATGGGATCTTTGTTGTGGCATTTGGGATTTTTCATTGTGGCACACGGGCTCTTCATTGTGGTGCATGGGCTTCTCTAGTTGTGGTGCACTGGCTTCTCTCTAGTTGTGGCACATGGGCTCCAGAGCACATGGGCTTAGTAGTTGCGGCACGCAGGCTCTTTAGTTGTGGCACGAGGACTCAGTCGCCCTGTGGCACATGGGATCTTAGTTCCCTGACCAGGGATCGAACCTGTGTCCCCTGCATTGGAAGGCAGATTCTTAACCACTGGACCACCAGGGAAGTCCCACTTTTTGCTTCTCTTATTGGATGAATTCCACTGCCTTATCTTTGAGTTTGCTGATCCTTCTTTCTGTTTAATCTAGTTTGTTGTAGAACCCCTCTATTGAAATTTTCAGTTCAGTTATTTTATTCGTTAGCCTTGTGATCTCCGTTTGGTACTTTATAAAAATATTTTCTCTTTGTTGAAATTCTCACTTTGTTCATGCATTGTTCTGACCTCAGTGAGCACCTTTATGACTGTTATTTTGAACTCTTTATCAGATAAAATATTCATTTCCTTAAGATCTGCTTCAGGACTTTTATCTTTTACTTTTGTTTGGAACATATTCCTCTGGTTTTTCTTTTTTCTGGACTCTTTCTGTTGGTTTTTGTGTATTAGATAAAATAGCCACCTCTCCCATCCCAGTCTTTTTTCTTTTTTTTTTTTTTTTTTTGCTGCACACTGCATGGCTTGTAGGATCTTAGTTCCCCGACCAGGGATGGAACCTGTGTCCCCTGAAGTGCAAGTGTGGAGTCTTAACCACCGCACTGCCAGGGAATTCCCTCTCCCACTTTTGATAGAATAGTCTTATGTAGGATAGGAACCTTCTCAAGCAGCCTTGCCTATGCCCTTGGCTGTGTCTCAAACCTTTGTGATTGTCCAAGTTGACTTCTTTATTCTAGTAGTTGAGGGTGTGTCAAGACCCATCAGTGTTCCAAAGGGAAGACTGCCGTCAGCACCTACATGCAGGCCAGTTGGAAGCTGGACCTTCAGGCAACAGCTTGGAAAATAAGTAGTTAGGCCCCTTCCAGGGAGAAACTGTGAAAGAGGCCATTTTCCCCTGTTCCTTCTGCCCTGAGCCTGGAGGTACAGCTGTGGGAAGGTGCTTCTGAGACCGTTAAAAACCTCTTGCTTTCTACAGTTCTCTGGGACTCCTGAATCAACCCCAGTGCTGTTAGGGCCAGGTGATCTGGGGGGCTGTTCCTCAGGCAGCAGTAGCAAAAACCGGGGCACCACACATGTATACTAGCTCCTTCCGGGGAGCTACTGGTGACCTGGAGTGGGCTAGAGGGAAAGGGCAGGGGAAGTTTCATGTACATCCCTGGTCTCTGTAGAGAATCACAGATGTGTGCCAAGTTAAAAGCCTGACCCTCAGGCAGCAGCTTTTAAAGTATCCAAATTAGACCCCTTTCAGGGAAAGACTGGGAGACAGGCATTTCTGCCAGCTCTCTCTGCCCTGGGCCCTGGGAGAATAGTCATGGTGAGTGCTTGCACCTACTAATAACAGCTGCTTTGCTGGCTGTGGCCTTGTGGGTCTAATGGATGTAAGCCCTGTTGGCTTTCAGAGCTAGGTGTTTTGGGGACCTGTCCCTTAGGTGGGAGTCTTAAAAGTTGGGACTTTAAATATGGGTTCCAAACTCTTCACTCCTCAAGGAGAAGCTGGGAATTGGGGGTTTCCTCCAATGGTATGGCACTGTGCTGTAGCCTTTCCTACCCATTTTGATGTGGCTATTTTCTTGTTTGCCCAATGTGTAGGAGCTGCTTAGGTAGTTTCCAGATTTCTTTCAGAGGGAGTTGCTCCATGTTTCGGGGTCAGGGAGGGGGGCTCAGAACCCTTCTTTGTCACTCACCATCTTTAAAGATTGCACTGATGATATTTACTTATTTTCCTTCTTTCAATTCATGGGTAGGTGCATCCAGAGGAAGAATTTAATTCACATTCAGGGAGTCTGACTGAATATGAAGTCTGGGAGTCTGACATATGAAGCTTTATCTTGCCAGGCTCTGAAGGATTGGCAGGCAACTAGAAAGAGGTTTGGCAGGGGTGATAAATGCCAGTTTAACAAACCCACTACAACTCATTGGTCAAAGAAAAAATTCATAATGTAAATTTAAAATTATTTAGAATTGAAGACTGAAACACTATGTATTCAAACTTGTGAGGTACAGTTAAAATTACACTCAGAAATTGATAGCTTAAATGTTTATATCAAAAAATAAAGGATCAATATTAATGAGCTAAGATTCCAACTTCAAAAATTTAAGAATAAACCTAGCATATCATACCCAATGAAAAACAGCAGTTTAGAAATAAGAGCATAATTCAGTAATTATACATAGCAAATAAAGATATAATAGAGAAGATAAAAACCAAGAATTGGTTCACAGCAATAAAATAGACTTCAGACAAAATTATCTCATAAAAAAGAAAAGATATAAGTAAACAATAATAGGAATGAAAAAGGAAATACAACTACAAATGTGCAGACACTGATAATAAAAGGATATTATGAACAGCTTTTTTGTCATTATGTTTGAAGACTTAGTCTAAATGATTACATTCTTAGAAAAATATAACTTACTTAAGTTGACTCAAGAATAAAAAGAAGAATGCATAGTCTTATGATCCTTAAATAAATTGAATCAGTAGGTAACATCATCTCTTAAAGAAAACACCAAGTTCAGAAGGTTTTATAGGTGACTTCCATCAAACTTTCAAACACTAGGTCATTCTGATTATAAGCAAACCCTTTCAGGGAAGTTATTTCAACAAGAGCTGGATTTTTAATATGACTATTCCTATTTTTAAATGTTGGCAACTATTGAAACATTTTTGTCAGTGCAGGCAAAACAAAATATGTCTGTAGGCTGGTTTAAGCCCACAGTCTGCCAGTTTGCAACCCTTGATCTAAACTTTACAGAGCTGGTCCAAGTCATAGTGCAATTAAATCGAACAATTTAGGTCTAACATTAAGAAAACTTGCTGATGGAATTATGAGACACTGACAGAATTTCCATAGGTGGTTGTAGAAATAGTCTCTGAAGACTAAAAATCACAGATAACTGTAATGTTCCTAATAAGACTGACATTCAGCCCTGCTTGAAGGCAGAAAGATGGACAGGATGACCTTTCTGGGTTGTCTCATGGGTTTTCTAGCCTTTCTAACAAATCCAGTTTTCTTAACACTTTCCTTCTGTGTTACCATCTGACCCAATAATAAACACAGTGATCTGATGCTTCATGTAGACATTCTGGCTTCAGAAAAAGAGCATTACAATATTTAGGTCTAATTTAGGGCCCAGAATCTTCTACATTGTTCAATTATTTGCACTTGTTTTATTAGGAGAGGTAATATAATGTAGTGATTAATAGCATGGACTTTAGGGCCAGGCTATATTAGTTCAAATACTGGCTTTACCACTTCATACCTATGTGACCTCTCTGTATCTTAGTTTCCTCACCAGTAAAATGGGAATAAGACAGACAGAATCTCTATTCTCTTTTTAAAATATATTTTATTGAAGTATAATGGATTTACAATGTTTTGTTAACTTCTACTGTACAGCAAAGTGATTCAGTTATACACATATATACATTCTTTTTCATATTCTTTTCCATTATGTTTTATCACAGGATATTGAATGTAGTTCCCTGTGCTATACAGTAGGACCTTGTTGTTTATCCATTCTATGTATAATACTGGGTTGGACAAAAAGTTCGTTTGTTATGTTTTCCATACCATCTTATGGAAAAACCCAAATGAACTTTTTGGCTAGTCTAGTAGTTTGCATCTGCTAATCCCAGACTCCCAATCCCTCCCTCCCCACACCCCTCCCCCTTAGCAACCACAAGTCTGTTCTCTATGTCTGTTTCGTAGATAACTTCGTTTGTGTCATATTTTAGATTTCACATATAAGTGATATCGTATGGTATTTGTCTTTCTGCCTCACTTCCCTTAGTATGATAATCTCTAGGTCCATCCATGTTACTGCAAGTGGCATTATTTCATTCTTTTTTATGGCTGAGTAGTATTCCATTGTATATATGTACCACATCTTCTTTATCCATTCATCTGTCAATGGACATTTAGAGGATCCCTGTCTTAGAGCATTCACATTCTAGTTGTGGGAGACACTGTTTTAAAAAAGACATAACATATGTCAGCAGACTCTATTTCCACATCCTTGAATCTGGACTTGGTCATGTAATTTTGCTTGGCTAACGGAATGAGGCAGAAGTGATGGAACTCCAGTTCCAAGCCTGGGCCTCAAGACTCTGTCTGTTTCCACTTGCCTTCTTATACTTCTGCTACTTCCATGAAAGGGACATGCCCTGACTGGCTTGCTAATCACAGAAGGAGGATGAAAAGATAGGGGCATCTCA
Source organism: Mesoplodon bidens (assembly GCF_964165515.1). Lineage (NCBI taxonomy): Eukaryota > Metazoa > Chordata > Mammalia > Artiodactyla > Ziphiidae > Mesoplodon > Mesoplodon bidens. The sequence continues at coordinate 11,817,853 of NC_138166.1, forward strand.
GCTAAATTCAGCGTAGATTATTTAACCCCTCACTGGCTATAGATGTGTGAGTAAACCCAGCTGAAACCAGCAGAACTTCCCAGGCAAGCCTGGCCTAGATTAGCCAACTCCGCAGCTGACTGGCAGATAAATGGGAATTAACAAAGGGTTTTTGTTTTCATCTACTGAGTTTTGGGTGTTTTGTTATACAGCAATAGCCAACAGATAAAAATATTTATCAAGTTCTACTCCAGGTCCTTTATGTCCAAGACTCAATTTAAATAATATGCATTTAATTTAAAATTTAATGGAAATTTGATATAGTGTAATAAAAATATTAATAAAGTCTCAGTTTGTGTGAAGAATTTGAAATAGAGGAAATATCTACATCTCCTCCACCACCCACCAATGAAATTTTGTCAAGTATTGTGTAACTTCAAGGTCGGCTGGTAGAGTGCATTGTAAACTGTGCCAGCTTGACAACAGAAGTGCTTGATATTCCTTGTCTGAATCAACCTTAAATTTTGTCTTCCATAATATGAGGTCTATATTGAATCCTTCATATAAAATGGAACTACCTTGGGCTGTCATTATCTCCATTTAACAGATGAGAAACTAAGGTGTAGAGAGAGGGGTTGAGATCACACAGTAAGTGACTACTGACTTCCAGGGTGATGGGCAATGCAGGAAGTTAGAAGACTCCTACTTGCCTAAAATCTTTTTTCTTTACCACAAGACATAGTTGAGGAATGTACAGTCATTTTAAAAAATTTTAATTTTTAACATCTTTATTGGAGAATAATTGCTTTACAGTGGTTGGGCAATGTACAGTCCTTCCAGGAGGTTGAAGTCAGTTCTTCACTCAGACTTAGAGGGGCAGCCCAGGTTTATGGGACATGTACCCTCTGCTTTCTGTACTCAGAGTCTTGAATTTCTAGTGAATTATGACCTTGGTGTTGCATATTCTCCGTGGCCCTTAATGTTTTCAACACTATACTTAACATTTCTAGTAACACTATTGTTCCCTGACCCCTGTGTCCATGCCTTTTAAGTGTTTCCTACCTCATCAATTCTCTTTGCTGCTTTGCATTAAACTTTTTAAATTCCCCGGCTCAGTTCTTGGGAATAATGTTCTTACCTCTGCCCTTTGGCTCATACAAACCCGGCCTAAAAAGGAAATGGGTCATTCCTACCCTGTCACTACTTTCTTGGCTTTGCAATAAATTTCTGGCCCTTTGTTGCCCTCTAGTGGGCCCCTGAATTATTGCAGTTATACGATGTGCTTAACCCTATGTATGCTGGAAGGAGTTGTTGAGACCAGCAGTTTTAAAGGATGTGGTTCATGATTGCATTTCATCTCTGACTGGATTCAGCCTCCGTCATGATACTAAATTAGGTGCTTAAAGAATGTACGGTCAAAAAAACAAATAATTAAAAATAAAAATCGGGGACTTCCCTTATGGTCCAGTGGTAAAGAATACGCCTTCCAATGCAGGGGACACAGGTTCCATCCCTGGTCGGGGAACTAAGATCCCACATGCCACTCGGCCAAAAAATAAATAAATAAATGAAAAAAGTGTTTAAAAAATAAAGAATTAAAATTAAAAGTACTTTTTAGGCAATTGAAAAAAAAGCATTGGCAGTATTTGTAATCAATCTTAGATTACTTAACCTCTCTGAAAAACAATTATCTATAAAATAAAGATAATTTCCTACCTTATATTTCTTGTAAGAATTAAATGAGGTGATGCACTTGAAATATATACACTGACATAATAAGCACTCAATAAATGTCATTTCAAAGTGATAGAAAAAGAATGTATGGTCATTTAAATGAAAGATTTGAAGCAAATTAATGAAAATTACTTCAGAGAACCAAAGGAAAGGTCTACTCTAATGTTTTGACCTCCAGTTTATACAGTATCTCTTCTAACAGATGCTTTTCCTCTCAGTGTTGATGAGAAGTCAACAAATAAGTCAGTCAACAGACATTTACTGCACACTCAAGTGTGCAGTAAGTACCACACACTCTTCTGGATGCTAGGATCCAGCTGGAAGTAAATGTCCTCCACTGTATTTCAAAAACAATTGTGCTATTATCGTTATCAAAAATAAAATAAACACACAAAAAAACAAGTTTCATGACTTACGTGGGGAGGAAAAGTTCGTGTTGTCCTTTCTAATCTCAAGTGAATCTACGCCGCTTTTATAGTGCTGGCTTGGTTAATTGTAATGAGATCAGATACGTCCTAGATAATGGGATAAATAAGACGAGATTTATGGTAAACCCAGTTGTCCATAACAAATATACAATGAGTAAATTCAATTTTCTACAGCAACAAGTAAAACAAGTGTCACAGTAGTCTCTAGGTTAAGGGTTATGTATCAGTAAATCATTGCAGCTACAATAGAATTTCACAAGAATGCTTGTGGCAAACAACCCAATTTTATGATTTGGCTTCAAAGGGCCTTCACTCCAGCTTGACTAAGATTCATATTTTTTGGTATCTTCAAGAGTAACTCTGGGCTTGTATTCTCAAAGCGTTTGAGATAATAATAGTATTTTCATCTTCTTGACGTTCCTTAACCTTTTTTGAAACATGTAGCTTCTGATTTCAACTATAATCTTAAGTTGAATCAAGTCTCCTAAGTTTATAATTTTCTGTTTTTACACAGGCATAACACTGACGGCCAAGGTTGCTAAGCTAAAGGAGCTTACATCCTTGCAAGGGAGAGAGCTGATGAGCATGTAGCTAAATCCATCAGTCCAGGGGGGCAGTGCCTCCATCAAATCAGGTTTTCTCTCTCTCTCTCTAACCCTAGATCCTTTGGCTTCCAAGGAGAATATTCAAAGTACCACTCTATTTAACACCTGCTGTGGTACAGGCAACAGCTGTTATTTCTTACAGGCATCTACTGACCCTGGCTGGCTTTGTTAGCACAAGTTTGTGTGCCCGACACACAGTGAGGCCAAACAAATCAAAACGTTGGAGTTTGGAGCAGAGAAACATGTATTGCAGGACAATGCAGGAGATGGGTGGCTCATGCTCTAAAAAGCCCCGAGCTCCTCGAAGGGTTTCGGCAAAGCATTTTAAAAAAAATAAATTTATTTATTTTATTTATTTATTTTTGGCTGTGTTGGGTCTTTGTTGCTGCGCGCGGACTCTGTAGTTGCTGTGAGCGGGGGCTGCTCTTCATTGCGGTGCGCAGGCTTCTCATTGCGGTGGCTTCTCTTGTTGTGGAGCATGGGCTCTAGGCACGTGGGCTTCAGTAGCTGTGGCTCACGGGCTCTAGAGCGCAGGCTTCAGTAGTTGTGGCACATGTGCTTAGTTGCTCTGTGGCATGGGGGATCTTCCCGGACCAGAGCTCGAACCTGTGTCCCTTGGATTGGCAGGCGGATTCTCAACCACTGCACCACTAGGGAAGCCCCATAGCATTTTTAAAAGTCAGGTGAGGGGGGTGGGTCACAGGGTATGTGATCAGCTCGTGCACAATTCTGTGACTGGCTGATGGTGAGGGAACAGGGTGGTGTCACAGGGGTTAACGTTACCAGTCTTTAGGCTCCAGGAGGCCTGGGCTCTGTGCTCATTGTCATCAAGTAGTTAACATCTTCCATTTGGTGGGGGGTTTTCACATCTGTGAAACAACTCAGGAAATGTGCATCAAATGCTGTTATCTGGGTACTTCAGAGAGGAACTAAGCAGAGGATATGGGGGAGGCCTGTGCTGGGAAGGCCCCATAGGATCCTGCTCAGTTACAGCTTCACCTGGCCCTGGGTCCTGGAGGGACTGGAAATCTGGTGACCAGGGCAGCTGGGGAGGCCACTTCCCCAGGCCGTGCCCAAGGGCATGCAACCTCCACCTGCAAGCTCAGTGCCCAGCATCCTTTCCAGCCGGTCAGCACCTTGCAGTGAGCTTCCCTCTGTCCATCTGGGAGTGAGGAGTGGTCCCAGGACATGCTGGACACTCACTCTTCATTTCCTTCTCTCAAGACCCCTCCCCTGAAGGCTAACACCATGGGGCAGATCCAGGTTTTGTGGCGTCTGAAGCTTACATAATTGTGTGTGTGTGTGTGTGCGCGCGTGCGCGCAGCACGCGCAAACTTTTTAAGGAAAATAATGCAGTTAGGCATAAAAATTAGATATGAAAGTGAATATTTAGAATGAGAAAGAAGTCATAGCAAATTTTTAAAAACTTAAGCTAACAAATACCAGAAAGGCACAAAACCCCAGCAAAATAACAAAATACGTTTATTACCTACCCAATATACCCTATGATGTATTTTTTTCTGTATTTGTGACTGCGTAGCCTTTGAGCACATCTCCACGTGTAAAAGGTTTTACAGTATCATTTTGTAAGAGAGGATGGAAGGGTGGTGCTGGGGATTGAATGTGTGTTCGTTTCCCCCTCCCCACCCTACACAGCTCAAATGCTGAAGGCTGATCATCATTGTCTTGGTATTTGGAGGTGGAGCCTTTGGAGATGATTAGGTCATGAAGGCAGAGCCATCAACATTGAGACAAGACCCTCCACCAACAAAAAGATTATGACTTGCTAAAGGCTCAGATGGTAGTTATAATTTTTCAACAATAGTTTTTAATTAAGGTATGTACATTGCTTTTTTAGACATAACGCTATTGCACACTTAATGGACTACAGTATAGTGTAAACAGCTTTTATATGCACTAAGAAACCAAAACATTCATGTGACTTGCTTTATTTGATACTCGTTTTATTGCGGTGGTCTGGAACCGAACCTGCAGTATCTCTGAGGTCTGTGTGTCCTAGGATCCCTCCCAGGGCCTGTTGGGGGTCCATGCAGGTGAGGGACCTGAAGCTCAAGATTCATTTATTTGATTCACGGTAAATACTCCCCTGCCCTTTCCTTTTTTTTTTTTTTTTAAATTTAATTTTATTTTTTGCTGCGTTGGGTCTTTGTTGCTGCGCTTGGGCTTTCTCTAGTTGCGGTGAGCGGGGGCTACTCTTCGTTGCGGTGCGCAGGCTTCTCACTGCGGTGGCTTCTCGTTGCGGAGCTCGGGCTCTAGGTGGGTGGACTTCAGTAGTTGTGGCTCGAGGGCTCTAGAGCGCAGGCTCAGTAGCTGTGGCGCACGGGCTTAGTTGCTCCGCGGCATGTGGGATCTTCCCGGAACAGGGCTTGAACCCGGGTCCCCTGCCAACGGATTCTTAACCACCGCGCCACCAGGGTAGCCCTTCCCTTCCCTATTAACAGGAACACTTTCTCAGGCTAGAAAGCTTTTTTTTTTTTTTGCGGTACGCGGGCTTCTCACTGTTGTGGCCTCCCCCGTTGTGGAGCACAGGCTCCGGACGCGCAGGCTCAGCGGCCATGGCTCACGGGCCCAGCCGCTCCGCGGCATGTGGGATCTTCCCGGACCGGGGCACGAACCCGTGTCCCCTGCATCGGCAGGTGGACTGTCAACCACTGCGCCACCAGGGAAGCCCTAGAAAGCTTTTTCATCATCTCTTTAATACGGGAAGAATTTCTCCCTTCCCATCGCCTTTACATCGTCTTACATCTGCTTCTCAACCCTGGCAATGAGCTTCCCCCCATCTCTCTACTAAGGCCATCAGCAAACTTGGAATCCCAACAACCCTTTCAGTCTGTTTCACTGGGCCTCCCTACAGCATTGTTGCATTGTTGCATTTTCCCTCCTTTCTAGAAACAGCTCCTTTGGCTTCTGTGACATAACCCCTGCCCCTCACCATACTCTGATTTCCTCTTCCAACCCTCTGGTGTTTCTGTCTCCCTAAATGTTGGCCTTCCTCCAGGTTCCAGCCCGAGAAATGGAATATTTCCTGCCATATCAGTAAACAAAGGAGGTCACAGTCATCAGTGCGTGCAGCCCTCCAACATGAGCCAGTGAGCCCTGAGGGAACTCAGGGAAGAAAGAATACCTGCCCTCTAGCAGCCATCACACTGCAGCCACTCCCCATGGTGAGCCCTGAGGAAACTCAGGATATGAAAATACAGGATACTGGCCCCAGATAGCTGAGGTGCACATCAAAGGAATGATTTCAGTGAGCTCAGACTCTTGGATCTTCCCCCACACACAAAAGCACTACATTCCCTTCACTTGGGATTTCTGGTTTCCTTTCATTTACAATAATCCTTTGATGTTCCCAACTACCTGCCCTTTGCTGCAAAACGTCTATGTAACCTGGCTCCCCCCACACTCCCTCCTCAGAGCAGTTCTCTCAGGGTTACTTGAGATGCTGCCTTCCGGGCTTGAAGTCCTAAAAATTCCCACCAAATAAAACATAACTCTCAACTTTTAGTTTGTGAATAATTTTTTAAGTCCACAAGCCTTTCCCAGCTTCTCAGTCTACACACAACCTGGAGTGATGGCGTCCACTCCGTGGCAGTGGCTGATACCCCTGTGCTCTGACTCCCAAGTCAAGATCTTCAGCCTAGACCTTTGTAAGCACCCATTAGACTGTGGACTGGAGGCAGGGACCGTATATTATTCATGTTTGCATCCCCCGTACCTAGCAGGTAGCTTATTAATACATGTCTGAATGAATGAATAAATTAGTGAATGCTTGCTAGTGAGACCTGGTTACATATTATTAAGTTGGAATGCTCAACCATGTATGAAGTACTTTATACAGAGTGGAAAATACAGCGGTTCCTGCTAGAGTGGCTTTTAGTCACCCCATTTAACTATTCATCAGAGAGGGGAAGCCTTACATGTGAGAAAAACGAAAACAAAACAAATAAAAAACGCAACAGACCAACTCCATTTCACATGGAGATCAGAATAAACACGGCAGATTTTCATTAGAAACTCTTTGAAACCACCCTGTGGCATCTTCTGTTCTGGGTGGTTCTGAAAAACAATTTGCTTTAGCGGTTTGGTGAATAAAGGCCAAGAAATGTAGAATTGCTTTAAACATTTTTTCTATTCTTTCAGTTACAGTTGAGACAGCTTCACATTTTATTAGACTGACATATATAAAATTGGATGGCATTTCTTTGTTGTGCAACTAATAAACTCTTTCATCTGTTTTGAATATATTTTCCCCTTGAAGTCTGAATACATGCCTAGGCTCTGTCTAAACACAAATTGTTTGAACAAAGAGGAAAAAGATCTAATTTAAGAAATCATTGTCCCTGGATGGCACTAAAATCTCGTTTGTTTGAATTTCTTCACTTTTCTTTTCCCAAACAATTGTTTAGTACAAAAAAAAATCGGGAATTTAATTGAATGAATGCAATATCATTTAATAACATTCTCTTAGGCTGTGTGTAATAGATCAACTAGACTTCTACTCTGCTGCTAATATTTTCAGCTCAGTCAGTATTCTGATTCCAATTTTGTTACTCCCTAAGCAAGAAGTCAGGTGGTATCCAGTCACACCCCGTACTTTTTAAAGTGAAACTGGGAAATCTGAAATTCTTGGAGGAAGTTGGTAGCAGCATGAGTTGCCTTTCTTGGAGGTTAGGAGAAACATCAGAAGTGAAGAGAGAAGGTGTCGGGTGGAGAAATAGTGATGCCCAGAGAGAGGGCAGAGTTCTACAGGCTGCAGGACTGAGCAAGGAGCCTGGGAGTCCCTGCCAGAGGAGCGAGTTCCTTTAACGTTGGAGCACAACTCTCGGCGTGTGGTCCCCAACCAGCAGCAGGAGCGCCTGGGAGCTCGTTAGAAATGCAGATTCTAGGCCCTTACCCCAGATCATCAGAAACTCTGGGGTCAGGGCCCAACCATCTGGGTTTTAACAAGCCCCCATGATTCGGAAGCACGCTCAGGTTTGACACCTGATTTAGAGGGAAGTGGAACACCGCTGTGCTCGTGAAAATGTTCTATTAAGAACATCATTACTGACATTTTTCTTTAATGTATTTTAGGCAGTACTGCACAGGTGATATATTTTCTAAAGCAAACCAATTTATCTGGCTTTTTTTTCTCATGGTTAGTATGGGGAGACAAGTGACATCGTCTACCATGATTGGGTGCTAAATAGGATACATTTTAAGGATTGGTGTAGAGGGAACATTCTCAAGTCTCAGTATGGTTCATTAGCCAGAGAAACATGATAGGCTGTCTTCTTGCTAAAATTATACAAGTCATTATCAAAATTTCACATCATTTGTATATAGATAGTATTTTCATTCAATTGGCATTGCAAACAAAAAAAATCAAATTTTGGGTAGCATATAGTTTTATTTTATCATTTGCCATTAACTGAGCTAAACTTATTTTTATTTTAACTTTCCTTTTTTTTTTTTTCAAGCTTTTCCTTCTGTGTTCGTGCTAGGGGTGTTAATAGCATGTCAAACTAATTGCACTTCTCATGGTCTAATTCTATTCACTGTCATTTTTGGCAGTAAAATTCTGAGCTTGGCATGCTCTCGCACTGACACTGGCTTGCTAAATTAGCTGAGCAGAATCTCAGAATGCTGGAATAGATCCAGGCAGAAAAAAATCCAAAAATATCATCAAGGTTCATATAGGACATCTAAGAATTCTGGTCAGCTTACGTGTCCACTGCAGGGAAAGCTTGTTGTGTTGATCTCACCCTTGCCACTCTGGTTTTATTGATGATGTTTGCTTTCAGTGTGTATGTTAATGTATTAGTGAAGGGCCCTGTGGGCTGCACATGACATGACAGAAAGCCAACTCAAACTGATTTCAGCAAAGGGAGGCTATATTGCCACTCATAACTGAAAAGACCAGGAAGGGTCTGGCTTCAGGCATGGCTGGCTCCAGGAGCTCAAATGGTGTTGTGTCAGGCAGTCTCTAAAGTGGTTCCCAGTGTTTCTTGCCTCCTGGTATTCTTGCCCTGTGTAATCCCCTTCTCTTGAGTGTGAGGTTGGACCTGGAGACTTGCTTCTAACAAATAGAATATGGCAAAAGTGACGGGATGCCATTTCCCAGATTGGGGCACAAAAGGGCTGACTTCTGTCTTGTTTGCTGTTGGTCACTCGTGCTTTCCCAGAGTGCTCCAACTGGGGCAATCAAGCTTCTGTGTTGTGAGTAGCACTGTGGGGAGGCCCAGGTGGCAAGAAATGGATGTTTTCAGCCCTCAGCTAGCAAGAACCTGAGGCCTGCCAACGGCTGTGTGAGTGAGCTTGGAAGTGGGTCCTCTGAGACCGGTGGACGGCCATGTAAGTGGAGCCCTTCCCCCAGGGGGGCCTTGAGAAGACTGTAGTCCTGGTCAATATCTTGACTGCAGCCCTGTGAGGTCCTGAGTCAGAACCACCCAGCTAAGCACCCCTGCATTCCTGACCCACAGCTACTGTGAGATGATAAACGCGTGTTGGGGTAATTGGTACACAGCAATAGATAACAAGTACAGATGTCACTCACCCTAGGATTCTCTCTCCAGCCCCAAACGATGCTTTCCTCTGGGAGTGAGGCCTTTGTTACCAAGCAGACCTTCCTCATGAGGTGGCAAAATGGCAGCTGGTAGCTCCAGGCTCATAGCCCAGCTCCCTCAAAGGGTAAGTGACTTTCTCCCTTGCAGTGGATAAAGGAAAATCCCTGGGATTCAGTCTTATGAAAGTGACTTAAGTCACTTCTTGTTGGAGCATTTAGCATTCATGTTTCTTATGCTGCTCCCTCTGGTGGTTTGGAGATATCTGAACTGCAGTTGTACCTGGAGGGTTCAGCTCCCCGTTTTGAGGCTCTCTGAGTTCTAACTTAGGCCAAAGTGACCCTAGAGTTCTGTCGGCTTGTCCTTGGCCATAGGTGAACGGTGACTAAAGTCTAGGTGGTGGGACAGAGTGGGCACAGATGACTGAGGTGAGGCAGTGGTCAGTGTCTCCACAAGATGTCAGGTTATTTATTGACTGTGGTCTATGAATAGTCATTATATGACTATTAAGGTGGTCATAGTTTTCATCTTCTATCTTCATGACCAGCTGTTGATGAGTTTATAGCAGCCTTCTGGGCCCAGTGATGGGTTCTACTCCAGAAATCATACCACACAGGCATGTGCCATGTGTTGAGAGTGTCTGCTCTAGCAGTTCTCTTCCCAGTGTCCTCACTGCTGGACCACTCTCCAGCTTGGCCTGTCTCTGGCCACCCTCCAGTTGGGAGTGGTAGGATGTCACAGGCAAGGGCCAGGGCTTTACATTTAGAGACCTGGGCTTGAGTCCTGGCTTGACTTTTTACAAGCTGTGCAGACTTGACCTCTCTGAGCTGTAGTTTCTAAAATGGGGATTTTAGTACCTGCCTCATAATATAACTATTAAGTGGCACAAAACTTACTCTACTGTGAGTGTGTGTGTGTGTGTGTGTGTGTGTGTCGTCAGTCCCTGGAACATAGTAAATGCCTCATAAATCATCCATAGAAATATTGTTTCAGTGTTCTTCTTCAAATGCAGAAAACAAATCTGAACTTGGCACTTCATATAATAATCTGATTAATCAGCCCATCCTCTTCTGAGCTCTTCTAATAGTATAGCTTAGTCTGCAATACAGACTTTGAGGTGGGGGGTTGCCACATCATGCCATTGACTCAAATTGATCTTATAATGAACAAAACCCCTCCCATTTCTGTTTTACGTGAACTGCTGATAAACCACATCCTTACTACTCTGAACTCAACCACTGAACACCAATGCCTCTAATATTCTGCTTTGTCATTTGTGGACACATCCATGTTCTCTGTCCAGTGTTTTTGAATCTTTTTGTCAAACAAATCAGTTGGATGTGCACTGTGTTGATGAATTTTCCCACTGGGTGAGCAGGCCATCCATCCTGCCCCCCAAGATGTTGAGAGAGCCCATTCTAGATCCCCTTTGGATGATTAATCAACCTGAACTCTTGGTTTATTTAGCTGGCTGTGGATGCTCCTAATTTTTCTAATTGTCAACCCACATGGCTTCATATAGTCCACCTGGATGCCATAAAAGCCTTTTTCAAGTACTTTCTTAAAATTCATAGTCTGTGTGTGATCTATACATTATTATAGCTTTGTCAAGAAAGAAAATGAAAGGCTTTGTTACTTCCATATCATCAGCTGTATCTCTATCAAGCAGAAGCCCCAAGAGGCAGGTTCCTTTATAACTTGTAAATTAGACTATTGCTAACATGTAAGAGTTCCTGCTATTCCATATTTTTGCCAACACTTGATATTATCAGAAGTAACTTCATCAATTTTCTGAGGGTTAAGTGGTATCTTATGGTTTTTATAATTAGAAACCCCCAATTACTACTGAAATTGAGCATGCTTCCATATTTATTGACAGTTTGGGTTATGGTTTTCTTTGCCAGTTTGTACTATTTGATCATTTTTCTGAACTTTGATTTTTTTTTTTTTTGGCGGTACGTGGGCCTCTCACTGCTGCAGCCTCTCCCACTGCGGACCACAGGCTCCAGACGCGCAGGCTCAGCGGCCATGACCCACGGGCCCAGCTGCTCCGCGGCATGTGGGATCCTCCCAGACCGGAGCACGAACCCGCGTCCCCTGCATCGGCAGGCAGACTCTCAACCACTGCGCCACCAGGGAAGCCCTGAACTTTGATTTTTTAAATTTAATAATATATCTCAGACCTTTCTATACACGTGCATGTGTAGAGTGTGTCAACAAAAAATCAAATAATAGTCAAGCTAAGAAGAAAGAAAAGAGAATTTTATTTGAGCCAAACTGAGGATTACAACCCAGGAAGCAGATTCTCAGAAGCTCTGAGAACTGCTCTATTGTTCAGGAGTTAGAGATGCAGTTTTATACATTTTTGAGACAAAGAATTTATGTGTCATATTGACAGGTTAGCACTGTGCACACAGGTCCTCAAAGTTTTTTTTTTAATCAGTTATGTATGTATAGATCAAACCTTTAGTCAATGCGACCCCTTGTATGAGATGAAAAAGAAATATTAATCTTAGAATTACAATGCTGGCATCTGAAGAAAGGGACCAATTTTTCTCAAAGGTTGACTTCATCCTCTTGCTTTGAGGAGGTCTGGTTAATGTATAATGTAGATGTATTATACATTGCACATTGGGAAAGGCCTACCACAAAGGGCATATGTTATTTATTCTTTTCTTTCTCTCTTAGTTTTATTGTCCTACCATACAAAAATTTATGATTTTTCCTCATCATCTTCCCCCTTTTGATCATAAATCTTTTCATAGAAAGCATTAGGTGATCAACTGTTTGGTCCCTCAATGCCAGGGTGGTTGCTTACCTGCCCCAGATCATGTCCCTCAGCGCTGGGCCTTGATAGCCCAATTCTTTCTTTCCTTTTCAGAGGTTATGTTAGTAGAATGCTTGGTGAGGACTTATAGTCAATTCTACATGTCCAGTTGTATCTTATATGTGCATTGTGCATGTCTAGTATCTTATATAGAATTATAGATGTGATCAGCAGTTTCAATTCATTTAAGCATTATATATATCATAGTAAATTAATCAAATGCAGTAAACAAGCATATAAATACATTGATGGAGACAAATTTTATAGATTATACATTTGATCAATCATCTCAGTTTGTTGTACAGTCATTGTACGTGTGCTTTTGGCAGTAGACTTAAAGCAAGCAGTGATAAATGTCATGAGTAATTTGATAGCCAGGAAATGGATGACAACACGTATTATGAAAATAACAATTGTCTGTAAAGCATAGAGGAAAAAGTTGCCTAGTCCTGAGGGGAGCCAACTAAACAGGTCATTTAAAAGGGCAGTCTTTTTTTTTTTTTTTGCTGTATGTGGGCCTCTCACTGTTGTGGCCTCTCCCGTTGTGGAGCACAGGCTCTGGATGTGCAGACTCAGCGGCCATGGCTCACGGGCCCAGCCGCTCCGCGGCACGTGGGATCTTCCCAGACCGGGGCACGAACCCGTGTCCCCTGCATCGGCAGGCGGACTCTCAACAACTGCGCCACCAGGGAAGCCCCAAAAGGGCAGTCTTTTTTACATCTTGTAACCATTTTGCTTTTTGGAAAAATTTTTCCAGGCATGTCTAAACCTCTCCAGAGGTGTTGACAGAAATGCAACAAATAGTGTGAGCAGTAGCACAAAGTAGTGTGGCCAGTAGAAAATCTAAGGCAATTCTGTTATCTAATACTACTTGGGCTAAGGAATTCAGGGATTTCTGCTGTGCTGCAGTGCTTTTTTGTGGTTTCTTCAGCCATTTGACCAATGGTGGCTGGTAGATTTCTAAGCATATCCCTGTTTACATATACTCCTGCGCTAGGAACCAAGATTCCTCAAAGACGTTGCCACCAGGTATTTTGGTATCTTGCTAGCATGGATCTCTTGACCCTTTAATGGGGAGAAAAAGGAGGTCCATCTGTCTCTCGGTATATAGACAGTGGGGTAACATAATGTCCCAATAGCATAAACCTTCTACTTGCCAGCTACTTAGACATTTATGTGCCCATCCTTGGGAAAGTGGGTTAGTTCCAACACCACATATGAAGACAAAACCTCGGGTAGCACAAGTGATTCCCCCCAGAGTGCTTTCATTCATAGCTTCCTTAATGGGAAGTTTTGTTAGCATAGTATTAAACCCTGGGTATTTCTTTTGCAGGCTCTCCAAAAGCTCTCTGTATGATAGTTGAGGGGTTGCTGGCAGACGTGACTTGTATTTTTTTAATTTAATACATCTGTTAATCAAGTAAGAGACAGGGCAGTGGGGTTCTAGGGTACGTTGTGTCTGGTCTCTAAGAATCGAGGGTAGTGTCAGACCAGGGATGGGTAGACTAACGTGTTGGGAATTGGAACCGGAAAGGTTAGGCCAGAGGGAGGTTGATCTGAGTAAGTGGTAGCATTAGGAACATCGGAAATGTCAGTGACAGGAATTACAGGGGGTTTAAATTGGCCTTGGATCGACCAAGGAATTTGGTGACAGATCCAACAATCAGTTAAATTGCCCCCAGCAGCTGTACTTTGTGATAGTTTTACGAGTTTTCTTTCCATCCTAAACACTGGCACAAAATCATAGCTAGAAATAGAACAATAACTTTCAATTTTGATAGACAGACATTTTGGTAGAGAGATAGTTTGAACTAGTAAGATAAGTCTTATGGGCCTGGCCTCAACTCTTGGGTTAGCTGTCTAGCACTGCTGTTGTCTTCTTCTCAACCTGGCTTGGTGGGGCCTTTCTTAGTGGAAGCCGGGTGTCAGAAATAGGAGTTGCAGTCTATTCATGAGGGGAGGCCCTTTTGAGGTGAGAAATGTGAATCCAAGAGCTTACTCCTTTTAGTTCTGCAACACAGGGATTTGTTAATAATACCTGATATACTCCTTTCCAACAGGGTTGTAAACAGTCCTTTATTTTGTCTTTTCCAATGGACAAAATCTCCAGGTTGTAACTCACGGTCCTTAAGGTCTTTTTCTCCTGGGAGCTCATTGTGGAAGGAATCAGTTACTAATTTTTCATTGTCTTTAAGCACTTTGATGAGTCCCTGACAGTAATGTAGAATATCACCTTTAAGAATCGTAGCTTCATACATTCCTTCATCTAGGTGCATAGGTCACCCAGTAATTATTTCAAAAGGAGACAATTAATGTTTACCAAAGGAGGTAGACCTAAGGTTGAGGAGTACCAAGGGCAGAGATTGTGGCCATGGAAGATTAAAAGCCTCTGAAAATTTAGCCAGTTGTGGTTTTTTTTTTTTTTTTTTTTTTTTTTTTTTTTTTTTTGCGGTGCGCAGGCCTCTCACCGTTGTGGCCTCTCCCGTTGCGGAGCACAGGCTCCGGACGTGCAGGCTCAGCAGCCATGGCTCACGGGCCCAGCCGCTCTGCAGCATGTGGGATCTTCCCGGACCAGGGCACGAACCCGTGTCCCCTGCATCGGCAGGTGGACTCTCAACCACTGCGCCACCAGGGAAGCCCTGTGTGTTTTTTTTAAATTAATTAATTAATTATTTATGTTTGGCTGCATTGGGTCTTCCCTGTTGTGCGTGGGCTTTATCTAGTTGCGGCGAGCGGGGTCTACTCTTCGTTGCAGTGCGCAGGCTTCTCATTGCACTGGCTTCTCTTGTTGCGGAGCATGGGCTCTAGGTGCTTGGGCTTCAGTAGTTGCAGCACACGGGCTCAGTAGTTGTGGCTCACGGGCTCTAGAGCACAGGCTCAGTAGTTGTGGTGCATGGGCTTAGCCCCGTGGCATGTGGGGTCTTCCCAGACCAGGGCTCGAACCCGTGTCCCCTACATTGGCAATCGGATTCTTAACCACTGAGCCACCAGGGACGTCCCCCAGCTGTGTTTTAATTGTGCTATTGGTCCTTTCTATTAATCCTGAGGGTTGAGGGGAATAGGAACAGTGAAAATGCTGCATTACTGGCCAAATCTTTCAAGTGCATTTAATGACCTGTCCAGTAAAATAGGTACCCTGGTCACTATGCAACTCAAAGGAATTCCTCAAACTGGAATTATTCTTTCCAGTAGTAATTTGCCTACTGTTAAGGTCATTGCTCTTCTGCAAGGAAATTCTTCCACCCAGTGTGAAAACAGGCATACCATTACCAGGATGTATTTGTAGCCTTGAGGGGAAGGCACCTGGATAAAGTCCAGTTGCCAAACTTCAAAGGGTCCCTTCAGGAGGGGAAAGTGGCCTTGAGAGCCATGAAGGATTATATTTGGGGTAGATAAAACATCGGTCATAAATCTTATGAGCTATAGTGGGAGAGGATTTCCAGATACATTGTTTTCCCAATAGTACCATTTTTTCCAGGGGCTCTGGGAATGCACCTGTTGCAGTTATGGTAATTGAGCACTTAAGGTACCACAAGCCTCGTATTTGGTCTGAACTGTATTTGTGAGATGGGATCAAAAAAATCCCCCTTTTTTCTTCCAGGCCTGCTTTTCATTTTCTGAAGCTGATTCTTGTGCCTACAAAGGAAATTTCTTGACAGTTTCATCAGAGTTATGGTTGAGCAGAGGATATTCTCAATATTGGGAGGGAAGAAGACTTAAAGCAGCTCATTTAGCTTCAGCATCAACCTGTTGATTCCCTTTGGCTTCTGTTTAATCAGATTTGGAATGTCCGTGTATTTTAATGATGTCCAGCTGTTTGGACAATTGAATGGAGTCTAATAGTTTTGAGATTAGCTGTCCGTTCTTTATTGGCTGGCCAGAAGAGATAGGAAATCCTCTGTTTCCATAGCATTCCAAAAACATGAGCCACTCTGAAGGCATAGTGGCTATCAGTATAAATATTGGCTCTTTGATCTTTGGCTAATTGACAAGCCCTAATCCATGCAATCAATTCAGCTTGTTGGGCTGATTTGGTGTCTGGCAAATAAGAACTTTCAATTACTTCTACTATAGATGTTATTGCATATAGAACAGATAATTTCCCTGTTCATCCTTTAAAAAGGATCCATCTGTAAGCCAAATTAAATCAGGATTATCAATGGGAACTTCTTGTAAATCAGTCCTAGAGTGAGAAGATGGTATGATGCAGTCATGGTTGTTGTCATCTTGAGGTGCTGGAAGCAGAGTTTTGGGGTTAAGACTCTTACATCCAGCCAAAGTAATACTGGGTGAAAAAGAGTAACAGTACTTCGTAAGAGGCCAAGTGACTCATAGAAGAGTGTTGAGTATGGTGAGAATTTGAGAGATTCAACTGAGTGAGGAACATAAATAGTCAGAGGGGACTTCATTACAAGTTCTTCAGTAGAGTAGGTTTGCATAAAAGAGTGTCACTGAAACAAACCTCATACAAGGTGGGAACCCTCTTGCCACCGAATCTAGCTGCTCACTGTAATATCCAGTGGGTCAATGCTGGTCACCATGCCTCTGAGTTAATATACCCAGGCTGTTTCTTCTATCTTCATGCACAAAGAGGAAAATTGGTAATTTATAGTTAGGATGGCCTAATGCTAAAGCTTAGGATAACGCAGATTCTAAAGCATTTATAACCTTTCTCCTTCTGTCGTCTATTCAGTTGGGTCTGGCTGGTCAGACTTAAGTAATGCATAGAGAGGTTGGACAGTGCAGGAAAAACTAGGTACTCAATTCCCGCAATATCTGGTTAGACCTACAAATCTTCTTAGTTGTTTTTTTGTTTGGGGGAGTGAGAAAGCTAGGATTCCCTTAATTCTTTCAGAATCAATCAATAATCCTTCCTTAGATATTAAATGACCAGATTATCTCACAGTTGGTAAGCAGAATTGTAGTTTGGTTGTGGACACCTTATGCCCTTTAGAAGCTAATTGTTGCAGTAGATGGATAGTGTCTCTTTGGCAGTCCTGTTCAGTTCTAGGACACAAAAGTAAACCATCTATGTATTGAATTAAAGCAAAGCCATTAGGAAAGTGTACATCAGCGAAATCAGCTTTAAGTATTTGAGAAAAATAAGTAGGGCTTTCAGTATAGCCTTGTGGCATAACCACCCAGGTGTACTGACGATCAACCCATGTAAAGGTGAAGAGGTACTGGCTTTCTTTTTCTACTGGAATACCAAAGAATGCACTACATAGGTCTATTACTGAGACATAAGAGGTGTCTGCTGGAATGGCTGAGAGCAGAGTGTGGGGATTAGGAGGAACCACAGGGTGGCGAAGAATCACAATATTATTTATAGCTCCCAGGTCCTGAACAAACCTGCAGTCTTTTCATTTGTCTTTCTTACCAGTAAAATGGGAGTATTACAAGAACTGGTACAAGGAATTATAAATCCTTTCTTAAGGAATTCCTGAATATTAGGTCTTATTCCATTTAATGTCTCTGGTCTGAGTGGATATTGTCGGATATTGGGTGGAGGCTGGGAATTATCAGTAGTTACCTTAACAGGAGTAGCCATTTTAAGTTTCCCAGTATCTGAGGAAGAAGATGATCACAATTTCTCAGGCACTTGTAATAGTAAATCATTATTTTACTCTTGATTTGTTTGAATTTTTGTTTTCATAACCATTTTTTCAGCATTTATGTTCCAATCTGCAGCTATATCTTCTAAATCTAAAATCATTTCACCTTTAGGTGAAAAGGCAGTATGGGCATTATATGCCTCTAAAAGGTCTCGTCCTATCAGATGAGTTAGAGCACATTTTATGAAAAAGGGATACATGTCTTCCTGCAATAGTTCCTAGCTGAAAAGTTATTGGCTCTGATTTTAAAAAAACTGCATAGTATATTTGCCTTTCTATCTCATTTACTTCACTTAGTGTGATCATCTCTAGGTCCATCCATGTTGCTACAAATGACATTATTTCATTCTTTTCTATGGTTGAGTAATATTCCATTGTATATATGTACCACATCTTCTTTATCCATTCATCTGTCAGTGGACATTTATGACATTTGGAGAAAGACAAGTATCATATGATATCACTTATATGTGGAATCTAAAAAAATGATACAAATGAACTTATTTACAGAACAGAAATAGACTCACAGACATAGAAAACAAACCTATGGTTACCAAAGGGGAAAGGAGTTGGGAGAGATAAATTAGGAATTTGGGATTAACAGATATACACTACTATATATATAATAGATAAACAACAAGGACCTACTGTATAGCACAGGGAACTATATTCAATATCTTGTAATAACCTATAATGGAAAAGAATCTGAAAAAGAATATATATATGTATATGTATAACCAAATCACTTTGCTGTACACTTTTAACCTTGTAAATTAACTATACTTCAATAAAAATAAATGTTCTTTAAATCATCTGTAGAAAAAAAACTGCATAAGAAAATTTGAAACGCCTGCCATTTGAATTGATTGTTTATTCTGAGGCACAGGGCAGTGAATAAGGGTAAGGTTAAGAACAGACAATGTAGCCCCCTTGTCTACAGGGTCTTAAAAGTTTCCCCTCCGATTATCTCAATTTCCCCTAAGGTATTTGTGAGGAGGAGGGGAAATGCCCTCTTGTAATCCTTGGAGCAACCCATCCGTTTGTAATTTTACCTTGTTCTAAGTCTCGCTTGAATTTGTGGCAATCTCTTTTAAAATGTCCAGATTTTGGGGGCTTCCTTGGTGGCACAGTGGTTGAGAATCTGCCTGCCAATGCAGGGGACATGGGTTTGAGCCCTGGTCCAGGAAGATCCCACATGCCGTGGAGCAACTAAGCCCGTGCACCACAACTACTGAGCCTGCGCTCTAGAGCCCGTGAGCCACAACTACTGAGCCTGCGTGCCATAACTACTGAGCCCACGTGCCTAGAGCCCAAGCTCTGCAACGAGAGAAGCCACCGCAACGAGAAGCCTGAGCACTGCAAAGAAGGGTAGCCCCCACTCGCCACAACTAGAGAGAGAGAAAAGCCCAAGCGCAGCAATGAAGACCCAATGCAGACATAAATAAATAAATAAATAAATAAATAAATTTATTTATTAAAAAAAAAAAAGTCCAGATTTTTTGGGCTTTCCTGGTGGCGCAGTGGTTGAGAATCTGCCTGCCAATGCAGGGGACATGGGTTCGAGCCCTGGTCCAGGAGGATCCCACATGCCGTGACAACTAAGCCCGTGCGGCACAACTATTGAGCCTGCGCTCTGGAGCCCGCGAGCCACAGGTACTGAAGCCCACCTGCCTAGAGCCCGTGCTCCTCAACAAAAGAAGCCACTGTGATGAGAAGCCTGCGCACAGCAACGAAGAGTAGCCCCTGCTCGCCGCAACTAGAGAAAGCCCGCGCAAAGCAACGAAGACCCAATGCAGCCAAAAATAAATAAATTTATTTTTTAAAAAGAGTCCAGATTTTTTGCAATAAAAACAGGTGCGGTCATTTCGCGACCGGCTGGAATTTGGGCCGGTTAGTCTTGGAGGGCCGCCAAACTGCTATAGCTGCACGTTCATAATTTTGGCAGCTTTTTCCTTCTCTCCTTTCCGTAAGGTTTTAGAAAGCAGTGGCTTCCGAGGCTTTTTTCTAACCTAGCCACTGTTTCTAATCATTTTTGGTTTGTTTCTTGCAGTGAAGCCATTTTATTATTTCCTCGTTTTGAGGCTGCCAGGTACCAATTAAAATATGCCTCCCATTCTGGTTGTTTGATCTTATAGCTGGCTTTTTCTAATTGAGCACACAAATAGATTTAGGTAAATCAAAAGTGCCCCATTTTGGCTATCTCTAGGACAAATTATCTTTGGTCAAATTTTCCTATTTGGTTAAATACTTGCAACTGTCAGTCCCATGGGTATTATACAGAAACCCATCTGTTGTTCCCATAGGTGGCTGTCTGTCCGGGAGCTGTTGGGCCTTTGAGGCACAATTTCCCATTATTAATTTGGTAGCCTGATTCAGATAAGAGATATGATCTGCACAATTTTCTAAGGGCAATGTGATGGATCAGATGTGTGCTGCTTCTGAGTCTAGCTCCGCAAGGAGTTACCCTTGGGTCGATTTGACTCTCTTAGTGTCTCTGTTTCTCCTGCCCACAGTTTGAAACTGCTGTGGGTGCTTGAGGCTCCAGCGATCAGCCATTGTTATGCCCCGCTGGCAAGGAGAACTTACTTAACGGCCATAGAGGGATTCTCTGTGGAACCATTTCCTCAGGCACTTCTGCTAGGTTCTCAGTCACCTGAGAATGCCTTGTGGCCGGAAGGAGCAGATAGCCCTTTTTCTTTGGCGTAGAGTAGGCTCAGTCTCTTATTTCATTAGCAGACAGTTCGTTCAGACCATATATTGGCTTGTTTTCAGTTTGAGCCAAAATTAACAGAGATTAGCCACCTGTTTCCCTAGACTTCCTGCCTAGATACCCCCTAGGTCATGTCCCTTCCTAGGAAAATGCACTGGTGCCTTTTAAGATTCTGTCTTAAGCAAAAAAACAAAAACAAAACAAACCAACCTGCCCCCGCCCCCCAGAAAAAACCAGCTTGAATAAAATTCAGTATGTCATTTAAAGCAATGATGTCTGGATATCAGGAGAACTCACCAAAGCACCTGAGGAGTACTAAGAAGCTGGTGGGGCTCAAAGGGCCCGTGCTGGTATGGAGCCCGGGTTCCGGGTAGACTCCGGATGTCCTCTGGTGGGTGTCTCTACTATCCTGCTGATTATGCCAGTAGAATGTAGACAAAAAATCAAATAACAGTCAAGCTGAGAAGAAAGAAAAGAGAATTTTATTCGAGTCAAATGGAGGACTATAACCCAAGTAATAGATTCTTAGAAGCTCTGAGAACTGGTCCATTGATCAGGAGTTAGAGATGCAGTTTCATACATGTTTGAGACGAAGAATTTAGTCATATTGACAGGTTAGCATTGTGCACATAGTTCATCAAAGTTATTTTTTTTTAGTCAGTTATGCATGTACAGAACAAGCCTTTGGTCAATGTGATCCCTTGTATAAGATGAAAGAGAAATGTTAATCTTAGAATTACAATGCTGGCATCTGAAGAAAGGGACACATTTTTCTCAAAGGTTGGTTTCATCCTTCTGCTTTGAGGAGGTCTGGTTAATATATAATATAGATGCACACTGCACCTTGGGAAAGGCCCACCACAAAGGGCATGTGTCATTTATTTTTTCTTTCTGTCTTAGTTTGATTGTCCTGCCATAGAAAAATTTGACTATTCCTCATCAAGTGTTTGTGTTTTGTTTATTAACAGTTGCAGAATGTCCAATTTTATGGATCTAGAATGGTTTATTTAAGCACGTTCTTTTGATATTTAGGCTATTTCCCATTTTTTGTGTCGTAGTGTAAACACTGCTCTCCTTGATGTAATTTGGTTAGTATATTCAGACAAATACTATTCTAGGAGAGACATTGTAAAAAAAAAAAAGTGTGTGCATTTTATATTTCGATGAATATTGTTAACCAAAAATGTTGCACCAGTTTATACTCTTTCCCCAACAGGCCTCTTCTTTTGTTGTGGTCAGGAAAGCGCTCTCTGTGCTCTTCAGCTGACTAGGCCATTTGTACAACAAGCCCATAGCGTCATCATCACTTCTACCTCTCCCTTTATCCTCACCTGAGTGCTTTCCAGGTGAGATCATCCTTTCATGCCCAGCTTCCCACGTGGCTCGGGGGAGATGATATTTTTATTTAGCAAATATTTATTCTCCCTTCATTCCTACTCTCTCCCCACACACCTTCATGGGAAGAGTATATTTTTTTCTTAGCCCACTGATGTTGAGTTGGCCATGTGACTTGTTTTGGACAATGGAATGTGAATGAATGATACAGAGTCTCATTTCTTGTTTCTTTTGTTTTTTTCTTGTTTCCTTTGTTTTTTAAATTGAGATATAATTGACATATAACATTGTATGCATTTAAGGTGTACAACATGTTGATCTGATACATTTATGTATTGCAATATGATTATTAAGTAGCTTTAGGTAGCATCTCAGTTGCCTGATATAATTTTCATTTCTTTATTGTGGTGAGAACAATTAACATCTAGTCTCTTAGGAACCTTGAGGTTTGTAATAAAATATTGTTGACTATAATTGTTGTGCCGTGCATTAGATCTCCAGAAATTCTTTATCTACTGGTTACAAGTTTGTACCCTTAAACATCTCCTTGACTCCTGGTTACCACCTGTTTTGTGCTGGTCTCAGCCTATCAGTAACCAATGTTGTAGGTGGCCTCGTCTGCTGTGGTTCTTGTGATTTCAAGATGCCCTTCAGCAGTAACCATAAGGAAACAACAACAACAAAAAAGGTTTAGGGGTGGGATAGGGAGGGTGGGAGGGAGACGCAAGACGGAGGAGATATGGGGATATATGTATACGTATAGCTGATTCACTTTGTTATACAGCAGAAACTAACACACCATTATAAAGCAATTATACTCCAATAAAGATGTTAAAAAAATAAAAAAGGTTTATTACTTACGGGACCTGGAACTTGCACAGCAAACCTGGGGCCATACAGTGGGGTCACGGTAGTGAGAGGGAGCACCCTCACGGGACTGGGGTTCTGCTTTTATTGGGGTTGAGGGTGGGGACCAAGGGTTTCTCTGGCTCAGTCTTTATTGGTGAATTTATAACATAAGAATGGGAATTTAGCACGGGAAGAGAAAACAACAAGTGAGGTGGCCTGGCTCTTTATCTAGTCATATGCCTAGTTAGGTATTTATTAGAGATAGCCATCTTTGAAGTGGATGTGTTGGCAATCAGAGTTTGTCAGGCACTTGCATTACAAAAAAGAAAATATAGCACTGTCAGGGTTTACAGTATACCACCATTTTACTCTCTATGAGTTTAGCTTTTTTAGATTTCACATATAAGTGAGATCATGTAGTATTTGTCTTTGTCTGTTGAATTATTTCGTTTAGCATAATGCCTTCAAGCTCTATCCATGTTGTTGCAAACAGCAGGTTTTCTTTTGTTCTCATGGCGATATATTCCATCACACACACACAGACACGCACACGCACATACACCCTGTCTTCTTTGTCTGTTTAGCTGTTGCTGGACACTTAGATTGTTTCTATATCATGGTTATTGTGAATAATGCTGCAGTGAACATGGATGTGAAGCTCTCTCTTCAACATCTTGTTTTCATTTCCTTTGGATGTATACCTAGAGTGGGATTTCTGGTTCATATGGCAGCTTTATTTTTTTAAATTTATTTTACTGAAATATAGCTGATATACAATGTTGTGTTAATTTCCACTGGAGAGCAAAGTGATTCAGTTGTATATAAATATATATATACACACACACACATTCTTTTCCATATTCTTTTCCATCATGGTTTATCACAGGATATTGAATATAGTTCCCTGTGCTGTACAGTAGGACCTTGTTGTTTATTCATTCTATATATAATAGTTTGTATCTGCTAATCCCAAAATCCCAATCCATCCCACCCCCACGGCCCCAGGCCCTTGGCAACCACAAGTCTGTACTCTAAGAGTCTGTTTCTTTTTCGTGGAAAGTTAATTAGTGCCATATTTTCTTAATTGTTATTTATTTATTTATTTCAGGAAAAGTACTTTTTTTAACATCTTTATTGGAATATAATTGCTTTACAATGTTGTGTTACTTTCTGCTATAAAACAAAGTGAATCAGCTATACGTATACATATATCCCCATATCCCCTCCCCCTTGCGTCTCCCTCCCACCATCCCTATCCCACCCCTCTAGGTGGACACAAAGCACCGACCTGATCTCCCCATGCGATGCAGCTGCTTCCCACTAGCTATCTATTTTACATTTGGTAGTGTATATATGTCCATGCCACTCTCTCACGTCGTCCCAGCTTACCCTTCCCCCTCCCCGTGTCCTCAAGTCCATTCTCTACATCTGTGTCTTTATTCCTGTCCTGCCCCTAGATTCTTCAGAACCCTTTTTTGTTTTTTTTGGAGATTCCATATATATGTGTTAGCATACGGTATTTGTTTTTCTCTTTCTGACTTACTTCACTCTGTATGACAGACTCTAGGTCCATCCACCTCACTACAAATAACTCAATTTCGTTTCTTTTTATGGCTGAGTAATATTCCATTGTATATATGTGCCACATCTTTCTTATCCATTTATCTGTCAATGGACACTTAGGTTGCTTCCATGTCCTGGCTACTGTAAATAGCGCTGCAATGAACATTGTGGTACGTGATTCTTTTTGAACTATGTTTTTTTCAGGGTATATGCCCAGTAGTGGGGTTGCTGGATCATATGGTAGTTCTATTTTTAGTGTTTAAAGGAACATCCATACTGTCCTCCGTAGTGGCTGTATCACTTCAGGTTCCCCCCCAGCTGTGCAAGAGGGTTCCCTTTTCTCCACACCATCTCCAGCATTTATTGTTTGTAGATTTTTTGATGATGGCCATTTGACCAGTGTGAGGTGATACCTCATTGTAGGTTTGATTTGCATTTCTCTAATGATTAGTGATGTTGAGCAGCCTTTCATGTGTTTGTAGGCAATCTGTATATCTTCTTTGGAGATATGTCTGTTTAGGTCTTCTGCCCATTTTTGGATTAGGTTCTTTGTTTTTTTGATATTGAGCTGCTTCTAAATTTTGGAGATTAATCCTTTGTCAGTTGCTTCGTTTGCAAATATTTTCTCCCATTCTGTGGGTTGTCTTTTCATCTTGTTTATGGTTTCCTTTGCTGTGCAAAAGCTTTTAAATTTCATTAGGTCCCATTTGTTTATTTTTTGTTTTATTTCCATTTCTCTAGGAGGTGGGTCAAAAAGGATCTTGCTGTGATTTATGTCATAGAGTCTTCTGCCTATGTTTTCCTCTAAGAGTTTGATAGTGTCTGGCCTTACGTTTAGGTCTTTAATCCATTTTGAGTTTATTTTTGTGTATGGTGTTACGGAGTGTTCTAATTTCATTCTTTTACATGTAGCTGTCCAGGTTTCCCAGCACCACTTATAGAAGAGGCTGTCTTTTCTCCAGTGTATATTCTTGCCTCCTTTATCAAAGATAAGGTGACCATATGTGCGTGGGTTTATCTCTGGGCTTTCTATCCTGTTCCATTGATCTATACTTCTGTTTTTGTGCCAGTACCATACTGTCTTGATTACTGTAGTTTTGTAGTATAGTCTGAAGTCTGGGAGCCTGATTCCTCCTGCTCCGTTTTTCTTTCTCAAGATTGCTTTGGTTATTTGGGGTCTTTTGTGTTTCCGTAAAAATTGTGAACTTTTTTGTTCTACTTCTGTGAAAAATGCCACTGGTATTTTGATAGGGATTGCAATGAATCTGTAGATTGCTTTGGGTAGTATAGTCATTTTCACAGTGTTGATTCTTCTGATCCAAGAACGTGATCTATCTCTCTGTCTGTTTGTATTGTCTTTAATTTCTTTCATCAGTGTCTTATAGTTTTCTGCATACAGGTCTTTTGTCTCCTTAGGTTTATTCCTAGGTATTTTATTCTTTCTGTTGCAGTGGTAAATGGGAGTGTTTTCTTAATTTCTCTTTAAGATTTTTCATCATTAGTGTATAGGAATGCAAGAGATTTCTGTGCATTAATTTTGTATCCTGCTACTTTACCAGATTCATTGATTAGCTCCAATAGTTTTCTGGTAGCATCTTTAGGGTTTTCTATGTATAGTATCATGTCATCTGCTAACAGTGACACTTTTACTTCTTCTTTTCTGATTTGGATTTCTTTTATTTCTTTTTCTTCTCTGATTGCTGTGGTTAAAACTTCCAAAACTATGTTAAATAATAGTGGTGAGAGTGGGCAACCTTGTCTTTTTCCTGATCTTAGTGGAAATGGTTTCAGTTTTTCACCATTGAGAATGATGTTGGCTCTGGGTTTGTCATATGTGGACTTTATTATGTTGAGGTAAGTTCCCTCTATGCCTACTTTCTGGCGGATTTTTATCATAAATGGGTGTTGAATTTTGTCAGAAGCTTTTTCTGCATCTATTGAGATAATCATATGGTTTTTATTCTTCAATTTGTTAATATGGTGTATCACATTGATTGATTTGCATATATTGAAGAATCCTTGCCTTCCTGGGATAAACCCGTCTTGATCATGGTGTATGATCCTCTTAATATGCTCTTGGATTCTGTTTGCTAGTGTTTTGTTGAGGATTTTTGCATCTATGTGTATCAGTGATATTGGCCTGTAGTTTTCTTTCTTTGTGACATCTTTGTCTGGTTTTGGTATCAGGGTGATGGTGGCCTCATAGAATGAGTTTGGGAATATTCCTCCCTCTGCTATATTTTGGAAGAGTTTGAGAAGGATAGGTGTTATCTCTTCTCTAAATGTTTGATAGAATTCGTCTGTGAAGCCATCTAGTCCTGGGCTTTTCTTTGTTGAAAGATTTTTAATCAGTTTCAATTTCAGTGCTTGTGATTGGTCTGTTTATATTTTCTATTTCTTCCTGGTTCAGTCTTGGAAGGTTGTGCTTCTCTAAGATTTCGTCCATTTCTTTCAAGTTGTCTATTTTATTGGCATATAGTTGCTTGTAGTAATCTCTCAGATCATTTGTATTTCTGCAGTGTCAGTTGTTACTTCTCCTTTTTCATTTGTAATTCTGTTGATTTGAGTCTTTTCCCTTTTTTTCTTGATGAGTCTGGCTAATGGTTTATTAATTTTGTTTATCTTCTCAAAGAACCAGCTTTCAGTTTTATTGGTCTTTGCTGTTGTTTCCTTCATTTCTTTTTCATTTATGTCTGATCTGATTTTTTATGATTTCTTTCCTTCTACTAATTTTGGGGGGTTTTTGTTCTTCTTTTCTCTAATTGCTTTAGGTGTAAGGTTAGGTTGTTTATTTGAGGTGTTTCTTGTTTCTTGAGGTAGGATTGTATTGCTGTAAACTTCCCTCTTAGAACTGCTTTTGCTGCATCCCATAGGTTTTGGGTCATCGTGTTTTCATTGTCACTTGTTTCTAGGTATTTTTTGATTTCCTCTTTAATTTCTTCAGTGATCTCTTGGTTATTTAGTAGTGTATTGTTTAGCCTCATGTGTTTGTATTTTTTACAGTTTTTTTCCCTGTAATTCCTATCTAGTCTCATAGCGTTGTGGTCAGAAAAGATACCTGATACAATTTCAGTTTTCTTAAAATACCAAGCCTTGACTTGTGACCCAAGATATGATCTATCCTGGAGAATGTTCCATGAGCACTTGAGAAGAAACCATATTCTGCTGTTTTTGGATGGAATGTCCTATAAATATCAATTAAGTCCATCTTGTTTAATGTGTCATTTAAAGCGTGTGTTTCCTTATTTATTTTCATTGTGGATCATCTGTCCATTGGTGAAACTGGGGTGTTAAAGTCCCCTACTATGATTGTGTTACTGTTAATTTCCCCTTTTATGGCTGTTTGCATCTGCCTTATGTATTGAGGTGTTCCTATGTTGTTTTCTTTAATATTTACAATAGTTATATCTTCTTCTTGGATTGATCCCTTGATCATTATGTAGTGTCCTTCTTTGTGTATTGTAATAGTCTTTATTTTAAAGTCTATTTTGTCTGACATAAGTATTGCTACTCCAGCTTTCTTTTGATTTCTATTTGCATGGAATATCTTTTTCCATCTCCTCACTTTCAGTCTGTATGTGTCCCTAGGTCTGAAGTGGGTCTCTTCTAGACAGCATATATATATGGGTCTTGTTTTTGTTTCCATTCAGTCAGTCTGTGTCTTTTGGTCGGAGCATTTAATCCATTTACATTTAAGGTAATTACCGATATGTTTGTTCCTGTTACCATTTTCTTCATTGTTTTGGGTTTGTTATTTTAGGTCTTTTCCTTCTCTTGTGTTTCCTGCCTAGAGAAGTTCCTTTTTAGCATTTGTTGTAAAGCTGATTTGACAGTGCTCAATTCTCTTAGCTTTTGCTTGTCTGTAAATGTTTTAATTTCTCTGTCAAATCTGAATGAGATCCTTGCTGAGTAGAGTAATCTTGGTTGTAGGTTTTTCCCTGTCATCACTTTAAATATGTCCTGCCACTCCCTTCTGGCTTGCAGAGTTTCTGCTGAAAGATCAGCTGTTAACTTTATGGGGATTCCCTTGTATGTTATTTGCTGTTTTTCCCTTGCTGCTTTTAATATTTTTTCTTTGTATTTAATTTTTGATAGTTTGATTAACATGTGTCTTGGTGTGTTTCTCCTTGGATTTATCCTGTATGGGACTCTCTGTGCTTCCTGGACTTGATGACTATATCCTTTCCCATATCAGGGACGTTTTCAACTATAAACTCTTCAGATATTTTCTCAGTCCCTTTTTTTTTCTCTTCTTCTTCTGGGACCCCTATAATTTGAATGTTGGTGTGTTTAATGTTGTCCCAGAGGTCTCTGAGACTGTCCTCAATTCTTTTCATTCTTTTTTCTTTATTCTGCTCTGTGGTAGTTATTTCCACTATTTATCTTCCAGGTCACTTATCTGTTCTTCTGCCTCAGTTATTCTGCTATTGATCCCTTCTTGAGTATTTTTAATTTCATTTATTGTGTTGTTCATCATTGTTTGTTTGCTGTTTAGTTCTTCTAGGTCCTTGTTAAACGTTTCTTGTATTTTCTCCATTCTGTTTCCAAGATTTTGGATCATCTTTACTATCACTATTCTGAATTCTTTTTCAGGTAGACTGCCTATTTCCTCTTCATTTGTTTGGTCTGGTGGGTTTTTACTTTGCTCCTTCATTTGCTGCGTGTTTCTCTGTCTTCTCATTTTGCTTAACTTACTGTGTTTGGGGTCTCCTTTTTGCAGGCTGCAAGTTCGTAGTTCCCGTTGTTTTTGGTGTCTGCCCCCAGTGGCTAAGGTTGGTTCAGTGGGTTGTGTAGGCTTCCTGGTGGAGGGGACTGGTGCCTGTGTTCTGGTGGATGAGGCTGGATCTTGTCTTTCTGGTGGGCAGGACCACGTCTGGTGGTGTGTTTTGGGGTGTCTGTGAACTTAGTATGATTTTAGGCAGCCTATCTGCTAATGGGTGGGGTTGTATTTCTGTCTTGCTAGTTGTTTGGCATAGGGTGTCCAGCACTGTAGCTTGCTGGTTGTTGAGTGGAGCTGGGTCTTAGCATTGAAACGGAGATCTCTGGGAGAGCTTTTGCCGATTGATATTACGTGGGGCCTGGAGGTCTCTGGTGGACCAGTGTCCTGAATTCGTCTCTCCCACCTCACAGGCTCAGGCCTGACACCCGGCTAGAGCATCAAGACCCTGTCAGCCACATGGTGTCTCTGTGACTTTAAGCAAGCAACTTAACCTCTCTGGGCCTCAGTGTCTGTTTCCTCATCTACAGACTGGTGTTTGGCAGAGATCCTTTGCAGCTGTACTTCGAGAGATATACAGTGGTCAACCTCCCCGGAACCGGCTGCAACCTTAGGAAAAGTACTTTTTTAAAAAAAATTTATACAAGTGTAGTTGATTTACAGTGTTGTGTTTGTTTCTGCTATACAGCAAAGTGAATCAGTTATACATATATCCACTCTTTT
Organism: Mesoplodon bidens; assembly: GCF_964165515.1. Lineage (NCBI taxonomy): Eukaryota > Metazoa > Chordata > Mammalia > Artiodactyla > Ziphiidae > Mesoplodon > Mesoplodon bidens. The sequence continues at coordinate 11,847,501 of NC_138166.1, forward strand.
TAAGATTCTTTCCCATATAAGTAATTAGAGAATATTGAGTAGAGTTCCCTGTGCCATACATTCGGTCGTTATTATCTATTTGATAATTAGTACTGTGTGTATGTAAATCCCAGTTTCCCAATTTATCCCTCTTTCCCTCTTCACCCAAGTAACGATAAGATTGTTTTCCACATCTGTGACTATATATCTGGGGTTCACTTGTCTTTTCTAATTATAGTTTTCTCCAGATATCTGCCCTTGAGTGGCAGTACAGGATCATATGGTACTGCTGTTTTTAGGTTTTTAAGGAACCTCCATCCTGTTCTCCACAGTGGCTGTTACCAATGTACATTCCAACCAGCAGCATTGGTGTACCCTTTTTCCACACTCTCTCTAGCATTTACTGCTTCTAGACATTTTGATAATGGCCAGTCTGACTGGTGTGAGGTGATACCTCTTTGTAGTTTTGATTTGCATTTCTCTAATAATTAGCAATCTTGAGGATCTTTTCATGTGCTTTAAGAAAAAAAACTGAATAATTTACCACTTGAAAGTGTTTTCCTGAAAGCCTGTCCTGTTTTGTTTTTGTAGTCGATTACCTAGCGTAGGCCATTTCTGAGGGCAGGCATCATTTACAGCCCCGCAGGCCTTGTGAGTATTAAATGCCAATAGGCACTAGTTTTAATGTTGTTATGAGAAACGGCCACAAAGCGGCAGGATTTCTTCATGCCCACCTCTGGTTACTGGGGCACCAGCGCCTTAGTGACAGTCATGTTCCTGGGTTGTAAATGAGAGTGGAATGTGCCAGAACAAACACCCAAGGGCTTGGGTCTCATTACTTTGTCCCCGTTTCCCTTCACCCTCTCCCGCCTCCCCCCACAAATCCCAACACATGCGAAACTGCTATGCTGAGGGCGCTGTCATCCGTAGGTGGGGCGACCCTAAGGAAGGAGGCTGGCGGTGGGAATCCCACCACCAGGAGACGTGGGGACCAGGTGACTTCTCAGTGCTCTTCCAGACCAAAGGGTCCACCGTCGTTTGGGTGCCCTTGGCTTGGTTTAGCTGTCTAGAGACTGTGGTTTCAGCCAGAGGGGACAGACACGACAAGTCCAGTGGGGACTCATTAGCTGGCACATCCTCTCCAGCTCCCTGAGCCCCAGGACAGTCCAGCCTTGGGACCCAAGGCTGCTCAGGCTCCAGGGATGTAAGAGCAGCTCGGGTCATTGTGGCCTCAGGGGAATGTTGTTAGCATTTCGTTGTATTTTTAAAATTAATGTTCATTCTGCGTTGGAGCATAGCTGTTTTACAATGCTGTGTTGGTTTTAGGTGTACAGCACCTTGATTCAGGTATACATAGATGTCTATCTATTATTTTTTGGATTCTTGGCCCCTATAGGTTATTACAGGGTACTGAGTACAGTTGCCTGTGCTATACAGTAGGTCCTTGTGGATGATAGATTTTATTTATATTAGTGGGTATATGTTAATCCCAAACTCCTAATTATCCTTCCTTCCCCACTGATGTTTCTCCTTTGGTAACCCTACGTTGGCTTTCTAATTCTGTGAGCCTGTTTCTGGTTTGTAAATGAGTTAGTTCCTTTGTATCAGTTTTGAGGTTTCAATTATAATGATACCCTACGGTTTTTGTGTTTCTCTCTCCGACTTACGTCACTTTAGTATGATCATCTCTAGGTCCGTTTATGTTGCTGGAAGTGGTTATCATTTCATACTTTTTTATGGCTGAGTAATACTCCCTTGTGTATATATATGTACCCCATCCTCTTTATCCATTTTTCTATCAATGGACTTTACGGTTGCTTTCATGCCTTGGCTATTGTAACTGGTGCTGCAGTGCACGCTTGGGTGCATGGTCTTTCAAGTTCTGGTTTTCTCCACATTTACTCTTAGGGGTGGACTACTGGTTCATGTGGTAGCTCTATTTTAACTTTTAAAGTCACTTCCATAATGTTCTCTATAATAGCTGTTACCATTTACATCCCACCAGCGCCATAAAAGGGTTTTCTTTTTTTCCATGCCCTCTCCACCATTTATTCATTGTAGATTTTTGATGATGGCTTTTCAGACCGGTGCAAGGTGATGCCTCGTTGTAGTTTTGATTTGCATGTCTCTGATAATTGCTATGTTGAGTGTGTTTTCATGGGCTGTTTTTTTTTATAAACAGTTTGAGTAGCATTTACCCGTTGAAATTGTCTTCTTGAAAGTCTGCCCAGTTTTCATTATTTTCAAACACTTACCGTTGGACATTTTTTGAGGGCAGGTATCATTTATAGCCCAGCAGACCTTGTGAATAATGAGTGTCCATAAGAAATCTTTTTAAGGTTGCTGTTGCGGGAAACGGCCACAAGGCAGCAGGCTTTCCTTGGGCCCAACTCTGGTTACCCTGGCAACCGGAGCCTTAGGGGAAATCCTGTTTGGGACTTGTAAATTAGTCTGGAATGTGTGAGAACAAACACGCAAATATTGTGTCTCATTACAACATTTTAAATTAGATTAATATTTACTTTTTATTGGAGTAACATTGATATACAAGAGTTCTGTGTGTTGTAGGTATACAGAAACTTTTTCAGTTATACATATGCGTATATCTATGCATCTTCAGCTTCTTTTCGTATATAGGTTATTACAGAGTGTTGATAGACCTCCCTTGGTATACACAGGTCCTTGTTGATTGTCTGTTTTATATGTAATTGTTTGTATTTCTTCACCGTAACCACCTAATTTATTTCTGTCCCCTCTGGTAACCATATGTTTTTTTTTTTTTTCAATCTCTGAGTCTGTTTATGTTTTCTCAGTTAGTTCACTGATGTGTATTTTTAGATTCCACCTGAAAGTGATATCATATGATATTTGTCTTTTAATCTGGGTTACTTCACTGAGTATGATTTCTCTATGTTATCTGTGTTCCTGCAAATGGCATTATTTCATTCTTCTACATGGTGGGGTCATATCCCATTGGGTACATGTATCACTTATTTCCTATCTGTTCATGTGTCAATGCCATTTTGTTTGCCCCCATGTTTTGGCTATTGTAACTGGTGGTGCAGTGCACACTTGGGTGCATATGTCTTTTCGAATTCTGGTTTTCCCCGCTTATACTCTTAGGGGTAGCAATGCCAGATCATATGGTAGCTCTATTTTTAGCTTTTAAAGTCACTTCCATAATGTCCTGTATTGTGGCTCTTAGCATTTACATCCCACCCTCCCCATAAAAGGGTTTCCTTTTCTCCACGCCCTCTACACCATTTATGCATTGTCGATTTTTGATGATGGCCTTTCAGACCGGTGCAAGGTGATCCCTTGTTGTAGTTTGGATTTGCATGTCTCTGCTAATTGCTATGTTGAGCATGTTTTCATGGGCTGTTTTTTTTTTTTTTTTTTTTTTGTAAACAGTGTGTGGAGAATTTACCTCTTCAAATTGCCTTCTTGGAAGTCTGCCCTGTTTTCAATCATTTTCCAACACTTACCCGTGGACGTTTTTTGAGGGCAGGTATCATTTAGAGCCCCGAAGTCCTTAAGCAATCCCTTTAGGGTGGCATTGCGGGAAACAGCAACAAGGCAGCGGGATTTCCTTGGGTGCAATCCTGCTTACCCTGGCAACCGGTGCCATAGGTGACTTCCTGTTCGGGGCTGTTAAATTAGAGAGGAATGTGCCAGATCAGACACCCTTATCTTGCATCCCATTACCACTTCTTTTTTTAGATGTTTATTTTTCATTGGAGTAACGTCGAGGTAAATGCTTTGTATGTTGTAGGTATAGAGAAACCTTTTCCTTTATACATATACATATATCTGTGCATCTTTGGCTTCTTTTCCCAGATAGATTATTAGAGAGTGTTGATAGACCTCCCTGGTATACATAGGTCCTTTTTGACTATCTATTTTATATGAAATAGTTTGTATTTGTTAATCTCAACCTCCTAATTTATCCCTTGACCCCTTCTATCCATATGTTTGGTAACCATATGTTTGTTTTCTAAGTCCCTGAGTCTGTTTATGTGTTCTCAATTTGTTCAATGGCATTTTTAGATTCCACCTACATGTGATACCATAAGATATTGGTCTTTCTGATTCTGATTTACTTTATTTAGTGTGATTATCTCTGGGTTTATCTATGTCCCTGCAAATGGCATTATTTCATTCTTTTACCTGGCTAAGTCATATTCCATTGTGTACATGTATTACATCTTCTTTATCCATTCATCTGGCTATGGACATTTTGTTTGCCTCCATGTCTTTGTAATCAAATGTACTCCGATAGAAAATACAAATTAAATTAAAAAAACAAACGAGAAGCAATGAGACATAAGCTTTTGTGGGTTTGTCCTGGCACATTCCACTCTAATTGACAACCTAGGAACAGGACTTCCAGGAAGGCTTTGTTGCCCTAGTAAACAGAGTTGGGAATGTAGAAATCCTACCTCCTTGTGGCTGTTTCCTGCAACAGCAGCTTTTTTTTTTTTTTTTTTTGCAGTACGCGGGCCTCTCACTGTTGTGGCCTCTGCCGTTGCGGAGCACAGGCTCCGGACACGCAGGCTCAGCGGCCATGGCTCACGGGCCCAGCCGCTCCGCGGCATGTGGGATCCTCCCAGACAGGGGCACGAACCCGTGTCCCCTGCATCGGCAGGCGGACTCTCAACCACTGCGCCACCAGGGAAGCCCGACAGCAGCTTTAAAACCAGTGCTAATGATCACTTAATATTCACAAAGATTGCAGTGCTGTAAATGACAGCTGCGCTCAAAAAATATCCTACGGTCAGGAATCGACAAAAAAGTTCAAAACAGGACAAACATTCAAGAAAAAAATTTCAAGAGGTAAATTTTACTCAGTCTTTACAGAAAAAAAATGGGACTCAGAAAATTGCTTAAAATCACAAATCCAAATAACAGAGAGGCATCACCACACACCAGTCAGAATGGCCATTGGCAAAAAAGTCTACAAACAATGCATGCTGAAGGTGTGGAGAAATGTGTACCCTCTATGCTGTTTGTGGTATGTAAACTGGTCACAGCCACTAAGGATAACAGAATGGAGGTGCCGTTAAAAGGTAAAAATTGAGCTACCATATGATCTGGCTGACCCACTACTGGGCCTCTCAGCCGAGAAGACCAGAATCGAGGAGACACAGGCACCCAAATGTCCACCACAGCAAGATATGCAATAACTAAGACATGGAAGCAACCAAAATGTCCATTGACACATGAATGGACAAAGAGGAGGTGGTACATGTACGCAATGGAATATGAGCCACAAGAAAGGATGAAACAGTGCCCTCTGCAGCACCATAGATGAGCCTAGAGATAATCATAGTACATGAAATAAGTCAGAAAGAGAAAGACAGATATCCTATGACAACATTTATAGGTGTTATGTAAGAATGCATACCAGTGAACAAATTACCACAGAGAAAGACACTCACAGACATAAAAGACAAACTTACGGTTAACCAAAAGGAAAGGTGGGAGAAGTTGATAAATTAGGATACTGGGGTTAACATACATATACTAAAACATATAAAATATATAATCACAAAAGACCACCATGTACCAAGGAAGGTCTACTCAACACTCTGTAATAACCTACATGGGAACAAAATCGGAGGATGAATAGATAATGTATATGTATAAATGAACCAGATTCTGTACACCTAGAACAAACACAAGATTGTAATCAAATTTACTCTGATAGAAAATACAAATTAAATTAAAAAAACAAACGAGAAGTAATGAGACATAAGCTCTTGGGTTTGTCTTGGCCCATTCCACTCTAATGGACAACCTAGCAACAGGACTTCGAGGAAGGCTCTGTTGCCCTAGTAACCAGAGTTGGGAATGTAGAAATCCTGCCGCCTTGAGGGTGTTTCCCGCAATAGCGCTTTAAACCCAGTGCAAATGGTCACTTAACATTCACAAGGACTGCAGGGCTGTAAATGACAACAGCCCTCAAAAAATATCCTATGGTTTGGAATCGACAAAAATTTCAAAACAAGGCAAATTTTCAAGAAGACAATTTCAAGATGGAAATTTTACTCACACTTTTAAGAAAAAAACGACATGGCAAAATGCTCAATATCATATTAGAGACATGCGAATCCTACCTACACAAAAGCAGGGAGAATGAATGAGACACAAACCCTTGGGTGTTTGTCCAGGCTCATTCCACTCTAGTTTCCAATCAGGAAAAGGACTTTCCCTAAGGCTCAGGTTGCCCCAGTTACCAGAGTGGGGCATGAAGAAACCCGGTTGGTTTGTGGCCGATTCCTGAAACAGCAACTGGAAAACTGGTGCTTGTGGGCACTGCATATTCACACGGCCCTTGAGGCTGTAAATGACACCTGTGTCTTGGGGTTAGTTATGGAAAACAAGTTCAAAATGTGCCAGAATTTCAGGAACCAGATATCAAGATGTAAATTTCCCTCACAGTGATTTTATTATTTTTGAAAAAAATCCCATCAGCAGCTGCCCAACATTGGAAATTGTAGGCTAATGCAAAAAAGACCACAAAGCGGTATCACCTCTCACTAGTCAGAATGACCATCACCACAGAATCTCAAAAGAAGAAATGCAGGAAAGAGCGTGAAGAAAGGGGAGCCATGTTACACTGTTGCTGGGCCTAAAATTTGCTAACAGGCACTCTGGAGAACAGTATGAAGGTTCCTTAATGATTGAAAAATAGAGCTAACTTAGGATCCAGTAATTCCACTCCTGGCTGTAAATCCGGGGAAAACCAGAAATCGATGAACACATGCACCTCAACGTTCACTGTAGCACTGTATACAAGAGCCTAGACTTGGAGGCAACGAAAGTGTCCATTGAAGGATGAAAAAGATGTTGTACATAAATACAATGGAATATTTCTCAACCAAGAAATGAATGAAATAATGTCACTTGCAGCAAATTGGATAGACCTTGATACACTCATACTTACTGACATAATTCAGGCACAGAAAGGTAAATTTCATACGGTATCACTTATAGGTGGAATCTAGAAGTGGATGCAGGTCTCCCCTAGTGGCGTAGTGGTTGAGAATCCTTATGCCAATGTAGGGAACACGGGTTCGATCACTGGTCCGGGAAGATCCTATGTGCCGCAGAGCAACTAAGTCTGTGTGCCACAACTACTGAGTCTGTGCTTTAGAGCCCGTGAGCCACAACTACTGAGCCTACGTGCCAAAACTACTGAAGCCCATGTGCCTAGAGCCCGTGCTCCACAACGAGAGAAGCCACTGCAATAAGAAGCCCACGTACCGCAACGAAGAGTAGCCCTCACTCGCCGCAACTAGAGAAAGCCCGTGCGCAGCAACGAAGACCCAACACAACCAGAAATAAATAAATAAATAATAAATAAATTAAAAACAAAATAAAAGTGCATGCAAATGAGCTAACTTACAAAACAGAAACAGAGGCACTGACTTAGAAAACAAACTTATGGCTGCCGAGGGGAAAGCTGTGGTGCGAGGCATAAATTAGGAGGTTTAAATTAGCATACATATTCTTATAGGGAAACTAGGTAGTCAATAATGACCTACTGTATAGCACAGTGAGTTCAACTCAACAGATTCTAATAACCAAAAAAGGATATATAAGAATATGTAAGAATCTGAAAAAGAATATATAGACGTCTTTGTATAAATGATTCCAGTCGCTGTACTCAAAAGAGGAACACAACATTGTAAGTCAGCTATACTGCATTATACAATTAAAATTACAAAGAGAGAGAGAGAAAAATGGTTTCTACATTGCTTCAGGCGCAGTTACCCAAACTGGCGTCACACCCCTGGAGCCAGAGCTCATTTGGGTTCCAAGGCTGCACTGTCACGGGGCTCAGAGAGCTGGGGAGGTACTGCCAGCAAATGAGGTGCACCTGGAAGTATACTGCCTGATCCCACTACCTGGGTCCAAAATCCAGGTAGTGGTATAAACCCTGCTACTGCTAAAACTTGGCGCAGACACCCCAAGGATGGTGGACCCCCTGGGCTGGAAGAGATTTTTCAGGTTACGTGGTCTCCACATCTGCTGCTGTTGCGGTTCAAACCTGTCCCCTTTTTTGTAGAGTCGCCCCAATGGAGAAGGAAGCACCCTCAACAGCCGGTTTGCACGGCTTGGAATTTTTCCGGGGGATGAAGGGGAAGGTGCGGAAGGGATGCGACACAGCCCTAGGGTGTTTGGACAGGCACATGCCACTCTAATTTCCAATCAGGAAGAGGAGTTTCCGGAAGGCTAACGTGGCCCCATTAAAGAGGATGGGGCTTGAAGCAATCCTGCCGCCTTGTGGCCGGTTCCCGAAACAACAAGTTGAAAACCGGTGCTCAGGGGCACTGCCATTCACAAGGCCTGCAGGGTTGTAAATGACACGTGTCCTCGAAATATGTCTGGGGATAGTAATCGAAAAGACTTGAAAATAAGACAAAATTGCAGGAACCGGAATTCAAGAGGTTGCATACACTCGCCATAAAAGCACGTGAAAAGCTGCTCAACATCGCCAATGATTCGGTTGGCCAGAAAGGGCCTACACGTTTTTCATTAACATATTAACATATTAAGGAAAAACCCGTAGGCCCTTTTTGACCAACCAAATATGCGGGAAATGCAGGTCAACACTACAAAGAGGTATCATTTCGCACCAGACTACAAAGAGGTATCACTTCGCACCAGACAGAATGGCCATCCTCACAAAGTCTAAAAACAACAAATGCTGCAGAGGGCTTGGAGAAGAGGGAGCCCTGCTATGGTGATGGTGGGAATGTAAATGGCTAACAGCTACTCTGGGGAAGTGTATCGTGTTTCCTAAGAAATATAAAAAATAGAGCTACACAGCATACGGCACGTGCACTCCTGGGTGTGTTATCTTGGGAAAACCATGAATTGACAGGACACAGGCACCCCAACATTTAGTGCAGCCGTGTTTACAAGAGCCGTGACTGGAAGCAACCTGATTGTCCTTGGGAGGAAAAAATGGATAAAGAAGATGTGGTACTTAGGTACAATGGAGTATTACTCAGCCATGAAATGAATGAAATAAGACCAGTTGAAGCAACTCAGATGGACCAAGATATGATCATACTAAGTGCCATAAGTCAGACAGAGAAAGAGACTTATCAGATGATTTCACGTATAGGTGGAATCTAAAAATGGATACAGGTGAACTAACTTACAAAACAGAAACAGAGTCACAGATTTAGCAAACACACTTATGGCTACTAAAGGGGAAAGGTGGGATGGGGAGAGGCATAAACCAGGAGGTTGAAATTAGAATACATACCCTTCCATAGACAAAATAGGTAATCGAGAAGGACCTACCGTATAGCACATAGAACTCGACTCAACACACTGTAATCACTGGAAAAGAATATATATAGACTGGTAAGAATCTGAAAGAGAATATATAGATGTCTCTCTGTACGTGAATCAAGTGGATGTACACCAGAATGAAGCATAACATTGTAAATCAGCCATACTCCACAATGAAAAGAAAGATAAATCGCAAAAAGAGAGAGAGAGAAATTCTTCGAAAATTCTTTCAGGGGTGGTGACCCAACCTGGTGTCACATCATGTAGATCCAGAGCAGGCTTGGGTCCTAAGGCTGCACACTCGTGGGGCTCAGCGACCTGGTGAGGATGTACCAGCTAATGCAGCCCCATTGGAGATGTACTGCCTGATCCCCACTCCATGGTTGCAAAGTCTCCAGGGGCAGGGGAGCCAACCTACAGCTAAACATGCCTGGGACACCCAGCAGGTGGTGGACTGTCTGGACAGGAAGAGTTTGGAAAAGTTCCCTCATGTCCACATGTCATGCTGGTGGACCCCCCCACCCCCCAGCCTGTTTCCTTAGAGACCCCCACCTGGGGAAGGCAGCACCCTCAAGAGCTCGTTTTGCACAGCTTGGAATTTGTCCAGGGGATGAAGGGGAAGGGGGGCTACAAATTAGACACAAGCCTTAGGTGTTTGGACAGGCACAGGCCACTCTAATTTCCAATCTGGTAGAGGAGTTTCCCTAAGGCTCAGGTTGCCCGGGTAACCGGAATGGGACTCGAAGCAATCCTCCGCTTTGTAGCCTGTTCCCCAAAGAACAAGTTGAAAACTGGTCCTCAGGGGCACTGCAATTCACAAACCCTGCAGGGTTGTAAATGACACCTATTGTTGAAAAATGTCTTGGGGTAAGTAATGGAAAAGGACTTGAAAACAAGGCAGAATTGCACAAACCAGATTTTAAGAGGTAGATTACACTCGCCATTAACACACAGGAAAAGCTGCTCAACATCAGACAGCAATAGTTTTATATTTTTATCCGTTCCACTTGCACAGAAAAGTCTCATGGGCTGATGTAAAGTAGTCCATTTGGATGTTGTACATGGTGTAGGCATGCATTAAAGCCTAGAAATCTTAAGCTTCAGTCTCCTGAAACTTTTAAATTAGGATGCAAGCAATCCTGTCCAACATTTGAACAGAGCAAGACACTGTCTTTATTTTATTTGTCAGGTAATTAATGTGTCTTCTGCCACAAGGAGAGAAACAACTGGCATCTTCTATCAGTGTGTTGTACAAAAATCTTTGAACAGAGAGTGCAGGTAGAGGCTGATACAAGATGTGAAAAAAAATGAGAGACCCTTGTGGAATTTTCTCGTAACCTACTGCAATCTCCCATTTAAAATGTGGGAATAATCAATCTTCTGAGGAAAAAGGCCCAAGGAAGGTTTTTGCTTTTGTGGAATAATGGGATTGCTAAAGATTTCAGGAGGCAAGAAGAATTGGTGAGAATGACCATGAGATGTCAGAGAAAAGTCAGATCCGTGGACGAAGTGATGTTTACCTCTGTGAATCAATGAGAGGTAGGAGCAACTGAAAAGAAAGCTGAATACAGCATTTTCTGAATAAATGTAACCTTTCAGCTGTCATAGAAAAAATGAATTTTCACTATGATACAACATACTTATTTTGTTTGGAAACTTAAAGCTTAATAATTAGATTTATTAAAGAAATGAAAATATCTCTGTGGTTTAAATAAATAATGTGTTCTGCTACAGATAAGAAGACTAAATAAATAAGAATAAGACTAAATAAAGAGGAAAATAACAAATTAGATGTTATTAACATTAACTGACAATCATCTAAAGACAGAGAAGGAGAGACAGAAAGAGAGAAGAACTCATATCAAGCATATATAAAAAACTCCTAGGGGCTTCCCTGGTGGCGCAGTGGTTGAGAATCTGCCTGCCAATGCAGGGGACATGGGTTTGAGCCCTGGTCTGGGAAGATCCCACATACTGTGGAGCAACTAGGTCCGTGAGCCACAACTACTGAGCCTGCGCGTCTGGAGCTTGTGCTCCACAACAAGAGAGGCCGCAACAGTGAAAGGCCCGCGCACCGCGATGAAGAGTGGACCCCACTCGCCGCAACTAGAGAAAGCCGTCGCACAGAAACGAAGACCCAACACAGCCGAAGATAATAAATAAATAAATAAAATGTGACACCTTTAAAAAAAAACAAAAACTCCTAAGTAAGAAGGTAAGGCAATAGCAAAAATGGGGAAAATATACCAAATGATATTTCAAAAAAGAGAATACAGAATGTTAAGTAAACATATCAAAAGATGCTTGGCTTCTTAGTAATCAATGAAATGCAACAAAACCAATACCTGGAATTATCACTTACCAACCAGAAAGCTCAAATGAAAGTGACAGGTATTATCAAGTTTGACAAGAATGTGTATAGTCCTTGAATCTCATTCACTGCTGCTGAGGATGAAAATTCATACAAATGTTTTGAAAATATTTACAAGTATCTAAAAAGATACACACATGAAAACTATGACTCAAAAATTTTACTATTGCATATATACTGAACAATAATTTATACACATACCACCAAAGCACAAGTTCTAGAATTTGTATACCAGTGCTATTTTCAATAGACACAAACTGAAAATCACTCATATTGTAATATACATTGGAATAAATTAATAGTTAAATGTTTACACTGTGGAATCATATGCAACAGTGGCAGTGCATGATCACAATAGCAGGCAACCATATCGGTGTATTCACAAACAACATAAGGAATAAAAAAGCCCAATCCAAAAGTGGTTATACTGTGTCATAACATTTATATAAAATACAAAATACAGGTGAAGTGACCTTTTTGTTAGATACCAGAACAGTAGTAAACCTTAAGGGGAGTCACTAGAATGGGAAACAGGGGCCTCTGAGTGTCTAGCAATTTTCTGTTTCTTTATCTAGAAGTTATGTAGAGAGTGTATTCAGATTCTGAATTTTCTGACATTTGTTATTTTCTTATAAACTGCACATGTTTTTAGTTGTTTTTTATACATAACAAAAAGTAAAAAAATGTAGACCAGGGAAGGTAATTATATTAGCATTTTAATATCCATGTTTTTCAAGGTGGAAGTGAAAGGTATTCAATACTTGACATTGAGATCACTTTTTAAAAGTAAGCTGAGGGCTTCCCTGGTGGCGCAGTGGTTGAGAGTCCGCCTGCCGATGCAAGGGACACGGGTTCGTGCCCCGGTCCAGGAAGATCCCACGTGCCACGGAGCGGCTGGGCCCATGAGCCATGGCCGCTGGGCCTGTGCATCCGGAATCTGTGCTCCGCAGCGGGAGAGGCCACAAGAGTGAGAGGCCCGTGCACCGCAAAAAAAAAAAAAAAAAAAAAAAAAATTGCACTTAGGACTTGAAAGAGAGTGGATAAATAAAAAACTGAAGAATATGCAAATTCAATTTATATATTTTTTCATAAAATTAGGTGATTATCTAACCTTTATGCAAAAAAAACCAAGAGCCCAGATGCTCTGCAGGCATGATACTTTAGAATGTAGGGTCTTACAGCAGGAAAACATGCAGTAATCCATGCAGCAGAGTTTACCTGTGACCAGCTGGGGTTAGTGACCTATGCATTCCTTCCATGCAACATATCAGGAATGGAAAAATGGAATTTGTCAGTTGTGGAAATAAGTATAATGAAGTTTTGTAGCAGGTCATGCTCATATATTCAACAAAGGTACAATCAAAATTATACTCAATTCTAGTAAATCTAAGTCTGTATCTGTTACTTTGTCTTTAACTATGAAATGTCAGAACTGACTTACAAAAAAAAAAAGTGTTTGTTTTTTTAATTATGGTCTTGGTCAGTAAGACATAGCCCAGCACTGCTAATGTGACTTAGTGATTCTCTCATCAGGAAACACAGTTTCTACTTCCTCTTTTATTCTCCACACCCTGTAGTAAGTAAAGTTTCAGTGAACGATACATCTACATGGTGAAAAGAAAAGAAAACTTATGTGTGCTGATAAGATCATTTCTGACAGGTTTAACCACCTATGTTTCTGGGGATGGACGCAAGCCAGAGTTCCCTACTCTGACGTTTTCACTGATGTCATTCCCCTTGATCCTCAGTTTGAAAGTGGATAAAAATGTTTTCTATGTTTTCTGCTTTAAGAAATTAAATAAAGAACGCTGTCTAGACATGATCCTCTAATGATTTTCAGTCAGTGGTCATCAACAGAAGAAAAGCACAGACTCTCATACCCACAGAAGGATGATATTCAGTCAGATAAGAAAATTCTCCCCGAAATCAGAGTTTCATCTTTAACATGTAATCAAAGGCTTCCACAGGTTCTGCATCACTCTGCAGTCAGCCCTACCATATGGGATTGGCTCTGAGAATCTCACGTCAGATGACTGACCCACATGTCATAGTACGCTGATCTGGTACCAGGTCCTGCCTCTCTTAATGATCTCCTGCAGGGACCTTGGAACATTTTAGGATGTTTCCTGGAGCCATCTACCCTATACAGGTACACTTCCAAGTAGAAACAGAAGCTTTGATTCTCGCTGGCACCCCTGCTGTGTCCAACCAACCTCTCTAGAAATATGATGTTCTAATCTCTCCTGCTTAAAACATTTCAAGGTCTCTCCCTGTGCTAATTTAGTAAAGAGAAACAAGAAAGAGGCAAACTATGCAGGGAGCAATATATAAGATTCCTTTACCTAACGTATTTATCTGATATACCCAAATATTGATAAATATAGATTCATTTCATGATGGTCAGAAAAAGAGAAGGAGGAACCTCCATTCCAACAGTGTATATAAAATGGACTCAATATTGCATAAGCTCCAGCTTAAGCTTAGCTACGAGGTACTAACTCTTCTCCTAAAGAAGCAGTAGTTCTCCATCATTTGAAGCACGCTGAGGACTCAGACAGCTGGACACTGAGGGTGTAGTCTCCTCACTCGAATTCTGTACCTGCATCACAGAGCAATGAAATATTCCCAAAGAATTATTAAGGATGAGGTGGGGAACCGAAACAAAACACATGAATCCGTAGTCTGCCCTACCATCTGTTCTGCTGGATCTTACCACCATATTGGCCCAGTATGACCTTCCCACTTTTCTCTGGGCCTCCCTACTTTCCACCTCCATCCTCTCATTATATCTTACCTACACTTGGGAAGAACTCTAGTTTTTCCATTTTATCAACAAATAATCCAAATACCAGCTGTGTATATAACCCCTTAGAAATCTCAAGTCTGACTCAGTAATCCATGACCTTAGAAATCTAAACTTTTCCTAATTCCCTTTATTATTTTTTTCTAATTTCCATGGACTTACAGTCTCAGGATCTCCACTGTTCTCAAGTTCATCTTCCCTGCAAAACCTGTGAACCTGGACATAGACTTAAGTACCCCCCTCTAATTATCTCATAGGAAATCTAGTTTTTAAAGAAGCCTCAGCAAGCCTTATGGACTTCATTAAAGACTTTTTAAGATAACCCATGGGGGATAGCAGTACACCCATAGGTATCTATTTAATACACCCTCAGAGTAATATTATTTTTATAAAGTCTCTTCTGGCCAATGAAGGCTCTCACCTCTTCTTCTTCAGCATATGCAGTGTCTCACCCTTCTGATTACTCTCTGCTGTATCCCAGGTCCACTCCCTTTCCTGATATTACATTCTTTCCCAATTTTTTATGTTGGTAAAATCAAATAACATAAAATATAACATGTTAATTATTATAAAGTACTGTTCAGTGATATTAAATACATTCACATTACTGGGCAGCCAACATCACCATTTATCTTTCTAACTCTTTTCTATCTTTTAAAACTGTAACTCTGTGTCCTTTAAACATAACTTTCCCTTTTGTTCCTTAACCACCTGAAAAGCATCATTACCCTCTCAATTTCTATAATTTTGACTACACTAAGCACCCCATATAACTGAAATAAGTAATATTGTTATGACTCGCTAAAAGTCACAAAAGTGGCATTTTTGGTAGCTACATGTCCTCAAGATTCATCCATGTTGTAGCATATTCCTAGATCTTTTCCTTCTTAAGACTGAATAATATTCTATTATATGGGTATACCACATTTTGCTTATCCAGGAAGCAGTGGATGAACACTTAGGTTGCTTTCATATTTTAGCTGTGACTATTACTGCTATAAACATTGGAGTACAAATATTTCTTTAAAACCCTGATTTCAATTCCTTTGGGTATACCTCATAGTAAAATTACTGGATCATGTAGTAATTCTATTTTTCAATACCTGAAAAATTGCCATACTGTTTTGCAAAGCAGCTGTATCATTCTGCATTCCCACTGACATAGCACAGTGGTTCCAATTTCTTCACATTCCCACCAATACTTGTTTTCTGCTTGTGTGTGTGTGTGTGTATGCACACAAATATATAAACATGTATTTAGTGATATGGAGCATTTTTTCAAGTGCTTAGTCATTTGCACATCTTTTTTGAAGAACCATCTATTCAAGTCTTTTATCCATTTTTGAATCAGGGTGTTTGCTTTTTGTTGAGTTGTAGGAGTTCTCTGTATATTCTGAATAGAAATCTCTGGTCAGATATATGGCTTTCCAATATTTTCTCCCATCTTGTGGGTTGACCTTTTATTCTGTTTACATTTCTTTGATACACATTTTAAAAAAATATACTGCAAATTGTTTATTTTTTTGTTAGCTGTGCTTTGTTGTTCCTTTGTTTCACATTGAGGAGAACACTGCCAAATCCACTGTCATGAAGCTCTTGTCCTGTGTTGTTTTCTAAGACTTTTTATTTTATTAGGTCTTATATTTAGTTTCTTATATTTCATTAATTTTCATTAATACATGTTCACTAATTTTTGTATATGATGTTAGGTAAGCGTCCATCTTCCTTTTGCATGTTGACAACAAGACTTCTCAGCACCATTTGTTGAAAAGACTATCCTTTCTACTTTGAAAGGTCTTAGCAACTTGTCAAAAATCATTTGGCCATATATCAGGGTTTATTTCTGGGTGTTCTATGCTATTGGTCTTGAATAGGGCAGAAAATAGTATAATCTATCCAGGTTGATGAAGAACATAAAGAAAGACCAGGACTGAGAATTAGAAGGGCAATATAAAAGAGCAGGGAGTAAAAGGCAGTGTGAGAGAAGATGTTGTATTTGCAAGTTCATGGAAATATGATCATGCTAAAACCACTAAAGGCCTGACTTTGAACAATAGAGTAAATGTTTTAGCAAGAAACATAACACCCATCTCTGGGAAATATAGTATGGGCATAAAGATAAACCACACACAAATATATTAAAAAGGGAAAGGTTTTCATGGTGTGAGAATATTGTGGGATTTGAAATACAATTTACTTCTGTTCTCCCACTGTCTCTAAAATTTATCAAAGTGTATACACAAGCAATTCCAATTCTGGTAATGTGCTTGACAGGTTTATATATGAACTTCAGCAGACCAGTAAATGTACATTCATAGTAGGGCTGTTCCCTAAAGCAAAAAAAAAAAAAAAAAAAAAAAAAAACCCTGGAAAGACTATAACTCACTTTGTCAACACACATACAGATGCAATGATGGTTAACAGTCCAAAAACAGAGGGTGAGCATGGGTGCCAGAGGCTTCTCCCCAGTCTGGGGTGGAGTGCAGAGTTTGAGGGTAACACAGGTAGAAAAGGCTTTTGTCCTATCCTTGATTTTTGGGGTATGGACATTCACAGGTCATGACCCTCATTTCAAAATGAAGGAACGCACTCTCCAATTTTTTAAAACAGGCGAAGTAAACATGAGTGATAATAAATTTCAAACTGTCACAAATCAAATCAGATACTAAGAAAAATTAAATAATATGATTTAAGAATGAAGTAGAGAGATTGTCCAAGATGGTGGCATAGAAAGACCCAGAGCTTGACGCCTCTCACGGGCACATCAAAGTCACAACTGTTTACAGAACAGCAATTGATGAAAAAGGCCGGCACCTACCGTAAAAGATCTTTTACAGCTAAAGACATAAAGAAGACACCACAAAAAATAAATAAATAAAAATAAAAAAGAAGGCACCACAAGAAGACAAGAAGGAGGGGCAACATCTCAGTAGAGTCAAGAGCCATCCCACCAGGCGGGTAGCCCACAAATGGGAGAATCATCACAATTTCAGAGGTGCTCCCAGGTAGCAAAAGGTATGAACCCAACATCAGGCTCCCAAGCCCAGGGATCCTGTGCTGGGAAGAAGAGTCCCTAGAAAGTTGGGCTTTGAAGGCCAGTAGGGCTTATTTTCCAGAGAGCCAGAGGATTGTGGGAGATTCCACTCTTAAAGGATGCTCACAAAATCCCACGTGATCCAAGAATCAGAACAGAAGCAGTCACTTGAAAGGATCCTGGGTCACACCTGCCTCCTGATCTTGGAGAGTCTCCTGGAAAGGCAGGAGTGAACTACAGCACACCCTCAGGGACACAGACACTGGAGCGGCCAGTTTGGGAGCTCCTTCCACCTCGTGGACACTGGTACTGACGAGCATAATTTCAGAATCCTCCCTCTAGCTTATCAGCCTCAGGACCTAGCCCTACCCATTTCCACCAGCCTATAGACACAAGCACTAGGATGCTGCAGGCCAAGCCACTAACGGAGCAGGGGCACAGCCCCATCCACCAGCAAACAGGCTGCCTTCAGACCCTCTCAATGCACAGCTGGCCCGGACGTGGCCCCAGCCCCCAAAAGCCCCAGCACCAGCCTCCACACCTCAGTGCACAGGCACTAGACCCAGGACCCTCCAGACAGAGACCCTGGATCCCAACTCCACCCACCACTGAGCAGGCACCAGCCCCAGAATCCCTGGCCCCTCTGACAAGTGAGCCTGCTCTGGCCTTGGAATCAGCCTCACCCGTCGGCAGGTGATTACTGCACAGGGACTGGATGGAGCTTGGACCTACCCAACAGCAAACCTGCTCTAGCCTTGGGATCAGCCTCATGCACCAACAGGCACACACCAGCTCCAGGAATACCACAGCCCAGCAGCCTGTGTAACCAGGCCACTCACTGGCAGGCCAGAAGCAGCCATGGACCCAGCTGGGTCCTGACCCTGCCCATCAGGATGCCAGCACAAGATTTGGGATACCCCAGGCCCTGCAGATAGCTGTGTCGGGAACAGTGATCCAACACCCACTCGGGGGCTCCTGGGCCCTGCAGCCAGAACTCAGGACCTGCCTCTGCCTCCCAGTAGCCAGCACAGCCCCAGGACCAGGGCTGAGGCACTAGCCCTGATATCACCTGGACTGCAACGCTACCCACAAGTGAACCAGCACTGGATTCGGTGTCCCCCAGAGTTGTGCAGCCAGCTGCCTTATGATTTAGCCTCACCAAGCAGCACAGACGGCCTCCACACAAGGCAGAGCCTGGCAAACAAGCAGTCTGGGGGCAGCCAAGCCTACCAGACCACCCACAGTAGTCAGTCCACCGCAACAGAAGAGCCCAAGCAGCCCACAGAGGGGGTACACCTAGAGCATATAGTTCTAGTGACCAGGGGAGAGTGGGCTGCTGGGACACATAGGACATCTACAAAAGGCTGCTTCTCCCACATGCCGCAGAGCAGCTAAGCCCCTGTGCCACAGCTACTGAGCCTGTGCTCTGGAACCCACGAGCCACAACTACTGAAGCCAGCGTGCCCTAGAGCCCGTGCTCCACAACAAGAGAAGCCACCACAATGAGAAGCCCGCACACCGCAACGAAGAGTAGCCCCTGCTCGCTGCAGCTAGAGAAAGCCCACGTGCAGCAACGAAGACCCAACATAGCCAAAAAAATTAAAGATATAAATAAATTAATTAATTTAAAAAATAGTCCATGAATGCAACAGCATGCACGACTTCACTAAAAACCCAGGGATTAAAACCATAAGAAAAAACCGTGCATAAACCTACCAGACTGGCGGACATGAAAGACACAGTATCAAATATCAGCAGGACGTGGAGCAATGGAAAGCCTGGTGCGCAGCGGGGGGTGCAACCACTTCTGAAACAATCGGGCCTCAGAGGGCACACTCCGTGCACACAGACTCACAGTGTTCCTCCCAGCTGAACACAAACCCCCCAGCCCTGCACCAGGACACACCTGAAACCAACCTGAAGGCCATGACAAGCAGATGCAGAAATGAACCATGCACGCTCCTAGGAAGGAATATTCCACAGCAGTGGAGTACATTTTTGTTTAAAGTTAGTAGAATTATAAAAATTATTAAAAAAAAACTATATTCACAAGAGGAAAGAATCTCATGGACAATGCTGAGCCATCAAGAGCAATAAAGCAGCATGCACAGTACACCCACTTACAGACTTTGGAACTAGGCAAAGCTGGGCTGCGTTATTTAGGGATGCGTGCTGGGCGTAAACTATGAGGACAAGACTGCTGACACAAAATCAGGAGGACAGCTACCTCACAGTGGGGAGGAGGCTGGGACGAGGGCAGGGCACTCCTGGGTGTCCACTCATCAGGTTCTGTTTCTTGATCTTTAAGATTATTCTTTACATGTATATAACTTAATCCTTAATATGTACTTAGAGCTTATCATTTTTGTTTATTAAAAAAGGGGTGTCCCAAATAAATTAGAAGGAGACCTGCTTCTCCCAGGGAAGCAAAGGAATAGTTTCTATCAGTGAAATCTCAATACTACGGCTGCTTCAACCATCAAGCCTGACAACAACTCGCATGAGAGGGGCACCGGGGCCACGACACTCAGAAGGAGGCTCTGGGACCTCAGTCCTGGGTCACTGCCTCTGAGGAGCCCACGGCACCTGGTCAAAGTCCTCAGTCATTCTGTGCACGACCCTTTTGCCTTGGTTGCTCTGGCACAGCTTGGCTGGCACCATCGCTGGGAGAGAAAGAAGAAACGTGCAGAAGAGGGAACCGGGCTTCAAGCTGACCCACCTCCTTCTACAGAGACAATGCCACACTCCCTAAGAGAGGACAGCAAGGGCACGGAATCCAGGCTCTCTGCCTGAGGTCTAGCCACACTAGCGCCCTACGCTTCTGATGCCACAGGGAGAATTTCGCAAGGTGCCCTCAGACCACCTGGTTGGACACATGGGGCTTTCAGACACGCAGGTCCTGTCCGACCCCATACCTCTGGGGTCAGATTCTGGAGGTAGGCCTGGAAGCCTCCAGGTTTTCACTTTTAGTAACAGCTTTATTGAGATTTAATTTCCATACCACACAATTCACCCATTTTAAGTATAAAGCTCAGTGGTGTTTTGCATATTCACAGGGTTGTGCAGCCACCAGCACAATCCATTTGACAACATTTCCATCATCTCCCCAAAACCCTACTCTTTAGAGGTCACCCCTCATTTCCCACAGGCCCAGCATCACCAGTCCACTTTCCGTCTCTGTGGGCTTGCCTGTTCTGGATGTCTCATGTAAGCGGAATCACTAATTGTCTTTTTCTGTCTGGCCTCTCTCACTGAGCATCATGTTTTCAAGGTTCATCCACATGATAGCCTGTGTCAGTGTTTCACTCCTTTTCATGGCTGAGTAACACTTACTCTCTCTGCTTTTAACTCTATAATTAATTGTGTCTCCCTGCCTGCACCGCACACAGCTGATGAGGATTTCACCTTCTGTCATTCTTGGGGTGTAAGCTGAATTTTTGTTTGTTTGTTTGTTTTGTTTTGTTTTGCGGTACGCGGGCCTCTCACTGTTGTGGCCTCTCCCATTGCGGAGCACAGGCTCCGGACGTGCAGGCTCAGCGGCCATGGCTCATGGGCCCAGCCGCTCCGTGGCATGTGGGATCTTCCCGGACCGGGGCACGAACCTGTGTCCCCCTGCATCAGCAGGTGGACTCTCAACCACTGCACCACCAGGGAAGCCCTGTAAGCTGAATTTTTAACCAACACCAAGGGGTCCTGTGCAGAGGCTGAAAGCCCAGCCCCACACGGTGCACAGTTGCCCTGTGTGACCAGAGCCCAGGAGGAAGGGTGAGATGGGCCTGCCTGTTTACAGGACCAGCATCCTATGGTCTCATGGGAAACCAACCTGCTGGTCAGCGTCCTGTGAGCGCTGCTCCCCAGGGTGCCAGGCAGGCAAGACAGAATGGTCATGGGCCACGGTGCTGCCTGCAGTTCAGGCACTCATGGTAACTGTCTAGTTGGAAAGTACTGAGGCTCCTTACTGCCTGTTCCAGCTTCTGGGGGCTCCAGGCATCCCTGGGCTGGTGGCTGCATCTCTCCCATCTCTGCCTTCATCTTCATGTGGCTTCCCCTCTGTGCCTGTGTCTCTGCTTATCTTATAAGGACACAGTTACACAGCATTGGGTCTACCCTTAGGCCCTTGTCTTATCTACTTACACGACCAGGCCCTACTTCCAAATGAGGTCATGTCCCGAGGCCCTGGGGACAGGACATGGATGTCTCTTCCCCTGGGGGGAATTCCCCTTCACTCTGAGATAACAGGTAATGTTGCCCAGAAAACAAGCAAGCCCCTTACCTAAGCCGGCCCCACGAAGAGGTCTGAGCCTACCTGGTCTCTTGGAAATGGACCTGGGCAGGAGAGTGCGGCTCATGACCCCGAGTGTGAGGGACACCAGGAAGCCCCCGTGTGAGGCTCCCCTCCGCAGCTGCAGCACTGGACCAGCTGCCGAGGTCCAGCAGGGCAGCTCTGACCTCCTTACAGGACTCGATCCACGTGGTCTGGGGGCGACAGGCAGCGGTGAGCAGGTGTGTGATCAAATGTATGTGACAGGCCTGCAGTGAGCAGGTGAACACGTGTGTGTGTGTGACATCAGACACGTGATGGGTCAGCAGTGAGCATACATGTGTGAGAAATCAGGTGCATGTGACGGGCCAGCGGTGCACACCCATGTGATCAGGTGCACGTGGCATCTGTGCAGGCAGGGCACCACAGGGCTGCAGTGCTGCCATGGGCTTGAGCCGCCGACCCTGCCTGGTGTGGAGCATCCCTCCCCCTCCCCCCGGGTCCCTCCCTCACCACGTGCCCCAGTAGCTCCCATGTCTCCAGCTACACCCCCTCAGTGGCTGCACCTGCACAGGGTACTTCCCCTGGGCAAGTTTTTTTTTTTTTCCCACATCTTTATTGGAGTATAATTGCTTTACAGTGGTGTGTTAGTTTCTGCTTTATACAAAGTGAATCAGCTGTACATATACATATATCCCCATATCTCCTCCCTCTTGCGTCTCCCTCCCACCCTCCCTATCCCACCCCTCTAGGTGGACACAAAGCACCGAGCTGATCTCCCTGTGCTATGCGGCTGCTTCCCACTAGCTATCTATTTTACATTTGGTAGTGTATATACGTCCATGCCACCCTCTCACTTTGTCCCAGCTTACCCTTCCCCTGGGCAAGGACTTCTTGAAGAGGGTCACCTCCATGGTGACAGTGACCTTCCTCTTCTGCTGCTTCAGCGGGGGTGGCCCCCGCCAGTGGCTGCTCTGCACCAAGGCAACCGGGCCGCAGAGGGCTGGTCCCTGCACCTGAGACCAAAGAGAAGGATTTGAGGGGCTGCGCTTTCTCCCACTGGGAGCCCCATATCTAGGGGGGCCAGCAGGGGCATGTCAGACACACAGGGCCAGATATTCTGGTTCATCTTCCCCCAACATGGTGCATGAAAGGAGAGCCACGTGAGCTCAGGCCACATAGGACAAGGCGCGTGCCGAGGACCATCTCCCCACTGTCGATTGGCCCATTCAGTTTGCCCTCCCATGAAATGCTGTTAATGACTGGCCCAGTTTTCTGCTGGGCTGCGTATTATTGGGACATATGTATGGCTATTGATTATTGGGTTATTTTACATATGTGTGTGTGTATACATCAACATCTATATCTATATATCTATATAGACAAATGCATAATGTCATGTATCCACAGTTATAGTATCATACAGAGTATTTCTCTGCCCTAAATATCCTCTGTGCTCTGCCTGTTTGATGCCCCCAGCCCCTGGCAACACCACCCTCTTACTGTCTCTGTAATCTGCCCTCCCCAACGTGTCATTGGGTTGGAATCACACAAGACGTAGCATCTCAGACCAACTTCCTGTTCTTTTTTTATTTGAAATTGTCTTTTCATTCCACATCACTCAGAGAATGTTATTCCAAAGGAATGGACTTTGATGCCTAAAAGTCTCATTGATTACCCAGCATATCTATGCTTATTAATAGATAATTAAATTTTTGTTGTATTTACTATGACCATAGAGTTCTAGGGGTTACATTTTTTCTGAATTATTATTACAGTTATAAGTAGTTCTAACTCATTAAAACAGTATATATATGATTACACATTTGTATAATTATTAAACCAAGATACTTATTTGAAACATATCTTTTAATAGAATGAATGTAACTTTTCCCTTTTATTTTTTATATGTATTCCAGGATGACCATGACTAATTGCTAGGAAGAGAAAAGATTCAATAACTGGATCTATTCTGACTTTGTATTTTTTAGATATTAGCACTGAGACACCTTGTTCAGATAAGAGTGGCAGTTGTGTTCTAAAAATGTCACTTATTCTTTCAATTCCTTCCCAATTATATACCCAGATATTATACAAAAGGTTTGGTAACCCATCCGCTGACAATGTGATTAGCTTTTCTCTCAATCTTGGTGAAAGCAAACCATGGGAAGCTTTCAAGAGGATTTAAGAGAATCTCTTTTCGGTGTCTGGGAAGCAGGACAGTGGTTTCACCAGGCTCAGCAACTGAGCAACTGTCGATTTGATCAGCTACTCTTTTCACTGAGAAAGTCTTGCTTAACCTGACTGCCCAGGAAAGTTGCAACACTGTCCATCTTCTTATGCCTTTGTGCATGTGATATTTTATAAAGAGCCCTTACTCTTTATGAAAGAGTATATTTTATAAAGGGCTCTTACTGCAGGATGTGCTTTACGTGCATTTGCTTCAAATCTACCTATTTAGCTTGTTCTGCTTGTGGAAGATCATTGGCACGTCCATCCTCCCTGCTTGGCCCACCAGCCTGGTTGGATTCTCTGATCGTCAAGACTCATTTCAATGTTCACTGCAAGAAAAATATGTGTGTTTGTGTTGAGAGGAGGCCCACCACACCGGTGAGAGGCAAACTGCAGGACGCATCCCTGAAAGCAGCCTGGCCGATATCAGAATAAGATGGAGCGGGGGTGAACACGGTTCCTATTTAAGTCACAAAAACAAGAGAGATCAAAAGGCCGCTTCTCACTAAGCCACTGAACATGGAATGATGCATTATTACCTAAAACTCTGGGGTATTTTAACAGCTTTATCAAGGTGTAATCGACATACGACAAATGCACACGTTCAAAGTGTACAATTTGATAGGTTTTGAAACGTGTACCCCATCAAGATAATGATGATACTGTCGATGAAAAATTAATCAATGGTCAATCTAAGAAAGTAATGGAAACTTTAATTTGTGTCAACCTGGGGATTATAATCCGGGACAGTTTTTCAGAAAGCTCTGAGGACTGTTCTAAAGAGGTGATGGGGGAGGCCAGTATATAGGTGAATCTGACAAAGGGGTACGTGCAAACAAGCACACAGCTTGGTAGGAGGTTACGCTCTTCAGGCAGGACAGATAACTTTAATGGTTTTAGTGCTTTTGTAAGTGTGGGAAGAGGCAAGAATCCAGGTTCATAAAAATTTTCTCCTGAAAATATCGAACTCTCTGAGGGCCAGTTGCCAGTTTCCCCAGAGCACAAAGTGCCTCATCCTGATCTTCACCCTGAAATCCTTTCAGGGTGTCTGTAAGTCAGTGACTGTGGTGGTTGATGACTTATTTCTTGTAGAACTGGATGGTGAGCAACATACTTTATGTTACAATCCCCACCCTTTTGGTCTTAATTTTGACCAAGGTTTAGGAGGCAGTTCATGACCAATTTATCCTATGGTGCTAGGAATGCTCATACCCAGGTCAGGCGAGGATTTCCTTGATAGGCCACTCAGTGTGCTGTTACTGGAATAGGCCCTGTTAACAGTAGCCCAAAGCCTCTGGGCCGCCTGTCCTACTAGTCTGTTAGGGTCCAGGAAATGGTTCCCTCTTGTGGCTTCTTCCCATACCTAGAGTGACACTATTACAACCACTGACCTTATAGAACTATGTATCTGACAATTGTTTTAGGTCACCTGGTCCTCATTATTTTTAGCGGAGGCTCAGTCGCACATTTGGTAATGCAAGAAACAAAAATCTTGTAACATAGGCAGAATACAAGTAATATAGCTAGTGACATTATTAAGGTCATAAGTAAGTATTTAAACTAAGCACTTCTTTTAGGTGCAGCCCACTATCTCCCCAGGTCATCTGACCAGTCTGTTCTGTACCAATCATTATCTTTAAGGGAAACGATATAGTGGCCTTGTCCATGAAGTCCACAAAGACGTCTGCACATACAAGGTGAGTGGTGGGTCATCGTGACCCCTTACAGCGTAAGGAAAGGAATGTTATCTTCTAAGGAGTTACACGGCTGTCGCCAGAAGGAGAAAAATTGATTTCTGTGGCTGAGCAGATATTGGGGAGGTCAGGTGAACACATAATGCAGATGCCCATGCACTCTAGTGGGGAGGGAGGAGGCCGAAAGGCAGAGAAAAAGCTTATGTTTTACCTTTGTCTTGCCTTGCCTTAACATATGAATTTTTATTTCATCAATACACTCATCCCTAGAACTTTCCTCCTGCTCTCTCCAATCCAGGCAAACTTGGATCTGCTTTCTGTCCCTACAGACTGCTTTGCGTTTTCTGGGAATGTACATGCGAGTATGTGTGTGTGTGTGTGTATAGGGGGGCGGGTATCAAACTTCGGTTTTCAGCTTCAGAATAAATAAGAAGACATCAAGATTAAAAAATGCCTTCAGTGACTTTATCACGGTCAAACTTCAAGGCAGTAGAAAGGGATTTACTGGGGGTAGGACAGGGCAGATCAGGTCAGCAGGTAGAATACACGGTATTCATAGAGCAACGTACAGATAGATACTCTATTAATATAGAGTTATAAACATTTTCTACGGTTTGATGAGGACCAGCCACACACGGAGTAAACAAAAGAAGCTCTGGCCACTCCAGGTAAGCACACCCACTGGGAAGAGGTCACAGAGTGCTTGCTTCAGGGGCACAATCCGAGCCCCGGACGGCGTGACAACCCATCCTGTCCTGACTTTCCCGGGGGTCTTTCCTTTCACGTAGAGAAAAGCTGAAAATAACTGCTTGTATTTTAAAAGTGACACATTTTGGGCTTCCCTGGTGGCGCAGTGGTTGAGAGTCCGCCTGCCGATGCAGGGGACACGGGTTCGTGCCCCTGTCCGGGAGGATCCCACGTGCCGCGGAGCGGCTGGGCCCGTGAGCCATGGCCGCTGAGCCTGCACGTCCGGAGCCTGTGCTCCGCAATGGGAGAGGCCACAACAGTGAGAGGCCCGCGTACCGCAAAAAAAAAAAAAAAAAAAAAAAGGGACACATTTTTATGTTCACCCCCTCTCTCCAGCGCTGTGGACACCTTGTTCTCGTGGGCTCCCACTTGGAGGCAGTGGTTCTCATGTGGTTGGAGGATGGACGAGGCGCGAGTGCAGAACTGTCCTGGCTCCACCCACAGCTGATTTCCCGCCGCCTGGTGAGGCCACCTGCGCCTTCTCCTGTCCTCACCCTTAACACAAACGTCCCTGGGCCGGGAAAGGCAGGCAGTCTTGTGTTACAGGCATGTGCCTGCTGTGGGCTGAATTGTGTCCTCAAAATTCACATGTTGAGTCCTGACCCCCAGGGCCTCAGGATGGGACTGTGTTTGGAGACGAGGTGTTTAAAGAAGTGATTAAAGTAAAATGAAGCCACTAGGGCGGGCTCTACTGCAACGTGACCGGTGCCCTTATAGGAAGAGGAGATTGGGACACAGAGACACACAGGGATGACCATATGAGGACACAGGGAGAAGACGGCCGCCTACACAGCAGGGAGAGAGGCCTCTGCAGGACTCAGCCCTGCTGACACCTTGCTCTGGAACTTCCAGCCTCCAGGACTGTGAGAAATAAATGTCTGTTGTTTAAGCAGCCCTGTGTGTTATATTTGTTATGGCAGCCAAGTTATGACGTCTTGCGTTTATGGGGCCTTAAGGAGTTAATGTCCCAGGAAGAGGGGACTGCACCAGGGTCCCTCTGCATGTGAGCTGCTCTGCATGCAGGGCCTCCAGGCAGGCCAGTTTCAGGGGCAGCTGCCAAGGGACTCCTTCCAAGCCATGCATGCTCCTGAGCCCTGGACAGGGGGGCACATGCCCCTGTTTGGGAACCTCTGGTCTCAGCTGGGTTCTCCCAGGCACACGTGGAGTTGTGCGTTTGTGGTCGACACAAAGGTTGGGGTTCTCGGGCACATGGTGGGTGTGCCCTGAGCCGCCAGGCCTCCTGCAGGAAGGGCTGCCCTGTGCCCCCTGCCGTTCCTGGGAGGGACCTGCCAGTGATTTTCTGAGCTGAGAATCTGACTCTCGTCTACTTTACACACAAGTTATTTCTGTATGGCTTTAAGAAATGCTAAATTTTGTAGGAATAGAACAATGATGTGTTTCTAGGAAAGCTTGTTCTCACAGTTATTCAGAACTTTACCAAGAATTCTCCGACATTTTGGAAAATTGAATCTCCTGGTAAAGTGGCTCAGAGTTTCTGAATTGCCAGTAAATGCACCAGGATTACTGTCACCACAGTAATTCAAATTATATAAAATGATGCCGATTTGTCCTCATTAAAAAAATATAAAATTAAATATAAACTTTGAATCGAGTTGAATGTTATCTGTCTTTTCTTAAATCTAAATTGAAGAAAACTTTAAACAAACATTTGATTAATTAGTGTAGTTGAAGCCAAGCACTCACCTATTAAATTATGTATTATTTCATTAAAATGTATTTATCTTTAATTCTCCTCTCTATTGTAACTATAGCTGCATACACACATATACATAGTTATACTTAAATTATATGTGTAGAGAGATTATGTTATCTCTGCATCTCATTTCAGAAAGTGAGGGGAGTGTTACAAAGTACTTGATATAAAAGGGGTGAGGGTCTGATGGGCTGACCCATGACATAGCATTTCATTCCCACTAAGGTGCTAGAATCGAAAAGACAGACAATAACAAGGGAACCTTGAAACACCCCTGGTGGGAATGTGAAATGGTGCCACCATTTTGGAAAAGTCTGGCAGTTCCTCAAAACGTCAAACATGGAGTCACTACAAGACCCAGCGATTCCACTCCTACGTATAAACCCAAGAGAAAGGAAAACACGTCCACACAAATATTGTACACGCATGTTCATAGCAGCATGAGTCACAACAGCCAAGATGTGGAAACCACCCAAATGACCATCAACAGGTAAACAGAACAGATACACACAATATGGTCCATCCACACAATAGAATATTACTCAGCCATGAAAAGGAGTGAAGCACTGACACTCACTACAATGTTGATGAATCTTGAAAACACGATGCTCATTGAGAGAAGCCAGACACAGAAGGACCCTGTCTTAGTCTGCTTGGGCTGCCATAGCAAAATACCAGGCTGGTGGCTTGAACAACAGAAATGTATTTCCTACAGTTCTGGAGGACAGAGGTCAGAGATCAGGGGGCCACCATGGTGAGGTTCTGGTGAGGCTCTCTTCTTGGTTGTACATGGCATCTTCTCCCTGTGTCCTCACGGGGAGAAGATGTGAGGGGGCTCTCTGAGGTCTCTTTTATAAGGACACTAATCCCATAATAGGGGCTCCACCCTTATGACCCAATTACTTCCCAAAGGCACCACCTCCTAATACCATCACCTTGGGGGTGAGGATTGCAACATGTGAATTTTGGAGGGACACAAACATTCAGCCAAGAACAAGCACAAACTGTATGGTTCCATTTATATGAAATGTCCATTAGAGGCAAAGCCACAGAGACAGGAGGGGGTTAGTGGTGCCAAGGGCTAGGGGAGGAGGAGGGGTCTCCTTTTGGGGGGATGAGAATGGTTTAGAACCAGATGGAGGTGGTGCTGACACAACATTGTGAATGTGATAAATACCACTGAGCTGTACAAGTTAATGGTAAATGGTGGATTTTATGTTACATATATTTTAATAACAACTAAAAAAAATTATTCATCACATCAACAACTTGACACCTCAGGGAATTTCCGTTTCTGCCAAGAGACCCCGTCTGCTTGTGCAGGTGATTCCTGGGACCCCGGGTGACCTCGTGGGGGCCGTGGAGTGTAAATGAGGGCATGAACAACCCCACACAGGGACGGTCCAGAGGCAGACCCAGGGCTCGTCCCCAACAGCACAGGACAGAATCCGTTTGGATTTGTCATCACACTGTGAACAGCCCCATGGGGCCGGTGGCCGGGCAGTGCCTGACTGCAGCCCTGGACATCGGGGCCGTGGCCTGATCTCCCTCGCCCTAAGGCTGGGACCTGCCAGGTGAAGCCAACGGCACTATAGTCAGTCCTTGGGAGCTGCAGGAGCACGGGCCCAGCCACAGAGTAAGGCCAGAGCACTTCCAACTACCTGAACACCCACATGTTAGAGACAGGATTTTCCCGTAATGCACAGGGGACCTGAAAGTGTGTGTTCTCAGGTAAGCTGATAACACCGCCCCCTGCATGTGTGGACACCGCCCTTACGGCGGCAGAGTTGAACCCTTAGCTCTCCCCCACCAGAATTGACCTCCAAGGCCTTCTGGGGGTGCTCCCCAAACCCGGAGGATGTGTCCTGCCTGAGGCTCCTGACACAATATACTCCCACTCAGGACGGCCTGCAGAGGTCGGGCCCCATGCAGCAGGACGTGACCCTGGACACAGGTGTGCCCACCCTGCACAGAGGGTCCCCTACGAACAAGTGTCAGGTCACTTCTTAGGGCCACGCCCATGTCCCGCTCGAGGTGCAAGGCCCACCCCACTGCCGGCCCACGTCCCTTTCTCTGGGGCACCTGCGGGACTCAAGCCCGCACCTTCCCCAGGCCTGCCTCCCCGCCATGTAAGGCTGTCAGCATAACTGATGCCATCCTGGGCTCGTCCTTCCGCTGACCCTACCCAGGACTGTACTGTGTGGCCAATCACTTCTCTGACCTCAAGGCTTTTCTAGTTAATAGAGGCTGTTTAGTAATTATCAGGACCAGGTGGCCTCTATGCTTTGTTAGTCCCCAAACAAGGAAGACCTTCGCTGACGTGTTCCCGGCGCCCACGAGGCCAGTTACCCATTCATGAACCTTGACTTAGGAATGTATGTCCTGTTTCCAAGCACACCCCGCCCACAAGTTAACCATAAGTTGTTCCGGTGACCCCTTGGCCATGCAGAGTGCGGCGGCACACGCTTCCGGTCGCTGTCCACCACATCCCAGTCCCACCCTATGAGTAAACTACCCAATGATAAACGGATCCATTAATTACCTGGAGCTGCCTGCCTCGCTTTTCGGTCTCACGATGCCCTGTGAGTTCGGTGGGCACTTCTTGTTCCCTCCATCTGCTAACACCTCACTTACTACTGTGGGTTCAGTAGTGTCCCCCCGCCCCCAATTTATATCCATTCTGACCCCAGAATCAGGCCTCATTTCTGAAACAGGGTCTCTGCAGACGTGGTTAAGATGAGGTCATGCTGGATTCGGGAGAGCCCTAAATCCAGCAGCTGGTGTCCTTATAAGAAGAGGGACATCTGGACACAGACACAGAGGAGAAGCCACGTGACGATGGAGGCAGAGGTGGGGGTGATGCAGCCCCAAGTCCAGGGGCGCCAAGGATTAATGGAGACCAGAGAAGCCGGGAGAGGCCAGGGCAGATTCCCTGAAGTTCCAGCAGGAACCAACCACACCTTCATTGTGTATTTCCAGCGTCCAGAGCTGCGAGAGAGAAATCTCTGCTGTTGTGACCCACCCCCCCGGCTTGTGGCATGTTGTCACGGTCGCCCCAGGACCCCCACACCTGCCAGATGATGAGACACAAGGCATCGGAGGAAGGAGCCCCTCGGTATCTGGACGAGCGTCTTTACACACACGTCTGGGTGTTGAAGATGGAGGACACGCAGCCGCCTCCCCACCCGAGCTGGGCGTCCGGCTGCCTTGCTGTCCCGCTCGCTCCTGTCGTATGTCCAGTGGGTGACCCGCCCCTGTTGATGCGGGCGCCCCACCGCTGTCCTGCGACCTCCCCACGCACAGCCCACCCACAGGCCCTGCTCCGGCCCTGGCCGCTCAGCAGCCTCAGCTTGCCTGCAGTGACGGGTCAGGGGACCCGCTGGCCCCGCCCAGCCCAGGGGCGGTGCCCGAAGCAGGAGGCCCTGGGCAGCCGCCCTCCGACCCTGACCAGGTGAGGCCTGGAGCACGCACCTCGAGCTCCTCCGGGCCCTGATGCAGCCCCACGTGCCACCAACCCCACACACTCCCCGGCAGGTGGAGGCTCCGTGTCCCCAGGCACAAGACACTTCTCGAAGGCGGCCCTGGGGTGTGTCTTCAAGCCGCTCCACGTTTGCCCAACCTGGCTGGGAGCCCGCGGCCGGTCGCCTTCATAGGAGCAGACAGAGGGCATCCCTGAGGCCCCCGTGCCCCTGCCCCTAAGTGACCCCGCCCGTCGCAGCCCAGGCCGCCCGCCTCTGACCACCGCGTCCCCCCGCCAGCTCCGGCTCGGCCCTCTAGAGGCTCCCCACTCCCCGGAGGGCAGGGCTGACCGCCCTCGGCCTCCCTGAGTCAGGACACCGCTTCCTCCGTGAGGCTCCTGGATTCCGGCCTGGGGGGCCCCCACGCCCCCACGAGCTGTGTCGACCACGAGGATTCTCACCTCAAGAGGCCCCGTAAGACGGACTCCCCGGGACCTCAGAATGGGACTTTGTGTGCAGATGGGCCACCGTAGAGCTGCCCGGGGAGAGACGAGGTCCTTGACCTGTGTGTGGGCGTCCTCATGGGGGGCATTTGGACCCAGACCCACGGGGGAGAAGGCGATGTCATGGCAGAGACGGAGACAGGCCTGGGAGTGGCCTGGGACCGACTGACCCCAGAACCCGCGGAGGAGCGGTCCCCTAGCACCTTGACCTCGGGCTCCAGGCCTGAGAGGAAGCGTCCCCTGTCCCAACCCCGCCCCCCGTCTGGTGTCCCGTGCCGGGGCCACGGGAATCCCACACCCGGCCTGCGGGGCGCGACGCTGTGCTTGCTGACACCCAGGACCATCACTGGCCGCCTCCCCTCTGGGCATGACCCCCACTCCTCCTCGGGGAGGGACCCAGGGCCCAGGACCCCCGTCCCACACGTCCCCGTCACGGCGACCTTCCCCCCTCATCCAGCCACCCCTGGGGCATCTCAGGCCCCAGAAAGGAGCCGCAGCGGCGTGGTGATCATGGCGAGTGGCCGCAGGCCACTGCACCCATCCCCAGACTTGAGTGTGGCCATCTGAGAAGGGACCCACCAGCCCCCCGACCCAGGCGCCCCGTTTCACAGGGCAGGTCCTCTTGCCGAAGCTCTGGAGGGGGCTGTCGAGCAGGGGTGACTGAGGCTTGTGAACATGTGGGCCAGAGAGGTCCTCCCCAGGAGCCCAGGCGCAGTGAGCCCAGGGCATGTCCATCCCTCCCCCGCTGTACCCCACGGAGTGAGGAGAAAGCCCCAGTGACCCCCAAGAAGAGACATGACACCCAGAGGACTACACCATCCACAGAGGGACTGAGTGTCCACCTCATTTCCCCGGAGAGAACATTGTCTTCTCCGGGACCGCCAGATTGGCCCATGTGCCCACAGACACCCAGCTTCAGTGAGCCAGCCAGACAGAAAACCCCCTTCCAGGGTCCCCTGTGTTAATAGACCCAGCCTTCGGGGGAGGGGGGCCGGCCCAGCGAGGATCCACGTGCCCCAGCGTCGGAGACTCACTGCCCGTCCCCCTGCCCGTCCCCCTGGCCCTCTCCTGCGCCCTGTGCTCTAACCCCCTCAGGAAACCCTCCTCTCCAGGCTCCGAGCGCCCACATTTCCCACGTCCACCCCCTCACTCTCCACTTCAGTGTGCCTGTCTCCCCGCCAGGTGAAGAGGAGGGCAAACGTCCCACACGGGTGTTTTCAGCAGTGGACACGGGGCTTCCTTTCTCTTGCCGGCTGGGGTCTGGCGGGACACCAGGTGGCTTCCAGCGGCGCGGGGCTAGGCACCGCCCTGCGGGGAGCAGCCGTGATCCCCGCGCCTACAGCGCCGCCTGCTGGCCTCTTCGTCCTCCCGTCGGGCACAGTCTTCACCTTCCCCAATGCCTCGCGTGGTCCCTCTCCACACTGTCCAGCGATCAGCCCCTCCTCCCCACCGCCATCACCCCCAGCTCCACACCCCTCGTCCAGCCTCAGGGATGACCCAGGACCCTCCCTGGGCTCCCCGCCTGCCCACCCTTGGTCGGTGTCCTCAGTCCACCTGTGTGGACAGGTGAGGTTCCCTCCAGAAGTTCCCAAAGGCTTCACCTCAACATCCTCCTCGACGTCGACCCCGTGTCCCGTCGGGATGTTCCACCCTCACCAAGCCCCCAGCTCCATGGCAGGGGCAGGCATCAGGCCTGCTGCATGCACTGCTGTGCGTCCTGCTGTATACACAGGCATGACCCTGCCCCAGGATGCAGGAAAGGCAGCCCTACCGCGGGGTGTGGGGAGACGCACCAGTGGCAGGGCGGACGTCAGCTCTCGGCTCAGCAGGCAAGGGCAGCTGGGTTCTCGCTCCTTGGACCCTTTCTCACCCAGCCTGACTGTGACCCAGCTTTGTTCCCACCCCCATTGTCCCTCCACTGGCCTCGCTGTTATGAGCAGAGCCGGACAGTGTGGTCAGCGGTCACAGGCTGAGGCACAGGGACGCTGGCTGACCCGCGTGCACCCATGCTGACCACGCGGAACGGGCGCTGCACCGGGGCCCGTGCGGTGCGGGTTCACCTGCCCACAGAGAGGCCGGGCCTCTGTCCTGGCTCCCAAAGGTCACCTTGAGTCTGACGGGAGTGTCTGTGCTCCGTGGACCTCGCTCCAGGCTGGTCTGTGCTGACAGTGTGAGGCACAGTGGGGCTTCCTGAGTCCCCCCGGGGGCTGGAGGCCAAGGTCAGGCACGTGGTGGTCCCCACGTTGATGTGACAGGCCCCAATACACCCTGCACCTCAGGACTCATGTGGGCTTCCCTGGGCTGCCACAGCTGAGGATGCTGGGCCCTGCTCATCACCTCTGCCTTTGCTGATTTTAACTTGGATGCTTTGCCATAATAAACCCCGAGTAAAACAGCTGCAGAGGGTTCTGGGCGCCTCCAAGAAAAAAGAAGCCGAGGAGGGGGTCTCTGGGTCCGTGACTCCACAGTTGGGGTCAGAAGTCGGGGGGCAGGTGTCTCGGGGCCCTGGAATCTGAAGGGCCCCTCTACCAGGGGAGGGTTAGGAGACCTCGGGTGGTAGTTATTCTGAGGCCAAGGCCCTCCTGGGTAGGAGGCATCCTAGCCCCCGTGGATCCCAAAGGGGCCGGCTCCCTCCTCCCCTCAGCCCCCAGGCCTGGTCCCTACTCTTGAGAAATTCCCTAGGGTGGAGTCCCGGTGCTGGAAGTGCCCTGATGCTGTGGCCTCCTGAGCCTCCGGTGAGGGTAACAGGAGTGGGGGAAGACTTGTTTGCAGAAAGGGAGCTTCTGCCAGAACAGAGCCTGGGTCTGCTGCCCCTGACCCCAGGTGCACTGGGGCAGGAATGTGAGAGTGATGCTCCTTCCCCTCCCAAGACACACAGGACACACGGGCCACTGGTCACTGGGCTCCCACACAATGTTAAAATCTCACATGCAGGCCCGTTGGGTGAGAGACACCACTTAAAAACTATTAATGGGGCCAGGGGGGCCCAGGGGGTGAAACTGGGGGTAGGGAGAGTTGGAAAATCACCCAAGGACGTGCTCTCCCTGCAGTGACCCCCCAGGTGAGCCCAGGTGGAGGTGGACCCCTCAAGTCAGAGCCCTCACGGCTCGGCCACCCACCTTCTGGGCCTTTGGGGGACAAATACCCAAGCACCCCCAGTCCTTGCGTACACCTGCTGCAGTGAGGGCCTGCCATGTCTTCTTCATGGCCAAGTTCTCACCCCTCCCAGAAAGCCTCTTGGGGGCTAATGGGATGGGGGTGTCCATGGCAGGAGCAGAGGTCCATGACTGGATGGGGGTGTCCATGGCAGGACCGGAGGGGCTGTGGTGGGCTGGAGGCCACGTGGCAGGAAGGAGGGCTCCCCCCCATCTTGCTTGGTTGTAGGCCTGCACACAGTGCACCAGGCTGTGGACATGGTAGAAGGTGCAGTGGTCCGGGGACTGGTCCAGCCCATGCAGGTGTCTGACCGCCAAGCGTTCAGTGTAGACAATGCACAGGGAGTCCTGGCCGTGCTCGCACACTCCCGGGAGGTCACCTCAGCGTGGTCCCAGGAATGACCGGGAGGTCGGCCAGAAGTGCCCCCCACCCAACCTCACTAAGTTCTCACAAGAAACAAGAGGCAACTCCGTGCAGAAAGACAGAACATCCCCAGCCTGATGCTGCCCTGAGGAAGGTCGGCTGGCATCTGGGAACTGGGCTGCTGTAGTTGGTTGAATGGGGGCCCCCGAAAAGTTATGTCCACCTCATGCCCCCCAGAATCTGAGAATGGAACCTTATTTGGAATTGCAGATATAATTAGTTACGGATCTGGAGATGAGGTCATCCTGGATCAGGGTGGCCCTAAATCAATGACAGTGTCCTTATGAGAGACAAGAGGAGAGAAAGAGACACAGAGGGGACCGCAGGTGAAGATGAAGGCAGAGATGGGAGAGATGTGGTCACAAGGGATGCCTGGGGGTCCAGGGATGCCTGGAGCCCCCAGAAGCTGGAACAGGCAGGAAGGACCCTCCGCTGGAGCCTCCAGAGGGAGGGTGGCACTGGGACACCTTGATCTCAGACGTCTGGTCTCCAAGACTGAGAGAGGACACATTTCTGCTGTTCTGAGCCACGTGTGTGGTCGTTTGTCACAGCTGCCCCGGGACACGAAATGCAGCTGGTGAGCAGCTCCCTGCCCTGATCTAAACCCTCCCTCCGCCCGCTAGGGGCAGCCCCCTGCGCCTTTGCTGTTTGCACAAGCCATGTGGTTCCTGCTGAACCCCGCTCCCCTTCTGGGCATTTACATTTTGGAGGCCGAGGGCAGACAACACCACGTGACCAGCCCCTGCCGGGTGCCAAGCCTCTAATGAGCTTCCCGGGGGGAAGGGGACGGGGGTAACTATCATGATTCTGCCCTTTGTCGCTGGGGGAAGAGACACCCTAGAGACCCTCGAGGGAAGGAGGAGGCATGGAGGGTCATGAGGTGACCGGAGCAGGGGCCCTCCCACCCGTGCACCCCTACTGTATGTCGCGACCCCTCTCAGCCGTGAGCGCACAAACGCGTGCCGAGTCCTGTGAGCGTCCCAGGAAGTCCCTGGAAGGTGAGGGCGGCCCTGCAGACCCCACCCCTTTCCTCCACGTCTAGTAAGACCCACTTCTCCTTGCCATTCCAGAAGCGCTTCTGGAGCTGATCTGGGAGGGGTTCTGGGGTTTTATAGGCTGAGCCCCTGTTATTATGCCCCTACTTCCCCACAAGAGCCTCCAGAATGAGCTGTTTGCTCTGTTGCCTGAATGGCCCCCCGCCCACCAATATTCTCAGGAAAGAGTCAGAGAGGACGCTCATTCACATGCCCCTCCCAGCACACAGGACTCTCGTGGGCAGGCCCCTCCCCGGATATGGAGCTCACCTGGGGATGCACCCAGCAGCCCACGGGGCTCTCATGGGCAGGCACCCCGACAGGGCTGGGCACATAGGAACCGTGCACATAGCTGGCGTTGCAGAGTACCCCCTGCCCACCTGTTGGTCAGAGCTGACCCTGAGCGCCTCAGAGCAGGACCTGAACTAAAAAACAGCAGCTCCTGGACAGGTAGGTCTGTGACCCTGGGTTTCACTCATGCGGCCTCCCTCCACCGGGTCTTCCAGAGGTTTCCGCAACACCTAAGACACTGGGATCCTGTCTCCACCCACCAGCCCTCCTCTCCCTGACTCCTGGGCTCTTCTCATTAGGAGAGGGTCTTCCTGAAATTGTCTCCCGCTCTTGGACCAGATAAAATGATTAGAAAACAAGCCAGAGCTGCAGCCCCTTGTCTATCCTGACCCTCAGGACCCTATACCTGTTCCTTGGACCTGGCTGGTGCAGCAAAGGCCACTTTCTGCATCTCTGAGCCCCTGATGGGCGAGGATTGGCTGACCTGAGCAGCCTGACCCGCCGGCCCCAGGTGTGCCTGGGTTGAGCTCTGTATGGACATCCCCTCCAGGCAGCAAGAGGACCTGCAGCTGCACCTGAGGCTATAATCTCTGCCCCATCAGCCACCGCGGGGCTGGGCTGGTGGGAGGGAGTGAGGGGCCGCGGCCTTGTGGGTGGCGCAGCCTGAGCGGGGCTCTGCTGGACCTTCCACAGCAGCTGCCGGGCTGCTCCCTGCTAAGGAAGAGGATGCATCACCCGTACCTGCCATTGGAAGTTCTCCCCAGGCAGAGGTGAGGAGGCAAGAAAAAAGTCAGTGGGGGCCCGGAGAGGAGGGGCAGCTCAGCTAGGTAAACGGGAAGCTTCCAGAAGAGCGCCCGGGGCCAGGACCATCCCACATGGCCTGCGGGAGCCAACTCAGCAAGCGTGCTGTCCCTGCGTGGCTCCCAGCCATTTTCTCCAGCCGGTAAGGTCCTTGCGCATATTTAGGTCTGCTTTCCTGGGAAGGGTGGAAAAAGCTCAGGAGCAGCTGGCCTGGGGGTCAGCTCACGTTTACTCAGGGCCGCCGCCGCCCCAGCTTTCCAACGGGGAGGCTCCTTGTGGGGAGCTGAGAGGAGTGTGGGAGCTGGGGGGCTGCTGGCTGCCTGGGAGAAAATCCCCACCTGTGATCAACTTCAGAATTGTTCATGCGTGTAGCAAGTGTCCTGACAGGGTTTTCACCTGTGTAACTGGCGTGTTTTTTTTTTTTTTTTTAATTTATTTTGGCTGCGTTGGGTCTTCGTTGCGGTGCGCGGGCTTCTCATTGAGGTGGTTTCTCTTGTTGCGGAGCACGGGCTCTAGGCGCACAGGCTTCAGTAGTTGTGGCTCGTGGGCTTAGTTGCTCCGCGGCATGTGGGATCTTCCTGGACCAGGGCTCGAACCCGTGTCCCCTGCATTGGCAGGCGGATTCTTAACCACTGCGCCACCCAGGAAGCCCACTGGCAGGTTCTTAATTAGCAGCATGAATGGTGACATCAGAGGTCCTGAATCAGGACTGAAATACATACCCCCACATGCACAGGTGTGAGGCCGTGTGCAGCTGGCACCCTTAGGGATGGGCTTCCGACTGACCCCTCAACATTCTGGTGTCCAGATTCTGCTTTATGATTTCTG
Organism: Mesoplodon bidens; assembly: GCF_964165515.1. NCBI lineage: Eukaryota > Metazoa > Chordata > Mammalia > Artiodactyla > Ziphiidae > Mesoplodon > Mesoplodon bidens. Next base: position 11,886,139 of record NC_138166.1, read on the forward strand.
GGGCCCAATGCTGACCCTAAGGGCTCTGCACTCCAGCCTCTATCTTTAGTGAGACCCATACTTCCAGGATCCTACAGAGCAGTGTCTGTGTGACTGTTCTGTGGCTTCTCTAACAAATGACCACAAGCTGGGTGGTTTAAAACAACAGGAATTCATCCTCCCCCAGTCCTGGAGGCCAGACATCTGAGATCAAGGTGTTGCAGGACTAAAGTCCCTCCAGAGGCTCCAGGATAGGGTTCTTCCTGCCTTTTCCAGCTTCTGGGGGCTCCAAGCGTCCCCAGGCTTGTGGCTGCATCCCTCCCGTCTCTGCCTCTGCACATGGCTTCTCCTCTGTGTCTGTGTCTCTCCTGTTTTGTCTCTTACCAGAACACTGTCATTGGATTTAGGGCTACTCTAACCCAAGAGAACCTCATCTCGAGAACCTTAACTACATCTGTGTATTTTCCCAAATATGGTCCTGTTCACATGTTCTGGGGGGACACAACTTTTGAGGCAACCATTCAACCCATTATCTGTGTATGAAATAACCCTCTCATTTTAGGAGATTACCAAGGTCCCGTATAGACTGGCATAGAAGGCAGCCATGTGGGTGGCGGTCTGGGGAGAATCAGGACCCAGGAAGCACCTGGAAAGGATCAAGGCCTGGTGAGCTCTTCCACCATGCGGCTGTGCAAACAGCCACTCCACTTGTCCGTGGAGAGGGGCCCAGTGCCAAATCCAAAAGTGGTTACCTTGCAAAGCTGGCTCTCCTGGGACTTCATCATCAATAGCATCCAGTACCCCATAACTACGGGCTTGGAAGAATCGCTTTCTGGTGTGTGATGATGGCACTCTCACTTGAGGCTCATCAAGCCTAGAATAGGAATGTTTGAAGGAGAAGAGTTTGGAAGATTGTGAACCAATCTTCCTTGGTTGTCAAGGAAACCAAGCAGGTTTGCCAAGGTTGTTAAGGAAACTGCTTTGAAGCACCATCACCTGAGTGGTGGTCTCAGCATGAGCTGGGGTTTGAGAAAAGTGTGATGAGATTAAGCCTCACTTTCTGTGACAGCTGGGGAGGGATTTGTAAAGCACCTTGGCTTTTAGGGCAAAGGTTCCTTGCTGCCACAAAGTGTTTCCCCAAATGGGCTGAGGCTCAAGGTGTCCCTTCATGCGACAGTCCGGGGCAGGTGGGTGTCAGGGCCCAGGCTCTGTCCCCCTTGTTTCTCCTCCGTGCTTCTCGGTGGAGAGCTCCAACCAGCAGGGTGGGGTGACCACGTGGGCACCAAGCCCTCCGTCCTAGGATGCAGACTGGCCAAGGCCCTCACCACCTCCACTACTTCCCCTTGGTAACAGGAGACACTGCGCCCCAGCTGCAAGGGGTGGGAAGGCTGGGAGGTGCAGGGGTGCCGCGAGCAGGAAAAAGGAAAATGGGTTCTGGTGGGCAGCTGGGCGGCTCTGCTGTGAGGGTCGCCCAGACACCAGCACACAGTCCTGGGTCCTGTGAAATGTGACGCCACCTCAGCATGAGCTCTTCGAGGCTTTGTGGTTCTGGAAATTCTCTAGGAGGTGGTTCACAGCAGGTGAAGCTAATGCTCTCTGTGGAGGTGGTGAAGCCAAAGGTCTGCAGTTCAGACTGAAGGTGCTGTTGTACGTACAGTACAAAACCATGTCCTGTGAAAGTAGTTCAGGGACGTTTAACTCAACTACAGGTAAATAGTTCGCTACAGTGAATGCAGTCGTGTTACGCTTACAGTCTTCTGTCTTGTGCCTCTCCTCAGGGGCCCGCCCCTCAGCTCCTGAGCCTCTTGTAAGTCATGTACAGGGGAATGGAGAGTGGGCCCTGTCCAGTCTGAGCCCTGAATTACCCTGTGTGTGACTCTGCCCGGGGCTGCCGTAACAGATACCACAGACAGGGCAGCTTAACCAACAGGCCAATCTCCTAGTCCTGGATGCTCTATGAGATCCAGGTGTGTGCAGGCTGGTTTCTCCTGAGGCTTCTCTCCTTGGCGTGTAGACAGCCATCTTCTCCCAGGTCCTCGCATGGTCTCCCCATGTGCCTAAAGTGTCCTAGTCTCTTCTTGTAGGACATCAGTCCTGTTGGATTAGGATCCACATTGTGACCTCATTTTTCCTTGATCACCTCTTTAAAAACTCCATCTCCAAAACAGCCACATCCTGGGGTCCTGCGGGTTAGGGATTCAGCATGTGAATTTTGGGGGACATGACTGAGCCCACACCATCCTGCTTAGGAACCAGCATGTGCCTTGGTCCCTCCTTCCCTCAGGTCACACGGGGATCATGTGATGGCGCAGGGAGAGGCCACTCCTGCAGGGTTTGTGTCCCAGCTGGGGAACACTTCTCTGCTCTCTTTGATCACGCAGCGGCAGTGCCAGCCCCCCGTTGAGCTGAGCAGTTCTGGGGTGTTGTGCTGTGTCGCCTGGCCTGCTGAGGTGCTCAGTGTCAGGGAACCCAGGAGCCAGCAACCTAGTAGGGATGCCAGGGACTCTCAGGGCCTTGGCAGGTGTCTCTCTCACCAGACACCCAAGCAAATGAGGGAAAACCTTTTGGGGCTCCCAGGAGGGAGAGAGTCACAGTCCTGTTCATGCTGCAGAAAGACCACATTGGGGTGGGATGTGAGATGCACTGGGGGGTGGGGAGCTTTGTCAGGGCCTGATGGAGGAGCCAGGCCCAAGATCGGGCTTGGGCCAGGGCTGTGGGTGTAGAGGGGAATTAGCCTGGGGACGGGCCACAGACTCTGGAGGACGAGCTGACAGTTACTGGGGCACAAGGAGAGTGGGAGCCGGGGAGGCCCCAGTGTTACCAAACCAAGCTTGGTTCCGTGCGCCCATGCGTGGTAAAGCCAGTCTACTGACACCAGGTTGTAGTGAAGGAAAGTGAAGCGTTAATTGTAAAAGTGCCAGGATAGGGAGGATGGGTGGCTTGTGCTCTAAAAACCCTGAACTCCCTGAAGGGTTTCAGCCAAGCAGTTTTAAAAGTCAGGTGAGGGAAGGGGGCTGCAGGGTGTGTGATCATCTGGGGCACAATTCTCTGGCTGATGGTGAGGTTACAAGGCCGTTAACATTATAAATTCTTAGGCACCAATAGCTCTGGGGCTACGCGTTCATGATCATCAAGTAGTCAATTTCTTCCATGTGGTGGTGGTTTTAGTATCTGTAAAACAACTCAGGAAGCGTGCATCACATACTGTTATCTGGGTATTTCAGAGAGGAGTTACAACAGAGGATATGGGGGAGGGGTCTGTCCCGGGAAGGCCCCAGAGGGTCCTGCTCTGTTACAGCAGGTGTCTGGGCTCAGCAACCAGGGGAGGTGGGTGACTCCTGGGTGTGGGGAGCTGCAGGATCCCAGCCCTCTGAGGGACCTGTTAGCCCCCAGGGTGAGATGGGGATGCAGAGGCTGGACAAATGCATCTGGCATAGGAGAAGCATCCAGGCTGGAAATGTCACGGAAATCACTGCAGGGAGGAAGAGGAAAGGCCAGGCGGAGGCAGGTGGGTCACAGCAGACTATGTGCACGTGACCGTGGTCCTGATAGAAGCAACTCAGGGCCATAAAGGAGCGGCCATCAGGGGCTCAGCTTCATTCTCTTGTTCCTTTGTAAAACTCCTATGACAGTTTGAAACACCGCCAGGAGACTTCTGGGCCCAGCGTTGCCATGGCTTCATCAAAGGGGACCAGGCACAGAACAGAACCACTGCAGGCCCCGCTCCTGTCCCCACTGGGAATGAATCCCATCAGGGCTCCGGGGGCCACAGGCTCAGTGAACCTCTGCCCTCAGGACTGGTCTTCCTCCTTGCTCTCACCTGCTGGTCAGAGGCCCAGGCACCCACATCCTGGCTCCACACCACCACCACCACCCGCCCCCAGGGACTGAGTACTATTCCACTGCATATCTGTACAACGTCTTCATTTTTCTGTCAGTGGACAATTTGGTGGTTTCTCTGTCTTGGCTATTGTAAATTGTGCTGCCCTGAAAATAGGGGTGCACATGTCCTTTCCAATTATGATTTTCTCTGGATCTAAGCCCAGGAGTGGGATTGCAGATCCAATGGGAACTCTATGTTTTGGTTTTTAAGGAACCTCCATACTGTTCTCCACAGTGGCTGCACACTTTGCATTTCGACCAACAGTGTAGGAGGGTTCCCTTTTCCCCATTCCCTGTCCAGCATTTATTCTTTGTAAATTTTTGTTGGCGATGGCCATTTTGGCCAATGTGAGGTGATACCTCATTATAGTTTTGATTTGCATTTCTTTAATAATTAGAGATATTGGGTATCTCTCCGTGTGCTTATTTTTTATACAGTGTGAGTAAAATTTACCTCTTGCAATTGGCTTCTTGGAAGTCGGCCCTGTTTTCAATTTTTTTCTGATGATTTACCCAGGGCATTTCTTGAGGGCAGGTATCATTTAGAGCCCTGCTGGCCATGTGAAGATTAAGTGACCAGGGCTTCCCTGGTGGCGCAGTAGTTAAGAATCTGCCTGCCAATGCAAGGGACACGGGTTCGAGCCCTGGACCGGGAAGATCCCACATGCCACAGAGCAACTAAGCCCGTGTGCCACAACTACTAGGCCTGAGGTCTGGAGCCCTCAAGCCACAACTACTGAGCCCTCGCACCACAACTACTGAAGCCTGCGCACCTAGAGCCCGTGCTCCACAAGAGAAGCCACGACAATGAGAAGCCCGTGCACCGCAATGAAGAGTAGCCCCCACTCACCGCAACTAGAGAAAGCCTGTGTGCAGCAACGAAGACCCAACACAGCAAAAAAAAAAAAAAAAAAAAAAAAAATTAATAAAAACCCCACCAAGGTTAAGTGCCCATCAGCACCGGATTTAAAGTTGTTGTTATGGGACTGGCCACAAGGTGGCAGCATTTCTTCATGCCCAACTCGTTACTCTGGCAACAAGAGCCTGAGGGTAAGTCCTCTTCCTCGGTTGTCAGAGAGTGGATTATGCCTGAAGGAACACCCAAGCCTTGTGTCTCATTACTTCTTCCCTCTAATTATTTACCTGAAGGACAAATCCCAACTCCTGCCACACCACTCTGCTGTGGGTACTGTCATCTGTAGGTGGGGCGATCCTAGGGAAGGAGGCTGGAGGTGGGAACCCCACCACCAGGAGACAGGGAACCCAGGGAGCTTTTCAAAGCTCTTCCAGCCTGGAGTCTCCACCATCCTTTGGGTGCACCAGGCTTGCTTTCCCTGTAGGAGGGCCCGCCTGGATCTAGAGATTGTGGGCTCATGGGGAGGGGAACAGGAGCTTGAGGCCCATGGGGGAGGGCTCATTGGCTGGCACATCCTCTCCAGCTCCCTCAGCCCCAGGAGAGTCCAGCCTTGGGACCCAAGCCTGCTCAGGCTCCAGGGATGTAACACCAGCCCAGCTCACCAAGGACTGAGGGGAATAGTCAGCCTTTCTTTTTTCTTTCTGTATTTTTTTTAATGTGTAGTTTGAATTGGAGTATAGAGGGGAATAGTCAGCCTTTCTTTTAACTTTCTATATATTTTTTAATGTGTAGTTTGATTTACAACGTTGTGTGGCTTTTATTTTTGTTTTTTTAGGTGTACACAAACTTGATTCACTTGTATAAAGATGCGTGTATGTTCTTTTTTGGGTTCTTTTCCCAAGAAAACTTATCAGTTATTACAGAGTGTTGAGCAGTTATCCTTGTGGTATACCGTGGGCTTTTGTTGATTATTTGACAAATAGAACTGTGTATATGTTAATCCAAAACTACTAATTTCTCCCAGCCTCCCACCTTTCCCTTTTCGTAACCATAAGTTTCTTGTTTCTGTCTGTGAGGCTGGTGCAGGTGTCTCTTGACATTTTGGTTTTCTCCGTATCTACGCCCAGGAGTGGGATTGCTGGGTCACATGGGACTTCTATGTTTATTGTTGTAAAGAACCTCCATACTCTTCTCCCTAGTAGATGTACTGATGTACATTCCCACCAACAGTGTAGGAGGGTTCCCTTCTCTCCACACCCCCTCCAGCATTTATTGTTGTACATTTTTTCATGATGGCCATTCTAACCTGCATGATGTGATACCTCATTGGACTTTTGATTTGCATTTCTCTAATAATTCGGGATGCTGAGCATGTTTTCATGTGCTTTCTGGCCATCTGTATGCCTTCTTTGGAGAAATGTCCAGTTTGATCTTTGGCCCATACGTTTATTGGGTCGTTCGTTTTGTTGGATATTGAGCTGTATGAGCTGTTGGTACGATTTGGAGATAGAGTTCCTTGGGGGTATCTTCGTTTGCAAATCTTTGTTGCCATTCTGAGGGTTGGTCTTTTTCTTTCCCTTTTTCTTTTCCTTCGCTGTGCAAATGCTTTCAAGTGGAATTTGGTCCCATTGGTTTATTTTTGTTTTATTTTTCCTTATTCTAAAATGTGTATCATAAAAGAACTTGCTGTGATTCATGTCGAAGCATGTTCTGCCTATATTTTCCTCAAGACTTTTTTTTTAAGGTTTTAAAAAAATGTATTAAATGTATTTATTTTTGGCTGCGTTGGGTCTTTGTTGCTGTGCCCAGGCTTTCTCTAGTTTTGTTGAACGTGGGTTACTCTTCGTTGCGGTGCATGGGCTTCTCATTGCGGTGGCTTCTCTTGTTGCAGAGCACGGGCTCTAGGTGCCAGGGCTTCAGGAGTGTTGGCTTGCGGGCTCTGGATTGCAGGCTTAGTAGTTGTGGCGTACGGGGTTAGTTGCTCCGTGGCGTGTGGGACCTTTCTGGACCAGGGCTCGAACCTGTGTCCCCTGCATTGGCAGGGGATTCTTAACCACTGCACCACCAGGGAAGCCCTCCTCAACACTTTCATAGTATCCACCGTCTCCTTTAGATCTTTAGTCTATTTGGAGTTGTTTTTATTTTTTATGGTGTTAGGGAGTATTGTAATTTCATTCTCCTTTTAATTGTTTAAGGAACCTCCACACGGTCATGCGTAGTGGTAGTTACCAATTTACATTCCCAGCCCCAGTGTAGGAGTGTTCCCCTTTGTCCAGCCGTTCTCCAGCATCTATAGATTCTAGACTTTTTGACAATGGCCATTCTGACCACTGTGACGTGATTTGTCATTGTAGTTTTGATTTGCATTTCTGTAATATTTAGCGATGTTGAAAGATTTTCACGTGATTTTTTTTAAACAGTGTGAGTAACAGTTACGTCTTGAAATTGACTTCTTGAACATCTGCCCTGTTTTGAATTCTTTTTGGATGACCTTCCTGAGGACGTTTCTTGAGGGCCTGTGTATTTTACTGACAGCACGCCAGGCCTTGTGGATATGACGCGCCCCTCAGCCCAGGTTTTAAAGTTCTTGTTTGGGAGATGGCCACAAGGGGGCATCATTTCTTCAGGCCCAACTGTTCTTTGTTTCTATAATTTCATTTTTATTTTATATTGGAGTGGAGTTGACTTCCGACGTTGTGTTTGTTTTAGGTGTACAGGACCTTGATTCAGTTACACATAGACCTACATGTATTCTTTTCTGGGTTCCTTTCCCATAGAGGTTACCGTGTGTTCAGTAGAGTTCCCTGTGCTATTCAGTAGGTCCTTTTTGATTATCTGTTTGAAATATATTAGAGTGTATATGTTAATCCCAAGCTCCTAATTTATCCCTCCCCTTACCTTTTTGATAATTTTAAGTTGCTTTTCTACATCTGTGAGTCTGTTTCTGTTTTTTAAATTAGTTCATTCATATGAATTTATAGTTTCCAGCTGTATGTGACATCTTAGGATATGTGTCATTCTCTTTTTGACTTACTTAACTTACTGTAATTATCTCTAGGTCCATAGGTTACTCCAAATGGCATTATTTCATTCTTTTACATGGCTGAGTCATATTCCATTGTGTTCATGTATCACTTCTTTTTCCATTCATCTGTTGATGGCCATTTTGTTTGCTTTCATGTCTTGGCTATTGTAAATAGTGCTGCAGTGCATGCTTAGGTGCACGTGTCTTTTCGAATTCTGGTTTTTAATGCCTATACTCTTTTCTTTTTTTTTTAGGGATCCTTGTGTTCTTTATTTTCACAGAGTGAAAATATCAAAAGTTACATGTGAATGAGCTTACAGTCAATAAAATAAAATACATGTCTACTAGAAAATACAAACAGTGTTGCCTTGGCTCTCCATTGGCATGGGCTGGAATTTGCTGATAGATGTATCCCTACGCAGGAGAAGTTTTGGCACGTAGTTATTGCCCTTATGCGTCCCCACAGTTTCAGTGTCCATGACTCTATGCCTACCCACTGCTCTGAGGTCATGGTCATGGTTTCCAGACACCCTTGATAATAAAATAAACTGTATGTTTTGGAAGCACATTTCAGGCAACAGTAATGGAGTTGGCCATGACCACCATGTTTGTTCGCAAGAGATCTTGCACTATTTGTCATTTATTTTTGATCTAAAAAAAGAGTGAAACTTTTGACGTGTCCACCAGAAACAACACATTCAAATAACGGGGAAGAAAATGTCCGTGAATGTCTTTTTTTCTATTTAATCATCTTACACATTTAGTGTATCTAACTGGAAATTTTGTAAACATAGTTTAATGTCATATCAGGTTGAAACCTAATTGTCTTACAAAGATTGTGGATGAGAACTTCCTCATCGGACTTGCAAGGTGCGACGCCAGCCCCCGTCCCAGCCTTCCTGCCTGCTTCTTCCGTCAGAAGAGTGATATCTGTCCCACAAAATAGAAATTGCCTTGGCTTAACAGCAGTTACACTTTCACTTTTCCCAACCAGCTATTTGTTTTAAAACTAAGTAGCTAATCCGGGCTGTCGGTGCAAACTTACTCATAAGAGACGTGAACAAAAGGGCAGGTAGGTTTCATTCCTCCTCAGTCCATCACAAAGCAGACGGACTAGCTACAGGGAGACGGCATCTGCAGCCCGTGGCCCGGGGTCCCCTCTTCCTGGAGTCCCCACCTCACATGCTCTGACCCAGTCCACGTGCACTGAGGGAGACACAGCTCTGCCCAGCGGGCGCCCTCTGTACCGAGAGGCAGGCTTCTACCCGCAGCCGTGACCCCGGCCCGCGCAGCCTTGCTGCAGAGCCTGCGCAGTCAGGAGTGAGCGCGGGGGAGGGGAGGGCACAACGGCAGCGTGATGGCATCTTGCGTTCCTTCCCTCTGCCGCTCACCGTGGTGCGTCTTGACCATTGGCACTGTTGCCATTGACGGGAGGTGGGAAGAAACGTGAAGTACAGCTTGCTCTTAGCAGAGCAAGGGATCCCTCTCGATACGGCTATGGAGTAAGGTTTGCAAACAGCAAGGTTGTTTAAAAAAATCAATCCCGGGCTTCCCTGGTGGCGCAGTGGTTAAGAGTCCGCCTGCCGATGCAGGGGACACGGGTTTGTGCCCCAGTCCAGGAAGATCCCACATGCCGCGGAGCGGCTGGGCCCGTGAGCCATGGCCGCTGAGCCTGCGCGTCCGGAGCCTGTGCTCCGCAACGGGAGAGGCCGCCAACAGTGAGAGGCCCGCGTACCGCAAAAAAAAAAATCAATCCCACAAAATGCATTATTTATTTGGTTTTCTCCCGATATACTCTTAGGGGTGGGGCTGTCGGATCACGTGGCAGTGCTATTTTTATCTTTTAAAAGCATTTCCATAATGTTCTCTGTAGTGGTTGTTACAGTTTACATCCCACCAGCGCCATAAAAGGGTTCCCTTTTCTCCATGCCCTCTCCACCATTCATTCATCGTAGATGTTTGATGCTGGCCTTTCATACTGTTGCAAGTTAATCCCTCGCTGTAGTTTTGATTTTCATGTCTCTGATTATTGCTATGTTGAGCCTGTTTTCATGGGCTTTTTTTTTTTTTTAATAAACACTGTGAGTAGAATTTACCTGTTTAAATTATCGTCTTGAAACTCTGTCCTGTATTCAATTATTTCCCAACACTTACCCCTGCACATTTTTTGAGGGCAGGTATATTAAGTGCCCATAAGCAATCGCTTTAAGGTTGGTTTGCGGGAAATGGCCACAAGAGGGCAGGATTACCTCTGGCCCAACTCTGGTTACCTTGGCAACCAGAGCCTTAGGAGAAATCCTGTTTGGGGCATGTAAATTAGAGTGGGATGTGCCAGAGCAAACACGCAAATCTTGTGTCTCGTTACCACTTTAAAAAAATTAGATTAATTTTTATTTTTTTTATTGGAGTAACATTGATATACAATGTTCTGTATGTTGTAGGTATACAGAATCTTTCAGTTATACATGTGCATGTATCTGTGCATCCTCGGCTTCTTTTTGCATATAGGTTATTACAGAGTGTTGATAGACATACCTTGGTATACATAGGTCCTTGTTGATCATCTATTTTATATGTAATAGTTTGTATTTGTTAATATCAACCTCCTAATTCAACCCTTCACCCCTTCTGTTTCCTTCGGTAACCATATATTTGTTTTTTAAGTCTCTGAGTCAGTTTATGTTTTCTCAGTTCAGTAGTGTGAATTTTTCTTTGTTTCTTTTTTTTTTTTTTTTCGGTACGCGGGCCTCTCACTGTTGCGGCCTCTCCCGTTGCAGAGCACAGGCTCCGGACGCGCAGGCTCAGCGGCCATGGCTCACGGGCCCAGCCGCTCCGCGGCATGTGGGATCTTCCCGGACCGGGGCACGAACCCGTGTCCCCTGCAGCGGCAGGTGGACTCTCAACCACTGCACCATGAGGGAAGCCCAGTAGTGTGTATTTTTAGATTGCACCTATAAGTGATATCATATGATATTTGTCTTTCTCATTCTGGCTTACTTCACTTAGTAGGATTTCTCTAGGTTTATCTATGTTCCTGCAAATGACATTATTGCATTCTTTTACATGACTCGGTCATATTCCATTGCATACATCTGTCACTTCTTCTCTATCCATTCATCTATCCACGGATATTTTGTTTGCCCTCATGTCTTGGCTATTGTAACTGGTGCTGCAGTGCACACTTGGGTGCATATGTCTCTTTGAATTTTGGTTTTCTCCACATTTACTCTTAGGGGTGGACTACTGGTTCATGTGGTAGCTCCGTGTTAACTTTTAAAGGCACTTCCATAATGTTCTCTATAATAGCTGTTACCATTTACATCCTCCCACCAGCACCATAAAAGGGTTTCCTTTTCTCCATACTCTCTCCACAATTTCTTCATTGTAGATGCGGTACGCGGGCCTCTCACTGTTGTGGCCTCTCCCGTTGCAGAACACAGGCTCCGGACACACAGGCCCAGCGGCCATGGCTCACGGGCCAAGCTGCTCCACGGCATGTGGGATCTTCCCGGACCGGGGCACGAACCTGCGTCCCCTGCATCGGCAGGCAGACTCTCAACCACTGCGCCACTAGGGAAGCCCTACTGTAGATTTTTGATGATGGCTTTCAGACCGGTGCAAGGTGATCCCTCGTAGTTTTGATTTGCATGTCTCTGATAATTGTTATGTTGAGTATGTTTTCATGGGCTGTTTTTTTTTTTTTTATAAACAGTTTGAGTAGCATTTACCTGTTCAAATTGTCTTCTTGAAAGTCTGCCCAGTTTTCAGTTATTTTCAAACACTTACCGTTGGACATTTTTTGAGGGCAGGTATCATTTGGAGCCCAGCCGTCCTTGTGAATCTTAAGGGCCCATAAGAAATCTTTTTGAAGTTGCTGTTGCCGGAAACGGCCACAAGGCGGCAGGATTTCCTCAGGCCCAACTCCGGTTATCCTGGCAACCGGAGCCTTAGGGGAAATCCTGTTTGGGGCTTGTAGATTTGAGTGGAATGTGCCAGAACACCCAAGGGCTTGTGTCTCATTACTTTGTCCCCGTTTCCCTTCACCCTCTCCCGCCTCCCCCCCCCCAAATCCCAACACATGCGAAACTGCTATGCTGAGGGCGCTGTCATCCGTAGGTGGGGCGACCCTAAGGAAGGAGGCTGGCGGTGGGAATCCCACCACCAGGAGACGTGGAGACCAGGTGACTTCTCAGTGCTCTTCCAGACCAAAGGGTCCACCGTCGTTTGGGTGCCCTTGGCTTGGTTTAGCTGTCTAGAGACTGTGGTTTCAGCCAGAGGGGACAGACACGACAAGTCCAGTGGGGACTCATTAGCTGGCACATCCTCTCCAGCTCCCTGAGCCCCAGGACAGTCCAGCTTTGGGACCCAAGGCTGCTCAGGCTCCAGGGATGTAAGAGCAGCCCGGGTCCTCGTGGCCTCAGGGGAATGTTGTTAGCATTTCGTTGTATTTTTAAAATTATTTATTTGGCTGCGTATGGTGTTAGCTGCTGCACGTGGGATCTTGCGTTGCAGCATGCAGGCTTCTCTCTAGTTGTGATGTGTGGGTTTTTCCTCTCTCTAGTTGGGGCTTGTGGGCTTAGTTGCCCCGTGGCACGTGGGATCTTAGTTTCCTGACCAGGGATCGAACCCGCGTATCCTGCATTGGTAAGCAGATTCTTTACCACTGGACCACCAGAGAAGTCCCCTCGTTGTATTTTTTTAAAGTAATGTTCATTTTATATTAGGGCATAATTGATTTACAATGCTGTGTTGATTTTAGGTGTACAGCACCTTGATTCAGGTATACATAGATGTATAGCTACTCTTTTTTGGATTCTTTGCTCCTATAGGTTATTACAGGGTGTTGAGTAGAGTTGCCTGTGCTATACGGTAGGTCCTTGTGGATGATCGATTTTATTTATATTAGTGGGTATATGTTAATCCCAAACTCCTGATTATCGCTCCCCCACCCCATGTTTCTCCTTTGGTAACCCTAAGTTGGCTTTCTAATTCTGTGAGCCTGTTTCTGCTTTGTAAATGAGTTCCTTTGTATCAGTTTTTAGATTCCACCCTTAAGTGATACCCTAAGGTATTTGTGTTTCTATCTCTGACTTCCGTCACTTAGTATGATCATCTCTAGGTCCATCTACGTTGCTGCAAGTAGTATCATTTCATTCTTTTTTATGGCTGAGTAATATTCCCTTGTGCATATGTACCCCCGTCTTCTTTATTCATTTTCCTGTCAGTGGACTTTATACTGGCTTCCATGTCTTGGCTATTGCAAATAGCGCTGCCATGAACGCTGGGGTGCATGTGTCTTTTCCAATTATAGTTTTCTCTGGATATACCCCCAGGAGTGGGATTGCCCGATTAAAGGCTATCTCTGTTTTTAGGTTATTCAGGAACCTCCATCCTGTTCCCCCAGTGGCTGTTACTAATTTATATTCCCACATGCAGTTTAGGAGGGGTCCCTTTTCTCCACACCCTCTGCAGCATTTACCTTTGGTAGACTTTTTGATGATGGTCATTCTGTCTGTTGGGAGGCGATAGCTTGTTGTAATTTTGATTTGTATTTCTCTAATAATGAGCAATGTTGAGGAAGTTTTCATGTGCTTTTTATCCTTATTAAACAGTGTGAGTAAAATTTACCTCTTGAGAGAGTTTTCCTGAAAACGTGCCCTGTTTTGAATTTGTAGTCGATTACCTCCCCATAGGCCATTTCTGAGGGCAGGTGTCATTTACAGCCCCGTAGGCCTTGAGAGTATTAAATGCCAATAAGCACCGCTTTTCAAGTTGCTGTGAGAACACAAAGCGGCCGGATTTCTTCATGCCCAATTCTGGTTACTGGAGCACCAGCGCCTTAGTGAAAGTCATGTTCCTGGGTTGTAAATGAGAGTGGAATGTGCCACAAGAAACACCCAAGGGCTTGTGTCTCATTACTCTGTCCCCTTTTCCCTTCACCCTCTCCCACCTCTCCCCAAATCCCAACCCATGCGAAACTGCTATGCTGAGGGTGCTGGTGTCCATAGCTGGGGTGAATCTGAGGAAGGAGGCTGGAGGTGGGAACCCCAGCATCAGGAGACATGGGGACCAGGTGACTTTTCAGTGCTCTTCCAGACCAAAGGGTCCACCATCGCTTGGGTGCACTAGGCTTGGTTTAGCTGTGGAGGGCTTGCCTGAGTCTGGAGATTGCGGTTTCATCCAGAGAGTTTCAGACACTGTGGGTCCAATGTGGGCTCATTTCCTGGCACATACTTCCCAGCTTCCTCAGCCCTCAGACAGTATAGTCTTGGGACCAATGGCTGCTCAGGCTCCAGGGATGTGACACCAGCCAGTGTCATTGAGGTCTGAACGGACTATAGTCGTCATTTCATTTTGTTTTATTTTTTAAGTCAGTGTTTGATTTATATTGCAGTGTAGTTGATTTACATTGTTTTGTTGGTTTTTGGTGTACAGCAACTTGATTCAGGTACATACAGATATATATATATATCTAGTCTTTTTCAGAGTCTTTTCATATGCGTTATCGTTGAGTGGTGAGTGGATTTCCCTGGGCTCTATAGTAAGTCCTTGTTAATGACCTATGTTATATATATTAGTGTGTATATGTTAATTCAACCTTTTATTTATCTCTCCCCTCCCAGGTTTCCCCTTTGGTAACCCAAGATTGTTTTCTAAGTCTGTTAGCCTTTTCCGTTTTATAAATGAGTTCATTTGTATCCGTTTTTAGATTCTGCCTATAAGTGATATGATACGCATCTTTCTCTCTGTGACGTACTTCACGTAGTATGATCACCTCTAGGTCCTTCTTTGTTGTGGTAAACGGCATTATTTCATTCTTTTTTTATAGTTGAGTAATAATCCTGTTGTATATATGGACCTCATCATCTTTATCCATTTTCTGTCGATGGACATTTAGGTTGCTTCCATGTCTCCACCATTGTAAATAACGCTGCAATGAAGTTTGGGATACATGTGTCTTTTTGAGTTATTTTTTTGTCGAAATATCCTCCCAGGAGTGGGATGCCGGATCATATGGTAGCTCTGTTTTTAGCTATTTAAGGAACTTCCATATTGTTCTCCTTAGTGGCTGTTACCAATTTACATTCCCCCTTCCGCGGCATGTGGGATCTTCCGGGACCGGGGCACGAACCCGTGTCCCCTGCATCGGCAGGCGGACTCCCAACCACTGAGCCACCAGGGAAGCCCAGTAAGTGGCTTTTTGATTTTTGCCAACCTCATGGGTACAAAGTAACAATCTGCATTTCCCAAACCAATCGTGAACTCACACACCTTTTCCTGACTTGGCTGCCTGGATTTTCTCTTTATATCTCTGCTCATTTCTCTATTGTGTTGTTTGTCTCCTCGCCAATATGTAAGAGCATTTGCATGTGGCAGATGTTAACCCTATGCCTAGATTAAACAATCTTTTCTTAATCTAGGATTTGTTCATTGATTGGGTTTAAGTTATCTCTTGCCTTACAAAATGTTGTCACAGTCATGAAAATGTGCTTTCCTTTATCTCCCTCCTTTCTCATTTCTCTCTTTCTCTTCCTTTCTTCCCCATCTTTCTCTCTCTCTGTGTATGTGTGTGGGGTGTGTGTGTGTGTGTGTGTGTGTGTGTGTGTGTGTGTGATTGCGTGCACACCTGT
The DNA here is from genome assembly GCF_964165515.1 of Mesoplodon bidens. NCBI lineage: Eukaryota > Metazoa > Chordata > Mammalia > Artiodactyla > Ziphiidae > Mesoplodon > Mesoplodon bidens. The sequence goes on from NC_138166.1 coordinate 11,901,512, forward strand.
TTTCCTTCTGCTCGTTCTGCCTTTCTGTGTCTTTCTTCGTGCCTCTACCTCCTCTCACTGGCTGCTCACCGCTCCCTTTTCCCACTCCGTAAGAATACGAATTTTCTGTGCAGAGAGCAGTGTATTTTCTTGCTTGTGTTACTTACAAAGCCAAGACAGAAGTGAGAGGTGACGGAGGGCAGCACAATATGGGGTTAAAACAATGCATTTTCAAAATTGGCTGAATTTGAGATCCCTTGAGTTTTTCTTTTTATATGGATTCTCCAGTTCACCCTCTGAGATTCTGATTCCATAGGTCTGGAGAGAGGTGTAATGTACAAATGGATGTCTATTTTAATATCTCCCCAGGGGATCCCAGTACAGCATCAGGGCTGGAAATCTGCTAAAGCACTAGATCAGGGAGGCTAAACAAATGCTCACCAGTGTGGCCAGCTTGCTTGGGAGATTGGACAAGCAAGGCTGTTGTAGACTCAGTTAATGACCTTCGGCAACCCACCAGCTCAGCATAAGACAGCATGAGGGGCTCACATGGAGTAGAAACAAGGGTGAAGTAGGTCTATAGGCCTGATACGCCTTCTCCAATGGCGGAAGAGAAAGGTGTGAGGCACAGCTCAAGTGCAGCTGCAGTGCGGCAAATGGGCACAGGGGGGCAGTGTGGCTCCATGTGGCTCAGAAGCCAACTCAAACTGAGGCCTGACCCAGGCTCTGGGAGAGCTCTGGCAGGGTGAAGGGCTGTCCCCTTTCCTCTCTTAGTCCCTGTCCTGCAGAACCTGGCTCTCAGGTGATTAAAATTCATGCAACATTGATTGAGTGTGAATGATCTCATGTCAAGCACTGTCCTGTATCGTTTTATATAATATTCATAGCAATCCAAGGTAGGCATATTATTTCTTCTTTACCAAAGAGGAAGCTGCAGCTCAGGGAAGTTAATTAATTTCCTAGCAGGTGGGAGAGCCAGGAGTTAGACTCAAGCCTGTCTGACTGCAAGCCAGATATTCTTTTCATTCAACAACTGCTTTATACAGGTAACATTTGATTCTGAACGTATTAATAAATGTGAATTTACCAAATAATTTATTCATGCATGCTGATTATTTCTTTTCTTCTTTCCTTCTTTGTTAAACAAAGGAATCAGTAAGAATATCTGTGTTAGCTAAAAAATCTTAAAGCCCACAGTCTGCATTTTAACAGGAGACTGAAGAAGCAAAGAATGAATGGCTGATGGTGGAATGTCCCCTTGGGGTTTCCTCCTCTACATAGCTGGGCCCGAGTGTCATAGTGAATGTCTGCAGACCTAAGGCAGGATTTTATTTGGCTGACATGGTGTTATTTTAAAAAATCTAAATTTCAGTTCATCACAGTCCCTACCATTCCCTTTTCTTTCCATCTGTATGCTTTACTCATCCATGCTACCTGCTGGGTATCTGCTGATGGCAGTACCAGATCCTTCGGGCCTTGAACTTCACCCCACTCCGTCTCCCTTCCCTGGCTCTACTTGGCTCTAGGTGTCGTCATTGTCATCACTCTGGCTGTTGTCTGTAGCTGGAGGCTCTCCCACCTGCGATGGCTGCATCCGTGGGTCCACTCTGCTGCCTGTAGCACCCAGACCAGCCCTGGGTTTGCCAGGGCTAAATTTAACTACAGCTGCTTCATCAGATGCTTTGGTATTTTCAGCCATAGAGGCATAGGGTGGCTGAGCTGGAAGTTGCTGAGGGCTGCTGGCCAGGGCTCAGACCCAATGTTTTAGATTGAAATGAGCATCCACGTGGTTCCAAGCGCTTGGTCCCTCCCCCCAACCCCCACCCCTGTTTTTTCTTAACTGGAGTTCGGGAGAAGGGAGAAAGCAAGAAGTGGTAGAGAATAAGACAGCACAAGGTAGACCCTGGGGACCCTCTGTATTTGCTCGGTCATTTCTCTCTTCTCTGTAATCAGTCGCCCTCATGGCACGTGGGTCTCGGAAGATTAGGAGCTGGAGACCGTGCTCTCCAGCCATGTCCAGCAAGCGTGATCCACATGGCTGGGGCCACCGCCGATTGGCAGCTGAGAGCAGGATATGGTCTGTATTGCACAATGAGGGCTGCCTGCTGGTGTGTTCTCTCCTGGCCGGCTCACCACGGAGTCACTGTCCAGGGAGATACCACCCTTGCTCTGAGCTCCAGCACTCGTGTCATCAGGTGTCCTTTCTTTACCTGGGTCTTCATGGACAGGGCTGTGTTCTCAAAAGCCTTGGCCCAAGGCTCTCTGAAACTTCCCAGCTGGCGAGTACTGTGGGGTTGGTAGGCCCTCTGGCCAAGCGAGCAGGTGTGTATACGTGCATGATGGCAGGTTCTCAGTGGCAATTACAAATAGAACAGGAAAATGGGCCCAGAGATGGAGCGGTGGCACTGAAGGGGTGGGGAGGAGAGGATATACACAGAGAGGCAGGATATAGCCCCCCAGGGTCCTGGGGGCCCTGGGTGGAGGAGGGGCCTACTCGAGCATGGGAACCATCCCTGGCTATTCTCAACTGCTGCCCTTGGCTGTGAGTGAGATGTTTTCAAACTTCCTACGAATCCAAGTGAAATAGAGAGGATCTTCCCTCTTTCGCTAACTCCACCATGTTCACGGCAGGAGAAACTCTCCTGACAATTTTTCATGTCCAGTGTACCTACTGGATGGCACCACCAGCCCACAGCTCTCACACTGGAAGGGGCCTTGGGATCCTCTGTTTGGATCTGCTCATGTTACAGAGGGCAAGCTGCCACTCTGAGGTGGTTAGTTTTATGTCTGGGCTCCTGACCTCTCCTCCCCTGCTGTCCTCAGCACCTTTCTCATTGTCATGCCAATGTTGACAAGAGCTAGCAATCAGGACTCTGCATCAGGTACATTTTAAACACTAACTGACACCAGACCTACCTATGAGGTAGGCACTGATATCATCCCCATTTTACAGATAAGGACGTGGAGACCCAGAGAAGTTAAGTGACTTGCCCAAGGTCACACAGGATTTGGAGCTGGGTGTTCTGGCTCTAGAGCTGTGATCCATGGCATATACTGCCTCTCAAGGTGCTTCACTGGGACTGCCTGTTTCTTGTCCAGCTCTTATACCAGACTGTGAACAACTTGAAAGGGATTGATTATGTTTTAACCCCCTTTGGATCCCAAGATTAACCTAGAGCCCAATATAGTAGAAGCTCAAACAAATGTTGGTTGAATGAGTGAATGAAGAAACAGAAGCATGGACTTCCCTGGTGGCACAGTGGTTATGAATCTGCCCGCCAATGCGGGGGACATGGGTTCGAGCCCTGGTCTGGGAAGATCCCACATGCCATGGAGCAACTACTGAGCCTGCGCTCTAGTGCCCACGAGCCATAATTACTGAGCCCGCAAGCCACAACTACTGAGCCCGTGTGCCACAACTGCTGAACCCACGTGCCTAGAGCCTGTGCTCCACAACAAGAGAAGCCACTGCAATGAGAAGCCCGCACACCACAACAAAGAGTAGCCCCCACTCACCGCAAGTAGAGAAAGCCCGCGCACAGCAATGAAGACCCAACGCAGCCAAATATAAGTAAATAAATTTATTTTAAAAAAAACAAAAACAAACCCAAAGCATTAGTTAAACCGTTGTTCCTTGCCCTGCATTTCTGAGACCTAATGTCTCTGAGGGGTTGTGAGTTCAGAGTAGAACTTGCTGGCCTCTGGGCGGTAGCAGGCTGGGAGATCCCAGCAACCCTCACCTGGGTAGGAATCCTCCCACCTCCTCACCTGCCTGCCTGTGTGCTTGTGCACACCTGTGCACGTTCTTCTGGAGACTGCCTGCAGGTTGATGAGTACGCCAGGCATCCAGCTGACTTCCCTGGTGGCTGCAGCTTCACCCTTGTGACCAGCCAGAAGCCAGGAAGGCAGTGAAGGCTTCCCTCTTACGTGCCTCACCACTGCCTTGGAGGATTTTCTGTGTGTGTTCGCTGTGTTCTTGACACTCAGGGCCACTCAGGAGGTCTCCCAGCATCTATAGTTTTCTGATGCTAATGCAGGCAGAGGTGCCTAACACTCTGCAGCCAGGGAATGAGGGGCTAGGTCTTAAAGGGGGACTCTGGGGGAGGCACCATGGCATGCACGACCAGACACTTTTACCCCAAAGATGGCAACAGAAATGGCTAGAGGCTGAAGTTGAGAGTGGGAAACAGGTGAAACAAAGAATGGTCCTCAAACTGTGGTCTTCCAGTCACCAGCAGCAGCAGCAGCAACTGGGAACTTGGGAGAAATGCACATTCTGGGGTGGGATAGGGAGGCTGGGAGGGAGATGCAAGAGGGAGGAGGTATGGGGATGTATGTATATGTATAGCTGATTCACTTTGTTATACAGCAGAAACTAACACACCATTGTAAAGCAATTATACTCCAATAAAGATGTTAAAAAAAAAATAAATGCACATTCTCAGTCCCATCCCAGAACTCGTGAGTCGGCCATTCTGGGGGAAGGGGCCCAGGAGTCTGTTTTAACAAGCCTCAGGTGATTCTGATGCAACCACTGTTCCCTCCAAACTGTCCCATTGGCAGGACTGATGAAAACCTTCAGTGAGCAGGTACTGAGTTCTGGTCCTTTGTAAAGGGCCAATCAAGGCACAAAATAGATTGGACACAATGCTTGTCTCCCTCTTCCCCCACCTTAATGGAAACTCTGGACCAAGTAATGCAAAACAAAGTACAGGGCCAGTCATTATACTGGCCCAAAATCCCATTTCCACAAGAAAGGAGAATCAGGAGATATGTTTCTTATCCAAGATTTGTCACATCTGTTGGCCACCAAGGATCAACAAATGAATAATACATTAAACTAGTATCCTCCAGTCTTTAAACAAATGAAAAAATGCTGGTAACTGATTGGTTAAATTGCAAATCATCATTTGCCCCACAAAGACTCTCAATATGTATAGTTACTTAGAAGCAACAATTTAGAAACCTTGGGAATGAAAGATTGAAGACCAGTGCAATGTATCATTTAACCAAGCCCTCAAAGCAAGTAGTGTTATTCCAAGCATCTCCATCTAGGACAACATACTTATGAAAAATTTGTTAATTTAGACTGTTAGATTGTTAATTTAAAAATCAACACTGGCCCCTCTCTTGAATCATCATTTATGTAAAATCATGTTAATAAGTATCCTAAGTTTTAACTCCTACTTATTCAAGAGAAATAGTTAATTTACTAACATTTTAATTCTTCCAAGTCAGGGAAGTTTGCACCCAGTAGATTACAACTGCTTTTTTTTCTTTTTAAATTTATGTATTTTACTTATTTATTTTTGACTGCATTCAGTCTTTGTTGCTGTGCACAGGCTTTATCTAATTGCGGCAGGTGGGGGCTACTCTTCGTTGCAGTGCACGGGCTTCTCATTGCAGCGGCTTCTCTTGTTGCAGAGCATGGGCTCTAGGCACGCGGACTTCAGTAGTTGTGGCACGTGGGCTCAGTTGTTGTGGCTCGCGGGCTCTAGAGCACAGGCTCAGTAGTTGTGTCGCATGGACTTAGTTGATCTGCGACATGTGGGATCTTCTCGGACCGGGTCACGAACCCGTGTCCCCTGCATCGGCAGGCGGACTCTCAACCACTGCGCCACCAGGGAAGCCCTGTCTTCATTTCTTTTCATTCTTTTTCTTTAGACTGTTCCACAGCAGTGAATTCCACCATTCTGTCTTCCAGGTCACTTATCCGTTCTTCTGCCTCAGACATTCTGCGATTGATTCCTTCTAGTGTAGTTTTCATTTCAGTTATTGTATTGTTCATCTCTGTTTGTTTGTTCTTTAATTCTTCTAGGTCTTTGTTAAACATTTCTTGCATCTTCTTGATCTTTGCCTCCATTCTTTTTCCGAGGTCATGTATCATCTTCACTATCATTATTCTGAATTCTTTTTCTGGAAGGATGCCTGTCTCCACTTCATTTAGTTGTTTTTCTGGGGTTTTATCTTGTTCCTTCATCTGGTACATAGCCCTCTGCCTTTTCATCTTGTCTGTCTTTCTGTGAATGTGGTTCTTGTTTCACAGGCTGCAGGATTGTAGTTCTTCTTGCTTCTGCTGTCTGCCCTCTGGTGGATGAGGCTATCTCAAGTTAGCATTTATTTTTATTATTTGTTAATTTTACCAGTTATGTTGAGGTATAATAGACATATAATAAGGGCCAATTTTTAAAGTATACAATGTGATAAGTTTTGATATACATATATGTATGTCCATGAAACTATCACCAGAAGCAAGATAAGGAACATAACTATCACCCCTACAAGTTTCCTTGTTCCTCTTTTCCCTCACCCACTTTATTTATTTATTTTTAACATCTTTATTAGAGTATAATTGCTTTACAATGTTGTGTTAGTTTCTTCTGTATAACAAAGTGAATCAGATACATGTATACATATACCCCTTTATCCGCTCCGTCTTGCATCTCCCTCTCACCCTCTGTATCCCACCCTCTAGGTGGTCACAAAGTACCGAGCTGATCTCCCTGTGCTATGCTGCTGCTTTCCACTAGCTATCTCTTTTACATTTGGTAGTGTATATATGTCCATGCCTCTCTCTCACTTCATCCCAGCTTACCCTTCCCCCTCCCCATGTCCTCAAGTCCATTCTCTATGTCTGTGTCTTTATTCCTGTCCTGCCCCTAGGTTCACCAGTACCATTTTTCTTTTAATTCCATATATATGTGTTAGCATATGATATTTGTTTTTATCTTTTTGATTTACTTCACTCTGACAGACTCTAGGTCCATCCACCTCACTATAAATAACTCAATTTCATTTCTTCTTATGACTGAGTAATATTCCATTGTATATATGTGCCACATTTTCTTTATCCATTCATCTGTCAGTGGACACTTAGGTTGCTTCCATGTCCTGGCTATTGTAAATAGAGCTTCAGTGAACATTGTGGTACATGACTCTTTTTGAATTATGGTTTACTCAGGGTATATTCCCAGTAGTGTGATTGCTGGGTCGTATGGTAGTTCTATTTTTAGTTTTTTAAGGAACCTCCATATTGTTCTCCATAGTGGCTTTATCAATTTACATTCCCACCAACAGTGCAAGAGGGTTCCTTTTTCTCCACACCCTCTCCAGCATTTATTGTTTGTAGATTTTTTGATGATGGCCATTTGACCAGTGTGAGGTGATACCTCATTTTAGGTTTGATTTGCATTTCTCTAATGATTAGTGATGTTGAGCATCCTTTCATGTGTTTGTTGGCAATCTGTATATCTTCTTTGGAGAAATGTCTGTTTAGGTCTTCTGCCCATATTTGGATTGGGTTCTTTGTTTTTTTGATATTGAGCTGCATGAGCTGCTTGTATATTCTGGAGATTAATCCTTTGTCAGTTGCTTCGTTTGCAAATATTTTCTCCCATTCTGAGGGTTGTCTTTTCATCTTGTTTACAGTTTCCTTTGCTGTGCAAAAGCTTTGAAGTTTCATTAGGTCCCATTTGTTTATTTTTGTTTTTATTTCCATTTCTCTAGGAGGTGGGTCAAAAAGGATCTTGCTGTGATTTATGTCATGGAGTGTTCTGCCTATGTTTTCCTCTAAGAGTTTGATAGTTTCTGGCCTTACATTTAGGTCTTTAATCCATTTTCAGTTTATTTTTGTGTTTGGTGTTAGGGAGTGCTCTAATTTCATTCTTTTACATGTAGCTGTCCAGTTTTCCCAGCACCACTTATTGAAGAGGCTGTCTTTTCTCCATTCTATATTCTTGCCTCCTTTATCAAAAATAAGGTGACCATATGTGCGTAGCTTTATCTAAGGTAATTATTGATATGTATGTTCCTATTACCATTTTCTTCATTGTTTTGGGTTTGTTATTGTAGGTCTTTTCCTTCTCTTGTGTTTCCTGCCTAGAGAAGCTCCTTTAGCATTTGATGTAAAGCTGGTTTTGTGGTGTTGAATTCTCTTAGCTTTTGCTTGTCTGTACAGGTTTTAATTTCTCCGTCGAATCTGAATGAGGTCCTTGCTGGGTAGAGTAATCTTGGTTGTAGGTTTTTCCCTTTCATCACTTTAAATATGTCCTGCCATTCCCTTCTGGCTTGCAGAGTTTCTGTTGAAAGATCAGCTCTTCACCTTATGGGGATTCCCTTGTATGTTATTTGTTGTTTTTCCCTTGCTGCTTTCAATACTTTCTCTTTGTGTTTAATTTTTGATAGTTTGATTAATATGTATCTTGGCCTGTTTCTCCTTGGATTTATCCTATATGGGACTCTCTGCACTTCCTGGACTTGATTAACTATTTCCTTTCCCATATTAGGGAAGTTTTTGACTATAATCTCTTCAAATATCTTCTCAGTCCCTTTCTTTTTCTCTTCTTCTGCTGGGACCCCTATAATTCGAATGTTGGTGTGCTCAATGTTGTCCCAGAGGTCTCTGAGACTGTCCTCAAATATTTTCATTCTTTTTTCTTTATGCTGCTCTGCAGTATTTATTTCCACTCTTTTATCTTCCAGGTCACTTATCCATTTTTCTGCATCAGTTATTCTGCTGTTGATTCTTTCTAGAGAATTTTAAATTTCATTTATTGTATTGTTCATCACAGTTTGTTTGCTCTTTAGTTTTTCTAGTTCTTGTTAAACATATTTTGTATTTTCTCCATTCTATTTCCAAGCTTTTGGATCCTCTTTACTATCATTCCTCTGCATTCTTTTTCAGGTATGCAGCTTATTTCCTCTTCATTTGTTTGGTCTGGTGGGTTTTTACCTTGCTCCTTCATCTGCTGCATATTTCTTTGTTTTCTCATTTTTTTAACTTACTGTGTTTGGGGTCTCTTTTTCACAAGCTGCAGGTTCGTAGTTCCTGTTTTTTTTGGTGTTTGCCCCCAGTGGGTGAGGTTGGTTCAGTGGGTTGTGTAGGCTTACTGGTGGAGGGGACTGGTGCCTGTGTTCTGATGGATGAGGCTGGATCTTGTCTTTCTGGTGGGCAGGTCCACGTCTGGTGGTGTGTTTTGGGGTGTCTGTGGCCTTATTATGATTTTAGGCAGCCTCTCTGCTAATGGGTGGAGTTGTGTTCCTGTCTTGCTAGTTGTTTGGCATAGGGTGTCCAGCACTGTAACTTGCTGGCCGTTGTGTGGAGCTGGGTCTTAGCATTGAGATGGAGATCTCTGGGAGAGCTCTTGCCAATTGATATTACATGGGTCTGGGAGGTCTCTGGTGGTCCAATGTCCTGAACTCGTCTCTCCCACCTCAGAGGCTCAGGCCTGACACCAGGCCAGACCACCAAGACCCTTTCAGCCACATGGCTCAGAAGAAAAGGTGAAAAAAAAGAAAGAAAATATAATAATAAATAAAAATATTAAAATTAAAAAAATTATTAAAATAAAAAAATAAAAACAGTAATAATAATAAAAAAAGGAGAGAGCAACAAAACCAATAAACAAATCCACCAATGATAACAAGAGCTAGAAACTAAACTAAGATAAACAAGTGCTAAAAACTAAACTAAGATGAAAATCAGAAACAAACCAGTCTCAGATAGCAAACCCCAAGCTACAGTTGCTCCCAAAGTCCACCACCTCAATTTTGGGATGATTCGTTGTCTATTCAGGTATTCCACAGATGCAGGGTACATCAGGTTGATTGTGCGGATTTAATCCACTCCTCCTGAGACTGCACACAGAAATTTCCCTTTCTCTTCTTTGTTCGCATAGCTCCCGGGGTTCAGCTTTGGTTTTGGTTCCACCTCTGCATGTAGGTCACCCTCAGGCATCTGTTCCCTCACAGACAGGATGGGGTTAAAGCAGCGGCTGATTAGGGGGCTCTGGCTCACGCAGGCCGTGGGGAGGGAGGGGTATGGTAGTTATAATTGGAACGCGGGGTGAGCCTGCGGCGGCAGAGGCCAGCGTGATGTTGCAACAGCCTGACGTGCACCGTGTGTTCTCCTGGGGAACTTGTCCCTGGATCATGGGACCCTGGCAGTGGCGTGGTGCACAGGCTCCGGGAGGGGAGGTGTGGAGAGTGACCTGCGCTCGCACACAGGCTTCTTGGTGGCGGCAGCAACACTGCTAGCATTTCGTGCCCGTCTCTGGTGTCCGCGCTGATAGCTGCAGCTTGTGCCCGTCTCTGGAGCTCGTTTAGGCATTGCTCTGCCTTCTGTGGGCAGACAGGGAAGGAATCCCCTCTCCTCGTGCACCCCGAAACAATGGTCTCTTGCCTCTTAAGCAGGCCCAGACTTTTTCCCGGACTCCCTCCCGGCCAGCCGTGGCGCACTAGCCCCCTTCAGGCTGTGTTCACGCAGCCAACCCCAGTCCTCTCCCTGGGATCTGACCTCTGAAGCTCGAGCCTCAGCTCCCAGCCCCCGCCTGCCCCAGCGGGTAAACAGACAAACGTCTCAGGCTGGTGAGTGCTGGTCAGCACTGATCCTCTGTGTGGGAATCTCTCCGCTTTGCCCTCCGCACCCCTGTTGTTGCGCTCTCCTCCGTGGCTCTGAAGCTTCCCCCCGCCCACCCCCCATCTTCGCCAGTGAAGGGGCTTCCTAGTGTGTGGAAACTTTTCCTCCTTCACGGATCCCTCCCACTGGTGTAGGTTCCGTCCCTATCCTTTTGTCTCTGTTTATTCTTTTTTCTTTTGCCCTACCCAGGTACGTGGGGAGTTTCTTGCCTTTTGGGAGGTCTGAGGTCTTCTGTCAGCGTTCAGTAGGTGTTCTGTAGGAGTTGTTCCACACGTAGATGTATTTTTGATGTATTTGTGGGGAGGAAGGTGATCTCCACATCTTACTCCTCTGCCATCTTGAAGCTCCCCCCTCACCCACTTTAATCTCCAGGCAACCACTGCTCAACTTTCTGTCACTATAGATTAGTTTACACTTTAAAGAATTTTATAGAAATGGAATCATACAGCTTGTATATGTTTTTGTTTGACTTCTTTAGCCAGTATTATTGTTTTGAGAGTCATCAACATTGTGGAGTGTATCAGTAGCCCATTCCTTTTTTTCTGCTGTGTAGTATTCCATTGTATGGATATCCCACAGTTGGTTTATCCATTTCCCTCTTCACGAACATTTGAGTTGTTCCTAGTTTTTGGCTATTACATATTGAGCTGCTATGAACTCTCATGTGCAGGTGTTTGTGTGGATGAATGCCCTCATTTCTAGGCTAAATACCTAGGAGTAGAATAGGGTCTGAGTATGTTTAATATTTTTAAAGGCTTTTGTACTGTTTTCTAAAACAGTTGCTCCATTTTACTTTCCCACTATCAATGTATGAGTGTTCTAGTTCTTTCACACCTCAACAACCTTGCTATGTTTAGGTTTTAAATTTTTAGACCTTTGAACAGGTGTGTAATGTTATCTCTTTGTTACTTGATGTTGCATTTCCCTAATGCCTAATGATGTTAAGCATCTTTTAAAAATTGTGTTTATTTGCCATCTTTATATCTTTTTTGCTAAAGTGTTTGTTCAAATTCATTGCCTATTTTTTTTTCTTGTGGTACACGAGCTTCTCACTGTTGTGGCCTCTCGCATTGCAGAGCACAGACTCCGGACGCGCAGGCTCAGTGGCCATGGCTCACGGGCCCAGCCACTCCATGGCATGTGGGATCTTTCCGGACTGGGGCACGAACCCGTGTCCCCTGCGTCGGCAGGCAGACTCTCAACCACTGCGCCACCAGGGAAGCCCCTGCCCATTTTTGTGTTGGTTGTTTTCTTGCTACTGAGTTTTGAGAGTTCATTATATATTCTGGAATTAAGTCCTTTATTGGATGTATGATTTTTAAATATTTCCTCCCAGTCTGTGGCTTGTCTTTTCATTCTTAAGAGGGTCTTTCATAGAGCAGAAGTTTATTTTTATTTCTAATGATGTATGGTTTAACAATTTTTTCCATTTATTGGAATTGTGTACTTAGTATTATAGCTAAGAAATCTTTGCCTAACACAAGATTTTCTCCTAGGTTTCCTTCTGGAAGTTTTATAGTTTTAGGTTTACATTTAGGTATATGGTCAGTTGTGATCACTTTTAATTCTTGAATGTGGTGTGATGTGTGGGTTAAAGGCCATTTTGGGGGGGATATGTATATAGTTGTTTCAGCATCATTTATTGAGAAAATGGTCCCTTCTCTTCTGAGTTGCTTTTGCACCTTTGTTGAAAATTAGTTGTCCCTAGTGTGGATCTACTTTTGGGCTCTATGCTGTTCCATTGATATATTTGTCTATCTTTACACTAATACCACACTGTCTTGATATCTGCAGCTTTATAATAACATTGAAGTCAGGTGGTGCTACCCTTTCAACTTTCTGTTCCAAAGTTGTTTGTCTATTCTATGTCCTTTGCATTTCTCTGTGAATACAGTCTTTCCCCATTGTGTGTGATGTTAGTGATAGGTTTTACATAGAAGCCCTTTATCTAATTAAGAAAAGTCCTTTCTATTTTGAGTTTGCTGAGAGTCTTATCAGAAGGATGTTGGATCTTGTCAAACATTTTTTCTGTTATCTATTGAGATGATCATGTGGTTTTTCATTTTAGTTTGTTAATATGGTGAATTATATTTATAAAACATTGGTAGATTTTTTAAAATTAATTTTTATTTGAGTGTGGTTGCTTTACAATGTTGTTTTAGCCTCCACTGCACAACAAAATGAATCAGCCATACACATAAAGATATCCCCTCCCTTTTGGACTTCCTCCAGTTTAGGTTACCATAATGCATTAGGTAGAGTTCCCTGTGCTATACAGTATGTTCCTATCAGTTGTCTATTTTATGTATAGTATCAATAATCTATAAGTGTCAATCCCAGTCTCCCAATCCTTCTCACCCCACCCCTTTCCCCCTTGGTATCCATACCTTTGTTCTCTATGTCTGTGTCTCTATTTCTGCTTTGCATATAAGATCATCTATACTATTTTTCTAGATTCTACATATATGTGTGAGTATATGATATTTGCTTTTCTCTTTCTGACTTACTTCACTCTGTATGACACAGTCTAAGTCCATCTACATCTCTACAAATGACCCAATTTTGTTCCTTTTTATGGCTGAGTAACATTCCACTGTATATATGTACCACATCTTCTTTATCCGTTCTTCTGTTGATGGACATGTAGGTTGCTTCAATGTCCTGGGTATTGTAAATGGTGCTGCTGTGAACATTGGGGTGCATGTGTGTTTTTGAATTATGGTTTTCTCTGGGTATATTCCCAGTAGTGGGATTGTTGGGTCATATGGTAGTTCTATTTTTAGTTTTTTAAGGAACCTCCATACTGTTCTCCATAGTGGCTGTATCAATTTACATTCTTACCAACAGTGCACGAGGGTTCCCTTTTCACCACACCCTCTCTAGCATTTATTGTTTGTAGATTTTTTGATGATGGCCATTCTGATCGTTGTGAGGTGATACCTCACTGTAGTTTTGATTTGCATTTCTCTAATAATTAGCGATGTTGAGCATCTTTTCATGTGTTTGTTGACCATCTGTATATCTTCTTTGGAGAAATGTCTATTCAGGTGTTCCGCCCATTTTTTTGTTTTGTTTTGTTTTGCGGTACACGGGACTCTCACTGTTGTGGCCTCTCCCGTTGCAGAGCACAGGCTCCAGATGTGCAGCCTCAGCGGCCATGGCTCATGGGTCTAGCCGCTCCGCAGCATGTGGGATCTTCCCGGACTGGGGGCACGAACCTGTGTCCCTTGCATCGGCAGGCGGACTCTCAACCACTGCGCCACCAGGGAAGCCCTCTGCCCATTTTTTGATTGGGTTGTTTTAAAACATTGGTGGATTCTTGAATGTTAAATTAACCTTGCATTCTTGGGATTAAACCTCCATTGGTCATGATGTATTATCCATTTTCAACAGGCAGTTGTCTTTTAAAGAGTGAAGAAAAAATATTGGACCAACATAGTTATCATTTCCAGTGTTCTTCAGTCTTTTGTATGGATCCACATTTTCACTTGGCATCATTTCCATTCCTTTCCCTCCTCATTCTTACCTTTCTGAAGGACTTTACCATTTATTTTGTAGTGTCGAACTGCCAATGAGAAGTTCTTATCACTTTTATATGCCTCAGTGTCTTTATTTCACTTACATCTTTATTTTATTAAAAAAGTTTTTATTTATTTATTTTTGGCTGCATTGGGTCTTCGTTGCTGCATGCTGGCTTTCTCTAGTTGCAGCGAGTGGGAGCTACTCTTCCTTGCAGTGCACAGGCTTCTCATTGCTGTGGCTTCTCTTGTTGTGGAGCACAGGCTCTAGGCACGCAGGCTCAGTAGTTGTAGCTCACAGGCTCTAGAGCGCAGGCTCAGTAGTTGTGGCACACGGGCTTAGTTGCTCTGCGGCATGTGGGATCTTCCCAGACCGGGGCATGAACCCATGTCCCCTGCATCGGCCTGCATCGGCAGGCAGACTCTCAACCACTGCGCCACCAGGGAAGCCCTAAACGTAACTTTTATATGCACTGGGAAGCCAAAAAATTCATGTGACTCACTTTATTGCAGTATTTGCCTTATTGAGGTGGTCTGGAACTGAACCCACAATATCTCTGAGGTCCGCCTGTGTGTGACTTTTCATAGCATTTGGCCTGTTTTCAACAGCTTCAGTAGCAAAGCACTCCTGACCTCACAAGGCCTCCCATTTTGTCTTTGGCCAGGCCTGAATGGTGGGAAATATTATGTTTTATCAAAATCTACCTCCTGATAATTTCTGAAAACCAGCCCTAGTTCTGTTTCTTAGGGCATTTTTCCTTAAGTTTCGGTGAATGGGATGTTAATAGACATCATATGGGAAATAGAAGAGAGTTGTGTACACAATAGATATGGTAAATAAATTCTAACACAGGTTTCTATATTAGAGGATTTTCTCAGAATCTTGTTTTGTTTTGTTTTGTTTGTGGCTGCACAACACGGCCTGTGGGATCTTAGTTCCCTGACCAGGGATCAAACTGGGCCTGCTGCTTTGCAAGCTGGAGTCTTAATCACTGGCCCACCAGGGAAGCCCCAGAATCTTTTGTATGCTAATGTGCTTTGTGAATCTAGGAGGGAGATTGCCTTTGTGGCATTTTCCAAATGTATCCACCCTCCCAACTCTTTTCTTTCCTTTTTTTTTTTTAACACCTTTATTGGAGTATATTTGCTTTACAATGGTGTGTTAGTTTCTGCTTTATAACAAAGCAAATCAGTTATATATATACATATATCCCCATATCTCCTCCCTCTTGCGTCTCCCTCCCTCCCACCCTCCCTAACCCACCCCTCTAGGTGGTCAGAAAGCACCAAGCTGATCTCCCTGTGCTATGCGGCTGCTTCCCACTAGCTATCTGTTTTACGTTTGGTAGTGTGTATATGTCCATGCCACTCTCTCACTTTGTCCCAGCTTACCCTTCCCCCTCCCCATATCCTCAAGTCCATGCTCTAGTAGGTCTGTGTCTTTACTCCCGTCTTACCCCTAGGTTCTTCATGACCTTTTTTTTTTTCCCTTAGATTCCATATATGTGTGTTAGCATATAACTCTTTTCTTGATAGGCCCGTATTTACATCCCATTGGAAACAGCTGGGGAGATAAGGCTCTGATGACTCTCAGTTAGAATTAGCATGATCCTCCTTTCCCAGGCCAGCTTTTCAAATGCCTGGGCTTGTGCTCCAAATATAGTCTTCTCCAAACTAAACATCTTTGCAACTTTCAGCTTCCTTCATGGTTAGGTTTTCAGACCTTTCTCCCTCTGGTCACCCGTCTGCAGTTTGCCAATGTCCCCCCTAAAGTGTGTGGTTCACAACTGAATATAACAGCGCTGTGCTAGTCTTCGGGTTGGTTCCACTGGACACAATTAGCACCCTCGGAACACTGTCATTCTGCCATTTTATTTTCGACCTGACTGGTGGGGGGCTGAGGGTTAAGTGACTCTCAGCACAGAAATGATGGATACCAGGGCAAGAGAAGCTTGTGGAATTTGGAGCTGTTCAAGGAAAAACTAGAATGATTTTTATTTTTGAAGGTTTGAAATGTCGTAAATAAGCACAGGTTTGAGAGCCTGTTATGTGCAAGGCACTATGGAGGGTAGAAGAGATGTAAGCCACTAGTCTTCCATGCAAAAAGCTGATTGGTGAACTAGGGAGATGGTTAACAGAAAAAGGCAAAAATACAAGATAGCATCAATTATGCAGATTAAGTACGGTGGTAAGGATGTGAGGAAGATTCACTGTTGGCTGTTTTTGTATTTTCTCCACAATATCCCATATATCCAGTGAGGGTGAGTAAACATTGCTGATGGGCTGAAAGAGACATGCCTTGCTTTGAAGAGTCTATAACTTGGTGGTGAAGTGAAGCTTTGATCACTGAATATTTGTTTTCCTGGTGATATTCTATAGTATTAGAAATGTGTTTTCTGGAAGAAAATAATGTTTACTCCAAGTCAAAAATCATGTCCTGAACTGGAGTGAATTTCTAAAAAAAGTACTATGCGTAAGTGCCAAAACAGAGAAGTTTTTTTAGAGTACAAAGTATTACTCAGAGTAAGCTAAGAAACACAAATATTTTCTTCTCAAGGCAACTCCCGCCCCCAAGGCAGAGCAGTGTGGTGGCTAAGAGCACAGCCTTTGCAGCCAGACCGCCTGTCTTCCACTTCCTAAGAGAGTAACCCTAGCTACGCACTTAATTTCTCAATGCCTTGTTTTCTTCCTCCCCTTCCCTTCCCTTCCCTCCCCTCCCTCCCCACCTCCCCTCCCTTCCCTCCCTCCCCTCCCCTCCCCTCCCTCCTCTCCCTCCCCTCCCTCCCCTCCCCTCCCCTCCCCTCCCCTCCCCTCCTCCTCTCCCCTCCCCTCCCCTCCCTTCCCTTCCCTCCCCTTCCCTCCTCCCCTCCCCTTCCCTCCTCCCCTCCCCTTCCCTCCTCCCCTCCCCTTCCCCCTCCCCTCCCCTTCCCTCCTCCCCTCCCCTTCCCCCCTCCCCTCCCCTCCCCTCCCCTCCCCTCCCTCCCCTCCCTCCCCTCCCCTCCCCTCCCCTTCCCTCCCCTTCCCCTTCCCCTTCCCCTTCCCCTTCCCCTTCCCCTTCCTTCCTTCCTTCCAATGGGGCTACTACAAAGTGCTTACCTCACAGTATTGCTATGAGTGTTAATGAGGTTCTATGTGGAAAACTGAGAATACTCAGGATATCCCTTTTTATTTACTTATTGCTATAAAATACATCACCCCAACACTTAGCTTAAAAACCAGAATCATCATGTACTTTCTTTCATAGTTTCTGTGGATCTGGAATTTGGGAGCAGCTTAGGTGGGTGATTCAGGCTTGGAATTTCTTGTTCAGTTGCAGCAGATGTCTTCTGGGGCTGAGGTCATCTGAAGGCCTAATTGGAGCTTGAGGATCCACTCTAACTCACGTGGCTGGCAAGTTGGTGCTGGCCGTTGGTGGGAGGTCTCCATCTACCTTCAGGTGGGCCTCTCTGCAGGGTCGCTTGAGTGTCCTCACCACATGGCTGGAAGCTTCCCCTAGAGTAAGAGCTCTAGGAGACAGTGTGGAACGGCAATGTCTTTTTTTTTTACTTACTTACTTATTTATTTATTTAGGCTGCACCGGGTCTTCCTTGCAGCATGCAGACTCTTAGTTGTGGCATGCATGTGGAATCTAGTTTCCTGACCAGGGATCAAACCTGGGGCCCCTGCACTGGAAACGTGGAGGCTTACCCACTGGACCACCAGGAAAGTCCCTGCAATGCCTCTTATGACCTTTATGACCTAACTTTGGAAGTCACACGCGGTCACTTTTATTCTACTCTTATTCAATGGGGAGGGGACTACACAATGGCATGATTACTAGGAGGTGACCATCGGTGGGGACCATCTTGGAGTCTGGCTGCCACACCCTTCGAGGAAGTACTGTGTTCTACTGTGTGACTGATATTAGGTATAGGATACTTAAACACAGAAATTTTTTTAAAAATTAATTATTAATTATTTTTGGCTGCTTTGGGTCTTTGTTGCTGTGTGCAAGCTTTCTCTAGTTGCAGCGAGCTGGGGGTTACTCTTTCATTGCGGTGCGCAGACTTCTCATTGCAGTGGCTTCCCTTGTTGCAGAGTACAGACTCTAGGCGTGCAGGCTTTAGTAGTTGTGGCACGTGGGCTCAGTAGTTGTGGCTCACGGGCTCTAGAGCGCAGGCTCAGTAGTTGTGGCGCACGGGCTTAGTTGCTCCGCGGCATGTGGGATCTTCCCGGACCAGGGCTCGAACCCATGTCCCCTGCATTGGCAGGCGGATTCTTAACCACTGCACCACTAGGGAAGCCCTTAAATACAGCAAATTTTAACATCATGTAGTCCATATAGATACTCAGCATTGTTTTCTCAAAGGAGAGCTTTGTTAACATGACTCCATTGCTATAACTCACGTTATCAGGGGTTTTGGTTTGCGTTCCCCTCAAAGTAGAGCCTGAGATAAGGACTTGGGTACCAGAAATTTATTTGGGAGGTGATTCCAGGAAGCCGGAGGGAGGGAGTGGGGATGTGAGTCAGGGAGGAAGGGAAAGCCAATATAAGGGTGTGTTAGGGAGGTTGCTTGCTATGGTGAATGTGGACTTGATTCCTCTGGGACCTGCTGAGCAGGGTGCAGAATTCCTCCCAGGGTTATCCTCCGGAAGGGAGCATACACTAACTTCCAACTCCTGCTGACTGAGGGTTTCCCCTGGGAGGTGAACTTCCCTGCATGTCAGATCTGTACCTGCAGTCAGGCTAAGAGGCCCCTACAGTGTTAGGGAAGGCCCTGAGATAAAATGGAAACCTCAGCTCTTGCTGGAGGTGGGATACTGTCAGCACAGGGTGAGTGTGAGCTCACAGGTGGGCTGAGGGATGTGATGTGGACCCCAGAGGCGTTTGTTGCATCAGGTCAGCAGGACCTGGGGATTAAGTGGATGTGTTAGTTCAGCTCCCCCAAGAAGCAGATGTCAAGAGAAGATTAGATGTGCAAGGAATTTAATGGGAAATACGCCTTGAGGAAGATGGGGGGAGCTAGAAGAGACTGGGACAGCTATCAGACAGTAATGCAAGTCTGAGCTCTGGGGAGGAGAAGGAAAGGAAGAAAGGTTGGGTAGAAAGAATCTTAGATTGTGGGGCAGGATTAAGAACGGTTCAAGCGAAAATCTCCCATCAGAAACATCCTGGGCTTCACAGGATGCCTGTCCTGGTGTCTAGCCCGTGTGCAACGTGGCCTCGGGTTCACCTTAGCTTGGCCATCAGGCAAGTATGCTCCGTCAGTCAGGTCTCAGGCGTATTCTCCTGGCAGCCACCATTAGTTTTGTGCATGGACAGCACAGGTAGTTGCAACAAGTCTTGGACTTGGGGGAACCAGAGGTCACTCACCCTGAGATACTAAGATCTATCCTTCCTCCTTTGTCTGCCATAGTGTCTGAAACTCCTCCATAAGAAAGAGATCCCCTTGTTTAATTTTTGCCCTCTCTTCCAGCTCAACTCTGAGAGGAGTTACATACTGAGTCACTAACACTTTAGTATGAACAAATTTTCCTCGTTATTTTATTCTATGACAGACAGAAGGAATCTGGGACGACATGAAATCATGTAGGATTTGGGTGAATAGCACTTAAGGGAAGGGACACAAATGTGAGGGATAGGGGACCTCACTGGGTCCACTTTCCAATTCCTGCTGGGAATGGAACAAAACCAATATTCAGACTCTCCATAGTGAAATAACAAGAGAAACGTGCTTTCAACAAGTGTTACCACTCTTTGTCCAGCACCACTGTCCCCTACCTCCTTAATATTTTGAAGGAGGGTATATTTTTCTGGGTCGTTGGAGAAATTAAGTGAATGTTGTCCAGGTGGTTGGAACATTTGAGTTGGGAAGGAGGGAAGAGACTCTGAGATTTTTCAGAAGTTGGTCCATGAGTCAACTCTATCAGAATACCTAGATCTCAGTAATGTACATTTCTTGCTTTCCCTCCCCACCCATGTCCCCCAACCCCAAACTGATTGAATTAGATTCTCTGGGGATGGGGCCCAAGAATCAGTATTTTATAAGCATTTCTGGTGACTTTTGTGAACACTAAAATTTGAGAACCACAGGTTCAAGGGGACTGTAGCTTCTAACACACAATCACAGCTGACCCATATCTTCTCACCTGAATTCCAGACACCAGCTGCCTCTGACTTCCAACTGTGTCACTGACATTCTTTCTGGGATGTGTACCGGGCTTCTCAGACTCAACATGTCCATAGCCAAATGCCCAGTTGCCTACCTGGCCCTCCTAGGAGGCTTCTCCACCAGCCTTAATAGCACCACAGTTAATGGCAACTCCATCCTTTCAGTTTGCTCAGACCAGATGCTTCCTGCCTTCTCCCTTTCTCTCGCTTTTTATATCCATCCAACTAGCTCAGCTTCAAAATACAGTTGACCCTTGAACAGCACAGGGGTTAGGGGTGCAGGCCCTCTGTGTGGTCAAATATCTGCATTATAACTTTGTAGTCAGCTCTCTGTATCCATGGTTCCGCATCCTGGGATCCAACCAACCGTGGATCCTGTAGCACTGTGGTGTTTACCATTGAAAAAACTCTGCACATAATAGACCCAAGCAGTTCAAACACGTGTTGTTCAAAGGTCAACTGTGTAGCCAGAATCGTTATACTTCTTTTCATCTCTGCTGCTACAGCCCTGTTCTGGTTGCCATAATCACTCCTCTGGCTTTATATAATAGCCTCCTAAGGCTCTTCCTGCTTCTGTCTTTATGAGTTGTCCCTTCCTCTCACCTCTAGGCTATTCTCAGCAGTCAAAGTGACCCTGTACTCAAATCCACACCATGGATCCCCATCTTTCAAGTAGGAACCAAAGTCTTTATAGTGGCCTACCCTGGACCTTTTCTTCTACAACTCTCCTCATTTGCCCTGCTCCAGCCACGCTTGACTCTCTGCTCTGCTGGAATGCATTAAGTATGATCCTGCCCCAGGATGTTTGCACTGGCTGTTCTTCCTGCCTGGACCACTCTTCCCTCAGATATCTGAAGAGCTCCCTCCCTCACCTTCTTTCCTTAAAAGTTACCTTCTCAGGGAGGCCTACCATGACCACTCTATTTAAAGTTGCAAACTTTCACATTCTGGATCCCCTTTACCTATCCCCCCTGACTTTTATTGAGATATAGTTGGCATATATCACTGTATAAGTTTAAGATGTACAGCATAATGGTTTGACTTACATATATTGTGAAATGATTACCACAGGAAGTTTAGTTAGCATCCATCATCTGATATAGCAAAATGAGAAAATATGAAAAGAGAAAGCAAAAAAAGAAAAAAACATTTTTTTCTTATGATGAGAACTCTTAGGATGTACTCTCAATGCCTTTCCTCTATATCATACAGCAGTGTTAACTACAGTCATCACGCTGCACGTCACACCCCTAGTACTTATTTATCTTGCAGATGGGAAGTTTGTACCTTTTGACAGCCTTCCTCCTATTCCCCCTTCCTCCACCCCCCCAGGCTTGGGTAACCACAAATTTGTTCTCTTTTTCTATGAGTCTGAGTTTTTATTTTTTTGTATGTTTTAGATTCCACATATATGTGAGATCATATGGTATTTGTCTTTCTCTGCCTGACTTCTTTCATTTAGCATAATGCCCTCAATGTCCATCCATGTTGTAGCAAATGACAGGATTTCCTCATTTTTAATCGCTAAATAATATTCCATTGTGTGTATGTATACATATATATACATACACACAATGGAATATTATTGGATATATATTTGGATATATATATATGGATATATAATGTTTTCTTTATCCATTTGTCTCTTGATAGATGTTTCCATGCCTTGGCTTTTGTAAATATTGCTGCTATGAACATGGGAGTGCAGATATCTTTTTGGGTTAGTGTTTTTGTTTCCTTTGGAAATAGTCCCAGAAGTGGGATTGCCGGCAGTTCTATTTTTAATTTTTTTTGAGGAACCTCCACACTGTTTTCCATAATGGCTCCACCAGTTTACATTCCCGCCAACAGTGCACAAGTGTTTCCTTTTTCCACATTCTCACCTGCCTTTGTCTCTTGTCTTTTTGATGGTAGCCATTCTAACAGCTACCAAATTCTGGCAGCACCAGAATTTGAACTAAAGCTGTGTTGGTTAAAAGGTCTTGTGTTTAGCCAGTACATTGTTGCTTCATAGTGTAGACATTCCTAATGATTCTTAACCTCTGTCCTATGCCTCTTTAAAAATCAGTTTACAAGCTTAAAGCTGTGGCTCACACACTATTTGTTTTTAAAAAGGTTTATTTTGATTTCACTACTATTACTTCACTGTTTATTTAGCTAAGGGTTTCTGTTGGCAATTATGGGAGCGTGTGCCTCTTATCCTTGTGCATTTCTGAGATTAGAGAATCTGCTGATCTGTTGGCACCGCCAGTTCTTAAGGCTGGTGGAAAGAATCCTTTCTGTAACTTCAAAGACTGTTTCCTCTCTCCTTCCATCGGACTTCTATGACTCTTTAGCGGTCCCTCTGAAGGCAGTCAGCAGGGATGCCTTTTTAAAAATAATTAATTAATTAATTTATTTATTTTTGGCTGCATTAGGTCTTCGTTGCTGTGTGCGGGCTTTTTCTAGTTGCGGCGAGCGGGGGCTACTCTTCATTGCGGTGCGCGGGCTTCTCATTGCGGTGGCTTCTCTTGTTGCGGAGCACGGGCTCTAGAACGCAGGCTCAGTAGCTGTGGTGCACGGGCTTACTTGCTCCATGGCACGTGAGATCTTCCCAGACCAGGCTTCGAACCCGTGTCCCCTGCATTGGCAGGCGGATTCTTAACCACTGTGCCACCAGGGAAGTCCGGGCTGCCTTATTGTATTCTACTTAATTCAAGACCACGGATTTCTTGAGTATTTCTGCCCTCGGCTCTGAGGGCACAGAGGATTAAAAACACGGTCCTTGCCCCCTCGGGCTCATGGTAGAGCAGGGAGAATGATGGAAAATGACACAGCAGCAGAGACGGCGTCTTCTGGGCTGGCAGGCAGGAGCTGAGCCCTGCTGCAGCAGAGGCTGGCGGGACAAGTCTGCCCAGCATAGGGAAAACTCCCTGGGGAAGGTGAAGTGCAGGGTGCAGGTGGGAAGGGAAAATCAGCAGCAATTCTAGCAGCAAAGAAGAGAGCTCGAGATAGGGCTGGGTACAGTCACATGTGGTTTATTCGGGGGATGCTAGAGAACTCAGTGTGGACGGGGTGTGCTGCAGTGATTGGATTCCACCTGTGAAGAGCCAGGGATGACTCTGTAACCCTTATGGAAGGTTTTGAAGGAGGGGATCCATGACCTGCTTCAGATTACAGTCTGCAGGTGGGGGGTTGCAATAAGGGCCCATTAATCCGTCTAATCCACTTTTCTGGAAGGAAACCTCTGCAACAGAGCAGACCATTTCTCACTTATCCTTGTGTGCTGGATAGTGCTCTAAGCCTGGCAGTGCCTGCTTAGACAATCAGTAAATACACAGTGAAAAAATGTTTACACACACACACACACCAATTTATATTTCTCTCTTTTTTTTTCCTTTTAAGTAGGGCAATTAGGAATAGATTCAGATACCAGGAGGAAGTTCTCTGATCTCCCACTGACCGCAGGGGGCTATAGGCTTCAGTTTCTTTGTGCATCGATGTGCTCATCGTGAGATGAAAGCATTTCCTCCTCTTCCTTTTTCATGGGTTTTATCAAAATTTTGACAGCTCCGAGCATCTTCCTCGTCAGCACAAGTGCATTTGGTATGGAACTAATAGTGCGATATTTTAGGGGTGGGTTAACACGGAGATCCTAATGGCTAGCTATCTGGGTTACCAATGCTACTGCCTGCATACAGGTAAAGGGGAAAAGGTAAACCAGATTCATTTTCTTGCATCCCGGATTTCTTTTAATTTTCTCAGACATAAATCAACTCATAAATACAAATAGACCAAAAAAGTATATGCTTTAAAGAAAAATGGGAAAACAAGAAAAATCCCTACCAACGACAGTTTTGAAGAATGGAAATATTATGGATTTTTTTTCTTGACTTAATAAATATTCATTTTTAGTAGAAGTGTGAACACGTGCCTACCACATTCTGTTGATGTTTGTGGATTTATTTTTAGAGAGAGGGAGAAACAGAGAGGAAGATAGACTCAGAGACCGTCAGACATTTAGCTCCTTGTCTACATTAGAGAGTTTATTGAGATTTAGAATAAAAATTAGCAAGAAGCAAATATTATCCACAAAACGCCAAAGCTTAATCCGTGGCCAAAAGACTTGGCCTCGCACTTAGAGGTAAAGTTTAGCCCCTTTCTCCATATGAAGAAGGCACATCTATTTCCTATTCTTTCGGCACCATTTTCCCAAAGCACACACACTCATTGACTGATGGTTGTGATGGAATTCTGTCCTTCTATTTAGCTTCAACCACGAGATTCTTAACCATTTAAAACTTCTTCAGAAATAAAAACCTGCTCTAGTCAATGGAGAAACCACTTTATAGGTCTATATTATCCTCTATTTATATTTATTCTATTAAGTCCTCATTGATCCTGGGAAAATGATGAAGTCTTACATTTTTGCGTTGTTTTATTGCTTACAAAGCACGTTTCATTCATTACCCTGTGGAAATCTTAATACTCTAAAGGGAAGACATTTTTATTTGATTACACAGTTAGGAAACCTGAGATTCTGCTATTTCTTGAGATCACTTGGCTAGCATTTCACAGAGTCATGTCCAATACCTTTATAGTCTGACTCCTATATCAAGGTTTGCTCAAAAAAAAAAAAAAAAAAAAAGGAAAGAAAAGAAAAAAAGGACTGACTATAACACTGCAGTAAACCTGTGAATCTTAATAGGGAAATCAGTTGTGTTCTGATTTCTAAGTACTTGATTCAAGCAGAAATTGAAATAAGAATTATAAAATTTAAAATGAGCCACTCACATTTATTGATGACTTACCATGTGCTAAGCATTGAAAAGTACATGCATCATCTCATTTAATTCTCCTGACAACCCTAAGAAGTGGAGAAATATAGTCACTTCTGATTTTCTAGATGAAGAAAGAGTTGAGAGAAAAACAACTAAAAATAATGTTTACTGAGGGTTTCCTCTGTGTAGTCATAGTGCTATATGTTTTACATACAATTTCTCAGTTTTTCCTTAACTCTGTGAAGGAGAAACCCATTTTATAGATGGTACAACCAAGGCACAGGGAAGTGAAGTATCTTGTCCAGGTTCACATAGCTAGTTAAGTGGCAGAGCTGGGATCTGAACCCAAATAGTATTCTGCCCAGAATCTGGGCACTTCCCACCTAGGTAATGCTGCAGGCCAATCTCTTCTCATTCTGTTTTGGTCAGAGGTTGGGAAGATGTGTGTCATTCAGGGTACTCAGGGCTCTTGGGCATGTCACAGGAGCAGCATCATACATTCTCGGACAGGCTGGTAATGAGCCACCTTTTCCTACAAGAAAAGGAAGAACTTAATAGGAACTTTTACAAGGACTTTGATGTGGGGAGAGTCTGTCTGGAAATACCACATTATTGGGGCTTGAGCAGTAAATATGCTTCAGAGATTTTCACTGTAAGGCAGGGGTCTGGACCAGTTAGAAGTGTGTTTTCTCCCATGAGTCTGAAGAGAGAACAAGGTTAGGTTAAGTAGCTATCAACAACAGTTGACGATAAGCAAAAAAACAACTCTGGGACCGTGGTTGTCACAGTATCTTAAATAGATTATCAGGCTAATACTTACTACTTGTTTATTTTCTATTATTTGTTATTGGTTTCAGGTGCACAGAACTGGAATATAATCCTGCTTTATAACACATTGCACTGGTCCTTGCGACTTGTTTATACTGATCATTGTTTTAAATAATTCTATTTTAAAGCATAGTTTAGTGCTTCTAGGTACTCTGGACCCAAAGCTACAGCTCTGGCACATGGTTTATCTGTGGAATCTTTTCCCACATTCTGGACATAAAACCTAGAAGGAAGTGGCTTTGGAGAATCAGCCCTGAAACCCAGAGGGTGGGGACAGTGACCCTGCCATTGGTAAGAAGCTTCTCTCCTTTCCACCAGGGGTTAAGTAAGGTCTCAGGGCAGGGTCAGCCAGGGGCTTGGTAAAGACAGAGTATTCAGGACATCCTCTACAGGTTCCAAGGAGATGAAACCAGCAAGTGGTCATTTTCCAGGAAAATTGAGGCCATGCTTCCAGTTCCCTGAGAATCCTCATATTCAGCATTCATCCGCCAATTAAAGACGTTGCTCATACCCTCATCCCTTTTCCTTGGGAGAGCCAGCTGGGGTGAGGCCAGCGCAGCTGCTTCTGAAGGGAAATTGGGGAAAATGCACCTTGCCCGTGGCCTGGTTAGAAGTCTAACCAGGCATTTACAGGGAGAAGTTGAGGTTGCCTTGCAGAGAAATTTCTTCCCATCCAGGAAGACTTTCATACTTGTCTCTTTCTTCCTCATCACAACTTCTTATTTCTGTGTCTATGGAAAATATATTTGTTCCAACTTCCCTGCCCCCAAAGTGGATTTTAATTGTGATACCAAAATGGGGCATTTTGCGTTTCTAATGGTTGAGCTCATTGGAAAGAATATTCCTCTCTCCAGGGCATTGGGGTTAGTGGTTTTTTTTGTTTTTTGTTTTTTTGGTTATTTGTTTCTAGTTTGGCAACACATTGCAATGGCCAAGAGCATGAACTCTGCAGTCATGTTTACCAGTTTCAAGTTCCAACTCCAACATTTACTAGCACATTTCTTTTAAACCTTTGGCAACATATTTAAGTTTGCTAAATTTTAGTCTTTTTCTGAGATAATGGGAACTACCTCATAAAGTTGTCCTGCAGATAAATTAAAGCATCCTTTGTAATTCACTTAGCACAGCTCTCAGCACATAGTAGGTCCTCAGTAAATGTTAGCTGTAGATGCTATTATGAAACGTAGGTCTTAATATACTTGTACTTTTATTTCTCCTGGCTGGATGCCCCCAAGTAGGATTTTTGGGTTCAAGAATGTGTGCATTACACATTTAATTTTATTTATTTATTTTTAAAATTTATTTAATTTATTTTATTTTTGGCTGCGTTGGGTCTTCTTTGTTGAACATGGGCTTTCTCTAGTTGCAACGAGCAGGGGCTACTCTTCATTGCGGTGCGCGGGCTTCTCATTGCAGTGGCTTCTCTTGTTGCGGAGCATGGGTTGTAGGTGCGTGGGCTTCAGTAGTTGTGGCTCACAGGCTCTAGAGCACAGGCTCAGTAGTTGTGGCACACGGGCTTAGTTGTTTTGTGGCATTACACATTTTAAATCACGGTGTCTGATTACTATCTAAAACATTTGAAGTAATTTATAGTCCTATTAATTAGCGAACAGAGTAACCTTCTTCTCCAAACCTTACCAACATTGGGAGATAAGGAATCAGCTCAATTTTGGCTAATTTGATGGGTGGGAAAGGTTTCTTATTATTTTAATTTGTGTTTTCCTGATCTCTAAAGAGACAGTGCATCTATACGTAGATTTATTGGTCATTTTTGGACTCTCTTTTACATCTGAACAGTCTGTGTCTGTTCACAGCTTTTGTCTATGGGATTTTACAAATACCGCTATTTTGAAAAAACAAATATTACTAATTTATAAGAAATCTCCATGAATTAAGGATATTATCTATGTTGAAAAGATGTCTCTCATCCTATTATTTGTCTTCCTTTTGTGATCTTTTGTTATACTACCATTTACATTTTTTTATATAGAGCCATGTAACCATTTTTCTTTTATGTCTCCTGGGTCTTCTCTTATTTATCAAAGATGTTTGAGTGCCGTGTATATCCTAGAATCATACTCTTGCTGTCATTTCACTACAGCAATGGCTCTCAATTTTCTGTGGACATCAGAATCACTTATGAAGCACTTTAAAACTGTGTTTTCTTGGGCTTGATCATAGGATTTCCAGGAGTGGAGCTTGGATGCATACTTATGAAGAAGGAGAGTCTCATTTTGAAAAATGAGTCCTTCTTAAAAGTAGGTTCTTTGTTTCCCCCATCCCCACCCCAAAAGTAGGTTCTTAAATTGGCAAAATGCTGATATAGTTGTTGAAGTTGTATGCTGTTATTGGGGCCTAGTAGGTGGCCCCAAGATGTGCCTCAATGGCATACTGATAATTTTGAATGAAAGTTATTTAAGAAATGGCCAATGCAAGAGGGACACTGTGACCGTCTGCTGTCTCCTCCAAAGCAGGAGATCCATCTCTCATGTGAAAGGTGTACTCCTTACACCTGCAGGTAGAAGGATACCCTTATTGCCAGAGGTAGGGAATTTGGGCCCAGAAGCCTGTAAAAGTAAATCTTGTTACTTCTTTAATTTACTACCCCAAGCCCAAACTCCGTTTAGATTTTTCACTAATTGAGCAGCTCAAACCCAAGTTTCTTTGTTGTGTCAATTTCTCACAAATGTGTTGTTTCTTTGTCTAAAAAGTATAAAAGCTGCCTACTTTGGCTACTTCTTAGGTTCCATTTCTATAAGACCTCTGTGCACACAATTAAAATTAGTTTCTTTTCTCTTAATCTGTCTTGTGCTAATTTTATTAGTCCAGCCACAAGAACTCAAGAGGGGTAGAGGGGGAATTTCCTCCTCCCAACACTATAGATGGAATGTTTGTATCCACCTGAAATTCATATGCTGAAATCTTAACCCCCAGCATGATGGTTTTAGGAGATTGGGCCTTTGGAAGGTAATTAGGTTATGAGGGTAGATCCCTCCTAAATGGGATTAGTGCCCTTATAAAAGAGACCACACAGAGCTCCCTAGCCTGTTCCCTTCCCCTATGTGAGGTTACAGCGAGAAGAGGACTGTCTATGAACCAGGAAGAGGGCTTTCACCAGAACTCAACTATTCTTTAAAAAAATAATAATAATAATTAATTAATTAATTTTTGGCTGCCTTGGATCTTTGTTGCTGTGTGTGAGCTCTCTCTAATTGTGGCAAGTGGGGGCTACTCTTCATTGCGGTGCATAGGCTTCTCATTGTGGTGGCTTCTATTGTTGTGGAGCACAGGTTCTAGGCATGTGGGCTTCAGTAGTTGTGGCACACGGGCTCAGTAGTTGTGGCTCCTGGGCTCTAGAGCACAGGCTCAGTAGTTGTGGCACACGGGCTTAGTTGCTTTGTGGCATGTGGGATCTTCCCGGACCAAGGATTGAACCTATGTCTCCTGCATTGGCAGGCGGATTCTTAACAACTGCGCCACCAGGGAAGTCCCAGAACTCAACAATTTTTGCACCCTGATCTTGATCTCCAGCTTCCATAACTGTGAGAAATACCTTTCTGTTGTTTGTAAGCCACCCAGTCTATGCTCTTCTGTTACAGCAGCCCAAATGAACTAAGACACTGGGTGAGAGGCACTTGAGAATTCATTATCTGTTCTTCTTACTTTGGAATATGTTTGAAAATTTCCATAAGCAGTAACCTTAAAAGAAAAAGTTCTGATAGCATGTGAAGCTTATCAAAGTTGCTGTCCTAATCAGAGTTGGCTAAGCAGCAGAGATGTTAAATCAATTTGGAAGGTCAGCTAGGAAGGGACGTGGCCTCCTCATGGTGGTGTTGAGCAATAGTGCAGCCGCCCATGTGGGCGCTGAGCCAGAGCACGAGCAGCCTGCCAGGGCTGTGCTGGGTCTTTGGACCCTGAACAGTATGGCCTCTTCTCTTTCCGATTGCTTCACAGCTTCTCTCTCAGTTCTGCAGGACCCCGTGAAGAGGCAGGAGCAGATATTTCTGTTCCTTGGAGAGGCAAGTAAAAAATGGAAGTCAGTCTTCAAGTCTCTCTTTGGGAAGATAGCCCCAGATGGTGGGAGTGGTAGTGTTCTCATTTGCCATCAGACTGGCCTCTCTCTCCCTCCATTAAAAATCCTTTGTCAGTCATCTTACACGCACTCTAAATCTCCATTTTCATCTCTCTCTCTCTCTTATCCCCAGCATGACGTTCTTTTCCTAGTCATGGTAACTTCTTGGTCTTGACTGTGATTTGCTTACTTATGCAAATCTGCAATGAAGTGTTAGGAACAGTATTAAAATAGAGGCCCTACCCCAGTGACACTTACCTGGAGCCCTGTACAGTACCTATTATTAACAGGATGCACAGTTGTAGGAGAATAAACACAAAACACACATAAATCAACCTGGGATGCTTCACCCAGACTTTCCCAATCCCTAGTCCTCACCTCTTGCAAAATACTACTCAAAACACAGCTCAGGGCAAGTCCAGGACAAACTGGCTCTCCATTTGTCGATGTGTAAGGCTAAAGATAACCAGGTAATTAAAGAGAACCATCAGTGCAAAGGAGGAGTTGAACCGTGAAGAAGCAGAACAACCTTCCGCTAGGGGTAAAGGAGATAATGCTGGGGAGGAAGAGAACTTTTGAGGTGGTCTCAGTAGAGATGGGAGGGATTCAAGAAGACATTATATCCATAAACTGAAAGCAAGTTGCCATTGAAAGGGATAGTCAGAAAACTAGAATTCTTGAAATTGAAATCTTGACAATATGATTAATTTCAGGGACTTCTCTGGCAGTCCAGTGGTTAGGACTCCATGTTTCCACTGCAGGCAGTGTGGGTTTTATCCCTGGTCAGGGAACTAAGACCCCACATGCTGTGTGATGTGGCCAAAAAAAAAAAAAAAACTTTCAAAATTCCACAAAAGTCTGAAAAATAAAATAGATGCAGCCAAGGACTGAATTAGAAATCTGGAAGATAAAATTGAAAAAAATAAATCTTCTGAAACTTAGAGACATGATGTCAAAAGAGATAAAAGAAGGTTGGGAAAAGATCGAAGCAGTTTACCCTCCAATTCCTCCAATAGGAGTCTCAGAAGACGGAAAGAGAACACGGAGAAAGGATGTGACTTTTCTCAAAAGAGAGAAATGACTTGGTCTTCAGATTGAAAGGGCCCATGTCGATACATATTAGTGACACTTCTACCCTACAAGGATAAAAAAGAGTATCCTGAAAGTTTTCAGAAAGAAAACATAAAATTGCCTGACTAAAGTCACAATGGATCAGAAGACAGACTCCAATCAGCAACACTGGACATTAAAAGAAAAGAGAGCACCAAGTTCCAGGTTCTGAGGGAAATGATTTGAACATATAAATATACCCTAGCTAGGCTAAGCCTAAAAATACCTTCAGACACAGGCAAGGACTCTGAAAGATTGTCTTCTCTATCCTTTTTCTAGAACAGCTACTCAGAGCTGTACTAGAGCCAAGCAGAAAAGGAACCCAAGAAAGAGAAAAACATGGGCTCCAAGAAACCAGTCTAGGAGGACAATGACATGACATCCCAGGACAATGACAGATGCATCGCACACCTAGACAGCAGTGAGTCCAAATTAGAACAGAAAGTCAGAGGGCTCCATTGAAAGAGTTGTCAGGAAGAAAGTGGGTAACATAACACAAGTCTTGTGATTAGGATGTAGAAGTCTCACCACAGCCTTCGATCAACGAGAATGGTGGCAGAAGTCTTTTCCCCCTCCACAACAAGAAAAAGAATGGCCACTAGATATTCTGAGAAATAAAAGGAAACACTACAAGAAAGTCATAATCTGAATATGAAGCAAGTCAGATTTTGAGCAGTTAGTGTATATGAGAAATAGTGATACACCCTCTGAATTAAATAGCAATACAATCTGTCGATACAATCTGTTTGAACTTGTAATGGGTACTCGGTATACACATTTGCCTGTGTTGAGTGTGCTTTTTTATTCCTGAAAGTGGTTTGCCATTTTTATAGCATATTTTCTTTACATATCAGCTTTTCCCTAATAATTTTTTGAAAAATCACCCAGAGAATAAACTTAGGTATAAATTTTGTTCTCATTGTTTCTCAAAAAAAAAGGAAATAAGATTTTGTGGTTTTTTAACGTAGTATTGGTGACTTTGGATTTGTCTTTTTGTTCTCATGTCAAAGCTTATATTTATTGTCTATCTTTTTTATATTTTTATTTTTTAAGTTAATGTTTATTGGAGTATAGTTGATTTACAATGTTGTGCTAGCTTCTGCGGTACAGCAAAGTGAATCAGTTATACCTATACATATATCTACTCTTTTTTAGATTCTATTCCCATATAGGTCATTACAGTGTTGAGTAGAGTTCCCTGTGCTATATAGTAAGTTCTTACTAGTTTTCTATTTTATATATAGTAGTGTATATATGTCAGTCCCAATCTTCCAATTTATCCTCCACCTACCATTCCCCATTGGTAGCCATAACTTTGTTTTCTACATCTCTGACTTTATTTCTGTTTTGTAAATAGGTTCATTTGTACCATTTTTTAGATTCCATATATAAGCGATATCACATGATATTTGTCTTTCTCTGACTTACTTCACTAAGTATGACAATCTCTAGGTCCATCCATGTAGCTGCAAATGGCATTATTTCATTCATTTTTTATGGCTGAGTGATATTCCATTGTATATGCGTATCACATCTTCTTTATCCATTCCTCTGTCCATAGACATTTAGGTTGCTTCCATGTCCTGGCTATTGTAAATAGTGCTGCAATGAACATTGGGGTGCATGTATCTTAACTTGTCTTTTATTTATTTATCTATCTATCTATTTATTTATTTATTTATTTATGGCTGCGTTGGGTCTTCGTTGATGCATGCGGCCTCTCTCTAGTTGTGATGAGGGGGGGCTACTCTTTGTTGCAGTGTATGGGCTTCTCATTGTGGTGGCTTCTCTTATTGCGGAGCATGGGCTAGGTGTGCAGGCTCAGTAGTTGTGGCTCGCGGGCTCTAGAGTGCAGGCTTAGTAGCTGTGGCACACAGGCTTAGTTGCTCTGTGGCATGTGGGATCTCCCTGGACCAGGGACTGAACCTGTGTGCCCTGAATTGGCAGGTGGATTCTTAACCACTGCACCACCAGGGAAGTCCCTGGGGTACATGTATCTTTTTGAATTATGGTTTTCTCTGGATATATGCCCAGGAGTGGGATTGCTGGATCATATGGTAGCTCTATTTTTAATTTTTTAAGGAACCTCCATCCCATTCTCCACAGTGGCTGTTACCAATTTACATTCCCACCAATAGTGTAGGAGTGTTCTCTTTTCTCAACACCCTCTCCAGCATCAGTGATTTGTAGATTTTTTTTTTTTTTTTGCGGTACGCGGGCTTCTCACTGTTGTGGCCTCTCCCGTTGCAGAGCACAGGCTCCGGCCGCGCAGGCTCAGCTGCCATGGCTCACAGGCCTAGCCGCTCCACGGCATGTGGGATCTTCCCTGACCAGGGCACGAACCCGTGTCCCCTGCATCGGCAGGTGGACTCTCAACCACTGCGCTACGAGGGAAGCCCTGTAGATTTTTTGATGATGGCCATTCTGACTGGTGTGAGGTGATACCTCATAGTAGTTTCGATTTGCAGTTCTCTAATAATTAGTGATGTTGAGCATCTTTTCATGTGCCTCTTGGCCATCTGTATGTCTTCTTTGGAGCAATTTCTGTTTAGATTTTCTGCTAATTTTTTGGTTTGATTTTTTTTTTTGATATTGAGTTCATGAGCTGTTTGTATATTTTGGAGATTAATCCCTTGTTGGTAGCTTCGTTTGCAGATATTTTCTCCCATTCTGTGGGTTGTCTTGTTATTTTGTTATGGCTTCCTTTGCTGTGCAAAAGCTTTTAAGTTTAATTAGGTCCCATTTGTTTATTTTTGTTATTTTCATTACTCTAGGAGGTGGATCAAAAAAGATGTTGCTGCGATTTATGTCAGAGAGTGTTCTGCCTATGTTTTCCTCTTAGAGTTTTATAGTATCAGGTCTTACATTTAGGTCTTTAATCCATTTTGAGTTTATTTTTGTGTATAGTGTTAGAGAATGTTCTAATTTCATTCTTTTACATGTAGCTGTTCAGTTTTCCCAGGACCACTTATTGAAGAGACTGTCTTTTCTCCACTGTATATTCTTGCCTCCTTTGACATAGGTTAGGTGACCATAGATGTGTGGGTTTATCTGTGGACTTTCTATCCTGTTCCACTGATCTATATTTCTGTTTTTGTGCCGGTACCATACTGTTTTGATGACTGTAGCTTTGTCATATAGTCTGAAGTCAGGGAGCCTGAGGACTTTGGATTTTGATTGGACAGTCATTTAAGCTCAGCATCTGGAAACTTAAACTTATGGACATGAAGAAGCATAAGCTTAAAAAAATACCCATTAACCTTAATGTCAGACTCATATTTTCATAATCTTTTAGAAGTGTTCCTTAGTAACTAATAGGTCTTGTTTTGAAGATATATATATATATATATATATATATATATGTATAAAATTCAGCCACTCCTCTAGTTTCACTTCACTTTTTTTCTGCTAAATCCAAGTAAAACGAAATGAGAGAAGCTTTTAGAAATTTTATTTTTTTATTGAAGTATACTTGACATACAACATTCTATTAGTTTTAGGTATACAACATAATGATTCAACATTAAAGAAATATTTACAGCAGTTATCTTTGGGTTGTGGGATTGGAATGGTGTGTGTGTGTGTGTGTGTGTGTGTGTATGTGTATGTGTGTGTGTATAGTTACCTTCTTGATGCCCCACTTTCCACTAATCATTGCCTTCACACTTGCACTGTCATATTCTTTTTAAAGGAGCTCACCTACTTACTGATAGCAGGTGTAGGTTTTTTTTTTGCGGTACGCGGGCCTCTCACTGTTGTGGCCTCTCCCGTTGCAGAGCACAGGCTCCGGATGCGCAGGCCCAGCGGCCATGGCTCACGGGCCCAGCCGCCCCGCGGCACGTGGGATCTTCCCGGACCGGGGCACGAAC